>NC_057345.1:111732565-112982565 GCF_016509475.1 Prionailurus bengalensis
ACTACAAAGTGGTTCATTGTTAAAAATGAAAAGTGGTTGGAGGGGGGAAGCCTGGGTGACTCAGTAGATTAAGCATCCAACTCTTGATTTCCACTCAGGTCATGATCTCATAGTTCATGGGATTGAGCCCTGCGTCAGACCATGCTGACAGCACAGAGTCTGCTTCAGATTCTCTCTCTCTCTCTCTCTCTCTCTCTCTCCCCTCCCCCACTCGCATGTGCATGTGCTCTCTCCCTCTCTCTCAAAATAAATAAACTTAAAAAAAGTGACTTCTGTAAAAAAAAAATAATAATGAAAAATGGGGAATGACCTTAACATTCATCAACAGGAATCAGTAAATTATAATGCATTACTTTAGTACTATGCAGCCATTAAAAATGAACATGAAGGAAAAGAGAAAAAAAGGGAAAAGAGTATGAAGATTAGTATTTTGAGACATGGAAATATGGCCCCTTGCTATGTGGCTAAGTGAAGAAGCAGTTGCCATATAAGCCTATGTTTATTCTTTTAAAGGTGTATTACTTCTCTCTAATCATATTCATTTCTCAGTGGTGTACCCATGAATATAGTCTGGAAGAATCTATCCCACAATGCTAAGAGTGATGATCTCATTGATAAATTATTGGTGATTTCACTTTTCTGTTTGTACATGTCTGTATTTTTTAATGCATTTGGTAACATACATGTTTTAAGTGGTGTAACGAAAAAAGTCAGTATGTTCACTTTGGAAAAAAGTGGTTGGGTAACATTTCCTAATTCTTTATCCTCACCCCAACTCTCCCTTCCTAAACTACAAAGCCACTTCTTACTCATGTTCATTTGGGTTCATGTAAGCCCCTGGTCCTTCCCTCATATGAGCACTAAAAGCCCATGACCTCTCTCCTGCAAACACATTCACTCAAGCTGGGAAACACCAAAAACCACCAAGTGGGCTTTGCTTCCCCAAATTCCTATCACCAAGAACTGTTTCCAAAAGATGCTAAACCTTTAGGTTCTGTGGTCAAATATGTCTGGGAAATGTCAGTAAAACTATCAGGCTTGCTTCTCTAAGGCAGGACTTGTCAGAGCCTTTCATAAATAGCTATGCACCGTGAATCCCTAAAGAGCAGGACAGGGCAAGCTGCACTTCCCAAACCACAAGTGCACAGGACCCTTGTCCATGGGCCCACTTGGGGGACCCGCCCCCCTTTCCTGCAGAGATTATGTGGCTTGGCCATGCTCACCACCCTTCTCTGAACTTGAAGGGCCCCTGCTGCCTGAACCCACCTGGGGCTCATGTCCCTGCTGCTGGGCTGTCAGCCCCTAAGAAGCAGGCATTGTGCTGCCTTCTTCCCTGATCCCTGTCCTGCCCTTTCTTGGTCTATAGTGCCACAGGGATAATTGAGGTGGACGCAGAAATTAACCAAAGGGCAGTTCTGCCCCCCCCCCCCCCCATACATGCATAGCTCTCCTGCAGCGGCAGCGACAGCGACAGCGAGTGGTGTCCTCAGGCCACGCTGCCCAGCCCGGCACCCTGGAAGGAAGGAGGTTTTGATGGGGGGCAGGTTTGGGGAGGGCTGTCCCTGTTGGTGCTGGAGAGAGGGGACAGCAGGAGGACTGTGAATCAGATGGTGTGTCTTTGCTGTCCCCTCGTGGGGTGATGTTCAGGGAGCCGCGGAAACCCGCACCGGTGTGGGTGATCCTGTGTGTTGTGGGGGAGTTGGAGGCGTGAGCCCCCAGGAGGAGCCCCGTCCACATGGAGCAGGCCGAAGGGCGGGGGTAGAAGACGCAGCCCTCCCCGCCGTGCAGGGCCTGCACCCAGGGCACGGGCGCAGCGTGTGCTTGGCAGCTGCGGACGCCCACCTGTGCCAGAGGTGGAGGTTGCAGTGGACAGGAGCGTGGGCGGGAGCTTCCCCGACGCCCCTGAGACGCCATCTGGCCAGTGGGGTGGGTCTGTGATTGGGGAGCGGGACTCCAGAGGATGACTCCGCCCTCGAGAGATGCAGCCAGCTCACTGGGAGTCAAGGTCTCCCGCTGTCCTGCGGGGGCCTCCAACCCTTTACACGCCGCACCCCCCTTGGCTCCGAAGGAGGCCGCACGCCCCGTGTGTGTGCCCAGGCTCCGCCGAGGCTGACCTTGGCGTGGGCGGCGGTGACGAGGCTGGCCCACTTCTCCGGTGGCTTGGTCTTGTACAGCCTGGAGGGGACGCAGCTGGGCAGCAGCTCCTGGATGGCCTCGCTCCGCAGGGAGGCGCCGAGCCGCACGTAGCAGTGCCGGGCCAGCAGCTGCAGCAACTCTTCCTCCTGCACGGGCCGGGAGAAAACGTGGCTGCAAGTGGGGAGGCATGGCCTCCTGCAGGATGCCCCCGCCGTGCCCCAGCTCTCGCTGCAAACATCCGGGTGAGAACCAGGAATGTGAGCGCCCCATCCTGTTACCTGTGTTGGGCGGGACCTATCCCTTCCCCAACACACTGGAACCCCGGTGTGCCAACTGGGCCCCAGTAGGCCGCTGTCCTGCTGGCAGCTGTAACTTCCCAGCAGCCTTGGCCTGAGCCCTGCAGGCCCTCTGCCTGAGAACAAGGGGTGACCCTCCCTCTCCCATGCCACTCTCCCAACCCTCAGGTAGACAGTGAGTGTGGGGGGAGGGAGCCCTGAGGCTTGGGGAGGGGGGATCCTAACATTGGGACCCTAACATGGGGAGCCCTAACATTGCTGTCTGAGTAGGGTAAATGTGGGCAAGGCCTCTACCCTGTCTTAGCCAGTGCTCACTTGTCACCAGTGGCCTCCCTAGGGTGTCTGCAAGGATTCATTTGGGCAGGATCCCGTATAAGGCACCAGCATGGCCCAGCACTGGGCAGGGTCCCCTGTCCCCAGGGCTCTACGGGAACCGGGCAGCCCTGTTCTCTCCGGGAGACCAAACCTTGCAGAGCCACCCAACTGCCAGGATCTCTGGGGCCTTTCTGTCCTGTCCCTGCCTCTTCTTGCCCACTGCTCCATTGCAGGCAGGCCTCCAGGGTTGCTGCAGGCCTCAGAGCAGGGTCCTCCTGACTCAGGCACAGGAAGGTCACACGACTCCCCTCCCTGGGTTCCTGCAACCATACAAAGAGCCCTCGCTCCTCTCTGCACTTTCCAGAGGGCCTGAGCCTCAGAGGTGACATAATATTCCAAGGTCCCTCTGTCAGGATGAGGCAGAGGTGGGCCTCGATCTTGAGCACTAGGGCAGTAAGGCCGCCTTCCTGCTGCCCCACAAATAGCCACCGTGGTGAAGCCAGGCGAGCCTGAGGCCAATGGGAGGCCTCCCCTGCCTGCTGCTGGGGCAAAGGAGCTCAGAGGCCTGAGCAAACCTGTGGTCCAAGGGAGGAGGAAATGGGGGCCGGGCTGGGAGGGGACAGCTGCACACCCCACAGAGGGGCCCGGGGACTTGCACTCCGAGAGCCTGTTCCTGGTGTCTGCCTCCTGCTTCTCCATATCCCCACATACTCTTCCACAGGGTCCTCCCTGCAGGCCACAGCCCAGGCCTGCCCTGGAATATGGTGCTTCTCTAGGTTGTCTGATGGTTCCGTCACGGGGCCCTGGTACCTATGGTGTCCCCTCACCTTCTCAAAGCTGTACTCGCCAGACCAAACCCCGTGCAGGATTTGGCGGTAAATGAGCTGGGTACTGATGGAGTCCTCCTGGGAGTTGTGCCAGGGGGTGAAGAACTCCTTCCGGAAGTAGATGCGCCAGGGTGACTGGCGCTCGTTCTCGCCCCTCTCCCGGGCCAGCTGCTCACACTGGGCCACCGCATCCATCACGTGGTCGCGCCCGCTGCCCAGGGACCAGAACTGAGGCCAGAATTAGGGGTAGTGGGGGTTAGCAACTGCTGTGTGCCAGGCCTCGTGGGGACACCCTCAGGACACGTGGGTGGAAGGGTGTGCTCAGCTGGTCCTCTGAGAGCCTGAGGGGTTTTTCCACATGGGGGCATGGCCTGCCTGTCACTCTGAAACACACCTCCCTACCGGCCCCCTCCCAAAGCAGGCAGGGATTGATGCCCAAGGCTGGCGTGCTAGGGCTGGTTGGTTGGATTGGTTGGTCGGCCTGAGTGTGTCTGAGTCAGAGGCTGTGGACATGGGGGTGAGAGACTCTGGCCGGGAGATGATATGAGGTTCAGGTAGGACTGTGTTGGTGTGACCCTCCAATTCTCGGGCATAGGAGTCTGGCTCTCTGGTACAAGGGGGGCTGGAGTAGGATGTGTGAGTGCCTGGTCTATGTGTGGGCTGCTCAGGTGTGGCAGGGGACCTACAAAATGTGTGTGTGTGTGTGTGTGTGTGTGTGTGTTTGGCATCTGGTAGGGGCAGGAGTGGCCAGGGTGACATGGTGTGAGGGCTTGAGCTGGCCTGGGTGTATGAGGGAGGTGGGGGATGGTCGGGACAGCTGGCAGTACCTTGTTGTACACGGCAACCTGGAGAGAAAAGCCCACGTGGTCACTGAGGCCCTGCCTGTGGGCAATGTGCAGGCAGACTTCCCGAGACGTCGAGGCAGAGTCGACCATGACAATCAGGCTCTCCCCAGTCACCAAGATGACGTGGATTGGGATGTGCTTCTTGGACTTGACCGCCTGGGGACAGATGAAGACTCAGGCCCTCGGTCCTGGAGACCAACTCACCATCCCTCCTGTCCCCAAGCCCCTGTTGGCCCATCCCTGTGGGCTCCTGAGCACCAGGCCTGCTGCAGCCCCAGCCGGCTCAGCACAGAGTTAAAGTTCTGGCCAGCAGATGCTCGCTGCCGAACTGATGGACCTGGCCAGGGCAAGGGCAATGTTGTCTGGTGTGTCCACTAGTTTGTGTGCTTCTCCAAGTCTCCCTCAGTGGTCTATGGAGTGCAGCCTGCAGGCAGAAGGTCCCATTTTAACATGAGAACCCTGAGCTTTGGTGAGGTTAAGTGGCTCAGAATCACAGAAGGTCAGAAAAGCTCTTGGAAATCTCAAAGTCCTGAACTCTGAGACATTTTGGGTCCGTGGAAGCCACTGTTCCTCTCTGTGCACAACAGGGTATGACCACATCCACACAGCTGCTCCAAGTTCATGTGCAACTCCAGGGCCCAGGCACCGAGCAGGTAGATGAGGGAGAAGAGGCGGGCCCTGGACTTGTGTCGCAGGGTGGGGCAGGAGGTGACCCCTGGTATAGGGTACCACAGGGTCCAGGGAGTGAGTGCCTTCCAGGACCCATGGGCCCCCTGAACCCTGCCTGTGTCTCCATGACTCTTCCCGAGGACACTGCAAAAACTCACAGATGACACAAATAGCAATGCCACCAAGGATGCCCACCTTGGAATGATCACTGTCTTCTTAATAAAATGCAAATGCCCTTGGGAGGGGCAATATTTTGCCCAATTAGCATTCACACCATAAGGCTAAAAGTTACTTTCTCCTTGAGCTAGTAGGTCCCTAAAGATGTGGGGAGGGCACTTTTGAAGCCTGGGCCATGCCTGGGGAGGCCGAGCCCAGGCGTGATGCATAGGGACCACAGGCACAGAAGGTACGATGAGAGATGGAGAGGCCCAGAGGACACACTTACTGCTGGCAGGTGCTGGAGGAACCACGGGGGCTGGCACCACCCCCACAGATGGTCTCCCGCCCCTGCTGCCCCCTACCTGTAGCTCCAGCCAGGCGGGGGGCTCTGTGCGCACCCCGTTGGCATAGGTGCGTCTCAGGCGCTCTGCACAGAAGGGCCCGTATCCAGCCGGCCCTTTACCAATGAAGTTCAGCAGATACTGGTGGGTGAGGAAGGGAAGGAGAGGGAGACACTTAGGACAGAGGCCAGTTCCACCTCCTACCCACACAGGTTCCAAAAATCATAACCCCAATTGGAGCTAAGTGAGGTGATGAACGTGTTCACTGCCCTTATTGTGGTAATAATTTTGCAACATATTCCTACATAAAATCACTATATTGTATGCCTTAAATTTAAACAAGGTTATATGTCAATTATACCTCAATAAATCAGGAAAAAAATAAAATAATAATATTCAGTGTTGGCAAAGGTCTGTTTGGGTACTCTCACACACCATGAGAGGGAATGTAAACTGGTACATTTCTGAGGACCGGTTTGTCAATGTTTTAAATAGTGCATGGTATAAAAATGCACATCCTTTTTGACCCAGTAATTCAAACCGATCTTTATATCTATGTTTTAACTGGTGCGTATGGTGATGAGAAATTGGAAGATGGGCCCTAAATGTCCATCAGCATGTTAAATACTCTCTGGGATGGCTCTAGATACATGGCATTAAAGTTGGCATCTGGGAAAAGTTCACACCCTGAGAAGACTCTTACGGAGATAAGCGAAAAATGCAGGAGGGTCGTTACTTAAAACACGTTTGATAAAACGCGTTGGAAATCGTTTTGTCTCACAAAAAGACTGGAGGAGTCTGCTGGTGTCAGGAGCGGCCCAGTGCACACGCCTCCTGCTGTCCCCGACGGGATGCCTGTGTGATCCTGTGTGATCACAAGTATGACGCTGTATGTTACAGTGGCCAGAATCGACGGAAGTTACCTCTGGATGAGGAGAGGACTTTTCTTTTTAGACTTTCTGCATTTCCTGCATATTACTTTTATAATCAGAACCAAAAAGGATATTAAATAGCGAGGTCTGGGGCTTCTGACACCTGGGAGCACCTGTCAACCCCCAGCTCCACGTTTAGTTCTAAGGACTAGAGGGAGAACGCTGCAGCCGGTCCCCAGCTGGCGCCCACTCCCGAAACATCTTCGTCTTTTCAATGCACGTTTCTTCTACCACCTCACTGTCTCCTCAGAAGAGCCGTCCCGGTTCCTGAGCCCAGTGGAGTGGCCTGTAGACCCTGAAGGAGGGCTGGAAGGAACCAGGTCGAAGGTCCTCTTTTACAGATGGGGAAACTGAGGCCTAGAAGGCACTGCTGCCCACGCTGGCCTGCAGGAGCAAGAGAATCGGCCAGGGGCTGGGATTTCTGGATGTGCTTCAGAGCCCAGAGCCAACCTATGCTCCCGCTACAACCTGCTCCCCTCCAGCCCCTGCCCTGCATCCTCCCCACCTTCATGAACCTCTCGGAGGGTGGGAAGCAGCCGAGGCAAAGGCTGAGCAGGATCCAGCCCCGGGCCAGGCTGCTCATTTTGAAGTTCTCCGACAGCTGCTTGCAGATCTGGCAGTAAATCTCATCCCTGAAAGACACACACCACTGGCTCTGGGTGGGGAGAGGAGACACAGCTGCCTGGGCACAAGTCCTTCTGTGCCCCCAGGTGGGGTCTTGTCCCCACAGTGACCTGCAGTCCCCTCACCTCCAACTGCATTTGCTGGGCTCCCCTGCCACACCCCTGGCCCACCCTGGGCCCTGCCATCTCCTGGGACTGTGCTACCTCCAATGTCTTTCCAAGACTCCAGGCACTCCCACTGGCCCACTCCCACTGGACCTCACCTCCTACCTCATACTTCGGGCCTTTGCCCCCTCCCTCACCCAGTCTTGCTCAGAAGACCTTGGTCCTCCACCTGGGGGTGGGGTGTAGGTGCAGGGAGTGCCCAGGGCTCTCTGGTCACAGCCCTGCCCTCAGGGGCCCAGCCTAACCAGATCTGTTCTTTCCTCAACCTCAAAGTCATCTCCAACCTTCTCCCTCACCTTGAGGCCCCCCTCCTCCCCCACTCCCAATGCAGCCAACCTCCCACTAGAGAGGAGCGGGACTTCTAGGGAGAATCCCTCAATTCCTCCCCTGCTGACCAGTTCTCATTACTACAAGCTCATGAGCCTCTCCTCTCTGCCTTCTCTGGGGAAGGGGTGCTCTTGGGTCCTTCCTGCTGACACAAGCCTCTATCATCTTTTTCAAAAAAATGTTTATTTATTTTTGAGAGAGAGAGAGAGAGAGCTCACAGGTGTGCATGCAGGGGAGGGGCAGAGAGAGAGGGAGACAGAGGATCTGAAGCAGGCTCCATACTGTCAGAACAGAGCCCCATGCGGGGCTTGAACTCACAAACCACGAGCTCAGGACCTGAGATGAAGTCTGATGTTTAACAGACAAGTCACCCAGGTGCCCAGTTCTTCTCTTTCTTAAAACTTTTCCCTACTTCTCTTAGAACTGAATTCAAACTCTATGCTTCAGCTGTTACAAACCGCTTGGAGTTCCAGCCCCTCAGGCTGTTTCAGGACTCTGTAATCCTGGCCACCATCTCCCTGGCCACTGTCTCCTTGTCTCTCCCCGCCCCCCCCCCATCTCCGCCTCCTCCTTTCCACTCCACCTGGCCCTGGAGGGCATTATGACCAGTCACTGGACCCCTATCTTAGCACAAGCAGTTATTGTGGGTCTCTGGCTTCTCCCACGCTCCCCAACCAAAGGGTAAGCTCCCAAAGGACGGTGACATATTGCCCTCACCTCTGCATCCCCAGCCCCCATGCCAAAGCTTGGCCCTGAGCAGGTACTTAATAAACATTTATTGCCATTTGCCACAATGTGGATGGAGCTAGAGAGTATTATGCTAAGTCAAATAAGTCAGTCAAAGACAAATACCATATGACTTCCTTCATATGTGGAATTTAAGAAACAAACCAAGTGTACCTGGAGGGGGTAAAAAAAAAAAGAGAGAGAGAGAGAGGCAAACCAGAAAACAGACTCTTAACTACAGAGCACAACCTGAGGGTTGCTGGAGGGGAGGTGGGGGTAGGGGATGGGTAACTAGCATGGGGACTAAGGAGGGCACTTGTGATGAGCACTGGGTGTTGTATGGAAGTGATGAATCACTGAACTCTACACCTGAAATTAATATTACACTGTAACTTCAGTTAACTAACTGGAATTTAAATAAAAACGTAAAAGACAAACATTTATTGAATGCATGGCTGGATGTGGAGTGGGCATTTGCTTTGTCTTGGAATCTGACTAAGACCCCAGAGCCAAGGACAAATAGATGATAATACTCAACATGCTAGAGAGATATATTTTTGTAGAATTTATCAAAGATGGCAGAACTGTCCAGTTACCATGCCATCTGCTGCATAAAAGAAAAATTTGACAGGTGATTCCTGGAAGGCACTTCCTAGGAGTTGAGACATCTCTGGCCCATCTCCACTCCCTCCAAGTGACAGGGAGCTGGGGGGACCCCAGGAGAACTATTAATAGGATTGGGGCTCCCCACCAGAGATGAGATCCTTCTCATTCTCTGAGGTAGGCTGAGCCCCAGAAGCCCATTGGCCTATCCCAGCATACTGGAATGGGCCCAATGACAGAGTTCTTGAGAGTGCTTGACTTGTATGCCTCAGAGACACAAGTTAGGGACCTCCATGAATGAGAGACTAGGATCTGCTTCTTCCTAGAGAATTCTAAGCCACCCATGATGGAGAGAGAACAGTTAGGAGCTAAGAGCTGCGCTTGGTGGGTAGAGCATGGATGGCCTTCCTGTTGACTAAGAGGATGCCGTGGAAGAAGTTGGGAATCAAGCATCTTGATGGGATCCCACACAAGCAGGCAGCCCATCATTTCAGAAGATCCCAGGGCTAATAGGCTGTGGTATGTTCAATTAGGGGCTAGATTTGAGAAGGAGTCTCAATGGATCACAGAGAGCATCAGCCCCAGCTGGAGAACAGCACTGTGTGCAAGTGCTAATAGGGGTATCTGAAGAACCCACAGTGCATCTCATTTGGACACAGCTTATACATGTCTACTATCTTGGAAGGTGTGGTGGCCATTGAGGATTAACCGTGGGAGTACTACCAATGGAACTAAGTTAGAAGAGTTGCCAGGTTGGTGTCACGAAGGCAGCTCAAACTTGGGTAGAAACCGTGCAGCTTTACTGGCTTAAACAACCAGAGGATAGAGTCTGGGGTGTCCACAGTAGTTGAAAGTGAGAAGGGAAATCCCGGAGTGAAGAGAACCAGAGGAGTTCTCAATTTTGCATATAAAATCTTCCCAAATTTCAGCTTGGCTCCTGACCCACACATGTGTGGGGCAGACTCCAGGAATCCCAGCAAAGACTAAAATAACTGAACATGGATTCCATCTGCCACTCACCACAGGGAGACAGAATTCGAATATGGCCAAGTTAATTGCCTGTCAGAACAAAAGCCAACGCTCTTTGAAAGAATGTAACAGGTTCCAGAGTCTCTAAACATATTATCCTCAGTGTCCAGGATACAACCCAAAAGTAATAGAATTATGCGGAAATAACAGTCCAATACTAGATGTGTGAGGAAACAGAAAAACATGACCATTCTTAAGAGGAAAGGCAGTCGGAGCACCTGGGCGGCTCAATTGGTGGAGCGTCTGACTTCAGCTCAGGTCATGATCTCGCAGTTCGTGAGTTCGAGCCCTGCATCAGGCTCTGTGCTGACAGCTCGGAGCCTGGACCCTTCCTCAGATTCTGTGTCTCCCTCTCTCTCTGCCCCCTCTCCCACTCGTACTCTATCTCTGTCTCACTCAAAAATAAAATAAAAACATTAAAAAATTTTTTTAAGTTAAAAAAAAAAGAGGAAAGGCAGTCAACAGAAACTGACCCCAAGATGACCTAGATAATGGATTCAGCAGAAAAGGTTTTAAAACTCCTATCACTGTTTAAGCACATAAAAAACACCATGCTCATAGTGAATGAATGAATAGGAAATCTTGGCAGAGAAACAGAAACCATAAAAAGAACCAAGTGCAAACTCTAGGACTAAAAAATATAACATCTGAAATTAAAAAATTGTTACGTGGGTATAACAGCAGAATTGTGGTAGACAAGGGAAAGATCAGTAAATCTAAAGATAGATCAATAGAAATTATCCAGTCTAAAGAACAGAGAAGGAAAAAAAAAAAAAAAAGAAAGATGAACTGATCCTCAGGGACCTGAGGGACAATATCAAGGAGTCTTACGTATGTTTAATTACAATTCAAAGGAAAAGAAAGAGAGAGAATGAAATAGTAAAAGTATTTGAAAAACAAATGGCAAGAAATCCCCAAATTTGGTAAAAAATAATAACCTAAAATATATGAACCCCTAAAATATAGTAGTCTGTCTCTGAGAGAGCAGTATACATATTTCTTAAAATTTATATGAAAATACAATTCTTGTAAAGTAATATATATATATATATATATAATATAAATGAAGAATTTGCTCATTGACAGGGCTCTGCATTAAAGCCTGTTATAAAATGAATCATGACCCCATGATACATCTATTCTCCTAGAAGTGGCTTTTACCCATGGGTCTGGACACAGAGGAAGTCGAGGACCCTTTAAAGGTTCTAATGTCTACTATACTCAGACCCAGGCTGCAGGCTCCAGGACGGGGAGCAGGGACAGGACAGGGTGTGTTAGGAGGCAGGGAGAGGAGGAGGCTGTGGCCATGGGCTGAGAGCCAGTGAGGGGGCCTGATGCTCTAGATGGGGGTGTCGTTTGCATGGGGACTGACCTGAGGTTAGGCCGCAGGATGGCGTAACCCACAATGAAGTGCACCTTCTCCAGGTTGGACATTGGTCGGTCTGAGATGGGGCCATCAGGATCAAATGTCTCCTCTCCAATATTCAGCTGACTGGTCACCTTGAAACCCAAAGGCAGCAGTCAGTGACTCTGCCTTATTTGCAGACCGTTGTGACTCTCCTTATTTGCAAAGGAGGAAACCAGGCACAGGGAAGAAAACCAAAGCTTGGGATCCTATGGCTGGCCAGCAGTCGGGTCCAGCTTCTGTGGGGCCTCAGGCCTGGGGGACACCTCAGGTCTGCCCTGCCCTGCCCCCCTCACACCAGGCACCTGTGTGGATCCACGCTGCTGTGGAGACCGGGTGCTGTTCTCTCCGCCCAGGGTGTCGTGGAGGTGCTGCATCATGGAGCTGCCACGCAGGCCATTCCTGGCCAAAAGCACTGGCTCGGGCAGGTCACCCATGAACCTCAGGATGATGCTCCACACAGCCAGGGCGGCCTGGGGAAACCAAGAGGTCTCCACTAGAACGCAGCTCACAGTCCTGGGCCCATGATGACCCCTCCCCTTCTTCATTCCCTCTCAGCCAGGGGGAGGCCTGAGCCACTAGAAACCAGGGAACCACTGTGTACCGAGCAGTCGGCATCATCCTCGTGGTAGAGCAGTGGGTATCGGAGGGGCCGCCGGATGTGCGTGTGGCTGGCCGATTTCTGGAAGTACGTGGCAGCGAACTTGGGGAAGGTGTACTCGGCCAGGCCGTCCACATCCTCCTCGTACTCCTCCACCATGGGGACCGTGTCCAGGTCAACCTCAGGCAGCTTCTGGGTCCTTGCTTCCAGATCCTGGGTGCCGGTGAGAGAGAGGGTCAAGGGTCAGCCATCCTCTCAGATGCTAGCTGGCAGGGCACGCGTCTCTGGGGGCCAGGGAGCCCCAAGACAGGTGTGTCTGGCTATCTGCAGAATGATCCACTCCCCCTCGTGTCTGAGACCTCTCCCACCGCCTCACAGCCTCACTGGGCCCCTGGCGGGCTGTTCCTCCTGCAGAAGTGGTCTCAGCTGCCCCTACTGCACAGCCTGGTGTGTACTATGTGTGCATGCGTGTGTGCATGCGTGTGTGTACGTGCTCAGGGGAAAGGCATGAGCACCTGGGGGCAGGGTCAGGAGGGCACCCGGGTCACTGGGTCTCAGGGCCCGAAGCAGTGCAGTGAGAGCCCGGGGGATCTGTTCTACTCCAGCCCTCTCCTCCCACCCTGCTTCCTCCTCCCTCAGACACTGCTGCCAATGTTCATTAGTTCTCAGTGTTCCTCAGTTCCCAGGTCACAATCTGCAGAGCGGCAGCTGCAGGGTGCTCTGGGAAAGGGGTCACATACGAGTGGGAAATCCGCCCCCCCCACCCCCCTCACCCCCGGCTTCTCAGTGAGCCTAGAGGCTGGCTGAGATCAGGGACTAAGCGGGGCCCTCCTATCCCCTGCCAGGCCAGACCCCTGAAAGACAGCACCCATCTTACCTCGAAGTCCCTCGGGGACTGGCCCTCCTGCCCACCGATCACAGAGGGGAGGAAACCAAACACGCGCTCTACCATCTCCGTGTCGGTGACACTGTCGTAGATGGACTTGCGCTTCCTGGTGGGGACGGCATCTTGACTCTTCTGCTTCCTAGCCGGGAGGACCAGGAGTCCCTGCACAGATGCCCCACAGGGCAAAGGTTACCACAGGCCCAGTGAAGGCAAGCACCTTCCAGAACTCAACCAAACCTCCTCCTAACGTTGTTCATTCAGATCAATAAGTTTTCCTCTAAGATCCTAGAATTCAGGGACGCCTGGGGGACTCAATCCATTAACTCAGGTTCATGAGTTTAAGCCCTGCATCAGTCTCTGTGCTGACAGCCTGGAGCCTGGAGCCCGCTTTGGATTCTGTGTCTCCCTCTCTCTCTGCCCCTCCCCTGCTCACACACTCTCTCTCCCTCTCAAAAATAAATAAACATTAAATAATAAAACATAAAAAATAAATAAAATCCTAGAATTTAATAGCTAGTGTGACTAGAGATCAACTACCCTGAGCTTTTCATTTCCCATGGAGAATGGGAGGTCCAGAGAATGGGGGCTGCCTGCCTGTCCCTACCCTGACATGGTCCCCTAGCAACCGCCTCAAACCCCCAGGGGCCCCCAGAACCTATCTACCAGGTCCCTTCACTCAAAGAGCACCAAGGCTCCACTAGGGCAGGTCCCTGGGCCCATCCTCACTAGCGCATAGATGAGGCTGATTTGTGGCCCGTCTGGGGCCACACGGGAGCAGAAGCCTGCTGCTCATACGTCTGAGGCTCTGTTCTCTTACTTGTCCTTACACTGTACTAGTAATGCACTCAGCAGACCTAATTTTCATCTAGAGAGCAGGTGTGGACTTCATCCTAGCCCTTTGCCTTATCACAGTTCCGAGGAAAGAGGTTGAGTCTCAGATGCCGGCTGGAGGAGAGGGGGTCACGAGGGAGAGATTTCAAAATGCAGGGATGAGCAACTTGCATGGCTCCCCTGCTCCCTGTCCTCCAGCCTCTCCTGCCCAGACACTCAAATTCCTCTTGGAATTTCTCTGTCCCCTGTCATGCCACAGCCCAGTCACTAGGGGCTTTCGACCTTGGAGCTGTGGTCTCCCATGGCTCATTTGGCCCTGGTTTCCTACGTCATCCAGGGATGGCCCAGTCCTGCTGAGGAACCATCCCCAGGGCTAAAGGGAGAGGATCAAGAAGCTCAATTTACAGGTTCCAGGCATAAGACTATCCTGTTGACACGATGCCTCTCCCATGCCACCCACTGTGTGTTCCTGGGGAGACCTAGGTGTCCCACATGCTGCAGTAATAACTTTGGACATGGAGGGGATAGGAGTGCCTGGTGAAAGCTCATGTTGCCGCTCACCCCTCCTGACTGCCCTCCCTGCCGTGGGTCCCACGCATCCCCCACTGGCCCAAGAGGACAGAGGCCACCTACATTGGCTTTCTGCTGCCGGAAGTTCCGCCGGGCGGCCATGCCCCTGGCGTGTGCCTGGATGACTACCACCGCCCTCTTCTTGGCTTGGACTTGCTGGCGCACGAGGTAGCCCCTGCAGAGCGCCTGTAGCTGGACCGTCCTCTGCCGCATCATCTGGTACTGCTTGGCCAGTAGGAGGCCCCGGGCGATGGCCTGCAGGCGCTCAAAACCCAGGAGGATCTGCGGAAGCAAGAGGGATGTACATCCAAAGTGAGGCCTGGCCCAGCAGGGCAGAGTGCAGAGAAAGCCTCCCCAAAGGGACACAGAGAAAGAGAGGCAAGTCATATGCCCCAGGAGACCTCGCAAATTACCTTTACAGTTCTCTGCTTTTGGGCAAAGGACTAGCGCTAAAATTTTACACAAAAAATTTAAAATGTAAAATTTAAAATGTAAAATTTTACATCCATGGTTTGGATGTCATGTGGGTGATGGGGTCCTAGAGGCCTTGCTCATCACACCTAAAGCCAGGTCAGCCAAATTGTCAAGAGCTAGCGCCCCCAGGTGGAGGCCGATGGCTGGCATCACCAAGCCAATCTCTGGGATCTTTAACATAAAGAGGAAATAAATTGGTGAATACCCATTTCTGTGCTGCAAACATGCTCTGGTGATGGCAGTCCCTGAGTCCCTGGGCGAGTCTTGTTGGCTTCTCAGAGACCAACGCAGTGAGTGCCAGGTGTGTGGGGTCACGCTTTGTCTTACACGCTTGGATGTCACGCAGACCGGCACCCAAACCCCAGCTCTACTGCTTACTCACTGTGCTCCTGGGAAAATTACTTAACTTCTCTATGCCTCAGTTTCTTGACATATGGGGTGGATTTAATAACAAATCCAATGATGCAGGCAGAGCAATGGCTCTAAGTAGACTTTCCATCCATGTCAGCTGCCATTATGTCCTGTGAGCACAGAACCCAGGCAGGTCCGGGGTCAAATTTCAAAATGCTGGGATGTGCATCTTGGTGTCACTTCCCTGCTCCCTGCCTTTCAGCCTCTTCTGCCCAGACACCCAAAGGCTCCTTGTGGAATTTCTCTGCCCCCAAAGCATCATTCCACAGTCCAGTAATCAGGGGCCTTTGCTCTCCTCCACAGAACTGTAGCCTCTCACGGCCCATCCAGTCCTGGTTTCCTGAGCCTGGTTTGCTGATGTGACCACTGTGTGTCTCAACCATAGTCATGTCCCAGGACAAAGGCAAGTGGCCAAGTGAGGCCCAGTAGGGCATGGTTATGGTTGCTCTAGCTCATTTATTGAACAGACACTTATTAGCAGTGCCTGTGGTTATGAAAAACATCTGAAGGCCTTGAAACAGAGAATAATCCATCCACTTATTTGTTGCCTGTAAATTGAGAAAAGACGATTATATGATTTCAGAGCAGGCCACCTTGTTCTAGCTCGGGAGACGCTCCAAACTCTGCAAAAGGACACTGTGCAGCCCATAAACCTGAAAGCCTGTGACCTGAATGATGCTAAACAGACACTGTGTGGGGTGCTGAGAGCTGGTCATTTGAGGTCTGTTGTAACACGTTAGTGATCGAGCTCTCACCTTCACAAGAATAAACTTTCAGCTGGAGCAGCCTCCCAAGTGAATTCTCTCACCTGCTTGAAGTTCCGCCTGTTGTAATAGCCTCTCCACCCGGCCTGGAGGGTCACAGCTGCCTGCCTCTGCTTCAGGAACTCCTTCCTAGAAGGGTGAATGCAAGTCCAAATGTATGTAACAACTTCACACATTTCACACCCTTTGGGGGGAAAATGATTTGAAGGGAAGAGGGATAATGAAAGGTTGGGGAGAATGAATATAAATATTACTTCTTTTTCAGAAGCCTTTATAAGCCAAAGACACACGTGTTAGGAACTGAGATCTGCCAACGATGCGACTTTGTGAATTAGGACAGTGCAGTTTTTAGAACAATCAGGACATTTTCCCTTACTCCTTGTATTAGGGATAAAACTCATTTCCAACTTAAAAATTTTTTTTAATGGTTATTTTATTTTTGAGAGAGAGACAGAGCGCAAGCAGGGGAGGGGCAGAGAGAGAGGGAAACACAGAATCTGAAGCAGGCTCTAGCCTCCAAGCTGTCAGCACAGAGCCCAACGCGGGGCTCGAACCCATGAACTGTGAGATTGTGACCTGAGCCAGAGTCAGACACTTAACCAACTGAGCCATCCAGGCGTCCTGTCTCATTTTTTATTCCTTGTCAGACTCTTCCTGTTCCTCTGGCCAGTAGCCCAGGTGTCTGCCAGGAACCAGGTCAGAAATCCCAGGACTGGGACTCCTCCCTGGAGGCAGGTCAAGGCAGGAGGGCAGCCCCCTAGGCCCTGGTAGCCTGGCAGCTCCATCGAACTGCTCTCTGATGCAGGGAGGAAAGTGGGCTGAACACTGGGAGGGTAACCTGAAATTTGGCCTCTGGGGAGGCAAGCTTGGTGCATATAGATGTATCTTTTATCTCACACTTATCTGAGTTTCCTTTTCACTTCTATTAGTTTTTCAGGATATTTTCTTAGGTTTAAGACAGTAGACCTCAACCATATTAAAAATCATCTGGAAAACTTCAATATTTATTGATGCTCAGGCCCTACCCAGTCCAATTAAATCAGAATCTTTGCTGAAGGCTCTGGGAAATATATATATCTGTATATCTATTTATCTATCCATCTACCTAATATTTTTTTCGTATACATACACACACAGAGTATAAATATCTCCCCAGATGATTCTAATATAGGCCAACGTAAATAATTGAATTATCAAAAATAAAGATAATTTGTCTCGTTTCTGGTATTTATACTACTGGTTATCAAATGGGGATGATTCTGCCCCCAAGGCATATTTGGCAATGTTTAGAGACATTTTGAGTTGTTATGACTGGGAGATGGGGAAGGAGGGTGCTATTGACCTCTTGTGAGTAGAGGTCAGGGATACTGCTAAACATCCCACAATGCCCAGAACAGCCCCTCACAACAAAGAGTTATCTAATCCAAAATGTCAACAGAGTTGAAGCTGAGAAACCCTGATTTCTATCTTTTCTTTAATATTCTTGTCTAATTGCATTGTGCAGAAGAACAAGAACACCATCAGTTATCGACGATGATCACTTCTGAGAAGATGTATGGGGCAGACATACTTTTTTCTTATATCTCCTGCTAACTACAACTAAAATGTAAAACAAAGACAAGACTGAAATGTGGAGAGGAGAAGGCAGATTAGCTAGAGATCTCAGATCCAAGGAGTGACACAGTGGTAATTTTTCTAGGTTTTCTTTTTACCTCATATTTCCCAGACTAGGAGCTAAAGTGTTGGTGGAGACCCCTGGGGAATTCTGGACTTCCACCACCACTTGGCAGTAATGGGGTACTCCTCCCCTCCATGCTGGAGTGGTATCAGAGGAGACCTAGTACACAGGCAGGCCTTTCACTATCCCCATTTGGGAAGAATGTCACTCTCCTGTGGTATCAGTGGAGGCCTACTGGGAAGCTGGAACTCCCACTCCCAGCCAGCAGTAAAAAGAACCTCTACTTGCCTTGAGAGTCAATGGAGGCAATGTGGAGAACTTAGACTCTCCCCTCATCTGACAGTAAACAGATGTCACCCCTACTTTTCCCTGCTAGAGTAGTGTCAGAGGAACCCAGCTTAACCCTTGCTTAAACATTCTGTTTTAAGCAAGACCCAGAGTTCTTATAATATAATACCCAAAATGTCCATGTTTCAGTCCAAAATCACTTATCATACAAAGAGCAAGGAAAATAGCAACTTGAATAAGAAAAGACAAGCAACATATGCCAACATGGACAGAAAAGTTAGCCATTATAAAAATGCTTCAATGAGCAATTATAAACACACCTGAAACAAATGAGAAAATACAAAGTCTTAGTAAAGAAGTAAAAGACATAAAGTAGAACCAAATGGAACTTTTAGAACTGAAAAATACAATAACGAAATTAAAAAACAAAAACAAAAACAAAGAAACCTCAGTTTGGCAACAGAGAAAGGAGGAAAGAGTTAGTGAGCTTGAAGATAGAACAGTAAAAATCACCCAACCTGAAAAACAGAGAGAAAAGAGACTGAAATAAAATGACCAGAGCCTTAGGCACCATTGGGACTGTATCTTTTTTTTTTTTTTTTTTTTTTGGTCATTGGAGTCCTAGGAAGAAAGGAGAAAGAGATAGTGCTGCAAAAGCATTACAAGAAATAACGACTGAAAAGTTCATAATCATAACAGAAGATATAAACAAGCTCAGCAAACCTCAAACAGGATAAATTCAAATAAATTCACATCAAGATACATCATGGTTAAACTTCTGAAAACTAAAGGCAAAAAAATCTTGAAAGTAACAAGAGAGAAACAACACATTACTTATAGGGAGAAAATGATTTGGATTTCTCATCAGAAACTGTGGAGCCCAGGAGGAAGTGGCACAATATTCTCCAAGGATTGAGAGAGAAGAGCCATCAACCCAGAATTTTATGCTAGTGAAAATATCTTTCAGAACTGAAGGGGAAATCAAGACATTCCCAGACGAAGACTAAGAGAATTGTCACTAGACCTCCTAAAAGAACAAATAGAAGAAATTCTTTAAAGAGAAAGGAAATGATAAAAGAATAAACCGTAGAATACCAAGAAGGAAAAAATAAATAGTAAGTAATAGTGTAAGTAAGCAATTCAATAAACTTTCCTCTCCTCTTGAGTTTTCAAAATTTTGTTTGATGATTGAAGCAAAATTTGTAACACTGTCTGATGTGGTTCTAAATGTATGTAGAGGAAATATTTAAGGAAAATTATATTACAAATGGGAGAAGGTAAAAGGACATAAAGACAGATAAAGTTTCTATACTTCTCAAAGTGGTAAAATGATGACACTAATAGACTGTCATAATTTGTGTATATATAATGTAATATTGGAGCAACCACTAAAAAAAGCTTTAAAAAGAAATACATTTGAAAACACTATAAATAAATGAAAATGGAATTTTAAAAAACATTTAGGCAATCCGCAGTATGGCAAGACAAAGAAAACAGAGAAATGAAAAACAGAGAACAAACAGAAAACAAAAAATAAAATGACAGACTTAATTTCTGACATGAATAATTACATTAAGTGTAAAAAGTATAACTACACCAATTAAAAGACAGAGATTGGCTTAAGAGATTTAAAAGCATGACTGTCTATGAGAAACTCACTTAAAACACAGGTTGAAAGTAAAAGGATGAAAAATATATATCATGCAAAGAATAACCAAAACAAAACAGGAGTGGCTGTATTATTATCAGAAAAGTAGACCTCAGAACAAAGAAAATAGCCAGAGACAGAGGGGGACATTGCATGATGATAAAAGGATAAATCCACCAAGAAAACATAGCAATCCTAAATGTGTATGCACCAAACAACACAGCTAAAAAATATACGAAGCAAAAAATGATAGAATTGAAATGAAAAATGGGAAAATCCATAATTATGGTTGGAAACTTCAACACTCCTTTCTCAATAATGGGTAGAACAACTAGGCAGTAAATCAGCAAGAATATAAAATTCAGTATCATTATCAACCAACAAGATATAATTGACATGTTCAGAACATTCCACTAAACAACATCAGAATACATGCCCTTTTCAAGCACCCTTAGAACATATAACAAGACCGTCCATATCCTGGGCCATAAAGGAAATATCAGCACACTAAAAAAATTTAACCCATACAGATTGTGTCTCTAACCACAATGGAATCAAACTAGAAATCAATAACAGAATGATAACAAGAAAGGCTCCAAACACTTGGAAACTAAACGACATACTTCCAAATAACCCATGAGCCAAAGAGAAAGTCTCAAAGGAAATTTTTTAAAAAACCAATTGAAAAAAAATGAAAAAATAACATATCAAAATGTATGAGACATAGCTAAAGAAGGGCTGAGGAGATTTATAGCACTTTACATCAGAATAGAGGAAAAGCTTTGAATCAAATATCTGAGCTCCCACCTTAAAAATCTACAAAAAGAAGAATAAAGTACACTCTAGGCTGGAAGAAGAAAAGAAATAATAAAAAGAGCAGAAATCACGGAAATTGAAAAAAGAAAGAAAGAAAAGCATTAGAGAAAATCAATGAAACTAAAATCTGGTTCTTTGAAAAGGTCAAGAAAATTGACAGACCTCTCTAGCAAAACAGACCAAGAAAAGAGAAAGACACAAGTTGTCAATATCAGGGATGAAACAGAGTATCATCACAGACTCTGCAGACATCGAAATTATAATAATGGAATACTATGAATAACTCTGCACATACAAAGTTTTTCTGACAACTTAGATGAAATGCACCAGTTTCTCAAAAAGCACAAATTGCCACAAGTCACTCAATCTGAAATAGATAATTTGGATTGCCCTCAACTACTAAGGAATTTATCATTTAAAAACTCCTCACAAAGAAGTCTCCAGGACCAGATGGTTTCACTGGAGAATTCTAGCAAACATTTAAAGAATTCACAACAATTCTGTGCAATCTCTTCCAGAAAATAGAAGAGGGGGAAACACTTCCTAATTCTTTTTATGGAGCTAATGTTACTCTGATACCAAAACCAGACAAAAATATTACAAAAGAATAAACCTAAAGATCTCATAAATATAGAAGTAAAAATTCATAACAAAATATTGGCAAATAGTATACAGCAATATACAAAAAGAACTACACACTATGACCAAGTGGGGTTTATTCTAGGGCTGGTTCGGTATTAAAAAAACCAGTCAATGTTATCCACCATATTAAAAGGCCAACCAAGGGGGTGCCTGAGTGGCTTAGTCTGTTGAGCATCTGACTCTCTATTTCAGCTCAGGTCATGATCCCACAGTTGTGGGATCGAGCCCCAGGTCAGGCTCCATGCTCAACGTGGAGCCTGCTTAAGATTCTCTCTCTCAGGGCACCTGGGTGGTTCAGTTGGTTAAGTGTCTGACTCTCAGTCAGGTCATGATCTCACGATTTCATGGGTTCAAGCCCCACATCAGGCATCAGGATCTGTGCTGACAGTGCAGAGCCTGCTTAGGGTTCTCTCTCTCTCTCTGCCCCTCCCCTGCTCACACTGTCTCTCTCTCTCTCAAATAAATAAACTTTAAAAAAATTTTATTAAAAAAAAGATTCTTTCTCTCTCTCTCTCTCTCTCTCTCTCTCTCTCTCTCTCTCTCTCTTTCTCCCTCTGCCCCTCTTCCCTGCTTGTACATGCTACTCTCTCGCTAAGGTAAAATAAAATAAAAATAAAAATAAAAGGCTAAACAAGAAAAAAATCCCATGATCATACTAACTGATGTAGAATCAACAGATGACAAAATTCAATACCCATTTCTGAGAAACACTCCCAGAAAACTAGGAATACAGGAAACTTCCTCAACTTGATAGGGATCACCCACAAGAAACCTACAGCTAACATTACACTTAATGGTTAAAGACTGAGTGCTTTCCCCTAAGCTGTGAAACAAAGTAAAGATATCTGCTTTCACCACTCTTATAATATTGGAAGTTCTGGCCAGTACATTAAGCAAGAAAAGTAAATAAAAGATATATAGATTGGAAAGGAGGAAATAAGACTGTTCCTATTTGCACATAACATGATGGTCTACATAGAAAACTTTGAGAAATCCATAAAAAGTAAGTGACTTCAGCAAGGTTACAGGAAACAAAGTCAACACACAAATCAATAATATTTTAACATACCACCAATGAATACATCAATGCCAAAATTAAAAATACAGCACCATTTATAATCTCTCAAAAAAACCACAAAAAACTCAATCTAGGTATAAACCTAACAAAACATGTACAGAACATGTATGCTGAAAACTACAAGACACTGGTGAAAGACATCAAAAAAGATCTAAGTAAATGGAATTCATGGATTAGAAAACAACCTAATAGAGACATCAATTCTCCTTAAATTGATATTCAACATAACTACTATGAAAATCCCTGCAAGATTTTTTGTAGATATGGACAAGATGTTTCTAAAATGTATATGGAAAGGCAAAAGACCCAGAACAGCTAAAACAATTTAAAAAAAGAAGAAGGTAGGAAGAATTAGTCTATACAGCTTCAAGACTTATTATAGAACTACAGTCAACAAGACAGTGTGGCATTGGCAGAGGAACACACAGATTAATGCAACAGAATAGAGAATGCAGAAACAGACCTACAAATACGCCCAACTGATTTTTGACACAGGTGCAAAATGAAGTCATTGAAACAAGGATGGACTTTTCAGTGAATGATGCAGGAGCAACATCCACTGGGGAAAAATTTTTTAAAAGAACCTTAGCCTAAGTCTCACACCCTACAGAACGTCCACTCAAAATGAAAATGGACCTAAATGTAAACTGTAAAACTATAGAATCTTCTAGGAAAAAAAAAAAGATAAGAGAAAACTTTCGGCAGAGATCTTAGAGGTGACACCAAAAGCAAGCTCCATGAAGGAAAATTTGATAAACTGGACTCCATCAAAACTAAAAATTTTGGGGACGCCTGGGTGGCCCAGTCGTTTAAGCATCTGACTTCGGCTCTAGTCATGATCTAAGGGTTCGTGAGTTCGAGCCCCATGTGCAGCTCTGTGCTGACAGTTCAGAGCCTGGAGACTGCTTCAGATTCCGTGTCTCCCTCTCTTTCTGCCCCTCCCCTGTTCACACTCTGTCTCTCTCAAAATGTCAAAAATAAAATAAACATTAAAAAAATTTAGAAAAAAACAACTAAAAATTTTGCTCTGCAAAGACCCTCTTAAGAGGACTTCATGAAAAATGCTGGACTGGGAGAAGATCTTTGCAAACCATGCATCCAGCAAAGGACTAGTATCTAGTATATATAAATAATTCCCAAAATTCAACAGAGAATTAAATTAGAAACCGGGCAAATAGCACACACAGACGGTTCACAAAAGAGGATATACATACTCGTGGCAGATAAGCCCATGAAAAGATGTGGGTGTGTGGGCTGGGGAGGGCTTGGGCAGGGCCAGCACCTGTATTTGTAGCCTCGCAGGACTTTCTGGATGCTGACGGCTGCCTTGTTCAGCATCTCACTCCTCTGTAACTCCAGCAGAGTGTCCTGTTTATCCTGCGACACAAGAGACCCCAGCATGTAGCTGCTTCCACTCATCTCCACATACCACCTGGGGCCAGGGCTCTGTCTCCCAAAGGGTCTCCCAGACTTTTCCCATATGTGCTCCCTGGAGGGCAAGCAAGGGGAAGGGGCACTCAAATTGATCCCGATGTCCCCCATCCAAGAACTTCCCATCTTAGCTCTTTTCTCTTGTGAATTCAATCTGGCAAATTTCATTTCTGCTCTGGAGAACCCAAGAAGGGGTCAAAAAGTTTCCCCAAAATTGTGTTTTATTTCCCCCAATTCATGTGAAATGTCATGCAACTTGTATTACAGGCTCATACTTGTTTCAATATAAACATGTTTCCTCAGCCTTCGAGTAGGGCTTGAAGTGGGTTGATTAGCCTTATTCACCCCTGAGCTGCGACTGTCCCTGGCCTGTTTTTGTGCTTCAACTGGATCCCTGTTTCCTTGGGCTTGCCATCCTAGTCCCTGCAGGGCAAAGACCATCTTTGTGGAACAGAAAGAAGCTCGGCCTTTTGGTGAGTGGTAAGGAGAGGCAGGGGCTTGGTGGCCTCTCCTGCCTCCATCAGTCTTGCATCAGCAAGCATGGAGCCTCTTCATGTGCCTGGGTGGGCACTGGAAACACAGAAATACACTAGACCCCTGACGGTGGCCTCAAGGAGTAGCTAGGGAGGGGTGGGCACTCTCCTCCTCCCCTCCTCCACCACCTGCCTACACTGACCGCACCCCTGTGGCCCTCGCCGTCTGTCCCAGCTTCTGGGACAGCACCCTGGGACTTGCCCAATGTCTATCCTCCCCAGCCTCACCTCCCCAGTGGAATCTGAAGCCCCTCTGTGTCTTCCCGGTTGTCTAAGTCCCAGAGCCCCAGCACAAGCCTGGCTAATGCATGGACAGAGGAACAGACAGACTAACCAGAGGATCAGGGTCGGGAGGTCCCTCTGGGGACAGATGAAGACAGGTGGGCAGGCTCTATGGGGAAAGTGGAGGGAGTGGAGGACTTTGGAAGGGGCGGGGGGATGGGGTGGCGCTTGGGCAGGCTGGCAGAGCATGTGTCCAGGCACTGATCTTCTCTCCTCCCTCCTCTTTCTCTCTTTGCTCACCCACCCACAGCTTACAAGGATCTCTCCTCTGTGGCTCTTGACCCAACGTGCAGTCCTGGAGGGCCCAAAGGCTGTGGGTGTCAGCCACAAGCTGCCTCCGTGTGACCTCGGGCCTCGCTGGAAGTTGTAGGGGATGGAGATGGGAGGTGCTGCTTGCACAGGCCTGCTCAAGAACAAGCTCTTCTAGGGGGAGGGGGGCCAGCACACTGGCTCCTTCCACGGAAGTGCTGGCTCTCCAGGGCTCTAAAGAGGTGGAGCTTCCCCAGGTCTGACTCTTTAGACTGTGGTTCCCCACATGGAGGAGGAGGCCTATCTAAGGGACTGTGGGAGCCTATCCTGAGCTCCTGCTTGCCTCTGCCTGGTGGCCTGGGGCAGCTCCCCCTTCTCCTGAGGTCTTGCCTTTGATGCCCTGCTCTGAGAAGCCTCCTGGACTTCTGCAGGCGGGGCTGAGCTCTCCTCATGGTCCCTTGCCTCTCTTCTACAGCATGGCTTTCTACAACAGGGGTGCCTCAGGGTGGGGGCCATGCCCAGAGCAAGCTCCCGCGGCACTGGCTCAGGGTGGGTGAGCGGATGCCACCTGGTGGGCATGAGACCAGCCCCTCACGCTCCAGGAGGCTGAAGACCAGCGTGTTCAGGGGCTCACCTTCAGGAAAATTTTGGTCTTTCCCACTTTCCATTCTTTGTCTGTCCCCAGCCATGTTTCGGCAATGCGCAGGGTCATCTGGCGAGCCTTGTCTCGAAGCTGCCGAGGAGAAAACAGGAGTGGCTTGGTGGCGTTGGAGCAGGCCCCCAGGTGGGAGGCTGAGGCTTTCTGGGACTTGAGTCTTCCTTCTCCCCTGGGTGTCAGTGTTGCTTGGCCAGGACACAGGCTCAAGGCACTTCTGAACAAGAGTGGGGCCAGGGGAGAGCCCAGACCCAGGAGCCTCGAGGCCACCACGCCTGGGGCCTCAGCGTGGCTGTTGAGCACTTGGACAGCTCCAAGTGTAGGCAGCTGAGTGTTTGAGAAAGGATGGGAAGGACATCTTGCTCCAAACAGCAACCCCACCAGGGCATGATCTCGCCAGTGTTTGCTTTAAATGGCAGACAGCTCCTAGTACCAACATTTCAGCCACTAACCTCATCCAGGGAGTGTGACACGGTGGGAGCCAACCCCTCCCTCTCTCCCAGGGCACCCAGGGAGTGAGAGATGGGGCTGGAGGAGATGAGAAGGAAGGGGGTCCAGGAAGGGGCCCTCAGCATCGGGAGGGCAGCTAGAGGACCCCCTTGAACCTGGGGGTTGGGGCGCCCCTGAGGTCACTTACGCCTGTCAGGGCCAGCATGAGCAGGCGGGGGACGGCGGGGGGGCAGTGGCGGGGTGAGCACCTGGAATCTCACGGCGCTGGGCAGCAACACACGAAACCTCTGGGAGAACGCGTCAAACGTGTACCGGATGGGGAAGCCCGACTTGCGGATGTACACCGTCTGCATCATGCCCGAGTAGCGCAGCTGCCGGATGCACAGCTCCCGGTCGAACAGCTGCGGGCGCACAGGTCACAGGCCCGCTTTCTGAACAGCTGCACGTGCTCGGTGCACCTGCCAGGGCGGCCCTCCCAACCACCTGGCTGTCCCCAGATACGAGAGAACCCCACGATGCTTGCCTGAATCGCAGTGTATGCTTTAACCTGCAGACTCCTATTTTCCAGAGAGGAATTTGGACCCAAGTCACTGAAAATTCTGTCCCAAGAGTATTTACAAGCAGATGGAAGTCGGTGATATACAAACTGTGACTTCCACAAGAACACTAATACTTCCCTCATTCTCAGCAAATGCAAAGTACTATGAATATAAAAGTTATTTGCTTATGTCATGTTTAAAATGTTTTTAAATGCCCCACAACAATGCTCTCAAAGAAGTTTCCTTGCGGCCTTGCCTGTGCTGGGGTGGGCTCTGTCCCACCTCCCACACTCTAATGGAATGAAGAAACACATTTCCTACCTAGAGTCAGGAAGCATTGTAGCCAGCTTAGTTTCTCTCCCCCAGAGATGGGCATGGCTGATAGAGAGGAATTTGGACACGATGCTTTGAGCAGGGGAATGGGGTCTTCAGCCATGGCTCCAGACTCTGCATGGCTTAGCCGCAAGAGAGCCCCCCTCAACCTCCCAGCCAGGAGTGTCTGGGGACTAAGGGCACACCCTCGAATCTGGCAAGCCCACCAGCAGGCTGTTACCCACCTGGAAAGGCTGAGGACCACAGAGCCAACTGCTCGTGGGGTCCAGGGCCACATGGCAGTTAGTCTTGGGCAACTAATTGGCTCCCATTTATTGAGCATTTCCAGTGGGCTCCATGTTTCTCATTTAATCTTTATAACAGCCCTACATAGCGGGGTACTTAGCTCCAATTTAAAGATGAGGTGCCTGAGGTTCAGGGCCACACTGAGCAAGGTTCACCTTGAGCCTGCCTGGCCCCTCAGCCTGGCCTCCCCCTACACCTACATAGCAGCCACTGTCTCTGAGCCATGTCCCAGCTGGGGCTGCTGGAGAGACAGAAGCATCAGCTCCAGGCCCCGCCCACCTGTCCCTCAGCGCTGGAAGTGGGGTGGGGGATGAGGGCAGAGGGCCTCTGAGAGCACAGTTATTACCCAACATACAGGTGTTGTGCCTACCTTCTGGATTTCCTGGGTCAGTCCCAATTTCATATAATTCTGTTCTATTCCAAAAATATGCTGCATTTAATGTAATATTAATTTTTTCCCCTTATAAGATTTTTTTGAGTCATTTCATCTTGTTTTAGATGTTATTTCCCAGTTTTGGGGAGTCCTATATTTGAGCCTCTGGGTGTGATTCCCAAGCCCACAGATCCAGGACTTCTGGGTGGCAGGCTCCTACCCAGCACATATGCAGATAAAGCCACCCTCCAAAGAGCTGCTTGGCCTCAGGTCTTGGTGACAGCTAGCCAGCCTCTAACATCCTAGTATGGGTTGCTGCCTTACTGAGCCACGTTTACACACGCAGATGTGCCAAAAACATCATGTATAGGCCTTGCTGTCCCCATAGGTTGGCAAGATTCTGACTTTACAGGAGAGAAAACGGGCTCAGAGAAGCAGAGCACCGGCCAAGTGCAAACAGCTGGTGAATGGCAGGCCAGAGACAGCAGAGGTCTGGTTATCCAAAGCCCTGCCAGTCACTGACCTTAGAATGGCCTAGACTGGTCACCTTGCCTCAGTGTCCCCATCTGTAAAACGGGGACAGACAGCTCTAATGCTAGCCAGGCCCTGGTAAAGGAGTGACATAACCCTAGATGCCATTAGACTCATCCAGTAGGTGCTCCCTCCCTCCTCGTGTGTGCCCCCCCCAGTCACCCCTCATTACCAGTGGCTTCTTGTACTCGTTGGGTTTGATGCAGCGGATGAAGTAGGGCTGGCAGCTGGTCAGGATTTTCATCAGCTGGTCTAGGGACTTCTTAAACTGGCCTGCCAGGGTGGAGGGCTGCTTGCCAGAGTCTGCAGACTGCAAGCAGAAGCACAGGTACAAGCGGGGCGCTGGGGGGCTCGGCCTGGGGCACAGCTGACCCAGAGGAGGGCTCCTGCCAACATCCCACAGATGTGCAGGGCTGTATTCACTCAGCCCCTCCCTTACTGGCCCACCATAGGTTCTGGTGAGCAAGACACGGCCAGGCGTCCTGCCTAGAGGTGGGGTCTCCCACATGGGGTGTACAGGATCATGCACCAGCGTGAGAAAGCATGTGAGACCTTACAACACTCCCTTTTTACCTCACCCTTCCACATTTTCAGTTCTTGTATCGGTTTTGTTTTTAAAACATGTTTTATACTGCACAATGTAAGCATTGTAGTAAACGTATATAGTTTTAAAACAAATGTATTGAAACTATGGATGCAGGAGAAAACAAGCCCTAGTGTATGTTTTGTGCAATGCCTGATCTTGGGCAATGCTCCATGATCAAACCCTCTCCGAGTCAAATGCAACTGAATGAAGGCGGGTACTGCCAAATGGCAGCAATTGGAGACACGTGGCAACACTTTTGAGACAAGAAAGCCACCACTGGCACCTTACAGGAACAATGGGCAGCATTTTCCTGTTGTCCAGGTTGGTGAAATAATGTGCATTCCCTGCCATGTCCTCCTGACATGCTCCAGGGGCCCCACGGTGGCTGGGACAAGCCTATACTCTGGCCTTGCTGTGGAGAGTGTAGCCTAACTCAGTGATGCAGAGGGTATGGGCTGGTCCCAGCTGGTTCCGGACGTGGGCAAGTCCTGCACCGCCTCAGGGCTTCTTGGTGCCTCCCTGGGCCCTGAGGTCTCAGGAGAGGCCGCCTACAGAGGGTAGGGTGGGGCATGATATGATGAGAGGTCAAGGGCACCTCAGTGTGGCCAGAGCAGAATGCAAGGCACAGGGGGCAGGTTCCTCTGCCTACACCCCAAGTTCCTGAGCCACTCCTGGGCCCATCTCCCTGCCCCTTGGTGGGGGAGTTCCTCATTAGACAATTCATGGGCCTTTTCTGGAACAGTCACTCTTGAGGGGTGGAGGCATGGCAGGGAGTGGGTAGGCAGACCCTCACCCTGCCAGGACATCCTAGGCTTCCCTGGGGAGCACTGAGGGCTCCCTGCTGCCCACCTCCCTGGCCGGTGGCCCGTAGTGCTGCCCCTGCCACACCACACACCCCACACCACACACACACACACCACATACGTAGCATACACACACTGCACCCCACATACATCACACAAAACGCACTCCACACACCCCACACCACAAGCACATATACCAAATAACCACACACACCACACACACCACACATACGCCCCAGAGACACCACACAAAACGCATACGGCATGCACACACACTACACAATACATACACCATGCACATACCCAACACATACATAGAGACCAATCTAGAAACATAATATTAACACCAGCAGATGTGCCTCCACCAGACCACCACACTCTCAGAAGCAGGCCTGTCAATGTGAACCTGTCCCCTTACCACTGCCCACACAGCAACCCCTCACTCCTGATTTTCGCTCACTTCTGGGCTCTGACTGAGCAACTGAGACCCAGGTGATAGGTCTTCCTTGTGTGTGCCTGTCTGACCCCTGAGGCCCTAAGGGCTGAGAGACCCAGGAGGCACTGGCAGGGCCACCCATGGGAGACCACCTTGAAGAGCTGGCTCCCTGCCTTTGCCCGGATGATGGTCCCGTGGCCCATCTTGGTCCCAGCCGACTCCAGCTTGAATATCTCCTTCAGGAACTTGTTCTCGGAGGAATAGACCAGGGTGAGGATATCTGTGCTCAGCACGTCTCGATTCTTTTCCAGGAAGCCTGTGGGGGAAGCAGAGCCCACTCGCCAGCCCAGTTCAGCCATCACCACAGACCCACAGGGGAAGGGGAGGGCAGCAGGGTGGGGACTCTGGTCACACCAGGAGGCCTGAAGGAGTCCCTGCCAAGGCCGCCCTCTCCACCCCTCCCTTGACCTCCCTGTCTGGCCAGCAGGGCCCCCTGTACCCGGGCCTGCACTCATCTCTGCCCAGTGTGTCACACCCACCTCTAAACCCTCCGACCCCCACACCTGCCATTCCCTCCACAACCCCTATCGAATCCACTGCCAGTCTTTCTGCCTGAACCATCCCTCTGATCACAGCCCACCACTCTGCCCTCTGTCCCACCCTTTCTGGCTTGTGGCCCAGACTGTCCTGCCTAGTGCTGCCTCACCCTGCCCAAACACTTCCTCTGCTGTCCTGTCACCACAGCATGCCTTCCTCGTCTCCTCCTTCCTCGTCCCCCGGGGCCCCTGTGGCCCTGTACCCCACTGGCACAGAGTTACCCTCAGAGGCCCCAGCCCTCCCACACCTCTAGCCCCCGCTGGCCACTCCTGGACACTCTTCCTTCCTCAGGCACGCACGCCAGCTCTGGCTCATTCTCTAAGACCGGCTCAAGCATGGTCTATTCCAGGAGGCTCCCCAGGGCCCTCCTCAGGGCTCCCCTGGCCTCTGTGTGACCTTTCTCATGGGCTCTACTGCTCGGTTCAAGGGTGGGTCGAGGACTTTCCCTTTCCTTCGCCAACCACCCCCCCCCCCCGCTGGGTGCACCACGGGAGTGGGACACGAGTGATTGGTGATCCTGTTCCCTCAACAACCCCGCCCTCGCTGTCACTGTAACCGCCAGGTGTACTCTGGAGCTGACCAGCAGCCGCCGGGGACCGTATGTCCCTTCAGGGTACAGTCTAGATTTCCCTGCATTGAAATGTCTGAGGGCTCCCCTTGGGGCTCTGGCCCACTAAAGTTCTGGGTGACCTTGGGCAAGTCTGATTCAGGCAGCTACTTATTCATATAAAGGAGCTAGAAAAGGAAAGCAGGAGAAGGAGATTGTGAAGAAGCCTTCTGCCCCCACCGATAAGTCCTGAAAATCTGGCAGCCTGGTAACATCCAGGGAGCTTGCAGTCTGCAGGGGCCTCTCCTGCCCTCGCCCCAGAGCCCCGATGCAGTGCCTGGAGGATCTGTGCGTCCACCTGCCCCAGCTGGCCAGTCTGGCTGCTTCCAAGCCCCTGCTCTTCCTGAGAGCCCAAAATGGAAGAGGGGAAGGAATTCAGACTGCTGTGTCTTACTGGCTCCAAGGATGGGGCGTGGTTTGCTGATTAGGAGGTTCTGAGGGCACATTGCCCTCCTCATTAGGAGTTTAAATTGCACAGGTCTTGGGGGTGAATGTGTGCCCTTAGGCGTTGTGTGTGTGAACCTGTGTGTGCGCTCTGACAGAAGAGGTTTAGATTTGTTTGTTTTTTTTTTTAATTTTTTTTTCAACGTTTATTTATTTTTGGGACAGAGAGAGACAGAGCATGAACGGGGGAGGGGCAGAGAGAGAGGGAGACACAGAATCGGAAACAGGCTCCAGGCTCTGAGCCATCAGCCCAGAGCCCGACACGGGGCTCGAACTCCCGGACCGCGAGATCGTGACCTGGCTGAAGTCGGACGCTTAACCGACTGCGCCACCCAGGCGCCCCTAGATTTGTTTTTTTAATGTTTATTTATTTTCGAGAGACAGAGCATGAGTGGGGGAGGAGCAGAGAGAGGGAGACACAGAATCCAAAGCAGGCTCCAGGCTCTGAGCTGTCAGCACAGAGCCCAATGGGGGGCTCGAACTCATGAACAGTGAGTGAGCGGCTCATGAACTCATGAACGGCTCATGACCTGAGCCGAAGTCAGACACTTAACCAGCTGAGCCGCCCAGGCGCCCCTGACAGAAGAGGTTTGGGAACCAAGCATGTCTGTGGTTGCTAAGGCAGACCTGAGGGCCTGGAGCCCCCAACCCCTCTACCATCCCTGGTCTGGGGTTCTGGAAGGTCCTTGCTAGGACCAGGGCCACCTCCAGCCTGAAGACTGAGAATCCAGAAATTAAGGAGGGGCGGTGTTATGGGCTGAGTTGCATCGTCTGCCCCTAGCCCCCATCCACACATTGCAGCCCTAACCCCAGGACCTCAGAATGTGACCATATGTAGAGATGGGGCCTTTACAGAGGTGATTAAGTTAACATGAGCCTGTTAGGTGGCCCTCATCCAGTATGAGTGGTGCCAACAAACCATGTCCATTCCATTCCCTTTGTCCCATTGCCAGCTCTGCAAAATGACCTTGTCCTCTCAGCCTCCTTCCCACAGCCCCCCTGGAATGGTCCAGATCTGGAAGGGAAGGGAAGTGGACAGGAGCTGCGCCTACCTTCTGTCTGGTAGTACACCTCGCCGGCAAAATGTGCGATGCCAAATCTGGCGTCGTGGATGTTCTTGGGCTGCAGGTAAGCCTTGTTGTTGGCATGGACACTGTTCAGTTTTTGCAGCATGGTGGTATCTGTCCCCTGGAAGAAGGCACATGCCCTGTGGGCTGACATCCCAGAGTCCAGCCATGCACAGGAGGTCAGCTGGCACAGCCACAGGGCTCAGGGGCTTCTTCACAGGGGCAGAGCAGCTCAGCTCAGAATGACCGAGGACCCTTCTAACAGACGGGAAACTGCCACTCAGGGGTTGGTGACTAGTCTCTATAAATGAGGGCCGAGCTGGGAGCAGAGACCGGGTCTGCTGACCTCCACGGCCGGCTCTCCGGCTCCACCCTTCCTTACCGTTGTCCAGATACCTGGCCCTGGCTTCACCCTTCTCTGGACTCAGACTGCTTTGAAAGTCTAGGGACTTTCCTAGGACAGGCAGTGCGCCTTGAGGGCGAGAAGGCAAGCATTTCCATCTCTTGTACCCTCTGCAGCTCTAGGCCCACGAGTGCTTAGGAAGCCCCTCTTAGGGTGAGTTCTTGGATGTGAATAAACAGTGACTGCGATGTCATGCTGCTGGGGAGTGGGAGCGAGGCTGGAGTCAGGAGGCCTTCCTGTAGGAGGCGAAACTCGCAGGAGAGGAGGTTGCCCAGGTTGGGGCTGGTCTGCTAATGCCTGACAGAGGTTTCCGCAACCCAGGGGACCCAGGGGAGTTTCCCAACCTCCAGGGTGAGACCTGTGAGTGGGGCTCTCCACCCGAGGGTGGGTGGGCTCAGGGACGCACCTGCGGGAAGTGGCTCTCCTCGTCCAGGAGGGAGATGATGCTCATGGGCTTGAGGGCCAGCAGGTCCAGGGTGGGGCGATTGTCACTGTACTGGATGTAGTCCCAGGCAATGCCCTCCGAGAGGTACTCCTCCTGCTCCATGGTGAACACGTGCCGCACAAAGAACTGCTGCAGGTGCTCATTGGCAAAATTGATGCAGAGCTGCTCGAAGCTGTGGAGGGAGCGCCGCCCCCGCGGAAGGGCCCGGTCAGCCCGTCCCTGTCGTCGCCGGCAGGACCCGCGGATCTGCCGCGGATCTGCTTGCACCCAGCCTTCCGCATAGCCCGCAGGTGCTCATCCCCATACACACGTACACGCAGTCGCTACCCTCCCCCTTCTCTCGCCTCCGCCACCATCACCCGCTCCAGCCCCTGGCAAACAGACCTAGAGACCATGGTCAAGAGCCGAGCCTTGGGGGACCACGTGACCCGTAGCAGCCCCACCCCGAGGGGCATGAGGCCCCAGTATTGAGGGCCGGGTTCCCCTGCATCAGCAAGAGTCCTTACTCCTGCTCTGGCCTCCAGCTACTCTTCCTCCCCGGTTCCCATCTCAGGTCGGCGCCTCCAATCATCACCCCCCCGCTGGACTCACAAACCAAGGAGTCACACCTGACACCTCTGTCTCCTCCCTTCCCAGTTCCAACTGTTTGCCAGAGTCGGGTCCTCTCACTCCAACACAGCGCCCTGCTCTGCTGACTCCGTTCCCTCACTGCCGCCGGGGCCCAGGCCCCTCACTCACCATCCAGAGCACAGCTGCGGCCTCCTGTGGGCTCTCCCCACATCCCCATCTCACACACTACGCGGCAGGCTCTCTGGCCAGTAGGCCCCGCTGTCCCCCTGCTTCCAATCCCCTCTTTTCAGATCCCCACAGTGAACAGTGCACAGAGAACAATGCAAAGCCTTGCTGCGTCTCTGAGAGTGGCCTGGGTCGCTGTGGGCTCCTTCCTGCGGTGCTGTGAAGGCACCCACTTCTCCCCGGCCTGAGTGGTCACACGTTTGCTGCTTCCCTCCTCTCCTTCCTCATTACCCTGCTCATTGTGTTCATCCCTTGGGCCTTTCTTCCTCCGGATGGGTTGCCCACTTATGCAAAACCTCACCATTCCTGAGACTGGTTGTTCAACGTCTGTTAACCCGGGAGGTGAGGGGACAGGTCCACCGTGTGCCCCACTCCCAGCATGCAGCCTGGAGAGCACTCAGTGGCCACCTGCAGGAAGGGACTGCTGCCCTGTCACAGACCCAGCTCAGGGCTCCCTCAGGGAGGGGGCCCTGCATAAATGACTGGATCCCCCACAACCACCTCTAAGGCAGCCAAGGTGCTTGGTTGGCTCAGCTGTCACTCCTAGGGACAGAAACCAATGATCTGAATCACACCTGACTTTCCTGTGCCTGAGAGCTGCCATTGCCCTGGGCTTAGCCAGCCCTGCCCATCCCCCCAGCGCACTGAGCAGGCCTGTGCCCTGCCCGCCCCGCTGGTCCGGGAGGCAGCAATCCCAGCGTGCTCCTGCTTGCTTGTCCTAATTTTCCTCCTTGGACATCCTCCTGCCACTCAACAGTGCCCCAGGGCATCACTTGTCCTTATTAGACTCTGCTGCCTGACTCCCTTCAGCGCCCTGTCGCCCCCCTCCCCGGTCCTCATCACAGTCCCAGCTAGGCATCGCTTTTCTGACCTGCCTCTTGCCTCCAGCTCGTGGGCCTCCAGTCTGGGCTGCTGGGACACTGGGACACAGGGCCAGAGGTGTCCCGCCTTGCCTGACCCTTGCCAAACTCAAAAGTCAGGGATGGTCACAAATCTCCTACTTTCCTTTCCCCGTTACTAGTAGGGTATCCCACCAATGAAGCAGTTGGATTAGGGCTAGCAATTTCCCTGTTCACCCCTGCCTCACGTGATAATTCACTTCAGTTCATTAGGAGAGCAGATGGCTCAAGAGGGGTGACAGATGCTGGGCTGCAGCCTGACTCTTGGGGAGGCCTTTAGCTATGTGGCCTTCTCTAGATGTGCAGGGGGAGTCAGGGGGAGGCACACAGACCATCTCACTGCAGACACATCCAGCCTGCAGAGCAGTCCCATGGGGGAGGAAGGGTTACCCTCCAGCTTGCTTAGCTAGACAGGACCCAAGCCGATCTCCCATTCTCTGAAAGCAGGCGAACTGAGATCTTCATACCTATTATTCTGGAAATTTTCAAAACCAAATATGTCCAGGAGGCCGATGGCCCTTTGCACATTTTTGGGGTCCTGGGCAGGTGGAGTGAAAATTGCAGCATTGATTTTCTTGACAATCCACAGGAAGAGGTGCCCGTAAATGCCCTGAGGAGACATGGGGGAAAGCCCACAGGCTTTGAAGCATAAGAGGAAGGCTGGCCCTTATCTCTAAGTTCGCCGGCAAAGTCTGCACCCACACTGGATATCCTGGACCTGCTGAGGGGTGTTATCCCTACTTATAGGCAAGAACCCGAAGCCCAAAGAGGCTAGAAAGCCCACAGTCACCTGGCAGGTGACTGGCAGTCAGGACCAGCCCAGCCATTGCTGCTCTTTCCTGTTCTCCACCAGCAGGGCAAGGAGCCTTGTTCAACACACAGACACGGGGGCCCCTTCTCCCACAGCTCTGTACCTTGACAAAGGCGTCCCTCCGGTCTGCAGCCTGGGTGATGTTCAGGGGCCTGGTGACAAACTCCCCTCGGATGATGATGGAATGCTTGATCAGACAGTCCCGGAGTGCCTGCCACTTCACCTGGAAAGGCAGGTGAGGCCTGGCATCACGGCCGATGCGGCGGGACCTGGCTCCTTGGCTCTGACCTACCTAGTCTTGTTTTCTTCCATGACCAAACACCCTAGGCCCAAGGCTTGATGGTGGGAGATGCCTATGGGGCTGTGCAAGAGGGCTGGGCCAGACGGAGACCAGAGTCAGGGTCCCTGGGCGGGCCCAGGCCCAGCATCAGTCTGAACACTGGGGTGTTAGAGTGTTCCGGAAGGATACACAACCTGGATGGGTCCTGGGCATGCTGGCTGCTTGGTTTACCAGCTGTGTGCTGGTCTCCTGGGGGCCGGGGAAGGGGCTGGTACCATAAGCAGACCTTGGAGAACAGTGGGCGGGGAGAGTTCTGAGGCCAGGTGACTGGCATCTGGATGGACCCCAACTGAAGCCATTCCTGCCTGGGGGCTGAAGGCCTAAGGGAACAGGAGGATTCTGGATGGGCCAGTCCTCTCACCATTCAGGGAAGACTGAGCCAGCAAGAACCCAAAGTTTCTAAGAACTCTGAACAAATTAAGAATATTAGCAGCAAAATGTGATTGCTTTGTTTGTTTGCTTGCTTCAATTCTATTAATTTCCCACCAGAACTGTCAACAGGGTGTGACATGGAGGAAATTATAATGTTCCCAGGGCAGAGATGTGTCTCCAGCCAGGGCCTGCCATCCTTCCTCCAAGTGAGGCTCCACTTTCCCAGAATAGCACAACTCCGGAAGGCAGGGGCTTATTGAGGCAGGCAGGGAAGGTCCAGTGTAAGGGCACTGGGCCATGTGACCGTGTGGGGGGAGCTTGGGGACTGGGTGGGGTGGGGAGTGAGGATGCTGAGTGAAGGCCCCTGAAGAGCAGGGGGGACATGGGGAAGAGGGAAGAGATGTGTGTTAAAGCTGGACTGATCATTTTGTTAAAGATTAGCTCACACTGCTTCCCACCCCCAGTGTCTGCAGAGCCAGATGGGTTCAGGGGTTGAGCTGAGAGTCTGGGAGAGGAGTTGGGGGGAAGGAGTGGGAGCCTGGGAAGTGACAATCAGGAGTCAGGTGGCTGTGAGCCCAGACCCCTGGGGCCCCTCACAGAAATGGAAGCTGGCAGACACAATGGCCAGCCTACCTCCAGCAACTTCAGCACGATGGGAAAGGCAGGCGTCTCCATCACATCAGAGGAGTCCAGGTTCTCGAAGACTGCGGCTATGGAGAGAAGCAGTAACCCGGATTGGCAAGGCTGCCGAAGTGATGGATCAGGGGTCCCAGTAGTGCCTGGCCTGGGGCAGCTGTAGATCCACCTATTAGGGGCAACTGTTCCTGGATGTGGGGCACCACCTCTCCCAGGCCCTCTCTGCGGGAGCCAATGTCCCTGGTGATTACCAGCCCCTTAGCTGTGAAGGAGTGTAACAGACTACTTCCTCCTCCACTCAGTGAGGTCGTAGCCCTGGGTCAAAGTGAAGTTTGAAGAAAAGAGGGCTTATTTGGAGGGAGAAGGCTGGTGCTGGTGTGGGCAGGATGGGGTCTACTAAAGAGAAAGATGAGCCATCAGCCCCCTTCAATCCACTCTGCTGTCCATGGAGATCCAGGCATCATTTATTCATTCAGTCAAATAAGCGGACATCCACAGAGTGTCACTATAAGCCAGGTCCAGTCCCCTAGCAGAGGTTTCCTGACCGGCCCCTCCTAGCCTCAATCCCCTTCTCTGAGGCAACCTCCACGTCAGGGCTGCTGGGGGTGGGGGAGGGGGGGAAGTGTCGTTTCTGTATGTATATATTTTCTCTTTTTTAAACTTGAAAAAATTATAAAATAAAGCATTCACATAAAAAAGTGTATAGAACCCCAAGGCGTGTTATAATAAATAATGATTAAGTCAACACTGTGTATCCACTACTACTGCCAAGATACAAAGCCTGGACAACATCCGAAGCTCTCATGGTCCTTTCTTGCTAAGACCACGTTCCTCCCCACTCATTAATGGAAACCACTTCCTTGCTTTCTATTATCCTTTTACTACCTAAATATGAGTCCTTAACAGCATTTAATCTCACCTGTGTTTAAATTTTGTTAAGTGTGATCTAATCGAACATCTGATCTATTCTTTTGTGCCTGGTCCCATGTCCTCAACACCGCATTTGTAATACTCTTCCAGGTCCTGATGCCCCCTGTGTGTGTGTCAGCACCCACCTGTCACCAGCAGAAGTGCCAGTGTGGTGGATAGATCACACGGGCAGAGCAACAACTCTCCTGGAGTAGATTTCCTTGTATGGTGTGAGAGAGGGGTCCAAGTTCATTGTTTCCACATGGACATCCAACAGTTTATTGAAAAGTCTGTCCTTTCCTCACTGTTCTGTGAATCGGTGTCCTTCATGAGTTCTAGAACCAACCATAGTTCCTTCCAATGTTGCCTCTGCCCCATTCTTTCTCTCTTTTCCTTTAGTACACCAATTAAAGGTGTGCTATAACTTCTCACTGTGTCCTTCACATCTCCTACTCTCTCTTATATATTTTCCATCCTTCTGTATCTCCATGCTGTGTTCCAGCTTCTCCTCCAGCCCACACACTCCCTCTCCGTGTATATAAAACTGGCTGTTAAAACCATCCATTGAGTTCTGCATTTTGGTCTTTTTTTTTTTAATTTTACAATTTCTACAATGTTCCTTTTAAAATCTATAATGTCACATTTTCTATTTCCAGTTTCCTGTCTAAATTTTCAAGCTTGGCTTTTTCTTTTCTTGAACATAGCAAGCATAGATGCTTTATGGTTTGTGTCCAATAACCCAAACATCTGAAGTCTTTGTGGCTCTATTTCTATTGTCTGTTATCTCTGCTGATTCTCACTCACAATATCTTGTTTCCTCACTCCTATCTATCCCCAGCTGCATGTGAGATGCTGTGTTTGAAAAATTGTTTAAAGGAATAATATGTAATCAAAATTGGTGCTAGTTTCCTCCCGAGAAGGAAGGATCCATCAGATGCTTGGAGGCACTAACGGGCCAGGTCACCCTAGTGCCCAGGCCACCCAGATACCTACAAATGGACTTGTACATTCATGCATGACTCTGTTTACTCTGGTTCACCCTTATCCTCAGGGGGTAGCCCTGTAGGGTCCCAGCTAAAACTGGGGGACTGATCAGAGTTTTCATCTTCAGGGGGCCCTAAGCTTTGACATCTTCCCTGCCACACCGTGAGACCTCAAAAATCATAGCTACAATTTTCAATGCATTTTCCCAGGACAGGGTTAGACTATGTGAGAACTCCCAGAGACTTCTTCCTCCTCCTGTTCCAGTCCCTCCAGTCTTCCTCCCCAGGGGGTACAGTTTGAGCGGACACAGCATTACCCATGAACTCCACGTTGCCCAGGTGGAGAATGGCTGCCAGCAGCTTGCTGAGGTCCCAGTTCTCCGAGTCAGAGAACATGAGAATCTTCATGGCAGAGCGCACGTGGGCATAGTCCTTGGCGTCGTTGAGACCCTCACAGGAAGTGCAGTTTCCCTGCAAGATTGGGCACCTCAACATTCTGGGGGCCACCCCACACCCCACCTCCTCCATCACAGGGCTAGTAAGGCAGAGATGTGTCAGGGACTCAGCCAAAGGCCCCTAAGAAGTGATACTTCACAGGCTCTAGGTGGACTCTGAGAGGCCAGCTGGAGAGGCTCCAGCTCAGAAAATACACAGAATTATTTCCAGAGGCAGAATCATGGTAACATAGACACAGCAGCCAGCAATGGCACTTGGAAGCTGTGTGGCCTCAGCCAAACCGTTGAGCTTCTTTGAGCCCCTATTTGTCACCCATCCCTGGGGAATCCTGTGAGTTCAATGCTTTAACAAACACCTTCCAAAGCTCCCCATGTACCAGGCCCTGTGCTACTTGGTGGGAATTCACAAATGGAGAGGACTGGCCCTGTGTGGGATGCCGTGCATCCAAGAAGGGAGGCAGGAAGCAAATGATGGTGTCATACGCTGTTACAGGTGCTGCTGAGACCAAAGAGGGCTAGGACAACCCTATGGAGAAGTGGGGAAAAGCTTCCTGGTGAAAGCACATGCTGTGCTTCATAGCACCACAGGGAGAGGGCAGTGTAGGCAGAGAATAGCTGGAGCTAGGCTGCGGAGGCAGCGGCAGGGCTGGCAAGGAAGCGGGGGTTATATGGGGAGAAGTGGAGGGATGATGAGGATCTGGAGGTGCTTGGAAATCACGCCAAGGAGCCACAGGGAGGCCCCTGCGGAATGGCAGTCAGAGACGGGATCTGTCAGACTTGCACCGTGGAAGGAAGGTCTGCAGAAAGGATGATAGATTAGAGGTCAAGTCTGGTGACCGGAGGATGCTGGAGGAAACTACCACCGTGATCTGGGAAAGAAATGAGGAAGGCCTTCAGGCAGTGAACGTAGGAGAGAGGGGCTAGGCAGAGGAGATTCAAGAGGCAGACCTCCGCCATCCCCTTCTCAACAAACGGGCCGGATGGCCGCGTGCACCGCACTGTTCCAGGCGTGGGGGTGCAGCCCAAAGCAAGAGCAACTCCCTGCTTTGCTGGAGTTCAAGTTCTCGGGCACCTACAAGGATGGACGACTGGAAATGAGTGGATGAAATCGAGGAAGGAGAGGTGCGGCTATGACTCTCCGTCACCACCAGGGCCTCTGACCGCTGGAACCAGAGAGAGCTGAGGTTCGTGGAGAGGGACTAGGAGTTCAACAGAAAATGAGGAAACACATGAGCAAGAGGAAGGCCTTGACAGTCACAAAAACAGAAGGCTGGAGTGGAGGATGGAAAAAGGGAGCCCTCAATCCCCGCCGCAGGGCTTTTCTGTGGCTGCAAACCCCAGGTGTGGCAGGAACCAGCCTTCTTTCCTCTTCTTGCTTTTGCTCTTGGGAGGCTGGGTGGGGCAGTGCTGTCAGGCATGGGGAAGGAGAGGTGGGCAGGGAGGGCAGGGGCGGGGTGGAGAGAGGGGGGTGGGCCTCACCATCGTCAGGTAGTGGTACTCGGAGGGCGTCCCCAGGCTCAGCAGCTGCTTCTCCTCAGCGCTCATCCCCTGGAGCATGCAGTAGAAGATGTGGTAGTTCCGCTCCTCCGGGGCCTGGTGGGGAAGGCAGTCCAGAGAGCCTGTAAGCATCCCCCACTCCCAGGCCACCCAGCCACCTCCAGCCCTGTCCCAGCTTCTGCTCCAAGGTCTGTCAACCAGATGTGGCTCTGGCATTGACCTGAGGGACGTTTGGTTCGGCAGATGTCCCCATCTTGGGCTTCCAAGGTCAGCTCTTGCCCACAGCCCTGGGCTAAAGGCCACTCTTCACAAACTCCTGGCTCCCAGGGGCTTCCCTGCATCTCCATTGCTCCTCCCAGCCCCGAGGTCAGCTTGCCTAAGTCGCAAGCCAGGGAGTGATGCCAGGATCCAGATCCTTAGCTTAGGACTTGCCTGGCCTTAGAATTAATTCTAAGAGAGGTAAGTAGTAAGCACCAAACAATGTAGAACATGATGTGGATGGAAAATTCAAAACAGAAAATCCTATGATTTCTTCTTCTTGAATACTGGGAAAGGACCATCATTACCCAATTCTAGGGGTCCTTGGCGCATCTCAGGGTAAGTACAGTGGCAACACACTAAGACCTCTGAAGGTCCGTGGCGGGGGCGGGGAGGGGGGTGTCCCTGGAGAGGTGTGAGAGTGATGGAAGGGAACCTGTCATAAAAGCCTCTTCATCCCGACTCCCAGCCCTGGGGTGGGCGGAGGTTCCCCAGGACCAGTGCAGCAGAGGGAGTCCTCACCTGCCGGCAGACCCGGGACTTCTCCAGGAGAAACTGCTCAATGCGTGCACCCTCGATGACCCCGCTAGGATTGAAGTGGATGTCGATAAACTTCCCAAAGCGGCTTGAGTTATCATTTCGGATTGTCTTGGCATTTCCGAAGGCTGAAGATCAGAGGGTGATGCCCATGATGGGAGCAGAGAGGGGGAAATTTACTTTTAGTGGGATCATCTGGGAAAGCTTCTTAAGCCCAGAGTTGAAGGATTGGGTAGCATTGCACTGGAGGGTGGTGGCAGCCAAGAGTGTGCTGAGGGGAAGACAAAGTGCAAGTAAAGGTGCAAGTGTCGGTAAGCATGGGGTGTGCTCACAGAGCGGGAAATTTGGCTGGAGCATAAAATATAGAGGAAAGCAGTGGAAGACAGACGGAACCAGTTAGTAGCATAGAGCCTTGAATGCCAGGCTAAGATGTTTGGAATTAGTCTGTGGGTGATGGGGGAGGCAGGAAACCTTCTGAGGGAGTGTGGGAACAGATTTGCATTTTGGAAAGATTGCTCAGGCTGAAGGGCAGGGGCTGGGAGGGCAAGCTGGCAGGGACAAGGTTCAGATGGGGGGGGGTCACACCAGAAGGCATTTGGATTGCAGCATGACTGAAGGTGCATTTTTATAGAGCTGTTTCTGCGAGCTTCTCAGACATGACCCACAATAAGAAAGACCCTTTGCAATGAGTCTCAGTGAATACACACCCCCACCTGTACATGTAATTAAAAGAAGATATTCAGTACTGGTTCTGATCAAGAGCTGTGCACTGGGGTATTTTCTCTTCTATCCTATTTAATTTGTCCTAAAAGACCAGGGTGCCTGGGTGGCTCAGCTGGTTGAGCATCCGACTTTGGCTCAGGTCATGATCTCATGGTCTGTGAATTTGAGCCCTGCGTCAGGTTCTGTGCTGACAGCTCGGAGCCTGGAGCCTGCTTCGGATTCTGTGTCTCCCTCTCTCTGCCCATCCGCTGCTTGTGCTCTGTCTCTCCTCTCCTCTCCTCTCCTCTCCTCTCCTCTCCTCTCCTCTCCTCTCCTCCTTTCTCTCTCTCTCTCAAAATAATAAACATTAAAAAAATTTTTTTAAATTTATAATTTGTCCTAAAAGACTGATTTCAAGACTCATTGGTGGGTTGGGTTGCAGTTTGAAAATACCACCATCCATCATTAGTCCCAAGAGAAGAAGGAAAAAGAGTCCTTGGTCTCTCCCCCTTGAGGAATCCCGACAGATAGCAGAGGCTCTGATAAGGACAAACTATGCTTCAGAAACCTACTTTGTGTGGTTCAACCCAGTGGCCAATCTCTCTTCGAGAAAACCTGATGTCGGCCCTTTTTGGTAGAAATTGGCAAGCTGATTCTACAATGTATATAGAAAAGTAAGTGTGGCCACCAACAATGGCCAAGTTTGGAAAGAACAACACTGGAGGATGTGTGATACCTGATTGAAAAACTGACTAAGCTCAGAACTCAAGACAGTGTGGTATTGGTGAAAGAGTAGTCGGAGAGAGCAATAGAACAGAATAGAGAATCCAGAAACAGACTCACACATGTATGATCAACTGAGTTTGGACAAAGGTGCAAAGGCCACTGAATGGAAAAAGAATAGTCTTCTTGGCAAATGGGCCTGAAATTCTTGGATATCCTTATGAAAGAAAACAAGAAACGAAAGGGAAGGAAAAAAAAGAAAAAAGCAGAAACTCGACTCAGACCTTGCACTACAGAGAAAATGAACACAAAATAGATACAGATCTAAATGTAAAACCTAAAACTGCACCACATCTAGAAGAAAATGTAGAAGAAAATCTCTGGGTTGAGCAAAGATTGCTTAAACACAACACTGAAAGCATAGTCAAGGAGAGAAACAAAGATAAATGGAACTTCATCGAAATCTAAAACATCTGGCCTCTGAAAGACACTGTCAGAACGGAGGAACAGACTACAGACTGGGGCAAAATATCTGCAAAACGCATATCTTATAAGGGGTTTGAATCCAGAATATATAGAGAGCTCCCAATTCATTAATAAGGAAACAATTTAAAAATGGGCAAAAGATTTGAACACATACAGAGAATATACACAGATAGGAAATAAGCCCATGAAAAGATGCTCTATGTCATTAGCCATGATGTGAGTCACCTGGGTGACTCAAGTCAGTTGAGCATCCAACTTGGGCTCACATCATGATCTCATAGTTCGTGGGTCTGAGCCCCGCATCAGGCTCTGTGCTGACAGCTCAGAACCTGGAGCCTGCGTTGGATTTTGTGTCTCCCTCTCTCTCTCTCTGCTCCTCCCCCATTCATGCTCTGTCTCTCAAATATAAATAAAAGTTAAAAAAAAAAAAGTAGCCAGCCCCAAAAGGCTGCAAACCATTTGATCTCATTTATATAACTTTACGCAAAAGATAAAGTGCTGACTCCCCGTGCAGTTTAAAATCTATGTATGACTTTTGACTCCTGCAAAACTTAACTACCAATAGCCTACTGTTGACTGGAAGCCTTACCAATAATACAGTCGATGAACACATACTTGGTAAGTTATATGTATTATATACTGTATTCTCACAATAAAGTTAAGCTAGAGAAAAGAAAATGTTATTGAAATCATAAGGAAGAGGAAATATATTTACAGCATTGTACTGTATTTATAAAAAAAAAATCCACATGTATCCACAGCGGACTTGTGCATGTCAAACCCTCATTATTCAAGGGTCAGCTCTACAGGGGAGAAAAGAGAAATCGGTGGTTGCCAAAAGCTGGCGTTGGGAAGAGAGGCCACGAGGGAAGTTTTGGGGTGATAGGAACATTCCATATCAGGACTATGATGGGCATTCTGACTGAGTTTGTCAAAACTCATAAAACTATAGATGAACTTTGTATGTAAAACATCTCTCTGTTATAAAGAAACAGGAGAGAACCCACTGACCATGGCTGGGTACTGGGGGGTTGAGGTCCACATCTCTGGGCAACCCCCACCAGAGAATGAGTGAGGGGACGCTGAGGCCTGGCACGGTGCCCAGTGCAGGGCACTCATATAGGCACTTTGCTCTGGGCTTCACCTTAGGCTGGCCAAGACCTGGGCAGATCTGCGTGCAGTGTGAACCTCATCCTGCCAATTCCACCTTCCCTTTCCTGAGTGTCCTATGGGCATCCCAGTTGGGTGACATTTCCTGTCTGTTCCTGCCACCTCTCCCTTCATCTTGCAGGGTCACCCCTCATAGACCTCTTACAGACAGTCTTGACACAGGCTTAGCAACTGCTTCCCTGGTGGCTCAAGCAGACACACCCAGCATTTGCCAAACTGATTTCATCCCACAGTCTTTATTTAAAAGGAATACTTGTTTCAATCCCGTGAAAAACACGCTTAAAGAAAGCTTGTTTACAAGGTCATCAGTCTTTCCCATTCTGGCTTCCCGGGAGCCCCCACACTACCATCTACTTCGTGCTGGTCTTTCCTGTCCTGAGGGAACCTGAGTCGTGGAAAGGGTATGGCCCATACTGTCCTTCCCATGGATACCTCCTGGCAGGAAGCTTCCAGCCTACAGGGCCTGGGGAGGAGGGCCAGTTGTGAGGGTGCCCACTTACCTTCCAGAATGGGGTTGGCCTCCAGGACCTGCTGTTCAATCCATGAATGCTGGCCGCTGACAGTGGCCAGGAACTGCAGGATGAGCTTGGTGGTCTCCGTCTTACCTGCCCCAGACTCACCACTGTGAAGAGGGCACACAGGGCATCAGTCAATAAACCAGCTGTTTCTTCAGTACCCCTAACTGTTCTGCAGACCCACCACAGGACTGCTTTCTGGTCTGAACAAAGATGCCCTCCCCGCCAAACCCCTGTGCACAAATCCCACCACATTCGCCCTGTGGGTCTCAGCTGTCTACTTTGTATTGGTTATTGGAGAGTTCGTCTTTTCTGCCCTGCTTGGATGGGAGCTCCTTGCAGGCATGGTTGTATCTGGTTCATTCCAGTGTCACCGGCCCAGTGCTCAGTAACTACTGATGAATGAATGGGACCAGATGGCACAATGTCTTGTTGTAATATCCTCTGCGTGAGCAGTGAGTTTATGTTGGCCAGATGGGAGACTGCATCGGTCCTTTTGAAAAGCAATGCAGCATAGGTATCAAAAACCTTCAGAATTACCCTGCCTTGAGCCTAAGAAAGCAATCCTAAAATCAGAAAAAGCTTTCTCCACAAAGCTCTCTGTTCACTAAAGTATTATTCATTTATCATCACAATTGCAGAAAATCCGGAGCACCTGGCTGGCTCAGTCAGTGGAGCTTGTGACTCGGAGTTGTAGGTTCAAGCCCCACGTTGGGTGTAGACATTACTTAAAAAAAAAATCTTAAAAAAGAACCATTGTGGAAAATCAGAAGTACCATAAAGTGGGGGTGATTAGTTATGGTCCCTCCAGTTAGAGAACACTAGAACCAAGTCTATATGGGGCTTTCAGTAAATGTGGGCAATGCCTATTAGGTACAGTAAAGTGACAAATGTCCACTGTCTTCAGTATAATTGTAACCAAGGGGGTAGGGGAAGCTGTCTCTTCCAGAAGTATCTAGCAATTTTTTCCAACAATATTTTTCTGAAATTTTGTAAAATTTTCATAGTGAATATATATTAATTTCATAATGGTGAGATATGAAAACTTGTTTTTAAAAGTTTCTTAAAGGGGCGCCTGGGTGGCGCAGCCGGTTAAGCGTCCGACTTCAGCCAGGTCACGATCTCGCGGTCCGTGAGTTCGAGCCCTGCATCGGGCTCTGGGCTGATGGCTCAGAGCCTGGAGCCTGTTTCCGATTCTGTGTCTCCCTCTCTCTCTGCCCCTTCCCCGTTCATGCTCTGTCTCTCTCTGTCCCAAAAATAAATAAACGTTAAAAAAAAAAAATTAAAAAAAAAAAGTTTCTTAAAGAGTTGAATTAAATTAAAAATATACTCAAATCTGGCACATAGCACACTCAGGTTAATAGGATTAATATTACTGTTATGGAGGCTTGAATATCACTTTTGTATCAATTACTTTTTATTATGGAAAATGTCAAACATTACAAATGGAGGCTTGGGGAGCCTGGATGGCTTAGTCAGTTAAGCGTCTGACTTCAGCTCAGGTCATGATCTTGTGGTTCGTGAGTTTGAGCCCCTCATCGGGCTCTGTGCTGACAGCTCAAAGCCTGGAGCCTGTTTCAAGTTCTGTGTCTCCCTCTCTTTCCGCCCCTCCCCTGCTTGCTCTCTCTGTCTCTCTCAAAAATGAATAAACATTAAAGAAAAACTTAAAAAAAAAAGTGGGGGCTGAATAGTGTCTTGCTAATGAAAGCACTTCTTGTCACCTGATCATAAGTGCAGACTCCCAGGCCCACCCAAGTCCCCTCAGTCAGAATCCAGGCTTTCACAAGTTCCCCAGGAGACTCCTGCACTTTACAGCTTGCATGAGGAACTCCCACAGTCCGATTCCCAGCTTCAATTCCTGGCCAATTTTGTTTCCCACCCTGTCCTATTTTGAAACAAATCTCAGACAAATATTGCTTCCTCTGAAAATATTAATTAAAAAAAAAGTTTTGATCAAAATGTCACAATCACTGCCTGCTGAGTCAGTCTGATCAGCAGACCTCTGCTGCTCGCCGCAAACACCAGCTCCCCAAACAACCCTCCAAGGCAGAGATGGGATGCTGAGGGGAGAGCTGGGATGATTTTCTCATGGCCTTCATGGAGGGGAGGGCAAGAGGAGAAGGAAGTTTGGCTCAGAGTGAGGTTCTGTTCGTACAAAAAGCCACAGATCGGGGTACTCTACCCTCTTCTTGAGGCACTGCTGTCCTGGAAGTGGAGGCCGGCCTGGTGAGCTTCCTGGCCAGCGTGGGGCCCAGCTCTTGGGCAGTATGGGCAGACACTTGCAGTGAGGCTGGTCTGCCTAGTCCTGGGGGGGCAGGGGCAGATGGGGAGCACACAGAGCAGACAGGCAGAGCCCCAGAGGGAGACAAAGTACCAGCCCTCATTGGCACATAATTCCATTCACTTCTGGAAAAGTGGAAATCACCCCAGGATACCTCTCTGTCTTCTTTTCCAGTGTCCTGGGTTAGAATTCCCTACTTAGCAGCTGTGTGTCTCTGGGAAAGGATCTCAACCTCTCTGGTGGGAGGTTTCCCACCCAACAGTAAAACAGGAATAAGAAGATCGACTTCAAAGTGCTGCTGAGAACAGCAAATGTGATCATCTCTTGCTATAGGACTTCATTCTGGTCTCTGTTCCAACATCCATCCTCAGAGATGCCGTGCCTGGTCTGCCCTGCCTCTAGAACAACAGCCAATCACTGTCTTTCCTCTTTCCCTACAATGCTTTTCTTCAAAGCTCTCATTACCTGCTGCCCCCCCCCCCCAAATTGGCTTATTTATTGTCTGTCTCCCCTTCTAGAATGTAAGCTCCATAAGGTAGGGATTTTAGTCCCTTTCATTTGCTGCTGTCTCTCCATGTTAGTACAGAACAGGTGTGCAACCAGAGCACAGTGGACCCTCGAATGAATGAATGAATGAATGGCTCTACTGTAGCTCCAAGCAATGTGCCCTGTGCCAAATTCCCCCTCCCCCTTCCTTTCCCTTTCTCCCTGCCTTCCCTCAGGAGGGCCTGTGCAGGAAGCAGGGAGGCCAGGCCAGGCAGAGGGCCTCTGAAGCAGGGTCAGGACCTGGATTGGAGGAGGACATGTCCCTCCTGGGCCCCAGAAACCTGAAAGCTGCCCACTGGAGCTGCTGCTACCCCTGTCCTCACCTGAGGCCTGCCCAGAGATTTTTGTGTGTGTGTGTGAGACATCACCTATTTGACCCCTGTGTTCCCAAGAAGCCATCCTGGGTCACATTTCTAAAAGTGCCCATCCCCATTTCCCCTTCCTTGTCTGAGGAAATATTCACGAAGGCTGGGGCAGTGCAGGCCCTGCTGATGCAGTGGAAGAGCTGATTCTGAAGGAAGGAAGCCCTGGAGGGACCTGTCAGGGTGGAGGGGCAGTAGGGAGCAGGTTTAGGTGAGATGTGTGCCCTTGAGGAGGCTGTGTGCAGCTGAATGGGAGCCCCTAAATCAAACAGGCCTTGTAGGCAGGCTGATTTGGAGAGGTTTAGGGAGAGGGGATGCTCTCTGCTTTACTAGAAACTAGTGCCTGGCCCATGTGATTCCCCAGGGACATGGGGAGCCTGACCCCCCCCACCTGATAATGCAGCACTGGTCCCTCTTATTCCTCTTCATGTTGAAATAGCAGTTGTTGGCGATGGCAAAGACGTGCGGTGGTAGCTCACCCATGTGGTGGTTGTAATACAGCTGCACCTGCTCCAGGGTGTAGAGGGGCAGCACCTGGAACGGGTTCACGGCCACCAGGATGGAGCCTGTGTATGTCTGGGGAAGGGAACAGGTGGTTAGTGCTCTCTGCTCTGAAGGCCAGGTCTGCCTGGCCCTGACCTTGACCTTGAGTGTGGCCTGCTGAGGGCTACCAGGACTGGCTGAGTCTGGCGGGGAAGAGGGGTCTGATTCTGGGCCAGGGGGACAAGACATTCAGCTGGAAAGATGGGGATGTTCACCACAAACAAAAGCTGGGGGTGAGTACATTCACAGGAAGATTAGATGAGGTCTTTGTTAAATGTTTAGCATTCTGTCTCGTGTTCAGAAGGCTCAATAAAAGTGGGCTGAATTTATGAAGTGAGTCTTCACCTGCCTCTCACCTGACCACGTGAGGCTGGTCAACAAGCGTAGCCTCCACTGATCCCTCCTAGGACCCCGTTCAGGACCACCTGGTTATCTGGAGCCCCCACTAGTCCTGGGAATGGGACAGGGAGAGCCACCTCATCAAGTCACATGATTATCCACATCCAAATTTTCATTTTAGGAATGGAGAGTTTAATGTCTCTGACTCCAAGGACATGACAGCCAGATAAAAGAATGCAAGCATAAGCTCTTTGGAAAGGATAAACTGTAATTCACTTTAGCTTGTTGGCGTTATCAGTCCCAGGATCTCTGAATCACATTCAGCCAGTGTGCACTCAGTGTATTCTATTGCCCCCTTCCACCACAGAGCCTCCTCACTCTCCTGACCAGCCCTCCCCTCTTTTCGGGGTCCCCTGCTCACTCATCCCTGAAGGGCTGCTCAGAGCCAAACCAGCCACCTTGAACTAGGAGAGGCCCAGGCAGGCAGTGACTTCATAGGCCACACTCACTCAGGGCGGGGCTGGAGCCAGTTTTGAATGCTCAGTCTCCTGGGAAAATCGCATTGGAAGGAGAATATGAGGCTTAGGGCTGGGGTGAGCCTCCCATCCACTGCCAGGTTTTGGGAGAAGGACCCACATCAATCTGCACGGCCCTCCTGACCATCACAGGACTCACTTCACAAGAGAGCAGGGGTCTGCTGCCTAGTGACCCTGTGTCTGCCAAATGCTTAGGAAGGAACATAAGACTATGCCCACCCTCCTGGACTCTGGTCCACTTGGCCATCAGAGCAGGCCTTCCACTCAGCCACAGATGGAGGGGGGGCAGCACTAATTGAGCACCTACTGTGTGCTAGGGACTGTGCTGGCATGCTGCCTGTCAGCTTTCTGAGACTGCAAGGTATTATGATGCCAAGGAAAAGCGTTAAGTTCCTTGCCCACCTCACACAGTGAGGGTGGGGGTGGGGGTGGGTGGGTGGGGACTGAACCAGGTGTGCCTGTCTCCAAACCTCTGGTGCCTGTTTTTTTTTTCTTCCCCAGCCAGGAGGTCAGTGCACATGGACCAAGCCCCCTGAGCAGGGGGTGGAAACGGGGACTCACATAGATCTTGTGCTGCTGGTAACGGATCAGGAGATTGTGCACCATGTCTGCCTCGCTCAGGTCCCCCAGGCGGATCATGTCATCCACACCTTGCATTGAATTGGGGTGCATGGGGCTGAGGGTATCAAGGTCCTCTGCTCGGATCCAGTGTTCCTGGAACAAAGGGCACAGACTCCCCTGAGGGGTGGCCTCCACATGGGCCAAACCACTGCACCTCTTCTCCAAGTTCTCAGCACATCAGCTGACCTGGTGGCCTGAGTCTCTGGCTGAGGTCAAGGAAAACCTGAGGGAGGATCAGGGCAGTTTGCAGTTGGAGAAAGGACGTGTCTAGAGCCAGGGGTCAGTGTGAAGCCAGGCGTCAGTGTGAAGCCAAGCGTCAGTGTGAAGCCAAGCATCAGTGTGAAGCCAAGCATCAGTGTGAAGCCAAGCGTCAGTGTGAAGCCAGGCGTCAGTGTGAAGCCAAGCATCAGTGTGAAGCCAGGGGTCAGTGTGAAGCCAGGGGTCAGTGTGAAGCCAGGCGTCAGTGTGAAGCCAGGGGTCAGTGTGAAGCCAAGTGTCAGTGTGAAGCCAGGTGTCAGTGTGAAGCCAGGCATCAGTGTGAAGCCAGGGGTCAGTGTGAAGCCAAGTGTCAGTGTGAAGCCAAGCGTCAGTGTGAAGCCAGGCATCAGTGTGAAGCCAAGCGTCAGTGTGAAGCCAGGCGTCTGTGTGAAGCCAGGCGTCAGTGTGAAGCCAGGAGTCAGTGTGAAGCCAGGGCTAATGGTGAATTTCAGACCAGGGTCAGAGTAGCTTGTAGCCAGAAGTCAGATTTGGCTGTCATTGAGATCAGGGGCAGGATCACCTGGGGGCCTCACAGATGGCTGGAATAAAAGCATGCAAGTAAAAGTGCTTTGTAAACTGTAAAACATCACTTTGCAAATGGAAGATATAAGCATTCATGTTTTACTGGCCCCCTAATATGCAGCTTACAGGTCATAGCCTAGAAACTTCTCCCTGGAGGCCAAGTCTCCACATACCCCATGCTGCATCACCTCGGCAAAGAAGTTTGCCTGAGGGGGACTGAAGGGATGAGCTGGACCCCTAGCCCTGCATGCCCTTCCTCATGGCACCACACTTGGCTGACGCTACCCCCCAACCCCCAGATGGCTGAGCTGCAACCCTGCAGGCCACCCCAGCTTCCACATCTCTCTCACCTGGGCTGTTCTGTTCAGTACCAGCTGAGCCTTGTCTTCTTCCTCCTCACATTCTGGGGCCCTCCTCTCCTCAAAGAACACCTTTCCTTCTCTCCTCCTGGTCTCCAGGCTTACCCTCCTTTACTTGGCAAAGCAGCTTTCTGCCACCCTCTCCTCTCTGTCACAGCCCCTTCCTCACTTCCCTATTTCCTACTTCCCTTAATTGGCCTAGTTTTCCATCTACCTACTCACTCCTTGCTCTTTCTTTATAGAAACATTCCCCAAGACAGATACATGATGTCCCCCATGACAGGACCCCACTGTGGTCTGTTCTACTGGGTAGGTTTCCCCCCATCTGGGCTCTGAAACCCCTGGTGTTGGAGAGCAGTGACAGAAGAGGAAAGGGGCTCAGGGTCCTAGAGGGGTGGGGTTGGGGTGGGGCTGAGAGGGCCCAGCCTCCCTGAAGAGCCTGGCCACACTGACCTTGCCCTCATCATCTTCAACCAAGATCTTGCCAGGCTTTGTTTCCTTGATGATGCACCCAATAGCCACGCTGGTCTTGTTGGCAGGGAGGGGGTTCAGCCACACATGGTCACCCTGGACAGAAGAGAGAAGACAGTGGTCAAACACCTGTTCCATGTTCCCTTTCCTGCTCAAGACTTACCTCTCCTGGGGGCCGTCTTTTCCAATGCTCTCTTCATATCCCCTCCTCCTCTTTCCCTCTCCTTCTTATTCCCTCTCTCCTTTCCCACTCTCTCTTGCTCTTGCCAGGATGGCAGTGGGAGGTAGCAATGGAAGATTCTCTGGCCTACCTTGGTTCTAGGAAACAGACAAGCCATATTTGCAGGAAAACAGTCCCACCGTGAGGTGGAAAAAGAGTCTTTGCCCTGTGAATAGCCCTATAGGACTGAAACCCATTGGGTGAGGAGAAGCAAAGACTAAAATCTCATAGGTTTCTGCTAGCCTGTGACATGGCATTGACCCGTATGAACTTCCTTCTGACCCAAGAAAGCTCACCCCATTCAAAGAAGAGTAATCCCCAAACCAGCACAGGTCTACATACAAAGATACTGAAATCCAAAAGGAGGAAAGGAGCAAGTGACTAATACCAGGAAAAACAAACAAACCAACAAAACTGTCAGAGAACAGTGGAAGTTGTGGGCAAGTATTTCACCATAGTTTCCAAAAATGTACTGAAGAGTAGATCAGAAGCAAGAGCTCAGAAATTAGATGCTGAGACAAGTGAAAGGGATGAGAACTGAGTTGGCAAAGCTCAAAAAAGAAATGGAAGAGATAACATGGACCAGGAATGAAAGCAGAATTGGAAACAACAGAAAAACAACCACTGCTATAAACATAGTAAAGATCACTGAAGACAGGAGGAGAGGGAGAGCTGAATGACAGAGAAATTTTTTAAATGAGGATTAGGAAGAAAAGGATAGATAGGGAAGATGGACAAAAATACGTGGGCACCCAAAGAAGATAACTGGAAATAAAACCCAGGAAGTTTATTTAAAGATATAATTCAAGACAACTTTCCAGATATTAAAGAAACCTTGCATCTATAGATTGAAAGCACATCAGGTACCAGGATATAATGACAAAGAAAAATCAGCTCCAGGACATATACTAGTAAAGGTTTTTGAGCTTTGAAAATAAAGATGAGTTCACTTCTAAGGAGAAAGTTCAGGACAAATTCAAATCCTATAGAGAGCTGAACAACTAAAAGATCTCAAGAAAAGAGCAACCTATCTATTAGTATGGCCACTACCAAAAGAACAGAAAACATCAAGTGTTAGAGGCACTGGAACTGTTATACACTGCTGGTGGGATTGTAAACTGGTACAGCCACTGGGGAAGATAATAGGGAGATTCCTCAAAAAAGTAAAAATGTATATACCATATGACCCAGCAATCCCACTTCTGAGTATACATCCAAAGAAATTCAAAGAAGGATCGTAAAGACATATGTGCACTCCTATGTTCATTGCAGCATTATTCACAATAGCCATAGGTGAAAGCAATCCAAGTGCCCATTAACATATGAATAAACAAACAAAATGTGATGTATACATACAAAGGAATATCCTTAAAATGGAAGGAAATCCTGTTATGTGGTACAGTATGGATGGACCTCAAGGACATCATGCCAAGTGAGATAAGCTAGTCACAAAAAGACAAATACTCCATGATTCCACTATAAGAAGTATCTAAAAGAGTTGGGGCATGTGGATGGCTTAGATGGTTGAGCGTCAGACTTTGGCTCAGGTCATGATCTCACAGTTCATGGGTTCAAGCCCCACATCGGGCTCTGTGCTGACAGCTCAAAGCCTGGAGCCTGCTTTGGATTCTGTGTCTCCCTTTCTCTTTGCCCCTCCCCTGTTCTCTCTCTCTCTCTCTCTCTCTCTCAAAAGTAAATAAGCCTTAAGAAAAAAAAGAAGTATCTAAAATAATCAAAATCACAGAAACAGAAAATAGAAAGGTGGTTGCCAAGGGCTGGAGGAGGAATGAGGGAAAATAGTGTTTAGTGAACACAGAATTCCAAGTTTGCAAGATTAAAAGTTCTTAGGTCTGGAAGCAGCTGACTTCAGCTCAGGTCATCATCTTGCGGTTCATGTGTTCGAGCCCCGTGTCTGGCTTTGTGCTAACAGCTCAGAGCCTGGAACCTGCTTCTGATTCTGTGTCTCCCTTTCTCTCTGCCCCTCCCCTGCTTACACCCTGTCTCTCTCTCCCTCTCAAAAATAAATAAACATTTTTTAAAAATTAAAAAAAAAGTTCTCAGATCTGTTGCACAACAATGTGAATATACTTGATGGTGAACTGTGTGCTTAAAAATGGTAAATTTAGCGTTAGGCATTTTTTTTTTACCACAATGAAAAAAGAAAGAAAAAAGAAATCCAGTAACTTTTTACCCAGCCAAATCGTCCTTCCTGTATAAAGATAACAAACATTTTTGAAGATACAATATTATTCCCATAAGCCTTCTAGAAAAAAAAACTGGGGAAGAAAGTTCAGTCAATAGTACAAGGAATAAAAATAGATCCACATCGACACTCATGATCATGAAGTTTCAAAATACTTGGGACGAAGAGAAAATCATGAAAGCTTTCAGAGAGAAAAAAATAGATTTTGTACAAAGGCTCAAAAATGAGAATGGTTGGCACAAAAACAAACACTCAGATCAATGGAACAGAATACAGAACCCAGAAATGGACCCACAAACATATGGCCAACTAATCTTTGACAAAGCAGGAAAGAATATCCAATAGAATAACGACAGTCTCTTCAGCAAGTGGTGCTGGAAAAACTGGACAGCGACATGCAGAAAAATGAACCTGGACAACTTTCTTACACCATACACAAAAATAAACTCAAAATGGATGAAAGACCTAAATGTAAGGCAAGAAACCAACAAAATCCTATAGGAGAAAACAAGGCACAAACCTCTTTGACCTTGGCTGCAGCAACTTCTTACTGAACACATCTTCAGAGGCAAGGGAAACAAAAGCAAAAATGAACTATTGGGACCTCATCAAAGTAAAAAGCTTCTGCACAGCAAAGGAAACAATCAGAAAAACTAAAAGGCAACTGACAGAATGGGAGAAGATATTTGCAAACGACATATCAGATAAAAGGTTAGTATCCAAAATCTATAAAGAATTTATCCAACTCAACACCCAAAAACCAAATAATGCAGTGACGAAGTGGGCAAAATACATGAATAGACACTTCTCCAAGAAGACATGCAGATGGCCAACTGACACATGAAAAAATGCTCAACATTACTTATCATCAGGGAAATACAAATAAAAACCACAATGAGATACCACCTCACACCCATCAGAATGGCTCACATTAACAAGTCAGGCAACAACAGATGTTGGCAAGGATAGGGAGAAAGAGGATCTCTTTTGCACTGCTGGTGGGAATGCAAGCTGGTGCAGCCATGCTGGACAACAGTATGGAGTTTCCTCAAAAAATTAAAAATAGAACTACCCTACGACCCACCAATTGCACTGCTAGGTATTTATCCAAGGGATACAGGTATGCTGTTTCAAAGGGACACGTGCACCCCAATGTTTATAGCAGCATTACCCACAATAGCCAAAGTATGGAAAGAGCCCAAATGTCCATCAATGGATGAATGGATAAAGAAGATGTGGTATATATGTACAATGGAGTATTACTCTGCAATCAAAAAAGAATGAAATCTTGCCATTTGCAAATATGTGGATGGAACTAGAAGATATTATGCTAAGCAGAATTATTTGGTCAGAGAAAGACAAATATCATATGACTTCACTCATATGAGGACTTTAAGACACAGAACAGATGTACACAAGGGAAGGGAGGCAAAAATAATATAAAAAGAGGGAGGGGGACAAAACATAAGAGACTCTTAAATATGGAGAACAGAGGGTTACTGGAAAGGTTGTGGGAGGGTGGATGAGCTAAATGGGTAAGGGACATTAAGGAATCTACTCCTGAAGTCATTGTTGCACTATATGGTAACTAATTTGGATGTAAATTTAAAAAATAAAATAAAATAAATTAATTTAATTTAATATTAAAAATTAAATTAACAATTGTGTTGCATTATGCTAAAAAAAATGAGAATGGTGTCAGATTTCTCAACAGTAATGCTGGAAGCCAGAAGACAACATGGAATAAACATCTTCACAATTCTCAGGGAAAATTCTGTCCAGTACGGAATCCCATGCCCAGCTGACACATGTGAATAAATGTATTTTAGATATGCAAGTTGTTACCCCTTCTCAGAAAGTTATTGCAGGATGTGCTAGATCAAAATGAGGGAGTAATCCAAGAGAAAGACCTCAGGTCCAGGAGTAGGGAGTCAGTACAAAGGAGAGACAAAAGGCATATTCAGACTGGCTGTGAAGGAGCTCCCAAGATGATGTCAAGATGTGTGCCTCAGAAATACAAGACATAGTCTAGATATCACAAGTCAGCAACTCTGGGAGAGATTTCCCTCTGAGGATGAAACTTGTTGACCTCCTGATGAGTCAGAACATTTTGAGAGAAGACTGACATGTCTGGGAGAAAGTGGGGGTGTTAAAGGCATGATAAATACACAGAAACCTTAGCAGGTGGGGAAAAGACAATTACAAAGTCTAGCAAAGGAAAGCACGGTGCTTAGAGTACGCTGGCTCACTTCAGGGTAGCATTTACTTAGATAAAATAAGTAAACTCAATATGCAGATCTGATCAAAGCTAGGTTTAACAATTTGGGGAGGACAGAGACATGAGTAGCATACTTGTGAGTGCCCAGAGGGGGGTAGGCTCATGGAGCTAGGGCCTTTCTTACATGGCAGGAAGTCAGTCATCGATGATGCCTGAACCCAAAAACTCCAGTAGCACTGTGAGCCTGTTCTTTCCAGACACAGAGGGAAATACCAAGAATCAATAGCAAGCTTGACAGTGGTCACCTCTGGGGAAGAGGCAGTGGGAAACTGATTCTTTAAACAGTATGTCTGTACAATTTTATAAAAATGGAAGCCAAATTAAAAAAGAACTGCAGGAGCGCCTGAGTGGCTCAGTCGGTTAAGCGTCCGACTTCGGCTCAGGTCATGATCTCACGGTCCATGAGTTCAAGCCCCACGTCAGGCTCTGTGCTGACAGTTCAGAGCCTGGAGCCTGCTTCCGATTCTGTGTCTCCCTCTCTCTCTGACCCTCCCCTGTTCATGCTCTGTCTCTCTCTGTCTCAAAACTAATAAATAAACATTAAAAAAAAATTTAAAAAAAAAGAACTGCAAGGAACAGTTGCTGCAGGATAGAGAAAACCAGTTTGACAACATACTGGGCCCAGTGAACGAATCAGATCATACCAGACACCTCAGAGATCCCGGAGAAGCTTTCTTACAAAGAGGATGAAATTGTAGCATGCAGCTGAAGCCGCTGGCAGATCATCAAAGCAAGATTGAAAGTCAAAGGCAGACGATGGGCATCTCACAGCAAACTTGACCTTAACCAGAGATGAACAAGAGAGGCACCATGTCCAATCCAGACTGTGGAGGCATGAGCCCCACATGGGCTGGAAGAAGAAATCAAAGAACATGACTTTTGTTCCCTCCATTTGGCCAAAGCTCTACTAGGAAATAAATGAGAAGCCACATCACAGAAAATAGAGCTTCTTCATGACCTCCATCAGCAGGAAAAGACTGCAAGAGCTGCCGAATCAGGAAAAGAATGGAGAAGAGAAATAGCATCTCTCAGCCATGAAGAAAGTAAGAGTGTCTATGGAGACTCATGAAATGGAGGAGGAGTTGAAGAAAGCAGGGAGATGTGAGGAGTCCTGGGAGTCCTCCTTGCTCTGCGTGATAGGAAATACATGACAGCTGGGTGCGGGAAGAGCTCTTGCTGGAGAGAATGTGGGAGTGCCCCAGCATGAGACAGAAACTACTGCAAATGCCAGAAGCCATGAACAACCCACTCCCTGGAGACCTGGTCCTTCATACTAATGTCTCCCAAGAAAGGTGGCCTCTTTTGGCCTCCTCACTGAAACGGCACTGTGCCCTGATACCTTGTGCCCACCTGCCACGTCTTTCTTCTCCCAAAGTAGAAGAGGTGGACCTAGAGATGGTCTATGCCTGCATATAGTCAGATAGATGAAGACTCAGATGAGTCATCAAGGGAGCTCCAGCAGCAGGCCTGGTCTAAGCTCCAGTGCAGGCCCATCAGTAGACCCACAGAAGCCTGTCCCCTCTGCAGGGACAGATGGCATGGTTACTGCTGGTGCCAAAGACCTTGTTTTTCTCAGGAATGTCTCACAGTGCCTGGGCATTGTATCCCCTCCCTATCTGATGAAGTATGGTTGAAGATAAGGTATGATTGATTTGTCAACAAACAAACATTTATGACTTTGTGCACTGGAGACTGGGCCAATCTAAGAGAGGTGCTTTAAATTTCAAAATAATTCCAACCAATCTTCTGCATTGAATAGTTCCCAGCCCCTCTGCACACAGATATGTAAACATTCATAGTCCTCATTTGGAAGGAAGATGGGGTTTCATTAATGTGACTGAACACCGTGCTCTGCCCAGGGCCTTGGGGTGGCTCAGAATGTGTGCCAGCACCAGGATCTCGGTTTCCTCACTTGCCCATAGGGTGGGGGGTGAAGAAGCTGGTGATGACGGCAAAGAGAAAGATCTATTTACATGTTCATCCTTAAGTCAGCTACCTTGTGTGTGCGTCCTTGTGATGGGATCCCCAAAGCCAAAATCAGGGACAATCTAATGGTTGAACAATACATGAGCAATACAAGGCCTAATCACCTTCTTTAAAAGACTTCAACTTTTGTTTGAGGACTCACCCCTCCCCAATTCATGGGGTTTTGGTGAGCACCATCCCGTCCAGCTCAGGGGTGGGGCAAGTGATACAGCCCAGTGCACTCATCCTATCCCCTCAGCTGCCAGAAAGGGAGGCTGTATACAATGCACAATTTGTAAATCCTTAGTGTGTGGTCAAGGCCAGCACTGTCCAACAGAAATACAGCTCAAACCGCATGTGTAATTGAAAATGTTCTTAAAAAAAAAATGAAAATTTTCTAGCGGCCGCCTTTAAAATGTAAAGAAAAACAGGTGAAATTAATGTTATGAATGCTGTTATTTTTTTATTTTCAGTTTTTATTTGAATTCAAGTTAGTTAACATATATGGTAAAATTGGTTCCAGGTATAGAATGTAGTGATTCATCACTTACATACAACACCTGGCACTCATCACAAGTGCCCAGCACCTATCTGGCCCATCCTGCCACCCACTTCCCTCCATCAAGCCTCAATTTGTTCTCTATGGTTGAGTCTCTTAAGGTTTGCTTTCCTCTCTCTCTCTCTTTTTTTCCCTTCCCCTATGTTCATCTGTTTTAAATTCCACGTGAGTGAAATCATACGGTATTTGTTTTTCTCTGACTTACTTCGCTTAGTATGATGCACTCTAGCTCCATCCACATCATTGCAAATGGAAAGATTTCATTCTTTTTGATGGCTGATTAATATTCCATTGTATATATACACCACTTTTTATTTATCCTTCGGTGGGTAGACATTTGGGCTGTTTCCATAGTTTGGCTATTTTTGATAATGCTGCTATAAACACCAGGGTGCATGTATCCCTTCAAATCTATATTTTTGTATCCTTTGGGTAAATACCTAGTAGTGCAATTGCTGGGTCATAGAGTAGTTCTATTTTTGACTTTTTAAGGAAACTCTGTACTGTTTTCCAGAGTGGCTGCACCAGAATGTTGTTATTTAACCCAATATATTCAAAATATTATCATTTAAACAGGTAAGAAATGTAAAAATTTTTAATGAGATATTTTACATTCTTTGTACTGAGTCCTTGGATCTGGCATGTGCTTTAGACTTACAGCACATCCCGATTCAACGCAGACATATTTGTAGCACCTGGGGTTCATGACCACCACAGTGGACAGAGCAGATTCAGCCCTGGCACTTACCACCTGCTCCCAGTACTTTCCCAGATGCACCATGACCTGGATCCCTTTGGGCCTTTGCATGTGCTGTTTCCTTAGTCTAGACCACTGTCACCCACTGTACACATTCAGAACATCTAGTGGTCCTAATGTTGTTATCAAAGTTTGGGATTATGTGTGACTTCCAATGACCCTATGTAATCCTGTGACAATGGTATCGTTATTCCTGTTTAACCATGAAGATGTAAGTGGTAGTGTTGGGATTTGAACCATGCCGGTCTGTCTCTAAGAGGTGGCCAGAGAAATCAGGAGGAGGAGGTTGAAAGAGGTTGGAGGAAGATTGGAGGAGTGGGTATCAGCTGACTAGGGTAACAGGTGGTTAGTTCGCGTGTGGTCTTTGCACCTCACAAGCTGTAGCTGTGTCTCCCCACTCCTGAGCAGGACCACTGGGTCAGAAAGGGCACTGCCCCTGATGTCCTGAGAAGTCTCAGACAGCCCCATGTTCATCTGACTAGTGGTAAAACTAAGGTCTAGAGAATGGAAAGCCTGGCCAAGGTCATACAGCAAGCAACTGGCAGAGCAGCGAGTTAGCCATATTCTTTGAGGAAGGACCCCTCAGCTGCTGCTAGAGAAACCCCCACCTCACTCCCAGCCTGGGGTATACTTCTGAAGTGCAAAAATCAAATTTCTCTCAACTCGAGTCCTATTTTAATTATATCAAAAGAGTTTACAGCGTGCCTGGGTGGCTCAGTCAGTTAAGCATCTGACTTTGGCTCAGGTCATGATCTCATGGTTCACGAGTTCAAGCCCGTCATCAGGCTCTCTGCTGTCAGCACAGAGCCTGCTTCGGATCCCCCTGCCTCTCAAAAATAAATAAACATTAAAAAATTTGTTTAAAGATTTTTATTAGCCTGGGGGGGGGGCGGGGTCCACTGCTAATTGTTTTCAAAAAGATACTTTTTTCCATAATGTAGTTATTCAACATGTTTGAGTTTTCTCAACAATATAGGTTAAAGTAAACATTAAAGCCTGTTGTAGACTAAATTCATATGTCAAAGCTCTATCCCCCAGTGTAACTGTATTTGGAGATACAGCCTTTAAAATGGTAATCAAGGTTGGGGCACCTGGGTGGCTCAGTCAGTTAAGCATCCGACTTCAGCTTGGGTCATGATCTCACAGCTTGTGAGTTTGAGCCTTGTGTTGGGCCCCCTGCTGTTAGTGCAGAGCTGCCCTTCCCCTGCTCATGCACGTGCTCTCTCTCTCTCTCTCTCTCTCTCTCTCAAAAATAAATAAACATCTTTTTTTTAAGTAATTAAGGGGGTCTCCTAGGTGGCTCAGTCGGTTGAGCGTTCAACTTCAGCTCAGGTCATGATCTTGCAGTTGACGAGTTCAAGCCCCGCATCAGGCTCTGTTCTGACAGCTCAGAGCCTGAAGCCTGCTTTGGATTCTGTGTCTCCCTCTCTCTCTGCCCCTCCCTCACTCATGCTCTGTCTCTATCTCAAAAATAAAATAAACATTAAAAAATTAAAATAAAAAAAAAGTAATTAAGGTTAAATGAGGTCAAAGAGGTAGAGCCCTAACCTGGTGGGATTGGTGTCCTTATAAGAGGAAGAGACACCAGAGAACTCTCTCTCTCTGTGTGACAAGAAGGAAAGCCATGTGAGAAGGTGGCTATCTGCAAGCCAGAAAGAGAGGTGTCACCAGACACAAACCCTGCTGACACCTTGATATTGGACTTCTAGTCTCCAAAACTGTAAGAGAATAAATTTCTGTTGTTCAAGCTGCTCAGTCTGTGGTATGTGTTATGGCATTTTGCTGTGGCACAGTTTTGCAGAGTGGCCTAATGGTTAGCCCCTTTGGAGTCAGACAGACTGGGTTCTCATTCCTTCTCTACCTTCCACGAGTGAGATGGCCTTGGGCAAGTCACTTAACCTCACTGACATCAGTTTCCTCACCTATTGAATGGGGCAGCTTCCCAGGGCTGTTGTGAAGATGGAATATAATGTGGGTCAGGAGCCTGAGTGGTGCCGGGCATGGAGTAGAACCACTGGATGGTATGTCAGGAATAAGCACAGTGTGGTTCTTCCCTTTATTCAGGAGTCACTAGGACCCATTAAAGGGACCATTGGTGAATCAGGCCATCACTGTCTTCCCAAGGAACTTGCAATCTTAGAAGACAGAGCAGGTGTACCATTGCAGTTGAGCATAATATGCCCCCAAAAGGTAGCTTCTTAAACTCTGCTTGAAGTTAGTCATGTTCCCAGTGGGCCCCCTGGGACTAATGCATCCCATGGGTATATTCCTTTGTGAAATAAACCTGGCTTTGCCTTACAACTCATGCTCCTCATGCTCCAAAATGGTGCCAAGTTCTAAAGTGATTTAGATACCAAAAGCCCCTGAAGCCTGAATTTTGAAACCACGTGTGTTCTCTTTCCAGCCTAGAACAGCCTGTCTCTATTCTGGAAAAGACAACCCTAGCCACCTTTCTGTGACTCAGATAGTTGGAGGGCTTGGTTGCAGGAGCCCTTGGTTGTGGGGTGATGCTGTCCCCTCTCAGCAGTGTGGATCCAGCAGCCAGGAGGAGACAATGGCCACTGTGTGGCTTTGCATGCAGAAAAAAAATATCTGGGGCATTTTCTTATCAAAAAGGACTTCTCTCTATCCAGCCTTCCTGGGTTTGGGTTGGAATTCAGGGGTGGGGTGGAGTGGAGGGCAGGGAAGAATGCCCAAGCTGGTTTGGGACTCTCCTCTGGGCTCCTCCAGCCTCCAACCTTCTCTCATCATGCTTGCACCACCCCAGCTGCCTGGAGGCCTGTGTCCCCCACCCCCCACTCCAGGGCAGGGCAGTGTCTCAGCATTTGCTTCCTTTCCACATGGAGCCATCACTTGGCCACTGGGACACAGCGAGTGCTTAAATGTTTATTAAGCTGAGGGAAGATGGCGAAGAGCCCAAAGTTGAGATTGGACCCAGTATTTGATTCCCATCCACTCTGAGTGAGCTCCTTGCAACTGTTGCAATGAGACAACAAAAGAGAAATCCCCTTGTCAAGGCATTTAAGCCTTAAATAGAAGTAAGGGATTACTGCGCCAAGTGTGGCCACCTGCTCAGGCCCAGAGGTTGGCCAGACTCGTTTTCTTTAGGTAATATAATCTGTCTTGTTCTTCCTACTCCCTTGTCTCTGACGTTTTCCTTAGGGGCTCTCCTTGCCTCTCGCTGATTGTAATTCCCAGATAATCCCTGGATGCAATAGATGCAATTCTTACCAGCCTGAAGGCCGACATCTTGGGTGGCAACTCCCCCGACCTGTGAGCAGAGAAAAAGCAGATCATCAGTCCTCATGGCCCTGCCTTGGAGCCCCTGGAGGGCACCTCAGCACATCCTCGAATGCCCTGCATGGGGCCCGGCTCAAGAAATGATTCTCGAATAAATGGACAAATAAGTCACCGTCCCACCCAAGTGTGAGAAGATGCTTTCTCAGTTTCTTCTATCTCATCTTTATTGAACATCTGTTTTGCACTCAGTACTGGGTTCAACATGGGGAGTCTGGGTGGTTCCGAACGTACTTAAGACACAGTCCTCGTCATCCAGAAACACAAATTTTATCTGCTTGGGACACCTGTGAAAGCCATTCACCACCACACACTATAGGGAGTGCTGAGGTAAGCAAGGCAGTATAGCTAAAGACACATGACATACTTTATATAAATCTCATAGCACCCCAAAACACAGGTGTTCCCCCATTTGTTAAATGGGATCCCACAAAGGGCAGGTGACCCAGTAAGTTAGCAGCACAGCTGGGAATCCAACCCTGGTCTACCTCCTTTCAAACCTGCCCCCAGCTCCTGGCTGCCTTCCAGGGGTATAGGCATGCACATGTGTTCCTTCCAAACTCATATCAGATGAAGTACACAGACACCAAAGGGTAAATCAACCTCTGGAACTGCATGAAATTTGCTGTACCCTGTGGGAGGAGAGGTGAGATACAAGGCTGAAATCCAGGCAGGTCATGATCCTGAAGGACCTGAATGCCATAAGAATATGGCCCCCAATCTCCTCCTAGGGCCTTTCCCTTCACTTTGACCTCTTCCTGTCTGAGGGAGATGCTGATTATTTTGGTCTGCTTGAAGTGCCTTCCTTGTTCTTTTCAGGGAAATTCTCCTTCCTTTGTCCAAACTGTGTTCCGGATAAGGACTGTCAATGACATAAATCATGGTACCCAGAACCAGACTATGACTCAAGCAAGGGCCAACCACAGGCTTTCCCTGAGATGTTCTAATTGGAACTGGGGGTTGGTTTTCTTTCCAGCCAAGAAGATTTGAAGTGTGATTCCAAAATTGCCAGAGGTTACTGTCCTAATGTCCCGAAAACAGCTGGCTTGGGAGAGTAAAGTTGGGAGTTGGAAGGAGACAAAGGACAGAAATTCTGTCTCTGACTTTTTGTACTTTGATTATTTGAGCTAAGTCATTGAAACCAAAGAATTCTCCCTGATCTGGTGACCCCCATTCTATTCTCTTTCAGCTTGCACATCCCCCTTGTGCATTCCCACCCTCTTCCAGGGTCACTGCCAGGATTAAAGCACTTCCAAGTCCAAAATCAATGTCTCCAATCCCCACCTTTCTCCTGAACTCCAGGTCTACCTGGAGATAGGTTATGGACACATTAAACTCAGCATGACCACAGCAACTCATCTCCTCTGTTTCCACATCTGCTCTTTTCCATGCATTCTTTATCCCAGTGAATGCTATTAGCAATTGTGAATAAAACGTTTGAATCATGGGGTGCCTGGGTGGCTCAGTCAGTTGAGTGTTCCACTTCGGCTCAGGTCATGATCTCATGGTTTGTGGGTTTGAGCCCCACGTTGGGCTCTATGCTGACAGCTCAGAGCCTGGAGCCTGTTTTAGATTCTGTCTCCTTCTCTCTCTGCCCTGACCCAGCTCGTGCTCTGTCTCTCTCTCTCTAAAATAAATAAACATAAAAAAATTTTTTTAAACGTTTGAGTCATCCTATTATCCCCATCTTTAAATGATCGCTTTCATTTGAAGATTTCATCTATTAAAACTTGAGGTTCCCAGCTATATGTTGTCTACAAGAAACCCACTTTAAAAATAAAGACAGATTAAAAATAAAGAGATAAAGAAAGATATACCATGCTAACACTAATCAAAAGAAAGCTGGAGTAGCTTTGGTTATTTCAGACAGAGCAGACTCCAGGGCAAGGAAAATTATGAGGAATAAATAGGGCATTACATAATTATAAACAACAGAGGTGCCTGGGTAGCTCAGTCAGTTAAGTATTTGACTTTGGCTCAGGTCATGATCTCACAGTTCATGAACACAATCCCCATTTTGGGTGAGCGTGAGCCCCACTTTGGAAGAGCCACTTCTCTCTCTTCCTCTCTCTCTCTCAGCCCCTAGCTCATTTGTGCACTTTCTCTCTCTCAAAAATAGATGAATAAACAAACAAACAAACAAAGAAACAACAATAAATTGGCCCAGGAGGGCCAATTCTCAAAGAAGACATGACATTACTTAACATGTATGTACCTAAAAGCAGGGCATCAAAATACATGAGGCAAAAATAGGTAGAACTACAAGGAGAAAAAGATGAGTCCACTATTATAGTTGGAGTCTTTAATACTCCTCTATCAACAACTGACACATCTGGCAGGCAGAAAATCAGTAAGGACATTATCAAATTCAATAAATCAATTGAATATAACTGACATTGGTAGAATACTTCAGCCAACAACAGCAGAATATACATGTTTTTCAAGTTCATGTGGAACATTCACCAAGATAGACCATATTCTGATCCATTAACATACCTGAACAAATTTAAAAGAATAGAAATCATACAATGTCTGCTCTCAGACCATGATGGAATTAAATTAAATCAAAATAGAAAAATCCCAAAATACTTGGAGATTAAGAAACACACATGAATTAACACATGAATCAAAGAAGTCTTAAGAAATATTTTAAATGTTTTCAACTAAATGAAAATGAAAATACAACTTATCAAAATTTGTGGGATGTAGTGAAAGCTATGCTTAGAGGGAAATATATAACATTGAAAGACTACATTTATTTTTCTTCAACTTTTTTTTTAAATTTATTTTTGGGACAGAGAGAGACAGAGCATGAACGGGGGAGGGGCAGAGAGAGAGGAAGACACAGAATCGGAAACAGGCTCCAGGCTCCAAGCCATCAGCCCAGACCCCGACGCGGGGCTCGAACTCACGGACCGCGAGATCATGACCTGGCTGAAGTTGGACGCTTAACCGACTGCGCCACCCAGGCGCCCCGAAAGACTATATTTAAAAAGAAGGTGGGTGCTTGGGTGGCTCAGTTGGTTAAGCGTCCAACTTCAGCTCAGGTCATGATCTCACAGTCCGTGAGTTCGAGCCCTGCGTCGGGCTCTGTGCTGACGGCTCAGAGCCTGGAGCCTGCTTCAGATTCTGTGTCTCCTTCTCTCTCTGCCCCTCCCCTGCTCATGCTCTGTCTCTCTCTGTCTCAAAAATAAATTAAAACATTTTAAAAATTTTTTTTTAAAAAATAAGAAAGTTCTAAGGGGTGCCTGACTGGCTCAGTCAGTGGAGCATGTGATTCTTGATCTCGGGGTTGTGAGTTCAAGCCCCATATTGGGGGTAGAGATTACTTAAAAACAAAACCTTTAAAAAAAATTAAAAAGAAGAAAGATCTAAAACTAATAATCTCAGTTTCCACCCTAGGAAACTAGATAAAAAAGAGCAATATAATCCTAAAGCAAGAAGAAAAAAAAAAGAAACAATAAAAATTAGAGCAGAAATCCCAAATTTGAGAATAGGAAATCAATAGGGAAAATCAATGAAACCAAAATCTTGTTCTTTGAAAACACCAGTAAAACTGATAAACCTCTAGCCAAGCTAACCAAGAAAAAAAGAGAGAAGACACAAATTTATAATATCAGAAATGAAAGAGGGACATCTGGAGGATAGTTGACCTGATCCCATTGACATTAAAAGGATAAAAAAGGAATATTATAAACAACTAGATATCTACAAATTTGGTAAATTTAGATAAAATAGACCAATTCCCTGAAAGACAGAACTGTCAAAAACTCACACAAGAAGAAATAGACAATCTGAATAGGCCTATATCTATGAAAGAAATTGAATCAATAATTAACAACCTGTCAAAAAAGAAGCATCAGGCCTAGATGGTTTCACCAATGAATTCCACTAAACATCTAAGGAAGAAATGGTACCAATTCTCTACAACATCTTCCAGGAAACAGAAGCACAGAAAACACTTCCTAATACTTCCTAATTCTGAGCCAGCATTACCCTACTACCAAAGCCAGATAAAAGACACTGAAAGAAAGGAAAAACTACAGTCTGTGTCGCCTCCTGCCCATCTCTTAGTCCCCTGTCATCCTTCACTTGAGAGACAGGAAGCCTCCCAGGTAGACTTGCTTCCTGGCCTCTCCAAAAATTATTCTCCATTCTACCAACCAAGTGATCTTTAAAAGATACAAAAAAACTGACCATATCATACCTCTCCATAGCCAGGAGCATGTGTGTCATATCCTTATGGCATTCAGGTCCTTCGGGATCATGACCTGTCTAGATTTCAGCCTTGTATCTCACCTCTCCTCCCACAGGCCACACCAACTTTCATGCAGTTCCAGGAGCCCCCCCGCATTCTCTCTCACTTTGGTGTCTGTGTACTTCATCTGATAGGAGTTTGGAAGGAACACATGTGCATGCCTGTATGTACCCACACACAGGTACACACACCCTCATATGCTGCAGCTATAATTTTCTGCCCCAGGTCTTATTGTTGTTTTTATGTGTCACTGTGTGTGTCTCTCCCACACTTGCAAGAATCTTAAGAACAGAACTATGCCCTACTCATTCCAGTAGGGGCTCACAATATGCTTGCTGAATGTATGGATGGATAAATGAGTGGGTGGGTGGGTAGATGGATGGATGGCCACCAGGAAGATGGGAGCAGCCATGCCCCCCCCATCCCAGGAAAGTATGGTGTTGCCCCTGAGGGAAAGCCCTCAGAGTATTTGCAAGTTCCTACTTCTTGTTAGTGAGATGCTTTCTTCTTAGCTCAGGCCCCTTGGCCAGCCCTGAAGTAGGTCAGTGTGCTGCTGAGCCCACCAGGGTCAGTGTCCTGCACTGGCCCCAGGGTGTACTGAACCTAAGGCACCAGAATGGGGGTGACCATCACCTGAGAGGAGAAGGGTGAGCTGCTGGTTACCAAAGCCCTCCTCAGAGCTGTAGGATGTCTAAAGCCACACCACTATCATGGGCTTCTGAGTATCACTGAAGTGGAGTATGGGAGAAGAGGTAAAGAAATGCTGAAAGGTGAGTGGGGAGGTGGAGTTGGGAGAGAGTCAAAATGTTCCTGGGACTAGGAGGGGCTGTGTGCCATGTGGTATATGGGGCACCGAACAGGAGACTGTGGTCTGAGAAGCAAAACACGGACTCTCTGGTCTATGGGAAGCTAGTCCAGAGTGGGGACGCTACCCTGGAGGGCTGGCAATGAAGGGATGCAGAAAAGGTGTCTGGATCTCGGTGAGGGATTGAGAGGCTTGGAAGTTACCCTGTGCAACCAGCCAACTCCTCCAGAGCCAAGGGTGTCTGATGTGGAATCTGTCACTCCAAACGGGAACAAAAATGGGCTGGCGTAGGTGAAAGAGGCCACCACTCAGTGGAAGGCAGCACAGTCCAGCAGGTGACAGGGACTCTGACTAGACCATCCCACTGCAGACACTCAAGACAATCAAATATTGGTAGTTTCAGATGGTTTGATCTAGTATGTGTGTTGATATTTGAGTATGAAATAAAAGTGAGCTATCTTTTATAGTATCATGCTATTTTTGTTTAAACATATGGAAGATGCATATATCTAAAGATGGAGATACATCCTTTTTAGAGGTAATTATATTGAACTGTTACCAGTGGTTTCTTCTGGAACTGAGGATTGGCATGGGGGATAGAGGGAGGAAGGTGGGGGAAGAATTTTCCTTCACATTTTGCTCCTTTCTGTTATGTTTGGCGTTTCTATATCCATATATTTTTATTATTTATTTTGCTTTTATTCTTTGCGTTGCTGTCTATGGCATTGTCTGGCTGCCTGAAATCCTACTCCCTTCTCCATCAGTCACCAAGCTCGGTGACGGGGAGGGCCGGGAGGGGCTGATAGCAGCACCATCGAGGCGGGAGCTCAAAGTAGTGCTGCTTTGGCAGTGCACACTGGGACAGGGCCTGTCAACCCCGACTCTGAGCCTCTCCGTGTGCCCTGAGGCAGCCAGGATGGCTCAGCCCCTCTCCAAAGCCCAGGGCCCAGAGAGACACACCCTCCATTGAAAGGGAGTCCCACCACACAGGATTGTCTGGCGTGTGGGGTGATATCAGTGGGGTGGCGTTCCTGTGAATACCATGTGACTGGCAGTTCAGGAGGTATATGTCCCCAAGAGGTACCCCCGGCCCAGAGACATGATGCTCCTGGGTCCTCACCAGGGATCCCTTCTCTTGCCCAGATAAGGCCAGAGTTGAGGGTGTGAAGCTATAGGCCTCCATCCCATCCTGCCCTAGTGGGCACAGGGCCTGGCCACCCCTACGGCCAAAAACCTTGCTGTGTGTGCTCACGTCCAGCTGAGAGACCTTGCTTTCTCAGAACCTGGCTCCTAGACCCTCCCGGGGCCTTACACTAGGTTTATCCCTCCTCCTTGCACACCTGACACACAAGCCTCTAGGGCTCCCTGCAGGTACAGGTCAAGTGCCCGCCTCTACAGCCTCATCTCTGGCCCACTCCTTCAGACCTGGCTTAAGTGTTTCCTTGCAGCCTCCCTGACTCTGTCCTCAGCCATTCTAGCTAATGTCTACCTTCTCTGGCTCCAGAAGACCCTGGCCTGCGTTGAAACTCATGGTTTTCACTCGCCCAGAGAAGACCTTCTCAGAGCTTTGCTGTGGCAGAGTGCCAGCCTGCCCAGAAAGACCTCGGAAGAGAGGGCCCTTGCGAAGCCCTCCTGAATTTACTATTTTTGCCAGTGGTATTCCCTTGCTTGGTATCCACTTCATGACATCCCATCAGGAAAGCCGGGCTTCTTCTCAGAGACTAGCTTGTTCTTAACAAGGGCATGTTTAAACTCGGCACTGTTTACATTTTCGTTTTTGCATTGCCCACCAGGACTCTCACAATGAACGTGGTGGCTATGTCTAGCAAATATACTGGAACTTCATTTACTAGCCTTCCTCTAAGAGAGTTGAATTGTGCTTTCCTACCTTAATTATTCTTCCTCTTGTTTTCTCCTTTATTTTATTTTTGATTTTGTTGCATTCTAGGTATCTCTGTAAGCTGCCTCAAGTGACTCTCTTTTGTTTACTTTTTGAATAAGGCAGGTGATCACTGAGAGATTTACAGACTAACACACACTGTTCCACTGTGCTGTGGTTCCTTTGCCTTCCCTCTGCACTCTGTCCCTCCCCACAGAACAGAGTAGGGGCTCAGACTGTACTCAGGCATGCTGCTAAGAGTTTTCCAACAGTAGTTCATTAATTCAACCTACACAACAATGCTACATGGTAACTGACATGGTTCCATTTGACAGATGAAGACACTGGGGCTTCAGGTCCCACACTTAGTAGGTGGCTGAGTCAGGATTTGAACTCCTGCTCGTCTGGCTTTGAAGTCCTTGTTTATTTTACTTCACCTCTCCCCTTGGTCTGATACGCTGCACTCTCTAGGACTGCACTGTCCAATATGGTAGCCACTAGCCACATGTGACTGTGTACATTTAAATTCATTGTAGTTGAAATTAGAAATTCAATTCCTCAGTCATGCCAACCACACTTCAGGTGCTCAGTAGCCACATGTGGCTTGTGGCTACTGTGTTGGACAGCGCAGTTCTGTCATCATGGAAGGAGCATTTACTACTTCCCTCCTCCCACACTCAGCTCCTGGCAGGAACTGGCTGTGCCCAGACCAGATCTTTGTGATGCCACTTCTTTGGCCTGGAACATCCCAGTTCTCCAGCACTGACATCAAGCCATCCTCTCCTACACAGCCCATCTGTGTCCCTTCACCTCCTTCTCTGTCACTCTTTCTCCTTCCCACCCTGGACTCAGCCCCAGCCATCTCCTCCTCTGACTTCTTGATGCCTGTGTGGTCTATGCCTGGTGGGGTCACTTTTCCTTCACACAGTCTCACCTCACCAGCCCAGCAGTGAAGGAACACAGTGCACACTGTTTGATTGAGGAGGTAGGCAAGGGAGTCCCAAGTGGCATTGGATAGAAAACTAGACTTCGTTCCTAGCTTTGCTTGCTACTAGCTACTGCATTCCTTCAATGTATCTTCCCCAGTGCCTGTCCTCTGCCACGCCCTGGGTGGGGGCAGGGGACAGATCCCCGAGGAGATCCAGGCTGTGCACCTCCGGGTACTCATATTCAGTGGTCCAAGGCAAAGAATGTTATCCTCCTTCATCTCAACGCCCTCTTTTGCGAAAAACTTGCAATTCCTGCTCTTCCTCACCGCAGCATGTCATGTGGACTGAGTGACACCATGGAAGCAAGAGATGTGGTGCAAGATGTGAAAAGCGTGCTGTGACATAGATGCAACTGGGTAACTGGGAGTGTTCATCGAGCCGCGTCACTTCCCCACAGAGCTGTGCCTCGCCCGTGCCTGAGTGAGAATACCCCAGGACCCAAGCCAGACACGGACACGGACACGGGTCCTCTGGGAAGAGGCACCTGAGGGCCAGTCAGCAGGGTGCCCGGCAGGTCCTGGGCGGTGGGGAAGGCTTCCTTCAGGAAGTGCTATTGAGCTGAGTGGTTCAAAACAATTTCCTGGGGCCATGTGCTGCAGGCCCAGAGAGCCAGCCCTGTGCAGAGTTTTGGCTTTCTTTGAACTAAAATCTACAATGGAGTTTTGGGGTTTTATGGGTTAGAACAAAATTCAAGTCCAGAGTTACAGAGTGTGGACTCAGGGGGAGGCCTGGCTGTGGGGAACAAACATACCCAACTTAGAAGATTTAGGATGGGGCCCCACTCCTCTGGCTGCCAGACCCTCCTACTCTGCATCTCAGATTTTCTCATCTGTGAAATAGGGATGGATGCCCAGCACGCTGGCAGCTCAAGTGAGAAAAAACCCTCCCCCAGCCCTCTGGGGCCCCAACAACCCAAACACTCCCACCCAGGAGGCTTTGGGGCCAGGCTGGCAGGGTCCTGCCTCTCCCCAGGGGCCCAAGCCTTTCAGAGGTGATTGACACAACTGCCTGCAATTGTCCAAGATGATACACAGGTGAGTCACAGGAGCCTGGGCCCTGGAGTCCAGTCTCGACTCTGCGCCCCATTCCATGGTCCTCAGTCTCCTTGTCCATAAAATGGAGGCAATAACACCAGTGTGCTGTGAAGGCGCAGTGCGATGGCACATGTGGCACAGCTGACGTCTGTCAGGTGCCAGATGATCAGTGCCCAGGCAGTCCCTTACGCCCTATGGTTCCTCCTCGGTGAGTCCTCCTGCTATGAGAAGGCTGCCGGCTAGGGTAGCCGGCTGGCCGCCTCCCGCCCCTGCCATCCCCCCTGCCAGTGAGTCCACCTTCTTACAGAAGAGGGCCAGTCAGCTTCCCTCCTCCTCCTCCTTCTCCTGCTCCTCCTCCTCCTCCTCGGCCCCCAGGCCGGCCCTGCATCCTGATGGAACAAATCTCTGGGCTGGTGTTCCTGGTTTCTAGGCTCCTGAAAGGAATCTCTGGCTCTCTACTTCTCAGGCCTTTCCCACCTTGTTCCCAAGTGCACCCTGCCGGGCTTTGCCAAGTCGTGCCTCCCAGCCCACCTCCTACCCGCCCCCGCGACCCTCCTCCCGAGTGGTGACTCCCTCCTCCCATCCTCCCAGCTGGCAGAACACAGCCCCCCCAGTCCCCCACCCCCCCCACAACCCTCCTCCCGAGGGGTGACTCCCTCCTCCCATCTTCCCAGCTGGCAGAACATAGCCCTCCCAGCCCCCCCACCGGTGCAGCCAGCTGGCAGAGAAGCCCCCGTATTCCCCTACCTTCTCAGGACAGGGGTCTCGCTGACTCCCTTCCCCTCCACCCTGGGCACTCCGAAAGAGCAGGGAAACCAGGCAGTGCCAGGGCTCTGGGCGTGTCAGAAAGTAAGGGAGAGGAGGAAGACGCAGAAGGGACCCAAGAGGAAATGGCCCAGCAGTCTGGCCCCACGTAATTTATTACAGGACTTTGTCCTGGGCCCCATCCCCTCCCACATGGCAGCCCCAGCCAGCAGAGCCTCACAGCAGCCTGATCTTTAACCCTGGCCTCTTCAGCGAAGACTCCCCGCAGGTCATCAGAGCCCACACTCCATGCACCTGTTGCTGGCTACCAGCCAACCCCATGGTGACAATCAGCTGATCAATCAAGGGAGTTCAGCATATTCCTGGGCATCACAGGGACTCCAAAGACACCCATGCAGGACCTCTGCTCCCAAACATCCCGTGTCCTAATTGGGGCACACACACAGGAGAGGCTAGGAAGCCTATAACGGAGCTAAAGGCCATTAGCACAACTAGGTTTTCAGTGGGGTCCCCGGAAGCAGGGGCAGCTGGCTTGAGCTGGGGCTCAAGGGAAGGGGGGGTTCTGCAGTGAGGCTAATACAGACCTTTCAAGCGGTGTGCACTGGGAGAGGCCATGCTGTAGGGGGAGGCAATCCCTGAAAGTGTGAGTGTGGGGGCTTTGAAGGCAGGTGGAAGGGGAGTCCACAGGAGGGACTATTCAGCTGCAGCCCTTCTCTTGGGTGAAGAGAGACCTTGGGATGGTGCTCACAGTTGGTCCCACTAGAGCCAGGCAGGCTCCTTCCCAGGCCCAGGGTTTGGGAGGCACTTGGGAACTGCAGGCTGAAGTGTGGGAAGCCCCTCTCACCTTTCAGATAGAGCTGAGCCCCGGCAGGTGGCAACCCTGACCTCGGCCTCTTTTGGAGACAGGAACCAAGTGTTGGTGGAGAGAGAAGGGTAAAGTAGACTGGTTGCAGAGATGGTCCCAGACGGAGGTCACCACTGCCCGAGGGCTTCCCGGGCTTCCCACAGGGACCCCTTGCAGTCCCAGCTCTCCTGTGCTGAACGCTCCTGCTGCTGAAACAGCTTGAAGGAGTTTCTTTCTTACAACCAGGTAGCCCATGCCAGAGGTAGGGAATGAGCTGGGGGATGACCAACCAAGGGGCCATTTGGAGGAAGCGTGTGCTCTGAGACTTTCAGCCGCCCCCCACCCACTCCCTGTGAGTCCTACCTTGGCACCAGCTAGCCTCTTGCCCCCTTAAAGTCTCAGCCAGTTTCTGGGCCAACACTTGGTTTGGGGGTGGGGTGGGGGCTCACATGGCACGTAGCCTCTCTGGGTTAGACACCATTTCACTCCCGCAGGATTGGTGAGCTGCAGCTCCCAGAAATGGTGAGTTCCTTGCTCTGGGACCCCCTGCACCAGGCTGGGTCCTCTATGGCCCTCTTCCTCTGCCCTCATGAAAGAAAAAAGCAGAACAGAATATTTGTGCCAAAGAAAGCAATTTATATCTCTAGCCAGAATCTGTGTTAAACAGAATTTGACAGAAACACCTTTTGGTTACCTACAAACTTCTTTCCCACTTTGTTTTTCACATTTGAGATTGATATCATAAGCATTTTCCTACGCTGTACCAAACTTTAATCCTTACCTGTCTTTAAGGACAGCATTCAAGTCCCTCCTATAAATGTCCCATCATTTGTGTAATCATCCTCCCTGGATGGACATTGGCAGGCACCCAATGCTTTGCTATTACCCACAACACTGCAATGAGCGAATCTGTGCTCACAGCCCTGTTTGCATGATGGCGCTACAGGAAGGCTAAAGAAGGGAACTTATTGAAACAAGGGGCATGCACACCCAGCAAAATGGTGTGCATGTCACTGCAGGGACCTGGCCTGGCTACTGTGTGAGCTGGTGGGGCTCACAGTTTCCACTGCTGAGGTACCCCAAGCCCAGGAAATCAGGAAGAGGGGCTGATGGCAGTCAGGGCAGGCTCTTCCTGTTTGTCACACCTGTGACCAGACTTGGCTCTTAGGCAGCCTAATGTGACTGCCACAATTCTCCCCAAGACACAGATATTTTGTGAATTTCTAAAAATATGTTTTTGAGCAGAGCCCAAATGCCTCCGTAGGACAACTTATGCGTCATTGTGTTTCTGTCCAATGATCAAGCCCGTTGTAATATTGCCATAGCAACCGAAACAGAGTATAAGGAGCATTTCACTGTACCTCTACCAGCACATCCTGGAGCGACCTGAAGTTGCTTGTTTCCTGGTGGCCCTGATCTTCCCCTCTAGCCTACAGCAGCCAAGTTACCCATTAACTCTATAAAATAACACAGCTGGCCGCATAGGTCTCTGTGGCTGAGTTGCTCTTTAGAATGTTTTAGAATTCTCAGTCTCAGGGAACTAGCACTTATGGAGTGCTTCCTAGGTGCTGGGCTCTATGCAGGTGCCATCACATAGCCTCATCACAACCCTACAAGTTAGGGTGCCTATCCTCGTTTCATAGTCGGGAAATTAAAACCAAAGAGGTTAAGAAACTTGTGTACATCACACAGCTAGAGGTGTCACGGGCAAGATTTGAATCGAGATCTACCTGACTCCAAGACCAGTGCTCATTGTACATCAACCCTCAAACAAACCTGGACTCCCTCCTCCCCCAACCCCCAGGGATGGAGGAGACATATTCCTTTTAGAAATTTTCAGGAGGGGTGCTTCTTCAGCTTGCTTGCCCTGGCCCAGGATCAGAAGAGACTTTCATTTCTGCGGTCTCTGAGGTTCAAGGGCAAGGAATATCTGGGAATGTGTGGGGCTTAAATGCCTCCCTGGAAACACAATTATGCACAGTACAGAAGTGTATACCACATGACTCACTTTATCTGTGCAGTTCAGGGTTTCTCAATCTTGGCACTATTGACATTCTTTGTTGGCAGGTTGGAAACAGCTGTCCTATGCACTGTGAGATGTTTAGCAGGAACCCTGGACCCCCCGCCCTGTGCTATCAAAATGTGTCCAGATATTGCCAGACGACTCCTGGGGGACAAAACCATTCCCAGCTGAGAGCCAAAGTATAGCTCGTAGGTCCAGGTGCAGTTGAGACTGAAAGAGGAGAACCTCAAGGGCCAGAAGGGGATGTCCTCTTGGAAGGGGTGACCCCGCACTTGGCCTCCTGGAATGGCAGAAAGATATGCTCAGAATAAGATATGGAGGCTGCAGAGAAGGGGCTATCGGACTGGTGCCCCCGGAGGACATGCCAAGGAAATGACTATTTTTTGGCAAGCCCAAGTATTTCATCCTCCCTGGATCAGAGACCATGAGATAGACATTGCTGGACTGGGCAGAACTTGGATCCAAAGTCCCCATGAACCAGGGGGGCACCTGCCAGCTCAGTCCAGAAGAAAATGACTCATCCCTGATCGTGCTTTATTATCACAACCCCTGCGAGGAATCCACCCAGAGGTTTGTCCAAGCAGCAGAAGGGGCAAAGCAGGGGCACAAAATAGAAGAGTCACTTTCTCCCTTCTGGAGAGCTGCAGGAAATCCAGGGGATAAATCTCAGTCTTGGGTCCTGGTACGTAAACCTGAGCCTCTGGTCACAAACCTCTGGGGACCTCTGCCCCATGCGCAGGGTGAATGGCATCCTGATGACTAATTTGATTGCCCTGGGGAGGTTAAGGTAATTGGAGGAGAAGGCAAAACTTGATTATGCGGCAACGCAATAAACCAAGGGACCTGGGTAATGATGTTGATGATGCAGATTGTGATGATAGTAATGATACCTTGTCTATCTCTTGGAAGAGGTTGAGGGGGAGCGGGGCATTGTGAAGAGTTTCATTTCTGAGAAGAGAAGCGTTAGGATAGAGTTCTTAACCCTGGCTGGAATACTGTGTGTGTATAAAGACTAGTTTCTCTTCCCTCTGGTCCCATATCTGGGATACTCTTTCCAACCTCGCCCACAGGGGTGGCCACAGAATGAAGGTAAGTAATGCGCTCCACTTCCAGGCCCCGTGACACCCTGTGCTCTCTCTCTTCCCTCTGCTGATAACATGCAGAGCATCCAGCAGTGGATTCTGAGGCCCTAAGGAATGGTGAAGCCACAATATGGAAGGAGTCTGGGTTCCTGAATGACCGCTGGGAACAGAGTGCCACCGCCACCCCACTACTGATCCCACTGCCCATTTACAAGAGTAAGAAATACATTTTTTTGTGTCAAGCCACTGACATTTGTTATGTGTTGTTACGCTACCATAATTAAAACATGATCCCTCTCCCATCCAAATGTGCCTTTGTCCTTTAAACACCAGCTCAAATATTCTTCTGGGAAGTTGGCCCTGACTACTATAGTTCACTCTAGGCTCTAATGTCTACAGCACTTGTTAGTCAGATCACGTGACTTACCTTTTAGCATGGATTTTTTTCAAAGTAGGGCTTCCTGATGGACTGTAAGTTTCTCAAGACAAGAATCAAATGTTAGGGTTCTTTGTATCTTCACAGGGCCTAATAAAGATAATGGGGGTACCTGGGTGGCTCAGTCGGTTGAGTGTCTGACTTCAGCTCAGGTCATGATCTTGCAGTTCATGAGTTCAAGCCCCACATCGGGCTCACTGTGTCAGCCTGTCAGCACGGAGCCTGCTTTGGATCCTCTGTCCCCCTCTTTGGGCCCCTCCCTCGCTTAAGCTCCCCCCCCAAATAAATAATTATTTTTAAAAAAGATAATAACTATCACCTATATCATTTCCCAAGAAGTATTATTTATGTATAAACACATTTAATCCTCATAACAACTCTATAAGATAAATACTATGATTATCCTCAGCTCGTAGATGAGAAAGTTGAAGCACAGAGAGGTTAAGTAATTTGTCCAAGGTCACGCAGCTAGAAAGTGACAGAGCCAGGATTAGAACCCATAAACTTGAGTAATGAATGAGCTTCCAATAGTCATACCATCTTAACTATAATTGTTCTAGGAATGTTAGCTTGTACATCCAGTTGAACCTGCTGCCTCTTCTGGGCAGGGGGCCATGGTGTCGATCCCTTCTGTTCCAGTATCTGAAGCTGGCTAGACACTGAGGAGCTGTCACTCACACCTACTGGCTGAGGGAACTGAAGACCAGTTGGAAACATATTGTGCAGGTAGGGTAGGGCAGGATTTGCTCTTGTTGCTGGCACGTGTGTACTACCCAGCACCCTGGGGGGGGGGGGGATGTCAAACAGTCCATGAAAATTCACTGTGGCTTTAGATTGGTTTTGAAAAAATAACACTTTTTTTGCATAGTCCCTAAAACTAGAGATTATAACCAACCCCTGGTAACTTAAAATTTCTCTTGAATCTGCTCTTGAAATAATTATCTTTCCAGCTTTACATTTGCTGTTAAACCAAGACCCAAGAATATCAACTGTCTTCAAATAGACTATTGGAGCCGAAAGGAAGGCCGGGATCTCGAGGTGGCCTGTTGTGCAACTCTCTTACTGACCCAGTCACTCAGTCACTTGCTTGGTGGGTGTTTACTAAGGCCCTGCTCTGCAGTAAATCATCCTGGGTTTTAGGGTGTAGGGGGCTTCACAAAGTCCCTATGCCTTAGTCCTTGCACAGGACAAATGGAAAGAACTTGCCAAGTAATCTTCTCTTTGTTTGTTTCTTTTAAAAAAAATTTTTTAATGTTTATTTATTTTTGACAGAGAGACAGAGCATGAGCAGGGGAGGGGCAGAGAGAGAGGGAGACAGAATCGGAAGCAGGCTCTAGGCTCCAAGCTGTCACCACAGAGCCCAACTCGGGGCTTGAAGTCACGGACCTCAAAATCATGACCTGAGCCGAAGTCAGATGCTCAACCGACTGAGCCACCCAGGTGCCCCATGTTTGTTTGTTTCTAATCAAAGAATTCCACACATCTCCCCTATGGGCTGGACTTAGTGATTTGCCTCCAAATAATAAAGAATGGAAAACGAGAAATAGTAACTTAACATTAGAGAGACTTAGAAGATACCACCTTAGCTCCAAGTGTTATAGGCTGAAAGGTGTGCCCCCAGATTTCATGTGGAAGCTCTATCCTCCCAATACCTCACAATGTGCTGTATTTGGAAAGATGGCCTTTAAAAGAGGTAATTAAGGAGAAATGAGGTCATTAGGGTGGTCCTAATCCAAACTAACCAAAGTCCTTATAAGAAAAGGTGAGGTCACAGAAATACACAAAAGAAAGACCATGTGAAGACAGAGGGAGAAGGTGGCCATCTAGAAGCCAGGGAAAGAATTCTGAGGCCACATTGACCTTGGAAACAAATCCCTGTTGGTTAAGCTGCCCAGTGTGTGTTATTCATCACAGCAGCCCCAGAAGACTAATTTTTCCTCATCCACGAAGTGACCAAGTTTAGCATCACTTGCATTAAGTCGTCCCTAGGCTGTGATAAGAAGGGTGCTTTACTGTGTGGTATTCTTGCCCAAAGCCTCAACCCCAGTCTAATCATGAGAAAAACATCAGGCAAACCAAACTGAGGGACATCCTACCAAACACCTGACCAGGATGCCTCAGAACTGCCAAGATCATGAAAGACAAGGGAAATTCAAGAAACTGTCACAGACCAGAGGAGACTAAGGAGACATGACAATTAAATGCAATGTGGTGTACTGGAAGGGGTGCTGGGACAGAAAAAGGACATGTGTAGAAACAGTTGAAATCTAAATACAATCTATGGTTTTGTTAATCGTATGTGCCAGCGTTGGTTTTTTGATTTTGACAAATGTGATGATAACCAGTAATGTCAGATGTTAATACCAAGGACTCTGGGCAAGGGATATATGAATCTATGCCACTTTGGCAAATTTTCTGTAGTTCTAAAATCATTCCAAAATTAAAAGTATTAAAAACCAAAGACTCCAGTTGAGACCCTATTTTCAATTCTTTGGGTTGTATACCAAGAAGTGGAATTGTTTGGTCATACGGTAATCTTATATTTAACGTTTTGAGGAACAGCCAAACCTTTTCACAATGGCTGTACAATTTTACATTCCCATGAACAACTGTATGATTTCAATTTCTCTGCATCCTCAACACTTGTTAGTTTCCATTATTTTGGTTATGGGTATTCTAGTTGGTGTGAAGTGGTATCCTATTGTGGCTTTGACTTGCATGTTTTAAAAATGACTAATGATGCTGAGCATCTTTCTGTGTGCTTTTTAGCCACTCATATATCTTCTTTGGAAAAATGTCTATTCAAGGCCTTTGCCTATATTTAAAATTGGGTGTTTTCCCTCTTGTTACTGAGTTGTAGAAGTTCTTCATGTATTCCAAATATTAAAAGCCCTTATCAGATTTGCAAACGTGTTCTTCCATTCTGTGGGTTGCCTTTTCATTCCCCCGATAGTGATCCTTTGATGCACAGAAGGTTTTAGTTTAAAGGAAGTCCACTTTATGTATTTTTAATTTTGTTACCTTTGCTTTTGGTGTCATATTCAAGAAACCATTGCTAAATTCAAGGTCATGTAGATTTGCTTCTAAGTTTTTTTTTCTGAAAGTCTTATGGCTCTAGCTCTTATATGTAGGTCTCTGATCCTTTTTAATTTTTGCATAAGGTGTAAGATAAAGGTCCAGCTTCATTTTTTTCGTATGTGGATATCCAGTTTTCCCAACACTGTTTATTAAAGAGACTGTTCTTTTCTCATTGAATGGTCTTGGCGCCCTTGTCAAAAATCAGTTGACCAGGGACACCTGGGTAGCTCAGTTGGTTAAGCATCCAACTTCTGCTCAAGTCATAATCTCACAAGTCGTGGGTTCAAGCCCCGTGTTGGGCTCTGTTCTGACAGTGTGAAGTTTGGAGCCTGCTTCAGATTCTGTGTCTCCCTTTTCTCTCTCTGCCCCTCCCCAGCTCATTCTCTCACTCTCTCTCTCTCTCTCTCTCTCTCAAAAATAAATAAATATACAAAAATTTTTAAAAAATCAATTGACCATAGATGTGAAGGTTTATCTCTGGACTCTTTATTCTATTGGCCTATATGTCAATCTTTATGCCAATGCTATACTGTTTTGATAATGTAGCTTTGTAGTAAATTTTGAAATTAGGAAGTGTGAATCCTCCAATTTTGTTCTTATTCAAGATTATTTTGACTCTTCAGGAGTTCCTTGAAATTCCATATGAATTTTTGGATGGGTTTTTCCATTTCTGCAAAATAAAAATGCCATCGAGATTTGATAGGGATTACATGGAGTATGCATTTTGGGTAGTATCACCATCTTAACAATATTAAGTCTTCTGATCCACGAATGTTAGATACCTTTTCATTTATTTATATCTTCTTTTATTGTTTTTGGCAATGTTTTATAGTTTTCAGTGCACAAGTCTTGCCAATCTTTGGTTAAATTTATTCCTAAGTACTTAATTCTTTTTGACACTATTGTAAATGGGTTGTTTTCTTAATTTTCTTTCTTTTCTTCTTTTTCATGACTAGTGTACATAAGTGAAACTAATGTTTGTGTTTTGTTTATGTCTTCTGCAACTTTGCTATCCATAGTAGCATTATTCACAGTAGCCAAAAGGTGGAAACTATTCAAGTGTCCACTAGCAGAAGAATGGATTTTTTTTATTTTTTATTATATGAAATTTATTGTCAAATTCGTTTCCATAAGAATGGATTTTTTTAATGTGGTATAGACATACAGTCGAATATTATTTATCCATAAAAAAATGAAGTCCTGACACATGTGACAACACTGATGAGCCTTGAAAATATGCTAAATGAAATAAGCCAGATACAAAAGGCAAAATACTGTATGATTCTACTTATATGGAACATATAGAATGACCAAATTCACTGAGAAAGAAAGGTTAGAAGTTACCAGGGCCTGTGGGGGAGGGAAAATGGGGAATTACTGCTTAATGGATACAGAGTTTCTGTTTGGAGTGATGAAAACATTTGGAAATACATAGGGGTGATGGTTACATAACTTTGTGAATGTAATTAATACCACTCAACTGTGCACTTAAAAATGGCTTAAAAGACAAGTTTTATGTTATATGTATTTTACCACAATTTTAAAGAATAGTAAAAAAAAAAAAAAAAAAAAAAAAAAAAAGGCGGCTATGAAAGTCACTTGGTTCAACCATGGTTCCAAAGCTGAATTCCTTTATGACCACTGGCAGTCTCTGCTTACACACTTTCAGTGATGTGGAGCTCACCACAAAAGAACCCCAAACCCAAACCCAAACCAAACCAAACTGAAACAAAACAAAAACAAAGAATTTTTTTGTAACTTGAATAATTCTTCAGTCACACACGCATAATTATGTATTGAAGTGGGGTTTTGCTCAGGGAAGGGCACACATGTATGGTTTCTACACAAGGTGAGACCAGATGAGTCCATGAAGACATCTTTGCTTGGATCTTCGGGATTGAAAATGAAGCCCAATCATAGCAAATTGACCTGGGTAGCTGCCACACCATGGGCAAGTGAGGACTGGAACTTCTAGCTTTCAAATTATGGGCTGTAACCTATGAGTGGGCTGTATCATTTGATATGACATGACAAAATTAAATAGAATCAACTAGAAGTTATCACATGGACCAAAACTAAGCATTATGTGTTATAAAAAACTTGACAGCCTTTTCCCATCCTCTTTCCTGGCCCCCCGACAGACAACTGGTACATTGTTTCTTATAGAATTTTCAAATTTTTAAAATATACTTAGAAGCGACAACAAACATATGCTATCCTCCCTTTGTCACAAAAGATGGGATTCACTGTTCTGCATTTTGCATTTTTTTCACTGAATCCAGTTTAGAAAATTTTTTATAGCAGTACATAAGGGAGTTTCCTCATTTTTTGTTATAGCTACATAATATTCCATTGTATAAGTATATCATAATTTTGTGATCGTTCCTTTTTGGATATTTAGGTTATCTCCAAAATTTTGCAAGTAGTGCTGCAAGTTTTGTAGATATGTAACTTGTACATGGTTAAGTATATTTGTAGGATACATTTGCTGAGGCATATGCATTTGTAATTTTTATAAACATTTCCAAACTGCCTTCTGTAGAGGGCTGTACAAATATACTCCCATAGCACCTGATGAAAGGGCCTCTTTCTCTATGGTCTCATCAATAGAATGTTAATCAGATTTTTGTAATCTGAGAAGTAAAAAATAATATCTCAATATGCTTTATTTGCTTTTATCTTATTTTGCTTGTATCTTATTTTAGGGTGAATATCTTTTCATGTGTCTTAGAGCCACTAATCTTCTGTGAATTGTCATTATTTACCCATTTGTCTATTATTAGTCTTCCTATTGATTTCTCCTATAATCTCTTAGGGAGATTAGCCCTTGGTCTCTAATATGAGTTGAAAAAAAAATTCTTTTCTTAATCATTTATATTTTGATTGGGCTAATGGTGTGTTGTTTTTGCCATGTGCACATTTTAATTTTTATTAAATTTAACTTTATTAAATTTAAATTTATTAAATTAAACTTCTTTTAAGTTTTTATTTTAATATAGTCAAATGTTTCCATTTTTTATGGCTTTTGGCCTTTCAATCTTTGTTGGAAAGTCATTTTCTGTTCATATTTACTAAGGAATTGTTAGGTTGGGTTTTTGTTTGCTGTTTTAGTTGTCCACATAAATAAAGTTATACCATTTATAGCATTTTATGAGTATTTTTTTACTTAACATAATGTGGATATCCACGTGAGAGCTAAAGATTCACTTCAATTATATTAGTGGCCATGTGGTAAGCCATGGTACTGGTGTTTAGTGATTCATTATCCGCTATTAATGAACTTTCAAGTGAGTCTCTGTTTTCTTTTTTTTTTTAATTTTTTTATTTTTATTTTTATTTTTTTATTTTTTTCCAATATATGAAGTTTATTGTCAAATTGGTTTCCATACAACACCCAGTGCTCATCCCAAAAGGTGCCCTCCTCAATACCCATCACCCACCCTCCCCTCCCTCCCACCCCCCATCAGCCCTCACTTTGTTCTCAGTTTTTAAGAGTCTCTTATGCTTTGGCTCTCTCCCACTCTAACCTCTTTTTTTTTTTTTTTTTTTCTGTTTCTGTTAAGTTTCTCAGGATCCACATAAGAGTGAAACCATATGGTATCTGTCTTTCTCTGTATGGCTTATTTCACTTAGCATACATAACACTCTCCAGTTCCATCCGTGTTGCTACAAAGGGCCATATTTCATTCTTTCTCATTGCCAACTAGTATTCCATTGTGTATATAAACCACAATTTCTTTATCCATTCATCAGTTGATGGACATTTAGGCTCTTTCCATAATTTGGCTATTGTTGAGAGTGCTGCTATAAACATTGGGGTACAAGTGCCCCTATGCATCAGTACTCCTGTATCCCTTGGGTAAATTCCTAGCAGTGCTATTGCTGGGTCATAGGGTAGGTCTATTTTTAATTTTTTGAGGAACCTCCACACTGTTTTCCAGAGTGGCTGCACCAATTTGCATTCCCACCAACAGTGCAAGAGGGTTCCCGTTTCTCCACATCCTCTCCAGCATCTATAGTCTCCTGATTTGTTCATTTTGGCCACTCTGACTGGCGTGAGGTGATATCTGAGTGTGGTTTTGATTTGTATTTCCGTGATGAGGAGCGACGTTGAACATCTTTTCATGTGCCTGTTGGTCATCCGGATGTCTTCTTTAGAGAAGTGTCTATTCATGTTTTCTGCCCATTTCTTCACTGGGTTATTTGTTTTTCGGGTGTGGAGTTTGGTGAGCTCTTTGTAGATTTTGGATACTAGCCCTTTGTCCGATATGTCATTTGCGAATATCTTTTCCCATTCCGTTGGTTGCCTTTTAGTTTTGTTGGTTGTTTCCTTTGCTGTGCAGAAGCTTTTTATCTTCATAAGGTACCAGTAGTTCATTTTTGCTTTTAATTCCCTTGCCTTTGGGGATGTGTCAAGTAAGAAATTGCTACGGCTGAAGTCAGAGAGGTCTTTTCCTGCTTTCTCCTCTAGGGTTTTGATGGTTTCCTGTCTCACATTCAGGTCCTTTATCCATTTTGAGTTTATTTTTGTGAATGGTGTGAGAAAGTGGTCTAGTTTCAATCTTCTGCATGTTGCTGTCCAGTTCTCCCAGCACCCTTTGTTAAAGAGACTGTCTTTTTTCCATTGGATGTTCTTTCCTGCTTTGTCAAAGATTAGTTGGCCATACGTTTGTGGGTCTAGTTCTGGGGTTTCTATTCTATTCCATTGGTCCATGTGTCTGTTTTTGTGCCAATACCATGCTGTCTTGATGATTACAGCTTTGTAGTAGAGGTTAAAGTCTGGGATTGTGATGCCTCCTGCTTTGGTCTTCTTCTTCAAAATTCCTTTGGCTATTCAGGGCCTTTTGTGGTTCCATATGAATTTTAGGATTGCTTGTTCTAGTTTTGAGAAGAATGCTGGTGCAATTTTGATTGGGATTGCATTGAATGTGTAGATAGCTTTGGGTAGTATTGACATTTTGACAGTATTTATTCTTCCAATCCATGAGCATGGAATGTTTTTCCATTTCTTTATATCTTCTTCAATTTCCTTCATAAGCTTTCTATAGTTTTCAGCATACAGATCTTTTACATCTTTGGTTAGATTTATTCCTAGGTATTTTATGCTTCTTGGTGCAATTGTGAATGGGATAAGTTTCTTTATTTGTCTTTCTGTTGCTTCATTATTAGTGTATAAGAATGCAACTGATTTCTGTACATTGATTTTGTATCCTGCAACTTTGCTGAATTCATGTATCAGTTCTAGCAGACTTCTGGTGGAGTCTATCGGATTTTCCATGTATAATATCATGTCATCTGCAAAAAGTGAAAGCTTGACTTCATCTTTGCCAATTTTGATGCCTTTGATTTCCTTTTGTTGTCTGATTGCTGATGCTAGAACTTCCAACACTATGTTAAACAACAGCGGTGAGAGTGGACATCCCTGTCGTGTTCCTGATCTCAGGGAAAAAGCTCTCAGTTTTTTCCCATTGAGGATGATGTTAGCTGTGGGTTTTTCATAAATGACTTTTATTATCTTTAAGTATGTTCCTTCTATCCCGACTTACTCGAGGGTTTTTATTAAGAAAGGTTGCTGAATTTTGTCAAAGGCCTTTTCTGCATTGATTGACAGGATCATATGGTTCTTATCTTTTCTTTTATTAATGTGATGTATCACATTGATTGATTTGCGAATGTTGAACCAGCCCTGCATCCCAGGAATGAATCCCACTTGATCATGGTGAATAATTCTTTTTATATGCTGTTGAATTCGATTTGCTAGTATCTTATTGAGAATTTTTGCATCCATATTCATCAGGGATATTGGCCTATAGTTCTCTTTTTTTACTGGGTCTCTGTCTGGTTTAGGAATCAAAGTAATACTGGCTTCAGTTTTCCTTCCCTTTCTATTTTTTGGAATAGCTTGAGAAGGATAGGTATCATCTCTGCTTTAAATGTCTGGTAGAACTCCCCTGGGAAGCCATCTGGTCCTGGACTCTTATTTGTTGGAAGATTTTTGATGACTGATTCAATTTATTCGCTGGTTATGGGTCTGTTCAAGCTTTCTATTTCCTCCTGATTGAGTTTTGGAAGTGTGTGGGTGTTTAGGAATTTGTCCATTTCTTCCAGGTTGTCCAGTTTATTGGCATATAACTTTTCATAGTATTCCCTGATAATTGCTTGTATCTCTGAGGGATTGGTTGTAATAATTCCATTTTCATTCATGATTTTATCTATTTGGGTCATCTCCCTTTTCTTTTTGAGAAACCTGGCTAGAGGTTTATCAATTTGTTTATTTTTTCAAAAACCCAACTCTTGGTTTCGTTGATCTGCTCTGCAGTTTTTTTAGATTCTATATTGTTTATTTCTGCTCTGATCTTTATTATTTCTCTTCTGCTGGATTTAGGCTGTCTTTGCTGTTCTGCTTCTATTTCCTTTAGGTGTGCTGTTAGGTTTTGTATTTGGGATTTTTCTTGTTTCTTGAGATGAGTCTCTGTTTTCAGTATTACAAACAAAGGGGCGGGACAAACCTTAGGTGTGTCCGGTGAGTTGCGAGGCTGGAATGTGAGAGAAGGACCACAGGGCCAGGTGTGGAGGCTTAGGATGTACTCGTTCCATTGGTTTTTGCACTAGTGGGGGCCCCCTAGCGGCTCAAGCGCAAGGAGGATGGTCAGACATGGAGACCTGGCTTCTCTGACATAGAACGATAAAACTAAGGAGCCTTGAAATCTTTGATTCAACACTCTCATCTGACACACGAGGAAACTGAGACTCAAAGGGGGCTCAGCAAGCACAATAAGCCCAGAGCTTGGCCCAGAACCCAGATCTCTGAGCCCCGGGTCGCAGCTCTGCCAGTGTCAAGCCACTTCATATATGGTGTAACCTCACTCCTGGAAACGTGTGGCAAGTTACAGTTGTCTCAAAAGCCTGACCAAATAAATCTTGCATGTACTTAGTGTCTCTAGGTTATCATCCAAGGAAAAGAGTGGACTGCTGCAAGCCCTTCCTCCCTTCATCTCTTCTCTGTCCTTAGTATCTTTTGTGGGAGAAACAGCCTCCCTTTTGGGTGCATCTCCCCCGCCACCCCCCCCCCCCCAGCATGGACCAACCATGATGGGGCTGGAGTGGGGCCTGGGGATTGGAGAAACACCAGCCCTTAAAAGGCAAGGCAGCCAAAACTCAGAAAGGCACATCTGTGTTGCTCTAGCATTTCTCTATCAGGGGGCCCTAAGGGACAGCCAGCTGGTGGAAAGGCTCTGGGAAACTCTCCTGAACCTGTGTTTACATTGACAAGCACACAGCTTTAACTAAACCTCTGTTTATTTAGTTCAAAAGGTTTGTCCTGTCTCACTAACTACGGTATTGGCTTCCTGAGTACAAAAACTAGATCTGATACTTCTTTGTAGCCTTCTGGGTCTCAGCACATTGCTGCACGTTCAGTCAGCTTCTGTCTCTCTCCAAACCACAGGGGCAGATAGAATCTTTATGTCAAAATTCAGTAATTATTCTCATTTGGCAATGAGAAAGAATGAAATCTGGCCATTTGCAGCAACGTGGATGGAGCTGGAGGGTATTATGCTAAGTGAAATAAGTCAGGCAGAGAAAGACAGACACCATATGCTTTCACTCATATGTGGATCCTGAGAAACTTAACAGAAGACCAGGGGCGGCGGGGGGCGGGGGGGGGGAGGGGGAAAAAAAGTTACAGAGAGGGAGGGAGGCAAACCATAAGAGACTCTTAAATACTGAGAACAAAGTGAGGGTTGATGGGGGGTGGGGGAAAGGGGAAAGTGGGTGATGGGCACTGAGGAGGGCACCTGTTGGGATGAGCACTGGGTGCTGTATGGAAACCAATTTGAAAATAAATTATATTTAATATAAAAATAAATAAAATTCACTAATTATTCTCCTGCAATTGCATTGTTTAGTCCAATCAGTTTAATGGCTGTTGGTCTTGTGCCTCCAGTGAAATTATAAGCTCTTTACAGCAGGATTTGCATTGGGTTCCCTTCCACTGAAACTTCCTAATCATCTTGCTTTATTTACACAGGTACAATCTCACCCATTCTCACCTGCTCTCTTCCAAAGAGAGCCTAGATTCTGGGGTCTCCTCTATCAAAGAAAGGAAAGTTAATATTTTAATCTTATACCTTTGGTTTAATCTTATACCTTATACCTTTGTTAATTTCTTATTCTGATTCTCATAAAAGCCTGAGAAAATGTCATTCCCACAGTTGGGGGCAGACTTAGATTTCAAAGCTGTTTCTATTACCCAGGGAAAGGGATGAACTCTTACAAGAAAATAAGAATTTCTAGGGAGAAACCACCCCTCTCTCTTCCTTCCCTTTCCATGTCCATTTCTGGAGCCTAGAACTGGGTTCTGCTAGCATCCTCTTACTGGCTAACAAAGGGTTCAAGGATTATCAAAGCAGGAATGTGTCGTGAGTAAGAGTACTTTGAGCACTTATAGCAGAGCTGGCATGGGAGAATCCACATCTCTCAAGCCCAGGGTAGGAGATGGACTTTCCAGGGCACCACATGAGGCCTTACAACAAGCTAGGCATACCTAGAAATCCAGTCTAAGATGTATGCTTCGCTAACAAAAGATCCAATGTATGCAGGTCTACACCTTCTGGGGAATCTTTGCTTACCTGTACTGGCCCTCTTCTAATCAAAAGGCAGGAACATTCTGGATTTTATTCAGATTGTGATAGGGAGAGCACTCCAGATATGAAAATCACAATGTCTACACAGGTTGTTTCTGCCTTAGATTTTCATAGGAAGAAAAGTGGGATGATGTATACTTGAGATTGATTTACAAGCAGAAGTTCCAGTCAGGTGAACAGAAAAGTGCTTATCTCTGTGTCTAGGTAGTTTCAGGGGGGAGGGCAGAATTCTAATCTCAGCAAAATATTCATGAAACAGAGAACAGGAAGTTGCGGGGTCTGAGTCTGACCTTATGAGCAGGCTCAGACAAAAGGGGAGGTCTTTACCTGGCCTTGTCAAAGGTGAACAAAGGGTCAGGAAAGAGTGGAGCGTGAGTTTTATCTAGGTCATAGGCAGAAGAGTGGTTCTTCACAGTAAGCGGTTGCGAGATAACTGATAAGTCAGGAAGTTTCTTAACCATTGCTATTCACCAAGGGCATGGGACTCAAGTAAAGTTTAACAATGTCTTTTATCAGGGGACCTATCTGGAAGCAAAAACTTGTACTTCCTATTGTTGACCAAATGGCTTCTTAAGACGGAAACTGAGTCGTTAAAGATACAAGAAAGGAAAAAAAAAGATGCCTTGCAAGTCGGCCCTTTCAATCACGCCAGTTAGTAACGCACCAGCGCTCCCTGGGCTTTGAACTACAAGTCCCAGAAAGCAATGTGCCACTTCCTTCCCGTACTAAGGGCGGGAATCAAGCGCCTCGCTGCATGACGGGAACCCTGATTATTTGGCCGTAGGATGCAGATGTAATTGTAGCGTGTCTTCATTTTCCAAAAGCGTAACTCAGAAGATCCTGAACCAAGGCGCGCGAAAAGAGAACCAATAAAGTAACATTAACATCTCCGCGGGGGACAGACCCGATCCCTCTAAAGGAAGGTATTTAACTGAAGCCAGTGCGCCCGCTCAATTTACCCAGGAGTCTCCTTTCCGGCCACGCTGTGCGTCATTACCGTTGCGTCTTTTCATTGGCCAGATGGCAGGGGACGACGCCTGCGCGCTGCATCCCTTTGAGGGTCGTGGGCAGACGCCATTTTGGCCCCAGAGGTGTTTCTGGGAAGTAGATCGCCGAACCGCACGCCTGCTGGCCTGCCGGGTGCGGCCTCTTGTGTCGCGGCTTTTAGTGTTTGCGACTGCTGCTGCTGCGGTTTTATTCTCCTCATCCTCGAAACCCTCTAGTCGAGCGGGAGCCTCTGAGCACTGGGCCGCGCCATTGGGGTTCACACCGCCAGGAAGGAGGTGACGGGGGCGGCGCGGGGCGCGGACACTCCCCGCCGAGAGCCCGCCTGCCATGGATTCGGAATATTACAGCGGCGACCAGTCAGGTGGGGCAGGGACTTGGGGGACAGGGCTGGGGGGTCGAAGTGGTTATTCCGCGGGGCTTGATCTCTCACCCCCGTGGGGTAGGGGAGGGAGGCCCTGGAGAGGTTCCCTCCCCGACGGAGCCCTCCGAGGACAGTGAGGTGAAGCTCAAAGAGGCCGTCGGTCTGCTGCGACCCCGAAGTTAGAACCTTGGAGAGGGGATTCTAGACGGAGAGCCGTCTTCTGAATCGGCGAAGGTTTTTGCTGAAACTGGGAAGCTACTTTCATACAAAAACCGCTTCTGTGTGCCTATCCTAGGGAAGGTCTCTCCTGTTAGGGGATTTTTTTTTTCTTTTTTTCGGGAGTTGCGAGCGTCTTGCGAGAATTGAAGGGAGCGGTTCGTTGGGGGGTGCGGGATCTTTCCTAGACTTCTCACTTGGAGTTAGGGCTAGCTTAATCTCGCTTGCAACATTGGTTTCCAAGTAAGGAAAACGTAAGACCTTTGTTTGAGTTGTATAAGTATTTTAGGGTCAGGCGTGTACGACTGGCACTCACTGGTGATTTTGTGCCTTTACTTCACTTGAGATCTTTCCTCTTTGTCCTCACTTAAGTTTGATCTCCTTCCTCGTCCTGTTTATTCGGTAAACACTGGGCACCCCCTTTGCTAACACTGTGCTAGGCACCGGAGATCGAAAGACAAATAAGGAGTTATCTAGTGGGGAAGAACGTTATGTTTCCTTTCACTTTGCATCCAGGTTCCATTAGGTATTCTCTGTCAGGAGTGCCTGAATATCCAAATGTTAATAATCTCTTTTCTGTTTCGAGTTCGCTTCGATTCCATACGTATGATAGCGAATAGTAGTAGGACTACAAACGCATTTCCAGGCATGCACTGCTGTTTTGCCTAAAATGTTTGCCTGGTGTTTTCAGTTCGTTCTAAATTACTTTTAAATTATTTTTCAAGTAAGGAAGTACGTGTAATACATGTATATGAACTAAGTGCTATAGAAGACTTGAAAAAAATTAACAGTTCCCTGATTTTTCATACTTAAAAAAATACTTATCTCCATATTCTTAACTTGTCCTCTTTCTTGTTGCATCATTTTTAGGTATTCCATAATGATTTCTTATTGTGCTAGGACAGGATTTTAGCCTCTTATGTGCCCTCTTCCCCACACTCTCACTAGTGTAGCCTAATTGTTTGTTACATTTCAGAATTATTGTTTGTAATTTGACTGTAAATATTCTTTACTCCTTAGCCAAGTAGAGTAGCTCATTAGTACGATAGTGATTTCATTCTTATACTTTTTTGATTTTCCTGTAGTTGACTGTTTCATTTTTAAAGTTTTGTTTATTTTTATTAAACTTCTAACCGAGTCTTCCCATATTCTCCAACAGCCCTAAATCCCTCTCACAATACAATTTTACTTTGTTTTTAAAGTATTGGGTAAAGGTAGGTAGCAACTCATTTTTACCATTTTGCAATAGCACAGTGTATGCGTTACTTTAAGGAGTTTATACTGTTTCTGTACTGGAGTTCCTTGTGCTCTTCATTCATAAATAAATATTTACTGTACTGTACCAGGCAGTGTTCTGGGCTCCAGGGATTCAGCAGTGAACCAAAATCCTTGCTCTTTTGGCCCTTTCATTCAAGTGAGGAAAGACCCACATTAAACAAAATAACTTGGTAAGTCGTGTAGTACATTAGAAGGTGGTAAGTAAGGGCTGTGGAGAGAATAGAGTCAGTTTTTAACATAAAGTTGAAATAGTCAAAGAGCACACTGTTATTTAGAGGTTGTTGATTTGGCCCTTAGTGATGTTTCTTCAGCCTCACGTTTCTTTTATGACGTATTTTCTGCTGCCACATGCGTCACAATACACGTTCTGATGGTGTTTATGTAAGCATTATACTTTTGCTTTGTTCTCAACATTAGTCTCATTAGTTATGCTTCGTCAGTGGTAACCTTTGCTCTTACATTACTCTTGATGCATTGTGTTCATTTCGGTTGTAGATGTTCTCCATCTTACACCTTAAGTGGGTTTTTGTTTTATTTTTAAGCAGATGATGGTGGCGCTACCCCAGTACAGGATGAACGGGATTCAGGGTCAGACGTTGAGGATGATGTAAATGAGCAACACTCTGGATCAGACACTGGAAGTGTAGAACGTCATTCAGAGGTATTGGCTAAACAACATCTTTGGGGAGGCTTTTCCCTTGCATTCTGTGAGACATGTTTTATTTAGGAGTTGTAGAGCTCCTGTCACGTGGTATAGGCTTCAAACCCTGGGAGTAAAGGGTTTTAAATTAATAGAGAACTGCTTTAAAAATAAACAGGGATAGTCTGGTTTGGTAGGAAATCACAGGGAAATAATTTCTGATTGGATCCCCTTTCAGATATTAGGCAGTTTTCAAATGTGCATATTGATTCAGAAAATGAGCCAGGGCCTTTGATATTTGACTAGGCCTCCCCATTCCCAAAATGATGTCTTAGGGGGGCAGTGAGCATTTACAAGCTGAAGAGATGCCAGTTGAAATAGAAAATTAATGGGGTTTTCATCACCTATTGGGATTTGACTTTCTCAATCTGAACTTTTCCAGCATAGAATGCATTTGACAAGCAAATATAATTTAAAAAGCTGTTTTTGCATAATACAGAGTTGTATTGGATCTTATTTTTAAAACTATTTAATTTGCTTCCCTGGTTATACAGTCTGGACTATACAGTGTTAATAAAGTTGAGACAGTTTACAATAAGTTTGTTATAAGTTTTTGTTAAACACAAACTGAAACTCATGGGAATGATAAGATGACCAAATTTTTTTTTTTAAGGAGTTCATTTGGCATATATTTTGCTTGATTACAGAAGAATGGAAAATTGTCCAGTTTTGAGATTGTATTATTGATTCTGTCCTTTAATAATGTCATTAGTGTATTTATATATCTAACAAATATTTATTGAGCACCCATTATGTGTCAGGCTCTTTTGACCTACCTGGGACTAAATGAGGTCTCATCATCACCAAAATGCTTCTCTTCTTAGATATATTTTTCAGCAGGGGGAGAAAGACATTAAACAGTATTCATTTTGGGAGCACCTGGGTGGCTCAGTTGGTTAAGCATCTGACTCTTGATTTTGGCTCAGGTCATGATCTCATGGTTCATGGGATCGTGCCCTATGTCAAAGCTCCGTGCTGACAGTGCAGAGCCTGCTTGGGATTCTCTCTCTGCCCCTCGCCTTGTGTGTGCATGTGTGCTCTCTCTCTTTCAAAATAAAAACTTTAAACAGTATTCATTTTTTAAAAATGTGCAGTTTGTTAAGAGATGATAAGTGCTGTGGAGAAAGAAGAATGTTAGAGCAAGGTGAAGGGTGCCAGAATAGAAGGCAGGTTTTGTTGTTAAATAGGGAGGTACATGTAAGCCTTATAAAGAAAGTGACTTTCAGATCAAGGCGTGAAGGGTGGTAAAGGAATATCCACATGGCTGTGTAGAGGAACACACACACACACACACACACACACACACACACACACACACAGCATTCCAGGCAAAGACTCTAAGGTGTGAATGTGCTTGATGTCTTCAAGGAACACCAAGGAGCCAGAGGGGCAGGGTAAGTAGGGGGCACTCAAGATGAGAGGCTAAATGGACTGGGAGAAAGGCTTATCTTTTAGTTATGTTTAGTTTTTTAGTGGTTATGATGCCCCTCAGTTTTTTGTATGCTCCTACGCATTTAGACTAAATTCTAATAATGTATTGATTGATACGTAGAAACTACTTGATAATGTAAATGTTGTTACAGTTTATTTAGTGTGTAGCTTCTCATTAAGATTTCCACTTTGGAAACTAGCATGAGAAGATTGGCTCATGGCTTCGTGCTTTAGTTATAAATGTAATGTAGGCTTACCTTTAAGCATCTTCAACTACTTTTTTGTAATCAACTGGATTCTAAATAAATGTGCATGTTAAAAATTTGGGAACTATATTAAAGCTTAAAGAAGATCCTGAGGCAAAAGGAAAAATCGGGGGCTCCTGGGTGGCTCAGCTGGTTAAGCACCCGACTTTGGCTCAGGTCATGATCTCATGGTTCATGGGTTTGAGCCCTGCATCAGGCTCTGCACTCACAGCTCAGCCTGGAGCCTGCTTTGGATTCTGTGTCCCTCTCTTTTCTCTCTGCCCCTCTCCCACTTGTCCTCTCTTGCTCTCTCTCTGAAAAATAAACAAACATAAAAAAAAAAATAAAGGAAAAATCAGTAATACTTACCCTATTTTAAAAATCTTGGTATTTTGTTCATTTTGGTTTTTTCTGCATCCTCTGATCTTGAAAACTATCACTTGTCTTTTTTTAAAAACCACTTATTGAGATAAATTTACATACCATACAGTTCACCCATTCAAAATACGCACTTCAAGGGTCTTTAGTATATTCACAGTAGTGCAGCCATCACCGTAGTCCATTTTAGAGTATTTTTATCACTTGAAAATGAAACCCTATAGCTGTTACCTGCTTATCACTCCCTGCCCCCATTCTTCCCTGTTCTGGACATTTCATATGAATGAAAATATATAATATGCAGTCTTGTGATTGGCTCTTTTACTAAACATGGTATTTTCAAGGTTTGTTGTAAACCATATATGTTGGGTATATGTATATAGCATATCCATATATATATATAGTAGTATGTATTGGTACTTTTTGTGATAACATTCCCTTATATAGATAAACCACATTTGTTTATCCATTTGTCAGTTGGTGGACATTTAAGTTTTTACCTTTTGGCTATTAGGTGAAGTGCTTCTGTAAACATTTATGTAGAAGTTTTTGTGTGGACATATGTTATTTCTCTTGGGTATGTTCCTAGGAGTGGAATTACTGGGCCATATGGTAATTTTATTCTCAGTTGAAGAACCCCTCAAGCTGTTTTCCAGGTTGGCTGAACCATTTTACATTCCCACCAGTAGTGTATGAAGGTTCTGATTTCTCTATCCTTACCAACTCTTGTTATTACCTGACTCCTTGGTAATAGACATCTTAGTGGATATGCAGTATTATCTCATTGTGGTTTTAATTTACATTTCTCTGAAGAGTAATGATGTTCAGTGTCTATGTAGGTGGATCTTCTTGGAGAAATGTCCATTCAGATCCCTCATTCATTTTTTAGTTGAGCAATTTTTTTTCTTATTGAGCTGTAAGAGTTCTTTAAATAGTATGGATACAGTCCCTTATTAGGTGACTGATATGCACATATTTTTTCCCGTTACATGAGTTACCTTTTCACTTTAGTGTGCTTTCACACACACAAGTTTCTTATTTTAATGAAGTTCAATTTATGGGGTTTTTTTCCTTGTGTTGCTTGTGTTTTTAGTGGCATGTCTAAACATTCTTTGCCAAATCCAAGGTCATGAAGATTTACCCCTATGTTTTAAGAGTTTTATAACTTTAGCTCTTACAGATCTTTGGTTGATTTTGAGTTAATTTTTGTATATTCTATGAGGTAAGGGTCAGGTTCCATTCTTTTGCATGTGGGTGTCTAGTTGTCTCAGCACTATTTGTTGAAGAGAATTTTCTTTCCTCATTGAATGGTCTTGGTGCCCTTGTCAAAAATCAGTTGGCTATAGGGGCTCCTGGGTGGCTCAGTTGGTTAAGCGTCCGACTTCGGCTCAGGTCATGATCTCGTGGTTTGTGAGTTTGAGCCCCATGTGGGGCTTGTGCTTGCAGCTTGGAGCCTGTAGCCTGCTTGCAATTCTGTGTCTCCCTCTCCTTCTGCCCCACCTCCACTCAGGCGCTCTCTCTCTCTCTCTCTCTCTCTCTCTCTCTCTCTGTCTCTCTCTCTCTCTCTCTCAAATAAACATTAAAAAAAAAAATCAGTTGGCCATGGATGTAAGGGTTTATTTCTGGATCTCCAGTTCTAATTCATTCATATCTGTGTCTGTACTTACACCAATACCATAGTACCTTGAGTAAGTTTTGAAATCAAGGAGTGTGAATGCTACTTTGTTCTTTTCTAACATTTTATCTCTTCTGGGTCCCTTGCAATTACATATGTATTTTATTTAAAAAAAATTTTTTTATTAATGTTTATTTTTGAGAGAGAGAGAGAGAGGGAAACACCAAATCTGAAGCAAGCTCCAGGCTCTAAGCTGTCAGCACAGAGCCCAACGTGGGGCTTGAACCAACGGAACTGTTAGATCATGACCTGGGCCTAAGTTGGACACTTAACCGACTGAGCCACCCAGGCTTCCCATTACATATGTATTTTAGAATCAGCTTGTCAATTTCTGCAGGGAAGGGAGCTGGGGTCCTATTAGGGATTGCATTGAGTTGATGGTTTTGGGTAGTGTTGTCATCTTGACAATGTAGATCCATGAATATAGGGTGTTTTAAATTTCAGTTTCTTTTGACACTGCATTGTAATTTTCAGTGTACAAATGTTGTGTTTCTTTTTAAAATTTATTCCTAAGTGTGTTATTCTCTTTAATTCTTGGTAAGTGGAATTGTTTTATTTTCATATTCAGATTGCTACCATTTTTCCTACTCTGATTGCATTGTGGTATGAGAGCTACTCTGTATAATAATATCTATCTTTTTAAATTCATTGAGGTTTGTTTCGTGGCCTGGTGTATGGTTTGTCCTGGAGAATGTTTCATGTGCACTTGAGAAGAATGTACAATCTGTCTTTGATTCTACAGTGTGTCTCCTGTAGACAACATGTAGTTGGATCTTTTTTTAAATCCAGTTTCTATCTTTTGATTGGCTTGTTTAATCCGTTTACAATCTAATGTTTTTAAGGGAGTTGGAGTCTGCCATTTTACTGTGTTTTTTCTGTAGTCATGTCTTTTTTAACATATTTGTCATTCACATATTTATTTTGGTGAGTACATTTAAGTTCTACAATAGCAGATTTCAGTTACAGGATGGAGTCCTCAGTTACAGTCACCGTGTTACGTGTTAGATCCCCAGATCTTATTCATCTTATAGCTGAAAGTTTGTATTCTTTTATCTCCCCATTCCACTTGCTCACTGAACCTTTGACAACTACTTTCCTACCTTGTTTCTCTGAGTATGACTTTTTTTTTTTTTTTAAAGATTCCACATACAAGTTATACCATGCAATGATTATCTTTCTCTAACTTATTTTACTTAGCATAACACCTTCAAGGGCCACCTGTGTTGTCACGAGTGGCAGTTTTTCCTTCTTTCCTGTGGCTGAATATCCCATGGTGTGTATATACATACGTATATAATATATATTTATATATATTTTCTTTATCCGTTCCTCTGTTTGTTTTTTTGAGAGCCACTAGTTAGTTGGGGAGGGCAGAAGTTGAGGCAAAGAGAATCTTCCACACTCAGTGCAGACCCCAATGCAGGGCTCAGTCTCACAACTGTGATATCAAGACCTGAGCCAAAATCAAGAGTCTGGATGGATGTTTAATCCACTGAGCCACCAGGTGCTCCGGTATCCATTTATCTGTTAATGGACACTTAGATGGTTTCCATATTTTAGCTCTAGTGAATAATGTAGCAATAAATGTAGGAGTGCAGGTATCTCTTCAGTGTCTTCTTTTCTTTCATTTCTTTTGGATATATGTCCAGAGGTGGGGTTGCTAGATCATGTGGTCTGTTTTTTGAGGAATCACCATACTGTTTCCCATAGTGGCTGCACCAACTTATGTTCCCACCAAGAATGTACATCTTTGCCAGCACTTGTTATATCTTGTCTTTTTATGACATTCATTGTAATAGGTGTGAGGTGATATATCATTGTGGTTTTGATGTACATTTCCTTAATGATTAGTGATATTGAGCTCCTCTTCATGAACTTGCTGACCATTTGTATGTCTTCTTTAGAAAAATATTCAGCTCTTCTGCCTATTTTTTAATTGGATTGGGTATTTTTTGCTGTTGAGTTGTGTCAGTTCTTTGTATATATCAGATATGTGGTTTTTTATGTAGGCTCTATACCCAACAGGTAGCTTGAACTCAATGACCCCAAGATAAAGAGTCGACACCAGGCACCTCTCAGATATATGTTTTGCATGTATTTTATTCAGTTCCTTAGGTTGTCTTTTCATTTTGTTGATAGTTTTTTTTGTTATGCAGAAGCTTCTTAGTTTGATGTAGTCCCACTTGTTCATTGTTGCTCTTGGTGTCAAATCCAAAAAATCATCACAAAGGCTGATGTCAAGGAGCCTATCCTCTATTTTTTTTCTAGGAGTTTTATGGTGTACAATCTTAAATTTAAGTCTTCAATGCATTTTAAATGGAAATTTATGTATGGTGAAAGATAGGGGTCCAGTTTTCCCAGCACCATTTATTTTAATTTTTTTTTTTTTTTTATTTAAAAAAATTTTTTTTTCAACGTTTATTTATTTTTGGGACAGAGAGAGACAGAGCATGAACGGGGGAGGGGCAGAGAGAGAGGGAGACACAGAATCGGAAACAGGCTCCAGGCTCTGAGCCATCAGCCCAGAGCCCGACGCGGGGCTCGAACTCACTGACCGCGAGATCGTGACCTGGCTGAAGTCGGACGCTTAACCGACTGCGCCACCCAGGCGCCCCAAGAGATTTTTTTTTTTTTTTAAATGGGTCTCTGATCTTAAGGTCAGTGTGTTATAAAGATAATTGTGTAAACATCATCTTTCATTGATGTAAAGGTAGAAGATGCTATGGGGGTATGAAGGAAAGAATAGCTAAGTAGCTCAGCCATTTCAGATGATCTGTTTGGGCTGAGTCTTGAAGGGTGAATATTTTGTAATTAAATAATCAGGTATTTTGATATGAATGGCTAGTAGCATTTATCGAGAGTTTAGAGGCACTGTGCTAACCACTTTTCATTCTTTTGATCCTCAAAACAGCTCTCTTAGTATAGATACCATCCTTAACTCCATCAGATTGAGAACACTGAGGCTTTGAGAAGTTAAGAAAATTCCCTAGAGGACGGAGTAGAAAATGGCCGAGCTAGGGTTTGGACCCAGATCTTTCTGACTCTGGAGTCTGTGTTCTTAACTGTTTCATTACGTGGCACACAGCCCATTCTGTCTAGAGAGGCTTCAGGAAGAGGCTGTTTTTGCCTGGTTTTGAGGTATCATAAGGACAAGGTGGGAGGGAAGTATTCGAGGCAAGGGGAACAGTATTTGTAAAGACATGAAGGTAGCAGTAGTGAAATTAGTAGTTCCATATGCCTGCAGAAGAATTTTAACATGCATTTACAATCACTGGGATTAGGTGTCAAAATGCAGATTCTTTGACCTCTTCTTCAGACTTACTGGATTAATATCTGGAGGTGAGAAGCACAAAAATCTGTATGTTTTTCACCAAAGCTCCCCAAATGATTCTTACATACACTAAAGTTTGGGAACTGCTGGTGCAGTTGGTTGATGTTGGAGAGAGGGCAGAAGTGAGCCTGGGGAGGAAGGCAGGAGTAGGAGTTTGCTTCATCATTATGAACTTTTAAGCTTTGTGTACAATTTGCTTTTTCCACTTGTCATGAGGAGTGCTTTTGTTGATTATCTGATTCTAAGGTCAACTATCTTTTGACAGACAAAGGACACTGGTATATAGTTACATTTTGTTATAATGCTAGCTGTAAAATTGGAGTTTTCTCAAAGTCAAAGCCTTGCAGCACTCCAGGAGCTACACTGGATTAACAGCATTGTGTAATTTTGTTGCCGGATTTCTTAGTTTCTTTCACACACTAATAAAGGTGATATGTATTGACAAATTCCCAAGATGGGGACTTCAGATGTATCTTCTGGAACTAAGAGCCAGTGAAACAACATGGTTTTGAAAATCTGTAGAAATTTCCTCATGATATTTTACTGTGTGACTTGGTGTTGGAATGTTTTACCAATTTATATTGGTAGTTTAGTATGCATGTTCAACAGTTTTATTTGACTCTTCCAATGGATAAGAAAGAAACAAGTATCCTCAGTTTAGTTCTTTACAAGGATTTCTATTTAACGTTTATATACTTTGAAATTTACAAATTGATATTTGCTTTATGGCAGTTTTATCATTTACTTTGTAATTTTAAAACGTTAATCATCTCTGTGCACGCGTATTGGAGTATTGTGGCCTCGGTCCATAAGGAGTGTGGTTACTATTTGTATGCTGAGACAAACGACCACATCATTCATTATGGGTAATTATTTGGATCTACAGTGTGAACGATTGTAAGCAGGAGGTATGAGGTATTATAGACATTTCTAAAGCTTCTGAGAAACCTCAGAGTGGTCAGTTTCCCTGGCAATTAGCAATTAGGGAATTTTTTAAATTATTAAGAACATGGCATTTAAAATGGCAATTTCTACTATTGATTTGTTATATTCATACCTGACTTTTAAAGAACTGTATTTTGGATTTTTGAAGTTTGCAACTTAAACTAATTGTTGAAACCAGTCTAAAAATATTGAATATTGTCTTGATGACTTTTAAGCATAATTGTATCATTTCTAATGGATTCTTTTCCTAAATCCTGTGATGTCATTGCCTAAGTGAATTCTCTAACTTGAGTCTGTCGACTAGCACTTTCTTACTGCAGTAATTTCTCACTTTTTTGTCTTCACCATGTTACATATAATGAATAGACACCCAGTTTTTATGAAACTCCTCAAAAATTGATGAGAATTCATGTTTCACAAACCTTAATGTATGTAATGTCCTTGTCATGGTTGCTTATTTTAGAATGTATACACCGTGTGTCTAGAAATCCAGGGTAGAGTGCAGCAGGTAAGTTTGAGAATGACTGTCCAGTTCATGGTATCTCTTCCCTCTCTGGCATCGGCTCCCAATACTGTGTCCCTGCTGTAGCTGTAACCCAGTGAACACTGAGTCACAACATCTGATGTTGCCATGGCCAATTGGATCATCTGTCCTGGGAGGTTAAAATTTAGAGCCCAGACACAGAAGTTTGGCATGGTTAGAGTGAATCATGGTATTGATTGTGCTCTAGCAGAAAAGTCCTCAAGTTCCCTTTTCTAAGCTCTCTGAGCTGCCTTGGTTCCTACCCTTTCTGAGTCTTTAGTCAGTTGCACTTACATTCTGGGAATATTGTTCTTTTGTTCTTTTTTTCTGAAGATAAGCCAGAGATGGTTTCTGTTGCTTACAGAGAAAATAAATTGAGTCACACACAAACAAACTGTTAGAATTCTGTCATAGGTATGTCATGGAAAGCATTTCGAAAGCCGGTTATAGTTTTCCCTTTGCCTCCTGCTTTAGTGGCCTCTTCTGGTGCCTGTATGTCTTGCTTTCCCTCAATAATCTCGTTAATTTTTTTTTTTAACTCTGTCATTACAAACTAGTTGTAAATACTTTTGTCTGCATACTTACTAAAGCCCAGTCTCCTATAGATCACTTCCTGTAGGCTTTCACAATATTGTGCATACCTTCATGACAGCACATACTACTTTATGTTGTTATGATACATTTGGCTGGTTCATAGAAAGCAGCTTCAGGCACTGAGACATGTTCATCCTTGACTCCTACCACCTTGCACATAGTTAATTATTCCTCACTTTAAATTATAGTTGGCCCTTGGACAACATAGGTTTAAAGTGCGTGGCACCACTTGTGTGTGTGTGTGTGTTTAAAATTTTTTTTTAATGTTTATTTACCTCAGAGAGACACAGACAGAGGCACTAGTTGAGGGGGGGCGGGGAGCAGAGAGAGGGAGACACAGAATCTGAAGCAGACCCCAGGCTCTGAGCTGTCAACTTAGAGCCCAGTGTGGGGCGTGAACTCATGGACCATGAGACCATGACCTGAGCTGAAGTCAGATGCTCAACGGACTAAGTCACCCAGGGACCCCTATATGTGTTTTGTTATTTTTTAAAAAATTTTTTTTTAACATTTATTTATTATTGAGAGACAAAGATAGAGCATGAGCATGGGAGGGGTGGAGAGAGAGGGAGACAGAGTCTGAAGCATGCTCCAGGTTCCAGCTGTCAGCACAGAGCCTGATGTTGGACTCGGACTCTCAAACTGCGAGATCATGACCCCAGCTGAAGTCGGACACTTAACTGACTGAGCTACCCAGGCGCCCCTATGTTTTTGTTTTTAATAAATACAGTGCTTAAATGTATTTTCTCTTCCTTATGATTTTCTTTTTTTTTTTAGTTTTTTAGTTTTTAGTATTATTTTTTTTAAGTAAGCTTTACACCTAGTGTGGAGCCCACTGTGGGGTTTGAACTATGATCCTGAGATCAAGGCCCAAGCTGACTGAGATCAAGAGTCAGATGCTTAACTGACTGAGCCACCCAAGCTCCCCCTTAACGATTTTCTTTAATAGCACTTTTTCTAGCTTACTTTGTTATAAGAAATAGTATACAAAATATATAACATACTAAAAATATGTGGTAATTGACAGTTTAAGTTACTAGTAAGGCTTCTAGGCAGCAGTAGGCTAATTAGTTAAGTTTTGGGAAGTCAGTAGTTACAAATTTCAACTGTGTGTGGGGCGGGGGGGTGCGGTCAGCACCTCTGACATTCCTCTCCCATGTTGTTCAAGGGTCAGATGTATTCCCACTTGGTGTATATATACCAGAATCCATTCTGTGCTCTGAAGATACCTCAATGAAGAAAACAGGCCAAAAATGCCTGCCTTCTTAGGACTTAACATTCTAAATTATATTTTCATAGTTAAAGACCATTAAGATAGTTTTTCAAGTAGACTTTTAGCAATATATGGAGTATTGCACTGTAGTGCAAGAGTGTGTTACTTTTCCTGTCCTTATATCACATTTTATACACACCTATTTTAATGGGATAATAGGATGTATGGCTGGGAAGGAATCCAGTGCTGTGCTGAATGCCCAGTGCTAAAGAAAAGTGCCTGTAGGAAACTTGAAAAGTTTATGATTTTAGAAAGTTTCCTGCACATGTTTTATTTGAATAAATATGTTCAGCAATTATTGTTTATTTGGAATGCTGTGCTGTCGAGATGGTCCTAAAATATGGACAGAAAAAACCCCCTCAAACTTAGGCTTCAAAGCTTGTTGTATAATGTTTTGTAGTCTATCACAGCGTACTTTAAATGAGCTGGAGGCAAGTTAAAGGACAAGTTTTCTGAAGACTTTTTCTTGCCATTTATCTTGTCACTGAATTATTTCATAGCATGCTGGTGGGCATAAACATTATTAAAAATTCTTTGCTCCTTGAAAACTCATCTCTGGTAATTTCAGGTAATGTCAGTCATATATTCTAAAGAGAAATATTTGGCTCAGAACATTTTTAATGGGGAAAAGTCACAGAAACACTTTCACTTTTTAAAACAGAATATTAATCACCATGTTATTGAAAGGTCAAATACTAGATGAGAAAAAATCTCCCCGATCCCAGTTACTAGTATTTTGGTGTATATATAATTTTATATCTTGTTCTTTACATTTGGAAAAATGTAGTTCTAATATACATATATCAAGTTTATACTCTCTGTTCTCAGATTATTTCTCTTAACATTATGTTGCTATAGTTATATCACGTTTTTCCTAAAACTTAAACTTTTGTACCAGGATTACTAGGTGTATGACCCAGGCTGCTCCAAGCCTCAGTTTTGTTATTGTGAAAAGTACTGTTGTGAGGAGTAAATGAACTAGCAGGAGAGAGCCTCCTGGGAGTTGGGCTGTTACTAGGTGCTTAGTCGGTGTGAACTAACTACCCCTCTCCTTGTTTGTTCAGATTCTCCTGGGAGAATATGCCCTGCATATCATTTCACCCTTAAAGTTTCATAGTTTTTTTTCTTACAATAATTTTAACTTTATAGAACCCAAGAATGTTTCTTTTAAGAAGAACTTGGGTACATGTAGGGGCACCTGGGTGGCTCAGTTGGTTGAGCGTCTGACTTCAGTTCAGGTCTGATCTCATGGCTTGTGGGTCCAAGCCCTGCATTGGTCTCTGTGCTGACAGCTCGGAGCCTGGAGCCTGCTTCAAGGTTCTGTGTCTCCCTCTCTCTGCTGCTCACCCCTTCCCTCTCTCCCTCCCCCCACCCCTTTCTCTCTCTCTTAGTATTAAATATTAAAAAAAAAAAAAAAGTTGGGTACATGTTTGCTTGTATTTCTGTGAAAAATACATTTTTAGGAGCTAGAATTATGTGGAAAAGTCAGGCTTTTTTTTTTTTTTTTTGGCTAGCTTTTCAGGATATAAGCCTCCTGTATAGTAATCTGGTGGCATGCTTTACACGTTTGTTTTGCTGAAAACTGGTTATCTTTTCCCATTATGGGATCTAAACCATGTTAGCCATTTCACAGGTAGATGGTCTTCTTTAAAGTGGGGTGTTTCTATATAGGTGTGGAACAAGAATTTTTTTTGACGTGTGCATATTCCTGTATTTGAAAAAATGTTGAGAAATTTTAACATTTCTCTACTAAACGTTTTTCTTGCACTTTACTAATTTTTTCGCCCTTGATATTTTAGAATGAACCTAGTGATCGAGAGGATGGCCTCAACAAAAGACATCATGTGACGGATTCTGAGAATGATGACCCCTCAAACCTTAATGCCAGTGACTCTGAAAGTGAGGAGCTTCAAAGGCAAAAGGACAGTGACTCTGAATCTGAGGAGCATGCAGAGCCTGTTGCAAGTGATTCTGAAAATGAGGACACTCATCAGCGTGCGAGTGACTCTGAGAGTGAGGAGACCAGGAAGCTACCTGTCAGTGATTCGGAAAATGAGGACCTTCTTAATGGGCACGCAACCGATTCAGAAAATGAAGATGTTAGAAAGCATCCTGCCAGTGATTCAGAGATGGAAGAGCTCCCCAAAAGTCCTGCTAGTGACTCTGAAACAGAGGATGTTCTAAAACCTCAAATCAGTGACTCCGAGAGTGAGGAGCCCCCACAGCACCAGGCCAGTGATTCCGAAAACGAGGAGCTTCCCAAGCCTAGAATTAGTGATTCGGAAAGTGAGGAGCTTCCTAAGCCTCGGGTCAGTGACTCGGAGAGTGAGGAGCCTCAGAGGACTCAGGCCAGCGACTCGGAAAATGAGGAGCTTCCCAAACCCCGTGTCAGTGACTCAGAAAGTGAGGACCCACCACGGCACCAAGCCAGCGACTCAGAAAATGAGGAGCTTCCCAAACCCCGTGTCAGTGACTCAGAAAGTGAGGGACCCCCACGGCACCAAGCCAGCGACTCAGAAAATGAGGAGCTTCCCAAACCCCGTGTCAGTGATTCGGAAAGTGAGGACCCCCCAAGGAACCAGGCCAGTGATTCAGAAAACGAGGAGCTTCCCAAGCCCCGAGTCAGTGACTCTGAGAGCGAGGAGCCTCAGAAGGGACCCGCCAGTGATTCCGAAACTGAGGATGCCTCCAGGCACAAAGAGAAGCCAGAGTCGGACGAGGACAGCGATGGGGAGAACAAGGGAGAGGATGCAGAAATGCAGAAGGACTCCTTTCGTTCAGATAGCCATATAGACAGAAAAAGGATCCAGAGTTCAGACAGTGAGGAGGAGGAACCCAAAAGGCCAAAAATTGACAGTGACGAAGATGAAGAAAAAGTCGGGGAAGAGGAGAAAGTAGCAAAGCGAAAAGCTGCTGTGCTTTCTGACAGTGAAGATGAAGAGAAAGCATGTAAGGATGCTTCCTTTTTTGAACTGTTTGTGCATAGTTTTCATTCTTGTCTGAGCTTGTGACTGCGAAGCTCTGTGTGTTTCTGAAATGTTAGATCTCTACTATCTCATTCAACTTGATATTCTAAAATATCACTAGGACACTAGTTTTGCTTGGTTTTCAGGGGCTGATCTTAGTGTTAAATTGGCTTTGAGTTGTTTTAGGAGCATTGGTTAAGGTCTTACTGGTTCAAAACAGTAAACTAATGGAGTTTCCATGGGAACATGAAAGATAGTTTTCTGTGGGGAAGAGTAATATTTCAAAGAAATCTGTTTATGTGCAAACCCAGCTGGGTGCAGACTTGGCTGTGGATCTGACAGTTAATCCGTTAGATCCCATGTAGATAGTGACTGAGCTCCCATGGGTACCTGTCTTGTTAAACATCGTCAGATAGTTGCCAAATACAAGGAAGTTTGTGATGGACTGTATTTAGAGACTTCGTGTCTCTTTCCAGTCTTTGCTAGCTGGGCCCCTATTTTCATGGATAATAGTTTTCACTTCATTACTTTTTTTTAATGTTTATTTATTTTAAGAGAGCATGAGCAGGGGAGGGGCAGAGAGAAAGGGAGGGAGAGAATCCAAAGCAGGCTCTGCACTGTCAGCGCAGAGCCTGATGTAGGACTCAACCTCACGAGTGAGAAATCATGACCTTTGAAATCATGACCTGAGCCAAAATCAAGAGTCGGACACTTAACGACTGAGCCACCCAGGCGCCCCTTGATTACTTTTTTATGAAACTTACTTTTGAGTGGGGAGAAGACATATTTCCTTATGACCTGGCAGTTATAGGAGAAGGAAAAAGAGCCTCACACATGTGCCAGCTAGTTTACTGGGGGAGATGAGAAATTCCAAACCGACCAGTGATGATCAGGAAGTAAGGGGAAAAGAATATCTAAACCTTTTCAGTGCTGCTAATACTCAGCAAAATAGAAGGGACTCTAATTCTGCATATCATTGCAGTCTTCAGTTTTTCTGTTCCCCCAAAGGAAAGGTGCCTATTGATGCCCGCTTTTATGTTGACAGTTTCGTTCTTCATCTTCTGGCCCCTTTTTCCTAAACAATAACAGATAATTGTAATATGACTCTGAACTTTTTAGTACCGTTCTTTTTAAATGAAGTATTTATTTAATTTCTGCACCCAGCTTGGGGCTCCAGCTCATGACTCGGGTCAAGAGTCTCTTGCTCCTCTGACTGAGCCAGCCAGGTGCCCCTAGTTATTTTTCTTTTTAATTATTATTCTAAGCTGTGTGTTAGGAGCCCTTTGATTTTTGCTGAGTACTGCCATTTTAAAAGCACCTGTTATTCTTAGTAATACCATGATCATGACAAATAAGATTAAGGATATTTTGAACTTTTTTTTCACAGCAGCAAAGAAGAGTCGGGTTGTCTCTGATGCAGATGACTCTGACAGTGATGTTGTATCAGATAAACCAGGCAAGAGAGAGAAGACTCTAGCTTCTGACAGTGAAGAAGAAGCAGGAAAAGAAGAATTGTCTGATAAGAAGAACGAAGAGAAGGATCTGTTTGGGAGTGATAGTGAGTCGGGGAATGAAGAAGAGTAAGTGACAGCATAACGTGAGTTTTCAAGGGTTCATGTGAGGTGGTAGAGAGGGGTTTGTCTTTTAAGTTTTTTAAACTTGTATTAAAATTTTATTGGGAGGTGATACAGTATATCCTGCCCGATTGCATGATTTGGGGGGATTCAGGATTTCAGTTCCTGAACTATTGTTATGTACTATAACATAGATGAATCTCAGAATATTAAGTGAAAGAAAAAGAGGACGTGTCTGATTCCACTTATGTGACGTTCAAGAGCAGGCAAAATTAATCTGTGATGACGGCAATCAGAATGGTGGTTGGCTTTAAGATGTTCATGTAGGGTATTGACTGGAAAGGGATGGACTTTCTGGAGAGATCAAGTTGTTCTATATTTTGATTAGGGTAATGGCTATGTGAATGTTGTCTTTTCTCAAAACCCACTGAAACGGACACTTAAGATCTGCACATTTTATGATACGTAAATTGTATCTTGTTAGAAAAAGATTTTGTGGTTCCTGTGTAAATGAGAAGAAAGCAAATGATTTCCTTCTCTTCTAGAAATCTTATTGCAGACATATTTGGAGAATCTGGTGATGAAGAGGAAGAAGAATTTACAGTAAGTATAAGATGGAGATATTTCTTTAAATATGCTCTTTCTATTTCTGTGACAGTGGTTCCCAAATAGGTAATTCCAATAAGTAGAAATAAACAGGTATGTAAAGGCACCTGAGTAGCTCAGTCGAGCATCGAGCATCGGACTTCACAGCTCATGATCTTGAGGTTTGTGAGTTCAGGATCATTGCTGTCAGCCTGTCAATGCAGAGCCCGCTTCAGATCCCCCGTGCCCCTCTCTGCCCCTCCCCTGCTTGCGCTCTCTCAATAATGTTTTTTTTTAGGGGCGCCTGGGTGGCGCAGTCGGTTAAGCGTCCGACTTCAGCCAGGTCACGATCTCGCAGTCCGTGAGTTCGAGCCCCGTGTCAGGCTCTGGGCTGATGGCTCAGAGCCTGGAGCCTGTTTCCGATTCTGTGTCTCCCTCTCTCTCTGCCCCTCCCCCGTTCATGCTCTGTCTCTCTCTGTCCCAAAAATAAATAAACGTTGAAAAAAAAAATGTTTTTTTAAAAAAAAAAAAAAAGTGTGTATTCAGTAGAAAAATCGAGAAGAAAGGATTCAGAAAGTGGAATAAAAGTGTATACAGAGGCATAGAAGGAAAGTAACAGGCAAAATTGAATTAATTGGGAGGAACATGTTAAGAGACGACAGAAGGTACGTTATAATGCTGAAGAGAAGGATTCACAGTACTTATGGAACTTGTGATTCTAGCTATGGTAGGCTAGGTAATTTGGACCAACCTTTCTGCTAAGGACAACTAGAAAAGCTAGACAAAATACTTAAAAATCTCATCAGCAGAGGAATAAGGTAACAAAGAATTACTAAGCCCAAAGCTAGCAAAAGACAGATACCTAAACAGGTAAGCTCGGACTGGGTGTCTTACGTAAGAGATGAATCACTAGGTTCTGCTCCTGAAACCAAGACTACACTGTATGTTAACTAACTTGAGAATAAAAAAATAACAAAAAATAATTTTAAAAATCAACAGTTAAAAAAGAGATAAGCTCAGCATTTAAAATGCTTTTTCTGGGATGTTTGCCTGTTCATGCTGAGAGGCTAGTCATATTTTAAAAAGAATTTTTTTTTAATGTTTGTTTATATTTGAGAGAAGGAAAGTGGGAAAGGGCAGAGAGAGGAGGAGACACAGAATCTGAAGCAGGCTCCAGGCTCTGAACTGTCAGCAAAGAGCCCATTGTGGTCCTCAAACTCACGAATCGTGAAATCATGATCTGAGCCGAAGTTGGATGTTTAACCAACTGAGCCACCCAGGTGCCCCGAGGTTGGTCATATTTTTGACAGTTTCTGGGCTCAAGAGACAGTTTTTGGAGGTCAGAGCCTGCTGAGATTAGGAGACCCTTGAAAACCTCTTGCTCTTAACTCTTGCCTACTGCTCTCAGGCACCTGACATATGTAAACAAATCCCTTCAGGACAAAGGTAGCATCATCACAGGCCTCATTGTTTCTGTAGTTTATCAGATATGCAATGTGGTACCTAATTGTCAATAACTTAAAAAGAAACAATGGTGACATCAGACAATAGAAATAGACCTTGAGGCTCTAGATAATAAGAATTTTAGATGTTGCCTTAAAAAAAAGCTCTTCAGGGAGGTAAAAGGTAAGAAATTTTGTCAGAGCAAACAATGAGAACTGAGTAGAAATTCTGAAACTGTAAAATTACAGTAACTGAAATTAATTCCATGGATGAGTTTAACAACAGATTAGATTTATTCGAAAAGGAGTGAACTGATGGATGATAGGTTAGAAGGAGCTATTTAGAATGAAGAATTAAGATATGTAAAAGAATAAAATGTAAATTATACATGAGAAGGTTTAACATAGGTTGAATCTTAGGAGAGGAAAAAAATATATGTGGCAGAAGCAGTAAAGGAAATGATACATAAAGCTAGAGATTCTAGAAGTACAAATTATGAGCAGGATAAATGCAATGATATGATGAAACCTACACCTAAATACATCATAGTAGAATTGCAAGAAACCAAAAAAGACTGGGAAATATTAAAAGTAGCCAGAGGGGGAAAATATTACATTCAGAGAGGCAAAGATTAGACTGTAACAGCTGACTTCTTAGTAGAAACAGTAGAATCCAATAATTTCAAACTCAGTGTTCTGTTATAGTCAGCAAAAATATTTGTCAGGAATGAAGATTCCCTCCTAGTTCATCTTACCAGGATACCAATGGAAGGAGATATGAAAGGCAGAAAATCTCAGGTGGAAGGTCAAGGACTCAGGGAGGAAAAAAGCAACAAAAGTATGTGGGTAAATCTAAATGAGTATTGATGCTACAAAAAAAAGTTCTGTCTAGTGTAGATTAAAATATGTATAAAATTTCAAACGTGTGACAGCAGTAACAAATTGCGAATGGACATGGTCTTTACAGATATGTAAAAGGATGTCAGTAGACTTTGCATTGTAATCCCTGAAGCAACCACTAAGACGACTAATAGAATGTGTAGCCTCCAACCTAAGGAGGAAAAGATGGAATAGTAAAAGCTAATCCAAAAGAAGGCAAGAGAAAAAAAAAAAGAGGTATAGAACAGGGGACGATTGGAAAGTAGTATATGGTAAAGGTAGCAGATTTAAGCTTTGATAACATCTCTGATTATATTCAGTTGAAATGTATCAAGTGCTCCAATTAAAGCACAGAGATGGTCAGACTGGATTTTACAAAATAGCTATATACTCATTTCAAGATTCATATGAAACAGAAGATAAAAGTTGAAAATAAAAGAATGGAAAAAGATACTCTATGAACACTAATCAGAAGAAAACTGGCACAGGATATGGATATCAGAGAGACAGACCTTGATCAAGGCAGAAAAACATTTGAGATAAAGAGGGTCACTTCATAATAAAAAGTTTTTAAAATTGTGTATATATACTACGACAGCTGAAATGTATATACACAACAAAAGTTGACAGCTGCAAAGAGAAATACACAAATCTGTTTTCTGAGTGGAATGTAGCCAATAGAACAAGCAGACCAAAAAGCCACAGAAGAGTGTCTTTTTATGTAATCTGGATATGAATACAAATATAAAAGATTGATGATTGTAAAAGTTAAAATTATTTCCTATTCTTTGTCTTGCCTTTTCACATCCTTAATGGAGTCTTTTGATGAACAAGTTTTTAATTTTAATATAAATCAACTTTGCATGTCTTTTCCTTTATGGTGAAACTTTTTGAATTCCAAGAAATTTTTGCTTATCCCTAAGGTCGTAAAGATATTCTCTTTCAATTATTCTCTAGAAGCTTGTTTTAACCTTTCACATTTAGTTGTACAATTCACCTGTAATGGATAATGGGTGTGTATGAGATAGAAGTCAAGGGGTCCCTGGCTGGCTCAGTCTGTGGAGCATGCGACTCTTAATCTCGGGGTCGTAAGTTTGAGCCCCATGTTGGATATAGAGATTACTTAAAAATAAAATGTTTTAGGGGCGCCTGGGTGGCTCAGTTGGTTAAGTGATTGACTTCGGCTTGGGTCATGATCTCGCAGTTTGTGAGTTTGAGCCCCGTGTTGGGCTCTGTGCTGACAGCTCAGAGCTTGGAGCCTACTTCAGATTCTGTGTTTCCCCCTCTCTCTACCCCTCTCCTACTCATGCTGTGTGTCTATCTCTCAATAATAAATAAACGTTAAAAAAATTTTTTTTAATAAATAAATAAATAAATAAATAAATAAATAAAATGTTTTAAAAAAGAAAAAAGTCAAGGTATATCCCCCCCCCCACCCCATTTGGAATATCCAGTTGACCCAGATCATCCTTTCCTGCTCCTCTGTAGTGCTATCTTTGTCATTACATGTAGTGTCTATGATTTCCAGTCTGTCTCAGCAGTATCTTCTCTGTTTTCTTGGTCTCTTTATCCTTGTACTGTTAATATAGAACTGCTGATATTTGGTTGTATATGTCCTCTAAGCTTGTTATTCCTCAAGATTGCCTTGGCTTTTACTTTTTCCCATTCCCATATAAATTTTAAACCAAGCTTTTGCGAAAATTACAAAGTATAGCCAATGTTTTCTGAGTACAAAGCAGTGAAATTGGAACTTCATTACAAAATGAAACAAAATATCCTTGCCACCCAGAAATTTAAGATGTCCTTGTCAGGCTGCCTGGGTGGCTCAGTTGGTTGAGCATATGACTCTGGATTTCAGCTTGGATCATGATCCTAGGGTCATGGGATCGAGCCCTACATTAGGCTCCGTGCTGAGCATGGAACCTGCTTAAAAGATTCTCTCTCTCTCCCACTACCCCTCTCCTCTACTCGCAGTCTCTCGCTCAAAAAAAAAAAAAAAATTTAAAGAAAAAAGACATGTTTGTTAAACAGGTCTTGCATTGAAACATCATTAATTACTAAAGTAAGAGAGTGAAACTAGATGAATTTAGAGTCTAAGATGGTAGCAGGATAGCAGAGTGAAGCTAAGGAAAATAGGAAGAATTCATTCAACAAATATTTGGGAACCTGTATGCCAGATTGCGTGGACATTGCTCTTGTGGAGCTCATACTCAGTTAGGCAGCATTTTACAAGAATAAGATGTGCTTCTCTAGTTTGGAGAGTTAACGATCAGTTTGGTTATAGGTTGAGTTCAGTGAGAAAAACAGCATACTAGGTGAACCATTGGAAAGGTCTTTCTAAGTATGACGTGAAAGTTAGAAGCTATAAAGAAAAGACTGACCGTAAAATAAAATAAAATATTATGCCTGGAAAACATTACCATAAACAAAACAAAACTACAAATGTGAGGATTGTGCTGTCCCTGTCATTTACAGAGGGCTAATTTCCATAATTTTTATTTTATTTTTTTAAATGTTTATTTATTTTTGAGAGAGAGACAAAGACAGAGCACAAGTGGGGAAGGTGGAGAGAGAGAGAGAGAGAGAGAGAGAGAAGGACACAGAGATTTTGAAGCAGGCTCCAGCTCTGCGCTATCAGCACCAAGCCCAACCTGGGGCTCAAACTCACAAACCGTGAGATCATAATCTGAGCTAAGTCAGATGGTTAACGGACTGAGCCACCCAGGTGCTAATTTCCCTAATTTTTAAAGAGCCTTTCCATACCAATAAGACAAAACTCCAACAGGAAATGGACATAGGCTATTGGGAGTTCCGTGGAGAAAGAATTACAAATGGCTTTTAAACATGAAAAAAAAAAGGCTCACCCTTAGTCATGCAAAGAAAGATGCCTTTTAGTTTTCAGTCCAGATATTGGCACCTATTAATATTTGATAACCTGTAGTAGTGAGAAGCTGGGGAAACAGGTGTATTTATGCTTTGCTGGAAGGAGAGTTAATTAGTGTAACTTCTGTGGAAAGTTTGGTATTTCACAAAATTTCAAATACATATACCTAAATGTCAGTGGCAAAACGTATAAACAAATTATAGTTGCAGTCATAGGGTGAAATAGTGTAAAGCCTTAAAAATGAGAATACTTTATGCCAATATGAATTGGTCTCCAGATTGTGTTGTTAAATGTGGAAAGTGCAGAACATTTTACTGTACCCAGTGTGTAGAGTATGCTGCCATTTATATAATAAAAGGAGATAGTAAATACATATGTGTACAAATAGGTATATCAGTGTAGGCTTAGCCTATTTCTGGAAGGAGACCTAAGAAAACTAGTAACACTACCATCTAACATGGGAGTCAGTTTTTTTGCTATATGCTTTTTGATACCTGTTTTTGTTCTTTGTGAATGTATTACTTTAAAAAGGCAAAACATTAAAAAAAAAAAAAAAGGCAAAACATTTAAGAGCAGTTATACAGAAGAAAATCTGTAAGAAAGTTGTGATAACCCTGGCAAATTTACCTGGCCTTTAGGGTTTTAACCAAGAAGATTTGGAAGAGGAAAAAAGTGAAACCCAGGTAAAAGAAGCAGAAGATTCAGATTCTGATGATAACATAAAGAGAGGAAAACAGTAAGTTTGTTTTATTTTATTTTTTTAATTTGTTAAAGAGAACTTAAAAAATGAAGGTTAGAACCTATCAAACTTTGTTTTTTCTTATTTTGGTTCCTTATTAAGTGTAGGAAAGAACCTGTTCCATTTTTCTTTTACTTATCTATATACAGTGCTGTCTGAAAATCTGTTTACTTTTGTTATTTTTTTCATTTGCCCTGTGCTCAGCTGTCTTGATTTGTGGGGTTATATGGTGTCACCTTCACCAAGTAAGCTCTTGACTTACTGAAAAATAACCTAATAATTAGAATACATTTTTTTTTTTTTTTTTTTTTTGAGAGAAAAGCTGACTTTGGGATCCCAGGGGCAATAAGGTAAAGTTTTAGCTACAAAATATTAGTCGATTGAATTTCACATACTTTTGTGAGACGGTTGGAATCTGTGTTCAGAGAAGTCTGGTATCTTGAAAGGTGCCAAATTCTAATAAGTACTTGCGCTTTAGAAGAAAGCAGCATTTCATGGAGTTAGAATTAAGAAAGTTGGTGGTTATTAACTGTGACAAAAGGAAATATGTATAAAGGGGGTTTGTATTTCACTTGATTTTGTGTTGCTGCTTAGTATGGACTTTCTGTCGGATTTCGAGATGATGTTGCAGCGGAAGAAGAGCATGAGCGGCAAGCGCAGACGGAATCGTGATGGCGGTACTTTCATCAGTGACGCCGATGATGTAGTGAGTGCCATGATCGTCAAGATGAATGAAGCTGCCGAGGTGAGATGGACCCCTGCCAGCCCCCTCTTGCCTTTCCTCGCTTGATTTGTTGTGTGGCCTTTTCAGGGAAGGGAAAGAAAAAGTAGCTGGCGATCGTGTAGCTGAAATAAGACTGAACATGGGTGTTCAATTGTTGAAATAAATGTATTGATAGGAGTATATTATCTTGTTTTCCATGTTGGTAGAATTTGAAATTTTCTGTAATTCAAATAGGAGAAAGCATCCAAGTAAACAAGAACAGTAACATTGTTCCCCTAAATTTGTAATTGGTCAGGCTAATTACTCTGATAGTTTTGTAGGTTTGACAGAATTTGGGGTTCTACAAAAAAGCGTATTATCCTTTCTTGTAGAAAAAATTGTTACCTCGTGAGATTGCTGCCTTATTTTAAAGTTTAGGGGGCACCTGGGTGGCTCAGTCAGGTAAAGCATCCAGCTCTTGATCTCAGCTCAGGTCTTGATCTCAGGGTCATGAATTCAAGCCCTGCCTTGGGCTCTATGCTAGGGGTGAAGCCAATAAATACTGCTGTTTGAAAAATCTTTTTCTTCCTGGATAGGAAGACAGACAGTTGAACAATCAAAAAAAGCCAGCACTGAAAAAATTAACATTATTGCCGACTGTGGTCATGCACCTTAAGAAGTAAGTATAGTGTTTTCTTGAAAAATTTTTTTCCTTTTAATGGAATAATATTCAAACTATGTACCAGTGTTCTAGAGATGTTAAAGAATGACAGTCTTCTATCAATTCACAGAAAAATAGTAATGAATAGAATCTCCTGAATCATGTTACTTCCTCACAGATCTTTAACCTTTGCTCCCTGATACAAACAGAAAAATGGCAAACTGATGCTAAGGAAAGAAAAGCACATAAACTACTGCCTTCATTCTTTATAGACCGTCTTATCTTGAGTCTGGTAAAGTTGCATCTCCTTTACCGGTGTGGCGGAGAGCAGAGCAGATTCTGAGGGACTACTTGAAACATATATTGTAGAGTCTTATATGACCAGTTATTATCATGAAGTATGTCACTGGTCCTTCTGGAATAAGGACCTTTTTATGGTAGATCCTTGTCATGAGGCTGTTCCATTGGTGTACTCATATTCCTGACTCACTTTGTTTTCTCCTTGAACCTAACCATAGCCAACAGCATAGGCTAGAACTTTCCACTAGAAAATTGCTGCCTTAATCCCAAGAAGCAGTTTTCTGTTGCAGATTTCATATATGTAATATTGTCATAATATGTCAATAGAGTAATTGATTCTGTACATAAAATGGAATTTAAATATTTGTATTTCTTTGGGATTTTTTTTTTCTGCTAAGAGAATAATATTCTCCTTGGTGTCCTGCAAAGAATAGCACAGTTCTGGGTTCTCTATCACCTAACTAGTTTGAGAATCTCTAAACATTATTATTATTTTTTTCAGTTGTAATAATTGGAGCTTACTGTCTGTACCATTCATATCAACATTAACCTATCTTGTATAATTGATGTTTTTAACAAATGATCTTTGCCTCTCAAATCTGTTTTTAAAGTAGGAACTACATTTCATACTGCTTTTGAAATAGGATGAAATAATGTATATGAGTAACTTGAAAAGTAGTTTTTGGGGGCGCCTGGGTGGCTCAGTTGGTTAAGTGTCTGACTTCGGCTCAGGTCATGATCTCATGGTCCGTGAGTTCGAGCCCCGCGTTGGGCTCTGTGCTGCCAGCTCAGAGCCTGGAGCCTGCTTCGGATTCTGTGTCTCCCTCTCTGTCTGCCCCTCCCCTGTTCATGCTCTGTCTCTCTCTGTCTCAAAAATAAACAAACATTAAAAAAATAGATAGATAGATAGATAAATAAATAAATAAATAAATAAAGTAGGTTTTGGAAATTTCACTAAGCATATAAGAAAATCCAGAGAAAGCTACAGTGCAACCAAGGTTCATAGACTTGACTTTTTTTTTTAATTACTGCAGGCAAGACCTTAAAGAAACATTTATTGACAGCGGTGTGATGTCTGCCATCAAAGAATGGCTCTCCCCTCTACCGGATAGGAGTTTGCCAGCACTAAAGATTCGAGAGGAGCTGTTGAAGATTCTACAAGAGGTTAGAGGCGGATAATTTGACTGTATGCTCCTCTAATTGTCTGTTGTGGTTTGTATAATTACAGCCTCTGTGTTTTACCGTATGTTCTTATACATTCTCTCTGACATAGTCTGTCGGGACAGGGGTTTCATGTATATGTGTTTAGTAGGAACATATCAAATAAAATGAGCATAAAAAGGAAGGCCTTTTAAAATTTCATGTAACTATAGAATTGAAAGAAAAAGATCTTGGAGTTGCAGTTGTTTATCTGAGAGTAATCATACAGTAGTGGACATGTTCTGGGGAGGCACTTGAAGTAGAACAGGCACCAACTTCAGTCAGATAAACTGCATGTGAGTCTTGAGCTGGGCTGCCTTTATGTGGCTGTGACACCTTGGGCAGGCTACTTAACTTCTGAAGGAATTCCCAAGGAACTTCCTTTGTGCCAGGTGTTCATACATGTTTTGGTTCATTTATTCCTCACGACAAACCTGCAAGGTAGGTGTATTGTCTTCATTCTACAGATGAGGAAATTAAGACTCGGAGAAGTTAAATGACTTGTCCAAGGTCACATAACTAGCAGATGGCTATGCTTGGGTTCAGACTGATTCAGAGGCCTGTATTGACTCTTGTTTTAAACTACTAACCTCTGAGTGTGGTTAGTATACATTTTCTCACATTAAGTTTTACTTTGACTCAGTATAATACGGAACTCTCAACTTTTGATGTGAACACAGAGTATCTTTGTGTTCAATGTCTGCAGATCCTGAAAATGGATTTTTTGTTACTCTGTTGTGAATGAACCAGACCTTGGACGTCCTCTAGAGTAGATTGGCAGGACTCCCAGCTTCTGAGTGATTAATGTATATGTATGTGTTTATGTTCCCCAGCTACCTAGTGTGAGCCAGGAGACCCTGAAGCATAGTGGGATTGGACGAGCAGTGATGTATCTCTATAAACACCCCAAGGAATCAAGGTCCAACAAGGATATGGCAGGGAAATTAATCAGTATGTACATTTTGCTTTTTGTTTGTTGTGTTTGTGTATATCAGAAAGACATGTATATATAACTATATTTTTGTCAAGATTCATTTAAAATGAGTTCATAAAGTAGAATAGAAAATTTTTTGGTGATTTCTTATAGGTACCAGGTTTTTTTTTTAACCCTTAGACTTAAAATGTTTCTCAGCAGATTTAAGTATGCTGTCGATATTAAAGATAGCAAGTGAAAAGTTGTCTAAGCCTGGATCAAGAGCATGTATAGAGAGGGGTTAGTGTACAGGCCCTAGAGTCAGTCATACCTGGGTTCAAATCCTTACTGCATATCCTTAGGCAAGTGATTTAAGCTCTAAGCCTTGGTTTCCTCCTCTGTAAAATAATTATGTATTCACTTAAGTAAAAGTTACATGAGAGGATATATATAAAGCATGGTGCTTAGCACATAGTAAGTCCTCAAGAAATGTTAGCCACTAATGCTGTTGTTGTTAACTTTTATAATGGTCTCCAAAGCCTTTTGCATGTTCTATTTAATGATACCAGAGAAATCCAGGAGTCTGGATGAAATTCATCTAATCTGTTACCATATCATTTATGAAATCTTTCAGTTTTAAGAATGAAACCATGTGTGTTTTCATCGTTCTCCTTAACTCTTTCTGTGCTCTGTGTTGGAAAGGAATGTTTTAAACTTCAAGGGTATATCAAAAATAACTACTCCTCTATGTGAATACAGTAATTATTTTTCTCCTCAACTTCTGAGATTATCAAAACTTTTTGAGAGAAATTTATTTTTTGTTATAAATCAGAGAAATGTTACATTTTTGATCTTGTTAATAATTTGTAGTGCGCTATTGTATGAGAACTTTTATGCATTAGTTCTCAACTCTGATTTTGCCCTCTGCTTAGAGAAACAGAGTATTTCCAGTGATACCCATGACTTACTGTAACAGTGATTCTGAATCCAGTAGTGGGGTCGGTGGGTCTGTGTATATAAAGATACATAGGCCCCCTGAGACCCCCTGCTTCCTTCTTACTTGATAACACCTATCTTCTGTGTGTGAAGTTTCCTGCTTGTTTTGATAGTGTATTAAGTGGAACATTATGTTGAGGACAAAAACGTCAGTTGGCACTTCTGGACTTTCAATGACTAAACAGTGGGCATGTAGTAGTTTTCTTCATGGTCACATCCCTGTAGCAGCTTTCTTAGATTTCATGAAATCTAGATTCTACACTGCACTATTAAAATGCAATTTTTGAAGATGTAGACCATTTGACAATTTGACTTGTTTTTGGTTAAAATAGGAACGTGGAAGAATTTGAAGATTTTCTATTTTCAGTAAATTGTTAGAAATTAGGCAATGAAATGTCAGCACTGCTAGTGATGACTATCAGAGCGAGTCAGGTGTTACTTTTTGTAAACCTCTGTAGTGGTTATAGAATGACTTTTTTACCCTGAATTTTCTGAATCAGCTGAAGCTGGTGATTATACTGGTATTATGTGCTGCATATATCCTGAAATGATCTTGAAACAATGGTATCTTTAGGGAAAGAATATTCTAAATGCCTGGAATGTTACATCACGCTGGGGTGTGACTGTTTCAGGGAATGGTAGCAGAAATGCTGTTTTGTGGTCTAAACAATCGATTTTTCCTTGTGACAGATGAATGGTCTCGGCCTATATTTGGTCTTACCTCAAACTACAAAGGTATGACAAGAGAAGAAAGAGAGCAGAGAGATCTAGAACAAATGCCTCAACGACGGAGAATGAACAGGTATGAGTAAGCAGAGTAAATATTATTGCAGTAATGCCGTTGTTTTGTAAATAAGATCAATAAGAATCCTGCAAGATGATAGCATTTTGTCTTTTCTGTCACCTTGATATGTCTGTGTAGATCACACCCTTTTAGTTTAAATGTGGTACTCTACCATGAAGGCCCACACTCCCTCCTTTTTTGGTTCCATCTGGTGGAATGTGGCATCTGCCACAGTTTCAAAGGTTGCTTGTACAAAAAAACCTTTCCCTTTCTCAGGCCCATTTTCAAATTCTTAGAAAAAAATTGTTACTGGTTCATTTTGTATCAACAAACCGGATATAGTCGCATCCAGGATGGCAGGGTTATAAGTGACAAAAATGGCAATTACTACTTACCCATGATGAAACCTGGTATACAAATGATCATTAAAAAGAGTAGTACTTCCACAAGATTAGAAGTAATCCCAGATCCGGTGTAAGGGAACTACCTGTGGTCTAAAAGTTGGCTTTGCTGTTCTTTTGTTAAATGATTCTGACCTTCCTGGTATCTCATGGATTACTTTTTTCACAGCACTGGTGGCCAGACACCCCGAAGAGACCTGGAAAAGGTGCTGACAGGAGAAGAAAAGTAAGTTTTCTTATTGTATTTTCTTCTTAGACGTCATGTAGAAAATCTTCTGCTTGCTGCTTTGTTTTAAGAAAGATTACAAAGGGGACCATGTTATGTTCACATTGGTGGCGGATGATTTTCAGTTTAGCATTTATTGAATATTCCCAAATACACTGGTACTCTGGAGGATAGAAGATTGAGAAACAGTTCATTCAGTAAAGATTTTGTTGCTGCTTGCTCCATGCTAGACTGTTAAGCTGTGGGAATACAAAATTGAATTAAAGATAGTCCATGCTCATAAAAATGTCTGTAGAGGGATTATAGGCAAAGGGCAGAGCTTACATGAAGATATGGGGTTATTGTGCAAGGCCCATTTAAGGGATGGCAAGTAAAGTGAAGTGGTTGGGTAGTAGTCTGGTGCCTGAGATGGTGGAAGATAAGGTTGGAAGTGTAGATGTGGGCCAAATTTTGAAGGTGAGGAATTTTTACTTCTGTGATTCTGTAGAAAGTGAGCAGAGACGGGAAATTGTCAGATTGGATTTGGAGTGCTGATGCTGCCGGCATCGTGGTGTAGGGTGGGTTGGAAGGCAGAGGAACTGAAGGCAGTGAAAGAGTTCAACTAAGGTGGTATTGGGGAAGCAGAAGGTTAGAAGACTTATTATTAGCAGGGACAGAATTGCCAAGAGTTTGTGACTCTGTGGGTGGGGAGTTTGGCTAGAGTTGAAGACACCAACCACAATTTTACTGCAAGTAACTGAGACAGTGATATAACCATTTGTTCAAACGGAGAGGAAGAACAGATTTTGAGGACGTAGGTGCGTTCTGGATTGAGTGTAGTTAACGTGAGATACCTAATGGGATGGATATTCCTATAAATATCATGGGTCTGAAACTTGGATTTGGAGCTGGATACATAATAGATTTGATCGTCATCTCCACAGACAAGGTCGTTGAATCAAGAAAGTATAGGGTAGAAAATAAACCATAAACTGTGCCACTTTGGAAAGGGGTGTAGCCAGTGAAGGCAAGTGAGTACACTTGTCATGCATGTTGGAGAGGACCCTAGGGAAGGGAGGAGGCCATGCTAGAAAGGGGCAGTGGCAAGGGGCATGGGAAGTTGGCAGATGCTGCAGAGGGGCTTGTACAGTGAGTGTTGGCAGTGAGGCAGCACCCAGATTGCAAGAGGAGAGCGAGAGGGGCTGGAGGGTGCTGGCATTGTTGGTTTAGGGATAGGTTTGATGATGGGACAGATGCCAGCTTCAGGGGGTAATAGGTTATGAGAATTTTCTTTGGCTAGCCACTTGATTTATTCATGTTTTTGAAGATTGTAGAAGCTTGATGTTAAGAATAGATTAAAAAAAAAAAGAACAGATTAAACTCCGTACAAGAGAATAGAAACGGGGCGCCTGGGTGGCGCAGTCGGTTAAGCGTCCGACTTCAGCCAGGTCACGATCTCACGGTCCGTGAGTTTGAGCCCCGCGTCAGGCTCTGGGCTGATGGCTCAGAGCCTGGAGCCTGCTTCCGATTCTGTGTCTCCCTCTCTCTGCCCCTCCCCCGTTCATGCTCTGTCTCTCTCTGTCCCAAAAATAAATAAATGTTGAAAAAAAAAAAAAAAAAAAAAAAGAGAATAGAAACAATTTAGAGTTTTTTTGTCCTTCTCTCCCACACCAACCTATCCACACCCATTCTCCATTTACCCCTAGGGATGGACGGTTACCTAAAAGTTGAGTGATTTGAATGCCCAGACATTTACAAATAGGCCTTAGTTTTGAAGGATGCTAGTCTTAATTTAGTCTCAAATGTGTACATAAAAAGTAACTGTACGTCACACCATCAGATGCTGGCATGGCTGCTGAGAAAGTAGCTCAACTCATACATTGCTGTGGGTAAAATGATACAGCTACTCTGGGAAACAGTTTGGCAGTTTCTTATAAAGTTAAACATGCAGCCACGGTATGACCCAGCACTTACAAACTCCTGGGCATTTTCCCAGAGAAATGAACACTTGTGTTTGCACAGAAACCCGTAGATGAGCAAACAGCTTTATTCATAATAGTCAAAACTGGAAACAACCCAGATGTCCTTCAGGAAGTGAGTGGTTAAGCTGTGGTACATCCATACTATAGAATACCACCCAGCATTTAAAGGAACAAAATATTGACAGATGTAACAACTTGGATGGGTCCTCAAGGGGTTATGTTAGTGGATGAAGCTAGTTTCTAAAGATTACATAGTGTATTCCATTTATATAACATTGTTGAAATGCAAAAATCACAGAAATGAAGAGTAGATTCGTGGTCACCAGGGGTTAGAGGCTGGGCAGATGGGGTAGGGAGGTGGATGTTTTTTTATAAAAGGGCACCAGGACAGTCCCTTGTGGTGAATACATGAACCTGCACATGTGATAAAATTGTAAATACACTAACATACAAATAAGCGTAAGTAAAAATGGCAAAATGTAAATAAAAACTGGTGGACTGTATCAACATCAATACCTTAATTATGTTCTTTTTTGTCGTTGTTGGTTTTTTTTTTTTTTAAGTATTTATTTTGAGAGAGCATGCAAGTGAGAGAGGGGCAGGGAGAGGGGGAGAGAATCCCAAACAGGCTCTGTGCCGTCAGTGCAGGGCTCAATCTCATGCCTGTGAGATTTGACCTGGGCCAAGATCAAGAGTCAGATGCCCAACCAACTGAGCCACCCAGGTGCCCCAGTTGTGTTCTCGTAGCATAGTTTTGCATGTTGTTATCATTGGGAGAGACACTAGATCCTTCTGTATTATTTCTTAAACCACATGTAAACCTATAATTATTTCAACTTTTAAAGACAAGAAACAAAAATTACTATATTGCATATACAAAACCACGTAAACTGCTTTATAGGCATACTCCATCTTGAGGGATCATTTTGGCTGTTTGAGTTTTCACGTGACAAGTGAACCTATGAGGAGCTCCACTGGACTAGAGAATTGGAATTTAGGGTTCTGGTGTGGGAAGCAACCTTGGAAAGGAGTGAGGCTTGACTGTGAAGCTGAGGAGAGGCTAGAAGGAATCCTGAAAATGCAGAGGAATTCAGCTTTGGGAGGGAAGTGGAAGAATTCTTAGAGTAAATGTGAGTGATAGCGAGGCCAGCTTAAGACAGCAAAGAGGGCACTTTGGGTGACCTGGGGAGGCAGAGAGGTTTGAGGCACCTGTGCAGTTAAATCAGCTGGGCCCAGCTGTGGGGGGTGCTGCATGACAGCATGCTCTTCTTCCTGTCCTCAGAGCTCTCAGACCTGGAGATCCTGGATTCTGTGCCCGTGCGAGGGTCCCCATGCCCTCAAACAAGGACTACGTTGTCAGACCTAAGTGGAATGTGGAAATGGAGTCATCCAGGGTAAGCAAGCAGGGAAATGGCAACCTGGATCTCAAGTGCACGTTACTGTTTTGTCTTTTTACTCCGTGTGTAATAACTCTTAACAGCTCTTAGGTTTATCTCATTTAAAGAGAGCTGTTTTCTGGCCTCTTAGCTAGCCGGATCATTCATTGCTTGTGAGCTTTACTTCAGACTTAAAGCAACATTATCCAGCCAGGAAGTTCCTTCTCATTAATCCCTTTGTTTCAACTGAATCTTGAAGCCTAGAGTGTTTTCATGCAGTCATTTTTTTAGAGCCATGAGAAACAACTCCCCTGCTTCTGTAGTCTTCCCCCACCCCCAACCCCCCTGCCCTTTCTCTTCAGCTGTTTTAAGTAATTCTGTTGTGAAATATTTAGGGCAGATACTTCCTCTGTCATCATTGTAAATACTACTCCGTGATCTACATTGCTCTTCAGTAATCTCTTTTTATTCTCCATTCAAACCACTCTTTCTAGCCTGGTATTCTTAAAAAGGGCCTAAGCCGATTGGAAAAGCATAAGAGGCGATTTGCAGAACAGAAACGACTCAGCAAAGTGCACCGTGCTGTCAAGTTCAGCATTGAAGGCAACAGGATGCCCCTGTAGTCCTGGCCCTACCAGAGTGTATCCGGGAGGTATCCCCAAGGAAGCATGCTCTGTGCATGGGCTTGAATTGTCAGCAGCTAGAGTGAAAACAAGTGTGCGTGTGCTTTCTTAACCAGAAAAGGCCTGGCCCACTTTTAGTTACTGAACTTAACAAACACTTTGTGACTTTCAAGTCCTGAATGTTTAGAAATGGATATGGAAGTCCCTTCCTTTATTGGTACCCCAGGAATTCATATATAATTAAGTCCCTGATGAGCATTTGGTCTTCCTCTTACCCATTTTTATTGAAAATGCTTTTTTAGGGTCCAGGATCATAGCGGTCTGCATTACAGGCATGTGAATGTGAATGTAGCTTCTTAGTGGAAGGGAGGTGGCATTTTCCCACATTGTCTGTGTGCATTTGAGGGCCCAGTGCATAAAGCCTTGCACTGAACACTTAGGAGATAAATTTGGTTGATGGTCAGAAATGAAAGAGTTGGGACCGTTCCTGCAGCCAGACTCACTCCCTGCTGTGCTCTGAGGTTAACAGCGGTGCCTTGTGGCAGGGTGCTCTGAAGAGTCTGAGTGTGTTGCCTTCTTGTGACTTCTCTGGGACCCCTGCTTGGGCAGCTCTTTTCACGGACTACACTCACCTCTGTGCGCGTTCGTTTTTGCTGTTCAGCTGCAGTCAAAACAAAGCACACCCTTTCTTTCTTACTGAGAATAGCTGGAAGATAGAAGAGCACTACTGCTTCAGAGCCAAGAACTTTTTCGTAACTTCCCTCCCCTTTTTTGTACTTTTACCCATAAAAACGTCCCCTGACCTCCCTTCTCTCCCTCAGCCACCCCTCTTTCTTTTACCTGGTTTTCACTGTCTTTCCCTCTTTCTATCCCTCTCCCTGGTAGTTTTTCCTCCCCAATATACTTACTTTTGAGAATTGAGAACCACAATCTGGCAAAGAAGTTATAATACAGAGTCTCAGTGGCCACTCTTCTTTGGAAGCCTGTCAGTGTTTTGAAGGGCATGTGCCCTCCTCTCCCAGTATGTGACGGAGAGGCGGGAAGAGAGAAGTGACCAGCAGGAGGAGAGGGAAACTTAAGCTGAATTCCTTTCCTTCATCCCACACCCCCCAGGTCATAATGTGCCAGTATTTACCTAGGCCTGAGTCTGGCTGATAGAGTTCTGTCAGAAAACAAATACGGCATGATCCCGAAAGCTGGTGGTTTCATGTTACATTTTAGGATGTTGTCCTTAAACCACCTGATACCTTTTCCCCAGTTCAGGATGAATCCTTACAGATTCACTCAGGGCCTTCACGAACCACAGAGACACGAAGAGTACTATTAGAAAACGTATTTTCCAAGAAGAAAATTGGAGTGAGTAAATGGCTTTCAAATGAAATGCTCGTTGTTTTAAATGTCATTTTTATCTTTGAAATTACGTAAGTGAATATAAAAGACTATAGAATAACCCATCCCCAAAACCCTGCTCTTCCTCAGAGTCCCCACTATTAACAGTTTGATGTGTTAAATGTATTTCCAATAATGTTTCAAAGTTGGTTTTTTTCTGGTTGTAATTATAGAAAAATTTGAGATTAGAAAGGGAAATTGCCCACAATTCAAAAGCAGTTTGATACCATTTTTGCCCTTTTTTTCTATTGATACTTTCATATAATTACAATTATTCTGTATATAATTTTGGTCACTTCTCCTCGTTAAACCACCTTATAGTTTTATCACTTATAATGGATGCCTAATAGTCTATCATGTGAATATATAATTTGTTTATTTATTCCTCTGTGGTTTCTGATTTTTCACTCCTAAATAATGCAGTAACCTATACTACATTGTATGTTTATATGTTAATTTATTCCATGGAGTGCTTTTAAGATAACACTAAAATGACAAAAAGCAATGTATGTTTTTTTATAACCTTTTAAATGCAGAAAGCACAAATAAAATTACTGTCAGTTGTAATTCCACCACACCTTAATATTAACATTTTGGGTTATTTCCTTTTTGTTCTCTTTATATTGTACATAAACATTGCTGGTTTTGTGCTTTGGTATTTTTGTTTTCAAATTTTATGCAAAATTGTTATTTTATACTTTGTTGGATTTGTGTTTTACTTAACATGGTAAACATTCATTTGAGTAAACATTCTTCAGTGACTTAATATTGTGTCCAAATACAGTCGTACCATAATTTTTTAAAGCAAACCTATCTTGCTGATCTTTTAAGCTGCTTTTGGTTTTTCTCTGATAAAACAGTGCAGCATACACTTTTACTGTCCTAAGGAAGTGGTACAGAGTTGAATCAGGAGAGAGATCACTGAATTTGGCATGTTAGGTACTATATCCTGTGTGTTTCCAGGCTTGGGGAAACTAGGCATCTGCCAGCCACAAGTCTTAAAAGTTACAGGACTAGGTAGGAGTGGATTCGTGTCACCTGGGTATGTCCCATTTGAGGAGGCTAGAGGGCTCAGATTGTCAGGGTCCTGGGAGACAGTATTGGCTGGTGTGTACAGCTGCTGGGAGTTGAGTAATTGGTACAGATCTGAGCAGGTAAGGCTTCTGATGTGGACTAACTACTAAGAATCAGGGCACATTGTCTGAAAGGAGGTCACATATCTAGGACCGTCTAGGAAATCTGGGGATTCGATAGCGTGAGAGAAGCGTAGTTGTTTCTCATCTGGTAATGAATATTTATGCTAACTCAGTGTCCTAGTGCCAAGTGTTAAATTGATATAAAATAATATTTGGATGTGGGATTGTTTCAGAAAATCTAGGGTGGATGATCTACATGGCTCCTGTTCAAGACTGACAGGAGCTCCTGTGTGAGGTACACGCTGAGTCTAGAGGTGGAGTGAGACTTGGGGGGCTCCCCAGCTCAAAGGAACACCCCCACACTGGCCCCACCCCCAGAGTGTCTTCTGGGCCCTCCCTTCTTTTAGCAGTCTCAGAATTGAGCTGCACAGATGATTCAGTAGTAAACATCTGGGGAGAAGAATTAGAAAAACTCCTCTCTTTATAAACCACTCAACATTCTTAAAGATCAGAATTGTCAGTAACACTAGTCAACAAGAAGAATTGGCTCTGATCTTTGATAGAAGTGGCAGACCTTCTCAGCATTTCTAACAGTATCGATTTCTGGAGACTGCATCTCTTCAAGACGCGTAGTTGTTTCAAATTATGAAAAAAATAACCAAAACCAAATCTTAAAACTAAGAGGCTAGCAGGAACAGATGCAAGAAGTGGTAAGCCCCTTGGATCCAAGGCTTAATTTATTTTTCTTCTTGTATCCAGTATACTTATCATAAATCTGATCCATCCCAAAGTAGTGGTAATGATGGTAACAGCTGATACTTATTTTGAGCACTGACTGTGTGCTAGTATTTGACGGTATTACCTCATTTACCTCTCCTGGCGGTCCCGAAAGTACAGACCAGGGGCCAGATTTGCCCAGGGCTACAGAACCTGCTGAGGCCAAGCAGAGATTCACTTCAAGTCTGAAACAAGAGCTCCACAGCCTGACGGGTTCGCTTTACTCATCCTCTAACCTCGTTCATCAGGCTTCATGCTTTTTCTCAGGTGACTTTCCTTGCCTCAGAAGATCAGTCATTCTTCATGCCGGCACTGTTTGAAGGTGAATATGACAAGCTGTCAGCTCCATGCTGACCTTTGAAAGGGAAAAGCATACAGTCAGAATCTAATTTGATGGAATTGCAGGGGGGATCATAGTTTAAATCGTCCCTCTTCCATCTAGATATCTATGGACTGAGGCAAAATTTTAAAATAAGGCACAGTTTGTTACTCTTCATTGAGAGAGTTTAACGTGTACATTGCTAACGCTTGCTCTATTCCTGAGGTCACCAAAGCAGATTATGATTATTCCAGAGATAAGAGCCCTTTTTAACTTTCAGACAAATGGAGGTGAAAGGCAAAACTGGATTTGTGTATTTCAATAATTTGCTCTTTAATTTTTACCCCACTCTTAGTTTCAGGGGACCTCCAAGAAGGGTATCAGTCGACTGGATAAACAGATGAGAAAGTTCACAGATATCAGGAAAAAAAGCAGATCTGCACACGCAGTGAAAATCAGCATCGAGGGCAATAAAATGCCATTGTGACCTTGCCTGGGATGTGTCCCCATCTCTAAGAAATGCGCAATGGACTCTTTGGAGAAAGAAGAGGATATTTTAAATTTTTTTTTTTTTTAGTGTTTCTGTAAATGCTTCTGCTTGTATCAAATGTCATAGGACTTGCATTTCTCTCACTTGTATTTAAAACTGTTTGTTGTGTACTTTGTACAGAAGACTACTACTCATACTTCTATAAACTTTACACAATAAAGTTCCATTCTGGTTTTGGGGGGCTGTCTCTTCATTGTCTTAGAGGATCCATTCTCAGTGGGGGGTGAAAATTGGTTTTTGGTGAGGGAAAAAAGTCTTAAATATTACAGTGGTTTGTAAACTGTCCATGTTCAGCCTACCTGACTGTGGCATAATAAGGAATTTAAGGAATTTGTCTGGTCTCTATCTTGGGTTCCTAACAAGGAGCTTCTAAACCGTGTGGGTGGTAGGAATGTCTTTGTGACGCTAATGAGGTGGCTCATGGTAGGCCCCTAGATAGCTTTAGGGTGGGGGCTGTTACCAGAAAGATCCACCATGTAATTTGAGGGTTGAGACTTTTGGTCAGGCCTGATGCATGATTGGCGTGAGGGGATTGAGTCCAGTCACGTGCCCAATGATGTCATTGATCATGCCTGCGTAGTGAAACCCCAGTTAAGAACTCTTGACCCGGAAGCTCACTGGGGCTTCCTGATGGGTGAGCACACTGAGCTGAGATGGTGATGTGCCTTCATTCCACAAGGAGAGTGTGTGTAAGCTGTCTCCTCCCAGAACTTGCCCTGTGTGTCTTCATTTCGTTGGTCTTCCTTTGTAATAAAAATGATCATAAACATAGTGCTTTCCTGAGTTCTGGTGGTCATTTTAGCAAATTTTTGAACCTGAGGGGTTCATGGAAACCCCCAGATTTGTAACCAGTTAGTTAAAAGTGGGCATGGACCCACTTGCTGCTGGCATCCAAAATGGGGGCAGTATTGTGGAAGACTGAGCCCTTAAACCTTGGGGAGTGCAGTGCTAACTCCCAAGTGGTTAGCGTCAGAATTGAATCGCAGTACCCTAGTTGGGGTTGAAAGGAAATACCAACAAAATCTTATTTCTTACTGTTTGTCTTGTTAGGGAAACTTTAATTACTTGATTTTAATTAATTTACATAGATGTTTTCTCCTGGGAAGGGTGCTATAATGAAAAACAGGGTGAGAAATACTGCCGTTAGAGGAAATGTGGATATAACTGAAAATTACTGTGCCAGTTACTGATGGCAGTTGGGCAGTTGGGATAGATAATTATAGTTTGTGGCTGTATTTTGTTTTTGTGATACTTTGAACTTACTTTAGTAGTCTCTAGATTTAATTATGAAGAATCTTTAGTCAAAATGACTAAACCCAAGAACCAGTAATTCTTTTTTATTTTTTACATTTTATTTATTTTTGAGAGAGAGAACACAAGTGGGGGAGAGGCAGAGAGAGAGGGAGACACGGAATCCGAAGCAGGCTCCAGCTCTGAGCTATCAGCACAGGGCCTAATGTGGGCTCGAACTCCCAAACCCTGAGATCGTGACCTGAGCTGAAGTTGGACGCTTAACCGACTGAGCCACCCAGGCGCCCCACCAGTAATTCATTTTAATTGTAGAAATTCTACTCATACAAATTGGAATAGGGTTTCTGACAACCTGGATTTTCAAAAAAAACATGAAAACCTCACCATAAAAGCTTTTGAACAGACAAAATAACATGCAGTGTATGCATTTTACTCAGAAGAATCTCTCAGAATCTCTGCATTTGCTTTCAACAAGCTTAGAAGCACAGATGGAATAGTGAGCTATAAAAGGCAGGTACGTAAAGATATTACTACGTGCTTGCTAACCACTAGATGGAAACAATTGCTTTCTACACTATCCATTTGCTTCATATAAATGGCCTCAAAAAAACTTGTGAGAGCAAAAAAAAAAGCACAGCCACCTATTGAAGCCCATGTTGATGACCCTGGTCATTAAAAATTCTAAACAAGAAAGGTAAGAGTCATACTTTCTAAATTTTTTTTTTTCAACGTTTATTTATTTTTGGGACAGAGAGAGACAGAGCATGAACGGGGGAGGGGCAGAGAGAGAGGGAGACACAGAATTGGAAACAGGCTCCAGGCTCTGAGCCATCAGCCCAGAGCCTGACACGGGGCTCGAACTCCCGGACCGCGAGATCGTGACCTGGCTGAAGTCGGACGCTCAACCGACTGCGCCACCCAGGCGCCCCAGAGTCATACTTTCTAAAAAAAAAAAAAAAAGATTTAAAGTTTACCAATATAGCATTTTGCCATTTGATGGGGTAAGCTCCAGTTACCTGATGGTTTCTCCCATGTAGGGTAAAACTGTTGGTGCCAGGTGTAAAGTGACAATCATGCCTGAGGAATTCAAAATGATGCGGAATTTGTCTTATATGGAAGAAGATTGTTTCTGTGTAAATAAGCCTTGGTCAATGGGTTATTTTAGAAATTGCCAAACCTGGCCTAACAGTGTCTTTTTTTTTTTTAATGTTGGAAATATTTCCAGCTAACCATTATGTGGCAAGATTGGCAAAATAAACTCCCAGTATGCCCTTCACCTATATTTAACCAATTGTGAACATTTGTAACATTAATTTATACATATGAGTAACTTGCTGACAGCTTGCTTCTTGCTTCCCAAATAGTTAAGCATATTTCTCTCCACAGGACCTTGAGTTTGTCCCAGTGTTTGGTGGTGGTAACTTTGACCATTTGAATGGAGTGAAACAATCATTTTGTTTACAGTTAAAAGAATTGTTGACTAATTATAATTATTCTAAGTTAATTGTAAATATGTAAAATACACATAAAATCTGACATCTTAAAGGACCATCTTAAGTGTACAGTTAGTGACATTGTTCACTCTTGTTTGCAATAACCACTTCCTTTCATCTCCAGAAATCTTTTCATGTTAATAAAGTGAAACTACCCATTGAATAGTAACTCCACATTCTCTCCCTTAACCACCCCCCCCCCCCCCCCCCCGCCCAGCACTGGCAATCACTGTTCTACTTTGTCTATGATTTTGACTATGACTCTTATATAAATGGAATCATACATTATTTATCCTTTTTGACTGGTGTGTTCACTTAGCACAATGTTCTCAAGGTTCATTCATGTTGAAATGTATCAGCATTTTCTCCCATTTTAAGGCTGAATAATACTCTTGTATGTAGATACCATGGTTAGCTTATCCATTCATCATCTGTTCATGGACATTTGGGTTGCTTTTACCTTTTGTTGTTAATAATGCTGCCATGAACATGGGTGTGCAAATATTTCTTTGAGACTCTGCTTTCAATTCTTTGAAGTAATTCTACCCAGAGGTAGAATTGTTGGATCTTACGGTAATTCTAATCTTAAGGAACTGCCATTATGTTTTCCATAATGGCTGCACCATTTTACATTCCTACCAATAGTGCAAAGGATTCCAATTTGTCCACCACCACACCAACACTTATTTTTGGTGTGTGTGTGTGTGTGTGTGTGTGTGTGTGTGTGTGTGTGTGTGTGTTTTAATAGTAGCCATCCTAATGGGTGTGAGATGGTACGTCATTGTGTTTTTGATTTGTATTCTGATGATTAGTGATATTGAACATCTTATTTTAGTGCTTTTGATACCTTCTTTGGAGAACTACTTATTCAAATATTTTGCCCATTTTTAAAATAAGCTGTTGAGTTGTTGGAATTCCTTATATATTGTGGATAATAACTCTTTATCAGATAAATAATTTGCAAATATTTTCCCCATTTCATTCTTTATTCTTTTTTTAATTTTTTTTCAATATATGAAGTTTATTGTCAAATTGGTTTCCATACAACACCCAATGCTCATCCCAAAAGGTGCCCTCCTCAATACCCATCACCCACCCACCCCCTCCCACCCCCCATCAGTCATTCTTTATTCTCATTGAATGGCCTTGGTTCCCTTGTCAAAAGTCATTTCTGGGCTCAATTCCATCAGGCTATGTCTGTCTTTGTGCCAGAGTGACACTTTTTTGTGGCGTTTTTTGCAACAAGAACCAAGTTTTGGTTTTTTTCTCACATTTGAAGTATCCCTTGATGACATCCTTGGCCTGCAACTGTTTGCCATAGTCCTTAAGCACCACAGAACAGCAACCAACCACTTAATGGGGTTTTCCCTCTGTCAGTTTTACAGAGGCCTACCCATTCCCCTAATTTCTTATAACCTTAATTAGGTTGATTTTGGTGTTCAGCACAAAGGGCCTCCACCAACTTGACACACATGGGCTCATCACAGTTGGATATAAGCACACAAAGGTGGGTTTGGCCCTTGTCTAAGGCTTTGGCAGCTTCACGAATTCCACATGCTAGGCCGTCATGGATGAGGGTGGTCTTCAGCACCTCTTGTAAAACAGTGTTAACCTCCATTACACTTCCAGCAGCAATGACTTCCTCAGTCATGGAGGTGGGTTATGGGTGGAGCCCAATTTTGAGTGCACCCAATCCTCTTGCCTCCACGTGACTGAGAGAAAGAGAGCATGGCACTGTTGTGATTACTATAGGTTTGTAGCAAATCCTAAAGTGTGAGTCTTCTAAATTTGTTCTTCAAGATTGTTTTGACTATTTGGGGTCTCTTGAGATTTCATATGAAACTTAGGATGGATTATTCTATTTCTTCGATAAACGTCATTGGGGTGTTCATAGGGACTGCACTGGTTCCATAGATCACTTTGGGTAGTGCTGGACGTTTTAACAATATTAAGTCTTCCAGTCTATGAACACAGGATCTGTATGTTCTCTTTCATTTCTTTGAGCAACATTTTGTAGTTTTCAGTGTGTAGGGATGTGTTTATAGACATTTTCTTTGTAGTTATGGTAATTACGTATAACATACTAAGCTACAAATATTTTTAAACTGTAATTTCAATCACATACAAAAGCTACTTTATAGTCTAGCCCTTTTTATGTTACTGAAATCATAAATCACATTTATATATATTGTGTACCCACTAACAGACTTCTAGTTATTTTTTATGCTTTTATATTTTAAATCCTGTAAAAGAAGTTATGATAATTATAAAACTAAGTTTTATATTTATCTGTGTAATTAGCTCTACTGGAAAGATTTACATTTTTGTATGGCTTCGAATTACTTACTAGTATCCTTTCAATTTGGAGAACCACCTTAAGCATTTCTTGTGGAGCTTGTCTATTGGTAGTGAATTTCCACAGCGCTTGTTTGTCTGGGAATGTGTTAATTTCTCCCTCATTTTGGAAGGATAGTTTTTGCCAGAAACAGAATTCTCGGTTGATGGGGGTTTTTTCTTGCAGCATTTTAATTATATCATCCGACTGCCTTCTGGCCTGCCAAGATTGTGCCCTGGGAGCCAGAGAGGGACCCCTTTACTAGTAAAATGCTCTGCAATTTTGTTTTGTTTTGTTTTGTTTTGTTTTGTTTTGTTTTGTTTTGTTTTGTTTTGTTTAGGAGGGCATTAGATTAACCATTGTTTCCAAATTGACTTCTCACCCACCTGCATACTACTCTTCCTCTTAGAGATTGTCAGGCCAGGCTCCATATGGTCTCTGTTATGATCTTCCCCTCCTGCCGTAGAGGTAGCCGCTTTCCCATCTCATGCACTGTGGAACAGGTACGTGTAGTGTGGAGTTAAGTGAGGTCGGTTACCTGTATATAAAAGGATTGCTGAGATGTTCGAGAAGTGCTGAGAGGTGGAATTGCCTAGTGTAGACATGGGCTAGAAATGTTACAAAAATGCATGTGTCTCAAGTTGGCTGATTTTGGTATGTTGAGCTACAGATAGGCATTTCACATGTTCATTGTTTTTTTTTAAAGAAAGTGGTGGGCTGTATCACAGTATTACTAGTATGCCTCATTTTAAGCAAGCTCAGTACATAAATGTAAAGATTTGACCAAAACTTGGAGATGACCGTTTGTAAAAGGATTTACTATAAGATTTTTAAAAAACATTCTTGCTGCCTCAAAGCAAGATTTGAATTAAAAGAAGGATATGAAGGAACAACTAGGGAAAACACCACTCACTCTGGGGGAGGAGGGTTTGGATCTGTGCTCCCCAGGACTAGCTCAGTTCTTACAAAGACTTGTGCCTGAAGGTTCTTTCCATGATGGATGCACGGAGGGAGGCTCAAAGCTTATCAGGCCCTAGGGCAGCGAGTCATCCTTAGGTTTATTTGACTAGAGAGCAATGAGTGAGGCTTTAAATAAAACTTCATAAATGTTTTATGATGACATGTTAAAAAGTGGATTGAAAGTAAAGGAACATGGAGTTTGGTCTCCAATATGTGAGGATCTCCGTGGGTGAGGGAAATAAGTGCTCATGGTTTGAGAGTCAGGAGAGAAAAGGAGAGAGGTTTATTTGATTGCCCGCCCTTTGAGTTTTGAGAAGTGATTTCTTTGTAATTATCTCGTTTCTTGTATGTTTTGAACAAGAAGTTACTTTTTTTGGCTAGAGATAGCAGAGAAATAGAGTTCCCCAGACCAGTTCTGTGTGAGACCAGCACAGGTCAGGGAAGCACTGGTCTCTCGAAGAACTTACCTGTGGATGACCAGTGTAGTTACGGACAGCCATTCCAAGCTGACCTCTTTTGAAACCCATGTCAGGGGGAAGGAGGACCAAGTCAAAGAGGCCATGGGGTCCCAGGGGACAAGAACCATGTCCATATTGTTGTCACCATTCGGTGTGTTGAGCTGAACTAATATATGGCACTTCACATTTTGACATCAATGGTACTTAATTCTTTGAGATGATATTGTCCCTATTTTACAGATGAATAAAATGGTGTTCTGGCCAGTCCCTTTATTCATATGCACCCAGCTGTTCTCTGTCTGCATCACACTTTCTTGCCCTGTCTCCTCAAATATCCACCAACCTTGCTCCCTGACTTCCTTTGATCTCTGTTAAAATGTCATCTTATTGATGACACCTTGCCTAACTTTTCTTATAGGAGAAAGCACCTGCCCCTCGCTTTATTTTCCCGGGAGCGCTTTGCACCATCCAACTTACTATGTATTGACTTGTTTGTTGTTGAGTATATCCTCCTCCTTAGAGTGGGAGCTCCATGAGGGCAGGAACTCCATCCGTTCTATTTACTAATGTATCCCCAGCAACCAGAACAAAGTCTGTCATGAAGTACACAGTAAATTTGGCTAATGAATAGTCCCTACTTCCTCTTCATTCGTTAACCAATTCATTCAACAAACACTGAGCCCTATAGGTGCCAGATTCTCTCAATAGCAGAGGACCAAAGATGAACCAGCTAGCTTCTGCCCTTAATTAGGTCACAATGTGAGGAGGGACCCAGGAAAGCAAACTTAATTATAAATGCATTATGGTGGGTTTACTGGGGGCACAACTAGAAGAGATCAAGAAAAACTTCATGCAGGAGATGGTGTGGAGTTGACTTCTGAGGGGCAAGGATGATTATGATGGATAACATTTATTGAGTGCTTACTGTGTGCCATGCCTCTCCACTAAACAATTTGAGTAATATCATTTAAGGCTGTTAACAGTTTTATAACATAAATGCTGATATGACCTTTATATTAGGGATGCAGAAAGAGGCTCAGGACGAAGGTCATAGAGCTAGTAGTTGGAGCTGAGGTTCAAATCTGGCTTTTTCTGGTTCCAGATCTCAGGCTTTAACTACGTGCTGGGCAGACAAGCAAGGAAGACATCGTGAGCAGAAGAAGCAATGTATCACAAGGATTGGAACTCCCCCAGGTGTATCCAGGAAATTACAATGATTCCAGGAAATGTGAGACAAGATGAGGTAGGAGTGTGCCACAGTTTGAAGGTGGACTTATAGGCCACAGGTTTTCTTACCTGGGCCTCCCGATTCCTTTCTCTTTCCTCCTTCCAGAGTAACTTGCTCTTGCTACTGTATTAGTCTTCTGAATATGCTGTGATCTGAAGGATGAATTGCATGGTTGAAGCAGGGGATCGACCATGTGGTCATAGTAGCGCTGATGGGAGACGGAGTCTCTGAGTTGGATAGTAACTGAGAACAAAAGGGACACAACAGATTGAAACATCTTTGGAGAGAGAACTGTTAGAACTTGTTCTGTTTGGCCATTAGAGTTGGAGAAGGAAGAGGCTAAGCCTGGATGGATAGGAGGGTAGGGAACCATTAATGAGGACAGAGCGTAGACGGGCAAGCCCAACGGGAGTGGCGAAAATGGCGAGTGAGGGTGATCTGAAGTTCCCGGGGCTCCCTGAGCAAGGAGATGCGCAATGCCAGTCTGGATGTACGTGGCTGGTGCTCTGAGTGGAGTGGAGTCACAAAGCTGGCAGACATCAGCTACGGGGTATTTCTTTAAGTGCCAAGAAAGAGAGGCAGGAGACTTGGAGTGGGACCTTTGGGAACACCAGCCATGAATGCTAGGCATTGTCTCAGTACTTGACATCTTTGGGTGGGTATCTACATTGTTTTCAGATCCTCTCTTGTGAAATCATCAGACACATGTCTAAACCATTCAGGGAGGCTTTTGAAATTTTCTTGGCTTAAAAAAAAAAGTGTCTGAGAGCATGGAGTCTCCTTACAGCATTTTTTTCTATAGATGTCTGAGCAAGATGGCAGGTTAGAAGCCCCTTCAGTCAACCCAGCTTTTTTTTTTTTTTTCTAGTGGCTTCCACAACCCCACCTGGATTCATAGCCACAGTGAGCTCCCTTATCCATCAAATGTGACTGGAAGCTTGATATGGACCCATTTCAGCCCAGCCGTGCCTGCAGCTCACAGCACTCGCTAAGTGTCCAGGTGAATCTGGCCAGGTCTCCTGACCATCACCCCTGCGGGAGGCCTTCCTTCTCTTCAGAGTGGTAGCTAGCACAAAGCACCTTGGCCAAGTGCCCATGTGCACACAGGAGGACCCAGGGGAGAGGGCCAAGGTCAGACAGAGAGCCCCAGCCACTCACTATCTTTGATTTTTTTTTCAACATTTTTTATTTATTTTTGGGACAGAGAGAGACAGAGCATGAACGGGGGAGGGGCAGAGAGAGAGGGAGACACAGAATCGGAAACAGGCTCCAGGCTCCGAGCCATCAGCCCAGAGCCCGACGCGGGGCTCGAACTCACGGACCGCGAGATCGTGACCTGGCTGAAGTAGGACGCTTAACCGACTGCGCCACCCAGGCGCCCCGCCACTCACTATCTTTGTTCTCCCCTCCTTGGTCAGCAGTGTCCCAGGTTCTGGTTGGGAAGGCAGAGGGGAAGAATGACTTTGCCTCAGACCGCCTCCCAGCTCAGGCAGTGTAGGGCCGTGCGTTATTGAGGTGGGACTCTTCATGGTGGTTTTCTTGTCATTCAGAAATTGTCATTCATCTGCTCATTCAGGAATTTGTTGAGATCACTTTCAGTGGAGGAACGGGAACAAGGATGGATGTGCCAAGAGAGGGTGCTTTGGGGTCATATGACCCCAAGTCCTATTCCCCTTCTGCCACCTGTGGGCTATGTGGTCTAGGGCAAAAGTCACTTTAGCTCACTAAGCTTTGGTTTCCTCCTCCTGAGGGCATCGATGCCCACTGCACAGAGAGGTCATAGGGGCGCAAGTGCTCAGAAGGATGCCCAGCACACAGTAGGTAGCTTAATAGGTAGGGCTACCTCATTGTGATTTTTCAGTTTCCTCTGTGTTTCAGTCTCACTGCTTAATTTAACATTGGATTTGGTGATATGTGGCTTCACATTTCCTTTACCTCAGCTAGCAGCTGAGGATTACGTGCTCAGGCTCTGGAGTTTGCCCAGACCTAGTCTCAAATCCTGGCTCTGCCAGCACACTCACTGTTTGACTTCACCTGAGTAACTCTACCGATTGGTCCCTGTGGGGATGATGGTGGCACACCCCACCCCCTCGTAGAGAGGTTGTTAGAAGGAAATAGGATCGTGCATGGGCATTGCTTGGTACATGGGAAATGCTCAAGTATCGGTGTTCATCTTGTGAATATTGCCACCCTGAGAAGGCACATTCTTATTCCAAAATTGGGCACTTGCCATTGTTCAAACTATTCAACAAATCTTGACATTAGCTTCTGAGTCTTTTGAATGCCCGTAATGGTAAGAAACTTTCAAGAAAGAGCAGGTTTGGGGGAAGTCTGAGAAGGTATTCAGAGGCAAATCTGCTGATTGACATGGCTGGTGAATTAAGATAATTATCTTTCCAGTCAAAAACATTGTGTTTCTTGTAACCCATTCAAATGCATGCACAAGAGGCCTTCCAGCAGTGTGGGCAGAGGCCTCCAGAGGCCCGACTTGGTTCATTACCACTCACTCGTTACTGTTATTTTTTAATTGGAAAGTGAAACCTGCCCATGCTTAAAAAAGAAACATCTCAAAGAATAAAAGTGAAAAAATCTCCCTACCACACAGAGGCAGTCTACAGTTTCCAACTCTCCTCAAGGAGAGTGGAATGTGGCTATATATGGTCCCTTTCAAAACAGCAAATGGGGGCCCAGCAGGCACACTGTTCTGGACCTTTTTCTTCCCTCTCATGAAGCTCTCCTGAGGGTATGGCTTTCAAGGACTTCCCTCTACAGAGAGGCACAGACTATTGAAGAAATGCCCAGGGAAGGCCTTTGGGACTCCCCAGATTCTTAAACACTGTGGTGGCCGGTAACTGGCCCTGCTCCTTGCTCTGACGTGCCTATTTGTCAGCTCTCTCACTTTAAATCATTTTCCATTCACTTCCTTAGCCAGCGCTAATAGTTGGACTTCTGGAGGGAGAGAGAGGGAGGAAGGGAAGGAGAGAGGGAGAAGATAAATTGAGGGAGAAAGAAAGGGAAGAGAGGAGAGGGAGAGGAAAGGTGGGGCAGGGAGGGTCTTTCACCCATGGCCATCTGGTTGTTATGAATTGAACTGTGTTCCGGGAATGCAAGCTGGTAGAGCCACTCTGGAAAACAGTATGATGTTCCTCAAAAAACTAAAAATAGAACTACCCTACGACCCAGCAATTGCACTACTAGGCATTTATCAATGGGATACAGGTGTGCTGTTTCGAAGGGACACATGCACCCCCATGTTTATAACAGCACTATCAACAATAGTCAAAGTATGGAAAGAGCCCAAATGTCCATCGATGGATGAATGGATAAAGAAGATGTGGTATATACATACAATGAAGTATTACTTGGCAATCAAAAAGAATGAAATCTTGCCATTTGCAACTATGTGGATGGAACTGGAGGGCATTATGCTGAGTGAAATTAGTCAGAGAAAGACAAAAATCATATGACTTCACTCATATGAGGACTTTGATGAACATAAGGGAAGAGAAACAAAAATAATATAAAAACAGGGAGGAGGACAAAACAGAAGACACTCATAAATATGGAGAACAAACAGGGTTACGGGAGGGGTTGTGGGAGGGGGGGATGGGCTAAATGGGTAAGGGGCACTAAGGAATCTACTCCTGAAATCATTGTTGCACTTTATGCTAACTAATTTGGATGTAAACTTTAAAAAAATAAAATATAAAATTAAAAAAAAAATGAACTGTGTTCCCTCCAAATTCATACATTGAAGTTCTAACCCCCAGGACTCCACAATGTGACCTTTTTTGGAAATAAGGGTTATTGCTGGTGTAATTAGTTAAGATTAGGTCATACTAAAGTAGGGTGGGTCCTTATTTTAGTGGGACTGGTGTCCTCACAAAAAGGGGAAATTGGGAAACAGATGCACACACAGGGAGAACACCCTGTGAAGATGAAGACAAAAATGAGGGTGACACCAATGCTTGCCAGCAAAGCTTCAGGAAGTAGGAGAGAAGCACGAACAGAACCAGCCCTGCTGACCCCTTGATCTTGGATTTCCAGCCTCCAGAACGGTGAGACGATAAATGTCTGTTGTTTAAGCCGCCCAACTCATGTACTTTGTTAGGGCAGCCTTCACTGACTAACAAATACCCTAGGGAGAGACAGACTGCCAGCCCTGAAATCTCCCATGTCAGAAAAGGAGAACCAACATGTTCCTCGCCTTCAGTATTTGCTGGCCCCCATCTATGCAGTTGTCCATAGCTTTCCATTTTCCACTGGAGACCTGAGCCATAATAACAAGCACTATAAACTGAAGGCAAGACTTAAAACTAGAAGCTTTGGCCACCCCAAAATTTGCCTCCTGAAGTCTCTAGACCAAATGAACAGGTCCATGCTTACCCATGGGCTTTTAGTGCCAGCAGCTCCCAGACTCAACCTACAGGTGTTTGCCCCTAGAGAGGCAACATGGGTGGCATACTGGGTACTCACCAGAACGGAAGCCCACGCTGGAGCAGAGCCAGATATTTATGGGGGGAGATTCTTGTTATGTTCTGGACAGTGGAAAAAAGCTTCCTGTAAAGTTAAAGCTGCAACTTTATTAAGATGGAAATGCTACTACGGGATCAAACTTAACCTGGCCCTATGGGGTGTCGTGACTCCATGAGGACATGGCCACATACCCTGCCACTAGATTAACATGCCAAAGTCCCCAGCGATGTCTCATCCCTTGCTCAATGGGGATAAGAGGTAGGGCAGCCCCACTCACAAAACGAGAAAGTCAATGATCTCTTTACCAATGGAGTGAGCACAGGGCATAAAAAGGCCAAACAGTGGGCAATCTCAGCCTATGGCCCATATTCAGACACTCCAAATTCTGTATGGGGGAGAGACCAAAGCATCCAATGGGCCGAGCCGAGTGCAATACTTCTAGCCATAGCATATGCCCTTGACAAACATTTGCCTAAGATTTCTATTTTTACCAACTCCTGGTTGGGAACTAAAAGGCTAACTATTTGATCAGGACTTCAGGATGAGAACCTGACATGAACCAGCTCTGTGACTGTCCTGAGCCTGTGCCCACTTATCATCTAGCATTTAGCTACCACCATCTGGAGAGAAAGGCACTGTCATCTGCCACTCAAGTACTTTGCTCCACGAAAGACACTGAGGACAAGTCTGGATCTGTAACTGACACCCATCAGATGGAACTCTTACTGCCAGAGTGGGCAACACCATTTGGACAATACCCAGAAGACCGTCAGATTCCTCTACTGCTGGGTGCAGATGACCCCTGACTTTAACCCCTACTGTATTGCTGTGTACTTTCCTTACCTAAGTTCCTGGCAAGGACAGGTATATATCAACACATAGTCCTAGATGACTTATTGGCTGCTGAGGGGAGTGAGGTCTGCATATTTAGCACATCTTGCTACGTGTTTTAAAGATAGCCAGAGGCATGCATCAAAGAGGCCATAATAACACTCTATGGACTAAACAAATGGAACAAGTCAAAATCTCCTTTTCTGACCTTATTCTCCTTACAGACTAGCTGCAAACAGGCTTTGAAATTCTAGTTTTTACTCTCACAGGATTCTGGGGCTTTAAAATCTTTATTATGGGCTCCAAACTCAGGCATTATGAATTAACATACAACTAAAATTATAAAGCAACATGGGTCTGAGGGATGGATTGTTATATTATGAGCCAAAGATAACCTCTTGTATATTGGCCTTACGTTTTTAGCTTATTCATAGTGGCCTAGGACCTGTTAGCTCAAAAGCCTGCTGATGGAAAACTCAAATTTTACACATACAGTCGTTTTAAAAATAGCTCAGACAAGCAGATTTTTTAGCCATTTGCAGTCTGTCTGCTTTGCATACCCCAGGAAAGTACACCTAACATCTGCTAGCCATAGATAAAATAAACCCAGTAGTTATAAAAGACTCCACACTGGTGCTGCCCTTCAGAGCTTCATGTCCCAGAGGCTCTCAGTGTTGTGACTGACATCCTCTAGACACACAAGCTTGCTCCCTGCTCTCCCTCCCCTTCTGGATGGACAGTTTCATGCTCTGAGGGATTTCCTTCATCATGCCAACCTGGCCAGATGTCATCCAAATAAAGCTCATTGTGTGCTACTGCCACCTAGTGGTCATATCGTTTTCTGTGATCAACCCCCAAATGCCTAGGCATTTATACATTTATCAACCAGTTTTGGGTTTTATTATTTTTCTCTATTGTTTTTCTGTTTTCTATTTAGTTTCTGCTCTAATATTTATTATTTCCTTTATTCTTCTTAATTTGTATTTCATTTGCCCTTCTTTATCTAGTTTTCTCAGGTGAAACAGCAATCGTAGATTTGAGATCTTTCTTCTTTTCCATCTATTTATTGGATGGAAACCTCTGTGGTATTTAGTGTTATAAATTTCCCTCTAAACACTGCTTCCGACGCATTCCACAAATTTGGTATATTTTGTTTCCATTTTCATTCAAGTCTAAATACTTTCTCTTGGGGCACCTGGGTGGCGCAGTCGGTTAAGCGTCCGACTTCAGCCAGGTCACGATCTCGCGGTCCGTGAGTTCGAGCCCCGCGTCAGGCTCTGGGCTGATGGCTCAGAGTCTGGAGCCTGTTTCCGATTCTGTGTCTCCCTCTCTTTCTGCCCCTCCCCCATTCATGCTCTGTCTCTCTCTGTCTCAAAAATAAATAAAACGTTGAAAAAAAAATTTAATAAATACTTTCTCTTTTCCCTTTGAATTCATTTTTTTAACTCACATATTATTTAGAACTGTGTTATTTAGTTTTCAATATTTGGGAATTTTATACATTTCTGTCATTGACTTATAATGCCATTGTAGTCAGAGAACACACTTTGTATGAGATGAATAACTTTACAATTTTTAGCTGCTTTGTGGCCATGGACTAGGGTCTATTATGGTGTTTTTTTTTCTTTTTTTAATGTTTATTTATTTTGATGGAGAGAAAGAGAGTACATGAAAGCAGGGGAAGGAGCAGAGAGAGAGAGAGAGAGAGAGAGAGAGAGGAGAGGGAGAATCCAAGCAGGCTCTATGCTGACAGCTGACAATGTGGAGCTTGATCTTAACCAACTGTGAGGTCATGACCTGAGCCAAAATCAAGAGTCAGACACTTAACCAACTGGGCCACCCAGGCACCCCTATTATGGTAAGTATTTTGTGTGCACTTGAATACAATGTGTATTTTGCTGAATTTAGAAGAGTATTCCACAAATCAATTAGGTCAATTCGTACTATTGTAGTATTCTAGTTTTGTATATCTGCTGATTTTTATTCTACTTGTTCTGTCAAATATTGAGAAAGGGTATTGAAATCTGACTGTAATTATGGATGTGTTTATTACTCCTTTCAGTTCTATAAATGTTTGTTTCATGTATTTTGAAGCTCTATTATTAGGTGAATTTATGTTCAGGATTATTATGTCCTCTTGAGAAATTGGCTTTTCTCTTTATCATTATGAAGTGGTTCTTTTTATTCCTGGTTATACTCTTTGCTTTGAAAACTACTTGTTCTGGGGTCGCCGGGGTGGCTCAGTCGGTTAAGCGGCCAACTTCAGCTCAGGTCATGATCTCGCGGTCTGTGAGTTCGAGCCCGTGTCGGGCTCTGTGCTGACAGCTCGGAGCCTGGAGCCTGTTTCAGATTCTGTGTCTCCCTCTCTCTGACCCTCCCCCGTTCATGCTCTGTCTCTCTCTGTCTCAAAAATAAATAAAACATTAAAAAAAAAAAACAAAAAAACTACTTGTTCTGTTATTAATATAGCCACCTGGAGTGTCTGGTGGCTAACTTGAGAATGAATGAATGAATGAATAAATAAACAAACAAATAAATAAATAAATAAATAAATAAAGTAGGCTTCTTGTAGGCAATTTGAGCCTTGTTTTTTATCTAATCTGACAATCTCTGTCTTTTTAATTTGAATATTTAGACCTTCATGTTTAATGTGATGCTTGATATGACTAGATTTAAATCTATATTGCTATTTATTATGTAACTGTTTATCTCATCCATTATTTTTCCTCTTTGAGGGGAGCTTGTTGTAGATTAATTGAATATATTTTTGTAATTGCATTTTTTAAAATGTTTATTCATTTTTGAGAGAGAGCATGAGCAGGGGAGGGGCAGAGAGAGCAGGGGACAGAGGATCCGAAGCAGACTCTGGGCTGACAGCAGCGAGCCTGATGTGGGGTTCAAGCTCACAAACTGTAAGATCCTGACCTGAGACCAAGTGAGACACTCAACCAAGCCACCCAGGTGCCCCTTGTAATTCCATTTTATCCCCTTTGTTGATTTATCAGCCATAACCTTTTTAAGGCACTTCTTTACGCTTTAAAGTATATATCCTTAATTTGTGACAGTCTGCTGATGCATGGCACTCTAACCATATACTTCTATTTCTCTTCCTTCAGCCTTTGTGCTATTGTTGTCATATATTTTATTTTTACGTGTTTTTAAGTCCATATATCAGTTTAGTAAGATTGCCATAACAAAGTACTACAAACTGAGTGGCTTAAACCACAGAAATTTATCATTTCACAGTTCTGGAGGCTAGAAGTCAAGATGAAAGTGTGGACAGGGCCATACTCCTTCTGAAGGTGCTAGGGAAGGATCTGGTCCAGGCCTCTCTCCCAGCTTTCAGTAGTACCTTCACTCTGGCGTGTCTTCTCCCTGTATGTGTGCCTTTGTCTAAATTTCCCCTTTTTATAGGGATGCCAGTTATATTGGATTAAAGACCCACCCTAGGGATTAGGGACCCACTCCATCCAGTAAGACCTTATCCTAACTTAACTAATTGCATCTGCAATGATCTTATTTCCAGATAAGGTTAGATTTGGAGGTATTAGGGGTTAGCACTTCAAGATATGAGTTTGAGGAATGTAATTCTCAACCCATAACAGCACACAATATATTATTATTATACTGCCTTAAATAACTCATTATCTTTTTTAAAATATTTATTTTTAGAGAGGGGGCCGGCAGAGAGAGAGGGAGAAGATCCCAAGCAAGCTCTGTGCTCTCAGCACAGAGCCCGACGTGGGGCCCAGTCCCAGGAACCATGAGATCATGATCTAAGCTGCAATCAAGAGTTGGACACTTAACCAAATGAGCCACCAGGCACCTCTCATTATCTTCTAAAGAAACTTAAAAATAAGAAATAAAATCTTTTATACTCACAAGTGTCAACACTTCATTTCTGTTAAATGGGTATATCACGTTTTATTTATTCAAGAGTGTATGGATATTTTGGTTGTTTCCACTGTTTGGCTATTATGAATAATATTGTTATGAACATTTGTATACAGGTTTTTGTGTGGACTTGTACTTTTATGTCTCTTGGATAGATAACATAGGAGTAGAATTGCTAGATCATATAATTTATTGAGGAACTACCAGATTGTTTTCTACAGTGGCTGTACAATTTCACATTCCCACCAACAATGTATGAGGACTTCAAATTTTCCATATCCTTGCCAAGAGTTGTTATTATCTGTCTTTTTAATGCTTTTGATTTGCATTTTCCTGATAGCTAATAATATTGAAAATCTTTTCAATATTTGAGACTCGTTGACCATTTGTATATCTTCTTTGGAGAAATGTCTATTCAGATCATTTGCACATTTTTAATTGGGTTGTTTGTCTTTCTATGGAGTTATAATAGTTCTTTATACACTCTAGATATCAGTTGCTTATCAGATATGTGATTTACAAAAATGTTCTATGTATTGTCTTTTAATTTTAAAGCATACAAGTTTTTAATTTTGATGGAATCCAGTTTATTTTTTTCTTTTGTTTCTTGTGCTTTTGGTGTCATTTTGCTTTCTGTACAGCACAATACTGAGTTTTACTTTGTAATCTGAAATTTTTCTTTTAATTAATTAAATTCACTTATCTTTATTGTTTTGACAGATATTTCCTGTTATTAATGGAGTTCTTTTGATACTACTAAAAGTTGTGTTATTGTTCTATTTGCTTCCCTTATATTAAAGCTTTATATAATACCCTCGTCTCCCTTGAAAGTTCCATTATATTTTGGATCCTACATTTTTCTTGTTCTTGGGTTATTTTGCCAGAGTATAGAAACTTCTTTAAGAAAAGGTCATGGAAAGAAAACTTTGAGACCTGCACATCTATAATTTGCCAAGAGAGAGGGGGACAGAGAGGATCTGAAGCGGGCCCTGCGCTGACAGCAAAGAGCCCAATGCGGGGCTCGAACACAGGAACCATGAAATCATGATGTGAGTCGAAGGCAGGCACTTAACCAACGAGCCACCAAGGTGCCCCAGTTTGCCTTCAAATTTGGTTCATTATTTGGCAAGTTTTAGAATTCAAGATACAAAATTATTTTCCCTCAAATTTTTGAAGACCATATCAATCTTTTCTAGTATCCAGTGCTGCTGAAAAGAAATTTGCTTATTTCTTTTTTTAAAGGTGACCTTTAAAAAAACTCTCTAGAAGTTTTCTAGATTATTTGTCTTTGATCTCAAAGTTCACAAGGGTGTGTATAGATGTGGGTCCTTTTCTGTTCATTTGCTTGTCACTTGAAAGACTCTTTCAATTTGAAGACTATCTCCTCATTTCTGGAACATTTTCTTCTATTATTTCTTCAGTGACTTACACTCTTTAATTTTTTTTTTTCTGTTCTCTCTGGTATGCCTGTTAGATGCTGGACATTATGTTTATGCATTTTATCTCCTTATGAATGTTGAGATTTCCTCAACTTTATTTTTCAACTCTTTACTCTTGGTAATTATTTTTTATTTCTAATATCTTTTTCTTGTTCTCTATTTTATTTTTTGTAAGTAAACTATTTTCAAAAAACATTTTAGATTTACAGAAAAACTGAGAAGATAGTACAGACAGTTCCTGCATACTCCACACTCAGTTTATTGACGTCTTACATTAGTGTGGCACATTTGTTACATTTAATGAACCAATTTTGATACATTATCCTTAACTACTAAAGTCCATACTTTATTCAGATTTCCTTAGTTTTTATCCAATGTCCTTTCCTGCTCCAGGATCCCATCCAGGATACCACATGGCTTTTAGTCATCATGTGTCCTTAGGCTCCTCTTGACTGATACCGTTTCTCAAGCTTTCCTGGTTTTTGATGACCTTGACAGTTTTGAGGAATGCCGGTCAGGTGTTTTGTAAACTGCTCCTGTATTGGAATTTGGTGTTTTCTTCGTGGTTAGACTGTTGTTACTGGTTTGTGGGAGGAAGGCCATGGAACAAAAGCACATTTTCTTCCCATCATATCAAGGCAATATATTATCATTTTGGTCACCTGGCTGCTATAGTGTTTGTCAGATTTCTCCACTGTGAAGTTATTCTCCCCCCCCCCCCCGCCCCGTTCTAAAAGTACACTTACTTTTGGGCAGGAAAAGACCATCTCCAGCCTGTCCTTAAGGAGTAGGGAATTATACTCCATTTTCTGAGGGCAGAGTATGTACAGAAATTATTTGTGATTTTTCTGCACAGATTTGTATCCCCTATTTTTAAATTTATCTAACCATTTATTAATGTCAGTGTAGACTCCAGAGTATTTATTTTATATTTTGGGTTGTAATCTAGTACTTCTTTATTTATTTTGTTGTTCATATTGATCCAGTTTGGGCCATTGGGAGCTCTTTTAGTTGGCTCCTGTGTCCCTTTGACATAGCCCCATCAGTATGTGGCGTGGTGTGGTGTGGTGTGGGTCTGTGTGTGTGTGTTATTTGTTAAACAATTCCTTCCTTTCTGGAACTATAAGATGTTCCAGACTCTTCTTGTGTATTTTCTTCCCCAATCATAGACTCATTCATTTCTCCAAGGATCCCTGGTGCTTATTATTGGAGGATGGTATTAGAAACCAAGACCTGGGCACTAGGTATGCTTGTTGCTACTGGGGTGTTGTTGCGTCTGGGTCTTCTCTGCTGTCAGAGCAAGGATTATGTGTGTGTGTGTGTGTGTGTGTGTCTACTGGCCTGTGTATATAAACACATCTCTAAATATTTCTGTATGTAACCATCTGTATCTGTGTTAAGTTCATACATGAGTTCATACTGGTGTTTTTGACTCTATTACCATATGGATTATTCTAGCCTCTCCCCTTCCTTATCTGTAAACTCACACTGCACCAGTGAGAAACCTGGCTTCTACCCTCTGCCATCCATTTACTATTCAATTCTAGACACACAGAACCATATCAGAATTGCTAACTCATTTACCTATATGAAACAACTTTATCAACAAGAGTATGGTACTTATATGCAGTCCTTTTTGCCTTTAGTCTTACAGACTCCACTCATTTCCAAAGACGTAGATCAGCACCTTTACCCCACCCCCACTTCAGTGAGGTTGTTTCATACATTAGTAATACATAAGATTTTTTTTTTGTCACACTCTACATTCCATCATAGGATTTTCCCCACCACTCTTTGTACTGTAAAGCCCTATGGGGTTTTGACAAATGAATAATATCATGTATCCATCATTTCAGTATTATATAGACTAGTTTCATAGCCCTAAAAAATCCCTTGTGTTTCATCCATTTAACCTCCTTAGTTGGACTCGTTCAGTAAGTAGCATTTCAGACTGATTTCAATTAGCACTATGCACTTAAGATTCATCCATATCTTCTGGGGGCTTGATAGCTCATTTTTAAAACACCAAATAATATATCATTTATGGACATAGCATAATTTGTTTATTTGTTTACCCATTAAAGGATGTCTTAGTTGTTTCTACTTTTTGGCAGTTATAAATAAAGGTGCTATAAACATTTTTGTCTAGGTTTTGTTTGGACATAACAAATCAGTTGGGTAAATATCTAGGAGCACAGTTGCTAGATCGTGTGATAAGGCTATGGTTAGCTTTGTAAAAAACTGCCAATCTACCTTCCACAGCTGCTGCACTATTTTGCATTCCATCCAGCAGTGAATGAAATTTCCTGTTCCTCCACATCCTTGACAGCATTTGGTATGGTCAGTGCTTTGGATTCTAGCTATTCTAATAGGACTGTAATGGCATCTCGTTTTATTATTTTTTTAATTTTTAAAAAGTTTATTTACTTATTTTGAGAGAGACAGAGAGCACATGTGAAGGAGGGGCAGGGAGAGAAGAAGAGAGAAAATCCCAAACAGGCTCCGCACTGTCAGCACAGAGCCTGACATGGGGCTCGATCCCACACACCATGAGATCATGACCTGACCTGAACTGAAGTCAAGAGCCAGGCACTTAACTGACTGAGCCACCCAGGCGCCCCTTCACTGTTGTTTGAATTTGAAATTCCCCAATGGCATATGATGTTAGTCCCTTCATATGCTTATCTGCCACCTGTATGTCTTCTTTGGTGAGGTGTCTAGATATTTTGTCTATTTTTGGGTCTCTATCTCATTTTTTATTACATTTTGTTCTTGTTTGAGGATGTAATTTTTTCAAAGAATTTCTTTGACCAAATTAACTTTTTCTTTTCAAGTTCTCTTCATTTCCTGAATTTCTCTTTCCTCTGGAGTCTGATTTTCTCTTTATTTGGGTTTTTTTACTTTCATATTAAGGGTTTTCTTCAAATACTCAGTGAGTCTTAGTTCACATTTTTTTCCTTTAAATTTTCTTATTGTGGAAAATAAATAACGCATGTACAAAAAAAAAAAGTATGAAGCACAAATGTTCAGCTAAATGAATTTTTGTCCAGATCAAGAAATAGAGCATTGCCAGGACCCTAGAAGACTTCTGTATGCCTCTTGCCCATCAGAATACTCTAGCTCTCTTCCTTTCCACCAGCTTATCGCTATCCCAACTCACCATAAAAAAAATACTTTTAACACCATGCAAATATGCATGTATAAATAGTGTAGTTCAGTATTCAGTCATCTTTTAAAGTTTAAGAATGAGGTAATTTTTTTTTTTAATACAGTGAGAACCTGAGTGGCTCAGTCGGTTGAGCATTTGGACTCGATTTTGGCTCAGGTCATGATCTCACAGTTCGTAGATTCAAGCCCTGTGTCAGGCTCAAGGCTGACAGTGTGGAGCCTGCTTGGGATTTTCTCTCTCTCTTTCTCTCTCTCAAAATAAATAAACTTAAAAAAAAGAAATAAAAAATTAAATCCAGGGAAAGCTATATGCATTGGCAAAGTCCATTGATTGGTCATGAGGCAAAAGCCAGCCTTTACATTGGGAATACCAGGATGAGGATTACTTAACTCTGAGATGCCAACATCTCCACTAACTGCCCTAATCCTCCCCAGATAGTTTATTTGGTTCCTTTTTGACTATCATGGTGGTATTGTGCTGCCTTTTCCTCTAGGGGGCACCAGTCATCTTCTCCAGAATCCTCCCTTAGCTCCTCTCCCTTGGAGTTCCAGCTCTTGCCTATCTGGCCAGTGGCATTCTGAAGAAACAGTGTACCCATGAAAAGCAGCAGCAGAGCCCAAGTGTCTTGCCTCATGGTTTGGAGCATCTAGGACAACCACCTACTTTGGAGTCCCGGGAGGGGCAGGAATATAAACTTCCTTGCATTTTGTCATGTTAAGTAATGCTCTAGCCAGCTCAGCCTACTGGTTGGCCATTGCAGACAGGAGCAGCAGATGCACGCTAGCTCTTTACAAAGGTGTATCCCCGCCATGTACAAAGGAGACCAGCCTCACCCTGACACCTTGATCTCATCCACTTTTACCTGTCTCTCTCCCATCTCAGGAGTTCCCTAAATCACTAGCCTGCTATGGGGAGCCCCTCTTGCTACAGCCTGTTGTGGAGTCAGAATTAGCCCACCCTTTCTCCAGAGGCTGTGTTCCAACTTTTTTTTTAATTATTCAGGCCCAAAAGTCTTATATTGTCCAGTGCTTGCCTAGGGGAAGACCAGCTGGGTGGCCTGACCTCCCTCTTGGGGCCGCTCAGGGCCTCTGGCCCCAAAAGTCTGTTCCAATGCCACAAGATCACTCAAATATCGGTGGTACCATTTGTCCAAGATGATGAGGCACTGGGAGAGAGTACAAAAAATATAGAGTACAATATGACACAGCAATGCCACACCAAATTGATGTGGAGCTGTTCCAAATTTTGACTCCCAAGTATCTAATGCTGTCCATGATCTTTTTGCCAATTGATTGTCCTACTGACTGGGTAGACCCCATATCAATTTTTTGATTTCCAAAATTCTCTCCCTTCATTTTTTTTAAGTTTATTTGTTTATTTTGAGAATGAAAGAAACAGAGCACATGAGAGAGAGAGAGAGAGGGAGAGAATTCCAAGCAGGCTTCTCACCGGCAATGCAGAGCCTGATGCAGGACTTGATCCCACGAATTGTGAGATCAGACCTGAGCCAAAACCAAGAGCTGGACACTCAACTGATTGAGCCACCCAGGCCCCCCTCCCCCTTTTAAATCACCACTTGTAGGGGCGCCTGGGTGGCGCAGTCAGTTGAGCGTCCGACTTCAGCCAGATCACGATCTCGCGGTCCGTGAGTTCGAGCCCCGCGTCGGGCTCTGGGCTGATGGCTCAGAGCCTGGAGCCTGTTTCCGATTCTGTGTCTCCCTCTCTCTCTGCCCCTCCCCCGTTCATGCTCTGTCTCTCTCTGTCCCAAAAATAAATAAACGTTGGAAAAAAAATTAAAAAAAAAATGTTTACTTTAAAAAATAAATAAATAAATAAATAAATCACCACTTGTAGTGAGTTCAAGAGACTTGGAGGTTAAAGAAGAAAAAAGAAATGACCATGAAGTAGCAATAGCACACAATGAGCTTTATTTGGACAACTGACAGGGTGGTGTATGGGGAATTCCCTCACCACATGAGGCCATCCAGAGTCTTCTGTACATGGAGCACCTCCCAGAAAGGGGGAGGTCAAGAAAATTCCTGAGGAAGAAGAGGATGGAAGAGAGGATTTAGGTGTCTAGAGGGTGTTGCTCAGCAGCACAATGGAGGGTATCTGGATCAGAGACTTTCAGGAGTATTTTATCTGTGGCTAGCAGATGCTGGGTGCTGTATCCTGGGGTATGCAAAGCAGACAGGCTCTAAAGAGGTAAAAATCTGTTCATTTGGTCTATATTTAAAACAACTGGATGTGTAGGGGCACCTGCGTGGCTCAGTTGGTTAAGCATCTGAGTTCCACTCAGGTCATGATCTCAAGGTCCATGAGTTTGAGCCCCACATAGGGCTCTGTGCTGACAGCTCAGAGCCTGGAGCCTGCTTCAGATTCTGTGTCTCCCTCTCTCTCTCTGCCTCTCCCCCACTTGCCTTCTGTTTCTCTCTCAACAATAAATAAAAACAAAAAACACAACCAAATGTATAAAATTTGAGTTTGGCACCAGGAGAATTTTGAGCTAACAGGTCCCAGCCTGCTATAGTAAAGAATATAGGGTTAATCTATAGAAGTTATCTTTGGCTCATTTATGTAGAACAGCCTGATCAGGAAACAGAAAAGACACAGATCAACAATGTCAGAAATGACAGAGGGAACAGCACTATTTTATATATATTAAAAGAATATAAAGGGAATATTATGAACAACTTTATACCAATAAATTCAACAACTTAGACAAATTCCTTATAAAATAAAAACCACCAAAACGAACTCAAGAAGAAATAGACAACCTGAATAGCCCTATAGCTGTTTTTTAAATTGAATTTATAGCTAAAAACCTTCCCACAGAGAAAAATCCAGGCTCAAAATCTAGTAAACATTTAAGGAAAGAAATAATGTTAATTCTACACATACTTTATCAGAAAATTTAAGGGGAAGGAACACTTGCAAACTTATTATGTGACATAGCATTATGCTGTTACTAAAACCAGAAAGAAAGACACGAAAAGAAGACAAAATTGAAAATCACCTCTCATGAACTATCAAAGTTTTAATAAATTGAATCTAACAATGTGTAGGAAGATAGTACATTATGTAATTTATCCCAGGAATGCAAGGATGGTTGGCGTTTCAAAATCAATGTAAATCACCATATTAAAATAGACTAAAATAGAACAACCATGATATTCTCATGTATGCAGAAAAAACATTTGACAAAATCCACCATCCATTCCCAATAATCTCTCATCAAATTAGGAAAAAGAAGGGAAAAATTTTAACCTGATAAAGAACATCTATTAAAAAACCTATAGCTGACACCCTACTTAACGGTGAAAGACTGAATACTTTTCACTAAGATTAACAACAAGGCAAGGATGTTTGCTCTTACCATTTCTATTCAACATTGTGCTGGAGATCCTAGTCAGTGTAGTAAGTTAAGATTTTTAGTCACTTATATGGTATGGAAAAGAAGGATAAATGGTCTTCATTCAAAACCAATGTGGTTATTTATGTAGAACATTTCATGGAATCTACAGAAAAGCTTTTAGAACTAATGAGCAAGTTTGGCACTTCCTTGGTGTCATCTGTGCAAGTGGCAGCCAACTACTACCAGGATTATGGCCACCCTCAGACCTCTGATGAAGCAGAAGATAGTTAAAAAGAGTTATGGGAGCAACAAGAAAACAAAACGCATGCTGCCCAGTGGCTTCCAGAAGTTTCTAGTCCACAACGTCAAGGAGTTTGAAGTGCTGCTGATGTGCAGCAAATCTTACTGTGCAGGGATTTCTCACAATGTCTCCTCTAAGAATCACAAAGCTACTGTAGAAAGAGCAGTGTAGCTGGCCATCAGAATCACCAATCCCCATGTCAGGCTATGCAGTGAAGAAAATGAATAGATAGCTAATGTGCATGTCATATTTGAGTTAATAAAACCATAGAACTAAAAAATTAAAAAAAAAACCACAACTAATGAGTAAGTTTAGCATAGTTGCAGGACCCAATGTCAAAATCAAAATTCAATCATATATCTTCATAGTAGGAACAAACACTTAGGAATTGAGGGCTGGCCGGGGCGGGGGGGGGGGCGGGGGGGAGGCAGAGAGAGAGAGAAAGAGAGAGAGAATCCCTCATGAAGCGTGAGATCATGACCCCAGCCAAAATCAAGAGTTGCACATTTAACCGACTCAACCACCCAGGTGCCCCTGGAAATTGAGTTTTTAAATGCATTTTTAAAATAGCATTGAAATTATTGAATGTTTATGAATAACTTTGACAAAAGATGTGTAAATCTTATACATTGAAAGCTACAATTGATAGGAGAAACTAAGACCTAAATAAATTGAGAGATCTATGTTCACGTTTTAGAAGACTCACTGTTTCTAAGGTATAAACTCTTCAAATTGATCTGTAAATTTATTACAATACCAATAAAAATATCAGCAGACTTTTTTGCAAAATTTGACAAGTGGATTCTAAAATTTATATAGAAATGAAAAGGACCTAGACTAGCCAAAACAACTTTGCAAAGGAGTGTTGAATTTTGGATAACTTAATTACACCGTTTAAGGACTTATTATAAAGCTCCAGAATCAAAGCCATGGTACAGACACAAAGAGAGACAAAGAGATCACGGGGACAGTCTGTAGACTCACACACACATGACTTTTGCCAAAGATGCTTGAGACACTTCAGTGAGAAAGGATAATCTTTTCAAAAAAGAAATTTTTACAAGAAATCTTTTCAACAACTGGATATGCAAAAAAATGAAGCCTCTAACCTTACCTCACACCATATGCAAAAAATAACTCAAAACAGATTAAAACTATTAAAACTTCTAGGAGAAAATCTTAGCGAACTTGAGTTTGGCAAAGATTAAAAAAAAATTTTTTTTAATGTTTATATTTGAGAGAGAGAGAGTGTGTGTGTGTGAGCGAGAGAGGGGCAGAGAGACAGAGAATCCAAAGCAGGCTCCAGGCTCTGAGCTGTCATGTCAGCACAGAGCCTGATGCAGGACTTGAACTCACGAGTTGTGAGATCATGACCTGAGCTGACGTTGGACCCTTAACAAACTGAGCCACCCAGGTGCCCCGCCAAAGGTTTTTTTTTAATGTTTATTTTATTTATTTTGAGAAAGAGAAAGAGAGAGCAAGTGGGGGGAAGGCAGAGAAAGAAAGAGGGAGAGAGAGTCCTAAGCAGGCTCCACACTGTCAGCACAGAGCCCGATGTGGGGCCCAGTCCCACAAACTGTGAGATCATGACCTCAGCTGAAATCAAGAGTTGGATACTTAACAAACTGAGCCACTCAGGTACCCCAGCAAAGATTTTTAGACATGACATAAAAATCAGATTATGAAAGAAAAAAAATCAATAAATTTGACTTCGTCAGAATTAAAAACTTTTGCTCTTCAAAAACACTGTCATGTTTCAGTCTGGCTTGTAAGGAGCTTGAAAGAGTCATCACTACCGACCTCACCACAAGAAAAAAAGATGAGCAACTGAAAATCAACAACTGTTCTTAGATGTATCAGAGTTTCAAGATCACAAGTGCTGCCCCCAAAATTCGAGAGGCAAAGAGGCAGATAAAGACAATCACACCTATAGGAGAAGAGACTCCATGGAAAAGAGTACCAGGGTGGGAAACCTAAACTAGGCTAGAAGCTTGGTGTGGACAAGTTTGAGAGTTAAAAACTCCAAGAAGAACAGTCTTTCAAGGTCCCCCATACTTATATGAGTTTTATCCCCAGAAGAGCTACCAAGTTCTCACAATTAGAGTCAGAGAAAAATCCCTTCATGCTTCTGGCACGGGGAGAGGGAAAACAGCCATTCTGAAATACACTCAGAGCATTCTTTTCATCTTAAGGCCTGCCTTCTGTTTTACCAGAGCTTAACCAACCTGAGGGAAGGGAAATATCCAACTCCAGCCTCCTCTAGCCTTCCTGTCTCATCTAAGAAGGAAACAAACAACTGAAAAGCACTCGTGAAGGTGATAGCCCAGGGGCTCAGGCTTATGAAAAGATTGAGACTTAATCATGGACTGTAGAACACTTCCCTGTCACACCTTACACCTCACACCCATGTCAATAAAGCTCCTGTATAACAGGGGGACACAACTAAAAAAGCTACATGTCTCAGACCTATTATTTATTTATTTATTTATTTGAGAGAGCTTATGTGTGTGTGTGTGTGGTGGGGGGGAAGGACAGAGAGAGAGGGAGAGAGAGAGAATCCCAAGCAGGCTCCATGCTTAGCACTCAGCCTGGAGCCCAACGTGGGGTTTGATCTCACGACTGTGAGATCATGACCTGAGACAAAATCAAAGAGTCAGATACTTAACTGACTGAGCCACCCAGGTGCCCCTCAGACCTAATTTAAAAGGAAGGCTCTAGAGAAGCTCAAAGACAGCAGAGGACAAAAGCAAAGACACCAGAGGAAATGTTATCCTTTGATATCCATAACAAACAATAAATACAGCCTAACCTATAGCCACATATATGTAAAACCTCACATAAAACCCTACTTAGCCTCAGTTCATTTTTTTTTTTTTACCTCAGTTCATTTTTACCCAATACATCATGTTGGCTTCCAACACACAAAAAAATTACAAGTTGTACTAAAAGACAAGAAACACATTTTGAAGAGACAGAGCAAGGATCAGAACAAGACTCCATTATAGTAGAGATACTGAAACTGCCAAACTGGGAATTTAAGGCAACTATGGCTCATACACTATGATCTTGAAAGGAAAAAGTGGACAACATGCAAGAATAAACGGGCAAAACAAGCAGATAGATGGAAACAAGTGGATGTGCTAGAAATCAAAAAACACTATAACAGATGGGGTGCCTGGGTGGTTCAGTTGGTTAAGCAGCCGACTTGGGCTCAGGTCATGATCTCATGGCCCAAAGGCTCCTGAGTTCGAGCCCCACATCAGGCTCTGTGCTGACAGCTCAGAAACTAGAGCCTGCTTCTGATTCTGTGTCTCCCTCTCTCTCTGCCCCTCCCCTGCTCACGTTCTTTCTCTTTCTCTCTCAAAAAAATATAAACATTAAAATTTTTTTTTAAAAAACAGTATAACAGAAATGAAGAATGCCTTCAATGAACTCATCAATACACTGGACACTAACCCAGAAAAGATTCAGTCAGCTTAAAGATATGTCAATAGAAACTTGCAAAACTGAAATGCAAAGAGAAACAAGAATGAAAAAGACGGAACAGAATATCCAAGAGCTGTGGGAAAATTCCAGAAGGGGTAAAATATGCATCATGGGAATACCAAAATAAGAAAGAAACAAGACATAGTTGAAATAATAATGATTGAGAATTTTCTAAAATTAATCTCAGGCATCAAATCTCAGATACAGAACATCAAGGATGATAAATACCAGAAAATCTACATCTAGGCATAACATTTCAAACTGCAGAAGTCAAACACAAGGAGACAATCTTGAAAGAAACCAGAGGGGGAAAACACCTTGCCTACACAGAAACGAGGGTAGGAATTACATCAAACTTCTCTTCAGAAACCATGCAAGCAGGAAGAGAGTGGTATGAAATATTTAAACTGTTGAAGGAGAAGAGCTGCCAACCTAGAACTCTGTACTCAGCAAATCGTCCTTGTAAGATGAAGGAGAAATAAAGACTTCCTCAGAGAAGAAACAGACAGAAATTGTCACCAGGAGACTTGCCTCACGAGAAATGTTAAGTGAAATTCTTCAGCAAGAAGGAAAACTATGTAAGTCAGAAACTCAAATCTGCATAAAGGGAGGGAAGAGATAAATCAAGGTAAAGTGAAATCTTTCATTTTATTTTTAAAATTGGAGTATGGTTGACATACAGTGTTATATTAGTTTCAGGTGTCCAGCATAGTGACTTGACAAGTCTATACGTTCATTGCACAGTGCTTGCCCTGATGCGTGTAGTTACCATCAGTCACTGTACAGTCATTTCGGTGTCATTTCAGTGTCACCGACTATATTGCCCATGCTGTACTGTTCATCCTCATGACCTATTTATTTCATAACTGGGTGTTTGTGCCTCTTAATCCTCTTCACCTATTTTGCCCATCCCTGACCTTCTCCCCTCCAGCAACCCCCACCAGTTTGTTCCCTGTATTTATGAGACTATTTCTGTTTTATGTATGTGTGTTTCTTTGTTTTTTAGATTCCACATATAAGTGAAGCCATATGGTATTTGTCTTTCTCTGACTTATTTCATTAGAATAATACACTCTAGGTCCATCCATGTTGTTATGAATGACAATATTTCATTCTTTTTTGTGGCTAACATTCCATTGTATATATACACCAAATCTACTTTATCCATTCATCTATCAGTGGACAGCTAGGTTGCTTGCACGTGTTGGCTGTTGTAAATACTGCTGCAATAGGAGTGCATGTATCTTTGCAAATGACTGTTTTTGTTCTCTTGGTAAGTACCCAGCAGTGGAATTACTGGATCGTCCGGTATTTCTATTTTTAATTTTTTGAGGAACCTCCATACTGGTTTCCAGAGTGGCTGTACTAATTTACATTCCCAACAGTAGTGCACACGGGTTCCCTTTTTTCCACATCCTTGCCAACACTTGTTATTTCTTATCTATATTAAAAGATTAAATCATTTAATTTTTTTTATTTTCAACTGATCTAACAGGTAACAGTTTGTTCCAAATAATAATAGTGATTAAAGCTTATGGATAAGTGAAACAAATAACTAAAATGGTATAAAAGATGAGAGATGAATTGGTAAAGTAATTGCACTTTCCATGAAATGCTATAGTAATATTTGAAAGAGGATTTGGATTAGATGTAAAGGCATATTACAAACTCAAGGGAAACACGATAAAAAAGCTTTCCCAGACAAATAAAAACTAAAGTTGTTTGTGACCACTAAACCAGCCCTGCAAGAAATATTAAAGGGGACTCTTTGAGTGGAAAGGAAAAAACAAAAGTGACAAAGACAAGAAAGGATCAGAGAAAATCTCCAGACTCGAGGGCAAAACAAATAGTAAAACGGCAATAAATATATATATCTTTCCAAGAAAGTCTAATTGATATGCAAAGAGAGGAGGAAAAGGGGGAATCATGTAAAATGTTCAATTAAAACTACAGAAGACAAAAAAAATATTTTAAAGGAAAAAGAAACAGAGAACTAAGGGCAATGAATAGAAAACAATGTCTACTTTACAAATAAAAACACAGATTAAAAGTAAAGGGATGAAGAAAGACATACTATGTCAAGACTAATCCAAAGAAAGCTGGAGTAGCTATATTAATTTTAGATAAAACAGACCTTAAAGCAAAAAAAAAAAAATTATAAGGGATAAAGAGAGGCTTACATAATGATACAGGAGTCAATTCTTTAAAAAGACATGACAATAGTTAACATGTTTGCACCTAACAACAGAGCATCAAAATATGTGAAGGAAAAACTGATATACATGCAAAGAGAAATAGAGGAATTCACTCTTACTCACTTTTCAAATTCCTTCTATTCATTATTGACAGATCCAGCAGGCATAAAATCAGTAAGGGCATGAATAGTACCATTAATTAACTGGACCTAATTGACATCTATAGAATACTTATCCAATGACAGCAGAGTACACATTCTCCTCAAGCTCACCTGGGATTTTCACTAAGATCAATCGCATTCTTGGCCATAAAACACCCCTTAAGAATAGAATTTGAAAGAATAGAAATCATACAATGCCTGCTCTCAGACCATGAGGGAATTAAACTAGAAATTAATAACAGAAAGATATCTGGAAAACCCCAAATTATTTGGATATTAACAGCACACTTCTAAATACCACATAAATTTCAAGAGAAATTACAAATATTTTCAATTAAATGAAAATGAAAATTCAACTCATCAAAATTTGTAGGATACAGCAAAAATGGTATTAGAGGGAAATTTACAGCACTGAATGCACATATTAGAAAATAAGAAAGATCTAAAATTGGGGCACCTGGGTGGCTCAGTTGGTTGAGCAACCCACTTTGGCTCAGGTCATGACCTCATGGTTTGTGGGTTCGAGCCCTGCATCAGGTTTGCTGCTGTCAGTGCGGAGTCACTTTAGATCCTCTGTTCCATTGTCTCTGCCCCTCCCTGGCTCATGCTCTCTCTCTCTCAAAAATAAATAAAATAAAAATTAAAAAAAAAGGGAGACCTAAAATCAATGTTTCCAAACCTTACAAAACTAGAAAAAGGAGAACAAATTAAATAAAAAGTAAGCAGAAGGAAAGAAATAATAAAAATTGGAGCAGAAATCAATGAAATTGATTGAAATTGATGAAATAGAAAGTCCATAGAAAAAATCAACAAAATCAAAACCTTGTTCTTAGAAGATCAATAAAATTGATAAATATCTAGCCAGGTTAACATGGGGAGACCGAGAGAAGCCACATATAACTAATATCATAAATGAAAGAGGAGCCATACTTACTGATCCCAAGGTCATTAAAAGGGTAATGAAGAAATGTTAGGAACAGCTCTATGCTCACAAATTTGACAACCTAGATGAAATGGACCAATTAAGACACAATCTTCCATAACTCACACAAAGAGAAATATATAATCCAAATAGGACAATATTTAAAAGAAATTGAATTAGTAATTACTATCCTTCCAAAACAGAAAGCACCAAACCCACATGGGTTCACTGTTGAATTCTACCATACATTTAAGAAACAAATTATATCATTTGTATATAATATATTCCAAAAATAGAAGAGGATGGAATGTTTCCCAAGTTGTTTTATGAGATAGAAGATATTACAAGAATAGAAAACTACAGACCAATATTTCCCATGAAATAGATGCAAAAATTCTCGACGAAATATTAGTAAGTCAAATCCAACAATGCATAAAAATAATTACACATCACAACTAACAGGGATTGATTCTAGGTATGCAAACCAGCTTCAACATTGCAAAATCAATTAATGCTATTCATCACATCAGCATTCTAAAGAAGAAAAATCACATGATCATATCACTATATGAGGGAATACTTTACAAAATCCAATACCCACTTATGATAAAAACTCCCAGTAAACCAGCAGTAGAGGAGAACTTACTCAGCTTGATAAAGAATATCTACAAAAAACCTAAGCTAACATTACATTTAGTTTTGGGAAATGATGCTTTCCCATTAAGATCAGAAACAAGGCAAAGATGTCTAACCTCACTACTGGTATTCAGCATCATACTGGAAGTCCTAGTTACTGCAATAAGACAAGAAAAGAAAATACAGATTGGGAAGAAAGAAGTAAAACTTTCTTTGTTCACAGATGACGTGACTCTCTCTAGAAAATTCCAAGGAATCAACAACAACAAAAACCCTCCTTGAATGAATAAAGGTCATAGGATACAAAGTTAATATACAAAAGTCAATTGCTTTCTTTTATACCAGCACTGAACAACTGGGATTGCAAATTTAAAACACAGTTGTCATTGACATTAACACCTCCCAAAATGAAACATTTATGTATAAATCTAACATGTAGATATGTATAAGATCTGTATGAGAAAAACTATAAAATTCTCATGAAAGAAATGAAGAGGCATTCCATTACATAAATAGGAAGACTCAATATTGTCAAGATGTCCGTTCTTACCAACTTGGTCTGTACCTTAAGCACAATCCTAATAAAAATCCCAGCAAGACATTTTATGGATATTGGCAAATGGATTCTAAAATTTATATGGAGAGGCAAAAAACTCAGAATAACCTATACAATACTGAAAGAAAAAAACAAAATTGGAGGTCATCACTATTTGGCTTTAATAATTACTATAAAGCTATAAAGTGTGGTAGTGAACAAACAAGCAATGGAAGAGAGCCAAGAGTCCAGAAATAGACCCACACAAATACAGTCTACTTATTGCTGACAAAGGAGCAAAGGGAGTTGGATGGGTAAAGGATAATCTTTTTCAATAAATGGTCCTGGAACAACTGGACATCCATATTTTTAAAAAATGAACCTAGACATAGACCACACATCTTTTATGAAAATTAATCAAAATGGACCATAGACCAAAATGAGAAACTCAAAACTGTAAGACTTTTAGAAGATAATTTAGGAGACAATGTAGGCGAACTTGGGTTTGGGATGAATTTTAATATACAATGCCAAAAGCATACTCCATGAAAAAAATAACCAATAACTTAGACTGCATTAAAATGAAAGACTGCTCTACAAGAGACACTGCTGACAAAATGAAACAGAAATCCACGGCCTGGGAGAAAATCTTTGAAAGACACATATTCAATAAAAGGCAGGTATCATAGATAGATTGATAGATAGATGATAGATAGATAGATAGATGATAGATGATAGATAGATAGATAGATAGATAGATAGATAATAGATGATAGATGATAGATAGATAGATCAATAGATGATAGATAGATGATAGATAATAGATGATAGATAGATAATAGGTGATAGATAGATAGATAGATAGATATAAACTCAAAAATCCAAGTTTTAAAATGGGCAAAAGATCAACCTGGGTGGCTCAGTCGGTTAAGCATCCGACTTCAGCTCAGGTCCTGATCTCGCGGTTTGTGAGTTCGAGCCCCACATTGGGCTCTGTGCTGACAGCTCAGAGCCTGGAGCCTGCTTCAGATTTTGTGTCCCCCTCTTTCTGCCCCTCCCCTGCTCATGCTCTGTCTCTATAAAAAATAAATAAATGTAAAAAAAATTTTTTTAATAGGCAAAAGATCTGAACAGACACCCCATCAAAGAAGATACACAGATGGCAAATAAACGTTTGAAAGCTGCACAACATTACATGTAAATAGGGAATTGCAAACTAAAATAACAGCAAGATACCACTATACACTTACTAGAATGGCAAAAATCTAAAACACTGAGAACACCAATTGCTGATGAGGATGTGCAGCAACAGGAATTCTCGTTTATGGTTGGTGGGAATGTGAACTGGTATGGCCACTTTGTGAAACGGTTCAGCAGTTCCTTGTAAACTAAACATAATCTCACCATATAATTCAGCAATTGTGTTCCTTGGTACTTTCCCAAACATTAATTTATATTCACACAGAAATGTGCACACAGCTTTTTTGGCAGCTTTATTTATAATTACCAAAACTTGGAAGCAACCAAGAAGTCCTTCAGTAGGTGAATGAATAAACAAACCATGGGACTTCCAGATAGTCGAATATCCTTCATTAACAAAAAGAAATGAGCTACCAAGAAATGCATATTGCTTAGTGAAAGAAGCCAATTTGAAAAGGTTGCATACTGTATGATTCCAAGTGTATGACATTTTGGGAGAGGCAAAAATATGGAGACAGTAAAAACATTAGTGGTTGCTAAGGCCTGGAGGAAAGGAGGGAGGGATGAGTTGGTGAACCACGGGGGAATTTTAGGGCAGTGAAACGATTTTCTAGGATACTGTAATGTTGAATACATGTCATTATACATTTGTCTAGACCCATACAATGTACAACAACAAAGACTGAACTTTAAGATAAACTATGGACTTTAGTTAATAATACTGTATCAATATTGATTCATCAGTTGCAACAAATGTACCACACCAATGCAAGATGTTAATAAGAGGGGAAACTGGAGGAGGGGGGAGGAATATACGGGAACTCCCTGTGTCTTCTATTCAATTTTTCTGTAAAATTGAACTCCTTACAAAGTCTATTAATGTTTTTATTTATTTATTTTTTTTTAGTTTTTGCTTTAATTCCTGTTAGTTGACACACAATGTTATATGAATTTCAGGTGTACAATATAGTGATTCGTTAATTCCATACATCACCTAGTGCTCATCACAAGTGCATCCTTAATCCCCATCACCTATTTCACCCATCCCCCCACCAACCTCCCCTCTGGTAACCATCAGTTTGTTCTCTATAGTTGTTTCTTGGGTTGCCTCTCTTTTTTGTTCCCTTTTTCTCATTTGTTTTGTTTCTTAAATTCCACATCTAAGTAAAATAATATGGTATTTGTCTTTCTCTGACTGACTTATTTCACATAGCATAATACTCTATACAAATTTTATAATTATTTGCTTTAGTTCTGTGAAAAATGCTCTTTGTATTGATAGGGATTGCACTGATCTGTAGATTGCTTTGGGTATGGACAATGTATGGACATTTTAATTATATTAATTATTCCAACCCATGGTCATGGCATACCTTTTTAATTTGTTCTGGTCATCTTCAGTTTCTTTCCTCAATGTCTTACAGTTTTCAGAGTATAGGTGTTTCACCTCCTTCATTTACTTTCTTCTTAGGTGGGTTGGGTTTTTTTTTTTTGGTATAATTTTAAATGGAATTGTTTTCTTAATTTCTCTATCTGTTACCTCATTATTAGCGTATGGAAATGGAACAGATTTCTGTACATTAATTTTTTATCCTGAAACTTTACTGAACTCGTTGATCAGTTCTAATAGATTTTTGGTGGAGTCTTTAGGGCTTTCTATATATAGTATCATGTAATCTGCAAATAGTAACAGTTTTACTCCTTCTTTACCAATATGGATGCCTTTATAATTTTTTTTTCATCTAATTGCTGCAGCCAAGACTTCTAATACTATACTGAATAAAAGTGTTGAGTGTGGACATCCTTGTCTTATTCCTGACCTTAGAGGAAAGGATTTCAGTTTTTCACCATTAAGTATGTTGTTAGCTATGGGTTTTTCATATATGGCCATTATTTTAATTTTTTTAAATATTTTTTATTATCTTTTTAAAGTTTTTTTTTTTTTTTGAGAGAGAGAGGGAGCATGCACAAGAGGGGCAGAGAGAGAGGGAGAGAGAGACAAGCCCAAGCACTGAGAGTGCAGATCTCTATGAGGGGCTTGAACTCACAAACCATGAGATCATGACCTGAGCCAAAATCAAGAGTCGAATAGTTGACCATCTAAGCCACCCAGGCGCCCCTTTGCGACTATTATTATATTGAGAGGTTTTTTTTTTTAATCATGAATGTATATTGTATTTTGTCAAATATTTCTTTTGAATTTATTGAGATGATCATATGGTTTTTTCCCTTCTCTTATTTTTTTCAATGTTTTATCCATTACTTTTGAGGGAGGGAGGGAGAAAGAGAGAGAGAGAGAGAGAGAGAGAGAGAGAGAGAGAGAGAGAAAGGGGCAGAGAGAGAGGGAGACACAGAATCCGAAGCAGGCTCCAGGATCTGAGCTGTCATCACAGAGCCCGAACCCATGAACTGCGAGATCATGACCTGAGCTGAAGTCAGACGCTTAACCGACTGAGCCACCCAGGCACCCCTCCCCGTTGTCTTATTAATGTGATGTATCACATTAATTGATTTGTGAATACTGAACCACTCTTGTAACCTTGAATAAATCCCATTTGTTTGTAGTGGATGACTTTTTAAATGTATTATTGAATTTGGTTTGCAAATATTTTGTTGAGGATGTTTGCATCTATGTTAATCAGAGATGTTGGCCTGTGGTTTTCCTTTTCTATAGTGTCTTTTTCTGGTTTTCATATTAGGGTAAGTCTGGTCTCAGAATGAATTTGGAAGATTTCCTTCCTCTGCTATTTTTCAGAATAGTTTGAGAAGAATAGGTATAAATTCTTCTTTAAATGTTGGTAAAATTCATCAGTAAAGCCCTCTGGTCCTCGACTTTTGTTTGTTGGGAGTTTTTTTTATTATTACTATTTCAATTTCATTACTAGTAATTGGTCTGTTCAAATTTTCTATTTCTTCCTGATTGGGTTTTGGAAGATGGTATGTTTCTAGGAATTTATCCATTTCTTCTAGGTTGTCCAATTTGTTGGCATATAATTTTTCATACTATTCTCTTATAATCTTTTGTGTTTCTGTGGTGTCCATTATTTTTCCTCTTTTATTTCTGATTTTATTTGTTTGAGTACCCTCTTTTTCTTCATGAATCTAGCTAAAAGTTATCAATTCTGTTTATCTTTCCAAAAAACAGCTCTTGGTTTTTCATTGGTCTTTTCTACTGTGTTTTTCGTCTTTATTTCATTATTTCTGGCCTAATATTTATTGTTCCCTTCTTTCTACTAGCTTTGGGCTTTGTTTATTCTTCTTTTTCTAGCTCCTTTAGGTGTAAGATTAGGTTGTTTATTTGAGATTTTTCTTGTTTCTTGAGGTAGACCTGTATTGCTTCCCTCTTAGAACTTTACTTTTGCTCTGTCCCAAAGATACTGGACTGTTGTGTTTTTATTTTCAGTTGTCTCCATGTATTTGTTGGTTTCCTCTTTGATTTCTTAGTTGACACATTCATCATTTATTAGCATGTTGTTTAGCCCATGTTTTTTTATTCTTTCCAGATTATTTTTGGTATTCAATTTCTAGTTTCATACTGTTGTGGTTGGAAAAGATACTTCTTCTTAAATACAGTCTTCTTAAATTTATGGAGACTTGTTTTGTGGGTTAATGTGGTAAATCCTGCGGAATGTTTCATGTGTACTTGAAAATAATGTGTATTTTATTTGTTTTGGGTGGGATGTTCTGTATGTATCTGTCAGGTTTATTTGGTATAATATGCTATTCGTTTTTTTAAAAATATAACTTATTTTCAAATTGGTTTCCATACAACACCCAGTGCTCATCCCAACAAGTGCCCTCCTCCCTGCCCATCACCCACTTTCCCCTCTCCCCCACCCCCCATCTACCCTTAGTTTGTCCTCAGTCCTTAAGAGTCTCTTATGGTTTGCCTCCCTCCCTCTCTGTAACTTCTTTTTTCCCCCTTCCCCTCCCCCATGGTCTTGTGTTAAGTTTCTTAAGATCCACATATGAGTGAAAACATATGGTAGCTGTCTTTCTCTGCCTGATTATTTCACTTAGCATAATACCCTCCAATTCCATCCATGTCGTTGGAAATGGCAGGATTGCATTCTTTCTCATTGCCACGTAGTATTCCGTTGTATATATAAACCACATCTTCTTTATCCATTAGTCAGTTGATGGACATTTAGGCTCTTTCCATAATTTAGCTATTGTTGAAAGTGCTGCTATAAACATTGGGGTACATGTGCCCCTATGCATCAGCACTCCTGTATCCTTTGGGTAGATTGCTAGCAGTACTATTGCTGGGTCATAGGGTAGTTCTATTTTTAAGTTTTTGAGGAACCTCTACACTGTTTTCCAGAGTGGCTGCACCAGTTTGCATTTCCACCAACAGTGAAAGAGGGTTTCCATTTCTCCACATCCTTTCCAGCATCTATAGTCTCCCGATTTGTTCATTTTGGCCACTCTGACTGGTGTGAGGTGATATCTCATTGTACTTTTGATTTGTATTTCCCTGATGATGAGTGATGTTGAGCATCTTTTCATGTGTCTGTTAGCCATCTGGATATCTTCTTTGGAAAAGTGTCTATTCATGTCTTCAGCCCATTTCTTCACTGGAGTATTTGTTTTTCAGGTGTGGAGTTTGGTGAGTTCTTTAGAGATTTTAGATACTAGCCCTTTATCCAATATGTCATTTGCAAATATCTTCTCCGATTCCATCAGTTGCCTTTTAGTTTTGTTGATTGTTTCCTTTGCAGTGCAGAAGCTTTTTATCTTGATGAGGTCCCAATAGTTCATTTTTGCCTTTAATTCCCTTGCCTTTGGAGATGTGTCGAGTAAGAAATTGCTGCAGCTGAGGTCAAAGAGATTTTTTTCCTGCTTTCTCTTCTAGGGTTTTGATGGTTTCCTGTCTCACATTCAGGTCCTTTATCCATTTTGAGTTTATTTTTGTGAATGGTGTGAGAAAGTGGTCTAGTTTCAATCTTCTGCATGTTACTGTCCAGTTCTCCCAACACCATTTGTTAAAGAGACTGTCTTTTTTCCATTGGATACTCTTTCCTGCTTTGTCAAAGATTAGTTGGCCATACTTTTGTGGGTCCAATTCTGGGGTCTCTATTCTATTCCATTGGTCTATGTTTCTGTTTTTGTGCCAATACCATACTGTCTTGATGATTATAGCTTTGTAGTAGAGGCTAAAGTCTGGGATTGTAATGCCTCCCATTTTGGTTTTCTTCTTTAATATTACTTTGGCTATTTGGGGTCTTTTGTGGTTCCATACAAATTTTAGGATTGTTTTTTCTAGCTTTGAGAAGAATGCTGGTGCAATTTTGATTGGGATTGCATTGAATGTGTAGATTGATTTGGGTAGTATTGACATTTTGACAATATTTATTCTTCCAATCCATGAGCATGGAATGTTTTTCCATTTATTTGTATCTTCTTCAATTTCCTTCATAAGCTTTCTATAGTTTTCAGCATACAGATCTTTTACATCTTTGGTTAGGTTTATTCCTAGGTATTTTATGGTTCTCAAGAAAGCTGGGATAGAAGGAACATACTTAAACATCATAAAAGCCATATGTGAAAAGCCCACAGCTAATAGCATTTTCAATGGGGAAAAACTGAGAGCTTTCCCCCTGAGATTAGGAACATGACAGGGATGTCCACTCTTACCACTGTTGTTTAACATAGTACTGGAAGTCCTAGCATCAGCAATCAGACAACATAATGAAATAAAAGGCATCAAAATTGGCAAAGAGGAAGTCACACTTTCACTTTTCACAGACGACATGATACTCTACATGGAAAACCCAACAGACTCCACCAAAAGTCTGCTAGAACTGATACATGAATTCAGAAAAGTCGCAGGGTACAAAATTAATGTACAGAAATCGGTTGCATTTTTATACACCAATAATGAAGCAACAGAAAGAGAAATAAAGAAACTTATCCCATTCACAACTGTAACATGCTATTCAAAACCACTGTTTTTTTGTTGTTGTTGTTGATTTTCTGTCTGGATAATCTATCCATTGATACAAGTGGGGTGTTAAAGTCCCCTAGTACACTGTATTACTGTCAATTTCTTCCTTTATGTCTGTTAATATTTGCTTTATGTATTTATTTGTATTTGCTTTATGTATTCAGGTGCTCTTATAGATAGATAGGAGTGTATAGATATTTACAATAGTTATTATTTTCTTGGTGGATTGACCCCTTTATCATTATGTATTGTCCTTCTTTATCTCTTGCTATAGTCTTTATTTTAAAGTCTATCTTGTCCAACATAAGTATTGCTACCCCAGTTTTTTTTTCTTTTTTGCTTCCATCTGTATGGTATATATTTTTCTATTGTAGTTTGTACTGTCTAGGTCTGAAGTGAGTCTCTTGAAGGTCACAAATATGTGGGTCTTGTTTACTTTTTAAAATCCATTTAGTCACCCTATGTCTTTTTATTTGAGCATTTAGTCGATTTACATTTTTTTAAGTTTATTTATTTGAGAGACAAAGAGCATGGAGCAAGAGAGGGTGAGAGGAGAGAGACATACAGGGACAGAGAGACAGAGACAGAGAGAGAGAGAGAGTGAGAGAGAGAGAGAGAGAGAGAGAGAGAGACCCAAGCAGGCTCCACGCTCAACATGGAGCCTGACGCAGTTCAAACCCATGAACCGTGAGACATGACCTGAGCTGAAGTCAAGAGCTGGGCGCTTAACCAACTGAACCACCCAGGTGTCCCTAGTCCATTTACACTTAAAGGATTTATTGCCATTTTGTTCATTGTTTTTCTGGTTATGTTTGTAGTTCTTCTCTGTTTCTTCTTCTCTTGCTCTCTTCTCTTGTGGCTTGATGGCTTTCTTTAGTGTTATTGCTTGGATTCGTTTCTCTTTATTTTTTGTGTGTCTATTGTAGGTTTTTTATTTGTGGTTACCATTGGTTTCATATACAACATTTTATGTGTGTAACAGTCTATATTAAGTTGATGGTCCCTTAAGTTCAAGGACACTCTAAAATCACTAAATTTTTACACACACACACACACACACATTTTATGTGTATGGTATCATCCTTTACATCTTTTTATTTTGTGTATCCCATGACTAATTTTTTAATTAATCTTACTACTTCTGTGTTTTAACCTCCATACTGGCTTTTATAAGTGATTAACCTACCATCTTTACTGTACGTTTACTTTTACCTGTGAAATTTTTTCCTTTTTTCCTTTCCTCTTACTTCTAGTGTAATAGCCTTTTTCTTCCACTTAAAGAATTCCCTTTAACATTTCTTATGAGACTGGTTTAGTGGTGATCAACTTCTTTAACTTTCATTTGCCAGGGAAGCTATCTCTCCTTCTATTCTGAATGATAACCTTGCTAGATAGAGTATTCTTGGTTGTAATTTTTTTCCCTTTCAGTACTTTTAATGTATCATGCCACTCTTTTCTAGCCTGTGGTTTCTGCTGAAAAACCAGCTGTTACCAACTAAGTTCTTGATTGAACCAGAAAGAGGAAACATTTTCTGGTAGGAAAAAATATATAATCTTTGGTTGCTCTAATTCCTTTTTAAATGAGTTTCTGCATTCTATAAAAATTATAAGACAAAGAAGAAAAAAATGTAACCAATAATCAAGAAGAAAAGAGCCAATATTTGCACACCCACAATGTATTAAAGAAGACAGAGAAAACAGTGGGCCAAATGGGTGGAAAGGTGGAGATTTTCTCGGAGAAATGGAATATGCAAAGACAAATCATGTGGACCCTCTGGAACTGAAACTTTGATATCTGAAATTAATAACTCATTGCACAGCTTTCACAGAGATTGGCCACAGGAGAAGACACATTAGTGAACTTGAAGACAGATTGATAGAAACTCCTCAAATCAGCATAGAGAGAAAGCAAGAAAGAAATGTGGAGAGAGGGGATGGCCGACTGACTACTCATATGAGGTCCTCTGTACCATGTGATTGTTTAACCACATGCATGAATTTTGTAAACGTGTGCAACGCTCTCCTGCTGATGAAGGGTTCTGTGGGACCATTAGTGCCCACGATCTGACCCTTGTGCACATTGCATGGCAGGGCGGGGGGTGGTGGGTGCAGGGGAAGGACTAGAAACCAGAGGACCTGGGCTTCAGGCCTAGCTCTCCCACCAGCTTGCTGTGTGATCTGGGTTTGCTTGCCTTCCAAATGAGGGACAGCTAATGAGTACTGTGGCCTAATGGGCTGAGGTAACTGGCCCCCAAATAGCATAGATTCTCTGGAGCCGGGTTAGGCTTGTTACTATCCAGTTACTGCAAACCAGCTCTAGCACCTGCACCTTGTGTTGGGAGAGCTGCTGTCCCTCCATCTGCATCCCACTTGGTAACAGAAGCAGGGCTCTGTGGAGACCCCACAACAGCGATGTGTCAGTCTTTAGAACCCCGTGTTGCCATAGCCAGCCCCATTCAGCTCCAGCCTCTGCCAGAACCTGGGAACACCCTCACTTGCTCTCTCACCCTGTTAATTCCTGGCTCTGCTGAGGTCTCTCTAGGACTGACGTTAAGTAAGAATCCTTGCCTGGAGGCCAACAAACTTAGGGGCAGATCCTCATTCTCTCCATACTCACCATATGTGTTTGGGAAGAAGTTTTATCTCTCTGAGCTTCAGTTTTCCTCATCTGAGTAAAGTGGGAGAACGACAGCATGCATCTTTTAAGAGCGCTTAGAGGATTAAATCAAACAGTGCATGTAAAGGGGCTAGAAAAATCCCTGGTCCTTAGCACAGGTCCAGGTAAACAGAGTCTGATTTAAGAACTTCTGAGAACTAGAAAGATTATGGTGTGTTCCTCCTCCCCACGTACATAATTTAAAGTAAAAATCATGCTGAACCACAAAATAAGTGCAATAAAGTCCATCACAATTCTGACTTTCCCATGATGATTACATTCTTTTTTTTTTTTAAAGATTTTATTTTTAAGTAATCTCCACACCTAACGTGGGGCTCAAACTTATAACCCTGAGATCAAGAGTCGCACGCTCTACCAACTAAGCCAGCCAGACGCCCCCATGATGACTACGTTCAATGTCTTTTTTCTTTCTTGATAGATTCTTTTAAAACTCACTTCAACTATTTCAGTGACCTAAGTGTCTGTTTGGCCCCAGAGACCGAACTGCAGCCCCGTTTGGGAACAGGTGAGGAACCACCTACCATGGGAAACATCCTGAGCAGAGAGGGTAGGCGCTGCCCCCTGCCTGCCCTGCCATATCCAATCCTGGCTGAGCCCCCTGGAGTTTCCAGCAGGGCTGCAGCCTGGGCCAGGCCTAGCCCTGCACCTGCTCCAGTGGAGACTGCCAAGGGACAAGGCTGAAGTTGGCTAATGATTGACCTATCCAAATATTGACAGAGCCTAGGTCCTGCCATTGCCCAACTGTACCTGACTCCTCTCCCTCACCTGCAACCTCGCTCCTTGTCTCAGAGGACAGAACAGGGACTTTGAAGCCTACCACAAATTCCACCCAACTCTTCCATTAGGGACAACTGAGGGAGTCCCTCTGAGCCTCTTTCCTTCTCATCAATATGGAGACAGTCAGCAGCTCCCACCTCTAGTTGCTGTGAGACAACCACCATCACATGGTCAGCTGAGTGTGGATGATCAATACGACCACTCTTATCCCTGCTCTCAGCCTTCAGCCTCCCTGAGACAGAGGGGTCTGGCCAGCCATCTCTTCCCTGGAGCCCAGCTCCCTGCTTAGCCTCTCCTGGCATTCCCTGGGACTTGGCCCAGCTACTCCTGAACCTGTGCCCACCAGCTCACCAGCCCCACCACCCCACGACCTCCCCCCCCACCCCCCGCCAGCTCTCCCTGGTCCTCTTGGCCTCAGTTTAGTTAGCAGTTTCCCGTCTGTCCTTCCACCCCTGCTCTGCCCCCTGTGTCAGCTGGGTGGAGGGCTCTTCAGGAGGCAGAAACCCCAACCCCTTACCCCAGCAGCCCCAGAGCCAGAAGTCTGTGCACATGGCTGCTTCTTCCACTGGAGAACTGAACTTTTCCACTTTCATAGACGACTCTAGCCTGTACAGCTCTCTCCCATCTCTGAGGAGGTATTAATTACTGTGACCCTCAGTCCTGGACTTTGTGTGAAGGAGTAAGGAAAGAAGGAGAGGGAGGAACTCACTGAGGACTTTACTTCCAGGCTGCAGGCACTGCCTGTTTTTATTTTGTTTGATCCTCACAACCACTAGGGATGTAGTGAATATGAACCCAAGTTCTTAGACGAGGAAATCAAAGTTCAGGGTCAGGCAGCAAGCCTTAGGCATCAACTGGGAGCTATCCATGGCAATAAATATAAAATGAGCTGGGCAGCTGTTGCTGTGTTTTGTTCTTTTTGTTCATTTCGTAGGAGAAACTTGTTTAAGATGGGAACTGCCTGTTCTTTACGAGTTTGGTAGAACTCACACAAACAACATGTGGCTGAGGCTTTGGAAGGGGACAAGGGATGGTTTTCAGTACCACTTCAGTTTTCTGCTGTGTTTTCAGGAATGTTTTTTTTTTAATTGTTTTTACATTTTTATTCAAAGAGAGACAGAACGCTAGCCAGGATGGGAGCGTGCAGAAACAGAGGGAGACACAGAATTTGAAACAGGCTCCAGGCTCTGAACTGTCGGCACAGAGCCTGACACAGGGCTCAAACTCACGAACTTTGAGATCGTGACCTGAGCCAAAGTCAGATGCTGAGCCACCCAGGCGCCCCAGGAATGTATCTATTTCATTTATGTTTTCAAATTTATTAGCTTATGACAAAACAGTTCCTAATTCCCTCTCCTTTCTGTTTTATTATGTGATTTTATTTTTTTGAGATATAATTGACATTTAATATTATATTTGTTTCAGATATACAAGATAACAATTTAATATTTGTATATATTTTAAAATAATCACCCCAATAAGTCTAGTTAACATCCATCACCACACTTAGTTACAAATGTTGCTTTTTTGTGTGATGACAACATTCAAGATTTACTTTCTTAGCAGCTTTCAAATATACAATACAGTATTATTAACTATAGTCACCATGTTGAACATTACATCCTCAAGACTTACTTATTTTATAACTGGAAGTTTGTGCCTTTTGAACCCCTTCACCCATTTTTCCCACTCCCAAATCTTCTGTGGCAGCCACCAATCTTTTCTCTGGGTCTATGAGTTTGATGTTTTGGTTTGTTGGTTAATTAGTTTTTTTAGATTCCACATATAATTGAGAAACTATGGTATTTATATTTCTCTGTCTGACTTATTTCACTTAGCATAGTAACCTCAGAGTTCATTCAGGTTGCACAAGTGGCAAGATTTCCTTCTTTTTATAGCTGAATAATATCCCAGTGTGTGTGTGTGTGTGTGTGTGTGTGTGTGTGTGTGTATCATGTCTTCTTTATCCATTCATCCATTGAGGGACATTAAGATTGCTTCTGGATCTTGGCTGTTATAAATAATGCTGCAAAAAACATGGTGGTGTAGACATCTTTTCAAGATGGTGTTTTCTTTCCTTCAGATAAATACCCATAAGTGAAATTGTTGGAGCATATGGTATTTCTGTTTTTAATTTTTTGAGGAAACTCCATACTGTATTCCACAGTGGCTGCACTAGTTTGCATTCCCACCAACGATACACGAGGGTTCCCTTTTCTCCACGTGTTTGCCAACACTTACTATTTCTTGTCTCTTTGATACTGGCCATTCTAACAGGTATGAGATGTTATCTCATTGTGGTTTTGATTTGTATTTCCCTGATGATTAGGGATGTTGAGCACCTTTTCACAAACCTGTTGGCCATCAGTATGTCTTCTATGGGAAAAGGTCTTGTCGGAGCCTCTGCCTATTTTTAATCAGATTGGGTTTTTTGCTGTTGAATTATATGAACTCTTTATATATTTTGGCCATTGATCACTAATCAGATATGTAATTAGCAAGTATTTTCTCCCATTCAGTGGTTGTCTTTTCATTTTGTTGGTTTCCTTTGCTGTGCAGATGCTTTTAGTTTTATGTAGTCTCTCTCACTTGTTTATTTTTGGTTTTGCTACCTTTACTTTTGGTGTTGAATTTGAAATATCGTCACTAAGACTCAGGTCAAGTAATTTACTATGTTTTCTTCTGGGAGATTTATGGTTTCAGGTTTTACATTTAAGACTTTAATCCATTGTTGGCACAAAAACAGACACTGAGATCAATGGAACAGAATAGAGAACCCAGAAATGGACTCACAAATATATGCCCAACTAATCTTTGACAAAGCAGGAAGGACTATCCAATGGAATAAAAACAGTCTCTTCAGCAAGTGGTGTTGGGAAAACTGGACAGCGACATGCAGAAAAATGAACCTGGACTACTTTCTTACGCCACACACAAAAATAAACTCAAAATGGATGAAAGACCTAAACGTAAGACAGGAAGCCATCAAAATCCTCGAGGAGAAAACAGGTAAAAACCTCTTTGACTCTGGCCACAGCAACTTCTTACTCAACATGTCTCCAGACACAAAGGAAACAAAAGCAAAAATGAACTATTGGGACCTCATCAAAATAAAAAGCTTCTGCACAGCAAAGGAAACAATCAGCAAAACTAAAAGGCAACTGACAGAATGGGAGAAGATATTTGCAAATGACATATCAGATAAAGGGTTAGTATCCAAAATCTATAAAGAACTTATCAAACTCAACACCCAAAGAACAAATAATCCAGTGAAGAAACGGGCAAAAGACATGAATAGACACTTCTCTAAAGAAGACATCCAGATGGCCAACCGACACATGAAAAAATGTTCCACATCACTCATCATTAGGAAAATACAAATCAAAACCACAATGAGATACCACCTCACACCTGTCAGAATGGCTAACATTAATGACTCAGGCAACAACAGATGGTGAGGATGTAGAGAAAGAGGCTCTCTTTTGCACTGCTGGTGGGAATGCAAACTGGTCAGCCACTCTGGAAAACAGTATGGAGGTTCCTCAAAAAATTAAAAATAGAACTACCCTACGACCCAGCAATTGCACTACTAGGTATTTATCCAAGGGACACAGGTGTGCTATTTCGAAGGGGCACATGCACCCCAATGTTTATAGCAGCACTATCAACAATAGCCAAAGTATGGAGAGACCCCAGATTTCCATCGACGGATGAATGGATAAAGAAGATGTGGATATATATATATATATATATATATACACAATGGAGTATTACTCGGCAATCAAAAAGAATGAAATCTTACCATTTGCAACTATGTGGATGGAACTGGAGGGTATTATGCTAGGTGAAATTAGTCAGAGAAAGACAAATATCATATGACTTCACTCATATGAGGACTTTAAGACACAGAACAGATGAACACAAGGGAAGGGAAACAAAAATAATATAAAAACAGGGAGGGGGACAAAACAGAAGAGACTCATAAATATGGAGAACAAACTGAGGGTTACAGGAGGGGTTGTGGGAGGGGGGATGGGCTAACTGGGTAAGGGGCATTAAAGAATCTACCCCTGAAATCATTGTTGTACTATATGCTAACTTGGATGTAAATTCAAAAAATTAAAATTAAAAAAAGACTGTAATCTATTGTGCATTAATATCGGTGTATAGTATAAGATAGTGGTCCAGTTTCATTCTTGTGCTTGTGGGTCTCCAATTTTCTCAGTACAATTTATTGAAGAGACTGTCCTTTCTCCACTGCATACTCTAGCCTCCTTGTAAATTAATCATGTATGCATGGTTTTATTTCTGGGCTCTCTATTCTGTTCCACTGACTTTTTTTAATGACAGATATGTACTTTTTTGATTATATAGCTTTGTAATGTAGTTTGAAATCAGAAAGTATGATGTCTCCAGATTTGTTCTTCTTCCTCAAGATTGCTTTGGCAATTTGAGGTCTTCTGTTGTTCCATACAAATTTTAGAATTGTTTTTTTTTTCTATTTCTGTGAAAAAATGCCATTGGAATTTGATAGGAATTGCATTGAATCTGGAGATTTCCTTGGGTAATATGGACATTTTAACAATATTAATTCTTTAAATCAATTCATTTAAATCATTGAACAGCCTTCCATTTATTTGTATCTTCTTCACTTTTTTTGTCAATGTCTTATCATTTTCAGTGTACAGGTCTTTCAGCTCCTTGGTTATATTTATCCTGAGAAATATTCTTTGGGGTATAATTGTAAATGGGGTTGTTTTCTTAATTTCTCTTTCTGGTAGTTCACTGTAATATATAGAAATGCAATACATTTTTGTATATTGATTTTGTATTGTGCAAATTTACTGATTTGTTGATTAGTTCTAACATTTTTTTGGTGGAGTCTTCAGCATTTTCTATGTATATCATGTCACCTGGATATAGTGGCAGTTTTACTTCTTCCTTTGCAAAATTGGATGACTTTTATTTCTTTTTATTACTTCATTCTGTGGCTAGGACTTCCAGTATTACACTGAATAAAAGTGGAGAGAGTGGATGTGTGTGTCTTTTTCCTGATCTTAGAGGAAAAGCTCTCAGGTTTTTATCACTGAGTGTGATGTTAGCTGTGGGCTTGTCATATATGTTCTTTATTACATTGAGATACATTTCCTCCATACCCACTTTGATGAGAATTTTTACAATAAATGGATGTTGAATTTTGTCAAATGTTCTTTTCTTTTGTGTCTATTGAGATGATCATATGATTTTGATCCTTCATTTTGCTAATGTGATGTATCACATTGATTGATTTGCAGAGGTCGAAACTTCCTTACATTTCTGGCATAAATCCTACTTGATCGCTGTATGTGATCCTTTTAATGTATTGTTGAATTTGATTTGCTAGTATTTTCTTGAATATTTTTGCATCTATGTTAATCAGGGATACTGGCTTATAATTTTCTTCTTGTCCCTGTCTGGTTTTAGTATCAGGATAATGCTGGCCTCATAAAATGAGTTTGGAAGTATTTTTTCCTCTTCTAGTTTTTGGAAGTTTGAGAAGGATTGGTATTGATTCTTTTTTGAATGTTTGGTAGAATTCACTGGTGAAGCCATCTGGTCCTAAACCTTGTTGGGACTTGTTTTGTTTTGTTTTTCTTTTTCTTTTTAAGTAGGCTCCCTGCCCAGCATGGAGCCCAATGCAGGGATTGAACTCACAACCCAGAGATTAAGACCTCAGCTGAGATCAAGAGTCAGACGCTTAACCGACTGAGCCACCCAGACTCAGGGAGGTTTTTGAGTACTGACTCAAACTTCTTTTTCTTTTTTAAATGTTTATTTTATTTTTTGAGAGAGACAGAACATGAGCGGGGAAGGGGCAGAGAAAGAGGGAGACGCAGAATTAGAAGCACACTCCAGGCTCTGTCAGCACAGAGCCTGACGCGGGGATAGAACTCAGGAACCGTGAGATCATGACCTGAGCTGAAGTCGGATGTTTAACCAACTGAACCACCCAGGCGCCCCTTCTTTTTTTTTTTTAATGTTTATTTATTTTTCAGAGAGAGAGCCAGCATGAGCAGGGGAGGGGCAGAGAGAGACTGGATAGAGGATCTGAAGCAGGCTCCATGCTCACAGCAGTGAGCCGGATGCAAGGCTCAAACTCATGAACCGTGAGGTCATGACCTGAGCTGAAGTCAGACACTCAACTGACTAGTCATCCGAGTGCCCCCTGACTCAATCTTCTTATGGGTAATTGGTCTGTTCAGTCTTTCTGGGGTGCTTGGGTGGCTCAGCAGTTGAGCATCTGACTTTGGCCCAGGTCATGATCCCGCGGTTCGCGGATTTGAGCCCCACATCAGGCTCATTGCTGTCAGCACAGAGCCTGCTTCCGATCCTCTGTCCCCATCCCCCAACTACTCTGCCCCTCCCCCACTTGTGTTCTCTGTCTCTCTCAAAATAAATAAATAAACTTTAAAAAAATTGGTCTGTTCAGACTTTCTATTTCTTCATGATTCAGTCTTTGGAAGTTGTGTGTTTCCAGGAATTTATACACTTCTTCTAGATTGTCCAATTTGCTGGCATCTAATTGTTCACAGTAGTCTCTTATCCTTTGTATTTCTGTGGTATTGGTTGTAATGTCCTCTCTTTCATTTCTGTTTGTATTTATTTGAGTCCTCTCTTTTTCTTTGGCAGTCTAGCTAAATATTTGTTGAATTTATCTTTTCAAAGACATAGTTCTTAGTTTCATTTACCCTTTCAATAGTCTTTTTACTCTCTTTTATTTATTTCCTTTCTGATCTTTGTTATTTCCTTCCTTCTACTAACTTTGGGCTTTGTTCTTTTTTTAGTTTTTAAGGTGTAAAGTTAGGTTGGTTGAGCTCTTTCTTGTTTGTTGAGGTAGGTATTTATCACTGTGAACTTCCCTCTTAAGACTGTTTTTTCTGCATTCCATAAGTTTTGGTATGTTGTATTTCCATTTTCATTCGAGTCAAGGTATTTTTTTCTTTCTCTTGATTTCTTCTTTGACTCCTTGGTTGTTCAGTATCACATTGTTTAATCTCCACATTTTTGTGAATTTTCCAGACCTCTTCTTATAGTTGATTCCTAGTCTTCTACCATTGTGGTCAAAAAAGATGCTTGATATGATTTCAATCTTCTTAAATTTATTAAGATTTATTTTGAGTCCTAGCATATAATCTATCCTGGAGAATGTACCATGTGCACTTGAGAAGAATGTGTATTCTGTTGCATTTGGATGGAATGTTCTACATATGTCTGTTAAATTCATCTGGTTTAACATTTCATTTAAGGCCAATGTTTTCTTATTGACATTCTATTGGGATGATCTATCACATCGATGAAAGTGGGGTATTAAAGTTCTCTACTATTATTGCATTGCTGTCTATTTCTCCCTTTAGTTCTATTAATTTTTGCTATTATATATACATATATATACTTTTTTTAATGTTTATTTATTTTTGAGAGAGAGAGACAGAGCATGAGCTGGGGAGGGGCCGAGAGAGAAGGAGACACAGAATCTGAAGCAGGCTCCAGGTTCTAAACTGTCAGCACAGAGCCCGATGAGGGGCTCACACTCACAAACAGTAAGATCATTACCTGAGCTGAAGTCAGACACTTAACCAACTAAGCCACCCAGGCGCCCCTTTGCTTTATATATTTAGGTGCTCTGATGCTGGTGAATAAATATTTACAAATGTTATATCCTCTTGTTGGATTGACTCCTTTATTTTTATGTAATTTTTTTTTGTCTCTTAATACAGTCTTTATCCTAGAGTCTATTTTGTCTGATAAAACTACCCCAGCTTTCTTTTGGTTTCCATTTGTGTAGAATATGTTTCTCCAGCTCTTCACTTTCAGTCTATGTGTGTGCCCCTAAAGCTGAAATGAATTTCTTGTAGACAGCATAGATATCGGTCTGGTTTTTTAAGTCATTCGGTCATTTTATGTCTTTTTATTGGAGAATTTAGTTCATTTATGTTTAAAGTAATTAATGAAAGGTATGTACTTACTTTCATTTTGTTAATTGTTTTCTGGCTGGTTTGTAATTCCTTTGTTCCTTTCTTCTTTTGCTCTTTTCCTTTGTAACTTGATCATTTTCTGTAGTGGTATGCTTAGATTCTTTTCTCTTTACCTTTTGTGTATCTACTGTAGGTTTGAGTTTTGTGGTTACCATAAGGCTTACATAAAACAAATTGTATTTGTTACAACATATTTTAAGTTGATAACAACTTGAGGTTGAATACATTCTAAAGCTCTACTTTTTTACTCACCCATCCACCACATTTTATGTTGGGGGGTGGTCACAATTCACATCTTTTTTTATCTTGTATATCCATTAACTATTGAAATTATATTTTTACTACTTTTGTCTTTTAACCTTTAGAGTAGCTTTAAGTGATTAACTCACCACTTTTACATTATTCCAAATTTTACTATAATATTTAACTTTACCAGTGAGATTTTTACCTTTATATACTTTTCTGTTACTAACTAGTGCCCTTTTGTTCCAGCTTAAAGAAATCCTTTTCACCTAAAAAATGTCCCTATAAGGCTAGTCTAATGGGATGAATTCCTTTAGCTTTTGCATGTGTGGAAAACTATCTCTCCTTCAATTGTGAAGGACAACTTTTCCAAATAGAGTATTCTTGGTTGGCAGTGTTTTTTTTTTTTTAAGTTTATTTACTTATTTAGAGAGAGAGAGAGAGAGAGTGCAAGTGTGGGGAAGGAGCAGAGAGAGAGAGGGAGGGAGAGAATCCCAAGCAGGCTCTGCAATGTCAGCGCAGAGCCTGATGTGGGGCTCAAACTAACAAACCATGAGATCATGACCTGAGCCAAAGTCAGATGCTTAACTGACTGAGCCACCCAGGCACCCCTCTTGGTTGGCAGTTTTTAACGCTCAGCACTTTGAATATATAGTGCCACTGCCATGTGGCCTGCAATGTTTCTAATGAAAAATCTGCTTGTAGTTTTATAGGGGTTCCATTATACTTAACAAGTTGTTTTTCTCTTACTGCTCTTAAGATTCTCTCTCTATTGTTAACTTTTGACACTTTAATTGTAATATGTCTTGTTGTGGATCTTTTTGGATTTATCTTCTTTTGAAGTTCTAGGCTTCCTGGACCTGGATGTCTGTTTCTTCTCTCAGATTAGGAAACTTTTCAGCCTTTATTTCTTCAAATATGTTTTCTGCCTCATTCTCTCTCTGTCTCTCTCTCTCTCTTCTCCTTCTGGGACCCCTGTAATGCAAATTTTGTTCCTCTTGATGTTGTCCCATAGGTCCCTTACGCTGTCTTTGTTCTTTTTCACTCTTTCTTCTTTTTCCTGTTTGGATTGGCTGAGTTCCTTACCTTGTCTTTGATTCATTGACCTTGCATTTGATTCATTTCTTCCGCATCATCCAGTTTGCTGTTGAGCCTCTGTAGTGTATTTTTCAGGATGGTTATTGTATTCTGTAGCTCTATGACTTCTGTTTGGTACTTTTTAAAAATTTCTCTCTTTCTTGAAGTTCTCACTTTGTTCTTCTACTTTTGTCCCAAGTTCAGTGAGAATCTTTATGACCATTATTTTGAACTCTTTATCAGATAAATCACTTATCTCCATTTCATTAATGTATTTTTCTGAGGTTTTATCTTGTCCTTTCATTTAGAACATATTCCTATTTCTTTTTTTTAGGTTTATTTATTTATTTATTTTGAGAGAAAGAGAGAAAGAGAACAAGCCAGGGAGGGGCAGAGAGAGAGGGGGACAGCAGAGAGCCTGATGCTGGGCTCAAACTCATAAACCGTGAGATCATGACCTGAGCCAAATTTGGGCACTTAAATGACTGAGCCACCCAGGCACCCCCCTCTGTTTCTTCATTTTACTTTGCTATTTTTTGGTTTTTTACTTCACTCTTTGTTGGCTTTTATGCATTAAACATAACAGCTGCCTCTCCCAGCCTTGAAGGAGTGGCTTTGTGTGGGAGATGAACCTTATCATTTGACCCTGCCCTAGATATTAGTTGTCTCTCAAACCTCTGTAATTATCTAAGCAGCCTACTTTATTTTTAGTGGCTCCCAGTAGTTGAGGGTGTACCAAGACTGTCAGAGTCCCAAAGGCAAGGATTTCAGTCAGCACATAGATTCAGGTTGTTGGAAGCCAGACCCACAGGAAGCAGCTTTTAATGTTTGCAAATATGCCTTTTTTCAGAGGAAGACTAGGAGATGGTCATTTCTATCTGCTTCCTTTGTGCTGAGCCCTGGGGTGATAGCCAGTTAAGAGCTTTTCTTTTTTTGCTACTATCCCATTGAACCCATGAACACAAGCCCCACTGCCCACCAGAGCCATGCTGTCGAGGGATATATCTTCTGGGTAGCAGACACAAAAGCCAGGACATCTGACTTGTACACAAGTTCCTTTCTCAAAGACATGTACAATCCGGGGCTGAACAGAGGGAAAGCATAAAGAAGAGACATGTTGTCTTCCTTTGTCTCTGGAAAGGATTGCATTCAGCCCCTAGATATATGTTTAATTAAAAGCCTACGCATCAGGATACATCCATAGAAGTAAGCAGTTAGGACTTTCACAGATATCAACAGCCCAGAATGAGACAGAAGGAAAGCAAAAAGATGGTACCCACCAGCCTCTGTCCTCAGAGAACACCTCAGTAGGCTCCTTGATATGTGCCAAACCAGAAGCCTGACCTTTAGGCTGAAGCTTCGACACCTGTAATGGTCCTCTTTCACAGAAAGGCTGGGTATGTGTTTCATTCTAGTGTCTCTATGCTGTGCCCTGGGGGAGGACACTAGCCGAGAACTCTCTGTAGGACCCATGAGCATAAGCCCCACTGGCCATCAGAGCCAGGTGATCTAGAGGTGTCTTCTGGGTAGCAGCTGCAAAAATCAGGGTGCCAGATGAGGGTACAGGCTCCTTTTGGGGAGACAATGGTGAGCTGGAGCAAGGCAGAGGGAGAGTACAAAGACGGTGCCCATTGGCCTCTGTCTTTAGAAAGTATTTCAGCAAGCCCCTAGGCATGTGTTAAATTAGACATCTGCCCCTCAGGCCAGTGCTTTAGAATAGGCAAATACACCTCTTTTACAAAAAGTCTGGGCATTTTTCAGTCAGCTGCCTTTGTGCTGGGCTCTGGGGTGGATGAATCAGTGCATGAGAGCCCTTTAAGAATGGTTTCGTAGTTTGCTATAGCCTTGTGAGTCTTATGGACCCAAGCCACATTGGCTTTCAAAGCTAGATGTTTTGGAGGCTTATCACTCAAGGGCTGGTTCTAAATGTTGGGATGCCTGGCATGGAGTTCAGACCCTTCAGTCCTCAGGGAGAAGCTCAGGGTTTTGAGTTCCCTCCCGATTGTGAGTTGTTGCACCAGGGGTGGGATTAATGGCAAGACTGTGTCTCAGCTTCTCCTACCCACTTTGATGTGGATTTTTTTTTTCTTATTTGGGTGATGCACCAGAGTCATTCAGCTAGTTTTGGTTTGTTTTGTGTGTGTGTGTTTGTTTATTTTTCCCAGAGGAAATTTTTCCGTAGGTAGCTATAGATTCAGGGCATACATGGAAAAGAGTGACTTCAGTATCTTCCTCCATGCCATCTTGAAATGGAACCCCTGGTCCTCTCCATTCTTATCTTTTTGATGTGCACTTTCCACATCTACCTTGCTAGAGGTAGTCTTTTCAGGGCTGCATTTTCACTTTTGTTTCCCATCTCCTTTTCTCCATTTCTCCTTGTTACTACACTGATTTCTGCTCCTTTATCCATATTTCCTTCCCTCTTATTCTTTTGGGTTTGTGTTCCTTTTTCCAGCTCTATCTCAAGTAGAATTCTTGTGTCACTTGCTATATTTATTAGTTTGCCAAGGCTACTGAAACAAAGTACCACAAACCAAGCTGCCTAAGCACAGAAATGCACTGTCTCACAGTTTAGAGCCTAGAAGTCCCAGATCAAAGTGTCTGTGGGGTTGGTTCCTTCTGTTGGCTATGAGGAGAATCTATGCTTCTCCCCTAGCTTCTGGTGGCTTGCTGGCAATCTTTGGGGGTTCCTTGGCTTGTATGCACATCACCCTGATGTCTGACTTTGTGTTCACCTGGCATTCTCCTTGTGTGATCACATTGTTTTCCCTCTTGGTGTGTCTATATTCAAATTTCTCTCTTTTTATAGTAACACCAGTCATATCAAGGGTCCACCCTATCCCTGTATTGCCTCACCTTAATTACATCTGCAATGACCCTGTTTTCAAATAAGGTTACCTTCAGAGGTTGTGGGGAATTATGATTTCAACATTTAAATTTCAGGGTCAGGGGCCCAGTTCAACCTTTTGTTGGTGGTTAATTTTATGGGTCAACCTGGCTGGACCATAGTGCTCAGATATTTAGTCAAACATCATTCTGAATATTTTCTTTGAAGGGCATTTTTAGATGCAAGTAACATTTAAATTGGTAGATTGAGTAAAGCAGATTACCCTCCATAATGTGGGTGAGCCTCATTCAATCAGTCAAAGGCCTTAAAAGGACCAAGACTGACCTCTCCTGTGCAAAAAGGAATTCTGCCAGCAGATGGTCCTTGGACTAGATCTGCAATTCTTGGGGTGCCTGGGTGGCTCAGTCGGTTGAGCAGCTGACTTCAGCTCAGGTTGTGATCTCAAAGCTTGTGAGTTCAAGCCCCACATCAGGCTCTGTGCTGACAGCTCAGAGCCTGGAGCCTGCTTTGGATTCTGTGTCTCTCTCTCTCTCTCTGCCTCTCCGCCACTCACTGTCTCTCTCTGTCTCAAAAATAAATAAACATTAAAAAAAAAATTTCGATCTGCAATTTTTCCCTGAGCCTCCAGCCTGCAGTCTGTCCCATCAGATTTTGGACCAGCCAGGCCTCCATAATCACACAAGGCAATTTGTTAAAATCTCTCTCTGTTAACGTTTGTTTCTTGATAAGTATATTTGAAGATATAATTTCCCTCTATGCCTTGCTTTAGCTGTGTCCCACAATTTGGCATTCAATCTTACTATTTCTTCATTTTTTTAATGATTTTTTTTTACTAATATGTTAGTTTGAAAATGTACAAGATTTTAAAACATTTTTTGTGAATTTATATTTGCATTGCCTTTTGGCTAGAGGGGAGGTTCTAGATCATAGTGAGCCCTTGGAATTTAGTCAGGTTTCCTTCTGGCCCAGTATATTTTTATAAGTGTTTCTCATATGCTAAAAAAGAATCACTCAAGCTTATTAATTTTATTGCCCAGATATTCTACATAGCCACTTATTTTTTAATCTGTTTAATTTATTGGTTTCTGAGAGAGTTTTAAAAATCTCCAATACAATTGTTTCTTTTTTCCTGAACTTCTGTCAGTTGTTGGTTTATATATTTTGAGGTTATATTGTTAGAGGCACATACTATGATGATTACACGATTGATTCTTTCATCAGTATTTAATGTTCATCATTGGTGTTTAAGATATTTTCCCCTTGGTTTCCATTTTATCCATTATGAAAATCACTATCTTAGCTTTTTGTTCAAAATCATATGACTTTCTATTATTATATATGTTCAGTCTTTCAGTGTTTTTAAGTTGTGTGTAAATAATATATGGTCAGATTGATTTTTTTTAATTTGAGAGTTCTTTTACTTGATAAGTTTAACCTAATTACACTTATCGTTATTTCCATCTTATTCCATAGTTTCCATTTACTATACTTTCTTCTTGTCTCACTTTATAGTTCATGTCCATTTTGAGTTAGTTTTTGTACAAGGTGTGAAACTCAGATTCAGTTTCATTTTTTGGCCTATGGATGCCCCACTGTACCAGCTTCCTGTGAAAAGGCTCTTCTTCCTCAATCGAATTGCTTTTGCAGCTTTGTCAAAAGTCAGGTGGCCATAGTTGTATGTTTAACTTATATCGAAGTACTTCATTTTTTTTAGGGTGCTTGGAAGTGGTATTGTGGTTTTAATTTTGATTTTCACATAGTCATTGTTATTACACAGAAATGCAATGGATTTATGTGTGCTGCTTATTTATTTTTATTCTCCTTTGCTTTCTGTTGGACAGATCAAGTTTTCTCGCATTGATTTAAAAGCTGTATCTTTGTTCTTGTTTTGTTTGCCCTTAGGACCATTCCCAGAGATTTTAGATATTTGTTTTTATAATTTTCACGAGTTTCACTAGGGAGCAGGTCAGTAGAGCTCCTCAGGTCATACCAGAGCTTCCTCACCCAAGCTACCGTACTAGTTAACTGGCTTCACCGGAAGCTTGCCTGGGGCAAAGACGTCCAGCATGCTGTCACTCCCAATCCATTACATCCCACTGTGAGTGTCAGGGATGCTGGCTCAATGCATTCATCAGGAGGTGGTTCCAGCCGTGGGCCTGGCTTCCTCCCACTCCCTAGATGTCCCATCTACTACCCCTTTGCTGCATCTGTTAGGAGATGGATCCTGCAGGCCCCTTCTCAGGCACGCTTCCTGGGGTCTCTGGTCTATAATAAGCAGCTGTGGCTCTGACAAGCTGGGTATAACCACAAGTCAGGGCCTCCTTCACTATTGACTCACTTGTGCTGTCCTTTTTCAGATTGCTGGTCTTCATTGTCATTGGTACTGAGGCTCAGAACTAGGGCCTATCCAAGCAAAAATGGCCCTTAAAGGCCATCTGGTCCAGTGGCTTTCAACCCCAGCTACACTTTTAAATAAGCTGGGGAGTTTTTAAATTATCAATGTCAGGGTCCCCCACTCTAAATCAGTTAAACCAGAATCCCTGAGGGGGCAACTGGATGTTTGTAAAAATTCCCCAGGAGGCTCAAACGTACAGCCAGGATTGAGAACCATTTAATGTTGTCATTTAATCCCTTTATTTTACTGATGCCCAGAGAAGAGAATAGCTTGGCCACAGCTACACAAAGAGTTAGACTCGTTGTATGACTTTAGGCCAATTGTCTCAGCTTCGTCTCACCTCTGTCCCTCTTTATCAAGTACATCCTTACTTATTTCTCTGTCTCATCCAGGTATGCCTATAAGGCTGGCTCAACACAGAGCCGCCTACTTACTGCTATTCATGCTCATGTGAATTTTTTTTTTTTTTTGAGGGAGAGAAAGTGCACGCACACAAGTAGGGTAGAGGGGCAGAGGGGGAGAGAGAGAGAGAGAGAGAGGATCTTAAGCAGGCTCCACACTCAGTGCAGAGCCTGATACAGGGATGGATCCCACGACCCCGGGATCATGACCTGAATTGAAATCAAAAACCAGACACTCAACCAACTGAGCCACCCAGGCACCCCTTTGTGAAATTGTTCTTAAACAGCTTCCTCAGCTGTGAGCTCATTCTGAGCTGAACCAACACCTTCTGAGTCTCTGGCTACTTCCCCCACTGGGCTGATAATGGCCTCCATACCCAGCAAGTGCTCAACACAGCTGCCCTCCAAGAACAGTGGAGAACACACAGGGGCACAGCGGGGTTGGGAGTCAGGCCTAGATCTGAATCCTGATTCCACCATGTAACCCCTCCTAAACTTCAGTTTTCCCCTCTGTAATATGAGCTTAAAACCTCTACCTTCATTGTTGGGTGTACTGTAAAGCTCTGACTTCTAGATCTCTGCTTTGTGCAGTCTCCTTCCAAGGCCCTGGGAGGGGCTCCCACAGTTTTATGGTCATATTTTTTATTCTTTTTCATAAAGAGAGCTCCTCCCCCAAATGTTATCAGCCTCGGACCCCACCAAATTTGGCTCAGCTCTTCCCCGGCCCACAGAGCTGAAAAAGACTGTGTTCATAAAGTGTGGGACATGCAGTAGATGTTCCACAAATGTTACTTCCTTCAGAACAGCCCAGAAAAGGGACGCAAAGAGAGACAGAACTATAGCTGGTGTGCTTGTTACATGTCCCCTTTAATGTCTCAACTGTTGCATTCAGCCATCCAGCCCCCCCACCCACCCCGTTCCACGAGTGGCCTCTGGGTTCCAGACACAAGCCTGAGGGAAGCTAAGGCACCTGGCCCTCAAGCGAGGCCTCCTCAGCTCTAATGTGGCTGTGGATCCAGTCAAGGTAGCGGCTGACTTTAGTGTAAACACCATAATTGTGGAGGCGCCCACAGCCCTCGCCCCAGCTCACCAAGCCCACCAGGAACGAGGTGCCGCGGAAGGATGCAACCATAGGCCCCCCACTGTCACCCTCACAGGCATCCTGTGAGTCCCCAAGGATGCCCGCGCACAGCATGTTCTCAGAGATCATGTTGTGCATGGCATTGATGCACTCATTTTGAGGGACCACGGGGACCTTGATGAAGTTGAGGATGAAGGTGCGGTTTCTCTTGGCCTCGCTGCGATGGCCCCAGCCAGTCACCACCGTCTCCTGGCCAGCCTGGGTGAGCTCGCGCTCTGCAAGGCCACTGTCAGGGAGGCAGATGGGCACGATGGTCTGTGAGAGGATGGCGGGCTGGGCCAGGCGGAGCAGTGCGATGTCATTGTCTGAGGTGCTTCTGCTGTAGTTGGGATGCATGAGGACCTCCTTGATGTCCAGGTCCAACTCCCACTTCTCCCTGCGCCGCAGGTCATACTCCCCTATGGGGCAAGGGGGGCAGTTGGAGTGGTTGGGGGCAGCACCAGGGTCCACAGCTGGAGCGGACGTCACGCATCCCAGGCACTGCCATGGGCGCCACAAATCTCACATCCCTGCCAGGTGTCGTCTTAAAGGGGTGGAAGGCTGGTTGGAATTGAGGCCTCACTCGATGGGGCAGGGAGGCCTGGCAGCCATGGGCAGTGAGCAGGGAGGCCAGGGACACAGAGAGGAGCCACAAAGGGTGTGTGGAGCTACTGTGGTGCAGAGACACGCCTCTCCTGCCAGCTCTGCCGGCCTGAGAGCAACGCAGCGACAAGCAACTGGGGGGGAGCTGACAGGGCAAGAACAGCAAGACCCAAGACCCAGAGGGAAGAACCAACAGGACACAGGCTCTGCTGGGATCACACACCACAGATAAGATCCTCCCCAGCAAGTCTGATGGCTCCTGGAGGGGCAGGGGCAGGGGAGTTGGAGATTCTAAGCCCAGTGCCACTGGAGGCCACTGGCCATTGGTTGTGTGGCAGATTATTGCAGGAAATGTGAATTGGTCATTCTCAATACAGCTTTTCCTTCTTTTTTCCGCATGGACAGTGGAGAGCCCCTTCAGAAACTGGTACACAGTGGGGCCCAGACTCAGGGCCCTGGGGACCACTGCAGCTGCCTTGCTGTGGCAGATGCCAGAGTCTCTGCCACTCAACTCCATCAGCTTATCCGTCTGTGTGAAGCATGGCCCTGGAGCCAGGCCATGTAGATCCATTGTGGGTGTCTGTACCCGACAGCACTGGACGTCCACATAGCCTGCTCCATGTGAGTGGGAGTGAAGAGGCATGTGTGTGTGTGTATGTGTGTGTGAGACGCCCCCCTCACTTTGCAAACACATGTGTGTAAGCACCTGGGCACCAGATTTGAAGAGAATCCCCACCTGCCATATACCAGGTGTCACTGCATCTCAAATCCCACCAGGGGAGTGGCTTGGTCAGGGGAGCACTGAGGTCTCTTCTCCCCAGACACCTTCCGTGGAGCTCAAGCAGCCTCTTGTTCAAGCACCCCGAGGATCAGGGTCCCCAAACCTGGCCAGGCTGCTGGCACCACCCCTCCTGGAGGCCTCCGAGGCCCCTCCTGCCCAGCCCCAGTCCGTACCGAGCCTGACCATGAGCTTCTTAGAGTCCTCCATGCAGTGGGCCGCTGTCAGCACCCAGGACGTGTGGATGAGCACCGCCCCGCAGGCCAGCTTCTTCTTTGAGTCCAGCAGGATCACCTGGAATGGGAGTGGGCAGTGACATCACCACAACTACCCCTGACAGCTCCAGGACAGGGCCCATGGCGCGCAGCACAGCCGTGGTTCTCAAGCCTGAGGTGCTGGCTGCAAAAGTGGATCTTTCCTGTTCCCTGGTCACACAGGCACAGACCCACGGCCCTTTGCTGGCATTTTCTATTTCTGCCTGTTTTACAGAGTTGGCCTGTTGTAGGGCCTCTCCCCACCTTTGCCCATGCTGTTGCTGTAGTTATTCTCCACAGCACCCAGAGACTTCTACTCACCCTTGGGGCTCAGGCTGGGACTCAAGTCCCCTGAGGAGCCTTTCAAGCCTGAACGGGGATCCCTTGGGGTTCCATCAGGTCCTGTCCCACTGGCCATCCTGGCTTTGGTCCCATTGAGTCGCTGTGTTTAGGAGCCTGACCCTCCCAGAATCTTTGAGCTCCCCAAGGCCTGCCAATCCCCTGCTTATTGATTTCTGTACCATCCAATGCCTGGGACCAAGTAAGTGTTAGCACCCACGGTGAGGCTGGAGCGGTATTCAGGGTCAACCATCCCTCCCACCTCTCTCCCAAGCAGAACACCTCTCTCACCTCTCCTCTCCCACCTCTCACCTCTCCAAGCAAAACACCCTGGGCCTCCGCCTAAAATGCCACTGGCAGTGCATTATCTTTCTGGCTTTTTAGTAAAATGATGGCTTGCCTTCCTGTACGTCCACCACATGCCCCTGTGCTCAGCCCATCCAGCCCTGGCTGCTATCCCCCATCAAGTACCTCCAGCTTTCCCCCCAGCTTTCCCTGAAATGGCTCCGCCATTAGCACGGCCTCCCACCCCAAGCAAAAGCAGCATTTCCCCTCCCCATCTGGGCATCCTGAGTGGGGGAACTCCCAGCAGGGGATCTGTGATTCCTCACCCAAGAGGCTGCTTTTCCTCTCACCTGCCAGGGGCTCTCCCCCCATCCGGATAGCTTCCCATTGACGAGCCTTGGATCTATTTGGTCAGCTTGGCTTGTGTCACGTTTCACAGTCTTGCGCTTCTTCTCCATTCGCCTCCCTGGCCTCCCACAGGGGAACTTCACTGAAGTAGGGGAAGCTGGTGAGCTCCTGCTGGGTACTGCTCCCTGAGACTGCTCCCCCACCTTTGTCAACTTCCTGCCTGCAGCCTAGTTTGCCCCATTGTAGGGTAAAGGCATATGTGATGCTTAGGGACCCAGTTACAGTAACTTGAAAATCCCCTCTGTTTGACTCTGGCAAGAGTCAGATCAAGCAGCATCACTACCCATCCGTGTGTCCTTGGTCAGGTTGTTAAACTTCTCAGAATTCCCAGGGCCACTGGGAGTAATCCCTGAGATACATAAGTAAAGTCTCATGCTGGGATGCCACCAAGCTCTTAACACAGGTAAGAGATTATGGGGAGGAAGTGGTGGGCGTTCCTGGAGAGCCCCCAAAGTAGCTCTGAGCACAGTCGTGAGGTCCTCTGCCAAGGGGAGAGAGCATGTGATGGAGCATGGAGGGCTGGGAGGGCTGCCAGAGTCTGCTCATGATGGACCATGCATGCCAGGCTGAGAGATTTAGACTTGTAGGAGCAATGGGCAACCATCAGCAGGGGGATTGCATAGTGGCAGAGAATGGAGACAGCAGCAACAAAATTCCAGAAGCCAGACATGGTAGCTGACTTGGCTATCTGAGAAAGCAAAAATCTCAGCCAGTAATAGGGGATTCTAGGAGCTGACTGCTTTTATTACCAAACACCACCGCCCCCTGCCTCAGTGCTTCCGAATAACACAGTATAGGTAGGACTGCAGACAGAAATGCTGAGTTTGGAAAGGAAACTACTAAAGCCTTAGACCTCTGTGCCAACCCCCCAGTGGCTTGACTCTCTTCTCCAAGCCTGCAGAAGTCCATAGGGGTATTCTCTGCACAGGGGGAACCAGAGACTGTGCAGAGCCACAAGAAAGAGTGATGTGCAAGACTGACCAGAGGGAGTTACCCAGACATCTGCAGCTTCCCTGCTCCATTCCAGGGGGCTGGACTCTTCCCTGCTCTACTCCAGGGGGCTGGACAGCAGGCTGGACCCACCAAAACATGAACCTGGGGGATTCCTCTCAGGAAATAGCCTAAACACCTGAGGGGCTGGGCAGTAGGGATTCTGCCAGGTGACCTGGGCTTTCCAATGGCCTCACAGGAACACCCACAGGCCACCAGGTCCACCAGGCATTTCCTTGTAAGCTCCTGTGAATCTCTATTTCAAAATAAAAAGTGAGACATTTCTTCTAAGTAAATGGATTGGAATATAATGTTGTGGAACACTCCCTGAAAGAACACAAAGTCAAAGAAATGGAAAATAGAAGGATAATAAAATGAAAAGAGCAACCCAGAGGAAAAAGACCTGAATAATAGGATGTCCAAAAAGAGAGAACAGAGAAAGCAGCAGGGAGATTATCAAAGAAATAACTAAGGAAATGTGCCCTGAGGCCGAAGATATGGGTGCACCTAGGGCACTGTAGGTCGAATGACACAAGACCCATGGTGAGGAGCAACCTGCTAGAATTCATTATACCAGTTGTAAAACTCTCACTTCCTTGTACATATACAAAGTTGATAAAATGTATAAGAAGGAGAAGCCAGAGGTATAAGGGGAAATGGGATGCCAGACTGGACAAGGTGTCTTTAGAAAATAAAGCCAGTGGGACCTCATCAAAATAAAAAGCTTCTGCACAGTAAAGGAAATAATCAGCAAAACTAAAAGGCAACTGACAGAATGGGAGAAGATATTTGCAAACAACATATCAGATAAAGGGTTAGTATCCAAAAATCTATAAAGAATTTATCAAACCCAACACTCAAAAAACAAATAATCCAGTGAAGAAATGGGCAAAAGACATGAATAGACACTTCTCCAAAGAAGACATCCAGATGGCCAGCCGACGCATGAAAACATGCTCAACATCACTCATCATCAGGGAAATACAAATCAAAACCACAATGAGTTACCACCTCACACCTGTCAGAATGCTAACATTAACAACTCAGGAAACGACAGATGTTCGTGAGGATGTGGAGAAAGGGGAACTCTTTTGCACTTCTGGTGGGAATGCAAACTGGTGCAGCCACTCTGGAAAACAGTATGGAGGTTCCTCAAAAAATTAGAACTACCCTATGACGCAGCCATTGCACTACTAGGTATTTATCCTAGGGATACAGGAGTGCTGTTTTGAAGCGGCACATGCACCCCAATGTTTATAGCAGCGCTATTGACAATAGCCAAAGTATGGAAAGAGTCCAAATATCCATCAATGGATGAATGGATAAAGAAGATGTGGTATATATACACAAAGGAGAATTACTCAACAATCAAAAAGAATGAAATCTTGCCATTTGCAACAACATGGATGGAATTAGAGGGTATTATGCTAAGCGAAATAAGTCAGAGAAAGACAAATATATGACTTCACTCTATGAGGACTTTAAGATACAAAACAGATGAACATAAGGGAAGGGAAGCGAAAATAATATAAAAAGAGGGAGGGAGACAAAACATAAGAGACTCTTAAATATGGAGAACAGAGGGTTACTGGAGGGGTTGTGGGAAGGGGGATGGGCTAAATGGGTAAGGGGCATTAAGGAATCTACTCCTGAAATCATTGTTGCACTACCTGAAATCATTGTTGCACTATATGCTAAGTAACGTGGATGTAAATTAAAAAAATAAATTAAAAGAAAGAAAGAAAGAAAGAAAGAAAGAAAGAAAGAAAAAGAAAAAAAAAGAAAGGAAGGAAGGAAGGAAGGAAGGAAGAAAAAGAAAATAAAGCTAGCAGGAGTAGTGGAGGAAGATGCCAGAGGCCTGGCCGCCTACATCCGCTCACAGTTTGGGAGATGAGTGACTTATGGGCTCATGCTCCTCCAGGAAATTGTCCCCAAGGTGAGCAGGGGTACCTGGAGGGAGGCAGGTAAGTGAGGAAAAGAGCAGGTGGGGGCACCCCCCCAAATCTGGGACGGACCCCAGGACCGAGCACCCGGAGCAGGGGTGGCTCATTTCCTCGCTGGCTCCCCCGAAGCCTCCCCGGGCCGCCCCCTCCCCGGTTTGGGGGGCTCACCCGTGGGCTCGCACTGCAGGTGGTCGTCCCCCAGCTTGTAGCCCGGCGCGCAGCTGCAGCGGCGCCCGCCCTCCTCCTCCAAGCAGTAGTGCGCGCAGCCGCCGTTGTCCAGCGAGCAGTTGGAGAAGCTCACCTCTGCGCGGACAAGGGAGGGGGCGCCGGGAGGGCACGGTGGCGCGGCGCGACCGGCCCCCCCGCTCCGCCGGGGCCCCCTCCCTTTTCCCGCCCCCACCCTCTCCCCGCCCCGCGGGGCCCGACAGCTCGCCCATACCCCCTCCCCGCCTCCCCGCCCCCTACCGCGGCCGGCCCTCTCACCGTATAGGCAGAAGCGGCCCTCCCAGCCCGGGTCGCAGTCACAGCGGAAGGCGCTGATGCCGTCGATGCAATTGCCGTGCCCGCAACACGGGCTGTCGCACGGGTGATCAGGGGGTGGGGCTGCGCACTGGTCCTCGTCTGCGACACGGCGAAGGGGTGTCACTGGTGCCACCAGCCCGTCCCCGTCCCTCCTGCGGCCCAAAGAACCCGAGGGGGCACGGGCACAGCGGCCTGGGATGGAGAGCGCACTCACCGATGTACTTGGCCCAGAAGGCCAGCTGTGGAGAGAAGGAGCAGCATGAGGGGCCGTCAGCCCGTGTGTGCCTGGGGAGCCCGCGGGTCCCCTCCCGGGTTCCACCCAGGTGGGGCAGGGGAGGGAAAGGCTTGTCGGGCCGGTGGCCAGCCAGGGTAGGGCCACACTCCTCCTTGCCTGCACCTCCTTTGCCATCTCCACCCCACCTCCCATTCACCCCACCCTACCCCCTTTGCGTCTGGAAGCCTGCTCTCTGGACTGTCTGCTACCACAACAGCCTCTGTAGGGGAAGGGACCCCAAATCCCTCAGCAGGCTGCTCAGCCTCCTTCCTGCCCCCATCACTCCTTTAGGCTTTTCTGGACTTCTCATGCTCATGGCCTTTCCCTAAGCCAGCTTCTCAAAGTTGAGACCTTCTGGGTTAGATGCTGATTGCTGGTTCGGAAGGTCTGCTGGTCTAACCAAGTCCCTGCTGCTGGTCTGGGGCCACCACACCTGAGATCCACTGCAGGATGCTTAACACCAGCAGGCCCCTGCAGCAGTGGCTGTGCTCTGTGGGGCCTGGGAGATCTTAGGGTGAGGTGGGAGAGCCATGGGAGGGATGTGATCTGCTCAGATGGTGGCTGCAGAGAGTCCTTTGGGCGTCAGCCGAGGAAGCCATTTGGGAAAAGAGGCCGTGGGGATCTAGGCCATGAGGTAGCAGCCAAAGGGGCAGACCAGAGCTCCCCCTCAGCCTGGGAAGGCCCTACAGACAGCTCAGAAGGGGCCCCCTGGTGGCAGCACAACTCTTTGTCCTAGTAGTTCAAGTAGGCCGTTGGGGATGGAGGGTCTGAGTCCTGTATCAGAGAGCCACCTCTCTTACCAATCCATCCTTCTACCTTAGGGCCACCACAGAGCCCTGGGAGCCAGAGAGGACATGGGCTCTTCCCTCAGATCCCCTGAGCAATCAGATTTAGCCCCTTGAGAATTTGAACTGAGGCACAGAGCAAGTGCATGTGAACAGACATCAGAACAGACACCCTGATGGGCAGGTGCGTGGCTGGAAGCAGAGAAGGTGGCATTTTGGCCACAGAGAACAGGCGAGGCAGTAGTGGCCAGTGGCGAGTGGCCAGAGAGCGGGCTGAACTTCCTGCAGTGGGACTGTTGTCCCAGCCTAAGGCTTCCCCGACTCCCAAGAGGGCCTCAGCAGTGGAGCCCCAGCTTGCTCATACTGCAGGCCCCCGCTGGCCACCAGCCTACCCGCCCTATTCAGCCAGCGCTGCAGCCTTACTGTGTCATCCACATTTTGGAAAATCTCCTGGGCCTCCTCCAAGTCACAGATCTCCTCCACGCACTCCCGCTCCAGGCTGCCGGCCCGGAGCTCCTCCAGGAAAGTGTTGGCTCGCTTGCGGATCCGCAGCACCCGGTGGGAGAGCTCTCTGCTGGAGAACACTGAGTCTGGTTTGGGAGGAGGGGGAGCTCACTTTGGTGGAGGGGCCAGAGGTGGGTGGGTGCTGGGGTAGGGGCTGCACTGCAGGGAGCCCAGTGAAGCCAGGAGGGGTTTTGTCTCGGACCCTCCAGACTTAAGACCCCTTCTCCTCTGCCCTCTTCCTCCACAGGCAGCAGATGGCCGGCCTTGGAGGACAGAGGACTTGGCCACTCGTGTGCTGAGCCAGGCAGCCCTCCCTTGGGACCCAGCCTGAGCTCCATGTGTGACCTTGAGCGGGTGGCTTTGCCTCTCTAACCCTCAGTTTATTCATGCAAACATGAGGAATAATGGTGTCAGATGGCACAGGGCCTGACACAGAACTGAGCACCCAGTGCTACATGCTGCTGTTATTACCAAGACTGCAAAGTTCAGTCGGTGGCATTGCTCTCTGAGTACCCCTGTGCAACCCTGTGTTGATGCTGTCCCTCCTCCCTCCCCGCTCCTCCTTGACCTCCCTAGCAGGGAGGAGCACTTCCCAGCCTTCCCCTCAGGCAGGCACCACTGGAGGACTGCAGACCTGTCTCCAGAGCTCTGAGAGGTGTCTGTTGGGGACAGCTGGGATGGAAGGACCAGGTCAGGGAAGTGAGGAAGAGAGGCTGGAGGGGCTGATGCAAAGGCTAGGAAAGGAAGGCATCAGAGTCTGGATAGAGAAGCCAAGTGGACCACAGGTGGGAGTGAACCCCACCCCCCACCCCCCGACCCAGGCAGATGAGCAGCTCAAGAACAGGCACAAATGCCAACAGTAGCTGGTGTGCCTGGGGCGAGGGCGACACTGGCAACTCATTCCCTCTCAGGCCTCAGGAGGTGCCCTGGTTTCCTCCTGTTGGCTGTGGGGGCTGAAGGAGGGGTGGGGCAGGGCTGTCACCTCTCAGGTCACTGCCTTGGAGGAGAGGCCGCCCTGCAGCTGGGTGGGGTGGTGGCCAGGCCTGGCTTTGGCTGTTGAGGGAGCAAGTACTTGGGTGGAGGGGAAAGGCCCCGGGGGACTCTGTGGTCTACTCCCAGGCTGGAGGAAGGAGCTTTGGGGCATGACCCCCAGGGCTAACTGCGTCACAACAGTAGTCTGCTGTCACAGCTCCCCCCCACACCCCGCAGCCTCCACCTGCCAGGGAGTAGCTGCTGGGTTCCAACAGCTGGCCTGCAGGGGACTGTCAGTCACTTCCTCCCCATGTGTGCCTCTCACCTCCCCATGAGGCCCAGAGGAGATGCTGTGCGGTGTGAGGGCCTTGTGGGGCCCAAGAGGGCCTATGAAGACCCGGAGGGTCCCAGGGAGGGAGTAGCGTGGCCTTACCAGGAGGAGCTGGTGTGGCGGAAGTTCCCCAGATGGTCACCAACAGGAAGAGGCTTGAGAGTTGCCACATTCTGAAGTTGCTGACACCTGTCTGAGGAGGACTCCTGAGCTTCCAGAAGCCCCACCAGCCCTGCTCTGCCTGCTGGCCGGCCCCCCAAATGGCAGCTGAATGCAAGGACTGAGGCTGGGGGGGGTGGGTCCCTGTTCCCTAGACAGAGAACCACTGGCACCTCAGTGTCCTTGCCTATGTGGGGCTAAGGTAACAGCATTTCCACAGAGTCTGAGGGATGAAGAGAAAAGGAAGAAAGGGCATGGAGTCCTGGGGAAGATCAAAGGTGACTCAGCACAAAAGGGCCACGGCAGCTGAGCCCAGAATGTTTCTGCCCTTCCTTGTCCTGTTCTTTGGTGAGGGTTAGGGGGTGGTGCCGTTGCTGATCTGATGGCCAGGCTAACATTTATTGGACATTCGTGGTGTTTTCCCAGCAATTGGTACATGGTTCAGAAGCCAGGCCACCAAGTCAGACCACTTGGTGCAAATCCCAGCTCCGGGACAGCAATACTGGGCAGGATACCTAACTGCTCCTTGTCTCAGTTTCCTCATTTGTAAAATGGTTAGAAAAGCTGTCATTTCTGCCTTATTGGGGTTACTGTGAGAATTAAATACAATGCTCTAAAGACAGGGTTTGTATACAGCAAACGCTCAGTAAATATCGGCTTAGACAAGTGAAGTAGCTTACTAAAAACCCGCAGCCAGGACACAGCAGAGCTAGGACCTAGCCCCAGGCCTAGAATCCTAGCCCCTGCCCCAAACTACCGGCTGCCCTACAAAGCCCCAGAAGTAGCCCTGCCAGCTGGAAACCTAGGAGCGAGCCCTCCACTGCCTCCAAGCCCCAGGGGTAGGCCTGCCTGCCCCATCCGCAACCTCCCCCACTCCCTAGGTTTAGAGGTGGGGGTGAGGTGGGGGAGGACAGCTCCTGGGCTCCAAGCTGCCCCTGACATGTCCTTCGTCCCTGGAGGCCCTCTGACGACTTCTCCTTGCCTCAGAGTCTGGGAAGAAGGCCCCTTGGAACTGTGGCACCCAGGCCTGAGGAATGCCAGCAAGCACCCAGGCCGGCCTTGTGGCAGAGCCCTGATTTCCCATTAGCCCAAGCTCTAGCCAGCCTCTCGAACCCTGGCTGGAGGATTCAGACTTCACATCTGCCCATCCCTCCTCCACCCCCCTCACAGACCTGCCTCGAAGGGGACTTACTGGGGTGGGCCAGGGAGAAATTGCAAGGTCGCCGTCCTGCCGCCATGACAGTCTGGACCTCGAGTTAATCCATAACCGCAAATATTTGCTTGGCCCTCAGTGCTGAGGCCACCCCCTCCACAGATAAACAAACAGGCTCCCAGCTCAGGATGGCCTGGTTTGCCCAAAGCCCACCTTTGTCCACCAATTGGTGCCAACCAGGAGGGAGGGAGCACTTGTCAAGCTGTCTCCAGATGTGGTCTCATTTTGGCCTCACAGTGGCTGCCTAAAGGAGGGACCTTGTCCTTATGTTGCAGATGGGGACATTTTTACCCAGATATATTGCAGTTTTCCCCAGACCAGTGCAATTGGTAATGATCCCATATTTCACCAAATCTAGGATGCCATTAACTGTAAGATACACCTATTTTATGTGCTAGTATAAAAGGGGGAAAAAAACACTGTCAATTACATAGTGATACACTATCCCAATTTCCAATTTTCGTGCTGAAAAGATAAGCCTCTCAGGGTCCCTACCACGTGAGTGCCAGGCACTGGGCTAGACCCTCAGCTCCAGTCACCCCTATAGCTGCCCCCTACAATGGCACATGGCTACTCTTATAATCTCTCCTTTGCAGATGAGGACACTCAGAAATCTCTTATTCGTTGCCCAAATTCACCAAGCTGCTAAGTGGCAGACCTGGAGTAGACTCAGGTCTTCCTGGCACCTCTTGGCTGCTTTTGTAAACAAGTGAGAAAAACAGACTGGGTCCCAGAAAGGCTGTTAGGATGCTGGGAAAGAGCCCTGGCGCTGGTCCTTAAGCCTTCCAACATTTATTAGGCATCTTGCTTCCCTGCATGCACCATATGGGACATGCACCCATTTTTCCCATATCCAACTGGCTACCGGAGGACTTGACCACACCCCTCAAAGCTGGAGCCCCTGCAGGGGGCATGTGACCCTGCCCCCGTTGACCTCTGGGACTGCACAGGAAAGTCACCTGACCCGGGGGTCGATCAGATTCTCTACCTCGGTCCCAGGAGTAGGGCCTCCGAACTCTCGTTCCACTGTGAGCACTGGCCTGGGCGTCCGTGTCTGGGCCTAAAGCAGAGGAAGCTGAGGAGGAGGAAGATACAGATGAGTGAGAGAGGCAGAGACAGGAGACCTTAGACACCCGGGAAGCTGAGGCAGCAGCAAGGCGAGGCCCCTACCTCCTGAGTGGGCACATCCTGGCTTTAGGCTCTTGAGGGTCCTCTCCTCTCCTAGGAAAACCCCCTTTTTCCTTAACTTCCCTTAAATTGACTGGGGCAGCTCTGGATCCTACCATGGGAGGCCACCTAGGCGGGTGCAGCACCATGCCTGGGCTGTGGGGCTACAAGCCCTCATGCTGCCCACACAGCCACTTGAGAAGGCAAAGAATGGGGTGAGGGGAAACCGGCACAAGCTGGGGTGGCCAGGGAAGGCTGCTGGAAGAGGTGGGAATTCAGCTGGAGGTCACAGGACTGGCAGGACCCTGGTAATGGAGGAAGGGCCCTCAGGAGGAGAGGGAGAGGGGGCAAGGAGACAAACAGCAGGGGAGGTGCTGGCATGGGGAGGGGTGGAAGGGAGGGGGAGGAGGAGGAGGGAGTAGAACTTGGAAGGGAACCTGTGGGAGTGGAGAGCCAGTGGCCATGTGGGAGGGTCTGTGGCAGCTGCTTTGAGAAGGGGACACGCGGTCCTCAGGACTCAGCAGGAAGCACGGAGACCATATGTTTGACCACATGAGAGGGTGGAGCGCGCCCCGTCCTTGCTCTGGTGTAGCCCTTCTAAGTGCACACTGTTCTAGGCTGGCCTTTCCTCCACTCCGCTTCCTGCTGCCCCCCAGCGCCAGGCACAGTGGGTGTTCACTGAGACCCCCCCTCCTTCCCTGCCCCACCAGACTCCTCACCTGCCACTTGTACCCCCCCCCCCCCCCCCCCCCCCCGCCCCAGCTAGCTAGCGAAGACGGTCATTGCCGGGTGAAGCCTACCTAGGGCGCCCACGCTGGTCCTGAACGTGGATAAGGGCCCCTGCCTGCTGTGCTCACGGCCCCACCCACCCGGAGGCCCAAAGCCCTGGCTCCCGGGAGAGCCAAGGCAGCTGCGGTGGGACAAGTGAAGGATGCAGGGACCTGCGGAGGCCCCGAAGGCTGCCCAGAGAAGGGCAGGAGGTGCTTCACGCTTGTCTGCCTGCTGGGGCACCACGGTGGGGGAGCCTGCCTCCTGGGCTCCTCGCTGGCTGGCAGCGCAGGGGACCCGGACGACCTCCCTGGAGGGAGGAGGGTCCCCACCATCAGCTAGTCCCTGAGTTGTGCTGGCTGAAAGGCCGCCATCACTTGAGGAGTGCTGCCGCGAAGCCAGGGGTCAGTGCTCCAGGAAACCGGTTTCCATCCGGGCCGCTCCTCTGGTCCTGAGGGAGGGTCCAGGCCGCTGTTCCAAGGGGCCGCCTGGCCTGGCTTGGGGGGCACTGCCGATTTGCCTTGTCGCCAACGGGGTGTTCCTTCCCAGGTGTGAGTCACTCCTGTTGGCCCGAAGTCAGGCTGACTCCAGATGCCACAGCATCACAGCCGTGAATCAGAGAGCGAGGAAGGACCTCCGTTGGCAGGGTATTCGCTGCATTTGTGAGGACACAGGCAGAGACAGGAGAAGCAAAGGTGTGTGGGGCGGGGCGGGGCGGGGCGGGATGGGGGTGGGGTGGCGCAAAACCATGAGATGGCCTCCAGCATGGTCATCCTCGGGGTCAGGCGCATACGGCTTTAAACTTCATCTTGGCTCCCTCAGCCTCAATTTCCACATCCGTAAAATGAGGCCAAGACTAGTGTGCACCTCAGGTGGTTGGTATGAGGATTGAATTAAATATTTTCTACAAGGTGGACAGAGACTTTGGTGATCAGTCAACACCAATGTCCTCTCTTGGCTCCCCCCAGTATCCTAGAGAGACAGCAAGGTGTCACAAGGTGTCACGTGAAGCTTGTGAGGATCAGAACCCTGGGGAAAGTGGGTGTCCCTGTTGATAAGTGCCTGTGAAGGTGTGCAGGAGGTGGGGCAGGAGAGGCAGGACAGGGAGAGGCAGGGACAGCTGCCCTGTGTGGGGCAGCTCAGCAGCGATGGGCTCAGAGCATCCAGAGGCCCCAATCTCCCCGGGGCTGGGGTGTACTCTTCCAGAGCACTGGCTCTGACTCTCTGACCTGCATGGGTGGCAGAACCCAACCTGAGCTACCCCTCCTGACCAGAGGGGCGGGATGGAGGCTCATGGGGCTGCTGCAGGCTCTCAGCCAGCTCCCTGGCGTCTTATCCCTTCCCTCCTGCAGGAAAACCTTGGAGCTGCTCAGGGCTCAGCCCAGGTCAGGCAGGGAAGAGAGAAACTGGACAGGCCCTGGGGAGCTCCCCTTTAACAAGTGGAGATGGACGGATGCAGCCTGATGTCAATGGCACAATGACTCACAGATTCTTTAAAAAAAAAAAAAAAAGTTTGAGGAATAATTTTCATACAATAAAGTTAGCTTTTTATAATTTTTTTAAACATTTATTTATTTTTGAGAGAGAGACAGTGCAAGTGGGGAAGGGGCAAGGAGATGGGGAGACACAGAATCCGAAGCAGGCTCCAGGCTCTGAGCTGTCTGCACAGATCCCGGCAAAGGCCTTGACCTCACGAATCGCAAGATCATGACCTGAGCCGAAGTCGGTCGCTTAACCGACTGAACCTCCCAGGCACCCCCGTTCTGTTTGTTTTGACAAATGTATGTAATAGTGTAACCACCACAATTATGATATGGGACATTTCTGTCACCCTGAAAATTCCCCTGTGCCCCACCAGCAGCCTCTGGCAAACCCTGATCTGGACTCTGTTGTTTTTTCTAGAATGGCATATAAATGGAGTCCTACAGTATGTAGACTTTACGACTGGCTTCTATCACTCAACATAAAATAAAGCTTTTGAGACTCTTCCATGTGGATATGGGTATCACTAGTTTCTGTAGCTGAGTAGTTTCCATTATATGGATATACCACAGTTGGTTACCCATTCACCACTTCTTGGCTATTATTTATTTTTCTTAATTTACATCCAAATTCGTTAGCATATAGTGCAACAATGATTTCAGGAGTAGATTCCTTAGTGAGTTCTTAGCTATTATTAATAAAACTTCTAGAACATTCATGTAGAGGACTTAGTGTGGCTATGTTTGCATTTTTCTTGGGCAAATATGTATAAATGGGACTGCTGAGTTGTTTGCATTTTTCTTGGGCAAATATGTATAAATGGGACCGCTGAGTTATGTGTAAGTACATGTTTACTTTTACTAAAAAACAAAAACAGGAGCACCTGGGCGGCTCAGTTGGTTACGTTTGACTCTTGATTTCCGCTCAGGTCAGGATCTCCTAGTTTGTGAGTTCAAGCCCCGCGTTGGGCTCCACAGAGCCTGCTTGGGATTTTCTCTCTCTCTCTCCCTCTGCCCCTCCCTCCCATCTCTCTCAAGAATAAATAAATACATTTAAAAAATACTGTTAAATAAAGTGGCCATACCATTTCGTGTTCCCACAAGCAAAATATGAGTGTTCTAGTTGTTCTGCATCCTTCCCAGAACTTGGCGTGGTCAGCTTTTGGTTTAATTTTGTTATTTTTAGTCATTCTACTGGTGTGTGGTAGTATTTCATTTCATTTCCCCGATCACTAATGATGCTAAGCATTAAAAAAAATAATTAAAAAAAATAGCTTGCTGGGATTTTGAATGGATTGAGTTGATTCTATAGAACAATCCGGGGAGAACAGACATCTTAAGAATGGTCTTCTGATCTATTAGTGTCGTATTTGTCCCCATTTACTTAGGTCTTTGTTAATTTCTCTCACCAGTGTTTGGTAGCTTTTAGCATATAGACCCTGAACATATTTTGTTAAATTTATCACTACTTATTTTGTGTTTTTAAAAATGCTATCATAAATGGCATTTTACATATTTGAATTTAAAACTGTGTGCTACTAGCATATAGAAATACAATTGATTTTTTTTATTGAGACTTTGTTCAGTTTTATTGAGATAAAACTAACATATAACATTATATTAAAGGCATACAATATGATTTAATATATGTATACATTGCAAAATGATCACCACAGTAAGTTTAGTTGACGTCCATCACCTCACATGGATATAATTTTTTTTCTTGTGATGAGAATTTTTTAAACCTACTGCCTTCGTGACTTTCATAAATACAATACAGAATGATTAGCTATGGTTACCATGTTGCACATTACATCCCCAGAACTTATTTATAGCTGGAAGTTTGTACCATTTGACCACTGTACCCCTCACCCCCACCTCTGGTAACCAATAATCTGTTTTTTTAATCTTTGAGTTCAGTTTTTTTAGATTCTACATGTAAGTGAGATCATACAGTATTTATCTTAGACTTATTTCCTGATTCGACAAGCATGTGCTGGGGTGACCAGCCATCCCAGTTTGTCTGGGACTGTCCCGATTTTAGCACCAGAAGTCCTACATCTGGTAAACTCTTCCCTGGGATGAGAAAAGTCCCAGTTTTCAGTGACAGATACAGAAGGTTAGGGAAAAGGTACAAAATGCAAAGGTGACCACAAAAAAGAGGGGCTGAAGGTGATACTGGTTGTTGTACCAAATGGACCCAGGACTCCCCCAGTATCTGCTGCTGACGAGGACAACCGTGACCTCTGCGACCTGCGGTTAATGATCACGCATCACCTATTATCACACCACCCTGGTGATGACCTAAGTGCACTGTAACTGGGAGCACAGACATCTGCTCTGCCTGTGAGTTAACTATCATGCTGTGTATCTAGACAGTGCTAGTTTGATCTTGACGTGGTGAATATCGTGACCATATTTTTTTTTAAGAGTTCAGATAATGAAAATGAGAATGATTACAATATCAATGCCAGCATGAACCAGACGCCACGGTTATTTGGAAAGCTAAGAGATTGTGTTATTTTAATGGCAGCTGGATAAGGGAGGTAAATCATCAAAAAGGGCATACTGCACCAAATGGAGAGAAGAATTTGGGAGTGAGCATGGTGGACAAAGGAATGTAAAAGATGATTCTCACAGGTCCTCAAGGAAACAGGCAAGTAATTCTAAATTAATCAAAAGAGGTTTTTTGGGTTTTTTTTTTTTTGGTCTCCCCCAAAGACCTCAATTCTCAATTGAAAATAGTGGCTGCTTGGGGCACCTGGGTGGCTCAGTCGGTTGAGCATCCAACTCGTGGTTTCAGCTTAGGTCATGATCCCAGGGTTGTGGGATGGAGCCCTGGATCAGGCTCCAAGCTGAGTGTGGAGCCTGCTTGGGATTCTCTCTTTCTCTCCCTCTGCCCCCTCTCCCCCTCAAATTAAAAAAAAAAAAAATAGTGGCTGCTGAATTAGCATGGGCGTACCATATGAATGAATATATTGCTCCTTTGATTGTTCTATGACACCGAGTAAAGTTACATTTCCTCATTCAGAGGCTGTACCTGAAATATCCTGTGGGTGAACCACAGATACAATTTTGATAACAGATGTGTTGCCCCTTTACAGGGCAACAATCATGCTTTCCATAGTATACAGAGGACTGAGTCCAACCATGGCAATAAAGAAAGGTTCTCCTACCTCTTAAGCACTTTGATTTGAAAAGTGGAGTTTCAAATGGTCTTTTTGATTTCCGGGAAGATTTTAATGAAACTTCAGGAAAAAAATTTTAAATGTTGATGATATACAAAGGAAGCACTGCTTCCCTGCACATTTGACAGACGGTGCGAATGTCAATTTTTGCAAATTCTGTTCAGGCTATGAACCATTACCAAAGAAAATGAAAAGGTCTTACCTGCCGAATGTCCTGCACACATGGGTAATGGAGTGTGGTTTGCTTCCTGTGATATTGAGGCTTTCCCAATGAAAGGTTTGGTTATTTCTCAGTTTCTTCAAAATATGCAAAAGCACTTAATGAGCTATTTGATGTTCTAGAAGTGGAAGGAGACGGTCTCCTTTACACATATGTGCCTATGAGAGGGCTGTCATCGCCGCCAGTCATGGAAGAGATCTTAAAAAGTTAGGCTACCATCAAATCATATTTTCAAAGTGTAGGACAAGAAGAATGTCCTCTAATTTGAAAACATATTGAGAATGAGAATGGAGAAAAGGATTGCATTCAAGTGGAAATTTACAAATGGTTCTTTCCAAAACTGATGATCTTTGAAGAGGCCAGAAGGATCCTGAAAAAGGATGAACTGACAACACCTGAGGTGTTCAATGTTCTGTGTAGGAAATAACAAAAACTCATGTAATAAAAAATGACTCAGTTTTGGGGAAGTAAAACAAAATGTCACTGGAAGAGGACAACCAATTTAAACAGGACTTTCTCACTTCTTTACTAAGACTGGAATTTGTAATCCAACTTTAATATCATAAGCTCAAATATCTCTGCTTTAAAACCATTTTCACACACAGAGAAGGAGAGAGAGATTACAAAATTACATTTTGTAATTGTATGACATGCAGGGTGCTTCAAAATGTTTAAAAAGGATGCAACTTTAGGTGTTGAATTTATTGATGCAAAGGGGCTGACAGAACAGCTGGTCTACGAAACCAGCCTACAGATACAAAGAGGATGGGCATTTTTGGAGAGCTGGAAGCTAATCCCTATAAGTCTAAAAACCTGCTGTTGTTAGTAAGATCTAAAGTATTCCATGCTCAAATAATTTCGTTGAGAGGATCGGTACCTTGATGCCATCACACTGGACTGACAGCACGCATTAGTGTAACGTGGGCTTAATAAATGCAGCACTACAAGTCAAAGCATATGATGTTTGGCCATACCTAGTTAGACCACTACATAAAAGAAGGGTTTCCTAAAGGCTGCCGCAAGAAAACAGAAAGAGGTAGAAATATCCACTGCATCATAGGACAGAAATATCATTGCTATTTTTAGTTAAATATTGGTAATATGTTTAATTAGTCCTACTGTACTTACATTCTCCTCTTAAAAAGTCTTACATGCATGTATCTTTTTTTTTTTAATACTTTATTTTTGTCGAGTAGTTTTAGGTTCATAGCAAAATTGAAGGGAAAGTACAGAGATTTCCCATATACCCCCCCCAACTCTCCACCCCCACTGCATAGCCTTCCTGCCCCCCCATCACCATCTCCACCAGAGTGTACATTTGTTAAACTAACGAACCTACCTTAACACATCATAATCAGCCAAAGTCCTTAGTTTACATTTGTGTTTCCTCTTGATGTGGTACATTCTAGGGGTTTGGACAAATGCATAATGACATGTGTCCATCGTTATAGTATCACACATGGTATTTCCACTGCCTGAAAATCATCTCTGCTTCATCTATTTCTCCCTGCCCCGCCCCCCACCCCACCCCCAACTCCTGGCAGGCGTTTTTTACTGTCTCCATACTTCTGCCTTTTATAAATTATCATAGAAGAATGCCCTGGAATCGTACCATATGCAGCCTTTTACATGTATGTATCTTAATACAAATTTTAAGTATCCAATAATGAGTTAAAATAAATTGCTGTATCAGAGAATAAAAACATTATATAACTATTTTTGTATCTCTCACAAAGTAGTCCTACTACTATTAATTGCCATTAATAATCCTATTGTTCTGTCTAAATAATAGCATTTATGTAACAAAAGTAAGTAATATAGGATATATCATTTCCAGTAAATACCGATTTTTCATATTTCATATTTATGATTCTAATAAATGATTTCAAATAAGCTATTTTTCATATTTCTATGTTAAAGTAATACATACACACGTATAATTATTTTTTACAGATTATCACGGGTTGAGGAGTCTGGTACGGCTGGGCCCCAACGTGGCTCTCTAAAACTGCTCACGAGAACACACATCCCACCTCCTCCTCGCCTGAGTTCCGTTTAACGCTAGGGATGCAGAGCCTACCAAGACCCGGCCGCCATCCCCAAGAGGCTCACAGTGGCGAGGAAGCCAGACCCATAACAGGCCGGCCGAGAGCCAGGCCGAAGGTGCCAGGACGGAGGTGGCCCAGGTAACTCGGCCCCAAAGAGGCCCTCTGGGAAGGCTGCCTGGAGGCGGCGGGGCCGGACCTTGGGTCGCGGGCGTGGGAGGAGCGGAGGAGCGCGGCACGCTGGCCTCTCCGGGCGGGAGGGCGGCCCGAACGGACTCGCGCGGCAGGGTCTCCCTCCCCGCCCTGCCATCCCCCGGCGCCCCGGGTCCCTCGGGCCATCCTTTGCCGGGCTCCGCGCGGGTCGGAAGCCAAAGCCGGAAGGGCCGTCCTGCGGCGGGGCGTCCTCTCCCGTCGCCAGCGCGGCCGCCGACCTCGTCGCCAGCAAGCCCGGGGCCCCGCCGCCCTCCCGCTGAGTCAGCCGGTGAGTCAGCGCCCCCTGACCGCGCCGCGTCTGGGCCGGGGTGAGGGCCGCAGGGCGGGGGCGGGGAGGGGAGGGAGGTAGAGAGGAGGCGGGAAGTAGGGCGGCGGGGAGGGAGGGAGGGAGGGAGGGGGGAGGAGGGCGGCGGGGAGGGAGGGAGGGAGGGGGGAGGAAGGTGGCGGGAGGGGAAGGGGGGAGAGGGAGGGAGGGGAAGGGAGGAGAAGAGGATGGGGAGGAGGAAGGAGGGGGAAAGGGTGGAGGGAAGGAGGAAAGGAGGGAGAGAGGGAAGGGAGGAAGGGCAATGTCCAAAGCAAGGGTTCGCCACCTTTGGCCTGCCGGCCAAATCTGGCCTGCCTTGTTCTCGTTCAGCTCAGGAACCAAGAATGGATTGTACATTTTGTTATTGTTGAAAAATACCACCAGATTAGTATTTTGTAACAAGTGAAAATTATATAAAATTCAAATGTCAAATTTCAGCGTCCATGAAAAGTTGTACTGGAACAGCAACGCTCATGTGTTACATCTGTCCATGACTGCTTTCAGGACATTGGTACTGGGCAATTATGACAGACTGTATGGCCCCCAAAGCCTTAAGTGTTTACTAGGTCTACCTTTACACGCTTGCGGTCCACATTCCAGGGGTGCTCAAGGCCCTGGCTGTTAATTAAGGCAACACTGTCCTTTGAGAGCACATTCTGGGGCGGGGGTGGGGGATTCCCACCCTGGGGAGCCATTCCAGCCCTCTAAGCCTTACCCCAGTGTTTGTCCACCCAGCAGGAGAGCCTTTCACTGGCCTCAGGCCACCTTCTGTCCTCGCTGAACTTGCTGTGCCCTGGGGCAGGGGCCTCCTCCCTGCAGCCTGGGGACCCAGGATTCTTCTGTACAGTCTTTCAGAGCTCTACCCTATGTGGTGTGATGGGGTCCCCTGGGACCACACGCTTGCTTGGAGCTAAGCCTTGTGCTCCTGGTTACCCATTAACCAGCTTAGTCCTTACACAAAGTTTCAGGGAAGTCAGGCCTGCACATTTATTGCCTTGTTGCTCCCAGGAACTCTGACAAGCCCCATCACCTTCAGCCTGCGGCTGACTGTCTTGGTGATCCAGGTTCTGGCTTTAGGCCAGTTGTGGCTTAAGGCAGTGTTTTGCAATTTTTTTTTTTTTTTTTAAACCTCCGTCCTCAGTAAGAAATACATTTTACATTGCAGCAAAGTTTCACAAAAAGGTTAAGTTTCACCTATTACAGGTGATTACTCCTACCATCGTCTGTTCCTCTCTTCTGTTTTTTTTACAAATGACGATCATCATGGGGTGCCTGGGTGGCGCAGTCAGCCAAGTGTCCAACTCTTGATTTCGGCTCAGGTCATGATCATGCTGTTGGCAGGTTCAAGCCCCACATCAGGCTCTGTGCTGACAGCAAAGCCTGCTTGGGATTGTCTCCTGTCTCCCTCTCTCTCTCTCTGCCCCTCCCCTGCTTTCTCTCTTTCTCTCTCAAAAATAAATAAACATTTAAATAATAAATTAAAAAATAAAAACGAGCATGAAACACTAAACTGATTTTATGACTCACTCATAGGGTGCAAGCTGCAATACGAAAGACGTGTTTGATGGTATCCAGACATAGCTGTCTTTTCTCTTTTTCAGCACAAAGCACAGCAGCAGAAAAGGCCTCCTTCACCTGTTGGCAGAGGCTTCCTGGCTCTCAGTCTTCATGACTCCCCTAGATGCCCTTGACCTAAGAGAGAGCTCTCAACTTCCATTTATTGAACAATAAATACACATATCTGTTTGTTTCTACCTGACGTGCATTTACCTGGGGGTGGGAGAGGAGGGGAGGAATGGGGACAAGGACTTGCTCTTCACTCTACCTAAGTGCTGTTTGAATTCTGTCACATACGTATTAATTTAAATTTTTTATTTAAAATCATTTCAAGTTGGGGCACCTGGGTGGCTCAGTCAGTTAAGCCGCGGCTCTTAATTTTGGCTTAGAAATGTCACGTTTTCAGATCAAGCCCCTTGTGTCGGGCTGTGTGCTGATAGGGGAGCCTGCTTGGGATTCTCTCTGTCCCTCCCCTACTCTTGACCAAGGGCTCTTGAGCAAGTGGGGTCTTTCTCTCTCTCTCAAAATAAACAAAAAGAAAATAAAACTACATTAAAAAAAAATAAAAACATTTCAAAATAAAAATAAAAACATTTCAAGCCTACAAAAAGGTGTCCGGAACACATGTAACAGTGCTGTACTCACCACCAAGTTCATGCATTCTGTCTTCCTCTCACTCCATCCTCCCCCCCCCCCACCCCCCCCCACCCCCACCTGAGGAGGGTGACCTGAGGAGGGTAACCTCCTCAGGTCACCCTCAGCATTCCACCCCCCCACCCCCCCCAACCCCCCCAGTGAAGGAAGCCTCAGAATACTTAACATTCCCAGCAGTGGGCAGTGCTGACAACTGATCATGTCAGAAGTTTAGTTGGAAGTTATTTGCAATCCTGTAGTCTGTCCCCTCTTGACAGTGGCTACCAGCATGCAGTCTTTTCTATTTTGAAAATTTAGACTTACAAAAAAAAGTTGCCAGTATAGCACCCTTTGCTCAGACTGCCCTCATGTTAACGTCTCATCTAACCACAGTGGAAGGACCAGAGCCAGGGGGTTAATGGTGATCTAATACTAGGAATTCATCTACTAATCTGACTTGAATTTTGCCAAGTGTCCCATGAGCATCCCGTTTCTAGTCCAGGATCCCATTCAGAATCCCACATGGCATATAGCAGTCCTGTCACCTTCATCTTCAATCTGGAATAGTTCCTCAATCTTTCCTTGCCACTGCAACACTCTGGCGGGTTATTTTGTAGGACAAACCTCACTGTTTTCTCCTTACTAGACTGAAGTTAAGCATTTTTAGGAAAAAATACCGCAGAAGTGATGTACCCTTCTCAGGATGCCATATCTGCTGGTGTTGATGTGTCTAATTACTGGTCATAATAATTTTGATCATTTGGTAAAACTGGTGTCTTCCTGAGGTTTCTCTGTTACAAAGTTACTGTTTTCCTTTGTAATTAATCAACATCCTGGGGGGAGATACTCTATGAGCATATAAATACCCTGTCCTCTTCATCCTTTTTCTTTTTTTTTTATAAATTTTTTTTAACGTTTATTTATTTTTGAGACAGAGAGACAGAGCGTGAACGGGGGAGGGTCAGAGAGAGGGAGACACAGAATCTGAAACAGGCTCCAGGCTCTGAGTGGTCAGCACAGAGCCCGACGCGGGGCTCGAACTCACGGACCGTGAGATCATGACCTGAGCTGAAGTCGGACGCTTAACCGACTGAGCCACCCAGGCGCCCCACTTCATCCTTTTTCCTACTAACTTTAGTATCCCCTGATTCTTGTTTGCAGTGGCTATTACTGTGGTTTTTACCAAATAGTGATTTTTCTATTTCCACTGTTCTTTCTACATTTATTAATGGGAATTCTGCTGTAAAAAGGAACTGTAGCTTTCCCCCATTTATGTAGTCCATTATTATTTTTTTTTTTAATTGCAAGCCAAACTGTATCCAGCTTTATTAAAGACACCTTTCATAAACAACCATGGTATTTCAGGCAGGACGTGGGGAGACAGTCATTAACAGCATACAACATTCAGACTCCCTTCTTCAATGGACTACCCAAATCAGAACGCCTCTCTGCAACCCTGTGAAGTCTTCATCTGGTGCTCTGAACATCAGAGTGAGGGCTGACATTTCACATCTAGCATGTTGTTTAACAACTTTTCACAAGCCGACCCCGACTTTCAGGAAATGAAATGAAAATGACAGAATTATCAATCTTAAGACCCACAAACTAAAAAAGGAACTCTTTTAATGGATACCATCTCCATGGTAATACTGGAAAGTCCAGATTGCCTGACACACTGGGAACCATTGCTTGGGGTCCCATTGAAGTTGAAGGTGGAGAGGGGGAAGAGGGCATAAAAAATGAATTTTATTTATTTAAAAAATTTTTTTTTCAACGTTTATTTATTTTTGGGACAGAGAGAGACAGAGCATGAACGGGGGAGGGGCCGAGAGAGAGGGAGACACAGAATCGGAAACAGGCTCCAGGCTCTGAGCCATCAGCCCAGAGCCCGACGCGGGGCTCGAACTCACGGACCGCGAGATCGTGACCTGGCTGAAGTCGGACGCTCAACCGACTGCGCCACCCAGGCACCCCTGAATTTTAGTTTTTCCACACCACAAGGCATCTGTGCCAAGGTGGCTTACATGTGTCAACATCAAGGAATCCCTCCTCCCGGGAACCAAGAGGAAGTTTCTCAAAACTAAAAGGGAAAAGTGTTTTTCTTCCTGTATCAATCTAATTTTGGAGGTATTTATTAGTGACATAAGCCTTTCCCCCAAAACAACAATGACGTGTTCTGTGTGCTAACAACATAGCTTTAAAAAAAATAAGCAAAATTCTGCATTTTTATAAAACTTGGTGAAAAATAGTATTTCAAACTATAGTCGCCAGAAGTACACAGTAATAAAAAATGCACACACGTCACTTGGCATCTCCTAATCCATTATTTTTATAGCTTTAGGGATAGTGTCTTGAATTTTCATTTCATTCTGTGGGTTATAATCCATTATTACTATTTTTCGCTCAAATTGTACCAGGTCTGGCTATAGAGAGCTCCTCTGAGTTGGCCCCTGTGTTCTTTGATCTATCTCCATCCTTCTTTGAGCACTTCCTTACTGCTTGGCACAACATGTTCCAGGCTCATTGGGGACTTTTCCTGCCATAGCCCTAGAATCTCTAGGAGCCCCGGTTTGTTACACTGAAGAATGGTATTCAGAAAGCAGGATCTAGGCACAAATCAGATTTAACTTGGTTAAATGAAAATGCAAACCTGAACTGGCCTTTGGAACAGCTTCAGAAGGAGAGGGCAAACCGTGCAGGGTCGAGGGGAGAAGGGGGGACACAAACACATACTGAGGTTGAGAGAGAGCCCAGAGCAGAGTCAGCCAAGGCAGGGAGCTCAATCCTTGGCTGGGAGCACCTGTGGGAAGCATGGCCTCGATGCAAATAAAAGGAAGGATTCAGAAGGACACCATCAACAAAACAAGAAAAGGCAACCTGCTGAATGGGAGAAGATAGTTGCAAATGATATATCCGATAAAGGATTAATATTCAAAGTATATGAGGAACTTATATAACCCAACACCAAAAACCTAAATCATCTGATTAGAAATATACAGAGAACCTGAACAGACATTTCTCCAAAGAAAAATACAGATGACTAACAGACACATGAAAAAGTGTTCAACATCACTCATTATCAGGGAAATGCAAATCAAAACCACAGTGAGCTATCACCGCCTTTCTGAGGCTAAAATCAAAAACACAAGAGACAACAAGTGTTGGCAAAGATGTGGAGAAAAAGGAAGCCTCATGCACGGTTGGTGGAAAGGAAATTGGTGCAGCCGTTGTGGAAAATAGTGTGGAGTTTCCTCAAAAAACTAAAATAGGATTACCAGGGGCATCTGGGTGGCTCAGTCTGTTAAGTGTCTGATTCTTGGTTTCAGCTCGGGCCATAATCTTACATTTCGTGGATTCAAGCCCTCCATCGGGCTCTGTACTGTGAGTGTAGAGCCTGCTTGGGATTCTCTCTCTCCCTCTTCCTCACTCTGTCTCTCTCAAAATGAATAAACTTAAAAAAAATTTTTTTTAAATAGGATTATCATATGCTCCAGTATTTCCACTACTGGGTATTTACCCAAAGAAAACGAAAACACTAATTCAAAAAGATACATGCATCCCTATGTTTATTGTAGCATTATTTACAATAGCCAAGATATGGAAGCATCCCAAGTGTCCATGGATAGATGAATGGATAAAGAAGATGGGGTATATACACAATGGAATATTAGTCAGCCATAAAAAAGAATGAAATCTTGCCATTTGCAACAACATGGATGGATCTAAAGGGTATTATGCCAAGTGAAGGAAGTCAGAGAAAGACAAATAAGATAGATTTTACTTATGTGTGGAATCTAAAAAAACAAACCAAAATACAGGGAACAACTTTATGGTTGCTGGGGGTGGGGTGGGCAAAATGGGTGAAGAGGAGTGGGAGATACAGACTTCCACTTATGAAATGAATAAGTCATGGGAATAACAGGTACAGCGTAGAGAATATCCTCAATGGTCCTGTAACGGTGTGCATGGTGATGGATGGCAGCTACACTTGTGAGCATACATGGGGACTTACAGAATCACCATGTTGTACATCTGAAACTAAAGTAACATGTGTATCAACTACATGCCAATTAAAAACAAGGAACACTGAGTTCCAGGCAGAGCTTGTACACCTGGGGCCTGGAGTTGGGAGGGAGAGGATGACTTTTATTTTCTCCCTTGCATCAGTACTCTTATGAATTTTTTAAAAAGTAGTATAGAAAAGACCTACTTTCCATTTTTTTTTCTTTACCAGAGGCTATATGCATCTATTTTCTCACATTGAAGAACAATGCAGGGGATGTGGTTGGACCGTTGCAGTGGGGTTCACCCAGCCGCAAATGGGTCTTTGCGGGGGGGCCAGCTGCGTTGGCGGTCCCAAATCCTTGGGGCTCAGAGGGAGTGCGGATTATTTTTTTAAGTTTATTTACTTATTTTGAGAGAAAAGGCATGCCCATGTTTGGGAGGGGCAGAGAGAGACAGAGAGAGAGGGGGTGGGGGAGAGAATCACAAGCAGGCTCCACACTGTCAGCGCAGAGCCCAATGTAGGACTTGAACCCTACGAACTGTGAGGCCATGATCTGAGCTGAAATCAAGAGTCAGATGCTTAACTGCTTAACCGACTGAGCCACCGGGGCACTGTGGGAGTGTGGCTTTTAAACTCTGTTGCATGTTACCCACTATAAGAAGTACAGTTTACAACATGTCCTAACATATAGACACATATGCAACCTGAAATTTCATGACGCAATATCCATTCCTTGTTATGGATGACGCAAGCTGCTTTCAATTCCTTGCAGGTTATTTCCCGCTAGTTTGATTTCACAACGTACTAAAGAATGGATTGGGACCTGCAGTTTGAAAACCACCCCTCCAGGCCAACCTCTTATCATGTAAATGGGGAAACTGGGCCCTAAGAAGGGAACTGAGTGCCCCAAATGCTATGGCTTTTCAAGATGAACTTTTTACTTATGACATTTACTTATGACTTGTCACACAACACTACATTTTTATAGCTATTGAGGAAAACAGGTCTGAGTAATGAGAGCAGATTTTTTAAGTGTCAAGAGCTGGATGAAATTAGACTAAGGGTCTTGAACCAGAGACTTCCTGCCCTTATTCAATAGCCCCCAATTCCTAACGTTGGAGACCATAGGCTCTTTGCAATAAAATAAATGTTTTGTCCTTCATCAGTCCATTCACCACTGACTCAGCAAAAGCTCTGAGAAGGTAGTAGGCAGAGGCGGGCATGCAAGATGAAGGTGTGAGTGCCTTGTGCTCAGGGTGCTCTCAGTTTCGCTGGGCGGCAGATAGACGAACAGCCCAGCTGAGCAGACAGAGAGGACCTTGCAGTAAGAAGTGTACCCGGTGTGGGTGGGGCTACTGAGGACAGCATGGGAGCTGTCAGTCTGGTTGGAGGGGGTTGTGACCTAGGAGAGTCACCTTCCTAGGCCTCAGCATCCTCCCCTGTATGGGGAAGGCACGACCTGCATCACCTGCATCGGCGAGCTGTAGTGGGCCCTGGGAGCTCCCAGCACGGGCAGGCCAGGAGGGCCTTAGCAGAGCATGGCAGGGAGGCTGGCAGAATGAGTAGGAGGAGGGGAGAAGGCACTCTTTGGTGGACCCACAGGCCTGAGAGGACCTGCCATGACCCCGAGGTGGGGCAGGTTGAGGATATGGGGCCTGGAGTGCAGGGTGTGACGGGAATGACGAGGAGGGGCCCCATGATGGAGGCTTTTTCTGTCTGCCACCCATTGGAGTCAAAATTTCATCCTATGGCCAACAGGGGCCAGGGATGTGCTCTGAGAAGCGGTATTTGTATGGCGAGATTTGTATCCTTTACACTGACTCCTGTAACCATAGGAGACTGGTGGTGCTTGGAAGATCCTGTAACCACAGAATCTGACACTGTGGTGCTTGGAAGACACGCTGTGAGGTGACCCAGGTATAGAAAAGGGAAGCTGCAGTTTCTATTGCACTGCTGACAGCAAGAGCAGGTGGGCCGAGGCACGAAGGTGGCTTTGTACCCCCCCACACCCACTTGGGGTGCAGGGACTGTGGGCGCTTTTCTTTTTTTTTAAATTTTTTTTTCAACGTTTATTTATTTTTGGGACAGAAAGAGACAGAGCATGAACAGGGGAGGGGCAGAGAGAGAGGGAGACACAGAATCGGAAACAGGCTCCAGGCTCTGAGTCATCAGCCCAGAGCCTGACGCGGGGCTCGAACTCCTGGACCACGAGATCATGACCTGGCTGAAGTCGGATGCTTAACCGACTGCGCCACCCAGGCACCCCTGTGGGCGCTTTTCTAACTAAAGACATGGCCCTGACATCAGAGAGAGTTCTCCAACCCTCTGTGCTGAGAAACTGCCCTGGAGAATCTCACTGGCCTGAGCCTGGGAACTAAGTCCCTGACACTGTCAAGGCACTTGAGCACAACGTGAGGTGCCACAGTGAAAAGACATATAGCACACTGAACTGCACACACCTGGGTTCGAATTCCACCTCCCCCATGTACAAATTAAGTGACTTTAGGAAAGTTGGTTAACTTTGCCCTGGACTACATATAGTTTCCTCATTGTCCAGTGGAGAGAGGACATAAGTGTGGATGAGTTAACGTGTTTGAAATCTGTTGTAAATCCCCAATGAGCAGTCACTCTTTTTTTTTTAAGTTTATTTTGAGAGCGCGAGCACACACACATACATGCGTGTGGGGGGGAGGGGCAGACAGCAAGAGAAAGAATCCCAAGTAGGCTCCACACTGTCAGCACAGACCCCGACACGGGGCTCGAACTCATGAACTGTGAGATCATGCCCTGAACTGAAACCAAGAGTTGGACACTCAACCAGCTGAGCCCTCCAGGTGCCCCAGAAGTCACTCTTAATGTCTCCTTTTACTTTTTAAATTTGTGTTAGAGAGAGAGAGGGCAAGCAGGAGAGGGGGAGAGGGACACAGAGAGAGAGAATCTTAAGCAGGCTCCACGCTCAGTGCGTGGAGCCCAATGCAGGGCTCAATCCCACGACCCTGGGATCATGACCTAAACAGAAATCAAGAGTCAGATGCTCAACCAATTGAGCCACCCAGGGGCCCCTCATAATCTCCTTTTAAAGATGAAGAGGTTGAGGTGGGAAGAGTTAAGTGACTTGCCCAAGCATACCCAGCTAGCGGAACCAGGAGCCCCGTGGTGGTCTGGCTGCTGCCCACATTCCTTTGAGGAGCTGGTGCTGCTCCAAGCTTTGATTCCACAGCAAGCAGAGCCCTGCCACCTGCACCCAGCCTGAAACCACGTTGCCTGTTAACCTAGTCCTAGGGGCCAGAGCACGGAGAGATGAGTCACTGCAAGCAGCTCCAACAAAGAGACCCCCTCTTCCCTAGCCAGCACACGGGCTGAGCCCTGGTTGCCAAGCAACAAGACATAACATATCTAAATACAACTAGGTCTCTTGCTGTAACAGTGAGGCCTGTTTCTTGCTTCTCCCTTTCACCCCTCCGTCTTCCTTCCAGTGTCTCCTGGGGCAGTAGGTTTGGTCCTCACGCTAACAGCTTCCAGACCAGAGTGAACGTGGACTGCAGAGTGGATTCCTAGGGGTGGATGCTCTGCCTGGGCGATGAATGGGACAAGGCTGTGCAAGGCAGGGGGGAGGGAGGTGCAGAAGGTGTGGGCGGTGGCAGCAGACAGGATGGGCTTTTACCATTCCAGCCAGGTAAGGGCGGTGGTGGTGCCAGGACATGACTTCCTGACACCGAACCAGGAGGATGGCAGAGGGAGGCTCCTCAGATGGGGGTGCGTGTCCATTTCCTTGGGGCTTCAGCTGTTCCAGGGCCCCCAGGGTGGTGACAGCCTCCTGTGTGGGTCTCGTGGCATCTCTTCTCGAACCTGTGCTTTTTTAATTCCATCTGGTTACTCGGTTTAGCTGCAGAATGTCTTGAGAGGGTGGCTCCCCTGGGAGGGCCTCTTGCCTACACACTGGCCTTGCTTATGCCAAAGACTGTGGACAGGGTAATAGTTATAATTTTAGGACTCCTCTTGTGGTCAGGCAATGAACTTGGTCTTTGCGTATATATCATCCTATTAACCCTTACAATGACAATGTAATGTATTATTTTTTATCAGTTTTATTAGGTTTGATTTACACACAATAAAAGACACCAATTTTACCTGTACAATTTGGTGAGTTCTGACTAAAGTATAACAATGTTGTAACCAACATCACAGTGTTCACCACAGAACATTTCTGTCACCACTCTGCAGCCAATCTTCTACCCTTGACCTCTGGCAACCACTGACCACTATAGTCTTACCTTTCCTAGACTTTATTTCATTCATTCATTCATTCATTCATTCATTATTTGAGGGGGGGAGGAATGGGGGGGGAGGGACAGGGAGGGAGAGGTAGAGAAAGAGAGGGAAAAAGGGGGAGAGGGAGGGAGAGGGAGAGGAGAAGGGGGAGGGAGAAGGGGAGGGAGAATCTTAAGCAGTCTTCATGCTCTGCATGGAGACCGAGTCAGGGCTTGATCCCAGGACCCTGAGATCATGACCTGAGCCAAAATCAAGAGTCAGATGTTCAACCAACTGAACCAGCAGACTCCCCTCTTAGACTTTCATTTACACGGAATAACAGAACATGTAGTCCTTTGGTGACAGCCTTCTTTCACTTAGCATAATGCTTTTGAAACATTATCATTGTTCTGCTAACCAGTTAATGAATATTTGGGCTGTTTCCATTTTGGAGCTATTATGAAAAAAGCAGTAATGAACATATATGTACAAGACTTTGTGTGGACATGTGTGTTCATTTCTCCAGGAATGGAACTGCTGGTTCATTAAACAGATGAAAGATTGAAGCTCAGAGGGGTTAAGAAACTTGTTTGAGCTCATGCACCTTGGCAGAAATTCACAGCCAACGGCAGGTGGTCGCCCATAGGAAATATGTTTTGTTTTTTAATTTTTATATTTTAATTTTTTATTTTTTAGTTGAAAGTTCTTTGGCCAGTAATTACTGTAGTAGTGTGTATCTGGGCTGGATCCAGGTGTATTCAGGCTCCTGGCATAGGTAGACAGACACTAAGCACAAGTTGCTGAGTACACAGGGGCGTAGGTCACTCTCAGAAAGCATTAGCAGGTGACTTCCAGAAGCCTAAGTGGCAGGGTTGCAGGGTTTTTGTTTTGTAAAGATGTTTGCCAGGCTTCTCCACTGTAAAATTACTATTTTCTCTTTCTAATTAATTACTCGAGAGGGGAGACTTTGAGAGGAAGCATCCTGCTCTTCATCAAGCTTTCATCCACTGGTCTGAATATCCATTATGAATTTCCTGACTCCACCATTCCTTTTACATTTGTCATTGGCATTTTCCTATTAGGGAGAGCTTTCCCTTCTTCCCCATTTATGTTTATATCAGTATGCCTCGTGGATTATTTTATTATATGGGAGATAATCCATAATTATCACTGTTTTAATGTTTAACATGTCCCAGATTTGACCAAATTCAGTCTCTTGAAGCTGGCTCCTATGTCCTTTTAACACATGCACAATGTCCCAGGCTTTCGTACTTCTGTGGCAGCCCCGGTCCCTTTTAGTGGAGAATGGCATTCAGAAACCAAGAATGGGGTGCTAGAGATACTCGTTATTGCTGGGCTGTCCCACTTACAGGCCTCCTCAGGCTACAGGGTTTCAAGGCAGTGGGGCTGGGTCAAAGGCAGGGCCATGACACTGGACTTGTAAGTGAGAGCTCAGCAAAACTGGGCATCAACATCAAGGGAATCTACAGTAGGTGCCAGGATGGGGAAACCCAGCCAAGTCAACCAGTCAATCAGTTTCTCTGCTCAGAAATATGTCTATAAATTTCATAAATTTAAAAACCTCTGGGGCAGGGGGAGGTAACACCTTTCAGCTTTTCTTCCTTTGGTGTGAATAACTTCCAGGGCAGAGAACACGAGAAGCTGGTTCTTAAGGAAGGTGGTGGAGGGTCAGGGAGAATGAGGGCAGGCATGGCAGGGGAAGAGTCTAGGGACTCCGGATGGTACACTGTGTCTCCAGTGGTGACAGAAAATTGCCCAAGTTCTCCTGCCACAAACCCTGTGCTATGCCCAAGGCTGATGGACCAGCTGGCTCACAAGAATCTGAGCCTTGAGTGAACTCCAGAATTAGAGGTGGGGGCTCATAACGTGGGACCACCATCTCAGAATTGGTCTCCCTGAAAATAACTACCTTCTGGTTGTTTTGGGGTACCCTCCATTCTGAAGTGGCTGCTGGTCTTACTGGGCAGGTGCGGTGCTAGGCCTCTCATGGGCAGCAGGTGGGGACAAGCCTGCCTGTTTGCAGTGGCTTTCTTTTCTTTTCTTTTTTGAGAGAGAAGGAGCATGTGTGCAGGCACACAAGAGGGGTGGGGGAGCACAAGTTGGGGAGGGTCAGAGAGAGAGGGAGAGAGAATCCTAAGCAAGACCAACATGGGGCTCGATCTCACAACCATGAGGTCATAACCTGAACCAAATCTAAGAGGCAGACTCTTAACTGACCAAGCCACCCAGGTGTCCCTCCAATGGTCTCCACATGCCTTGTCCCACTGGTGTCTCTCAGAATCCTGGGGCAGGATGCTCTTTTCTGTCTTCTAGATGAGGACACTGAGCAAGCCAGGCCAAGAGGAGCAGGCATCAGTCCCTGCCAACTCTAGTATTCATAGTTTAGCCTGACCAGAGCCACCAGACCTGGCCATAGCAGGGTGGCCACTGAGGGCACAGGGAACCCCACGGAGACCGGTCTGAGCAACCTCAGCAGTCTGGAGGGGCTGAGGAGTCAGTGGCACTGCTGCCTTTCAGGATGCTGAACCTTCTCCAGTGCAGCTTCAGACAGGGTGGCCTATGGTGAAGAACCAGACCTTCAGATGAAGGACGTCAACCGTTTGAGCAGACTTGCAGGAACCAGCTGTGGAAAGAGCTATACCACACTGGACTGATGGGTGTGGTGAGCCAGAAGGATGAAGGTGACTAACTCCTCACCGGTGTCTGCCGGTGAGTACCTGGGGGAGGGGCAGGTCCTGGAAACCAGTTCTGAGAGCAGACTGGGAAGGCCTGGAGGGAAGGAAGCCAGTGGTGTCACCACTGGTCAGGCTGAACCTGGAGGGCAGAGCCCCAGTGCTGGGAGGGGCAGCTGAAGGAAAGGCAGGGAGTGGTGCCCTGTGGCATTAGGCAATCAGGGAGGGGCTCTGGGACCTGGCTTTAGGGAGGGATCCTGAGACACCAGGCACTCGGCAGGGGTGGACGCATGACCTCCACTCAGGCCTGCTCCATGAGGAGTCCCAGCAGCCTGGTGACAGCAATCCCACCTTTCTTTGCTACTTTTTCCTTATATGCAGATGAGAATAATAATTCTGCTGACCTGTCTTTCTCAGGATGTTTGTGAAAAACACCTAATAAAATATGGTGCAGAGAGACAAGGAAAAAGAGGAATGGGAAGAGAAGAAAATATAAACAGGATAAAGGGAAGAAACAAGACACAAAGATCAGAAGCAAAGGTTGACCATTAGGGGGTGCTGCAGGGGTAGAGGTCACCAGGAGGCCCCAAGCAAAAGGTCAACTTCTAAAAAACTGATTATTGTCAACAATTTGATATTTTAAAGGTGTATCTTTACTATAGTCTTAGAACGCACTAATTTAGTAAACCCATGTGATTTAAACATCTCTTGGTCCTTTTCCAAAACAGGAAGTTCTCCCCCAATGGCAACCCATAATTTCCCCATATCATGGAAAGTGAGCTGGGACAAGGGCTAAGGGAATGTGAAAGGAATGAGTTGCACTTCTCAGATTTCCCTTAGCATCGGTATCTCATGTGATCTCTCATCCTGCCATAAACACCACGGGCAAAAAGAAATCCCTAACTGTTCTCTTGCCGCCAAGAAGCTGTCCTTAGCTCTCTATCCATTATATGAACATCTTTCACTGAAAAAAAAAAAAATTAGAGGGGTGCCTGGGTGGCTCAATCGGTTAAGTGTCTGACTCTTGATTTTGGCTCAGGTCATGATCTCACAGTTTGTGAGACTGAGCCCCATGTCCAGCTCTGTGCTGATGGCACGGAGCCTGCCTGGTATTCTCTCCCCCATCTCTCTCTGCCCCTCCCCCGGTCATGCTCCCTCACGCTCTCTCTCTCTCTCTCTCTCTCTCTCTCTCTCTCTCTCGGAAATAAATAAACTTAAAAAAATTAGAACAAGTTAAAATTTAAGTATACATACCAGCTATCAAATTTATGTTTGTAATTAAAGCAGAAAATAAAGTCAAACTACCATAAAATCTATCTAAAAACTTACCTAAAAACAAAAAAATACCAGCACAACAAAGATCTATGCAGGGAGGAAAGACTGAAGGAAACAGCTATAGAAGGAACAAGAGGGTTTTCTTCCTTGTGTTTTCCACATTTTCCATTAATATGTGTAACATAATGAGAAAATATATGACAAACGTAATTTTAAAGAAATATACCCAATAGCAACTGATAAAGGAAAGAATTAGGGATGACCAAGATCACAGAAAATTCAAGACCAACCTCTGTGGGAAATCTTATCATAGGACCTCTTTCCAAAGCTTTTGGAAAGCTTTTTGGGCAATCCCCAACAGCTGAAATCCCAGAAATGACTTTTCTTTGCTTGCAGAAGCACTGTGGACTTTTTATCAGGAGATTTACTTTACTAATATTACATTTTGCTTTTTGACAGAGCAAAGTGAGTGTCCACCCCAGGGGATCATGATGACAATAATAAAAATTAAAAAAAAAATAACAGACTTACCATGGATCATTTATATAGCCCACGGTCCTTCTCTTGCTCCCTAAATCCCAACTTTTCATGTGCTTCTCAGGGAAGACATGATTAGCTGCTATGCAACAGCCATCCATCCCTCAGCTCCCTGGTAACCTCTAGCCTGGGTTTGTGGCCAGACATGGTCTGGCAGTGTGCCCAGCCCTGGGGCACACCTCATGTGGGCTGTCCACATTATGGTAATGCTGACTCCTTTGCAGACACAGAAATGGAGCTGGCTCAGCTCTGGTCAATGAGATGCTCCTAGGACTAGGTTCAGCTACCAGTGACAGTGACTTACCCCTTTCTTATGTGAAAGTACAGAGTCCTGTGGTTCAGACCAGGATGGGGGTTCTGCTTCCACCAGTTCTTTGCACGGCCCCCTTGTTCTCCTTCTTCAAGATGATCTGTAAGGTATTCCAGGATGGAGAAAGGGATGAAGGCAGAGGGATCAAAGGGGTCAAAGCACTAGACTCTTGAGGAAGGGTCTCTCAAGAAGGTTCTTGGATGGACACTTCCACTGATTTCCCTTTTACTAGTATTTAGTTATATGACCACATTTAGTTGCAAGGGAGGTTGGGAAATAAACCCTTTATTATTGGGGGGGGCGTCTATTGCTCAGCTAAAATTCAATTGCCATGGAAAGAGGAGAATGAACTTGGGGGCACCATTAGCAGATTGTTAGCAAGAACAAAAGGGGTACTCTGCTGGAGGGCTGACGTGAGATTGTCCTTGATGAAGAGAATCCCAAACACATCTAGCCTCAGATTTTGGTTTCTAATGTTATTCTCCAATAGAAGGAAACAGGGCTCCTTGGAGAATGGCTGATTCTAGGACTGGGGCAAGAAACATTCAGGATGAGTCTGGCACATCTGGTAATGCCAGAAAGTTAGGAAGTACTAAAAAAGTAGGGGGGGGGGAAAAAAAAAAGAAAATCTCATAATGATGAGACCCTCAGAGGATCACAGGAACCAGTGGAAAGAGCTCCTAATGGCCAAATCTGGAACAATTTGAGCAAAAAAATAAATAATGTTATATTGGATTACAACCTAAAGTATAAAATAAACATCTGTGAGCCCATATTAATATAAATAAATGATAGAATAGGTAATAACTGAGGGAGAAGAGACACATTTTCCATGGAGAATTCCAAGGAATTTACGTAGATATTCTGCACTCTAGGAGGTGAAGCATAACTCTCCACTCCTTAGGTGGGAGCACAGTGATTTCATTTCAGAGAATACAATATAGAAGTTGGGGGGCGGGGGGGACGAATAGAGAAACCTGGAAATGAGGCTTCAAACAGGCAATCAAGGTCAACCTTAACCTTTATAAATCACGTTGATGACAGGCTGTGATGAGAAGGGCACTTTACCCCTGTGATCTTCATCCCCAAATTCAAACCTTACTTTAATCATAAGAAACACATAAGACAAACCACAGTGGAGAAATATTCTACAAAATATCTGGCCACTACTTCTCAGAACTGTGAAGGTCATCAAAAACAAGGGACATTGTAACCAAGCGGAGCCTAAGGAGACAGGAGGACTAAGTGTAACGGGGGATCCTGGATGGCATTCTGACACAGAAAAGGGACATTAGGTAAAAATTATGGAAATCTGAATAAAGTATGGATTTTAGTTAATGATAAGGTATTAATATTGGTTCCCTAATCTGAAAAATGTATCAAATATTAATAATTGGGGAAATTGGGTGGGGCATATCTGGGAGCTGTCTGTACTATCCGCTCAATCTGTCTGTAAATCTAAACCTGTTTCCAAAGTTAAAAGCTGAGAGAGAAAGAGGGAGAGAGAATATGAATCCTTTCCCTTTCCTGAGTAGGAGGCCAAGATATTTGGAGGTGAGGGAGTCATCTTATGACTGTAGACATGACAATCACAGCCATAACCAATTATGGACCACTCTATTGGGTTTTTGTTATATAAAAAAATAAACTTCACTGTTGAAGCTGTTTTGGGCCAGGTGTCTGTCTTGTTCCTTGCAGCTGAATGCATCCCAACTGACACTCCTCAGGTCACTTTCACAGCCACCGCTGTAGTTTAGACCTTTATCTCCTTACTTAGGATTGTTAGCCTGCTTAAGCACTCTTCCTTCCTCATTTGGTTGCTCTCTTCCTCCTCTGGATTTACCCACTGGCTGCATCTCTCCAAACACCCTGAGGCCAGCAATTCTTGCCCTTTCCAGGACAAGGGCTGTTCTTCCAAGCTTGTGCAGACTTGAGTCCTTCTGCCCGGAATGCCCATTCCTCCCTCCTCCATTCCAGCAAATAGCTACCCAGATGCAAGTTTCAGCTCACCGTGTGTGATGGGCAGGATTCTCCTATGTCCCTGAAGATCCACAGGTAAACATGGCCTGCGTGGTAAACATGGCCTGGTACTGTGACTATAATGAGCCGTACCCCTATGATTAGATTGATTTCTAAGAACAGATTATCTTGCAGGGCCTGACCGAATCATATGAACTTTTAAAAAGCACAGAGTTTTCTCTGGCTGGTAACAAAAGAGGAAGTCAGAGATTCAACACGTGAGGGGGATTTGATTTTCAAGAAATTCTCTGTTGCTGGTGTTGAGGATGGAGGGGTCCCATGGCAAGGAATGCTGGTGGGCTCTAGAAGCTGATAGCAGGCCCTGGATGAATGCCTGGGAGGAAATGGGGGCCTCAATCCCACAACCACAAGGAACTGACTTCTGACAACAAGAATGAAGATGGAAACAGGTCTTCCCCCAGAGCCTCCAGATAAGAACTCAGCCCAGCTGATATCCTGATTTCAGCCTCATGATACCAAACACAGAACCCAGCCATGATGCTGTGCAAACTCTGACCTAGAGAGCTGTGAACTAATAGTAAATAGGTGCCACTAAGTCTGAGGCAGTTTATTATGCAGCAGTAGAAAACGAACACACCATGCCTCTTCTCTGAAGTCTTCCCTCATTCCTTACATACACCTGTGATGTCCTCCTCTCTGCTGCTGGGGCACCTCATACACAGCTCTGCTACAGGGCAAGTCGCTAAGTATTATACTGATCCACTTAGGGGTCTGCCCTCATCACACAATTCCAGAGTTCCCAAGAAGTGGTGGAAACTACAACTTTATCACTGCAATCTCAGGCACAGAGCAGAAAGGCAAAAAATACTGATTCAACGAGGATTTCATCAAGAAAAAAAACCCCCAGGATCCCCAATTTGTAATCATATACACTAAAATTGCCAAAGGTACCAAAGATTTAATGTCTAAGCCAGAGAAAAACTCACCAATGTAAAGAGAGAATGGAGAAAAAAGGTTAATATTCATGTAGGGTGTTTCTAAGGAACCAGATGGGAATGAAGTCCCCAGGTAAGTAGGTGAGGGAAGAAGTAAGCAGAAGTATGAGGAAAAATCTCTACATTACTTAGTAAACAGGTATTTATTGAATGTCTGCTATGTGGTCAGGCCAGGAAGTGTGGAAAACAATACAGGATTTAAACCCTGCTCTCAAAAATACTGAAAGCCTCCTTTCTGTGGCATACCATGCTTAGAATGTTAGAACCAAAACGAATTTTATGCATACTTATGATTTTATGCATACTTAAGCTTAAAAATCCTCTACTTTTTTTTAATGTTTATTTTTGAGAGGGGAGGAGGCAGAGAGAGAGGGAGACACAGAATCCGAAGCAGGCTCCAGGCTCTGAGCAATCAGCACAGAGCCCGATGCAGGGCTCCAACACAGGAACCGTGAGATCATGACCTGAGCTGAAGTCTGACATTTAACTGACTGAGCCACCTAGGCGCCCCCAGAATCCTCTACTTTTTAAACAAGTGGGAGCAAATGGATTTTCTATTGAGCTCCGTAGTTTTGAGGCCTTTTGGTATTGGCCCTTCTTTGCGTTGGCTGCCTAATTCTCTGTAGGACAGACGAACCATTCATTATCAGCTTAGCCTGATAGTCATTTAGGTTGTTCGGAGGTTTTCACTATTACAAACATCTGTCCAGTAGCAACTAAGCTCCCGCGCCTTTTACATCTCTGTGAAAGGGTCTATAATGACAATTCCAGGAAGGGGACCCAGATATTTTATGACACCACACCCTCTCCCGCAGTCCCTGCCCCACGGAAGCAGGCTCCCTTGAGCAGCTAGGGCCTCCTGAGTTGGGGCAGTTGCCTACCTCTGGGCCTGGCGGGTGCAGCTCCCATCTCTCTCCGGGAGTGGAAATGTGGTCTGGAATAGGCAGGAAGGAGGTGGACTCCATAATGTACCCAGAAGCCAAGTAGATGCAGAGCGAGGTTAAAAAAAAAAAAAAAAAAAAAAAGGCACAGGAAGTTGTTAAGGGATACTTGAGAAAGAAGAGAGGGGGTGGAAAAGATGCTTTCTGGTTTAGGGTGGCGTAGGCTAAAATCAGTCGGAATACATACAGGTTATTCACTCGCGATTAATTTGTTTTATCCTGTGGGCGATGGGGAACGAGGGAAGGATTCAGTGAAACAGAGTTAGCTTTCAGATTCTGCCACTTGATCTAGGGATGAGTGTCAATTCATCTCTCTGGGTTGTTTCCACATCTGTTAAAACTGGGGAAGTAGTATTTGCTGGGCCGACCCTAGAACGGTGACAGGAACTAAACAGAGAACAGCTGTAAAACTTAAAAGGCCGATCTGCGGGGAGGGGGTGGTGGTGGTGGTGGTTTACAGTTAGCTAACAAGCCGACAGTAATATCTAAAGTGCTTCAGAAAACAATTCTGCAGTGAAGTCCGAAAATTAAGAGGCTTTTCGCCTGCAAACGACATGCCACAGACTGAGTCGGTCGCAGCCTCTCCTTGCTCTGCTGCTCAGCGCCTGGCTCAAAGCCGACGCAGGAAACCCTAGCCCGGGTTTGCTTGGAAGTCTCGGGCGCCGAGGACTCCCGGAGGCGGAGGATGACGGCGCGCGTGCGCGTGCGCGTGCGCGTGCGCGGCGCACCCCGCTCGGAGAAGGCGGCGGTGATCTAGGGGCGGGGCTGGCGCTGGGGCTGACCCGGACTGGGAATCCCCGCAATGCCTAACGGGTGGGGGCAGCGGAGCGTGCGTGGGCGCAGCCAGCCAGTGCGCAGGCGCGGGCACGCTCCCCTTGGCCTCCGCGCGGCGCTGTAGGCTGGGCGCGCGCCCGCGGCGGGTTCCGTTCCCGGCGGGCGGAGGGTTGTGCGCGCAGGAGCGAGCCGGCCGTGACGTGCGCCGCGCTACGCCCGACGTCACGGGTCCGTGTGTAGTGGCGGCCCGGCTGCCCTCAACGGCGGCGCCTGACGGAGGTGGTGCGGTCGCTGGGTGCGGCGTTCAGGGGTCGCGCGGCGTGCGGCGACAACCACGATTAGGACGACGATCGGGAGGCCGGGCACTTCCAGCCGCGGAGTCGCCGCTCCCGCCCCTTCTCCGGCCTCTGGCGGCGCCCGGCCCACGGCTTCCTCCTTTCCAGCCCAGCTTCGCGCGGGCCTCGGGGCCGCGGCGGCGAGAAGTACCTAAGGGCGCCGAGAGGCCCCGGCCGGCCGCGACGTTCCACGCGCCCGCCATCCCGCCCGGCGCGGGCTCCATGTGAAGGAGAGACTCGGCCCGCACCACACTCCTCGCGCGCCCCTCCGGCCCCCGGGGGCCCGCGGCCTCCCCCGACCGGGGGGGGGGGCGCGGTGACAGGCCGCGCGGGGGCGGAGGGGCGGGCTCGGAGGCAGCGGCGGCCCCTCCTCGGGCCTGCGGCTCCCTACGTCCCCGCGGAGCGGCCGGTACGTGCCTGTGTATGTGTGGGGCGGGGGCCGCGGGAAGGGGGCCGCAGCCCGCCTGTGAGCAGCTCCCCGGGCGGGGGGTTTCGCTGGGTGGTGGTCCCGCTCCAATTGGGCAGATCTCGGGGTCCCTGTATCCTGTCCTGGATCCCAGATCTGAGCGAAGTAGACTGCTGAGCTGGGTAGCTGTCAGACATGTACTCTGCAGGGATTTTAGAAGCAAGAGTGCATCTGGTCCCTTGGGAGAATCAGATATGTGCAGTAAGCGAAAAAGTGCTTGCCTTTGCACTGTCACATTGTGATTCTCTTTTGATTGGGGTTGATTCTTCCTTCTCGCTTTAGCTAGCACTAACTGCGCCGGGTAGTTGTCTTGCATTGTCTGACTTGGTCTTCTCAGCACAATGAGGTTGGTAGTGTCTCCCCATTTTACAGATAAAAGAATTGAGTCTCAGGGAGCTAGGGAATTTGCCCAAGGTCATGCAACTGGTAATCTGGGAAGCCTTGATTCCACTATGATGTCTTTTCCGTAGGAGTGTATTTTTGTGTCTTGAAAAAAAAAATATGTGAGGAAAATGAGAAGAGCTGGAGAGTTTCTTCCTGGGAGTAATGTAGTTTACTTGCCTCTAACGTAGGCTGTTCGATGTGTTTTGCTGCAACCTAGCCAAATCATTTTATTGCTTTTAAATAATTTTAAAAAGGCGCTGGGCACCTTCCCCTTTTTTTGCGGTAGGATTGAACAGAAAACAAATTTCACTCTTCTTAAGAGGAAATATAGTGAAGACTATTTGATACATATTAGAAGATGATAATTAAAAAAAGAAAATTGGTAACACTGCATGTTTCTTGAAAAGTTACAATGTTACTTGTGCAGTTTGTTCTTGACAAATACGGGGAACTCGCACTTGGGTTATTAGCTTGAGATTTCCTTATTGCAAAACTTGTTGCTGAATTATGTGGCAATGGCTGAACATACTTAGTAATTGGTGCAGTCTTATGCAATATTTCTGAGTTGAGTGTCAAAATTCAGTGTGTAGAATATCATAGAAACTTGTAATGGTGTGATTTTTTCCCCCTTTCCTTTGTATGTGGTGACTGATCAATGTTTATAAACTAAAAATTCTCATTTTAGCTTTGGCCTGTATTATTTCTTTGATTATGGTTGGTGAATAAGAAAAGAGCCTTTACGTTTCTCTTTACAGAGCAAATATTGATAAATTCCTTTGAGTAGTTGAAGCTTCACGCACAGTTGCGAATGTTTGAGAAATGTACTGATGCCCAATTACAGTACTCTGTAATTTTATCCAGTGTATTTTCAGTTTGAAAAAATTTGTAGTTGAATGATTTTGTATTGTCTGTAGAGAAAAAGTTAAATTATAGAGTTGACAGTGGTTGGTTCATAGATTGAATTGTTATTTGGTTAAAATATAAACTATGTTGAGTCCTGTTGAATTATGTTGAGTGTGAGATCATTATAGAATCGTTATCTAGCTGTGATATCCATGTGTCTCTTTTGAAAGACTAGTTGTTAAAGGCTTATTTTTAAAAATTGGATTACATTATGTACTCAATCTTTTAAGCAGTGGTTTAGGTGAATCTTTCATTTTTAGTTCACCTTACTGCTACCAAAGCGGTAAACTATTTAATAGTTGCTGTGTTAAACTGCAGTCATGTTTGATTCTTGACAGTTGCCACAGCTTTGATTTCAGGTTGATCTTTTCTCCCCTTCTAGAATTGGAGTTCACTGGGCTCCTCAACACACTCCCTCAACCTTTTATTATGAAAGTTTCAAGCATATGAGAAATTGCTAATCGTGAACATCCATACCATGACCCTTTAGATTCAATATTTGTTGACATCTTGCTGTATTTGCTTTATCTATAAATATGTGTGTATTATTTTTGGCTCAGCCATTTGAAACTAAGCTGTAAACATTATGGCACTTTCCCCCTAAATATGTCAGCATACATTTCCAAAGATGGACATTTCCTTACATAGCCAAAATACTATTACTGTCACTTTTTTTAGTTCATATTTTCTAATCAATAATTAGTTGATAGTTTCTTATTGGTAGTTCCTTAATGTAATCTAACATCATCCATACTTAAATCTATTTATACTGACTGGTCTTTTATGGTGTTTTACACCTAGCCACACCAAACCAAGATCCTATCAAGGTTTATTCACTGCATTTGGTTGTTAAGTCTCTTTGAGCTCTTCGAATCTAGAACAGTCTCACCTCTCCCTTTTAAAATGAGGTTGCTTTTTAAAAAGAGATCAAGCCAGTTGTCTTATAAAATGAGTCACATTTTCTTTGTCTGATTTTCCCCCCTCTTATGGTGTCATTTAGTGTATTCAGTTTCCCTGTATTAGTTAACTGTAAGCTAGGTTTAAAGGCTTGATTAATTTAAAATTAAATATTTTGGGCAAGAATAACCCCTCAGTGATCCCGTGTACTGCATATTGCTTCCCATCAGGTCATATGTTGTCAGGTCCCATCATTTGTGATGCTGAGTTTGATCACTTGGTTATGGGGGTGAAGGTAAGGTCTATCTATTTTCCCCACTGCAGTTAGCAGTCTGTGTTTTAGCTTTTCTTAGCCAATATTTGTTGCACAGAAGTAAGCAGAAATATAATAAAGGAAGAATGGATTTATTAAAAAACATTTTGAGGGGTGCCTGGATGGCTCAGTCGGGCATCTGACTTCGGCTCAGGTCATGGTCTCATGGTTTGTGAGTTCGAGCCCCGCGTCAGGCTCTGGGTTGACAGCTCACAGCCTCGAGTCTGCTTTGGATTCTGTGTCTCCTCTCTCTCTCTATCCCTCCCCTGCTCTTGCTCTGTCTTTCTCTCTGTCTCTCTCAAAAATAGAACATTGAAAAATATTTAAAAAAACATTTTGAGAAAACTATTTTTATGGTGTAATGCAAGGAGCACTGGATTAAGTGTCAGAAGATCTAAATCCTAATACTACCACTATGTGAAGTTCAAGAATTATAATAGAATTATATGTTTTTTTTAAACTCAGTGTTCTCATTTCATAATGATCAAGTTAGTAAACATTTGTGAATTTCTGTTTTTTTTAATTGAAGTATAATTGACATAGTATCCTATTAGTTTTAGGTGTATACCATAGTTATTTGATATTTTTATACATTACAGAATGTTCCCCACAATAAGTCTAGTTACCATCTGTCGCCTTACAAAGTTATATTATTGGCTGTACTCTCTATGCTGTATATTACATTTCTATGACTTACTTTATGAATACTGTAATTTCTGATAATAAGGAGTGTTGGTTACATTTAGAGGGGAACCTCATTTTAATTAAGCCAGGTAGAAATAAATCAAGTATATGTAATATGAGATTGAATTTATTTCCCAACTAATTGACATTTAGTGGGTTATTGGTTTATTTATTTTTAGGTTATTGTTTTAAAGAAGGTTTCATAATAGGATTTACTTAAGTAACACATTTTCTCATTAGAAATACGATTTAATTCATTAAACAGTTTATGTGAAGTTTTTCCACACGTAGGATGAACTATATATGGAAATAAAGAATCCTTTCCCTTATTCTCAAGGTGTTGTGTGAGGTATATCTCTGTATCTAGACACACATATACTTTTATAAGAAATGTGGCTGGGGGCGCCTGGGTGGCTGGGTTTAGTGTCCGACTTCAACTCAGGTCATGGTCTCACAGTTTGTGGGTTTGAGCCCCACATGGGGCTTTGTGCTGACCGCCCAGAGCCTGCTTCGGATTCTGTTTTCCTCTCTCTCTCTCTCTCTCTCTGCCCCTGCCCCGCTCTCTTGCAAAAAGAAATAAACATTTAAAAAAAAAAAAAAGAAAGAAAGAAATGTGGCTGTATAATTTTGTGGTTTTTTTGCCTTGTATATCTCTGGGATTTATTGGGAACATTTGTTGACTGCATTTTTTTAAGGTGGTTAATCATGTATATGCTTTGTAACATATCTTGTTGTCTTTATAGTTACTTAACCCTTAGATTATTGCTTAATTTTGTTTGTTTGTTACACTTTGTCTTCCCAACTAACAGGTAGAATCTTTGGGAGCCCTTCCTCTAACTAACACATTGCCTTTCTTATAAGTGCTCAAGAGTGTTTTGTTTGAGATTCATAGTACCGTAAATTTTATAAGCACTATGTGGTTTATAAACTTCGGGAGTTTTTTCTAAAGGTAATTTTTCCCATTTGTGCAGTTAGTAATTTGTGTGGACTTTAGTAATTAATAATGACAAAGTAAAATAATTGTTTAAGATACGATTTTATCGGTATTCTTTGGATAATTCCCAGATTAGGTCCCCTCATCACTACTACTTCAGAATGCTTCTCAAGCCCACTGCACCTGCCTCTCTCTACCATCATACTCACCACATTGCTCTAGAATTATGTCTGTGTCCTCCACTGGGAAGTTAGCTCTTCAAGAACAGAGGCAGTAGTGTTGTGTTGATTTTGGGGCACCCAGCACCATGCCTGGAGCCAAATATTTATTGAAAGAGAATTGACAGAAGGGACCTCCTTTTTCAGTGTCCTAAGATTCTTAAAAGGTGGTGCCTACCAAATCGCTGATCATTTACAGAATGTTTCTTCTTTATTTATTGGTTGAGTTTTCTTTGTTCTCTTTTGTGGTATTGTTTATTTAGCAAACGTAAGCTATTTCTATATTCTATGCACTGATTTAGGTGCTACTTTAAAGATACTTATTCCCTATTAACAACCTAAGGAAGTAGTTATTATTATGCCCATATTACAGATTAGGAAATTGAACCACAGAGACAATAAGTAACTACCCATATTCACACTTTTTGTGCATGGTGGAGCTGGAACTTTAATGCAGGTAGTCTGACTTCACAATATGTGCTCTTAAGAATCGCACCATGCTGCCTCTCTGCTTTATCAGGGCAACCAGAAAATTGGAATTGCTTTACCAGAGTACTATTGGTACCATTCATGGAGACCCAACTGTGTATCAGGATGGGGAAGGCACTTCAGAAGGCCTTGAAGAAGAGGTAGTACTTGAACTAAGTTAACAAAATTGGTAAACTTTACAGGTAAACTGATTGTGATTATAATATATTGAAAAAATTAAATATAGAAAAGATAAGGAAGCAAATATTAGTAATCAGTTAAGAGTATATATTTGGGAGTCAGACCTGAATGGGAGTCCCAGCTGTGCTGTTCATCCTATCTATGCTTCACTTATCTGTAAAATAGCGAGAATAGTATGTAACTCATTGGTTTGTCATTAGGTTTAATGAAATAATATGTTTAGTACAGTGCTTCGCATATAAAAAGTGTTCAGTAAACATTGTCAGGTATTGTAAAAATTTCCCATAGTTCACTTAGGTCATGCCTATTTTGATGTTATAGAAGCCCTTCTATTTAATGTGATTAAGATTGGTGGGTCAGTTTAATTAAAAAAAATTAATATAAGGGGAATTAAGTGATACATTATTACTTTAATTTTTTTTTTTTTGAACACAGAGATGTAAACTAGTCTGAGTTAAAGTGATCCATCTGGAGTTGTATGGTTATTTCTCCAAGTCTTACAGCTTGTTCACCTATGCCCACTTTAACAACACTTTCTTTTTTTAAAAACTAGCCTTTGAGTCTTTCTAAACACTCAACTTCATTCTCATAGAGACAGTTTTCACATTCACAATTTCTTTGGGTTATATCATATTTAAACTGTATAACGAGCACGTAAACACATTTGATTCTTGGTAAATTGATGGGTGCAGAAATGTACTGGTTTGGTAAAAGATAAATTTAACATTGCATGTTCAACATTTTATCCGAAGGCTCTATTTATTTATTTATTTATTTATGTACTGGTTTGGTAAAAGATAAATTTAACATTGCATGTTCAACATTTTATCCGAAGGCTCTATTTATTTATTTATTTATTTATTTATTTATTTATTTATTTATTTATTTTCAGAGGGAGCAAGCCAGGGAGGGTCAGAGAGAGAGAAATCCCAAGCAGGTTCCGCACTGTCAGCGTAGAGCCCGACATGGAGGCTCGAACTCACATTGTGAGATCATGACCTGAGCTGAAACCAAGAGTTGGATGTTTGACTGAGCCACCCAGGCGCCCCTTATCAAAAGGTTTTATAGGGAGAGTGGACTGTTGGTTAATTTGCCAAGTTGGTTTGTTAAGGAGGTTAGATAAGAGAAATTATTGATACCTTGCCTTCTGAGTTTATGGATGTAGGTATTATGTAGATATTTAAACAAATAGCGAATGTAGATTGAAAGCTAAGAGTCATAATATCTCACTTTTATTTCAGTTCATTCTTTTTTTTTTTATCTGTCCTTTGGTTTTTCTTTGTATTATGGTTCTTTGGAAATGTGTATAGTTTTTAGATTTCCATTCTCCATCTTACATATTTGTCATCATCTTTTAATGTTTTCATCTCTGTTATTTTACTTTGTGTTCCAGGAGAGCTGCTTGTGTTTGATCTCCATAGCCACATTGGCGGTTCTGCTCTTTTGCCCTCTACTGTGTTTTAAAAAAAATATTTTTCATCTCATGAATATTTTAATTCTGCAGTTGACTTCCTATTATCTTGGTAATCCTTGGTCTTTCCCATTTCTTTTTTTCCTCTTATCCTTGTTTTGCATTTCAGCCAGATCTCTCCTTCAGTTTTCTGTTTTTGTTTCATAAAGGTATATCTTCTGGCATTGAGGATATCACACATTAATTATATCTTGGGAGGAAGAAGTAATGTATAAGTAAAAGAAGTAAAGAGTGTTTGTTACATGTCAGAAGCTTTACATACATTACTTTTACGTGACTGTGGTAGACCATAGTATCCTGGTTTTGAGCTAGGAAATTGAGGCCCTGAAGTATTAAGAGGCTTGTTGATAGTCACATAGTATAGATGGGGATTTTTTTTTTTAATTTTTTTTTTCAACGTTTATTTTTTTGGGGACAGAGAGAGACAGAGCATGAACGGAGGAGGGGCAGAGAGAGAGGGAGACACAGAATTGGAAACAGGCTCCAGGCTCTGAGCCACCAGCCCAGAGCCTGATGCGGGGCTCGAACTCACTGACCGCGAGATCGTGACCTGGCTGAAGTCGGACGCTTAACCGACTGCGCCACCCAGGCGCCCCAAGATGGGGATTTTAAATGGCTCTTTTAGAGCAAGAGTTCCTTAGCCTTCTCTCTGCCTCCACATTGTTTACATGAAGCCTTCTCCTTGGAAATGTGTGCGCTGGAATCTTCTGGGGGTAGGGCCAACATGATTTTTGAAAAGTGCCCACAAATATAGATATTATTCTTACCTCTCATTCTTCGTAATTGTAGAGAATTAAATCAGAGAGTTCTGATAAATATTTGGGTAAACCTGAATGATTTCTGTGTTTGAAGTAAATACACTTTTCAGTGGAATGAGAATAACCTGGCCTATTTTAAGTAAATGGTATGGGAAGTATGTTAATTTTTCTGATATTTAGGAGAAGTGATAGGAATGATTTTAATGTACGTGGTCAGAGAAGGGATAAAATTTCTTGAAATGATGGGGCGCCTGGGTGGCTCAGTCAGTTGAGTGTCCAACTTCGGCTCAGGTCATGATCTTGCAGTCTGTGAGTTCGAGCCCCGCGTCGGGCTCTGTGCTGACAGCTCAGAGCCTGGAGCCTGTTTCAGATTCTGTGTCTCCCTTTTCTCTGCCCCTCCCCTACTCATGCTCTGTCTCTCTGTCTCTCTCTCTGTCAAAAATAAACATAAAAAAAATTAAAAAACAATTCTTGAATTGAGTAGAATGAACACGAGGAATTTTTAGTGTGATTTTTAAAATTAAATTTTAGGGGCGCCTGGGTGGCTCAGTCGGTTGAGCGTTCAACTTCAGCTCAGGTCACGATCTCACGGTTCGTGAGTTTGAGCCCCGCGTCGGGCTCTGGGCTGATGGCTCAGAGCCTGGAGCCTGCTTCCGATTCTGTGTCTCCCTCTCTCTGCCCCTCCCCCATTCATGCTCTGTCTCTCTCTGTCTCAAAAATAAATAAACATTAAAAAAAAATTAAAAAAAAAAAAATTAAATTTTAGACTATCATCCTGAAAGGCTATGAACAATAAGTCTCCAACTCAGGGCCTTAAAACAACAAAGATTTAGTTTTTGCTCATGCCAGGTGTTCATTGAGGGTCAGTTGACGCGCTTCTGCTCAACATTGTCATTCTTACTTTGAATCCCACTTTGGGACCTCCCTTGGGAGCAGTCATTATCTGGAACATTACTGGCTGCCATAGGTAAAAGAAAAAAAACACTCTAGGTTTTTCTTTTGTATTGTGCTTTCTGGGAAGGAAAATTTTTCTTTACCCTTCTTGGTTATTTGGTAGATTGACTTAAGATTGATAAACAGGAGAAAAACAAATTTAATTATATATGTACAGAAGCCCCATAAGGATGGGAGATCCACAGGCAGACTGGCAATTGAGGCTTATATGCCATCCTGAGCAGAGAAAGGGTAGGTTTTTGGGACTTCAAAGGGAGGGGAGGAAGACAGTTTATGGGAAGATGGGAAGAACAAATGTTTGGTAAACATGTTTGCCATGTTTTGTGGAGAAGGTGGGACACTGAGGAATTTGATCTCCAGGCCCTGTCAGCTTCCCCCACCCAGTTTACCATGCTTGCCCCATATTCTTTGTAGTTATTTTAGGTGATAGTTCAGGTAGACCAGACCTATCTAAATTCTTTTTTTTTTTTCTATGTTTATATTTGAGGGAGAGAGTGCGAGCAGGGGAGGAGCAGAGAGAGAGGGAGACACAGAATCTGAAGCAGGCTCCAGGCTCTGAGCTGTCAGCACAGAGCCCGATCGATGCAGGGCTTGAACTCTGGAGCCTTGAGATCATGACTTGAGCTGAAGTCTGATGCTTAAGTGCGATTGAGCCACCCAGGCACCCTCCCCCTCACCCCAATCTAAATTCTTTAGGCTGTTAAAGGGGAGGTAAAAAGCTCTTCCTGAGTCTTTTGGACCTTGATTGACTTCAGTTCAAAGTAATCTATAAGCCAAAGTGGCATATTTGAAGGAGGCTCATTCTGAACCTCTTCACACTCAATACTTTTGACACTTCTGATCACCAAATATGTATGTGTGGGAGGCATTTCCATACCTTAAACAATTTTGTAATAGCAGCCAGACATAAGGTCATATCCCACAGGTTAAGAGCTCCATTGCAGGGAACTGTCCGCCCTTCAGGCTCAGTGGCATGGTAGGTAGTTGCCTGTGCTTCAGACCAATTGGCTGTAAATCAGAGGTTCCCATTCTTTGGGAATCTTTAGGTTCAGTTAATTTGCTAGAGCAACTCCCAGAATTCTGGAAAACACTTCACTTACTAGATTACTGGTTTGTTATAAAAGGACATAACCCAGGAACAGGCAGGTGGAAGAGATACATAGGGCAAGGTTTGGGGAAAGGAAGTGGCTGTGGAGTTTCCATGCTCTCTCCCAGTGTACCACTCTTCCAGCACCTCCAGGTGTCTGCCACCCCAGAAGCTCCCCAGGACCCATCTTCTTGGGTTTTAAATGGAGGTTTCTTACCTAGGCATGACTGATTAAATAATTGGCCATTGGTGGTTGAGCTTAATCTCTAGCCCTTCTCCCCTCCCTAAAAGCCATGGGAAGGAGCTCAAAGTTCCAACCCTCTAATCACATGGTTCCGGTGGCAACCAGCTTCCCTGGATCAGTGCTTTTCAAAAGTCATCCATTAACATAAACTGAGGTGTGGCTTAAAGAGATTCCTTATGAATAACAAAAGACACCGACTTGTCCTAGCTACACCTGTGATGAGCATATCATAAAGTGTAAACTTGTTGAATCACTATATTGTACACCTGAAACCAAGGTAACATTCTGTGTCAACTATACTTCAATTAAAAAAAAGAAAAAAGACACCTGGTTTTTCTGAGCTCTTTGCCAGAAATGAGGACAAAGACCAGATATGTGTTTATTGTAAATCATACTCTCACACCAGGATAGAATGAAAATAGAATGTGTGAAAGTACACTCAGACTTTTAAAGCTTTTACCTGGAAGAAATATTCACCACTTCTATCCATGTGTATTGGCCGGAGGAAGTCTCATGGCTGTAACTAAATTGAACAGGGTGGGGAAGTTCAGTATTTCCAAATACCAGAAGAAGAACATCAAGTATTGGTGAACAGCCCTACGACCAAAGCAATGCTGTGGAAAACTGTTTGAAAATTATTATTTAAAAAAAATTTTTTTTTAATGTTTATTTATTATTGAGAGACACAGAGAGAGCATGAGCTTGGGAGGGGCAGAGAGGAGGAGACACAGAATCCGAAGCAGGTCCCAGGCACCAAGCTGTTAGCACAGAGCCCCACGTGGGGCTTGAACTCACAAGCCGTGAGATCATGGCCTAAGCCGAAGTTGGACACTTAACCGACTGAGCCACCCAGGCAACCTGAAAATTATTTTTGAAAATTAATAGGAGCCAATGAGAAAAATGTGAATCGATACTTTATAAGCCACTGGGAACAGATCTATAGCCTAAAGAAGTCAGTTTGTAATTGTTTTTGTGCTGTTACTATCTCTAAATGTTTTCAAGTCATATTTTAGATTTGACATAAAAGTGCTTATTTCTCATTATTTGATGAGTTTGTGATTATTCTAATTAGGTTTGACTTGTTACATTCTAATGGTATTTGTGGAGTTTTAAGACAAAATGTTTTTGTTTTTTGTTTTAATACAGTAAGGTAATGAGATTAATGTCCCTGATTTAATTTAAGGAGAGATTGTCATGATTTATGTGATGGCTTTAATGTATTTGAAATCAGTTTAGGCATTTAAACATAGCCTGTTGATTCCTTTTAAAATTACTAATATTGTGCAATATGACCAGTATGTCAAACTATATATAAAATTTCTGAGTTGCTTAGACACTATAAGGAAACAAAAGGTGTAGAAGTAGCTCTGCCTTACTGTTGATAAAAATCTACTTTGAGAGATGGTATATTAACCATCTAGTCTGTAAATAGTAGATGACCGCATTCTAATGACTTTACCCCCAAACCACCATGTCTCTGCTTATATAAACTTGTCTCGTGATTTGGGAAAGAGTAGATTAGTGATGTGGTCTGAGATCATGTAATCCATGTTATTAATCAGCATTGCAGTTAATGTCTCGTAGCCATGAACTGTTGCATACTTCCTTACTGTTGAGAGTTTTACTTAGGGGTGTGCCAAGGGGATTTCTTGCCTAGAGTTTTCCTCAAGAGAGTACCACAAACTGTATTCCATTCTGTTTGTTTAATATTGATGGTAGGTAGGAAAGCCTGAGTTCAGTCTTAAATCTGACATTAATTAGAAATAGACTGTGACAGAGGGACTTCAACATTTCTGAATTTGAAAAAGTTGCCCCAGGTGATTTCTTAAGGACTAGCCTGTCTAGTCTGTGATTCTGTGAGACCCACAACATAACAGAATATAGTAAAGACTCAAAAGAAATGGAAGTTTTCTTGCTTGGGGGGTTGAGATGACAGTAGTCCAGGGAATATTTGTTATAGGGCAGCATTTGGAAGATAAATAGCTGTGTTTAAGTGTGACTAATTTGTTAGAATGACATCTCTTAAAGGTATTTCATAACCAGATACCTTGCATTGTGCTTGACATGTAGGCTTTCAGTAAAATGCTTGTTGAAAGAGTGAAAGAGTAACTTCAGAATAATGTGATAGAAACCAGAATCATCTGTGGACAGTTTAGTGATAAAATCCAGTAAACATTGAGCCCTAGAAAATAACAGAACTGAATTATTCTCATGTTATGAATGAGGAACCAAGACTAGTGGAATGTGTTTTTGGAAATACTTTCGCCAAAAAGAGAGGGAAGATCTTTTTGGAAAAAGGTGAAAGGTATTGGAAAAATTGTACATGCACTCTTTTATGTCCACTAGAAAATTTTAAATAATTTAGGGATATGCTTGGATAAGCCCAAAATGATTACATAAAAAAATGAAGCGGGGCGCCTGGGTGGCGCAGTCGGTTAAACGTCCGACTTCAGCCAGGTCACGATCTCGCGGTCCGGGAGTTCGAGCCCCGCGTCGGGCTCTGGGCTGATGGCTCAGAGCCTGGAGCCTGTTTCCGATTCTGTGTCTCCCTCTCTCTCTGCCCCTCCCCCGTTCAAGCTCTGTCTCTCTCTGTCCCCAAAATAAATAAACGTTGAAAAAAAAAATTAAAAAAAAAAAAAAATGAAGCTTCTGGGGCACCTGGGTAGCTCAGTGGGTTAAGCATCCAACTCTTGATTTCAGTGTGGGTCATAATCTCGCAGTCGTGAGATCGAGTCCCGCATTAGACTCCATACTGAGCATGGTGCCTGCTTGAGATTCTCTCTCTCCTCCTGTCTCTCTCCCCTTCCCCCATTCACTCTACCTCCACCCCCTCAAAATAAATAAACTTAAAAAAAATGAAGCTACCCTATTTCGCAGTGGACAAACCACACATCAGCAAATATTTTTCTTCTCAGAATCCTTCTATATCTTTGTTTTTTGTTCTTCCATCTTCACATGTCAAAACAGAACATGGAAGTGCCCGAAGTGTTCTTAGCTTACTTTGTTCTTAGTTAATAAATTAATATTGACATGCTAATCTGATGCCTGCTCTAGTGCTTTCTGTCACTTAAATCTTCCTTTTTTGGAAACGGGAGGATCAAGTAGGGAGATACTGTTTCTTTAGAATAAGGGACACTTCAGCCTGTTTGGAAGCAAGGATAGGCTGTGCAGAACTATAATAGAAGGCTTGAATGGAGGCTATGAAAGGACCAAGTGGCCTAGATTTGGTTTTGCAGGAAGATCTCAGAAGGAAGGTTTGCAGAGACTTATTGGTCATTAGATTGGGAGGAGGCTTGAGTAGTTACATTAGTTAGGGTTCAATTAGGGAAGGAGAAGTGCTGTGATATTATGGGATAAGGAATTTATGTAAGGTGTAAGAGCTTCTACAGTTGTGGGAGAAACTCAGAAATAAGAGTCTGTAAGGGGGAATTGGCAGATCAAAGTCAGTAATCAGCCTTCCTAAAACAGTGGTACTTTGGGCCGAAGTTTGTAGATAAATCTGAGGAGTCTGGTATGCCCAGCTGCTGGAGTAGAATCACACAGTAGAGCTGGTAGAAGGTCTATGGAAAGCTGTTGCCTCTGCATAGCCTCTCCTGTGGTTTCTAGTCAAGCGTTTGGTGGTAGCCCTGAGGTTGCTGTTTTGTCAGCAAGGTGCAATCAGGAAAAGGCTGTATGCACAAGGGGAGAGCAGAGACATGGAATTTGCTGGCAACTGCACCTGTCTATCTAACCCTGATCTTCGGAGTAATTTCCTCCTTTGGCTAACTCTAACCTGGAACCATATGGGAAGAGGATTCTGGGAAATGTAGTTTAAACTCAATCAAGTTGACATAGTACAGACTGGCACAGTAGGTGAGCGTGGGGTGGGTGGGGAAACTACAGATGTGATTGTGATGAGAATGGTATTTTATAGATCTAGGTTCATTCTGTGAGAGAGCATGTCTTTAAATTCAAGGCTTTTCCCACCTCTCTGAGATGGGGAGATAATATCTTCCATATGGGAGTATTCTGAATATTAAATAAAATGTTTGTAAAGCATTTAGCAGAGTATAAGCACAGTGCAAGCTGTTATAAATAGTAGCTTTATTAATAGTAGTAATTAGTAGTAATGAGAAAGGAAGAGTACATATTTTGAAAGGGGAGGAGAGAAGTGTACGGAAGAGAGATGGATAATGAGGGGAACAAAGTAGAAGGCATGGTTCCTAATATGTGAGAATGCTGTGGTCTACCTGCAGGGAACACATGTAAACATAGAATGGGAAGGTAGTGTAGGAGGTAATATCTTTTAAGAAAGGTGATTCTTTGTCATGGTGAGTGGAGAGACAGTATGTGCTGTCATTCTAGTGTAATTAAGGTTAAGTGGTAGTGTATGTGAAATGCCTTAGCACGCTGGCAGTGCACAGTGGATAGTTATTTGCTACTTCTGTCAGTTACCCTCATGACCAGGTGAGGGGAATAGGGAAGGCTTAAGCCAAGTCCTTTTTTTTTAATTAAAAAAATTTTTTTTTTAATTTTACACTTATTTATTTTTGAGAAACAGAGTGAGACAAAGCGTGAGTGAGGGAGGGACAGAGAGAAGGAGACACAGAATCTGAAGCAGGCTCCAGGCTCTAAGCAAGCAGTCAGCACAGAGCCTGATATGGGGCTCGAACCCACAAACTGTGAGATCATGACCTAAGCTGAACAAAGTCAGACGCTCAACGGACTGAGCTACCCAGATGCCCCTAAGCCAAGTCCTTAAAAGGTGGTTTGGTCAAGTAGCAAAAAGAGAGGAAGCCTTTCAGACATAGAGAAGAAATAAAAGGTAGGCATCAGCAAGACACGTAGCACTTGATTAGTACTGCTCAGTACCTATTTATTCCTCCTCTTTGCTTTTGGTTATCTATTTGTAATTTCTAGAGATTGTCTGTGTTTGCTTCTGCTTGGGTCACTTGCCTACCTCTGGGCCATCAGTATGGCGAGGGATGTGGGACCACACTGTGCTAGTTTGGTGATATTAGGTAATCAAGTGGGTGGTTGGAGGTGGGGATGGTCAAAGGGACATATTTCCAGAAGAAGGCCACTATGGGTGAATAACTTTAATCACTCCCTTTGTTATAGTTGTTCAGTTTTGTAATTCTACCTTGTTCTTTTCAGTTCCTTGAATTAAGCATTTTTTTTTAACGTTTATTTAAAACGTTTTTTAATTTAAAAGCTGAAGTCAGATGCTTAGCCAACTGAACCACCCAGGTGCCCCTCGAATTAAGCATTTTAATCTTGTTTCATACAATTAATATTTGTTTAGGTTTATCATGTTTGCCAGATTTTTGCTAACATTTGTTCTCCTGGAATCACTTTCCTTTTTCTTTTTTTTTTTTTTTTTTGAGAGCAGGAGTGTGCAAGTAAGCGAGGGGCAGAGGGGTTGTGAGAGAGAGTGAATCCCACAAGGGGTGGGGGGAGGGCAGAGAGAGAGAGAGGAGGAGAGAGGGAGAGAAGGAGGGAGGGAGGACTTGAACTCAGGAACCATGAGATCATGACCTGAGTTGAGGTCAGAGGGGCCACGCAAGTGCTCCTCATTTTCTTTTTTCTTGAAGTATATCCTTTAGAAGTTTCTCAATTAAGGGTCTTTGGTGATAAATTACAATTTTTATTTGTTGGAAATCTTTAGCTCTTGTTTTTGTTTTTTTTTTTAAGTTTATTTATTTATTTTGAGAGAGAGAGAGAGAGAGCATGAACAAGAGAGGGGCAGAAAGAGGGAGAGACAGAGAATCCCAAGCAGGCTTCTCACTGTCTATGCAGAGCCAGCTTCAGTCTCTAACTCATAAACCGTGAGACCATGGCCCAAGCTGAAATCAAGAGTTGGATGTTTGACTGAGCTACCCTGGTGTCTCATTGTTTTTTTTTGTTTTTGTTTTTTTAAGTTTATTTATTTGTTTATTTGAAAGAGAGAGGAGTGCCTGTGTGGCTCAGTTGGTTAAGCGTCTGCCTTCGGTTCAGGTCATGATCTCATGGTTCTTGAGTTTAAGCCCTGCATTGGGCTCTCTGCTGTCCACGCAGAGCCCACTTCAGATCCTCTGTCACCCTCTCTCTCTGTTCCTCCCCCACTTGTGTGCATGCATTCTCTCTCTCTCTCTCTCTCTCTAAATAAACAAATAACTTTGAAAGAGAGAGAGAGTGTGCAACATGCCAGGGAGGGGCAGAGAGAGGAGAGAGAAAATTCCAAGCAGGCTCCATGCTGTCAGCGCGGAACCTAATGCAGGACTCGAACTGACGAGCCCTGAGATCATACCTAAGCTGAAATCAGGGGTTGACACTTAACTGACTGGCTATCCAGGCACCCCTAGCTTTTGTTCTTGAATGATATTTTAGTTGCAAGTGAAAATCTACATTAGCAGTATTTTTCCCTCAGCATTTCAAAGATATTATTCCATTCAGTTTTCTGCCATATAATCAGATATAAAGGGCTATGTGGATGTTTTATAAATGATGATGTATTTTATTGTGCCGTTAGTATATAATTAAGCTTTTGAATGGAAATATTCATATTGGTTTTTATTTTAATTTTAAAATTCAGTGAATATTTATTGAAAACCTTAGGAATGTCAGAGGGAATGAGTAAAATAGGCCTTTAAAAAATCTAATACATTTTGTTCACATGCACAATATTTCTAAAATGTTTAATTACCTTTTCTGCATTAGCACTGAAGATAAACAGATAAACTGGTCATTCTTTTTTTTTAAGTTTATTTATTCTGAGAGAGCGAGTGGGGGAGGGGCAGAGAGCGAGGGAGAAAAGAGTCACAAGCAGGCTCTGCGCTACTGGGACAGAGCCCCATGCAGGGCTAGAACTCCCAAACCATGAGGTCATGACCTGAGCCAAAGTCAAGAGTTAGTTGGATGCTTAACCGACTGAGCCATCCAGGCTCCCCAGCTGGTCATTATTTCTATAATTATAAAACTTCATTCTGGTGAAAGGGAGAGAGACACATTAGGGTGACTGTATAATTTATTACCCAGAGTGGGCTACTTTGGAGAGTGGAAGGAGACTGTCTTAATAATTATCCTGGGTCAAAAAAAATAAACTGGTACTGTGCTTCGTAAACTGGGACATATGGTTACCCTTCCTATGTGCATATGAATATATTACAGTAAAATATGTACAAAATACCATGGGCACATTATAAGTAATATAAAATTGACTATAAAAGTATAAGTAGTATATGTAAATATCCAAATACTGAAGCTATATTTAATTAGCGATAGCAGTAATACTTTGATTTACTAGGAATGAAACATACCTAGATGTCAGCTTAACCTAATGAAAATATGTCAAAAACCACATTTGGCAAAAAAGCTTAAGAAATCTACAAATTGGATACCCAGAAATAGGGAAAATTGTGTGCAAAGTGCTCGTAGTGGCAATTTAGTTAACTGGAGTAGGTTTTCTGAATAAGTTGTTCTGATATGGATGTTAAGAGTAAGAATTCCTAAAGAGGAGGGAGAGATGAGCATTCAAAGGACAGGCAGAAGTTAAGGACCAGGAGGTGGGATCTGTTAAGTCCTTTGGGAAAGGCAGGTGGGTTGGATTGACTAAACAGATGTGTGCTGTGTAATGTTGTGGTTGTAAGGAGACTCAGATTTGAGATTGCTTTATTTTAAGGTATTTGTTAATGGACTTGCCAGGTACAATTGGGTGCTGTGGGATATATGAGTATGGGCGTCGAGGTGGCCTAGTTGGTTAAGTGTCGGACTTTGGCTCACGTCATGATCTCATGGTTTGTGAGTTCAGGTTCCACATCTGGCTCTGTGCTGACAGCGTGGAGCCTGCTTGGGATTCTCTCCCTTTCTCCCTGTCCCTCTCCCACTCCCATTCTTTCTCTCTCTCTCTCTCTCTCTCTCTCTCAAAAAAACAAATAAACATTAAAAAAAAAGATATGTAAGTAATATTTCTTGTCCTCAAGGAGCTTACAGTAATGAAGACACAGCCAGGTGCCCATATACAACCTTTTTACAAAGCATGAAATGAAAGGGTTTATGGGAATTGGTTTGATGAAAATGGCTAGCCTTGGGGTTTTATGTTGGAGTTTGAGATTCTGACAATGTATACTGACTTCAGAATTCTGACGGAGGAGTACTGTGTTTGATATTATTTGGGAGTTTTGATTTATGTGATAAGCAACAGAAAGTGTTCAGCGCCTACCAGCAGAATGAGTATATTCAATATAATCCTGTTTTGACCATAAACTTGGTCATGATTTTATTATACCAGTATTAAAGTATAAGTATTTGCCTTTCTATGCTTTGGAAAGACTTTAGAATTTTAAAAGACATTATTAGTATTATATAATTTGGTATTTCATCATTTAAAAAGTTCAGGTGACTAGTGAAGGGAGCATACACAATAGGCAGGTGTTACATGTTGATGGAACAGATAAACCAATGAGAGTATAATGTAGACTGTAAGAGTGGGTGCTGAACAGGATTGTCTGGGCTCCGATGCTGAACTTAGTAAATGTTAGTTGCTATTTTTTGAGTATTCACTAAGCTCTAGTATTCTAATAAGTGCTTTACAAATACTTGATTCAAATGTTATAATAATCATACGAAGTGGGTACTGTACCCATTTTACATTATAAGGAAATGGGCACCGAGAGCCATTATTATTAATTATTATCAGTGAACCATTGACTAATGTTTTTGGCAAACCAATTACAATCTTTTATTTGTAGTGGTTGATAGAAATACCAGGGAATGATAACCACGGTGCAAATATCGTATCTACATCAGCCTACAGTGATTTGAGAGTTTTTGACAAGCTTAGATTCGTTAGAGTATTGATTTAGGAGCTACCCTCTTCTTCAGGATAATCTAATTCAGGGAAAAGTTAAGATTCATACACATTTAAAATAGATTTCCTAGTATTCTCAGTATGGTTTAAGAGTAAGAAAAAAAAACCCCTTAAGTATATCAAATTAATTTTAACAAACATTTGTATAATTATTATTGTATGCCAGGCTCCTTCTAAGCACTTTATAAACATTAACTTGTTTAATTCCCATGGCAATCCAGTGATGGTATTACATCTAATACACCAATAAAAATCTTTGTATTACAGATAAGGAAACTAAGACAAAGAGAGATTGCGTCATTTGCCTAACATCACACAACTAGTGAGTGGCGGATGTGGATTTCAAACCCAGGCAGTTTGGCTGCACAGTTTGAGTGTTAACCACTGTGCTTGCTGTTTTTCTGTTTGTTGTTGTTGTTGTTTAGTTTCAAGTTTTTATAAATAACATAAAGTGTAATATTAGTTTCAGGAGTAGAATTTAATGATTCATCACTTACATACAACACCCAGTGCTCGCACAAGTGCCTACCTTGATATCCACCAAACATTTAACCCATCCCCTGACCCGCCCTCCTTCTAGCATCTTTGTTTGTTCTCTATAGTTAAGAGTCTGTTTCATGGTTTGTCTCCTTTTTCCCCCCTATGTTCATGTTTTGTTTCTTAAATTCCACATAAGTGTGAAATCATATGGTGTGTGTTTCTCTCTGACTGACTTCACTCAGCATAGTACTTTCTAGCTTCATCCATGTCTTTCCAAATGGCAAGATTTCATTCTTTTTTATGGCTGAGTAATACTCCACTTGTGTGTTTTGTGTGTGTGTGTGTGTGTGTGTGTATGTGTATGTGTGTGTGTATGTGTGTATACGTTACCTTAATTCATTTGTCAGTTGCTGGACATTTGGACTCTTTCCATAATTTGGCTATTGCTGATAATATTGCTATAAACATTGGGGTGCATGTATCCTTTTGAATCAGTATTTTTGTATCCTTTGGATAAATACCTAGTAGTGCAATTGCTGGACTCTAGAGTAGTTCTATTTTTTTTTTTAATTTTTTTTTAACGTTTATTTATTTTTGAGACAGAAAGAGACAGAGAATGAAAGGGGGGAGGGTCAGAGAGAGAGGGAGACACAGAATCGGAAGCAGGCTCCAGGCTCCAAGCTGTCAGCACAGAGCCTGACGCCCGGCTTGAACTCGTGAACCACAAGATCGTGACCTGAGCCGAAGTCGGACACTTAACCTACTGAGCCACCCAGGTGCCCCTAGAGTAGTTCTGTTCTTAACTTCCATACTGTTCATACTGTTTTCCACCCTGGAAGTGCAGTTTGCATTCCCACTAACAGTGTAAGAGGGTTCCGCTTTCTTCACATCCTCCCCAGCATCTTTTGTTTTTTGTGTTGTTAATTTTAGCCATTCTGACAGGTGTGAGGGTGATATCTCATTGTAGTTTTGATTTGTATTTCCCTGATGTTGAGCATCTTTTCATGTGTCTGTTAGCCATCTATATGTCTTTGGAAAAATGTCTTTTCATGTGTTCTGCCCATTTTTAAACTGGATTATTTGTTTTTTGGGTATTGTGTTTGGTAAGTTCTTTATAGATTTTGGATGCTAACCCTTTATCAGATATGTCATTTGCAGATATCTTGTCCCATTCTGAAGGTGGCCTTTTAGTTTTGTTGATTGTTTTCTTTGCTGTGCAGAAGCTTTTTATCTTGATGATGTCCCAACAGTTCATTTTTGCTTTTGTTCCTCTTATTTCCAGAGATGTATCTAGTAAGAAGTTGCTATGGACAACGTCAAAGAGGTTATTGCCTGTGTTCTCTAGGATTTTGATGGTCTCCTGCTTCACATTTAGGTCTTTAGTCCATTTTGATTTTATTTTTGTGTATGGTGTAAGAACCATTTCATTCTTTTGCATTGGTTTGATTTCATTCTTTTACAGTGTTGCTGTGCAGTTTTCAAAATACCATTTGTTGAAGAGACTGTCTTTTTTTCCATTGGGTATTCTTTCCTGCTATGTTGAAGATTAGTTGACCATATAGTTGTGGGTCCACTTTTGGGTTTTCTATTGTATTCCATTGATCTATGCTGGTTTTTTTGTTTGTTTGTTTGTTTGCTTCCAAATGTTTGTTTAGTTTTGAGAGAGAGAGAGCAAGCAGGGAGGGACAGAGAGAGAGGGAGACAGAGGATCCGAAGTGGGCTCTGTGCTGAGAGTAGGAGCCCAATGCAGGGTTGAACCCACAAACTGTGAGATCATGACCTGAGCCAAAGTCGGACACTCAAATGACTGAGCCCCCTGATCTATGCTGTTTTTATTTTTGTAGGGAGCATAACCTACTGAGAGATAAAATGTGAGTGAGTGTGAAGTAATGTTACAGATGATAAATACATTCGGTTTCTGTATAATACTTTACAAGAAAAATCAGAATTTAGTAATTTCATAAAAATGGTTGCTCTGCATTTAGAATGGTCAGATTTTGAATTCAGATCCCTCTATGACTCTAAAACATTCTATGATCATATTCTGCTTCCCAAGGAAATGTGAAAACTCAAATTTGGTTTGCCAAATAAAGCACATATTCTTTTGAAATATCAGTCAAGAAATGATAAAACATTTTAACTAAAAAATCTTTTAGGACTTAATAGGAGGAAGGCAGCAAATCCTAAATAATGATGATTATCGTGTCAACAGGGACCACTTGATGGACATTAGACTTTGTCTTCTAAGTATGTGCAGCCCTGTTTACAAATGATTACCACTTTATATGAGGTGTGATCATTCAACCAATTTGAAATAACTATGAGTTGTGACTAATAAGTTATTAAGAATTAACCAAATTTATTGCATCTAGGTAAACATTTAATCATTCTGGGAGGCTGTGTATTGTCTTTATTTGTATTATTACTTAAAATGTTTTGGGAACACTTTTAAAATTCTCTTTAAATTTGAATTTTGTATGGTTTTGAGTAGATAATATGGTACAAAGCTCAAAAAGTATGAAAAGATACACAATGAAAGTCTTCTTCTCCAGCCATCCAGTTCTTCTTAACCAGAGGTGACTGATATTATTAGAGAAAATTCTTCTTTGAAATCAGCTTCAGAATTTTTGAATACTTGCAATTAGGATATATCTGACCAACAATGCCAAATTTTATTTTTTAGAATCTGAGTTCATTTACAGTCTGGCAAATTAAAGGGGCTATCAGCTGAGTAATATTTTTGAAAATCAAAGGAGGGGTGTCTGTAAGGTAGTGAGATTTGTGGTGTGACATAAATTGGCTTAGTCATGGTCATAGTCACAGTGCTTGTAGTGTTATGGAATAAAATTTTTGTAGCTTGACTGAAATATTGACATAAACTCACATTTAAAAATGGAATTCGGTAAATTTGGACATATGTATATACCTGTGAAATTGTTGCTCTTATTAAGATTATGAAGATTAAGATCCATCACTCCCAAAAGTTTCTTCATGCCTTTTTGTAATCCAATCACTATCTTGCTTCTATCCATTGTCCCTAGATAACCAGTGATCTGATTTTTGTCACTTGTTGATAGACATTTGAAGTTCCAGTTTCAGGCTATTATACATAAAGCTGCTGCGAACGTTTGTATACAAGTATTTACGTAGACAGTGCATTCATTTTTCTTGAGTAAATACAATTTCTTGAGTGGAATGGGTGGGACTAAAGTCTGTAGTTTGTATTAGCGTTCACTCTTTGTGTTGATTATTATGTGGGTCTTGACAAGTGTACCTACCGTTATACAATATCATGTCACAATGTGAACAGTTTCACTGCCCTGAAAATCTCCTGTGGTCCACCTATTTATCCCTCCCTCCCTCCTTCCTGAAACTCTGGCTGCCACTGACCTTTTTACTGTCTCTGTAGTTTTGCCTTTTTCAGAATGTCATATTCTTGAAATCAGTCACCCTCATTGGCTTCTTTCACTTAGCAATATGTGTTTGAGGTTCCTCCATGTCTTTTTGTGGTTTGATAGTTCTTTTCTTTTCTTTCACTTTTTCCTTTTCTTTTTAAAATCACTAAATAATATTCCATTGTTTGGAGATGCCACAGTTTGTTTATCCATGTACCTATTGAGGGACATCTTGGTTGCTTCCAGGTTTTGGCAGTTATGAATCAAGTTGCTGTAAACGTCCATGTGCAGGTTTTTGTGTGAACATAATTTTCAGCTCCTTTGGGTAAACACCAAGAAGCATGATTACTCGATAGTATGGTAAGAGTATGTTTACTTTTGTAAGAAACTGCCGGACTGTTTCCAAAGTGATTTTACCATTTGATGTTCTCAACAGCAGTGTTGTGAGCATTTTAGTTGCACAGCATCTTTGCCAACACCTCACATGGCCAGTTTTAGGAATCTCATTGTGGTTTTGATTTGTATTTCCATAATGACTAATGATTTGGAGCATCTTTCATGTGTTTATTTGCCATATTTCTGTCTTTTTTGGTGAAATGTTATGTCCTAATCTCCAGTTGTTTCTGCATTTGGTTGTTTGTGTTTCTTTAATGGGTTGTAAGAGTATTTTACGTATTCTAGATACAAATCCTTTGTTGGATATGTTTTGCACATATATTCTCTTAGTCTGTGTCTTGCATTTTCATTTTCTTCATGTCTTTTGAAGATCAGGGGTTTCTAATTTTGATTAAGTTTAGTGCATTTTTTCCTTTAAAATTTGTACTGGGGATACCTGGGTGGCTGAGTTGGTTAAGTGTCTGACTCTTGATTTTGGTTGAGGGCATGATCTCATGATTTGTCAGTTTGAGTCTCATGTCTGCACTGTCAGTGCAGAGCCTGCTTGGGATTCTCTGTTTCCCTCTCTCTCTCTGCCCCTCCCCTGCTCGTGCTCCCCCTCTCTTTCTCTTTCCCTCTTTCTTTCTCAAAAATAAGTTAGAAAACTTTAAAATTGTACTGTTGCTCTTCAAAAGATACTATTAAGAAAATGAAATCTTTGCCAAACTCAAGGTCACAAAGTTTTTTTTCTAATAGTTTTGTACTTTTAGCTCTTATATTTCAGATATATGATCCATTCTGAGTTAATTTTTGTATATGAGATAAGGGCCGAGATATCCTATTTGTTCTGCCACCATTTATGGAGATTTTTCTTTGCGTGTAGCATCTTGTCATTGGCCTGTAATTCACATATACAATACACCCGTTAGTAATATTTACAGAGCTGTGCAACCAGCATTGCAATGAATTTTAGAACATTTTCTTCACAACAAAAAGATACTCTGTACCCTTTCACCATTTTCCCCAATCTTCCCTTCTTCTCAGCCCTCAGCAACCACTGGTTTACTTTGTGACTCTATAGATTTGCCTATTCTGGGCATTTCATCATAAGTGAAGTCATACAATTTGTGTTTTTTTGTGATTGGTTTCTTTCACTCAGCATAATGTTTTCAAGATTCATCCATGTTGTCTGATGTATCAGTACTCCATTTCTTCTTATGGCTGTATAATACTGCATTTTGTGGATATACTATATTTGTTTACTCGTCAGTGATAGGCATTTGGGATGGAACATTTCTGTACACATTTTTGTATGGACATATGTTTTCAGTTCTCTGGTAGTAGAATTGCTGGGCTCTATGTTTAACCTCTCAAGCAACTGTCAGTCTGTTTTCCAAAGTGTTTGCACCTATTTAGCAATTCTTCCAGAAGTGTGTGAAGGTTCCAGTTTTCTCACATCCTTGTCGACACTTGTATTGATTTTTATTATAACCATCCTAGGGTATGTGAAGTGGCATCTCATTGCATTTTTGATTTGCACCTCCTCAATACTTAGTGATGTTGAGCATGTTCTCACATATTTATTGTTCATATCTGTATCTTCTTTAAAGAAATACCTGTTCAGATCCTTTGCACATTAAAAACATGGGTTGTCTTTTTATTAATGAATTATAAGTGTTCTTTATATATTTTAAATACAAGTTATTTACGAGGTGCTTTGCAAAAATTTTTTTAAGTGCTTTGTAAAATTTTTGTCCTATTCTTTGGATTTTGTTTTTATTTTATGTTTTTAATTTTTAAAAAGTTTATTTTGAGAGAGAGAGTGTATGCAAACAGGGGAGAAGAGCAGGGGGGGAAGAGAGAGAATTCTAAGAGAGAATCCCAAGCGGGCTCTATGCTGTCAGCTCAGAGCCTGACACTGGGCTTGATCCCACAAACGGTGAGATCATGACTGAGCTGAAATCAAAGAGTAGGAGGTTTAGCTGACTGAGCCACCCAGTGGCTTTTTACTTTACTTTACAAAAAATTGTTTATTTTTACTTTACAAAAAATTGTTTATTTTAGGTGTTTCAGAGGAGAGTTACAAGTTTCCTAATTTATGTTTTCAGTAAGAGAAGTTTATTTCGAATGTTAGGCCAGTTTGGGGACACCTTTTTCTCTCTCTCTCTGTCTCTCTCTCTCTGTCTCTCTTTCTCTCTGTTTCTCTCTCAAATAAGTAAACTTTTAAAAGAAGAGCAAGCTTTAAAAAATAATGTTATGCCAGTTTTAATCAAATGCATTAACTCTATGGTAAAAGTTTAAGTTTTATTAATAGGTTAGATAAGCATTTTCAAAATATGTCTGTAGGAGATGGTATAGCATTGTAATAAAGGATAAGGATGTATTGTGGGGTTTGATTTCAATTTCCCCACTGATAGCTGCAGGACCCCAGGCACATATCTTAACTTTTATACATTGCTGTTTTCTTTTCCTTGTTTTTTATATTATTTTTAATTGAGATATAATGGACATATACCATTATATTAGTTTCAGATATACAACTTAATTTAATGATTTGATATTTGTAAATATTGTGAAATGATCACCAGAAAATCTAGTTAACATCCATAAACACAGTTACACATATTTTTTTCTTGTGATGCACACTTGAAAAAAATGTTTATTTAGAGAGAGAGAGAAAGAGAGAGAGAGAGAGAGAAAGTGTGAGTGCGAGCAGAGAGAGGGAGAGAGAGAATTCTAAGCAGGCTCTGCACTGACAGTGGAGCTTGATCTCACCAACCATGAATCATGACCTAAGTCAAAATCAAGAGTTGGACACTTAAGTGACTGAGCTGCCTAGGCACCCCTTGTGATGAGCACTTTTAAGATCCATTCTCAACAACTTCCTAATATACAATACAGTATTATTAATTGTGGTCACCGTGTGATATCTTCCATCCCCAAGACTTATTTGGGGATGGGATCCCCAATAAGTGGGGAATTCCCACTGGAATTTTATACTTTTTGACCATTTTTACCCATTTCACTTACCCTTCAACTTCCAGCCTCTGGCATCTACTGATTTGTTTTCTGTATTTATGAGTTTGGTTTGTTTGTTTGTTGGATTTTTTAGTTTCCACATATAGGTAAGATCATATGTATTTGTCTTTCTCTGACCTGTTTCATATAGGATAATGCCCTCAAGGTCCATTCATGTTGTTGCAAATGGCAAGATTTCATTCTTAATGGATGAGTAATTTGTGTGTGTGTGTGTGTGTGTGCGTGCGCGCGCGTGTGCGCACATTTGCATGCATCACATTTTCTTTATCGGTTCATCTGTGGGCACTTAGGTTGCTTCTGTATCTTGGCTATTACAAGTAAATAATGCTGCATTAAACAAAAGAATACATATATCTTTTCAAATTAGGGTTTTTATTTTCTTCAAGTAAATTCCTAGAAGCAGAATTACTGGATCATATGGTATTTCTAACTTTGTGTTTTTCAAAGAACTTTCATATTTCCCGTAGTGGCTACACCAGTTTTACATTCCCATCAACAGTGCACCAGTGTTCCCTTTTCTCCACATCCTTGCCAACACTGTTATACCTTGTCTTTTTTTTTTTTTCTTTAAGTTTATTTTAAGAGAGGGAGAGAGAAAGAAAACTCCAGCGGGGGGGGGGGGGGGGGTGGGGGCAGAGAGAGAGAGAGAGAGAGAGAGAGAAATAGGGAGCGAGAGAATCCCAAGGAGGCTCTTTGCCACCAGTGCAGAGCCCAGTGGGGGCTTGAACCCATGAACTGCAAGATCATGTCCTGAGCCGAAACCAAGAGTCAGATGCTTAACTGACTGAACCACCTAGGCATCCCTATTTCTTGTCTTTTTGATGATACCCATTGTAACAGGTGTGAGTTGATATCTCACTGTGGTTTTGATTTGCATTTTCTTGCTAATTAGTAATGTTGAACATCTTTTCATGTGTCAGTTGGTAATCTGTATTTCTTTGGAAAAATGTCCACTCAGTTTTGGATATTAATCTCTTACCAGTATATGATTTGCAAATATTTTCTCTCATTTGGTAGTTTGCCTTTTCATTTTATTGGCTTCCTTTGCTGTGCATCTTTTCACTTACCTGAGGTATCCATTGGAGCTCAAACGTTTTTACTTTTGATAACTTATTTATCTAGTTTTTCATTTGTAGATTGTGCTTTTGGTGTCATATCTAAGAAACCTTTACTCAGCCCAAGGTCATAAAAATTTATTGCTGTGTTTTTTTTAATGAGAATTTTCCTGGTTTAGCTCTTATGTTTATGTCTTTGATCCATCTGGGGTTAATTTTTGTGTTTGGTAATGTAGGGACTCAACGTCATTCTTTTGTATGTGTCTGTCCAGTTGTCCCAGCACCATGTGTTGAAAAGACTATTCTTTTCTCATTGAGTCGTTTAGGTATCTTTGTCATTTGCCTTTTTTTTTTATCTTAAAGAAAGCATTCAGTCTTTCATCAGTGAAAAAAAACGGCTGTTTTTCCTAGATGCCTTTATCAAGTTGAGGATGGTTCTATTCTTTGCTAGGACTCTTTTTTTTTTTTTTTTTAAATCAGAAATGGATGTTCAGTGTTGTCAAATGCATTTTTCTGTGTCTGTTGAGATGATTGTATGTTTTTTTCCCCTTAGTTTGCTAATATAATGAATTACATTAGTTTATTTTCCAGTTTAAACCAACTCTGCATTCCTGCAATAAATACTACTTGTCTTTTTTTTTTTTTTTATAAGTAATGTCTACACACAATGTGGGGCTTGAACCCACAATCAAGAGTCTCATGCTCTTCTGACTGAGCCATCTAGGAGCCCCAAATACTACTTGTCTTGATATAGTATTGTTTTCAAAAGTTCTTGGATCCAATTTGCTAAAATTGATTTATCTATTTTTGTAACTATGATAGTGTGGCATATCAGTGTTAGGGTTGTTTTGTTTTTGTTTTGTTTCCTTATTATGTCTTTGATTTTAGGTTAGATCAGATGCTGTCTTCACAGGATGGGTTGGGAAATACTTCCTCCTCTTTAATATCCTGCAAAGGAGGGGTGCCTAGGTGGCTCAGTAAGTTAAGCATCTGACTTAATTTCAGCTTAGGTCATGATCGAATCCCATTTTGGGCTCTGCACTGATGGTGCAGAGCCTGCTTGGGAATTTCTCTCTCCCTCTCTCTCTGTCTCTGTCTCTGTCTCTCGGAATAAATAAACTTAAAAAAAAAAGATTGAAAAAATATTCTGCAAAGATGCATGTAAAATTGATATTATTTCATCCTTAATTATTTGCAGACTTCACCAGTGAAGCCTTGTTGGCCTGAAGTTGTCTTTGTTGGAAAATTTTTAACTACAGATTAAGTTTCTTTAATGGATACAGTACCATTCAGGTTATCTTTTTGAATGAGTTTTGGTTGTTTGGTGCTTTTAAGAAATGTATCCATTTCATCTAAGTTGTTTTAATTTATTGATATAAATATCATAGTATTTTGTTATTTTAATATTTGTAGAATCTATCTATAGTCACCTCTCTTCTGATAATTGGAATTGTGTCTTCTGTCTTTTTTAAATGTTTATTTATTTTGAGAAAGAGAGAGAGTGAGCATATACAAGCAGGGGAGGGGCAGAGAGAGAGAGAGAGAGAGAGGGAGAATCCAAAGCAGGTTCCACACTGTCAGCACGGAGCCTGATGCAGGACTCTATCTCACAAACTGGAAGATCATGACCTGAGCTGTTATCAAGAGTTGGATGCTTAACCAATTGAGCCACCCAGGCATCCCTCTTCTTTTTTTTAACTGATCATTCTGACCAGTAGTTTAAGAATTTTATTGATCTTTTCAAATAACCAACTGTTTTATTTCCTTTCCCTTATGTCTTTCTGTACTGTTTCATTTATTTGCACTCTGATTTTTATTTATTCTCTTATTTTGGCTTTAATGTACTATTCTTTTAAAAATCTATTTAAACAGAGGTCATTGAGACCTTTCTTTTCTCTAATATAGGAAATTTTTGTGCTAAAAGTTTTCTTCTAAGAATTGCTTTAGGTGCAGTCTCCAAGTTTTCATTTATAAAATTTTCTTTTAGAAAGCTCAAAATACTTTCTTTTTAATGTTTATTTTTGAGAGAAAGGGAGAGACAGCGTGAACATGAGAAGAGCAGAGAGATAGGGAGACAGAATCAGAAGCAGGCTCCAGGCTCCAAGCTGTCATCACAGAGCCCAATGAGGGGCTCAAACTCACAAGCCGAGAGATCACGACCTGAGCCAAAGTTGGACACTTAACCGGCTGAGCCACCCAGGTGCTCCTGTTCTAAATACTTTCTAATTTTCTTTTTGATTTTTTTCCCTGACCCATGGGTTAATTTGAATGTATGTTAGTGTCCAAATACTTGGGATTTTCCTGGTCTTCGATTAATTTTATTTGTGGTCAGAGAACATACTTTGTCCTATGTTAAAGAAATTATATCAAGATATTTAGTAAATCATAGTATCTGTCATGATAAAATTATTTTATTAATGTTTTAACTATATTGAGACTTGTTTCATGACCCAGACATAGGTCTGTCTTGTTAAATCTTCCATGTAAACTTGAAAAGGAATGTTCTAAAAATATCAAGTTGGTTAATAGTGCTCTTCAGGTCTTCTATAGGCTTATTAATTTTTGTCTGTTCTATCAATATTTAGAGAGGGATGTTAAAAATTTCCCACTATAATTAGGGAATTGTCTGTTTTCCCTTTAATTTCTTTTGGATTTGAATTCATGTATTTTGAAGCTCTTTTAAATTCACAGTTGTGTAGTATTGTTATATTCTCTTGGTAAATTGACTCCTTCATAATAAATGCCTTTATTCCTGCTAATATTCATTGCTCTAAGATCCATTTTGGTATTAACATAGCCATTTCAGCTTTATTTTGTTTGTGTGTTTTTTTTACTTTTATTTTACTTCTAACCAACTTTCATCATTATATTTGAAGTCAGTATCTTGTCATCAACAAACAATTGAATCTTGCTTTCTTTAGAAGCCAATTTCACAACCTCTGTCTTTTAATTCTGGTATTTAGACTATATTTAATGAGATTATCGCTATGGTTGAGATTTAACCCACTATTTTGCAGTTTTGTTTGTGTGTGTGTGTGTGTGTGTGTGTACTATTGGTTCTTTTTTTTCTCCTTTTTTGAGTTGTTTTGGAATGAATTTTTTTTTGTTGCATTTTATCTTTTTTGTTGACAAATCAGCTTTAACTTTTTAAAACTGTTCTAGTGTTTGACCTGGAGTTTATGGTATGTATATTTAAATGATCATAGTCTGCCTTTAAGAAATACATATCATTTAATGTAGACTGTAAGAAACTTATAGTAGTATACTTCCATTGTCCACTCCCCTCCTTTTCTAGCTTTTGTTCTACTGTTGTGATGCCTTTAATTTACCTTTTTGTTTTTTAAGTAGGCTCCATGCCCAGTGTGGGGCTTGAACTCAACAATCCTGAGATCAAGAGTCACATATACAGACTGAGCCAGCTAGGCACCCCACACATTTACGGTTTTTTGTTTTTGTTTTTAAAGTTTATGTATTTATTTTGAGAGAGAGAGAATGAACGGGAGGGGCAGAGAGAGAAAGAGAGGGAGAATCCCAAGCAGGCTCTGTGCTGTCAGTGTAGAGCTTGATGTGGACCTTGATCTCACAAACTGTGGAATCATGACCTGAGCCAAAATCAAGAATCAGACACTTAACCAACTGAGCCACACAGGTGCTCCCACATTTACCTTTTTAAAGAGAAAGGAAAAAAAATTCTTTTATGTATATCTACAAATTTACCATTTCTTGTGCTCTTCATTTCTTTGTGTTATGCCTAACTTACATTCGATGGCATTTTCCTTCTCTCTGAAAGACTTCCATTAACATTTTTTTGTCTTTTGGAGCAGTCTTGGGATGATTTCCTTCTGATTTTTTTTTTTTATTTAATATCTGCAAACGTCTTTTTTCTCTTTTATTTTTGAAAGATATGTTTTGGGTTCTAGAATTCTAGTTGACAGTTTTTTTTCCTTTCAGTACAGATCGTCCCTGACTTAGGATATTTTGGCTTTTGGGTGGTTTGAAAATGATACACATTCAGTAGAAACTGTAGTTTGATATTTGAATTGTCATGTTTTCCCAGGCTAGCTATATGCGGTACGATACTCTCTTGATACCAGGCAGCGAGCCACAGCTCCTGGTCAGCCACACGACTATGAGAGAAAACAACTGAAATGCTTACAACCATTGTGTACGCATAAAGCCATCTGGTTTTTACTTTCAGTACATTATTTAATAAATTACCTGAGATACGGAACACTTTAATATAAAATAGGCTTTGTGTTAGATGATTTTATCCAGCTGTGGCTAATGTAAGTATTCTGAGCATATTTAAGGTACACCAGACTAAGCTTTGATGTTCAGTAGGTTAGGTACAGTAAATGCATTTTTGACTTACAATATTTTCAACTTACAATGGATTTATAGGAACGTAACCCCATTGTAAGTTGAGTATGATCTGTATTTTAAAGATGTTGTTCCCTTGTCTTCTGGGCTTACATTGTTCTTGATAAGAAGCCTGCTGTCATTCTTCTTGTTTCCATGTATATATATAATGTGTCTTTTAAGTAATTTGTGATTTACTTTGATATAGTACTCTTCATATTTCTTGTGCTTGGAGTTCTTCAGGATTTATGGAACTGTAGGTTTATAGTTTCTATTAAATTTGGAACAATTTTGGTATTTCTTCAAATATACTTTCTGTCTTGCCTTGTTCTCGTCTGAGGATATCAGTTACATGTTTATTAAGCTGCTTCAAATTTTCTTATCATTCATTGATGATATGTTCATTTTTTACCCACTCTTTTTACTCTTTCATTAATTAAATCATCTTTTGGTTATGTGTTTACCAATTTTTTCTCCATTGTTTGATTTACTGTTGTTAATCTTATCCAGTATATTTTTTGTCTTAGACATTGTATATTTTTTATCTGTAAAAAATCCATTAAAAAAGTATCTTCCTTGTGTCTACTTAACATCTGTCCTCTACTTCCTTGAACATATGGTATGTAACTATGACAGCTGTATTAATGAGTTTATCATAGTGTTGTTTCTGTGTCTGTTTGTATTGACTGAGTTATGTTTTTCTCCTTTTCATACCTGGTACTTTTGGATTTGATACCACATATTACGAATTTTACATTCTTGGGCCCTGCATTTTTGTGTTTCTGTAAATACTCTTTGTTCTGGGATTTAGGTAAGTTACTTGGAAACAGATTCTTTTGTGTTTTGTTTTTTTTAAATTTTTTTTTAACGTTTTAATTTATTTTTGAGATAGAGAGACAGAGCATGAATGGGGGAGGGTTAGAGAGAGGGAGACACAGAATCCGAAACAGGCACCAGGCTCTGAGCTGTCAGCACAGAGCCCGACGCGGGGCTTGAACTCACGGACCGCGAGATCATGACCTGAGCCGAAGTCGGCCGCCCGACCGACTAAGCCACCCAGGTGCCCCTTTTGTGTTTTGTTTTTAATTTTAAGCTTTGTTAGGTGGAACCAGAGCAGCAATTAGTCTATCACAAAACTTTTTCCACTGTTGAGGCCAAACCCTTCAAAATGGTTTGTCCAATGCCATGTGAATTATGAGCTTTTCCAATCTGACAGTTTTATGAGGGAATCCCATATGTAAAAGATAAAATCAGGGAATGATTGCTGAGAGCTTCATCTTCTCAGTATCTCACTATATCAGGGAATATATTTGGATTTGTGTAATAAATACGAGAGGTTATCAAATTCATTTTTTCATATACTCAGTCTAGAGACTGAAGGAAGTAATCATGTGCCCATTTTAGCTTATTGCTTTGCGATCCTTAGCATGTGGCCCTGGATGGAAATTTGAGATTTTTTTCTGTAATTTGAAATGTGGAGGTGAGCTACAGACTGAATGTATAGATTTGAGGGTTATCAATTAGCTTGTAGGTAGTGGTGGTTATAATCATAGGAAAGTTTGCTCTTGCTCCAAATGAGCCAATAGAATAAGAGCAGTAGTGTAAGAATGGAACCTCAAAAAACACCATTTTTAACATCCAGATAGTGGAGGAAGGGATTCTAAAGAAGATAGGTGAAATGTGTGGGATGGGGGAGGGGATGGAGATCATGAGAGTGCATTACTGTGGATGTTTGTGTTTTAGTTACCAGCATCTAAACAGCCTTCTTTTTGGAGAGGAATCATCCAGCAGTGTCATCCCCTCCCCCCACCCCCAGTATAACCTTCACTATACTATAACATAATGTCAAGAAGTAGGGAAGTTAGTTATATCTCAATAAAACCAGGGTGGGGGGGCGTGCAGATTAGGAAGACAAGGTTATATATGGACATGTAAGCCTTGGCAAGGACATGTAAGCCTTGGCAAACTTGGCAAGCCTTGAGTTTATTCAGTGTTTGATGGAAAACTACCAAAAAGTTCTGAGCAAAGAAAGAATTAACATGGTCTGACTTTATTTTTCCCTCTGTTTTTTTTTTTTTAATTAGTTAGCATATAGTGCAACAATACTTTCAGAGGTAGATTCCCTAATGCCCCTTAGCCCATCTCCCCTCCCAAAACCCTTCCAGCAACCCTCTGTTTTCTATATTTAAGAGTCTCTTATGTTTGTCCTTCTCCCTGTTTTTATATTACTTTTGCTTCCCTTCCCTTATGTGCATCTGTTTTATATCTTAAAGTCCTCATATGAGTGAAGTCATATATTTGTCTTTCTCTGACTAATTTTGCTTAGCATAATACCCTCTAGTTCCATCCACGTAGTTGCAAATGACAAGATTTCATTCTTTTTGATTGCCGAGTAATACTCCATTGCATATGTATAGCACATCTTCTTTATCCATTCATCCATTAATGGACCATACTTTATATGGACTTTTCCGTACTTTGGCTATTGTCAGTAGCCCTGCTATAAACATTGGGGTGCACTTGCCCCTTCGAAACAGCACACCTGTGTCCCTTGGATAAATACCTAGTAGTGCAATTGCTGGGACGTAGGGTAGTTCTATTTTTAATTTTTTGAGGAACTTCCATACTGTTGTCCAGAGTGATTGCACCAGTTTGTATTCCCACCAGCAGTGCAAAAGAGAGTCTCTTTCTCTACATCCTCACCAACATCTGTTGTTGCCTGAGTCATTAATGTTAGCCATTCTGACAGGTGTGAGGTGGTATCTCATTGTGGTTTTGATTTGTATTTCCCTAATGATGAGTGATGTGGAGCATTTTTTCATGTGTTGGTTGGCCATATGGATGTCTTCTTTAGAGAAGTGTCTATTCATGTCTTTTGCCTATTTCCTCACTGGATTATTTGTTCTTTGGGTGTTGAGTTTGGTAAGTTCTTTATAGATTTTGGATGCTAACCCTTTATCTGATATGTCATTTGCAAATATCTTCTTCCATTCTGTCAGTTGCCTTTTAGTTTCGCTGATTATTTCCTTTGCTGTGCAGAAGCTTTTTATTTTGATGAAGTCCCAATAGTTCATTGTTGCTTTTGTTTCCTTTGTGTCTGGAGACATGTTGAGTAAGAAGTTGCTGTGGCCAGAGTCAAAGAGGTTTTTACCTGTTTTCTCCTTGAGGATTTTGATGGCTTCCTGTCTGACATTTAGGTCTTTCATCCATTTTGAGTTTATTTTTGTGTCTGGTGTAAGAAAGTGGTCCAGGTTCATTTTTCTGCATGTCACTGTCCAGTTTTCCCAACACCACTTGCTGAAGAGACTGTTTTTATTCCATTGGATATTCTTTCCTGCTTTGTGAAAGGTTAGCTGGCCATACATTTGTGAGTCCATTTCTGGGTTCTGTATTCTGTTCCATTGATCTGAATGTCTGTTTTTGTGTCATGATTTGGTTTTCAATTAAGGCTTTTTTTTTTAGACCAGGTTTAGCCTCATAGCCAAATTGAAGAGAAGGTACAGAGATTTCACACATACTTTCTGCCCTATGCATATTCTCTTCCATTATCAACATCTCCGACCGCTGTGGTGTATTTGTTATAATTGATGAACTTAGATTGATACATTATAATCACCCATGTTCATACTTCACTTTAGGTTTCACTCATATTGTACATTCTTTGGATTTGCACAAATGTATAATGACATGTATCCACTATGATGGCTCTTCATACACATCCCTATCTCTCCCCCTGCCCAACCCTGGCGACCACTCATCGTTTTTTTGTTTGTTTGTTTTTTTTTTTTTTTTTTTTTTTTTTTTTTTGCTGCCACTCATTTAAAGAAAGATTGTTTTAAGTTTATTTATTTTGAGAGGGAGAGAGAGAGAGAGAGAGGCAACAAGCAGGGGAGGGACAGAGAGAAGGAAAGACAGAATCCCAAGCAATCTCCTGCACCATCAGCATAGAGCTTGATACAGGGCTCAAACCCACGAACCGTGAGATCATGACCTGAGCCAAGATCAAGAGTCAGATGCTCAACCAACTGAGCCACCCAGGCACCCCATGCTACCACTAATTTTTCTCAAAAAAAAATTTTTTTTTTTTTTTTTACTGTCTTCAGAGTTCTGCCTTTTTCAGAATATCATATAGTTGTACTCACGCAATAGCCTTTCAGATTGGCTTCTTTTACTTAGTAATATAAGTCTAAGGTTCCTTCATGTCTTTTCATGGCTTGATTGCTTATTTCTTTTAGGACTGAATAATATTCCATTGTCTGAATGTATTACATTGGGTTTTTAAAAAGGGTAACTCTCATCGCTGTATGGAAAATAAATTGTATGAATGATTCAAATGAAAACATTTTGGGTTGATAGGAAGCTTTTGCAGTAGTCTGTGCAAGAGATGATCATGCCAATTCATTGGAATGAAGTGGTAGTGACAGAGATATTTTTAAGAAAAGCTAACAGGATTTGGAATGTAGAGTGAGAGAATGAAAAGAATCAAGGATACTCCAAAATTTTTGTTTTGAGCAATTGGAAAAATAGTTTAGTTTTGTTTTTCCTGTTTTTGGTGAGATGGAAAAGACTGGAAAGGAATAGGTAATGTTTATGTTTTTCAACTTTTTTCTCACTTTGAATTTTTTTTTCTTTAGAAATAACTTTAAGTTCCAGAAGTTACAAAAATGGTTCTAAAGAAGTTTCTGATCAATTGAGAGTGTGTTGCCAACATGAGGCCCCATCACCTCAGAGTACTAATTTGTAATTGTTGTCAACAAGGACATTTTCTTACATATCCAGAATACAACCATCAAAAGTTAACATTGATAGAATAGTGTCATCTAATCCACCGTAGCCATTCAAAGTTGGGTGGTCTCAGTAATATTCTTTATAGCAAAATAATTCAATCTAGGGTCATATTTGTATGTTGTTGTTGTGACTAGTGTTTTTTCATCTGGAACAATTCCTCCATGATTCCTTGACTTTCATGATCTTGACAGTTTTGAAGTTTATTGAGCAGTTAACTTTTAGAATATTTCTCAGTTGGAGTTTGTCTAATGATGCTTCCCCATGTTTCAGTTTATTTTATTTTGGCAGAAACATCACAAAGTGATGTGATATTTTTCTCAGTGCATCCTGTCAGGTGGTGAATGATTTTAATTCCCCCATTACTGGTGATCTTAATATTGATCAGTTGACTAAGCTTTCTGACAAGTTGCTATGCTAATAAAAAAGGTAGTTTTTTTTTTTCTTTATAGTTGATGAATATTGGGGGGGAAGGTATTTTGAGACTATTTTATTCATTCTTCATCACATTTTTACATGAGTTTTAGCACTTACTGATTTTTCTTGGCTGAATTACTATTAGTGGTGCCAAATGGTGATTTCATAATTTTATTAAATTATTATAATTTATGAGTGCCAAAAAACCCCTTCTTTTCCCATTTATTGACTTATTTTTAAAATAATGTGTCTGTGGACTCATAGATTCCTTTTTTTATTCAGTGGTTGTAATCTGTCATTTATTTTGATGCTCAAACTGTCTCATATTTGGCTAATGAGAGTCCCTTCTGTCTGGTTCCTGTGTCCTTTTGACATGTTTCGTGACTTTTTGTGTCCTTTCTTTCTGACACAGTAAGTCAGATGTTCCAGGCTCATCTTGCAGTTACCTGATTCATACCTGGAAATAACTCATATTTTCAAGGAGCCTTGGTACTTCTTAGTGGAGATTAGAATCTTCTTAATGGAGATTAGAAACCAACATCTAGCAGGTGTACTCATTGTGAGTGGGATGTCACTGCTCCTAGATTGCAGTAGACAAAACTATAACACGTATATATAGGTACAACCATGTTTGTGTTCATGTGTGTGCATACATATACACAAACATGCATATACATCTGTATTTACATCTGTTTCTTTATCTGTACATATTTAGAACAAAAACATTATTTCATAATGAAACTTCCAATCCCAGCCCAGCACCGTAGGGTTCATTCCTGCTCTTACCTGTTTGCATATTTGCAAGAGCCCAAAGGATGTTAGGTAGGGCATCTGTTGGGAGAAGGGGGTGTGGTGCAGTAGCAGTGCAGCATGATACTGTAATTTTTCCCCCTACATAGTTTTACATGTTTTAGTTCCATTTAATTCTATATGTTAAAAAAACTATTTGAGAATTTGTGTCTTAGCTGTTGATTATTTTGAAGTATGTTGTTTTATTTGCAGATGTTTGGAGATTTTCCTGTTGCCTTTCTATTGTTTCTGTATTGCTTATATTGTGATGAGAAAACATAGTTTGTATAATTTCAGTTCTTTCTTTTTTTAAGTTTTTTTTAACATTTGTTTTTGAGACAGAGAGAGAGCATGAACGGGGGAGCGTCAGAGAGAGAGGGAGACAAGAATCTGAAGCAGGCTCCAGGCTCTGAGTGGGCTCGAACTCATGGACCGTGAGATCATGACCTGAGCCGCAGTCAGGTGCTTAACCGACTGAGCCACCCTGGCGCCCCTAATTTCAGTTCTTTCAAATGTGCTGAGACTTATTTTGTGGCCAGGATATGGCCCAGGTCCATCTTGGTGAATATTCTGTGGGTGCTTTAAAAGAATATATATTTTTTTATTGGGTGGAATGGCATGTGGCTGTGTGTGTATGTGTGTGTTAGCTTTATATAGTCATGTTTTTTTAAGAAGCTTAAGAGAAGAAAAAATGTTAATAATTTTTTAAACATTTTTATTTAGCATTTCTAGTGTTTTTAATTTTGTCTGTTGGATTTGACCTTACCCCATCTGATGTCACTTCTTCTCAGTTTAAAGACTTTCCTTAATATTCTATCAGCCTTTGTTTATCAAGGAATGTGGGTTTTTTGTTTTTTTAACTTTTGAGAGGGGCAGAGAGAGGGAAGGGGACAGAGAATCCAAAGTGGGCTGTGTTGACAGCAGAGAGCCCAATGTGGGGCTTGAACTCATGAACCATGAGATCATGACCTGAGCCAAAGTCAGATGCTTAATCGACTGAGCCACCCAGGCGCGCAGAATGCGTTTTTTTAAAACTTAAAAAAAATTTTTTTAAGTTTATTTATTTTGAGAGAGAAAGAGAGAGCGAGAGGGGAAGGGGCAGAGAGAGAGGGAGAGAGAGAATCCCAGGCAGGCTCTCTTCTGTCAGTGTGGAGCCCAATGCACAGGGCTCGAACCCACGAGCTGAACCCATGACCTGAGCTGAAACCAGGAGCTGGTCACTCAGCCACCCCAAGAATGTGTTTAATTCACCTTGCTATTTTGTAAAGCACAGTCTTGGTGAATATCTGATTCATGCTCTACATTTTTGGGTTTTTGGGGTTTTTTTTTTTTTTTGTCATTTAATAAGTCACTTCACCTTCTGCTTCTGTTATTTCTCTTAGAAGTCAGTTAATTGTATTGTTCTCTTATACAAGAGAGATCTTTTCTCTTTCTGCTTTTAAGATTTTTTTTAGCTTTCTGTAGTTTGAGAATGATATGTCTATTTGTAGATCTCTTGTATTCATTGTATTTAGGGATTATTGAGCTTCTTAGATTTGTAGATTCATGTTTTTTGTGAAATTTGGGAAGCTTTTAGCCTGTTTCTTAAAATATTTTTCAGGCCCATTTTTCTTTTCCTCTCCTTTTGAGACACCCATTAAAAAATTTACCTTGCTTAATGTCTCACAGGCCTCTGAGACTTTTTTCATTTTCTTTCAGTCTTTTTTCCCCCCTGTGTTATTCAGATTCTTTCTCTTGATCTTTTTGTTTAGTTCTTCTGCAGTCTCAGATTGAGTTCATCTAATACATTTTACATTTGGATATTGTACTTTTCAAGTCTAGAATTTCCACTTTAGTTCTTTTTTTTGAGTTTCTGTTTTTTGTTGAGATTTCCTGTTTGTGGAATAATTTTCATCAGATTTTCCTTTAATTCTTCTGTTTATTTAATTTAAATTGCTGGTTTGAAGTGTTGGCTAATTCCAACATTAGGGCCTACCCAGAGTCAGTTTCTATTTTTTTTTTTTTAACATTTATTTAATTTTGAGAGAGAGAGAGTGTGTGTGCGTGAGTGGGGGAGGAGAGCAGAAAGAGAGGGAGACACATAATCTGAAGCAGGCTCCAGCCTCTGAGCTATTGGCACAGAGTCTGACACGGGGCTTGAACCCATGAACTGTGAGATCATGACCTGAGCTGAAGTTGGAAGCTCAACCGACTAAGCCATCCAGGTGCCCCATGAGTCAGTTTCTATTGACTGTTCTTTATCTTGAGTATGGGTCACACTTTACTCTGTTTGCTTGCCTTGTAATTTTGTGTGTGTGTGTTTGTTTTATTGTTTTTTGAGAACTAGACATATCATATACTATATTGTAGCAACTCTGGAATCAGATTTTTTTTTAATTTTTAAAAAATTAAAAAAAAATTTTTTTAGTGTTTTATTTATTCTTGAGAGAGAGAGAGAGAGAGCGGGCACACACTCTCACAAGTTGGGGAGGGGCAGAGAAAGAGGGAGACAGAACGGGAAGCAGCCTCCATGCTCCGAGATGTCAGCACAGAGCCTGATGCGACAGCACAGAGCCTGATGCGGGGCTTGAACTCACGAACCGTGAGACCATGACCTGAGCTGAAGTTGGACGCTTAACCGACTGAGCCACCCAGGCGCCCCCAGATTTTTTTTTTTTTTTAAACCAATTTGCTTCTCCTTATTTGGTAGAATATCTTATTCCCCGTGCTTGTTTCCTTGCTATTGTGTTTGCTTATTTTTCTTTGTTTTTTTTGTTTGTATTTTTTAAGCTAGACTTCTTAAGGGTTGCCCTGTGACCACATAACTTAGTGGTCAGTTATTGGTTTGGTAGAGGTTACATTCAAATACTTCAAGGCTGTAAGGCTTTGACCATCTTCTGGTGGATGTATATGAGTTGGAGAGCACAAATTTAAGGCAGTTTCCAGGTGTGGCTTAATTTTTACTTTGTACCTGGCCCTCTTGGGTCTCGTCTACACATGCCCATACTTTTCTAGTCAGCCTGGGATTTTTAGAAAGTTCATCTAGCACTTTTATGGCTTTAATTTTCAAGGTCTTCCCATTAAATTTCTGGCAGGCTTGCCCCTGTCCCCATCTGAGACACCGTTCTCTTCCTAGCAGAGCCACTGGTTTTCCCCATTTGTTTTACCCTATTTTTCTTTTTATTTACAGTGTTATTCAGTGTAGGTTTTCATCTTTCACTCCAAATTAAGTCAGCACCTTAGCAACAGAGCTGCTGGATTTCAAGCCTGTCTTGTTTAAAGCTTTTATGCAGGGGTGCCTGGGTGGCTCAGTCGGTTAAGTGTCCGACTTTCGGCTCAGGTCATGATCTCATGGTTTGTGAGTTTGAGCCCCGCGTCGGGCTCTGTGCTGACAGCTCAGAACCTGGAGCCTGCTTCAGATTCTGTGTCTCCCTCTGTCTCTGCCCCTCTCCTGCTCATGCTCTATCTCTCTCTGTCTCAGAAATAAATCAAACATTTTTTAAAAATTAAAAAAAATAAAGTTTTTATGCAGACCAACCTGGGCTAGTGATGGGAGTATCTCCAAGTAGGAAGTCTGTAGACTCCCACTCCTTCCCTAAAGTTCTGGTAGTTTTCCATGAATAAATAATTCTCAATTTGTTGTTTACCTTTTGGCAAGTTCTAAATCCTTAAAATAGTTATTTTTGACAGTCTGTCCAGTTTAGTTCTTATTTTTGAAGGAGAGGATTTGCTGACCTTTTTATTCTATACTAGCTGGAAATCTAACCAGAAAGTTCTTTTTATCCTGTCTTACAAAATATACCTTGAATCCAACTCTTGTCTCCCATCTTCTGTGCTACCATCTTATGACACTTTAATACATCATTATCTCTTCCTGGATGTTAAGTGACCTTATAACTACCTTTTGCTTCTTTTGTTGCCCTCTTGCAATTCATTCTTTTTTTAAAATAAGTGTTTTAGTTTAGGAAAGTTGTAGATTTACATAAAACTTCCACAGAGTACAGAACTTTCTCAGTTTCCTGAGAACCAGTTTCCCTGTTATTAACATCTTACATTATTGGGGCACCTGGGTGTCTCATTCAGCATCCCAACTCTTGATTTCAGCTCAGTTCATGATCCGATCGTTGTGGGATTGAGCCCCACGTTGGGCTCTGTGCTAAGCATGGAGCCTGCTTGAGATTTTCTCTTTCCCTTTCCCTCTGCCCCTCCCCTGTGTTTGTACATGCATGCTCTCAAAAATATTTTTGAAAAAAACCTTATATTATTATGATTGTGATAATTAATGAATCAGTATTGATAACTCATTATTAACTGAACTCCATATTTTATTTGGATTTTATTGTCTTTTTTCTGTGTCCCAGGATTCCATCCAGGATGCTACATCACATTTAGTTTTCATATTCCTTTCATTCCTCTAGGTTGTGACAGTTTCTCAAACATTCCTTGTTTTTAATGACCTTGACAGTTTCAAGGAATATTGGTGAGGTATTTCATGTCTCTTAAATTTTATTTTGGCATATGTTTTTCTCATGTTACTCGGTTTATGAGTTTTGGGAGGAAGACCAATAGGTAAAGTGTCATTGTGTATTAACCACATAATCCTTCCTATAGTTCCTGGAACATGCCAAGGTTTTTTGGCATTTGTAACTGCCATTCTTCAACCTTGAGAGTTTTCCCTTGACTCTTTATGGCTGGTGCCTTCTCAGTTTTTGAAGATTTTATTTACTTATTTACTCATTCACTGGGTTTGTTTCTTCATTTGATACTTTGTAGTTACTTGTATATCTTTGTCATTAAAGTATAAACCCAAGAGTACAAGGACTTTGTTTTCTTTACTACTGTATACATGACACATAGTAGGCAGACACTAAAGTTTTCTTTTTAGAAATTATGAAGTGGCTGTCCTTTTTAGAAAATTTTTTAATGTTTATTTTTGAGGGAGAGAAAGAAAGCGTGCGCATGTGTGTGCGAGTAGGGGAGGGGCAGAAAAAGAGGGAGATAGAATCCCAAGTAGGCTCTGTGCTGACAGCACAGAGCCCCACGTGGGGCTCAAACTCAAACCATGAGATCATGATCTGAACTGAAAGCAAGTTGGATGCTTAACTAAGTCACCCAGGCACCCCAGTTAAGTGGTGGTCCTTAAAGCACATGAAGTGGAAGTATGTACAATGTAGATGACTCTTGAACATCATGAGTTTGAACTACATGAATCTACTTGTAGGTGGATTTTTTCCATACAGTACTGTAAATGTATTTTCCTTATGATTTTCTTTTTTTATTATTGTCATTTTTGTTTATTTTTTTATTTGAGAGAGAGCGAGAGCACATGAGCAGGGAAGAGGGGCAGAAAGAGAGAGAGAGAGAGAGAGAGAGAGAGAGAGAGAGAGAGAGAGAGAGAGAGAAAATGAATGAATCTCAAGCAGGCTTCACGCTTAGCGTGGAACCTGACTCCAGGCTAGATCCCATTACCCTGGGATCATGACCTGAGCCAAAATCAAGAGTCAGACCCTCAACCGACTGAACCACCCAGGCGCCCCCTTTCTGATTTTTTCTTTTCTCTAGCTTACTTTATTATAAGAATATAACATATAGTGTATGTAACATACAAAATATGTGTTAATCTACTGTTCATGTTATTGGTAAGGCTTCTCTAGTCAACAGTAGGCTATTAGTAGTTTTTAGGGAGCCAAAAGTTATAACACAGATTTTTGACTGCATGGGGAGGGGTCAGTGCCCATAGCCCCATGTTGTTCATGGGTCAGCTGTAGATCATGTAAAGGACAAAGTGAAGAACACCTATATTTTAAAAGTAAATGGTTGCACTTGAAGTAAAGCACAGTGTAGTGTCGGTAAATTCTAGATTTGTCTTGTTTGGATTTTGCAAAAACTGAGGGTTTTTTTTTTTTTTGTATTTTTAGAATTGTTATAAAATTTACCATTTTAATTATTTTTAAGTGCACAGTTAAGTGACATTAAGTACATTTGCATTGTCATGCAGTTATCACCATTAGCCATCTCCTGGCCTCTTCTTATATTGTAAAGCTACAACTGCATACCCATTAAGCAACAACTCCTCCTTTTCCCCCAGTCCCTGGCAACCACCTTCTACTTTGTCTCTATGAATTGGACTTTTCTAGGTACCTTTTATAAGTAGAATTATACTTTTTGTTGGCTGGATTATTTCACTTAGCAAAATGTCCTTATATTTCATCCAAGTTATAGCATATGTCAAAATCTTTTTTTTTAAACTGCTGAATCATATTCCTTATATGTATATACCATGTTTTATTTATCCATTCATCTGCCTCTAGACACTTGAGTTGCTTTTACTTTTTGCCTCATGTGAATAATGCTCTTATGTGAACGTGGGTATACAAATACCTGTTTGAGTCCCCACTTTCAATTCTTTTGGGCATATACCCAGAAGTTAATTTCTGGATTTGTGGGAGTGAAATTGCTAAATAATATGGTAACTTAATTTTTAAATTCTTTTAAGTTTATTTACTTATTTTTTTTAGTTTACATCCAAGTTAGTTAGAATATAGTGCAATAATGATTTAAGGAGTAGACTCCAGTTATTAATCCCCTATGTATAACACCCACTGCTCATTCCAAGTGTCTTCCTTAATGCCCCTTATCCATTTATTCCATCCCACTACCCACAACCCCTCCAGCAACCCTCAGTTTGTTCTCTGTATTTAAGAGTCTCTTATGTTTTGTTCCCCTCCTTGTTTTTTATATTATTTTTGTTTCCCTTCCCTTATGTTTATCTGTTTTGTCTCTTAAAGTCCTCATTTGAGTGAAGTCATATGATATTTGTCCTTCTCTGACTGACTGACTTCGCTTAGCATAATACCCTCTAGTTCCATCCATGTTGTTGCAAATGGCAAGATTTCATTCTTTTTGATTGCCAAGTAATACTCCATTGTATGTATATACCACATCTTTATCCATTCATCCATTGATGGACATTTGGTCTCTTTCCATACTTTGGCTATTATTGATAGTGCTGCTATAAACATTGGGGTGCATGTGTCCTTTCATAGCAGCATACCTGTATCCCTTGGATAAATAACCTAGTAGTGCAGTTGCTGGGTCGTAGGGTAGTTCTATTTTTAATTTTTTGAGGAACCTCCATACTGTTGTCCAGAGTGATTGCACCAGTTTGCATTCCCACCAGCAGTGCAAAAGAGAGCCTCTTTCTCCACATCCTCGCCAACATCTGTTGTTGCCTGAGTTGTTAATGTTAGCCATTCTGACAGGTGTAAGGTGGTATCTCATTGTGGTTTTGATGTGTATTTCCCTGATGATGAGTGATGTTGAGCATTTTCATATGCCTGTTGGCATCTGGATGTCTTCTTTGGAGAAGTGTCTATTCATGTCTTTTGCCCGTTTCTTCACTGGATTATTTGGTTTTTGGGTGTTGAGTTTGATAAGTTCTTTTTTTTTTTTTTAATGTTTATTTATCTTTGAGACAGAGACAGACAGAACATGAATGGGGGAGGGTCAGAGAGAGAGGGAGACACAGAATCCGAAGCAGGCTCCAGGCTCTGAGCTGTCAGCACAGAGCCCAACACGGGGCTTGAACCCACGAACCATGAGATCATGACCTGAGCCAAAGTTGGAGGCTCAACTGACTGAGCCACCCAGGCACCCCTGATAAGTTCTTTGTAGATTTTGGATACTAACCCTTTATCTGATATGTTGTTTGCAAATATCTTCTCCCATTCTGTCAGTTGCCTTTTAGTTTTGCTGATTGTTTCCTTCGCTGTGCAGAAGCTTTTTATTTTTGATGAGGTCCCAGTAGTTCATTTTTGCTTTTGTTTCTCTTGCTTCCAGAGACATGTTGAGTAAGAAGTTGCTGTGGCCAAGATCAAAGAGGTTTTGTCTGCTTTCCCCTAGGGATTTTGATGGCTTCCTGTCTTACATTTAGGTCTTTCATACATTTGAGTTTATTTTTGTGTATGGTGTAAGAAAGAGGTCCAGATTCGTTTTTCTGCATGTCGCTGTCCAGTTTTCCCAGCACCACTTGCTGAAGAGACTGTTTTTATTCCATTGGATATTCTTTCCTGCTTTGTGAAAGATTAGCTGCCCATACGTTTGTGGGTCCATTTCTGGATTCTCTATTCTGTTCCATTGATGTGAGTGTCTGTTCTTGTGCCAGTGCCATACTGTGTCGATCATTACAGCTTTGTAATACATCTTGAGGTCCAGGATGGTGATGCCCCCAGCTTTAGTTTTCTTTCTCAGGATTGCTTTGGCTATTCAGAGTCTTTTCTGGTTCCATACAAATTTTAGGATTGTTCTAGCTCTGTGAAGAATGCTGGTGTTATTTTGATAGGGAAGTTGATTTATTTTTGAGAGAGTGAAGGAGGGAGAGAGGGAGAGGGAGAGGGAAGGAAGGGAGAGAGAGAGTGAGTGAGCGAGAGAGAATGAATCCCAAGCAGGATCTGCTCTATCAGCACAGAGCCCGATGTGGAGCTCATCGTCATGAACTGTGAGATCGTGACCTGAGCCAAAATCCAGATTTGGATGCTGAATTGACTGAGCCACCTAGGTGCCCCTTAATTTTTTATTTTTTGAAGAACTGCCATAATGTTTTTCTAAGTGACTGCACCATTTTACATTCCCACCAGTAGTGCAGAAGAGTTTCAGTTACTTCACATCTTTGCCAACCTTTATTATGTTTTGCTTTAAGTTTATTTGTTTATTTTAAGGAGAAAGAATATGTGCACCACATTCACATGCAAGCAGAGGAGGGACAGAGAGAGAGGGAGAGAGCAAATCCTAAGCAGGGTCTGCACTGTCAGCCCAGAGGCAGATGCGGGTCTTGGCTTGATCCTGTGGCCTCATGACTCTGGGATCATGACCTGCACCAAAATCAAGAGTTGGATGCTGAACTAACTGAGCCACCCAGGTGCCCCTTGATAGTAGTTATCGTAATGAGTGTGATATGGTATTTCATTATGGTTTTAGTTGGAATTTATTTCCCTAATGATTTGTGATGTTAAGCATCTTTTCATATTCTATTGGCCATTTGTATATCATCTTTGGAGAAATGTCTATTCAAGTCTTGTGCTCATTTTTTATTTTTATATTTTTTATTATTTATTTATTTATTTAGTGTTTATTTTTGAGACAGAGACCGCATGAGCAGGGGAGGGGCAGAGAGAGAGGGAGACAGAATCTGAAGCAGGCTCTAGGCTCTGAGCCGTCAGCACAGAGCCTGACGTGGGGCTTGAATTCACAGACCGCAAGATCATGACCTGAGCAAAGTCAGACACTTAACCGACTGAGCCACCCAGGCGCCCTGTTGTGCTCATTTTTTAATAACATTATTTGTTTTTTGTTGTTGAATTGTGAGAATTTATTCTGGACATTAACCTCTTCTCAGATCAATGATTTTTAAATATTTTCTCCCATTCTGTGGATTGCCTTTTAATTGTTGACTGTGTCTTTTGATGCACAGAAGTTTTAAAATTTTTTAACTGCTTTAATGAGGTATAATTGATATAAAAAAACTATCTATTTGGTGTTGTATAATTTTATTAGTTTGGACATATACAGGTACCCGTGCTACTACCACAATTAAGGTGATAGACATATCCAGCACTTTCCAAAGATTCCTTATGTCTCCTTTCTTTGGTAGTGGAAGGAATACTTAAGGGTATAATACCATATCATTAGCTATAGGAACTGTGTTGTACAACAGATCTCTCGAACGTAGGCCTGTAGAATAACTGACACTTTATACCCATTAAATAACAACTTCCCATTTTTCCCACCTATCAGTCGTTGGAAACCACTATTTTATTCTCTGCTTCTATGAATTTGACTGTTTTAGATACCTTATAAAAATAGAATCGTGTAGTATTCTACATGACTGGATTATGTTACTTAACATAATACCTTCCGGGTTCATCCATGAGAAGTTTTAAATTTTGATGAACTCCAATTAATCTATCTTTTTGTTGACAGTGCTTTTGGTGTCACATCTAAGGCATTGTTGCAAAAATTCTATGTCATGAAGCTTCTTCTTTCTATTTTCTTTGAAGAGTTTTATGGTTTTCACTATTACATTTAGGTTTGTGATCTATTTTGAGGTAATTTTTGTGTTTGGTGTAAGGTTCAGTCTACATTTTTTTGCATAAGGATATCCAGTTTTCCCATCACCATATGTTTACAAAACTGTCCTTCTCTATTAAATAGTCTTGTCATCCTTGTCAAAAATCATTTGACCATATATATGCAAGGGATTAATTCTGGACTCTTTTTCATTGGTCTGTGTGTCTTTTACACCAGTACCACACTGTTTTAATTACTGTAACTTTGTAGTAAGTTTTGAAATCAGAAAGTGTACATTCTCTGGTTTGCTCTTTTTGAGGATTGCTTAGGTTATTTGGAGTCCCTTGAGATTTCTATATGAGCTTTTGGGTGGATTTTTCTTTTCTGCAAAAAATGTCATGGAGATTTTGATAAGGATTGCATTGAATCTGTAGGTCACATTGGTATTATCAACATATTAATGGTGTTAAGTCTTCTAATCCATGAGCATGGGATATGTTTCCATTTATTTATATATTTTAAATTTCTTTTGGCAGCGTTTCTGGCAGTGTATCATTGTACAGGTTTTTCACCTCTTTGGTTAGGTTAATTCCGAGATATCTTACTCTTTTTGATGCTGTTGTAAGTGGAATTATTTTCTTAATTTCATTTTCAGATTATTCATTATGTAATGAGATGTAACTGATTTTTGTGTATTGATTTTGTATCCTGCAACTTTGGTGAATTTGTTTGTATGTGTGTAATCTTTAGACATTTCTATATATAAGATCGTGTCATCTCAAACAGATATTTTACTTCTTTCATTCCTATCTGGATGCTCATCATTTATTTTCTTGCCTAATTGCTCTCACTGGAACTTCCAGTATTGTGTTGAACTGAGGTGGCAAAGTGGGCATTTATGTCTTGTTCCTAATCTGAAGATGGTAAATCTTAGAGGAAAAGTCTTTCATCAGTAAGTGTGATGTTAGGTGTAGGCTTTTCTTATATGCTCTTTATTGCGTTTAGGAAGTTTCCTCCTATTGGTAGTTTGTTGAGTGTTTTTTATCATGAAAGGGTATTGAATTTTGTCAGATGCTTTTTCTGCATCAATTGAGTGTATCTTGTGTTTTTTGCCCTCTTCATTATGCTAATGTGACCTGTTACATTGATTTTTTTCATATATTGAACTATCTTTGCCTTTCAGCAATAAATCCCACTGTGTTATGGTGTATAATCCTTTTAATATGCTGCTGAATTTGGTCTGCTAGTACTTTGTTGAGGAATTTTGCATCAATATTCATAAGAGAGAATTGTCCAATAGTTTTCTTTTAAATGTCTTTGTTTGGCTTTGGTATTAGGGTAATGTTGTCCTTGTCCAATGAGTTAGGAAATGCTCCTTACTCTTCAATTTTTTTGGAATGTTTCAGAATTTGGAAGAATTGTTTCAGAAGAAACCATGTGTTGATGTTTGATAAAATTCATTAGTGCAACCATCTGGTCCTGGGCTTTTCTTGTCAGGAACTTTATGATTACTGGTTCATTATCTTTACTAATCATAGGTTTCCTAATCATTATTCATTCTTGGTAGGTTTTATGTTTCTAGAAATTTTTCCATTTCACCTCTGCTATATAGTTTTTCATATGCAGTTGTTCATGCTGCTCTGATATGGTCCTTTTTATTCCTGTAATGTTCTCTTTCTGATTTTAATTTATTTGAATCTTTTCTGTTTTTCTTATTCTAACTAATGGTTTATCTTTTCAAAGAGCCAGCTCTTGGTCTTATTGATTTTATTTATTGTTTTTCTCTTCTCTCTTTAATCTCTGGTCTAACCTTTATTATTTCTTTCCTTCTGTAAGCTTTTGGCTTAGTTTGTTTTTGCTTTACTAATTAAGATGTAGAGTTAGGTTGTTTGAAATTTTTTTTGACATAAATATTTATAGCTCTAAATTTCTCTTAGCATTGTTTTTGCCATATCCTATGAGTTTTGGTGTGTTGTGTTTTCATTTTCATCTTTTTCAAGATATTTTCTAATTTCCCCTGTGATTTCTTCTTTGAAACATTGGTTAAGAATTTACTGTATGATTGCCACATCTTTGTGACTTTTCCAGTTTTCCTTTTGCTGTTAATTTCTAGTTTCATTCCACTATGATTGGAAAAATACTTTGTCTGATTTTAATCTTATTAAATTATTAAGATTTTTTTTGTGTGTGGCCTAACATATGATCTATTCAGAAAAATGTTCCATGTGGACTTGAGAAGACTATGTATTGTACTGTTTTTGGACTTGAGAAGACTATGTATTGTACTGTTTTTGGATTGAGTGTTCTGTATCGGTCTGGTAGGTCCAGTTGGCCTATAGTGTTCAAGTCCTGTATTTCCTTACTGATCTGAATGGTTGCTCTGTTATTGAAAGTGGAGTATTGAGTTTTCTATTGTTACCGTGTAGGTATGTATTTCTCTTTTTTAATTCTGTTCATGCTTCATATATTTTGGAGCTCTGCTGTTTGGTGTATGTATGTTTATAATTGTTATATCTTCTTAATGAATTGACCATTTTCTCAATATTTAATGTCTTTTTTGTGTCTTATAACAGTTTTGACTTCTAGTCTGTTTTGTCTGATATTAGTGTAGCCACTCTAGCTCTCTCCTGGTTACTATTTGCATGGGATATCTTTCTGTCCTTTTACTTTTAGCCTATCATGTCCTTAGATCTTATAGACGCTGTATAATAGGATCATGCTTTTTAAATTCATTATGCCATTCTGAAATGATACTCAACATTATTGGCCATGAGGTAAGTGTAAATTAAAACTAGTGAGATATTACATCGTCACCAGAATGACTAATAGGGTTGGTGAGGAGGTGGAAGAACTGGAACTCTCAAACGTTGCTGGTGGGAGGATATAGATTGACAGCTACTCTAAGAAAGTGTTTGGCCATATATGCTAAAGTTAACTATGTGTGTGTCTTAGTGACCTAGCAATTCCTTCTGTTGGTATATATCCAACAGAAATATGTGTTTATGTTCACTAAAAGTTATGTTCAAGGGGGTTTGTAGAGCCTATGTTTGTAATAGTCAAAAACTGGAAACTTTTATGTCCATCAATAGTAGAGTAGGTGAATTAATTGAGATATAGTCACATAATGGAGTATTACACAGCAATGAAAATGAGCAAAATACTCATACAGATGATGTGGAAGAATCTCAGAGCTGTAACAGATATTGAATGAAAATAAATACAAAAGCGTATGTCTTCTGTGAATTGATATGAAAAGCTGGCAAAATCAGTCTATGGTAATAAATGTCAAAATGACAAAAATTAAAATAGGTTGTAGATAAGAACTTTCAGGTACAGATGTGATTCACCTTTGTTTAACTTTTCCTACTAACTTGTACCTTTAATTTTATATATTTTGATGTTTTTGCCAATTTCAACCTCAGAATATTGGTAAAAGTACTGAACTGTTTGTTTATTTATTGACTGTTTTATTTATTTGGGAGAGAGAGTGTGAGCAGGGGAGGGGTAGAGAGAGAGAGAGGGAGAGAAAGAATCCCAAGTAGTCTCCTTGCTGTCAGTGCAGAGCCTGAAGCAGGGCTTGAACCCACAAACCATGAGATCATGACTTGAGCAGAAATTAAGAGTAGGATGCTTAACATACTGAACCACCCAGGCATCCCCATAGTTGTTTTTATAAATGCAGCCTTGAACTGCTTTTCCATTAGACTGATGCCTTTTTTATTTAATTTGTGGTTTGGGGAATTAACTGTTTTTCCTGAAAGAGATGTTATTGATTTAAATGGAAGAAATTTTGTTTTCAGAATACTTTATTTTGGAGGTTAGTCAAGATTTGTCTTCAACATTTTAATTTAAAAATTGAAAAAGGCAGTTGAGAATTTAAATTTGTAGAAAGACAATATACTGAATAAATTCTTCTCGACCATTTTTTGACATTCTGTGTGTCTATATGTATGGTAGGAGAATTTCCTATGCTAGCCATTTTCTTGAAAGGTGAACTGGAGTGACACATAGTATTCTAGAAAGTTTAAGTGAGAAATAAGAAGTGGGTATTCGGGTCCTAACTTTGCCCAGCTTTATGATCTTGAGTAAATTACATTATCTTTTTGTCTCTTCTAAGTAATGCTGCATTGAATATTAGTGTCAACATTTTTGTGTGGTTATATGTTTTTAGTATTCTTGGATATATACCTAAGAATTGAAATAGTGATTCATATAGTTTCAGTGTTTCCACATTTTCACCAACACTTGTCATTGTCTGTCATTTTGGTTATAGCCATACTACTGGGTGTGAATTAGTAGGATGCCATTGTGGTTTTGATTTGCATTTCCCTGATGACTGTTAATATTAAGCATCTTCTCAAGTGCTTATTGGCCATTTTATATCTGGGAGAAATGTCTTTTGAAATCTGTTGCCCATTTTATAATTGGGTTAGTTGTTTTATTATTGAGACCTTATATATTTTGTATCCTAGACCCTTATCAAGTATATAATTAGCAAATATTTTCTCCCAGTCTGTGAGTTGTCTTTTCACTATCTTGAGAGTGTCCTTTGATGCACAAAAATGTTTAATTTTGAGGAAGTCCATTTGTTGCTTGTGCTTGTAGGGTCACATTTAAGAAACTATTGCCTAATCCAAGGTCATGAAAATTTATACCTTTGTTTCCTTCTGAGAGTTTTTTTGGATTTAGCTTTTACATTTATGTATTTGACCGATTTTGAATTAATTTTTTGCATACTATATGAGGTGGGAGTCCAACTTAAGGCTTTGGCGTGTGGATATCCAGTTGTTCAGTGCCAGTGAACTGCCAGAACTGGGTTGCTCAGTCAGTTGAGCGTCCGACTTTGGCTCAGGTCGTGATCTCGCGGTCTGTGAGTTTGAGCCCCGCATTGGGTTCTGTGCTGACAGCTCAGAGCCTGGAGCCTGCTTCGGATTCTGTGCCTCCCTCTCTCTCTGCCCCTCCCCCGCTCATGTTCTGTCTCTGTCTCTCTCTCTCTCTCTCTGTCAAAAATAAACATTAAAAAATTTTTTTTATAAAGACTGTTCTTTCACTGTTATCTTGGCAACCTTGTCAAAAATCATTTGACTGTAGATGTTTGGGTTTATTTCTGGATTCAGTTCTATTCCACCAGTCTCTATTCTTATGTCAGTATTACCATTGTTTTGATTGCTATAGCTTTGTAGTAAGCTTTGAAATCAGGGTATGTGAATATTCTAACTTTATTTTTCTTTTGCAATATTGTTTTGGCTCTTCAGGGCCTCTTGTACTTCCAAATTTAAGGATCAGCTTTTCTGGGGATTGTACAAATTTAGGGATCAGCTTTTCTGGGGGCGCCTGGGTGGCTCAGTTAAGTGTCTGACTTCCGCTCAGGTAACGATCTTGCAGTTTGTGAGTTCAAGTCCCATGTTGGGCTCTGTGCTGACAGCTCAGAGCCTGAAGCCTGCTTTGGATTCTGTGTCTGCCTCTCTCTCTGCCCTTCCCCTTCTCACCCTCTGTCTGTCTCTCTCAAAAATAAATAAACATTAAAAACATTTTTTTAAAAAGAATTAGCTTTTCTATTTCTGCAAAAAAAAAAAAAAGGCCAATGGAATTTTGATACAGATTGCGTGGAATCTGTAGATCACTTTGGGAATATTCCCATCTTAACAATATTGTCTTTCATCTATGACCATGGGATGCCTTTCCATACATTTAGATCTTCAATTTTTTTCAATAATGTTTTATAGTTTTCAGTGTATACAAGACTTATTTTTCTTAAGTATATTCCTAAGTAATTTATTCTTTTTGATACTATAAATGAATTTATTTTATTTTTTTATGTGACTTTTAAAAAATCTTATTTAAGTTCCAGTATAGTTAACATGCAGTGTTAAATGAGTTTCAGGTGTACGGTGTAATGATTGAACAATTCTGTATATTTCTTTGCTTATCAAGAGAAGTATACTCTTGGGGTGCCTTGGTGGCTCATTTGCTTAAGCATCTGACTCTTGATTTCCGCTCAGATCATGATCTCACAGTTTGTGAGTTCAAGTCCCATGTCTGGCTCTGTGCTGATAGTGCAGAGCCTGCTGGGGATTCTCTCTCTCCCTCCCCCACTTGCACACTCTCTCTCAAAAACAAATAAATAAACATTAAAAAAAAGAATTTAAAGTGTACTCTTAGTTCCCTTCACCTATTTCATCCATCCCCTCCCACTTCCCCTCTGGTAACCATCTGTTTGTTCTCTGTAGTCTTTTTTGGTTTGTCTCTCTTTTTTTCCTTTGTTCATTTGTTTTGCTTATTAACTTCCACATATGAGTAAAATTATGTGTTATTTGTTTTTCTATAAAAACAGGAGTGCTTTTAGTCCTGTATCCAGTACAGTATTAAAAAGGAGTAATAAGACTGGCCATCTGTTTCTAATCTTAAGGGGGCATGCATCTGGTCTTTCGCCATTAAGTATGATGTTAGCTGTGGGGTTTTTCATGGATGACCTTTATCACCTTGATGAAATTCCCTTATCTTTCTAGTCTTTCAAGTATTTAAGGTAGTTAGATTTTGGCAGATGCATTTTCTGTGTCTATTGAGATGATGTTTTGGTCCTTTTTTAATGTTATTTATTACATTGATTTTTGTATGCTGAACCCTACCTTTTGTGGAATATATCCCACATGTTTGCAGTGTGTAATCCCCCCCCCCTTTTTTTTTAATGTTCTGGATTAGGTTTGCTAGTATTTTCTTGAGGATTTTTATATCTGTTCACTTGGGGATCTAGTTGTCTTGTAATGTTTTTGTCTGGTTTATCAGTAATCAGTAATACTGGCTTCAGTTCTCTCTTTCTCTAGTTCTCTCTCTTTTAATAGTGGTAGTTTTTTCATAAATGTTTGAAGGCATGTGGTTTGGACTTTTATTTGCAGAAAGATTTTCATTTCTAATTCAATCTCATTAATTTTTATATTGAATTCAGATCCTTCTTGAGTTGGTTTAGGTAGTTTCTAGTAATTTGTGTCATCCAGGTGACCCAATTTATTGGAAATACAGTTGTTCATAGTATTATCTTATTCTTTTCATTTCTGTAAGGTTGGTAATAATGCTCTATCTTTAATACCTCAGTTTAGTTATTTGTGTCTTTTTTTTTCTTGGGTAGTCTAGCTAAATGTTTGCTAATTTTCCACTCTAATCCTTATTGTTTCTTTCCTTCTGCTTGTTTGGGTTTCAAATGCTCTTCTTTCTCTAGGGTCTTAAGGTAGAAGTTTAGGTTACTAATTTGAGATCCTTCTCATTTTCAATATGAACATTTACAGTTAGAAATTTATCTCTAAGTTGTACTTCAGGAGCATCTAGTAAGTGTCAGTATATTTTGTTTTCATTTGCATTTATCTCAAAGCATTTTCTAATTTCCTCATGATTTCTTTTTTGATCCATTGATTCTTAAGGAGTGTGGTGTTTTATTTTCACATATTTGTGAATTTCCCAAATTTCCTTCTGTTTCTGATTTCATTGCATTGTTGTCAGGGAACAGACTTCATATAACTTCAGTCCATTTATACTTACTGAGATTAGTTTTATTGACTAACATGGTGTGTTTTGAAAAATGTTCTGTGTGCATTTCTGAAGAATGTGTTTTGGGGTTGAGTTTCCGTGGAAGTTTTATAGTGTTATTCAAATCTTCTTTTCTCACTGATTTTTCTGTTTATCTATTGTTGAAAATTGGGCATTGAAATCTGCAGCAATTATTTTTGAATGATCTATTTCTCCTTTCAATTCTGTAATTTTCTTCTTCCTGTATATTGAGTTTATTGTTACGTGCATACATATTTATAATTACTATAATATAGTATATACTATATTATAGTAATTGTAATTGATGAACTGGCCATGTTTTCATTATAAGTGTTCTCCTTTGTCTCTAACAATTTTTGTATTCTCTTTTGTCTTCTATTAGTATAGCACTGTAGATCTTTTCTGACTACTGCTTGCGTGGTATATCTTTTTCCATCTTTTTACTTTCAGTTTTGTCTTTGAATCTAAAGTTGTGGACAGCATATGGTTGGATCATGTTATTATTTTTTTTAAGTTTATTTATATGTTAGTGCTGATGGGAGAGGGGCAGAGAGAGAGGGAGAGAGAGAATCTCAAGCAAGCTCTGCACTGCCAGCACAGATCCCAACATGGGGTTCCAACTCACAAAACCATGAGATCATGACCTGAGCTGAAACCAAGAGTTGACACTTAACCGACTGAGCCACCCAGGCGCCCCGCCCCGATCATGTTTTTTTTCTTTTCTTTTCTTTTCTTTTCTTTTCTTTTCTTTTCTTTTCTTTTCTCTTCTCTTCTCTTCTCTTCTCTTCTCTTCTCTTCTCTTCTCTTCTCTTCTCTTTCCTTTTTAATTTTTTTAATGTTTATTTTAGAGAGAGAGACAGAGTACAAGCTGGGAGGGACAGAGAGAGAGGGAGACACAGAATCTGAAGCAGGCTTCAGCCTCTGAGCTGTCAGTACAGAGCCCGATGCAGGGCTCAAACTCACGAACTGTAAGATCATGACCTGAGCTGAAGTTAGATGCTCAACTGACTGAGCCACCCAGGCGTCCCACCTGATCATGTTTTTTTAATCTACTGTGCGAATCTCTATCCTTTAAATGGTTTGTTCATTCCACTTATATTTAATGTAATTACATATGGGTAGAATTACATCTGCTACTTTGTTTATATTTGTGTTTTATGTGTTGTATCCATTTTGTACCACGTTTTTCTATTACTGCTTTCTTTTGTGTTAGATATTTTCTAGTATGCTAATTTAATTTTATTTCTTTTGCCGCTTTTATAAAGTTTATTTTTACCAGTTGCTCTGGATATTAAAATTAATAACTTAAAACAATGTAGTTTGGGGGCACCTGGGTAGCTCAGTGGATTAAGCATCTTATTGTTGATCTCAGTTTAGGTCAGGATCTCATAGTTCATGGGATTGAGCCTTATATCAGGCTGTGTGCTGACAGTGTGGAGCCTGCTTGGGATTCTCTCTCCCCACCCCCCCTGCCCTCCCCTGTCCTTGCATGCTTTCTCTCTCTCCTTCTCTCTCTCAAAATAAATAAACTTAAAAAAAAATAACAAAAACCAAAAAATCATTATAGTTTGAGTTGATACCATCTTAATTACTGTGGTATGCAAACACTTTTATATAACACCATTCTTCCCCTTTGTGCTGTTACTGTTATATAAGTTATATTATTGTATCTTGTGTGCCCAACAAAACACTTCATATTATTGCTTTGTGCAGTTTCTTTAAACCTGTGTATTTCTTGTTGTTGCTTGTGGAGAAGAGTTAACATGGTAGGCCTCACTGCATATCCTTAGAAAGAACTGCTTAAAAGATCCACCCTTGGCTAGCATCTGAGAACTTACCAGGGTCCATACGTGCCTAACTCATAAGAATGCTCGCTGTGCCTAAACTGCTTATACAAACAGTATAGTTTGTGCTGAATAGCTGCTTTTCTTCTGGGAGTTAGGAATTTTGGTGTATGCTAGGCAGAAGGTATGTATTGATCAGTCCCTAACAAAAACTCTCAGTGCAGAGTTTCCAGTTTTTCCTGGTGATGTCATAACTGATTTCTGGGGTTGGGGGGAATTAAAGGTCTCATATGACTTTATTAAAAAAAGATCCTTAGGAGCTAGCCCTCACCTTCCCTGGTCTTTGCCCCGTTTGCCCTTTCCTTTAGCTTATTTTGCTTTGTGCCCTTTTGCTATAGTAAATTATAGCTGTCAGTACTACTGTGTCACTGAGTCTGTTGAGTTCTCTAGCAAGCTCTTGAAACTGGGTGTTCCATTACATACTGCTATAATAGATTACCACAAATTTGGTGGCTTAAAACAACATAAATTTATCATCTTACAGTTTGGGAAGTCAGAAGTCTAAAATGAGTCTAACTGGGCCAAAATCAAGGTGTCAGCATTGCTATGGTTCTTCTGGAGGCTGTAGAGAAAAATGCATTTTTCTTGCCTTTCCCACATCCTAGCAGCTGCCTGTATTCATTGGCTCATGGCTGTCCCATTCCATCTTTAAAGCCAACAATGAGTGGTCAAGCTATTCTTTTGCAGTACCACTCTGACACTTTCCTGCTGATTGTTTATTTATAAGGATCCCTGTGATTATGTTAGGTCCAGCCAAATAACCCAGGATAATCCTCTTATCTTAAATTTGTTAATTTATCATATCTGCAGAGTTCCTTTTGCCATGTATATATATATATATATATTTTTTAACGATTAAATGTGTTTATCTTTTTTTCTCCTCAGGCACTAAAGAATGCTGATGGAAGAACCATTTTCCTAATTTTCAAATTGTTGAGCTGGTTGCCATGATGGGTGAGTTCAGACTAAAGGCAATTTTCATCTATAATTAAAGGATAAAATGGGGAAGAAAAATTTTTCTCTGTGTGTATGACCAAGCATTTTTATAAAGAAGTTTTATGATGTAATAGACTTCTGTAATGTTTTGTATTTAATAGATTTTAGATTAAAGCACTTTTTTTCAGTTAACTTACGTATTTGGAATGACCATTTCATGCAGGATATCCTAGTAGGGACATTCAAAATAAACTACTAAAATGGATTGAGATTTACTTAGAGTCTAATGGCCAGAGAGAATACTAGATAAGGAAACCTGACTTGTAAAGATTGAATAAATGCTGAAGAATGAATTGTTGTAACTACCCAACTATGTAATGTGGTATCATAATGTTAATGGCAAGGGAGGCTTTCCTAAAGTATGGGAGTGGGTTATAGGTTATTTACTTTTTTTCTTCCCCTTTTCCCCTTGTTGAAGTTTCCAACATGAGGCAAGGATTGGACAGGGAAACACTAGAAATAAATGGACCAAATGGCACCCACCCCATCCTAAATGGGGAAAAAATGGACTGAGTAGTTGGAAGCTAAGTTTTTAAATCTAGACTGATCCCATTTTCTTAATTCTGACATATACTTGTTCATGTTTATCTTTGTCACATTTTTCTTATCACTTGTTTAACAAACGTTATTATTCACTCTTACATGCATGTATGTGACAGTATAGGCTAAAGAGCTTAAATTTGTCAGTGTTCTTTAGTGGAGGGTCTGTACATTTTCAGTGTGTCTCCTTGTGGCAAGTGTGTAAGCTGAAGCTTCACCTTCCTGCTTTTTAAATTTCTCTTCATTTCTCTTTTTGTAACCATGTGTGTAGTGCCATCATGTGGCCCAAATTCTCCGCCCAGCTTCACCTCCAGTTCCAAATTGGATATCTTTTACTGAACTCCTATCATCTTTTCATTTTGGTTGTTCTCACTTGCAGTCTGAGCTGTGTATTAATCAAATCCAGTTGTACCATCCTTCTCAAATAACACTTCACTATAGTAAGCAACAACACAAAGAATAGTCATTGCTTAAAAACTTATACAAAGGTATTCACAGAAAACTGAATATTTAAAAGTATGAATCATAGGTATTTGAATTTTAGATTGAGGATGTTCTCCTGTAGTTATTTTACAAGCATAATGAATAAGCATAGAAGGAATCTAAACCTTTCTGATAAAAGATTTTATTGAAATTATTTCCCAAATAATTTGTTTTTGTGTTCAGGTAAATGTCTTTTCAGCATGTCAGAAACCCACTGCTTCATCTGTGTGCCTTTGGTCAGACTGTGGCCTCCTCCTGTAGGCATCCTCATTGCCTGTTTGATCAACTCATGATCTTTAAGAAATTTATAACCTGTCATATCTGCCTAGTACCAATGACCACCACAGAGATTCTTGATAGAGTAAAGCAGCCTAAGAATTGTTACAAGAGTGCTTATAGTGGATGTTCACCACTTTGCATGATCTTTTGTGAATTTGTTAGTTTACATCTTGTCAGCATCCTCAAAGTAAGTTTCTTATTGGGTACTTAGGTATATCATGTGATTCTTCTTCAAGCCGGAAAAAGAAGGAACTCAGTTAAATTGCCCTTTATTTGCATATCATCTCACTGTGAAGTTACTTTTATTCAAATGGTCCTCCTTACTTTTTTACATCTACGATAGGAAGCCGTACTTGTTTTTTTTTTTTACTTTTATTTATTAAAAAAATTTTTTTTCTTAACATTTATTCATTTTTTGGGAGACAGAGACAGTGCGAATGGAAGAGGGGGAGAGAGAGACCCACATAATCCGAAGTAGGCCCCAAGCTCTGAGCTGTCAGCACACAGCCCGATGTGGGGCTCAAACTCACAAACTGTGAGATCATGACCTGAGTGAGCTGAAGTCAGATGTTTAACCAGCTGAGCCACTCAGGCACTCCCATACTCATTTTTTTTAAACAAGGAAATTAGTATATGTAAATATGATAAGAGATTTAAGCCAGGCATCTGTTCATTTTGGTATTGTGATATTAAACATGGGAAAATATCTAAATTCAAGTGTTTAAGTTTTCTCTAATGAAGAAAATAATTAGAACATATATATGTACTTTTAAGTTTTCAAGTTCTTCTCTCTCGAATACTTAAAAGTATTACTTAAATACTTAAAAATCCAGTTAGGATTAAAGAGCTTACCTTTCTCGAGAAGGTTACATGAGAATATTTTATTCCAGTTGAGATCATTCTCAGCTTATTTTTTTCCTAAGGGCAGATTTATTTTTATCAATAAATGACATGTTCTGGCTTGGACCTGTGGACAGAACACACTTTGTGATTACATTATACCTGGCTGGCTCAGTTGCTGTTTGGCTAAGGTGACATGATGAAATTGTATTTTACAAAGAATATTTTGTGAAGGATTATAAAATTTTCTCTAAACCTGGAATTTACTGATAACACCTTTGGCAGCATTAATTTTAATTTTAATTTCAATTTAATATGCAAGCAGTCTCATTATAGAGCAGAATATATTGAGTATTATAAAAAATTAATACATTAGGAAAGTCAGCTATTTTGTGTGTTTGAAAGGCTGATGAAGCCACTGAATTGCCACATTCTTTTTAATGATTTCTCTTTACAGGGTAAAGCATGTTTTAATTATTACTACTCTGAAACATAAATTATTGCTCACCAAAATGGTTACATCTTAAAATGTAATCTGTAAAAGTCCTTCAATTCCTTTATTGATTATTTGCTGATTATCATTAGTAGAATTGGTTTAATTCTAGTGATTTACTAGTGAAAATCAATTAAATTATCTCCAAACTTTCCCAGAGAGCATATAATTGGTATTACTAGGAGACTCAGACTTACAGTCTTAGAAAGAAATTTTTTATTTGTTTGGAAGAAATTAAAAGTTCATGATCCTTTCACTCAGTTTTATGGATTCACCCCCTTTTTTTTTTTAAAGGAATGCATTTTTCTTATATTGTTACATTTTAAGTCATTACTGGCTGAGATCCTTAAGCAGCCTATTAAATATAGTCTTGTTGAACTTTATGGTGAGGAAGTACTTACAAATATCAGTAGGTCATTTATTATTCACAGATAAAGCCTTTTGTTTCTGACTTGAAATACTGATGAAAATCTCTAAAATGAATTCTGTACTTTGAACATAAATGCCAAATAATGATGAAAGTCATTTATTTTTTCCCTACTAGCTTTAATTAAAATTTTAGCTATTCTATTGATGTTTTATTTAGGAATCACAGGAAGTAATTTGTCATGATGGGGCTGTTTTCACCCATACACTAGGATGTTACATTATTAGAAGAATCAGAATGAGTTTATCTTGCCTATAAATGTCTCATGTGTAAACATCTAGTATGATGCTAGTGCTTGAGTCTAGTGCAGTTTTAATGTTACTTGTATTCAGTTTTTAAATAATGGAAATTTTTTTTCACCAAAATAATAGAAGTATAGGCATTGAAAATGTTCTAGATGCATTTTTTGTGTTAAATTAACGCATTTTGCATTAAATTTAATGATCAAATTTGTGTTTGATGTCTATGATAAATACATATTGAAATTATGATTCTTTGCATCTATTATTTTAAAAATACCCAGATGATCAGCAAGCTTTGAACTCAATCATGCAAGATTTGGCTGTTCTTCATAAAGCCAGTAGACCGGCATTATCTTTACAGGAAACCAGAAAAACAAAATCGTCATCACCAAAAAAGCAGGTATTCTAATAAACACATATTTTTATTGTATGAATTATTTGCCTTGAATATCCTAATCTTATAGAGGGTTTGTTTAAAGTGTTTGTCTTTTACATTTTTGAATCAAATATTTTTTGTCATACATTTTTCCTAATGGGTGTGCATTTTTAAAAATGGTAGTTTTCATTGAATGTAGTAACTGCCCTCTAATACTGATATTTCATCCATTCTTAAAGCACTTAAGATAAACAAATTGTTTTTATTTGAAGTAGTCTGTTCTGTTTACAAATGAGCATCATTTTCATTTTTGTAACTCAAATTTCTTTGAGATGTCCAACACAAAAAGTGGGAATCCAATGCTCTGTATTTCCCTCTCATAGGTTTAGCAAGGGTCTCATAGGCATGATCACTAAGAGATTTTGGTGCTCTTTGCTTTCAGCCCAGAGTCAGCAACACAGTTCTCAACTCAGCTCTTTGACAGACATTATGAATTGATTGGAGTTCACACTGAAAATGAAACCTCCTTTCCCCCTGCTTTTTTTTTTAAAATGAGTGACTAAGGGGAAAAAAAATGAGTGACTAAGAAAAAATATCTAGAAATTGTAGAAATTTTATCTGATCTCTGAAATGATTTATCATTTCATTACAGAATGATGTGCGAGTCAAATTTGAACACAGAGGGGAGAAAAGGTAAGCAAAGAAACACTACATGCCAGTTTATTGATTTAATCAAATAAGTCATAAAAACCATTAAAAGTTTTTTCTGGACTTTAGTGAAAGTTGATGGCTTACAAATTGAGAATGGAATAGTCCTTTGGTAATGTGTAACATGTACTTAGACTTAAAATAGAGTCTGTCAAAATTTAGGCTAAAGTTTAGTAACAATTATTAATGTTTTTATTTTAGGAAATAAAAAAATCTTGGATAATACAGCCTTTAAATATTACTATTTCCTTTTATTTTTACTCAGTGGAAATCAAATATATTTCTCCTTATCATAATTGTATTGTCCCTTCAGATATTATATAAAGCTTATGTACATGGATTTAACATTCATAATTTTGATTATTCTCAAGAGACCTCAGTCATATGACATATATTTGATTAGTAACATTGAGGAAGATGATTGGAATGGTGGCTGTAAATTAATTAGCAGAGGGATAAGCCTAGCCTTCCATTGGGTGTCTGTATCTTAGTGCAGTGGTAGAGGTGGTGGTGGTGGTGGTGGTTGACAACAAAATTGTTAACAAGGCCTAATAGGAGATAGAGAAGATGGGATTTCACTTCTGTTATTGGTGTCTCATTAAATCCAGTTAGTGAAAGAGCATCCATTTTAAGGGCTTTAAACAGGCTCATGAGTCATATAACCTGAAGATGTAAAAATGTTTTATACAGAGATGTCAACAAAATTGGATATACCACATATACCATCCACTTGTCCAACGTGCTTTTTTCCTATTGTTCTTTTATGGATATTTTCTCAATTCTTTCCATTCATTGAGCATTATTTATTAAGTACTGTAAGTATTGGACCATAAAGGAATAAAGTGAGCAGAACAAACATGGTCCCTCCCCCATACTACAGTCTAATATAGTAATTTCCAAGCTTAGGTGCTTGCTTCCAGGGTCAGCATAGGCTAATCTTTTGAGACACAGGAAGAAAATACTAGAATTAAAAAGTTTTAATTTTATAAAAATACTTATTTTGGGGATATGCTTACATGATATATAGGTCCTCAGAAATGTTGAGTTGATAAAGGTACAGAAATCAAAATTTGAATCTCCAAAGAACAAACAACTTTATTCGTTTAATAGTTTTGTTGCATTCCATTATACAGAGGTCACATAGTTAAGTTTAATTTTAATCACTTTTTTCAGTGAACATTTTACAGCTGCTCTTTAATAATATTAAAATTCTGTCCACATAGAATCCTTCAGTTCCCCAGACCAGTTAAACTGGAAGATCTGAGATCTAAGGCTAAAACTGCCTTTGGACAGTCTATGGATCTCCATTATACCAATAATGAGGTAAACATGTACAATTTAACTTTCAATAGCTCTTATTTTGGAAAGTAGTATGTTCATTTAAGAGATTGTTTTAGGAATATTTATTTAGAAATTGATAAGGATATGGTATACTAGAGAAACAAAACACGTAAATTTGTAAATTTTAACTAACTGAACTGTGTGTTTTCCATTGTGGAAAGATTTAAAGACACTACTGTGCAAGTAATTGAGTGAGAACATATTGAGGGAGGAAACATACGTATTACTTAGAAGTTTGCTGCTTATTTATGCTTTATTTTCACTCTGTGTACTTTTTTTTTTTTAATTATCCTCAAGTTAACATACAGTATAGTGTTGGCTTCAGGAGTAGTAGAATTCAGTGATTCATCTCTTACATATGACACCCAGTGCTTAATCCTGAAGAGTGCCTTCCTTAATGCCCCCATCACCCATTTAACCCACTCCTCCCAACGCTCAGTTTGTTCTCTGTATTTAAGTCTCTTATGGTTTGTGTCCCTCTCCTATTTTTATCTTCTTTTTCCTTCTCTTCCCCTATGTTCATTGTTAAATTTTCTCAAATTCCACAATGAGTGGAATAGCTATAAACACTGAGGTGCATGTGCCCCCTCAAGTCAACATTTTTGTATCTTTTAGATAAATTCCTAGTAGTGCAATTGCTGGGTTGTAGGGTAGTTCTGTTTTTAATGTTTTGAGGAACCTCCACACTTTTCCAGAGTGGCTGTAACAATTTGCATTCCCACCAACAGTGCAATAGGGTTCCCCTTTCTCCACATCCTCGCCAACATTTGTTGTTTCCTGAGTTGTTAATTTTAGCCATTCTGACAGGTTTGAGGTGGCATCTCATTGTGGTTTGGGTTTGCATTTTCCTGATGATGAGCGATGTTGAGTATCTTTTCATGTGTCTGTTTGCCATCTGGATGTCTTCTTTGGAAATTGTGTACACTCTACTTTTTGATGAACTGTCTTTTTTTCTCATACTCTACATTTGGGTGTATAGACAATAGAGCTTTGGTAGTCAGACAGTTTAGCTAAAACTTTAAAGGATTATTTTCAAGTTGCTTAGGATATGATTAGATCATTATGTTTGTGTGTCGGTACATGTGATTTTAAGGGCTTCATCTGGCACTGAGGAGCTCTGTGTTCTGGACCACCCCCCCTTTTTTAATGTTTATTTATTTTTGAGAGAGAGAGACAGAGAGAATACAAGCAGGGGAGGGCAGAAAGAGAGGGAGACAAAGAATGTGAAGCAGGCTCCATCCAGGCTGTGAGCTGTCAGCACAGAGCCCGATGCAGGGCTCAAACCCATGAACTGTGAGATCACGACCTGAGCCGAAGTCGGACACTTAACTGACTGAACCACCCAGGCGCCCCTGGAAAATCCCCCTTTGAACCTTCTTAAAATTCAGATTGGATTAGATAATCCCTGAGGTTTCTTTAAGATCCTATGCAATCTCAAGATCTTGAATCTTAAAAATTTCAGGGACAATTTAATTGGTTAATTTGTTGTTTTCTCAGAAAATACTTGCTGAATTTGCCAGGCATAATGCCATGATTCATGAATTGCAGTGCTTCATGGAGTTTATAGGCTTGTGTTTGTGGTAGAAGCAGACAACTAAATAATGAGTTGTTCAAATATATTAAGTTCTTTGAAGGACAGGCATAAAATATCATGAAAAACAATGAAGGCAAGGGCAGGCAGTACCTGTTCTGTTTAGATGGTACTAAGGAAGAACTAAGGTGGTAATATTTAATTACTGTCACTTGAAGTATGAAAAGCCAAACTTGCAAAAAGTTTGAGGACAAGAACATTCTTGGTAGAGAGCCATTGAGAAGCATACCTACAGAGATCCTAAGATGGAAAAGACTAGTTATGTTTCAGGAATAGGAAAGTGCTAGTGCGAATGGAGTAATGGTGGAGAGCTTACTAAAAATTAACTTGAGAGAACATGTAAAAGTGCTTTGCAAATGTTAAAACATTGAGCAAATAAAAATATTTGAAAATACTAGATTTTCAAATGAGTCATTATTAATTTAAAACAAAAACTATGTTAATGTAGTTTGTCTAAAGAAACCACTTACAACTGAAAGCAGAACATATTTTGAGAAAGCAAAAATCCATATTCAAACAAATAGTATCCCTGAACAAAGTGATGAGTATTATACTATAGTAATACCTTAATATTTTATTTTTTAATAATTTTTGGGTTTTCATTTAGCCACGAACACCTCTTGTTGCCTGGCCCTGTCTTGGCACTTACTGTTTCTTTTTGTGCCAGCCTGATTTCTACCTGCCAGTCTGAGGGCTTTTTAGAGGTATAGCCATAGGGTCTAGGCAGAAATACAGATAGGGGTACCAGGGGGTGATGGGAGAATGAGACTCAAGGATGGTGTGGGAGGTGGGGATAGGTAGGTTCCACTTAACAACAATGGTAACTTGCTGGATAACACATCCTTTATAGGCCCCTTTCCTGTCTTCCCCATTCCTCTGTACCAGTGTTTCCTGGTACATTTTCCCACATACAAAGGTTTGAACTTGAGTCTTTATTTTGTGGTATGATTTTAGGGGAATCCAGATATATATTTGTTTTTGATTTTAGGGGAATCCTGATATATCTTTGTTTTTGTTTGGCCTAAAATTGTATGATGGAAAGCTTTCAAATGCCAAGATACATTAAGTCTACAATATTGTCTTGGTCTAGCAGTCTAGAAGGTCTGTCAAGAAAAATGAGGTCAGTTTGACATAATTGGCTCATATTGTACCTGTTCTAGGTCCTAGAATTGCTGTTTCATCTCCCTGAGTTCTCCAATTTGTTTATATAATTTTTTCTAGAGTTTTCTTAAGGATTGACACCAAGCTAATCTGTAGTTTCAAGAATGTTCTCCCTTTTTCTAAAAGTTGGAAAATTTCTCCCATTTTCAGTTTCTTTTTCTCATGCTTTCTGAGGATTTCTGTGAGTGGTTCTGCCATTATATCTGGGTGGCCTCTTGGCAGGAATGTGGTAGAAGAGACATTAAGTAGGGTGAGATCACATTTAAAATTTCTCACAACTAAGAGATTCTTTTGAGACTGTGATTCTGTGAGTTAACCATGTCCTGATTCACATCATGACAAACCCAATGCATGCCCTTCAATACTGAGGGTACTAGGGAAAAGCTTATAAGGTCTGTTAGTTTTGTGGACATATGGACAAGCAAAAAACTCAGTCTATAGATATTTTTTTCTAGTATAAATCCCTGTGTTCTAAAAGAACCATTATTCTGTAAACTTCTAGTTTGCCAGACTCAAAACAATGAGATTTAAGCTGTGATTGGTTGGCTCTGTTAGTTGGGCTCCTCTTTATCTAATAGTGTCAAGCATGTGTGTTGTCATGTGTGTGTGTGTGTGTGTGTGTGTGTGTGTGTGTGTGTGTGTATTGCCACGGGAGATAGATGTGAAGGTGTGCAGGCAAGGAAAGTGGATTTTCTAAGATCTTTCTCTCTCTCTTTTTTAAGTGTTTATTTTGAGAAAGTGCTGTGGAGGGGCAGAAAGAGAGAGTAGAGAGAGAATCCCAAGCAGGCTGTGCGCTGCCAGTGCAGAGCCTGATGAGGGGCTTGATCTTGAACAAACCATGAGATCATGATCTGAGTTGAAATCAAGAGGCGGAAGCTTAACCAGCTGAGCCACCCATGTGCCCCAGATCTTTCCCATTTTAGATGGTTAGAGGAAGAAAACCTTTCTATGGACTATTATCATGTGTCACTGTGCAAAGTCAGGCAAATAAATCACTTCTTTTAAATTTAGGTTCTATTGCATGGGCTTCAGGACCTAATTTTGAGTTTTTGGGAAGGATTCACATTAACCCACAACTGATGTATCAGTATTAAGACAGAGGGAAGTAGATTTCATGACTGAGGCTGAAATGAATTCACTAAGCAGGAAAACATTGTGTAATGTATTTAATATAATTTAGATAAGGTGGGATTTGTTATTAACTCTTAGTCCTCATTTTAAAATTGGTAATAGGTGACTTTAGAACATACAAGGGATCACATGAGAACCATAGGCAGTAGCCCAAGCTGCCAATATATATACTCCTCCACAATGCCCAGATTTCACATTAGTAAACTGAAGAACAACAAAATCATTTATGTTAATATTTTGTTATTGTGATTTAAATAGTGTCTTTTCTCCCCAGAAGCAACAGTGTCTTAGAGAAGTAAGCGATCCAATTATCAATAAATGTATAGTAAAAGTAAATATTCAGGTTTTCCCCTCAAATGAAAAACTGGAAAAAAAATCATCTTTGCTTTAAAATGTTTTCTAGTGCTTAAAATATAATTAAAAAGAATACAAAAGATAGGAACAAGATGTACCAATATGGTTCAAAATCAATTGGAAAATAAAAGGATATTCTTTTTCATTTATGCTTATTCTGTGATACCAAACAGTTAATATTCTTTTTTTATTAGAAAAAAAAATTCTCATAGAGGAAAAAAAGGCCTGGTTATAGTAGGTAAGTTGGAATAGTACAAAACTACTAAAGTAGCTACAAACAGATATTGGGAATATAATTTCAAGTACCTATTAAGTAAATTTAAGTGGATTGTACGGTGGAAATCACGTTAGTCTGGAATCCACATTATTTGTGTTTGGAAGCCTTTATTAAAACAATGGCTTTTTTCCATAAAGAAATCTGCAGAGAATGCACACCATGCCAGCTTGTGGGTTTGGGTACAGATGATGCTTTTGCCATATGATATGCATTAAACAGTATTTACCAAGTAGTTGACATGCATTCTCTGTGTCAGTTATTAGTGCCTCTGTCCTCAAGGCATTCATACTGTAGAGGACCCCAAACTAACTAGGCCTTTACATTTGAATGGCTTCTATACTGTACTTAATTAGAGCAAGGTAACAAGTGTGCAATAAGTTCATTTATTTTTATTCTGTCCTTTCAGTGAAATGGAATATACTTTGAAGATTATTGACAGTTGTCCTAAGCGATTAAGTTTACATTTTTTTAAAAAAAGAAAAGAGTATTTGATTTTAAGTTGTGTGAGTCATGCTTTCTCATAGACCTTTCAGAGGCTTTTTGTCCTTTATAATGTCTGATCCATAAGAGGATCCAATCTGCTAATGAAAGCAGATTTCCACATTTAGAGTTTACTATGGATGGCTGACCCATTTAGCTGATTTATTGCTGGTGTAGTCACCAGGAGCAGAGGGAGCCCCAGGTGGACTGTAGATTGCGGGTACATTGTTAGTGGTCCCTCCATGGCAGCTGCTACAGATGCTCATTGTATTTGGGATGGTGATACTCACTGTAGGTATGCAAATCTGGAGAATGCAAATTCGTGGTAGTATTACTATAGAGAAAAACCTGAGAGTTTCATCAATGCAGATGAAGGATAGTATTGTATGTAGTTTTTGTGTGTACTCCTTAATGCTGTTTTGAGGTAAAGATACTATACTTTACATTTTGCAACATTATGGAAATATCCTAGAAAATTAATCTTTAACCTTTAAATGTGTTTTTTAGAAGAATTTAATGATGATTAAAGCAAAAAAAATTTTTGTCCATATTCAGTCTTATGATTTTAGTGGTGGCAGGATGGGAAGAGTGAAACAATTTAGATACATCTATTCATTCAGAATTTCATTATACTGACAAAGAGCCAGGGTATTTTGAAATTTATAATTCCATAGTAATGAAGATGGTCCTGAAAGGACTTTACCTGGTGAGATGGTTGCATGATTCATTATGTTCCCTTCTGTTCAGTTGGTAATTCCATTAACTACCCAAGATGACTTGGACAAAGCTGTGGAGCTGCTGGATCGTAGTATTCATATGAAGAGCCTCAAGATATTACTTGTAATAAACGGAAGTACACAGGTATGCATTGAGACATCTTTCAGTAAGGATTATAGGATTTGTGCCTGTGAAATATGAAACATAGTTACATTCCATAATCATTGATATATTTTCAATATAATGAAATGTAAACTTACATAATGTAATTGCTATAGTTTTATATCCTTGCTCCTCAAAACCATGTAGCCAAAATTAAAGTAAGTATAATATACTGTACATATAGAACTAATAGAAATACTGAGAACTTGGGAAAATTTATGCTGGAAATAAAGTTTCAAAGAACAGATTTGATAAGACCTACAAACAGTGTAGAATATCTAGGTTGTATTTGGTGGGGGGAAGGATTCTGTTTAAAGCCCCAAAAGGGGAAGAATAGTATTAATCATCCCCTTTCCTTATAGGCTGCTAATTTAGAACCATTGCCATCACTAGAAGATTTGGATAACACAGTATTTGGAGCAGAGAGGAAAAAACGGCTTTCTATAATAGGTAAGAATGATAGTGTCCAAACCATAAAATGGACAATTTCTCAGTTTCTTCTTCATCCTTTAATGTAGGCCAGCACCTAAACATAACCCTGATAAATAGCAGCCTGTCTCTGTACTCTGTAATTTTTCCCAGGTACCTGTGTTCTAGTTTCTTATGTCCCTTCAAAAGTTACATCAAGTGTTGTAAGATTAGCAATCTCAAGCTTAAATATTTTTTCTTTATATACTTAGGATATTTTAATATTTAACAAATTTAAATAAAACCTCTAGTTATTTTAATTATAAAAATAACCAGAGAGAAGAAATTAAAAGAAGTAATTCCAATATATTAAAATTAATGGATGGACTAAGTTCATAAGCCTTTCTCTAAGTTTTAGTTATTGCAGTACTATCAAATGCATTGCTAAGAGTTTCCAGATTGTTTTTTTTTAGTATTCATTATTCATCATTAATAATAGACTATTAAAATTAAGCTTGTGGTACAAAGCAGAATGGATCCCGTGTGCTGTTTGAAGGAGGCCTATTAGAGAGGCAAGGGTGAGGCAGAGGTGCTCTGAACTCCCCAGTTCTGTGGATCTTCTTCAGGTGGCATAAAATATTAATAATAATCTGCATTTTTATATGATAAAAGCATTACATTGCTCAAAAACCACTGGTATAAATATATTTTAACAGGGCAGTGAATGTGACAACATGAAAACGTATGTGAGGTATGGACTTGAAAGGGAAAAGTAGAGGAGGAAGTGAAACAGATGAATGGAGAGGGAGGAAGCAGGAGGGTGGGACAAAATGAGAGATATGGTTGGGACTCCAAGACTGGTAACAGAAAAGGATTGTTAATAACACAAGAAGAGATTAAATTGGCATATGGGCCAACCCCCATATATCCGTTAGTGATCTTTTGTTTTGGCCCCCCCGGAAGAAGCTACTTAACTACTTCTTTCTAAGTATCTGTCTTACATAAGTCCTACTTTTGGTTTCAGAAATGCTGGAAATGTGAGCAGCAGCGATAATATACAAGCAAAATAGAAATTGTTTATCTTTATTCAGATATATTTTTATATGGTTTAGAATTTGGGTGAAGGAACATTAGGAACACCTGAATTCAGATTCCATCTCTCTAATTAACTTGAGACCAATAATGTTCTTCTCATCTTTAAATCATGGGATTCTTGTGGCAATAGGTTGAGAAAACACTTTTAAGAACATTTTGCTTTTCAAACTAGAAAACATGACTGTTATTAAACCTACATTTCTTTCTTCATTCCCTTTTCTTATCACATTACAGTATGTATCATTTTAAAGTAAAAATTGCCAGTCACTGTAGTTGCATTAGAACAAGCTGAATGCTCTACTTAAATTGACATTTTAAGTTCATTTTGAATTAAAACTCTACTGAGTACCTCAATCTTGTCCTACTAGTAAATATTTGAGTTCAGTGCTAGCATAAGAAGAAGCTGGAAATTATAATGTAGAAAATTGTTGGTTTTTATTGGTACCTCTTTAAACCTAGAATAGCTTTGATAGATATGATCACCATCTTTTTTCCTTATTTATTGATAATTATTCTCTTTAATTATTTTCATAAAAGATATCTAGAGGAAAAACTACCTTTGGGATGAGTATATTCTAGTGTGGAGGTCTCAACCAAGAGTGCGTTGGCATACCCATTACCAATAAAAGTTAAGAAAAAAGGGTTTTCTTTGGGTATAAATACCCAGTAGTATTTGGTAGTTCTGTTTTTAATTTTTTTGCTGGACCTCCATACTGTTTCCAAGGTATCAATTTACATTTCCACTGACAGTTGATGAGGGTTCCTTTTTCTCCACATCCTCATCAATACCTCTTGTTTCTTAGGTTGTTGATTTAGCCATTCTGACAGGTATAAGGTAGTATGTCATCATGGTTTGATTTTCATTTCCCTGATCATGAGTGATGTTGAGCATCTTTTCATGTGTCTGCTGGTAAAATGAAATTCAAAGAAATTTGAAGAAAAGCTAATTCAAAACAATATATGCATCCCTATGTTTATTATACTAGTATTTACAAAGCCAAGATATGGATGCAACCTAAGTGTCCATGGATAGATGAAGGATAAAGAAGATGTGGATATGTATATATAGAGTGCTGTATTACTCAGCCACCAAAAAGAATGAGATCACGCCATTTGTGAGAACACAGTGGACCTAGAGGGTGTTATGTTAAGTGAAATAACTTAGAGAAAGATACCATATGATTTCATTTATATGTAGAATCTGAAAATCAGAGCAAATGAATAAACAAAAAATCAGACTCTTAAATACAGAGAACAAACTGGTGATTGTCAGGGGATTGGGAGGGTGGCCAAATAGGTGAAGGGGATTAAGGGGCACAAACTTGCAGTTATAAAATAGATAAGTCATGGAGATGAAAAGCCCAGTATGGAGAATATAGTCAATAATATTGTAATAATATATGGTGGCAGATACTGACTATACTTAGAGTGGTGAGCATGAGAACTGTCAGATCATTATGTTGTACACCTGAAACTGTTACAACGTTGTGTGTCAACTAGACTTTAATAAAAATAAATAAATAAAAAGAAAAATGAATTATCTAGTAAGGAGATGAAGAGACTTTCATAGCATTTTTTTCTTCCCTATCTCCTTTTAGTAATGAGTATATTGATCTTTTATAAACAAGAGTATATGGAGGGAGTAAAAATATTAGGGATAATGTCATTGTACCTATTACAAAGCCTAAATAACCCTTGGCTCAAAGTTCAGTTACTGATTATTTTAGAGTCAAGCAGAGAGTTATCTGTTCTGTTCAAATCTTTTGGTAATCACTTTGTTCTTTTTCTCCCTATCTCCTCACTCACAAATGCTAGCATATACTTACAGTAACCCCTTTTTATAAGGCAAAGCCTTTTGCTTTCAATCTGACCAAAACTTAAATGCCCACATGACCTCCCCATATCTTTTTTTTAAATAGTTTAATTTCAGAATATTTGGAGGAAAAGAGAGCTGTGTTAATAAACATAGCATTATTTCTATAAAACCAGGTAAAAATAAAATGGATTATTATCTCATAAGAAATGATGTGATTAACTAGGTGAACTATATTAGATTTTCTGCTTTTCTGAATTATGAAGAAATTTAAATGCCAGGAATATGGCTTGTGATAAAACCTAATTTTAAAGTACCTGAGAATAAAATTCAGGATTCTAATTTGAAAATACTCTAATATGGCTTAAGTGACTTAGAAAGTAATCTCACTTTAGGTTTTTAAAGATTAAAGAGAGGGAATGGAAAGAACATTATGGAACCAGATGTGCCTAGCACATACTCAGTGTGAATAATTTTATCATTACAACACCCTTGCAGAGGAGGGATTTTGTCTTTTTTTTTTCTTTGTTTATCTTACGTGCTGGCTTTATTCAGTTCTTTAACCTATTTTTAAAATTCAAGTATAATTAACATACAGTGTTAGGTTAGTTTCAGGTGTATGATAGAATGATTCAGCAGTTCTCTGTGTTTCTTAGTGCTCATGAAGATAAGTGTACTCTTGACCCTCTTCACCTATTTCACCCATCCCTCTGCCCACCTCCCCTATGGCAACCACCAGTCTGTTCCCTAAGAGAGGAGGGATTTAGTCTTATTTTGACAGGTGAGGAACCAGGTTTGTGGGGGTTGGATAATTTTACCAAAGACAATACAGTTGGTAAATAACTAGAACTGGGATTTTAAACTGAGGTATAAAGTCCACATTCTTTCCACGACATTATGATGCCTTCCATAAGTTATGTTAAAGGGTAACATATATCTAGGTACAAATGACCCTTGGAAGTTCAGAAGCAATGGCATCTAAAAATCTTTATTATCAGCCCCATAACGCAGTTGTCAGCAGTTAGAAGAACATACCATCTAATAAGAATAAATGAATATTACAGTGAGGTTAATAATTATAATAGGGTGGGAGTTTAGAAAGGTATAAAACATTTGAAGATTTATAGAAATGAATGTTCTTGTAAGTTTTAAAAACTGGATTTCAGTAGTTACTGAAATCCTGTATTTATATTTAATTGAAACAAAAATTAGTTCCCAGTTGATATTTATAAAATCATGTAACTTTTTTTCCTTTGAGGTCCCACTAGTAGAGATAGAAGCTCCCCTCCCCCAGGATACATTCCAGATGAATTACACCAGGTTGCCCGGAATGGGTCATTCACCAGTATCAACAGTGAAGGAGAATTCATTCCAGAGAGCATGGACCAAGTAAGCAAAAGTTGGATGTGGTTTTTCATTTCACTTAAAGGGATGTTGTCAGGATTTGTGTGGTTTGGCAGGTATCCTGTGTTTGTGTGTGTGTGTGTGTGTGTGTGTGTGTGTGTGTGTGTGTGAGAGAGAGAGAGAGAGAGAGAGAGAGAGAGAGAGAGAGAGGGAGAGAGAGAGAGGGAGGGAGAGACCTCTTCTCCCATGTCTTCCTTAAGTGAACAAAATGGTAAAAGAATATAGGATAATGCCCACTAACTTACATGTGCCTGTGTGCATTCATGTATAAACAAAGCTGGAATAAAGCTGGTTTTCTTATTTTGTCCATCCATAAATAAATGAATGCATTTGTTTGTAATCCTGGGATTGACATTCAGATTTTTAAATTAACATTTGAAAGATATAGTGAAGGGTGCCTGGGTGGCTCAGTTAGTTAAGTGTCTGACTTCCAGCTCAGGTCACAATCTCACAGTTCATGAGTTCAAGCCCCGTGTCAGGCTCTGTGCTGACAGCTCAGAGCCTGGATAGAGCCTGTTTCAGATTCTGTGTCTCCCTCTCTCTCTGTTCCTCCCCTGCTCATGCTCTGTCTCTCTCAAAAATAAACAAACATAAAAAAAATTTAAAAAGAAGAAAGATATAGTGAAACTAAAGATATTTAACTTTGTGAAGCTGAGGTTTGTCAACTTTTTAAAACATTGTAAATGTTTTAATAATGTAGCAGCCACAATGTCATTATTTTCCATTTGAGTGGGGCTTTAGTCAGTGTTCAGTAAGCAAAATTATGTGAAATCTTTCAGCTTTTATTTATTTAGCTAGTAATCTTATAGAGAAAATATTTTTCCCTTAGGATATTTTGAAGTTGTAGCCTACCTACAAGGGACCACTACATTTAAAATATTAAAAAATTAGTAATTCTGGGGAGAGGTGACTGCTGTTGGATATGGGGTCTTCTTGTGGGTACTGAAAGTGTTCTGCGACAGTGGTGAGGGTTGCACAACTCTCAGTATACTGAAAACCATTAAATTGTACACTTTAAATAGGTGAATTTTATGTTACATGAATTATATCTCAATAAAGCTGTTTAAAAACCCAGTAACTTCTGGTTGTACACATTGAATCATGGAGGAACTCTTTATTTTTCTAGATGCTGGACCCATTGTCTTTAAGCAGCCCTGAAAATTCTGGCTCTGGAAGTTGTCCATCACTTGATAGTCCTCTGGATGGGTAATATGGATTGTAGTTTTTATTTTTTAATGTATGTGGGTACATATGCATATATATAGCATGTCAGAGGAATGTAATTGATACTCGTCCATACTTAGGCCAAATGAATTTTTTTAGTTTGAACAAATCCCTTAACCTCATGGGGCTCAGTATCTTTATTGGGTAAAATGATACCTGATTATAATATTATCAGTATTTCTGCTTGCCAAAACTGTGTTTGAAGCTAAATGCAAACTTAGAATGTACATTTACTTATAAAACTATGTTGGTGAAACTTCTATCAAATTTCTCATTAATACCTTTGGTTTTGGAGGTTTCTTGAGTTGTTTTCACCTGTTTAGGATTATGTTCATTCTGGCACCAGGTTATAGATAACTTACTTTTTTGGTAATTGTGGCCCAGAATGTTGGCTGTCATTTAAAATTTAAGTAGTGTACATTTCTTTTGTGTGAAATGGCTGTTCAGAAATATAACTGGGTGAAGTTGCAACTGTGGATTTTTAGTTACAAGTGTTCCTTCTCTTCTGGTCTCAATAAGACAGTGTTCACATGTAGCAGGCAAAGTCATCCTGTAGCATAGAGTCTGTAAAATCTTTACCTATTTGATCTCCTCTGGGATTTCTTTTTAGAAGCAAATTCTGAAAATAATAATGAATACTGTATGGAAATACACATTTAATTTTCTTTTACCTGTATGGATAAAACCTTTGTGCCCATGTCTACCTCAAGATAGATATCTGAAACATTTAAGAAATTCAGGAAAATAGTAATGTGGAAGCTATATATTGAGCATTTAATATTTGAAAGACACTGTCCTAAGCAATATATGTACACACCATTGATGAGTTGGAAACTATTATCTCATTTTTATAGATGTGGAAAATCTCAGAAAGGTGATTTGCCAAGATTGCAATTGCTGATTAAATGGTAGAGCTACGATTAAAACACAGGTGTTTGCCAACATCTGTAATTCCAAAACTTACAATTTTTACTGCCATACCCTATAGGTTAATATATTTTTAAAATTTTTTTATGTTTATTTATTTCTGAGACAGAGACAGAGCATGAATGGGGGAGGGGCAGAGAGAGAGAGAGAGACACAGAATCCGAAGCAGGCTCCAGGCTCTGAGCTGTCAGCACAGAGCCTGATGCAGGGCTCGAACTCACAAACCATGAGATCATGACCTGAGCCGAAGTTGGTTGCTCAACTGACTGAGCCACCCAGGCTCCCCTATCGGTTAATTTTTAAAGCTAGGCTTTTGCCTCCCTGCACCAAGTAAGTGTTTAAAAAGAAGTCTCTCTTTTTCAGTTATGTTGACATTTCAGAGTGAGCTCCTTTATTCATATATTTATATATATATACACCTCATATATATGTATAATTTCCACACATACAGATACTGATATTGCATAAAGATATTTTAAATGTCTTATTTACATACTTTCTCTTCATTTAACATGACATTGTCTGTTTTTAGAGAGAGCTATCCAAAATCACGAATGCCTAGGGCACAGAGCTACCCAGATAATCATCAGGAATTTTCAGGTTAGACTCTCCGTATTCTAAATGTTTAAATATTTGTGTCATTAAACAATGCTTTGGCTGGGAGGGAGAGGGGAGTTTTTTTTTTTTTTTAATGAATAAAAATGTGTAAATGTGTATTTTTTATTATTAGAGATATTTGACTTTTTTATAACCCATAACTTTCTTATGTCTCAATAGACTATGACAACCCTATCTTTGAGAAATTTGGAAAAGGAGGCACATACCCAAGAAGGTATCATGTTTCATATCACCATCAAGACTATAATGATGGTAAGCTTCTGTAACTAGACTACAAGAACAGCTTGTTAAAAATCTCAAAAATAATCAAAATCAAAATCACATTTTTAAAATCATATTTAAACCATTAGAGATAATTTTTTTCCTGAATCACTTAGTTTTTCTGCTTAAAACCATTTTTGAAGGGTACCTGGGTGACTCAGTTGAGCGGCTGACTGGCTCAGGTCACAATCTCATGGTTCATGAGTTTGAGCCCCGCCTCAGGCTCTGTGCTGACAGCTCAGAGCCTAGAGACTGGAGCCTGCTTTGGATTCTGTGTCTCCCTCTGTCTCTGCCCCTCCCCCATTCTGTCTCTCTGTCTCTCTGTCTCTCTTTCTCTGTCTCTCTCAAAATAAACATTAAAAACACCCAATTTTTGGTTTTTTTCCCCCAATATATGAAATTTATTGTCAAATTGGTTTCCATACAACACCCAGTGCTCATCCCAAAAGGTGCCCCTCCTCAATACCCATCACCCACCCTCCCCTCCCTCCCACCCCCCCATCAACAAAAAAAACCCAATTTTTGAAAGAAATTAGGTAACTAAAACGGTAACAGGTTTATGCCAGCTTACCACATAGTACTTATCTTTCCCTTAAAAGAAAAACTGTAATTAAAAAATGATATTGGGGGTGCCTGGGTGGCTCAGTTGGTTAAGCGTCCGACTCTCTTAGTTTCGGCTCAGGGCATGATCTCATGGTTTGTGGGATCAAGCCCTGTGTCAGGTTGCATGCTGACAGCACAGAGCCTGCTTGGGATTGTCTCTCCCTCTCTCTGCCCCTCCCCCACTCATACATGCACACATACTATGTCAAAATAAATAAACTTAGAAAAAATTGATATTAACTAGAAAATTATTCCTTGATGATGGAATTCATACTTGCATTGTCCTTTTCAAAGAAAAAAAATACTTCTAAATTTTCTAACTTTTGTTCTTATAACTGGAAATGAGAATAAAGTACGTTTTTTTTCTTTTTATCCAGAAATGAGAGAGTGCAGTGATTTTATGAATGTGGGGGGGGGGGGTGTTTTTACAAAAGACATTGAATTTGTATTCAGATCCTGTTTTTGCCCCACTTTTCTCATTTCTGCTTCTTTCCCCCCTTTTCTCTTGATTTTCATTTTTTACTTAATGATTCATTATTCAAAAGGCTATTTCCTTGAACTTAAAAAAAAAAATACTACTCTTAAGTTTCAAACATGTAAACAAGGGGCACCTGGGTGGCTCAGTCAGTTAAGCATCTGACTTCAGCTGAGGTCATGATCTCCCAGTTCATGGGTTCGAGCTTCGCATTGGGCTCTGTACTGACTACTTAAGAGCCTTCAGAGCCTGGAGTCTGCTTTGGATTCTGTGTCTCCCTCTCTCTCTGCCCCTCCCCTGCTTGTGCACTCTCTCTCTCTCTCTCTCTCTCTCTCTCCCCCAAAAATAAACATTAAAAACAAAAGTTAAAAAGGTAATCAAATAATCATTGCTATTTTAGTTTCTTAGCCTACTCACAGGACAGACTTCTATTCCTCATGTTACAAATTTTAAATACTTTGAATTACAGCATATGAATAAAAGTTGTAAGGTAATCCTGTTTTGATTTTGTAGGTCGTAAAACTTTTCCAAGAGCTAGAAGGACCCAGGGGACCAGCTTCCGGTCTCCTGTGAGTTTCAGTCCTACTGATCACTCTTTAAGCACTAGTAGTGGAAGCAGTATCTTTACCCCAGAATATGATGATAGTCGAGTAAGAAGAAGGGGAAGTGACATAGACAATCCTACTTTGACTGTAATGGACATCAGCCCACCCAGCCGTTGTAAGTAAAAGAAATTGGCACAGTGAATGTTTAGCAGAACCTTTGCAGAACTTTACAGTATTAAAAGGAATAAATACCAAACGAGTCCTCAGGGTGAGACCCAACTTCTCAAAAAAGGTAAAAAGGGTATTTCTAAAAGTGGTTGGAATATAAGGTGTAAGTACAGTGTTACTGCTAATTACTTTAGCTGATTCTTTCCTTCTCTTTAGTTAGTAAGATTGTTACCAGTCTGTCATTTATTCGTTCATTCCACATATCCTTGTTGAGTACCCAACTGAGATTCCAAATATGACCTCTAAAATGTAGTCTAACGGGGAGAATGTTGTGTGGAGAAATGATTATTGTATAGTATTTAATCTAGATCTTGAATGTGAGTAGGAATTCACTAGCTCGGAAGGTGATATGTGTAGGAGGTCATGGCATGCTCTGAGAATGGGGAATAGTTCATTTTTGGCTAAAGTGAAGGGTATCTTACTTGAAACAGTAGGAAAAGGACTAGAATGGTAACTAAGGCCAGATTGTGGAATATTTGGACTTTATCACATAAGCAGTGCATACCAAGATTTGTGCTCAAAGGTATTTATTGCAGCAGCATTTGAATATTTCACATTCATCCCTTTTGTTCTAGTGTTGTCATATTTTACTTTTACATCTGTGACCTTACACTACATTGTTGCTATTTGTCTTTTAGACAGCTATTGTTTTTGAATTGATAAAAAATAAGAGAAGAATATCTTTCATATATCCATCACTTTATTTCTGTAAATCCAGGATTTTGTAGACTATAGGTTATATAGATTCCGGATTCTGTTGGGTATCACATTCCTTCTGCCTGAAGAATTGCTTTAAACCATTCTTGTAATGTAAGTCTGCTGGCAATGAATTCTTTCAGAGTTTGTTTGAAAAAGGTCTTTTTTCTCCTTTACTTCTGATATATATATACATTTATATATATATATATATATATATATATATTTTTTTTTTTTTTGATACAGAATGCTGGGCAGTTTTTTTTCCTTTTAGCACTTTAAAGCTATTTTTTTCCGTTGTCTTCTGACTTGTATACTTATTGAAGGAAGGTCTGCTGTCCTTCTTATCTTTAATCTTCTGTAGTATTCCCACCCTTGCTCCTGCTCCAGCTGCTTGCTGCTCTCAGGATTTTCTCTTGTTAGAATGAGAGTGATACTCTGTCCAGCTTTCTACATCGTAAGCAGGTGGAAGACTAATTACAAATATTGCTGCAATAAAGCTTAGGAATGGTGCATCTGACAGTCCACAGTACCTTAGATTGAGTGAAAGATACTATTATATTTTTAATTGAGGGAAAAATAATCTGTTTGGAAAACATAAGGCATGGGGATATATGAACCTTGTTTGGGTTTAGAATCTTAGAAAATTGAGGAGAAAAATTTTCAAAGATGATCATTATGAATTTGGATGATAATGATTTTCCCTTATATCCACACATACTCAATTAAGGATGTCACTAATGCAGTTTACTCATTTAGTCCTTAACCATTTGTGTGGGTATTCCATTTTAAGAAAATATTCTTTTTTAGCACCTCGTGCTCCAACCAACTGGAGATTGGGCAAACTTCTTGGCCAGGGAGCATTTGGCAGGGTCTACCTCTGTTACGATGTCGATACAGGAAGAGAATTGGCTGTTAAGCAAGTTCAGTTTGACCCTGATAGCCCTGAGACCAGCAAGGTAAGAATCACTGCAAGCTACTTTGTCACATTTATAAGAAGCATTTTTACTAAATAAATGTAACGCAATAGAATATTTTGTTTTCCCTTAATACAAATTATTTGTGAAACAAATCAATAATTTATCTACTTTGTACTGTGACTTTTTTTTCTCTTTAGTACTCAGTTATATTCCTGATCGGATTTAGTATTGCTTTAGTATACCTTCAAGGTCTATTACTGTTTAGAGACTTTAAAATGTTTATTCCTTGGGAAGTAAAAATTTCAGAATGAAATCACCTTGATGGTCCATGAAGTTTGAATGTTTTGCTTTCACTAACAATGCTGTAAAGACTTAAAAGTGAGTTTTGTCTTTCAGGAAGTAAATGCACTTGAGTGTGAAATTCAGTTGTTGAAAAACTTGCTGCATGAGCGAATTGTTCAGTATTATGGCTGTTTGAGGGATCCCCAGGAAAAAACCCTTTCCATATTTATGGAATATATGCCAGGGGTAAGTTAGTACATCTTATGAAAATAAACATATTCTCTTTCACGTCTTCAATAAGGAAAGAAAAACTAAAACTTTGATTATAATATGTTAAACTACTTTAGAAAATTTTGAAAGTTTTAAATTATTGCTGGGTAATGTAATTTTATTTTGTTTTCATTTATTAACTCATTTTTTTTTTTCAACGTTTATTTATTTTTGGGACAGAGAGAGACAGAGCATGACCGGGGGAGGGGCAGAGAGAGAGGGAGACACAGAATCGGAAACAGGCTCCAGGCTCTGAGCCATCAGCCCAGAGCCCGATGCGGGGCTCGAACTCCCGGACCGCGAGATCGTGACCTGGCTGAAGTCGGACGCTTAACCGACTGCGCCACCCAGGCGCCCCTATTAACTCATTTTTTTAGACAGTGCTGAGGTATACTAAAATAGGTTTACAGGTACCATAGCAGTCCACACTCAGATTTCCCTAAATGATCTTAAAATAACCATAATAGCTGGTTTATACAAACCAGGATCCAGCCCAGGACTGCACATTACATTGAACTGTTATGCCCCTTACTTCTTTTTTAATCTAGAACATTTTTACATGACATAGGTTTGACAAAGAGACTAGGTGCTCTGTTGACAGTCTCACCTCCTAGATTTCTCTAATTGTATCCGCATAGTGGTGTTTAATTTGTTCCTTTATCTTCTTATTTCCTGTAAGTTAGATTTAGTATCTAAATTAGGTTTAAGATGTGGCATTTTTTATTAGAATGCATCATAGATGATACTGTGCATTTCATGTTGCATCCCATTAGGAGACCTACAATTTCTGGTTGTTCCTCTATTAATGATGCTAAGATTGAGTGTTAGATTAGGATGATTGACATCCAGATTTCTCTGGTGTAAGATTTTGTTTATTCCTGAAGACCAGAAAGTAACTTGAGCTATTAGCAATGGCGCATAAGAATATCCAGTTCCTGGGGTGCGTGGGTGGTTCAGTCAGTTGACTGTCCAACTCTTGGTTTCAGCTCAGGTCATGATCTCACAATTGGTGAGCGCAAGTCTCATGTGGGGCTCCTCAGTGCCTGTGCAGAGCCTGCTTGGGGATTCTCTCTCTCTCTCCCTTTCTCTGTCCCTCCCCCACTCGTGCTCATGTGCTCTCTCAAAATAAACTAAAAAATAAAAATAACATCCAGTTCCTTTTCAGTCATCTACCTAATGTTTTTAACATGGATTGGTAATCATTGCCTGAGTCAGTAGTTTCAATAGAAATTGCAAAATGTGACTTACAAACTGTTATTCCTTGTATGTAATTTTTAATATTTGTAGTGTTGTAGGGCACATTTTAATATTAATGTTTTTCAAGATGGTGGTACATTTACTCTTTTAAAAATACATGCATTCAGGGCGCCTGGGTGGCTCAGTTAGTTGAGCGTCTGACTTTGGCTCAGGTAATGATCTCAGAGTTCATGGGTTTGAGCCCCGTGTTGGGCTCTGGGCTGACAGCTCAGAGCCTGGAACCTGCTTTGGATTCTGTATCTCCCTCTCTCTTTGCCCCTCCCCTGTTTGTGTTCTGTCTCTGTCTCTCTTAAAAATGAATAAACATTTAAAAAGTTTTTTTAAACACATGCTTTCGTGTACTTTAACAGGTAATATATATTAGGAAAAACATTTGATTTATGGGTCTCTAAGTGGATTGTTTATTAGAAGTGTATATGTTTAATGTACAAATTTACAGTTTGAGCTTATGGATCAGTAAAACTGTTGACCAGTATCTAATAGTAATGGTTTTAATCATCCTGTTTCACAAGATCAGCAGTAAACTTTACTTTCTTATCATGAATAACTGTTTATAGAGACACTGTTGTTACTCATCATTGCTACTTTGTATTTTCAAAGATTCTGTTGATAGTATAAATTAGTTGGGTTTTTTTTTAATTCCTTTGGAAAACAAATTGGTGGGATGTATTTAAATGCCATAGAAATCTTCAAGACTTTGAAGACTTTTGGACTGGTAATTTCACAGAAATTCATTCTACAGAAGTAATCCAAAAGAAGGAAAAAGTTGTGTATATTTATTTTAGTATTGTCTGTGATGGAAAATGAGTGCCCACGGTAGAATTAAATTACGATGGTGCTGTCAAGAGAATATGTTAAAATTGTGAAGGCTATGTTGCAAAGTTGGAGGAAGTACTTACAGTAAGAGAAAAAGAATATAAAATACTTTTTAATAATGATGATGGTGTTTTAAGAGTACCTGTATTTGGACAAGGATAGGAGAAACTTAAAAAATGAAAATGTGTCATGTTGGAATTGTGATAGATTTTTCTCTTTTATTCACATTTCGATTGCTGTTTGTATAATTATTTAAATTGGAAATAGAAAATTCTGAATAAGCATGAATAGAGGTCCTGATTGTTGAAGATGAGATTAAATGGTTGGGGCTCTTGGCTGGCTCAGCTGGCTGAGCGTCCGACTCTTGATTTCGGCTTAGGTCATGATCTTATGGTTCCTGAGCTTGAGCTCCAAGTCCGGCTCTGCACGACAGTGCAGATTCTCTGCCCCTCCCCCACACATGTGTTTGTGAGCACTCTCTCAGAATAGATAAACTTTAAATTAACCATGTAATTGGCTGGGACTGATTTACATCGCAAGTGGAGACAGGTGATCCTTATATGTTTAGCAATCTTAAGACTAAACCAGGACCATTCAGGAAGAGGTGTTAGATTCTGCTTCTCATTAACTTCACTTGGTTTTGTAAGGGCAGCTATCTCTTCAAAGTATAGGTTGTCAGTGAAATCATGTTACCAAATTAATCATAGTTCATCAGCAGTCTTAAATGAATTACACATATGCCAAGCCCATGGCATATAATGGTCTGGACATATATGATTTTATTAGACTTAACTGAATCTCCAAGTTTGTGAAAGATGCTATATAATTCTCTCATTAAATTTGCCATGATGATCTCTTTGTGTCCTCGATTCACACTTTGCCAAGATTGTCATCCCATTTTTTTTTTTTTTTAAATTTTTTTAACGTTTATTTATTTTTGAGACAGAGAGAGACAGAGCATGAACGGGGAAGGGGCAGAGAGAGAGGAAGATACAGAATCAGAGCAGGCTCCAGGCTCTGAGCCATCAGCCCAGAGCCCAATGTGGGGCTCGAACTCACGGACCGCGAGATCGTGACCTGAGCTGAAGTCGGATGCTCAACCGACTGAGCCACCCAGGCGCCCCTGTCATCCCATTTTTCAGTTTTCCCAAATGTAGCCTTCTGTTTCTTAGTTGATCTAGAACTGCTTTTGGAATAGAACCATAACTTTATTCTCAGTATCTGGACTAGCAGCTAGCTGTTGATTTCTCTGTTACACACACGTGCATGCACACACACACACACACACACACACACAGTTTTTATCTCACAGTACTTTGCAACTCATTCCACTTGTTCACATCGAAGAAGATAACTGTGTTTTTGGTACACAGGAGTAAATAGACTACACTGATGGAGCTGTTAGCAGCTATAGGCTACTGGCCCAGCTGCCCAAGGCCCAGAAGAGCCTTAAGTCCATCACTTGTTTGCAGCCTACAAGTAATTTGGGGGCTTATTATTTGGACAGCTCAGTTCTAGCTATGTTATTTTGGGTATTACTACAAGTAGAGACACAATAAGTAGACTGAACAAAAAGCCAAGTTGACTTGTAGGTGTAGGTACTTGGCTGCCTAAGGCTTTCCACAAATGTGTTTGCAAATTTGGGTCAGCAGAATTGCATCTTGCGGTCCCCCCAGATGTTGTTGATGAATAGTGGAAACAAGCAAATGGTTAAACCTGTAAAGTCTAAGAATCTATTTTCCTATGGCAAAGTATACCATTGGCCAAAACTCAAGGAAAGGCAGAAACATTTGGATATAGAATAGATTTTATCCTTCAAGAAACATTTTATTCCTATCTTTTAAAGTGGTGATTAGGGGCGCCTGGGTGGCACAGTCGGTTAAGCGTCCGACTTCAGCCAGGTCACAATCTCGCGGTCCGTGAGTTCGAGCCCCGCGTCGGGCTCTGGGCTGATGGCTCAGAGCCTGGAGCCTGTTTCCGATTCTGTGTCTCCCTCTCTCTCTGCCCCTCCCCCGTTCATGCTCTGTCTCTCTCCGTCCCAAAATAAATAAAAAACGTTGAAAAAAAAATTTAAAGTGGTGATTAGTCATCAAATTTGCACATTGGAATCAATCAGTAGGGAAGCTTTTTCAGAATTCAAGTGCCAGTGTCTCACCTCAGTGATTCAGCATTCTCAGAAATGGCACCTCATCTTGCTTTAAAAAGCATATAAGAAAATTTGAAATTCTTCTTTAGTATATTTTCACATATTTTGAACTAGAATGTTGAGTATGTATACAAAGGAAAACTTACCCATTCTTTCTCCTGAGAAGTAAATTAGCAGATATCAAACAAATAAGATTCAAGTAGAGCATATAGAAAAGAGCAAGTGAGAAAAACAAAAGTATATTCAGGGCAAAGAGTGCAAGATTTTATTATTTATTTATTTATTTATTTATTTATTTATTTATTTATTGTTTTTAATTTAGAGCATGATTGGGGGAGGAACAGAGAGAGAGGGAGAGAGAGAATCCCAAGAGGTTCTGCACAGTGAGTGTAGAGCCCAATGCAGGGCTCAATCCAGCAGACTGTGAGATCATGACCTGAGCTGAAATCAAGAGTCAGAAGCTTAACCAACTGAGTTAGCCAGGCACCCTGCCCTCCCAAAAAAGGAAGATTCTAAAAAACACAATTGCAAGAACAGGAGATCGTTAGAACCAACATAGTCATGGAAACAAGGGCATCAGTCAAAAAATACTTTTAAAAGGCTTCTTTCAGCTCTGACCATACTCTTCCAGGGTTTGAGTCAGGAAATGTAGTAGAATTTATGTTAATTAGATGGCATATAATGTCCTTAATGTACTCTCCAACTAAAGCCTCCTAGTCATGAACTAAAGATCCTTTTAAAAATATTTAATAGTGGTTTTCATTTCAAACCATACCATAGTGTTTTTTGTTTTTTTTTTGTTTTTTTCCCTTTTAGGGTTCAATTAAGGACCAACTAAAAGCATATGGAGCTCTTACTGAGAATGTGACTAGGAAATACACCCGTCAGATTCTGGAGGGCGTACACTATTTGCACAGTAATATGATTGTTCATAGAGATATCAAAGGTAAGTGATCAAGTATTTTTTAAGCATACAGTTATTTTTTTTGTGAATCTAAATGAAACAGGTGATATGATTTAAGAAATTTAACATTTAAATTAATACATCTACCTTTAAAATATCTTAGGAAAGCAATTCTGCTTTTTTGCTGACTCTGTCGATATTCTGACCGATGTTCAGGTCTTCACAAGTGGGTAGCTCATCTGTCATGGTTCCAGAATCAATAAAGTTCAAATGATCATAAAAATGAGACCTTTTATACAGGGGAACATACATATATAGAACATAGGCATTAGAGTATAGCAGTTGAGAGTAGGGGCTCTGACACCAGATGGCCTGGTGCAAATTTGGGCATCATTGTGACCTTGGTCAAGACATATAATCTCTCTGTGCCTTAGTTCCTCATTTTTAAGGAGGATAATAATAGTGTCCAACTCATAGGAATTTTGTAAGAATTATAAATGAGTTACTTTATATAATATGCTTAAGACATATATTTAGGAAACACTCAGATTAGCTGTGATGGTGATATGCTTTATGTTGAGATCATATTTAAAGCCATGGGGGTAGGTGTCACTATCTAGGGAGAGCGTAAGAAGAGGGAAGAAGAGAGCCCAAGATGAGCTTTGATAATCTGTAACTCAGTTAAACTCTCTTTTTAAAACTCAGAAACCCAACTGTTTTCAGGGAGCAGGTACGTAAAGGAAGTGCATGATGTGAGACAAAAGCAGTTGGCAGAGATGTTTCAAATTATGAGAGTGCCTACAGCTTTGTACTGCATAGCGTATCCAGAGGTCTGATTCTGTAAACACTGGGTTGTGGCCCACATTTAAAGATCACTTTATTTAATCGGTCAGTAAGAAACACACACACATGTGCAGTTGATCCTTGAACAACACAGGTTTGAACTGTGTGGGTCCACCTATTCGTGAATTTCTTTTTATAAACTGTGGTACTGTGAATGTATTTTACTTATGATTTTCTTAACATTTTCTTTTCTGTAGTTTACTTTATTGTAAGAATACAGTATATAATACATTTAATATGCAGAATATGTGTTAACTCTTCATGTTATCAGTAAGGTTTCCAGTCAACAGTAGGCTGTTAGTAGTTAAATTTTGGAGGAATCAAAAGTTTTACGTGGATGTTCAACTGTGCTGGTGCAAGGGGTGCCCCTAACCCTTGTGTAGTTCAAAGGTCAACTGTGAATAATAAAAACACATTTTTATTGGTTTTTCTGGGGACTTTTTTTTTTTTTTTAATTTTTTTTTTCAACGTTTATTTATTTTTGGGACAGAGAGAGACAGAGCATGAATGGGGGAGGGGCAGAGAGAGAGGGAGACACAGAGTCCGAAACAGGCTCCAGGCTCTGAGCCATCAGCCCAGAGCCCGACGCGGGGCTCGAACTCCCGGACCGCGAGATCGTGACCTGGCTGAAGTCGCATGCTTAACCGACTGCGCCACCCAGGCGCCCCTCTGGGGACTTTTTTGAGCTATCGGGTATTTAGTTTCTTTCTGGTATATGTTACATCATAAATATGGCCATATTCAGGCCAAACGGAACATTCCTAACACGTTTCTGGTGACAGAGTAGAATCTGCTTCAGAATGCCCGAGCCAGATCGCTGGTATGGAGTGGAGCTTGCTAGTGTGTCTGGGAGGACGAGTACCTGCCTACTGATCTAAAAAGAAATAGTCTTTCACCTCAGTTGTCAAGTACAAAACCTGATAGCTTCAAGAACCACGTAGGGAGATTCTTTGATTGCAAATTTTCTATTGGGAATCACTTCTATTCAAGCCAGTTTCTCTTTAGTTTTCATAATGAGGAAAGGTAGAGGACCTGAGGGCAGCTACCCCTCAGTGGGTCCTCTTCTAACCTTGCCATTCCAGTAAATGAGGAGGCTGGAAGCAAGCAGATTTAAAAGCATTACAGGGCAAATAGGTTGATAAGAGAAAAGCAAGATCTAAAACTGGATATACAATGTGATCTCAAGTTTGCAAGATTAAAGTACAACTCAGGACAACAATTTCCATATAATTAACAGTGATTATTTCAAAATGGGAGGATGAGTGATAGTTGTTTTCTTTTCATACGTTTTACTTTCTGTATTTCCCAAGTTTTTATAATGTGCAGTTTTTATTTTTACTTTTATTTTTTTAATTGTGCAATTTTTAAATTTTGTTTTTTTCAACGTTTATTTATTTTTGGGACAGAGAGAGACAGAGCATGAACGGGGGAGGGGCAGAGAGAGAGGGAGACACAGAATCGGAAACAGGCTCCAGGCTCTGAGCCATCAGCCCAGAGCCCGACGCGGGGCTCGAACTCACGGACCGCGAGATTGTGACCTGGCTGAAGTCGGACGCTTAACCGACTGCGCCACCCAGGCGCCCCCCCTTTTTTTTTTTTTTTAATTTTTTTTTTCAACGTTTATTTATTTTTGGGACAGAGAGAGACAGAGCATGAACGGGGGAGGGGCAGAGAGAGAGGGAGACACAGAATCGGAATAATTGTGCAATTTTTAAATGATGAGAGAAAAGGAAAGATAGTTGGTTGCTCTTAAAGTTTAAATCCATGAGTTCATAATGAAACTTAGGATAAAAACGAATTGATCATTGTTGCTAGGAACCAGCTCATTATTTTATAATCGGGTTCCTTTATTCTGCTTTTCTGTTACAAACTATACTACAGAGGACCAAATAGTGGATGAAAGGAAACATCTTTATAGAAGTGTGTTGGCTAACAAATGAGAAAAGAATAATAGAATAGTATCATTTTGCAACCACTAAGGAATTAATAGATGTAAGCACTAAATATGAACAGTTGCTGACATCACTAAAACAAAGCCAGTCCAGCATTATGTACTTCCTATTTGTAGAATAATACATCATCATCCATGTAGGTGGTTCTGCAAAAAAAAAAAAAAAAAAGCAAAACTGAACCTGAATCTGATCAAGCCTCTAGATTCAGCTACGAATTATAGAACACATATAGCACAGATGCATATGTAGAATGACTCCTTGGGATGGAGACAGCAAGATCTGGACCATAAGGAAGCTATAGGCAAACAGTTCAGATTGTTCATAAATTACAAAGGAAAAAAAGGGATTGGAGGGAACTTTAGATTAGGAAAGACTTAAAAGATAGATCAGTGAGTCTCAATGTATGGACCTTATTTGGATTCTGATTTTTTTTAATGTTAAAAATAGCATATATTTAATAATATTAAAGAGTTACTGTCCATCCTCTTAGGTGTGATGAGAGTTTATATTTTAAAGATAGGTACTAAACTATTTGTTGATCCTGGTGTGTTGAATTTGCTTCAGATAATATGAGGGGGAGTAGCTAGCAGTATACATACTGGTGGGGAAAGATTGTGGGTACTATATTCTTGTGTATGCTTTTGTGTGTTTGAAAAGTCTCCTTAAAAGCCTACTTCTAATGTACTTAAAATTAGCTTTAAAAAGTTGCAAAGTTATTTTGGTAGCTTGGCTACACAGTTTCTCCTCAGCGTTCATAAGAATGGACATTGGTTCGTCATTGGTGATTACTCCATGGCTTTCCCAGTCTGTGTCCATGGCTCCCCCAGTCTGTGACCTGCCTAGGATTGTTCTTCCCATCTCATTGATAGTAAAAGCTGGCTGGTTTGTTGTCCTTCCTCTGGCTAAGCATTTTATAGGGAGTGGCTTTTTTGACAGAATATCTCTGCAAGTTTTGAGCGGTGGGAGATGTTAAATAGGCAGTGTGCTGTTTTTGAGGATCACTGGTGTCCTTATAGCATGCTTAGTCTCATGGCATATAGAGAATGGATCCTGGACCCTCCCCTGGAGAGAGGCTCTGGGGAGTCATTGCTGACTAGCTGGGGAGTTTGCTGGGAGAACAGAAAGACAAGTACAGAAGTCCATGGTGGGGAATGCACAGTTTACATTCTCTCTCTTCTATAATGCATATTTTCTCTACTGTTCACTCTCCTTCTTAGAGGCCATTAAAAAAAAAGGATAAAAGGACAAATAAGGAGGTTTTTTTTCAATATAAAATATAGTTAAGGTAATGGAAGACTTAAAAAATGAAAATTGAAGTAAAGCTTAAAGATTAGAACAGATATGTTAATATAATAAATTGCTTATTTAAGAACATGTTATGGGGGTGCCTGGGTGGCTCAGTCGGTTAAGTGTCTGACTTCAGCTCAGGTCATGATCTCACGGTTTGTTAGTTTGAGCCTCGCATCAGACCCTGTGCTGACAGCTCAGATCCTAGAGCCTTCTTCAGATTCTGTGTCTCCCTCTCTCTCTGCCCCTTCTCTGCTCATGCTTTGTCTCTCTTTCACGAACATTAAAAAAAAAAAATTAACAACAACAAAAAGAACATGTGTATTGAAGAAGCTAAAAATGAGAATAGAAATAATTTATATAAGACAGAAACCAGATCTACAATCCCCGAAGAAAGATTGAATTTTAAAATGATAAAGGGAAGAATAAAGAATAAGAATAAATTAACATAGCACCTAGATCTTGATTTCTGATACCATTCTCCACTAAAAGGAACCAGGGCTCCTTGGAGGAATGACTGATTCTAGGACTGGTGTGGGAAATACACAAGTTGAGCCGGGAGCACCTTTTAGTGCCAGAAAGTAAGAAAATGCTTTTAAATACCCACAAAACCCAAAACAAACAAGAACACAGTGATTCAGGGTATGGCCAAGGGACACAGGAGCCAATACAAAGAGTTCCCAATGGTCAAAGCTGGAACAACTTGAGGAAAAACATGATGCCATATTTGAGTATAACTCAGAGTATAAAATAAATATGTGTATTTATACACAAAAGAAAATATGTGTATTTATATAAATGAAGGGTTGAATGAATAAATGGGAGAGAGGAGACAAATGTCCCTCGCAGAATAATTACAAATAATTTATGTAGCTGGTCAGCCTTGAGCACCTTAACTGGGGATTGTGCATAGTGAGCTTCTTCCAAAGAGTGTGGTATGGAAACGGGGGAAGAGTAACTTTCAGTGTGGAACTCAGCAAACACTATCTCACGCCCCACGAGCAAGAGCAATTTATAGTAAATACAATTAAAAGTTTATTGTAAAAGTGAAATTTTAAAACAGCTCAAAGCTAACTTATAGAAATTGAGAAATAAAATTAGTATAAAACAAAACCCAGTAAGTACTAAGAAAAACTGTAAAATGTGAGACAACTAACATTAAATTATAGTAGTGGGGAAAGTGCTAGAAATTGTTGATTATGAAGGTCCCCCAGGAAGTCCCCGAGGAGGAGCTAGCTCCTCAGGGAAAGAAGCTGTAGCATGGGCTTCTCGCTTTGTTTCAGAGAAACGGACCAAAAGCCCGCTGTTGCTTTCTGCATCCTTCTCTGAGCTTCACATTCTTAACTCTTTCCCCCTTTTTCTTTGTCATCCTCGCCTCCCACACACTCCAGTCCTTTTCAGTGGGCGAAGCTTTTTAGTTCCTGAAGTATACAGAGCTGACTCTAAAAATTCAGTGTTTGTGCAGTAAGTCCTTAATGAGCCCTGGCTGTGTGACTGGCATCATGCCAGGTACTGCTCGGAAGACGAAAAGCAGCCTAATTTTGGAGACAGACTGAAGAGTCTACTAAGTAATTCTCTACCATTGTTTTTTTAAAATTTTTAGGGGCGCCGAAGTGGCTCAGTCGGTTAAGTGTCCGACTTCGGCTCGGGTTATGATCTCACGGTTTGTGAGTTTGAGCCCCGCGTCCAGCTCTGAGCTGACAGCTCAGGGCGTGGAGCCCGTTTCGGATTCTGTGTCTCCCTCTGTCTGCCCCTCTGCTGCTTGCACTCTGTCTCTCGCATTGTCTCAAAAATAAATAAACATTAAAAAAAAAAAAATGAAAAAAAAATTTTAAACAGCCAATAAAAATAATGAATTGAGGATGTTTTTGTATTTTTAGGTGCAAATATTCTGCGAGATTCAACAGGCAACGTCAAACTGGGAGATTTTGGGGCCAGCAAACGCCTTCAAACCATTTGTCTTTCGGGGACAGGGATGAAGTCTGTCACAGGCACACCATACTGGATGAGCCCTGAAGTAATTAGTGGAGAAGGCTATGGCAGAAAAGCAGACATCTGGTAGGTTTTGATGCTAGTTTTGCCTGAAAACACTTACCTTCTTACATAATTCCACCTAAAATGGAAATTACTGAGCCAGACTTAGATAATCTTTTGTACTTTTAAATCAGATGTCAGGAAGGGTGCCTGGGTGACTCAGTCGTTAAGCGCTGGACTTCGGCTCAGGTCATGATCGCACTGTTTGTGGGTTCAAGCCCCACATCGGGCTCTGTGCTCACAGCTCAGAGCCTGGAACCTGCTTTGGATTCTGTGTCTCCCCCTCTCTTGGCCCCTCCCATGCTCATGCTCTGTCTCTGTCTCTCAATAATAAAGAAACGTTAAAATTTTTTTTTAAAAATCAGATGTCAGGATTACAAGGATTACTATCATTTTCATTTTGCTTTTTTTTTTTTTAATGTTTATTTATTTTTGAAGGAGAGAGACAGAGTGTGAGCGGGGGAGGGGCAGAGAGAGAGAGAGAGAGAGAGGGAGACACAGAATCTGAAGCAGGCTCCAGGCTCTGGGCTGTCAGCACGGAGCCCAATGCGGGGGCTCAAACTCACAAGCTATGAGATCATGACCTGAGCCGAAGCTGGACACCCAACTGACTGAGCCACCCAGGTGCCCCTTCATTTTGCTTCTTTGTGGCTTAATAATTAAACAAAAGGAGTTTTTGAACCTGTTTTCCTTTCTTTAGACAGGATTTCATCTAAAGCAGATTTCAGCATTAGAAAACTACCTTCATTTTATTTCCCTGAAGATCTTTGAAAGTTATTAACCTTTTTTGCTAGTATCTTGTAATTCAGTTAATCTTTAGTTTTTTAATAATTGTAAGTGAGAACATAAAATGGTTATTTTCTATTTCTCACTGAGAAAAGTGTTTAATAGATTAATCATTTTAGGCACCTAAAGGCAAATAGTTTCTTTTTTTTTTTTTATTCTTTTTATTTTTATTAAAAAGATTTTTTTTAATGTATGTTTATTTTTGAGAGACAGAGCACAAGTGAGGGAGGGGCAGAGAGAGAGGGAGGCATGGAATCCAAAACAGGCTCCAGGCTCTGAGCCGTCAGCACAGAGTCTGATGTGGTGCTCAAACTCATGAACTGTGAGATCATGACCTGAACTGAAGTCCAGCGCTTAACCAACTGAGCCACCCAGGTGCCCCAAGGCAAACAGAATTTCTAATGTTTGTGTCCTTTGTAAGACAGAAGTAATATTTAATAATCAGGTTAGAGAATTACATAATATCAAGCAAAAATTATAAAATTAATAATGTTCTCTGCCTAACCATTTGAATTAGCCCTTATTGTGGTTTATTTTCATTGATTTTACCTTTAAATTTTAGTTTTATATAATTATAATCCTTCAATGAAACTTTAAACTTGAAGTCAAGTTGTATTTAAATGTATATGGACTTCAGTCCTGTTTCTCGTGTCATTAAGTGACTTTCCTTCATGGTGATACTGTTTGTGTAATTTTTTTTTCTAGGAGTGTGGGCTGTACTGTGGTGGAAATGCTAACTGAAAAGCCTCCTTGGGCAGAATTTGAAGCTATGGCTGCCATCTTTAAAATTGCCACTCAGCCAACAAACCCAAAGCTGCCACCTCATGTCTCAGACTATACTCGAGATTTCCTCAAACGGATCTTTATAGAGGCCAAACTGAGACCTTCAGCTGATGAACTATTAAGGCACATGTTTGTGCATTATCACTAGCAGCCGGTACCTCTACTGTGCCTCTACCCAGCTCCCATCAATTCATTCACCTTCTCTCTGACTGCACTTTTCTTTTTTATAAAAAAGAGAGATGGGGAGAAAAAGACAAGAGGGAAAGTATTTCTCTTGATTCTTGGTTAAGTTTGTTTAATAATAGTAACCTAAATTTTTTATATTTAATCTTTTTTTTCCCTTTCAAGAACTTGAAACTCCTTTTATTTTTTTTAATTTTTTATAATGTACTGATGTGGTTCAGAGAGATAAAAGCACTTTAGTACATAGTCACTCTTTTTAGTACAAACAAATCATTTAAAATACCTAAAGATTGTAGAGTCTTTCCCTGCGTCACTGACCGATTGATTCGTGGTGATGGGGAGACATGAAAAACAAGGAGAAGAAAATGATGTATGATTTGTAGTTTTTAGTGATAGTATTTAAAATAGATCCTCATTTGTGGGGTTGAGCCCTAAACTTGAGTTTAGGGTAGGTACTCAAAGAATATAGGTTCCTTCTTATATCTGTATTCTTTAGATCCTAACCTCTGTCTACCAAGCTTTTTGCTCAGTAGGAATCTCGATAGAAAATATGAATCTCTAAGAGGTATGTTTATTCGTTAATTCTAACCAGTATAATAAGCAAATACACTATAATAGATCCATGTTACTGGAATCTGTAAACCTTGAGGGATAGCTTTCTGCTTAAAAAAAAACAAAAAAACAAAAAAACAAAAAAAAAAACGGTACTATTTTAGTTTAAAGCAGATATGGGAAGTCAGTGAGCAAATCCAAATTAAACGGCAAAAAAAGATTGCTCTATATCAGCATGCGAGCAGATGAAACCACATTTGCCAGTCAAAAGAAATAAGGAAAAGAAGAACTAAATATTGTTTAGTATATTTGCAACTGTGTTCTTTATCAGAGGTAGACAGTCCCAAAATTAAGGGAAAAAAGAAATAATCAAAATCATGTATACTGTATTTCCCTATTTCTAGCTCCTGATTCCCCATGGATAACATTCTTTGGGAACTAAGAATTTAACTTGGAGTATCATGTGTTACAGCTAGTGTCATGAGATAAAATCCTTGTTCTTGGGATCACAGAATACTAAAGCACCAAAAAATAGTTACCATGTTAAATAGTGGTTCTCACGTGTCAGATGAGGTTACTTTTGCTTTGCATTTGGCAGTGCCCAGAGATGATTTTTCCTGTCACAACTAGAAGGATGTTAGTGGCACCTGGTGTCCCAAAGCCAGGGACGCTGCCAAACAAACTACACTGTACAATACAAGTACATTAACCCTGTTCCCCAAGTAAAGAACTATCCTGCCCAAAATGTTAAAAGTGCTGAAGTTGAGAACCCTGATGCAAAGACCAGCCCCAGTTATAAACTGAAAACAGCCATTTGCAGAGCAGGGTCCTTGCAAAAAGTAAATTTCAGAGAGAAAGTGATGCACAGTGCATAATGAGGGTTTTACAAGAGCAGATACCACTACTTTAAGTCAAGGGTGAGCGATCTCAACAAACATCAGATAGCAATCCTTTCCTTACCAGCTGCATATTACACCAAAACCAGTACCTTCCATTGTAGAAACAAAATGAATTTAAACACAGAACCTGTTAAACCCAGCCATCTGTATGTATTCTTTCCTCAAAAGTCAGTTCATAATTGTGAGAAAAGCAAAGCATATCAGAAAAGAGTATTAACTATTTTATGGGAAGGTTTAAGGTATTTCTAGTACAGCGTATTCCCTAAGAGCAAGGGCATCCAGTGGAAAGAGGCAGCTGAGAAACTCCCATTAGCTCTAATGGACTTATGCTACTGAAAAATATCAATAACATCAGTAATTTGGCTACTTGCGATTTTTTCAACATATTAAAGCAAGTGGTAAGTGCTTTATTTTTAAAGGTTAGAAAATAGTCTTTTTGGAGGCCCTAAATGTGTTGCCTTTTATAGGGTTCATAAGGAGCTCTGGTATTTTATTTTCTGCTTAAAGGTATGCTCTTCTAGGGACTCTTTTAAATTACTTTGTTTCTGAAGATAGGTAGATCTTGGTTTCCTATATCAAGGTCCTATCTGGCATTTTCTGTAGGAATATTTGAAATACCACTAGCTAGGCTGAGAAAAAAGTCAAAGCACAAATATGCTTGTCAAAGTTTCTTCCATACGCTCATAATCAAAGGAAGCAGCTTACAAAGAAGAATATGAATTAGTGGCCCTTCCCCTGGAAAATCAACTGCCAAATCTTGTGCTATAAACATAGTAACCAAGGATGTGGATCTATTATAATTTCTTTATCTTTTATGAGTGAAGGCATCTCTTCTGCTTGAGCAAGATGGTATCTGGACTAGTGGGCTTTTCCTTCATTCCTTTGTCTTGTGTAGTCTTGATTTCCTTTGGGTTCATTTTTGGTCTGTCAGGGTAACCAGCAGTGTAGAATATGAGACAGATGCTCTTTAGAGAGAAATCTTGGGGGACTGTGAAACCCAAAGCAAAATCATTTGCTTTCTTCAGTCTCTTTTTTCTTCTCTAAGTGCCATAGAAAATAAATTCACCTGAAAAGAAATTACTGCTTTAACACTGCTGCAGAAGACCTTTGTTTTATAAGGAAAATGTGGGAAAGTATCGTTCTTTATGTAAAGACTTTAAAATAGACTAATAGTTTACAGAATTGCTATATAAAATGTGATGTGAATTTATTTCAAACAAGTTGTAAAGGTACCAAAACCACAATAAAAGTTAATATATTATACAAAAACTACTAGAACAAAAAAGCTTGAAGTGGGATGAGGTGTGAAAGACCAAAAGTAAATTAAAAAAAAAAAAAATTGAAAAGAACCTCGCCCCCCCCCCCCCCCATTAGGGGCAGTTAAATATAACACTCCAATTTTTTCTTTCTAATAATGGTATGGATCAACAAATGAAATTTGAACTTTTAAAGATGACTCAATGTATTTTGTTTTTTAAATGCACAACTGATTCTTCTATACTGTAATATTTCTTTGCTGAGGCTGGAAAATGGCCAGACTGCTGACTTTGTGCCTTTAAAATGTGTTCTGCTTTGATAGTGGCAGACTTTTTGGTGCTGGAGAAGATTCACTAGCAGTCTTATATGTGCTTTTCAGGAAATATCTTTCTACGTAGGCCTTGAGAGATTCAAAATGGCATGACTTAGGCTTGGACCAAATACAAGATCTTTTACATTGCAAACAAACTGTACTGAATAAAAGGGTTAAAAAACATCACAATGACTAATGGAAATTTTGATGGTAATTCTTTAAAATGTATTTAAAAGTATACAGACTTTGAAATTTTCAGTATGAATATCTTGAAAATTTTTCAATTTTTCTCATTTATAAAACATGTTTCTAACTTGAAAATGCCTTAGAAAGTTCTCAAAGGCAGTCAACCTTACATAATTTCTATGAGATTGGAATGTTAATGCATAGACAGAAATATAAAAGAAAATGAAAACTTGAATTGGCTTTCATATGAGGGAGGCTTTATTTTATTACCAATAGAAAGTACATGAAGAAGGTGGAATTATTTCGTTAATAGCTCTCTGCTGCTTTAGCTTTTATATATGTCAGGTGTGGTCTGTAGTACTTCTGAGATGGAATTGTTATAAGATATGTGAAGACACTAAGAAAATCAAATCTGAATAGTTTATAGGGATGACCAAGCTTGGGTGCAAAAGCCAAGATGTTCGTCAGATTCAGATTGACCCACAGAAGAGCTCTGTGCCAATGGTTTCATTTGGGGTCTAGAGACCAGTAGCTGGATACACAGTCACCTGGTGTCAATCAAATATAGGAATCTATCAATTTCTTTTAAAGAGGGTGAGTCTTTTTCACTTGCTTATTCAATAATTGTGGTTTATTATGTCAAGTACTAGATTAACTTATCCCTTAAGTAGGTCACAGTCTAGGAGGAAACATGGGCAAATGGATTCTTATTTTATGGCATACCCTAACTCTGAAAGTTCAGCACTGATTTTTTTAAATTCTTTTTTCTTTAAATGTTTACTTATTTATTTTGAGAGAGAGGGAGTGGGAGAGGGGCAGAGAGAGGAGAGAGCAAGCTTCCCAAGCGGGCTCCGCACTGTCAGTGTGTAGCCCATTGTGGGGCTGGAACTCACAAACTATGAGATCACGGCCTGAGTTGAAATCGAATCGGAAATCAAGAGTTGGACACTTTACCAGCTAACCCACCCAGGTGCCCCCAGCAGTGATGTTTTAAAATGCTGTTGTTTTTTATGAAATGAGGAGAAAGCAATTTTGGGTAATCTGGCTGTTACAAACTAAAATGTCATTAACAGAGATTAAAAGTATCCCCAAATTGGAGGGACCCTCTGGGGTCAGGTGGCCTCTTTCTCAGAACTCCCTCTTATATAAAAGTTCAGTACCTACTCAATTCCTGTGATGAGGGGCATAAATTCCATAGGTTTTTTTTCCCTGCTTTTTCTTTCAAAGAGAAAATAATTTTTTTTTTTAGTCTAAACTATTAAAATGCCCAAAACATTTGATAGAAATTGAATCCTGTCAACAGTGTTACATATGCCAGGATCAGGACACTGTCTTGAGACCTCATTATTTTATATTAAGTTTGGCCTTTTTACAGATGTAATGTTCATATTTATTTGAATTTTAAGATTGATTAATTGTTAATGAAAAGCAATTTAATTGTTCATTTTTGGTAGTGCCTTTTTCTCTGTATGCCTTAATTTTATTTTATATCAATAATAATTCAAGTTACCCACCGAAATGAAGGTTTTTCCAAAATCAGTAGGCTTCAAGAGTTCATTTGGCCTTGGGACTGTATATTGACCCTTAAATCTTTCTTAATGCCTGCTTCCTCCTACCCTTTTCTACCTCTTTTTATTTTACATATATATATGTACATATTTTACATCTATATATGTTAGAAGAGAAACATTAGCGTTAGTCTATGATAGACAAAGTGCAGTCTCCACTAGACCTGAATGCCTACGATAAGGATAGAAAGAGGTATTCTAATTCTAAAGAGACATAGCAAATTTTTTTGCAGGTTGGTAACTTGACTGTCAGTCACATTGGCACTGTCCAAATTCTTTGTATATCATGGTTCAGTGATGATTTTCATAGCAGGGCTAGAATAGTTGATTTTGCCCTAAAGAGGTGATTTAAATGGTTTACAAATGTTAAGGCAATGAGACTTAGGGCAATGCGCAAGGAATCCAGGGATAGCAGTTCTGATCCTTACTTTTAATTAACATTTTGACTAAAAACTCTTACTTTTCTGTGAAGAGAGAGACTGTGTGTGTGTGTGTGTGTGTGTGTGTGTGTGTGTGTGTGTCTGTCTGTGTGCACGTGGGAGTTGGGGCAGGGCTGGGAAGGAGGGAAAGGTATGAATGTTCAACTAGATTAGTCTCCGTTCTTAGAAGAACAACTGAAAAGTGTATGACCTACTGATGTGGGTGAGTGTAATTGTCTTCAGGTAGGAACGCCAGCATATTTTCCACAAGTAGCTAGTACAAGTGATTGTTTAATAAAGATATTTATTGTAAATTGCCAAGCTTTTGGTTGGTAAAAGTAGATTAAAATTGAATTTGTGTGTGTGTATAATAGCTTATATATAATTCTGAAATAGAAAATAATTGATTTTGCATAGTTCTTCATGAGCTCTTTGGAATAGAAATTCTTCCAGACATTATGAAAACAAGCTTCCTTAGCTTACCAAGTATTCAAAAGGAAATTGTCTTATACCTCTTTTTGGTTGGCTGAGAAGGCGTGCTGTGAAGCCACTGTTCCTACTTCATAGTTGCTTTAGCTTTGCTTTGACTTCTGCCATGGTCTGGACGGTATGCCATAATAGAGGTGGAAAGTATCAGGGCCAACCATCTCTCCATACTCACCTGTCAGAGCTGTAGATGGTGATGAGCTCTCAGGGGAGTCTAGAGAATCTTCTCTTGGTGATAGAGCAGACATGGTTCAGTCTCAGAAAGTTGAGGGAGGAGTCATAGCTAGAGTAAAGAAAAGAATACATTTTTATTTGTTGCCTGTATACAGTCTCATGTAAGTCTTCATATTTTTCATAATTATGCATTTTAATTGATAGTAGTATGATACTTTAGTTTATAACGGCAAAGGCATCTAGTCAGTGAGTACTGTTATTCCCTATGCCTGATGACTCCTTGTTTGTATTCACAATCTGTATTATCAGAATCACTTTAAACCAAAGCTTTTATATTCCCTGCACACATAGCCAAAATGATGATCACTGTTACTTCTGCCCACCTGTAAGCTAATAGTATAATTGTGATAAAGCAGGTACTTGTAGAATTTGTATCTCAATCTATCCTTCAAGTAAAAAGACAGGTGCTCAGTATTTGCATTTAGACATACAGAACTTACTTCAACTATTATGGAACTATATAAACATTACAAACTTGAGCTTGTACATGTGCCAATCTTATTGTCATTTGACCATAGATGCATATACTTATACGTTGACATGTGATGCCTCAGGTTGGTGGCATACTTTCTTCCTTGTGTCTTAACATTTATGAACTTGTGTTTGACTTGAGGGGCTTTTAAGAAAGCTGTGAAGAAAAGTAGGTTATGGGCTGACGTCTGCTTTGTGCCATAGACATTTTGGAACATAAGGAAGAGCCTGCTCTCCAGTATACGTGCAGAATTCGTCCCCAGATAAGGATTTCTTAGTCCCTTTATGCCAGTCGAGAATGGTAAAGTTTGTGACTAAACTGAAAAGCACTTTTGTGTTCCTTTATATTTTTTTAGAATTAAAAAGAAAAAGAAAAGAAAACATGTAACTAGTGGTGATTTTAGCATATGTATTACTTGGAGGGGAGAGAGAAGTAACAGAGTCCCGTCTTAAGCTCTATTAGATACTTAGGCTCCAAAATGGATTTGACATATTCTAATTTTTCCAAAGACTTTTCCACCTGGAATAGGAAGAGAGAGCTAGTGGAAACATTTGAGCTGGAAAGGCTTATGCAAAGGAAAGTGGGCCAAACCCTTGCAATATACCCTGTTCAAGTGCAAGTACAGTGTCTACAGATAAGAATACTTCTTTAAAAACAAACAGTTGTTTGTAATACAATCTTAATTAGTAAGTAAAAGGTTTACATTTTTTCTATTGCTATTGGTTTTAAAATTTGCTAGCCTGCATTCTGAAATATTATAAGAGTTAATACCAAAAATACTTTTAATGTCTGACATCTCTTACATTTCACATGGTTCTTTTTATTCAAGTATCATTGTAAATAAAAGTAAACTTGGATAAATTTGAGAATAAACTTTTAATTGTTGCAAACTATGATTATCAATTTGTAAATTTACCCTTTGACCTAATGTACATTTTTTAACGTAGCCATTAAATTGTCTATATTTAATCTATTAGTTTCTCTCTGTAAACGTTTTTAATCTCAGTTGAATGCTGGGCAGTTTATAATTATGTACAAAGGTGTTTTTTTCCTATCAAAGTTGACTTTTGCACATTTTTGGAAATGTTTAATTTGTACACTGATTTACTACTATGACCAATAATTGTTGATGGGTGTATGAGTATCACGAATGCGTGCATTGAACTACTGTCTGTGTCTTTTATGTTTTAACTTCTTTCAAGATGTAGCCATCAGTAACTGCACTGCTATTACTGACTTAAATGGACTTTCTTGCTTTTACAAAGTATACTTATCTATGGTTCTATCTTTGTTGGAGAACTCAGGAGTTCAACATCGCTTTCTGATTTTATATGTATTCTAAAATCATGACTAAGTTGAAAGTATGCTTGTAACTCTGTGTATCAGGGGATGTGTGTGTGGAGATGTCTTTTTCTGTCTGTAGGCACATGTATATATCCCAGTAATTTCTTATTTTCATTTTATTTCTACATTTTTATGAACTTGTTTTATATGCGTACTGTTTAGTTAGAATAATTAAATATATATAAAAGCTTTCTGAGAGATTATTTACTATATGAATATATTTTCAGCTGGCTGATCAAAAATATTTTTTTAATTTTGTTTTTAACCATTTAAAATGTATTTGTATTTCCAGAATTGGATGCAAATTTACTTAGATATCAATTAAAATACTCTTGCAAGGAAGGGAATAGAATTCTCCTGTGAGAATTCTGTGAAATGCAAATTAAGAGGAAAACTAGGTTTTAAAGCAGTAGCAAGAACACACTGTCCACAAAATGGCCTTTGAATCCTCAAAGCTATGAAAAAATGTGAGAAACTAAATTGTCTTGAAGAGATGTCAAGATTTTTTATAGCTGCAGTTGCTGTTGGCCTGTCCTGTTGTTTTTGGGTATTTTCCTATATTCTACCCTAAAGATTTAAACTTTTAGTTTTTCTCTTACTGGGCAAAATCAGACCACATTTATAAAACAGTACATTGACATATTGTGATCCTCTGTAATTGACTATAAATTGGTTTAGAAAAGTTTGAACATACATTGTTGTGTCTTTAGTGTACTGTGTATTTTAAGTAACTGGCAGAAAAAGAATTGGAAATTAAATTTCCAATCTGACAATGTTATTGTACTTAAGGAAAGCCTTGTTTTTAATATGCGGTACCACGTAAAAATTATTTGTATTAGGAATAAAGTCCACTGTTGAAGTTGAATGTCACTAAACGTATTATGTTACAAGGAGCCGGTATGATTAGAAAAACCTACCAGAAGCCAGATACAGTGTGGTATGTGCCACATTTCATGCACATTTTGACTTTGTGTTGTTCATTTGAAATTGTACTTGTAAAAATGTATAAAATTTCTGAGTTTTACAATTTTTATGTACTTATTTTTTCTTGCTGGTAAATAGCTTTTTTTTTGAAATCTAATGTGAAAGGAAACCATGTTTATATTTTGTTAGTGATCAATGACTTTGTTTATATGGAAATTTGTATATTGTTGGCTCACATCTTTGTTTAGATTTCTTGTGCATGAAGGCCTGCAATAATTAGCACAATGAAAATTGCTTTTTCTTACATGTTAGTTCATTTTTTTGAAAGATTGTGGTGCAAAGGCTTACTCTGAGTAACCTTCTGGACTTTGGAATGAATATAAATGAATGGCACTTTGAGTGTTAATAAAGCTGATATTTATTTCCACTGTGATTGATTTGTCCAGATCTGTTCTTGACACAGTGTGTTCTCAATTGTCCCTCCTTTGCCTGAGTTGATCACTCTCTAGGACACCAACCACAGACTGACCTGGAAAACATTGCAATTAATCTTCCCCTGGATAGATCTGTAATGTCCTACCCAACATGCTCTGGCATGTCTTTTAATGGACACTTCAATTCTCGAAATCAGAAATTAACAGTGATTAAAAACAAAAACAAAGCTTACTACCAGAGTGTAAGGAATGGACACTCCCACAGTATTAAAGATCATTTACATTAATACTTTCATATAGAGGCAACTTAGTGATGCAAGTCAAAAACCTCAGAATCTTGTATATCCTCTCACCCAGCAATTTTCTAAGAATTAATCCTGTGGAAATGGTTGCAGATGGGCCAAGATTTGTCTATAAAAGCCCAAAATTGAGGCTTTACATGTCCCAACAATAGAGGCTATTGTAACAAAGTATCACAGAGTGGGTGACTTATAACAGATGTATTGTCTCAGCTCTGGAGGCTAGAAGCCTGGAATCAGGGTGTCAGCAGGACCGTTCTCCCTCTGAAACCTGTAGGGGAATCTTTCCTTGCTTCTCCCTAGCTTCTGGTAGCCCCAGGCATTCCTTGGCTTATGGCAACGTAACTAGTATCTTCATGTGATGTCCTCCCTGGGTATATGTATGTTTCCCTCTTTTAGAAGGACACTGGTCCTGTTGGTTTAGGGTCCACCCTAATGCCCTTATTTTAACTTGACTACCTTTTGTAAAGATCTGTTTCTGTATAAGGTCACATTCTGAGGTACTGGAGATTAGGACTTCAACATATCTTTTTGTTGGGCGGGGGCAGGGGGTGTGGATACAAACCCATTATAGTCTGCCCTGTGGCCCCTAAAAATGTATACCTGCCCCACATGCAAAATACATCCAGCCAATCCCAACATCCCCCAAAGTCTTCATCATTCTAGCATCACCTCTAAGCCCAGCATTTCATCTAAACACCACCAACTCAAATCTCATCATCTAAATCACCCGGATCAGTTATGGAGAAGACCCCAGGTAAGGGTTCATGCTGGAGCAAGATTCCTTTCCATGTGTGAACCTCTCTGAAACCAGACTAGTGATCTGCTTTCAGAGCACAATGGTGGGACAGGCAGAGGAGGGACATTGCCATTCCAGAAGAGCGAGGTCAAAAGGGAAAAGGGGACATGGGTCCCAAGCAAGTATGAAACCTAGCAGAGCAAGTTCCACTAGATTTTAAGACTGTAGGGGCGCCTGGGTGGCGCAGTCGGTTAAGTGTCCGACTTCAGCCAGGTCACGATCTCGCGGTCCGTGAGTTCAAGCCCCGCGTCGGGCTCTGGGCTGATGGCTCAGAGCCTGGAGCCTGTTTCCGATTCTGTGTCTCCCTCTCTCTCTGTCCCTCCCCCGTTCATGCTCTGTCTCTCTCTGTCCCAAAAATAAATTAAAAAAAAAAAAAAAAAAGATAAGACTGGAGAATAATCGTCGCTATCTCCATGCTCTGTCCTGAGGAGCCCAGTGGCTGGTGACACTGACACCTCACAACCAATGAGGTGGTCCATAGACTCAGATTTGTAGTACCCTGGGCCTGCCCGTTCTGGGGGCCCTCTGCGCTGCCCTCCAGTCATTCTTCCCTCTTTCTTTTTGCTTCACAATTCTTTCTTCAATTTATCTTTTTCTCTCACGTTTTACTATTAGCAGCAAGGAGAAACCAGGACACACCTTCGACCTTTTCATCCAACTTCATTCATAGTTTCCAAGTTCTATTTTCCACCCAACAGAACACAATCCAGCCAAATCCTCTGCCACTTTATAGCAGGGATCACCTTTCCTATAATTTCCGATAACATAATCCTCATTTCCCTCTGAGTCTCACTAGAGTCACATGTAATGTCTATGTTTCTATCAACAGTCTCTTCAAGGCATTCTAGTTTTTTTCTATCCTGCATCTCAAGATTCCCCCATCCTCTACCCATTACCTAATTCTAAAGCTACCCCCATATTTTTGTTAAAAAAATTTAATTGAAGTATAGTTGACAAAATATATATTTTTTTAAATTAAAAAAAATTTTAAAGTAGGCTCCATGCCCAATATGAGGCTTGAACTCACAACTCTGAGATCAAGAGTCACATGCTCTACCAACCAAGCCAGCCAGGCACCCCGACATAATATATTTATATTAGTTTCAGGTGTACAACAGTGATTCAACAATTCTGTACATTACAAAATGCTCACCATGATAAGTGTAGTTACCATCTGTCAACATACAAAGTTATTACGATGTTGACTGTATTCCCTATTGACTTTTCATCCTTGTGGCTTATTTATTTTATAAGTGGAAATTTGTACCTCTTAATGCCCTTCACTATGTTGCCCCCCCCCCCCCCCCCGCTTTGGCAATCACTAGTTTGTTCTTTGTATTTATGAGTCTGTTTCTATTTTGGTTGGTTCAATTGTTTTGTTTTTTAAACTCTGCATATAAGTAAAATAAGGGATTTGTCTTTTTCTGTCTGACTTATTTCACTTAGCACAACACCCTCCAGGTCGCATATTTGGGTTATTTGTTACAGCAGCACCCCATTTCCCTTTAGCAAAATCTGTATTAGGGTCCTCCAGAGAGGCAAAACTGTTTTGCTGTCTGGAGGCAGAATTCCTTTTTCCTTGGGAAACCTGTCTTTGCTCTTGGGGTCTTCAACTGAATGGATGCAGCCCACCTGTGTTATTGAGGATATTCTGCTTTACTTAAAGTCTACTGCTTGTAAATGTTAATTATATCTAAAAAAAAAAAAAATACCTTAGTAGCAACATCTAGGCTGGTGTTTGACCAAACAACTGGATACCATAACCCAGCCAAGTTGACACACATAATGAACCATCACAGATATTGAGCAAATAAACTAGTATATTCATACAATGGAACTCTCCACCATGTATTACTGACTGAAAGAAAGCAAGTTATATGAGATATATAGTATGATCCCACTTTTTGCTTAAAAACAGAAAAAATATCGGGAGGATATATGTGTTACTCAAGTGGTGGGTGAGTTATGAGTGGTTATTATTTTTGCTTCCACATAATTTTTTAAACTTTTATGATAAATGTAGGTGTTTTTGCCTATTACCAAATATTTTTCCCCAGCTTTATTGAGATATAATTTACATACAACATTGTGTAAGTTTGAGGTATACAATCTGTTGACTTGATACACTTATATATTGCAATATGATTACACCACAGCAGTATCTATCATGTCACATGATTTCTATTCTTTTGTGTGTGGTGAGAACATTAAGATCTAATGTCTAGCAACTTTTAAGCATGTAATACAGTATTATCAACTATAATTGCCATCTTACACATTAACTCCCTAGAACTTACTTATCTCTAGCTGAAAATTTTACTCCTTGACCAAAATCTCCCCATTTCCTCCACCCTTCAGTCCCTGGTAACCACCGCTCTACTCTGTTTCTATGAGTTCAGTATTTTTTTTTTTTTTTTTTAGATTTTACTTATAAGTGATACCATACAGTATTTGTCTTTCTCTGTCTGACTTCACTTAGCATAATGCCCTCAAAGTCCATCCATATTATTGCAAATGTGAGGATTTCCCTTTTTCTCATGACTGAATATTTCATTTTGTATATATATATGCACCACATCTTCTTTATTTATACATTGCCAGACGCTTAGGTTGTTTCCATATCTTGGCTACAGTGAATACTGCTGCAATGAACATGGGAGTGCAGATAATTTTTTGAGACCCTGTTTTCATTTCCTTAGGATGGATACCCAGAAGTGAGATTCCTGGATCATATGGGAGTTCTATTTTTAATTTTTGAGGAACCTCCATACTGTTTTACATACTGGCGGTACCAATTTATATTCCCACCAACAGTACACCAGCGTTCCCTGTTCTCCACGTTTGCCAACATCTGTTGTCTCTCTTTTTTTTTAAGTTTATTTATTTTGAGAGTGGGGTAGGGGCAGAGAGAGAGGGAGAGATAGAATCCTAAGCAGACTCCACGCTGTCAGTGCTGAGCCTGATTCAAGGCTCCATCGCATGAACCATGATATTGTGACATGAGCCAATATCAAGAGTCAGACGCCCTAACATCTGTTATATCTTATAGTGTTCGAACAGGTGTGGAGGTGATAGCTCATTGTGGTTTTGATTTGTATTTCCCTGATGATTAGTGATGTTGAGCATCTTTTCATGTGTCTGTTGGCCACTTGTATGTCTTCTTTGGAAAAATACTCAGTTCGTCTGCCCATTTTTATTTATTTATTTTTTAATGTTTATTTCTGGGGCGGGGGAGAGAGAGAGAGAGAGAGAGAGAGAGAGAGAGAGAGAGAGAGAGACAGCCAGAGAGAACATGAGCAGGGAGGGCCAGAGAAAGAGGGAGACACAGAATCTGAAGCAGGCTCCAGGCTCCGAGCTGTCAGCACAGAGCCCAACGTGGGGCTGGAACTCAAAAACCACGAGATCATGACCTGAGCTGAAGTTGGATGCTTAACCGACTTAACACACCACCCAGGTGCTCCTCGACTGCCCATTTTTAAATTGGATTATTTATTTTTGAGCTATTGAGTTCTTTATATTTTTTGGAATATTAACCCTTTATCAGATAAATAGTTTGAAATTATTTTCTCCCATTTCATAAGTTGCCTTTTCATTTGGTTATTTCTTTTGCCATGCAGAAACTTTTTAGTTTATTGTAATCCCACTTATTTCTTTTTGCTTTTGTTACTTGTGCTTTTGGTGTCACATCCAAAAAATTGTTGCCAAGAGCAATGTCAAGGAGTTTTCCCCCAATGTTTTCTTTTAGGAGTTATAAGGTCTCAGATTTTACATTTAAGTCTTTAAATTTAGACTTAGAGCTGATTTTTATGAGTAATGTTCCTCTGCACGTGGTTATACAGTTTCCCCAACACCATTTCTTGGAGAGATTAAGCTTCCCCCATTGAATATTTTTGTCAAATATTAGTTCACAAAATATTTTCTTAATTATGAAAATGTTAGATTGGCCATTCTTCCCCATCACCTCCTTCAGTAAAATTAAGCAGGTTTGGCAGTAAGAGCTTTTAAAAAGTCCATATGTTTAACCCAATATTTCTATTTCTCTGAATTTGACTTAGGAAAACAATCCCAGATAGAGTTAAAGATTTATATCTGATGATGTTCATTACAGGACTATTTATATAATAGGATAAATTGTAACTATTCTGATGCTCCCAAATTAGGGTTTCGTTAAATAAATCACGATAAAGTGATAACATGAAAAATTAAATAGTCATTAAACATTCATTCTAACAAAGGGTGAAAAGGCTTAGTTTTTAGGAGGATATACAATCATATGTCCATGTAACATCTTTGTAGTATAAAAACACCTACTCACAGAAAAAAAAATGCCTGGAAGAAAATAAACCAAAATGTAAATAGCTATGAGTGGCATTGTATATGATTTAAATAGCTTTCACTATGCTTTTCCTTTTTTTCAAGATTTTTACATGGCATGTAGTACTGTAATCAGATGAAAACTAGAGAAGCAGAAAATCCAGCGTAGGGTGTGGTTCCTCCACTTCTTGAGTGAAACTCTTTTAGAGCAGGGACCAAAAAAATCTTCAATTTACTAAAAGCCATTTAGCTGAGAACTGATCTCTCCATTACAAATCCGGTGGCTGAATCTCAGTCTTCAATTTGCTCAACTGATTGGCAGCGTCTAACACAGCTGATCACTTGCTCCACCTTGAAATGCCATGAAATGAAAGCAGGACTTCCAGGACTCCCCATTTCCCTACTTCTCTGAGCGCTCCTTGATTGGTGTTGCCCCGGTTCTCTACCTTCCAGCCTCTTCACTGTGAAATGTTCCTAGAACTTTTCTTTACCTACATTCATTCCCTAGGCAGCCACAATCAGTTTTATAGCTTCAGTACCGTATGCTGGCAATTCCCCAACTTCTGTTTCTAGGTCCCTGAACTTCAGGCTTAGATCCAACTGCCTTCAATTGTCTATTAGAACACTGCCATAGACTGAATTGTGTTCTCCTTAAAATCTGTATGTCGCAGCCCTAACTGCTAATGTGAACTGTATTCAGAGATAGAACCTGTAGGGAAGTGATAAAATTAAATGAAGTCATACACGTGGGGCTCTAATCTGGAAAGGCTGTTGTTCTTATGTGAAGAGGAAGAGGCATCAGAGTTTTTGCCCTTCCCTCAACCCCACGGTGAGGTCACAGTGAGAAAGGAGGAAGGTGGTAATCTGCAAGCCAGGAAGAGAGCAGAACTATGATCTTGGACTTCCAACCTCCAGAATTGTGAGAAAATAAGTTTCTGTTGTTTAAGTCATACAACCTGGGGTATTTTATTATGGCTCTCAAACAGACACATTCAATATGTCCAATCCCCCCCCCCCTTCAAACCTGTGCCTTCTTTCTTCTGAGAGAGCAGGGGTGGGGGAGTGGGGTGGAGAGAGGAGCAAAGGGAAACAGAGAATCCTAAGCAGGCTTCATGCTCAGCACGGAGCCCCATGGGGCTTGATCCCATGACCCTGGGACCATGACCTGAGCCGAAATCAAAAGTCACTCAACTGACTGAGCCTTCCAGGCACTCCAAACCTGTACCTTCTTTAAGGTTCCTCAATTTTGAAGTTGCTGCAGCCAAAAATCTTGGAGTTATCCTTTACTCCTCTGTCACTTTCAATACCCAGTCTGTCAGCAAATCCTGCTCTATCTTCAAAATACATTCAGACTGGAACCACTGTTTCTCATCTTTATCCCCACCACCCTAGTAAAGCCAGCAATTTCTCAACTGGAGTACTGCAGTCATTGCCCTTGACCTCGTAAAGGCTATCTTCAACACAGCAGCTAGTGTAGACTGACTTTTTAATATTAAATCAGATTGTCATTTCTCTGCTCAAAACTCTCCAGTAGTTTCCTATTTTGTAATAAAATCTAAGTTTTTGCAATGGCCTATAAGGCTCTATATCAGTGGTTCTCATCTTGTGGATGACAAGACTGCTGTGCCCCTAGAGTTTTACCATTCAATAGGTCTGGGGTGGGGCCGGATACTTTGCATCTGTGCCTCTCTCATCAGTTTGAACCAATTTCTGTCTGACGGCGATGCAGCCAGGAGACCCCACTTTGAGAACCACTACCTACATGTACAGTAGTGGGTCCTCCCTCTCTCCTTCTTCCAGCCACACTACTCCCCTCTCGTCTTCCTCTGAGACGCCAAACTTGTGTGGCCGAGTCCTAGGCTCCGACTGCTCCTCTCTTGGGGGACAGCGTCTGGCTGTTCCAGATCTTTTGCTCAAGTAATGACACTTCAGAGGGGCATTGGGGGGGGGTCCTCTCTGTTTGGATGGCGCTGTTACTCTGAGCCCTGTTTTCTTCTTAGAGTACAGAACGCCGTATGCGTTTACTGCCCACATCCCTGTCAGAATTTAGGGCCTTTACTTTGTTCACTATCCTACCGCAAGACTAAGACAGTGGCTGGACGCTTTATGCGCCTGGACGCATAAACATGCTCAATAAATATTTCATTGACTGACTACAGGAAAGAACGGCTGGGGAAAAAGGGCCTGCAACACGGGAACACAACAGACACCCCTTAGTCTCCCGGCTAGCTCGCCCACCCAACGACCCGGCGCCCAGAGGCGGGACTTCCTGTGCGTTTGCCGGAAGAGCGTCCGGTGTGAACCGGAAGCCCCGTTGGGAGCAGCCGCCGCGGAGACTCGGCGGCACCGGCTGTGTGGTGCTGTTGCTGCCATGGGCAAAAGAGACCGGGGAGACCGCGGTGAGACGTGGCGCGGGCGCTCTGGGGCCTGCCTGCGCTCGCCTTCCCCGTCGTCCTGTGTCGTAGCCGCTCCGGGCTTCTCAGCGGCTGCCGGCCCCGCAGTGTCTCGCGGCCTGTTCATGCTGTCGCGACAAGCTGCTGGGCAGGGGGCGATCCCTGACCTTTGGGCCGCCTTGCGTCGTGGGCCGGGTGGGAAGCGTTGGAGGGAGAGGACGCCAGCGGCACGCAGGTGGCTCTTGGCTAGGGGTGCATGGCGTTGGTGAATGAAGTACGGCTGCTGCCAGTTTCCTTCGAAATGTCACTCAACAGTGCGGAGGGAACCTTAGGCTCCTGCTGCGCTCACTTCTGTGTCCATATCTGCAGATAAGAAGAAGTCTAAGAAGCGGCACTACGAGGATGAAGAAGAAGATGACGACGACGTCCCCGGGAACGACTCTCAGGAAGCGGTCCCCTCGGCGGCTGGGAAGCAGGTGGATGAGTCCGGCACCAAGGTTGATGAATATGGAGCCAAGGACTACAGGCTGCAGATGCCGCTGAAGGACGACCACACCTCGAGGCCCCTCTGGGTGGTAAGCATACCCTCCGCCAGGGCAGAGCCAAGCTGGTTCGGTTTTTGGACCCCAAATGGAAATGCAGGGTACTGCCCTCCAGAGCTGGCTGGGAGACGGCTTTCACACATGCTGTTTGAGCAGTCTGAGAAGGAGCAGGTACCCAGGGCACACTAGCCTTCGTTTCTAGCCCCTCCTTCTCCCCTTCCCTTCAGCTCTACCACATGCGTGGAAATACTTTTTTATTTACTGAGCAAATGCTGTTTATTGTGTAACATTTTAATTACCCATCTACAAAAAGTAATGGAAGCTATATATTTGCTAGGCCACTCTGTTGTTCAGCTTGAAGTAGGTAATAGTCTACGTTCGTTTGAAAACTAACCTAAAGGTACATTGAAGATAGCCAATAACGTGGGCTTTCCCTGTGAAGAAGAGTGGAAACCGACTTCGGAAACCTGCTCTTCTAATCTCTCCATTCCTTGGATCTGATTAAAGTAACAGGCCCACAGTTGGCTGAAGGAGGGCTTACAAAAATATCCTTGGTGTTAAAGATCCCTTTTTGGGCAGCTTATCTTTTCTGGGTAATGGTGTGGGAAAGAGTCTAATAGTCTCTACACTTCATTTGGTTTTCTTATTTTTTGTTTTGTCTGTCATGTCCATTTGGTGTTTCTTAGGCTCCTGATGGCCACATCTTCTTAGAAGCCTTCTCTCCGGTTTACAAATATGCTCAAGACTTCCTGGTGGCTATTGCAGAGCCAGTGTGCCGACCAACCCACGTGCATGAGTACAAACTAACTGCCTACTCCCTGTATGCAGCTGTCAGTGTTGGGCTACAAACTAGTGACATCACTGAATACCTCAGGAAGCTCAGCAAGACGGGAGTCCCTGATGGAATTATTCAGTTTATTAAGGCAAGTGGGGAGCTAAGGCCAGCGCTTTTGCCTTCCTTGTGAATGTGTTAATAGTGGACAGGTACTACCCATTGTCAACCTGTGGCCATCATGAAGATGTCATTCAGATCTCGTGTGGAGAGACATAACTGATTCCCACAGCTGCTTCTCTTCTGGATCTCTTCTTGCTGAGGCCACACTTCTCATGAGCGCTCTGATACAATGAACACTAACACATTGGGGATACTAATTCAGGCCCATTCGGCCAGGGTTATTTGGGAATGCAGCCAGAAGTGAATGGTGTTTTGGACTGAATTGTGTCCCCTCCAAAATTCATATGAAGCTGTAACCCCTAATGTGATTATATTTGTAATGAGGAAGTAATTAAGGTCAAATGGGATCAGAAGAGTGGGGCCCAGATCCAATAGGATTAGCATCCTTTTAAGAATAGTCATCCAGAAAGCTCAGGTGCTCTCTTTGCATGTACACAAGGAAGAGGTCATATGGGCACATAGTGAAAATGTAGTCAGGAAGAGAGCCTTAACTAAAAACTAATCACTGGCACCTTGATGGAGGACTTCTAGAAATGTTTCTGTTGTTAAATCACCCAGTCTGTGGTGTTTTGAACAGCAGCTGAGCAGACTAATATAAGTGGTAAACTCTGTCTAAGGCTGAATTCCTGCACGGGACCAATAGTCAACACTTTCCATTAGGGAAAATCAAAAAGAACTTGCAAATGTTGAAGTGGATAGGGTTCCATATGAAGAGCATTGGACATGCTTGGGTTTGTCCTGAGAGACAGGTCAATGCCATTCAGAATAGATGACAGTGGCTTTTGTCACCTTCAGCTGATCTAAGGGAGTTGGATTCAGACCCCCAGATCTGGTGAGTGCCACAGACCGTCAGTACAGTGATGCATCTGATCTCAGGGAAGCTGACAGGAGCTCTGGTAGGAGTTCTGTCTTCTTGTGATATGGAAAGGTGCCCAGGGAGAAGGGCCTCACCTTGCTGGAATGAACCCTGCATTAGCACACTGGCTGTGCTCAGTCTTGACCTGGAACCGCCTGCAGGAATGTAGGTGTTGGTATAATGCAGCAGGGGATCCAGAAGGGCAGCAGCAGGGGCTGGTCACAGCCTGAGAGCTGAGCGGCAGATCTCCACGGCCACCATACAACCTCTGCTGCTTTCCATCCTGAAGATTGCTGGGAACCTAGAAGATTTCAGCTGTAGTCTCTTCTGTCAAGAAGCTTCCATTCTGTTTTTTTAATTGTTATTTTTAAGTAGGCTTCATGTCCAGCACAGAGCCCAGTGTGAGACTTGAACTCCTGACCGTGAGATCAAGACCTGAGCTGAGATCGAGAGTCGGACGCTTAACTGAATGAGCCACCCAGGCACTCCAAAGCTTACATTCTAGTTGGGAGAAATAGAAACATTGGTGAGGAGGCCAGGGGGTTTTGCATTTAATTTACACAGCAATTACTAAATACATGCTCTGTGCGAGTTTTGTGCTGGGACCTGTAATAATGCTGGTGTGGCTGGATGAACCATTGGATTAGGTTGGGGCCTGTGGGAATGGAGAAGAAAAGGGAAGGGAAAATAAAAGAAAGATTTTACGTAGCATTTTATAAATTAAGATGTGCATCAGAAAGAGCCAGGCAAAAGCAAGGTTTTACTCTCAAGAGTAGAGTTTAATAAGAAAAAGGTCACCTTTGGCAGACCTGACTTCTTTAGGATTGCACATTGGGGTAAACTGAAGTCTTCACTTGGTAGGTAGTAAGACATGCCCACTAATGAATGTGTCCCTAGTGAGCCGAGTATTGCTAATTGTGCCTGTTGGATGTTGTCACTCTTTGCAGCTGTGTACTGTCAGCTATGGAAAAGTCAAGCTGGTCCTGAAGCACAACAGGTAAGGGATCCTGTGACAAGCCCCCCAAGGCACTTGTGCCCTGTGCAGAGCAGGTGGCAAGGAGCTGATGTCTGTGGGCTGTCTGTCTGCACCAGCACCTGCTCCCCTGAGTAAGGGGATAGAAGGGATGAGCGAAGGGAAGTGACCAAAACTGGGAATTCATTTACTGGCCACCGTGTTCCCCACTCCCGAGCAGTGACGCTGAGGCTCAGGCCACTCCTTATTTGACCTCAAAGCCAGATTTTGTCCACAACCTCATTTGTTATATCTTGGCCAGTAGCTCGCAGCTCAGATCTGGCCAAGGGTATGGGAGACTAAGAGATTGAGAGAAGCACAGAGCCACTATTTCCAGCCCATCTGATCAAATGAGCCACAGAACCTTCTGGAAATGGTGTACTGCTCAGTAGTCACCTCCTTCCCTCCCCTCTTTTAGGTACTTCGTTGAAAGCTCCCACCCTGATGTCATCCAGCATCTTCTCCAGGATCCGGTGATCCGGGAGTGCCGCCTGCGGAACTCTGACGGGGAGGCCACGGAGCTCATCACAGAGACGTTCACGAGCAAGTCGGCTGTAAGTGGGCTCCTGGGTCACCCTTGGTAGTGGGAGCATTGGGACATTCAGTTCAGCATTTGCATCTTGGGACCCTGCTGTCTTACTATTTTTTTTTTTAATGTTTATTTATTTTTGACAGAAAGAGAGAGACAGAGCATGAGTGGGGGAGGGGCAGAGAGAGGGAGACACAGAATCCGAAGCAGGCTCCAGGCTCTGAGCTGTCAGCACAGGGCCCGATGCGGGGCTCGAACTCACAGACCACGAGATCATGACCTGAGCTGAAGTCGGATGCTCAACCAACTGAGCCACCCAGGCACCCCTCCCGTCTTCTTACAGCTGCAGTTGCTTGTTCAACTTTGGCTCTTGCTTGGTGGCATGAGGTTTCATTGTTGCACAGAGGTTCAGATCCTGCCTTTCTTACAGATCGCCAAGACTGCTGAGGGCAGTGGTGGGCCTTCCACTTCCCGGGTGACGGACCCACAGGGAAAATCTGATATCCCCACAGACCTGTTTGACTTCTACGAACAAATGGACAAGGATGAGGAAGAAGAAGAAGAGACCCAGACAGTATCTTTTGAAGTCAAGCAGGTTAGTGAACGTACCCCTCTCCAAGCAGCCCAGCCCTGCATGGACTCTGCGGTCTGTGTGAGAGGAAGGGATCCCTGTGTCTTCCTGAAATTGCTTTCTCCTTTATGGTGTCTGTGAGCTGTGGCATCGTTCCTCCTGATGGGGTTAGATCTGAGTGTCCTGTGACTCTGGCTGCTGGGTCAGTCTTCACAAGTTCCTGGGAGATGTGGGAAGTGTCTGAGGGGCATTTTGGTGGTTTTGGTGGCATTTTGGTGATTGGATTTAATTTTGTCTGTGTCCTTAACTTGAGTTGCTTTTCTGTGCTTTAACCCAGCTGTTATCAAGAAGATATCTACTTGATATCAAGCAGATCAAGATCTGAAATTGTAAAAGCCTACATAAAATGCTGTCTTCTTGACCATTAACCCCCTTGGATTATGCATAGTTTATGAGCATGCTTAGGATTTAACAAGATTATAAATGTCTTCCATGCTCACTCCCCAGGAAATGATTGAAGAGCTCCAGAAACGTTGTATCCACCTGGAGTACCCCCTGTTGGCAGAGTATGACTTCCGGAATGATTCTGTTAACCCTGATATCAACATTGACCTGAAACCCACAGCCGTCCTTAGACCTTATCAGGAAAAGAGTTTACGGAAGATGTTTGGGAATGGACGTGCCCGCTCAGGGGTCATCGTTCTTCCTTGTGGTAAGTGACACCTGAATGAAGAAGGTGGCCAGACTCTTCTGTCATGGTCTGCCAGCTTTCTGTCGCTCTCCTTTGTGTGCCCTTCTCTAAATCATACCTGGCCAGGGAGCAGCTGAGGTCAGATGACGCCCTGATCCGTGACCTAACAGTTATTTGAGTGCCTGCTGTGTGCAGGGCTTTGACCTCAGCAGTGGGGATACAGTGGTGGATAGAACAACACTTCGACCTCGGGGAGCTCATTTTGGTTGTAGAGAGACAGATGGTAAACACATCGACTAAGCAATGTGTAAGATCTTGGGCAGTGACAGTGATGTGGGGCAGGTGCTGTCTTTTTTTTTTCATTTTATTTTTTATTTTTAAAAATTTACATCCAAATTAGTTAGCATATAGTGCAACAATGATTTCAGGAGTAGATTCCTTAGTGCCCTTTCCCCATTTAGCCCATCCCCCCTCCCACAACCCCTCCGGTAACCCTCAGTTTGTTCTCCATATTTATGAGTCTCTTCTGTATTTATGTTATTTTTGTTTCCCTTTCCTTATGTTCATCTGTTTTGTCTCTTAATGTCCTCATATGAGTGAAGTCGTATGATTTTTGTCTTTCTCTAACTATTTTCGCTTAGCATAATACCCTCCAGTTTCATCCACATAGTTGCAAATGGCAAGATTTCATTGTTTTTGATTGCCGAGTAATACTCCATTGTATATATACACCACATTTTCTTTATCCATTCATCCATCGATGGACATTTGGGCTCTTTCCATACTTTGGCTATTGTTGAAAGTGCTGCTATAAACATGGGGGTGCATGTGTCCCTTTGAAACAGCACCCTTGTATCCCATGGATAAATGCCTAGTAGGGCAATTGCTGGGTCATAGGGTAGTTCTATTTTTAGTTTTTTGAGGAACCTCCATACTGTTTTCCAGAGTGGCTACACCAGCTTGCACTTGCAGGGGGAGGTGATATCTTATACACTGGAGTTAGGGTCTCATCCTTTGCAATCAGCTTGTGAGTGTGTGTATTTGGAGACTTCATAGCAGAGAAGCTTTGCTCGTTCCTGGATGGCTTATTACAGTGTGCACATCCAAGAAAGGAGAGTATAGCCTCCTTGGCACCTGTCTGATATCATTTGTCCTAAGTCATGTCAGGTCCTGGCTGAGGTTCTTGGCCAGAGGTCACAGCACATTCACCTGGGGGCCCTACCTCAGACTTGAGGAGGTTAGAATCTCCAGGGGAGAGGCCTGTGCCTCCACATTCTTTTTTTTTTTTTTTTTTAATCTCCCTGGGTGATTTTGATGCACATGCCTGGTGAAGGAGGAAATGCTGTTTAAAGGAATAGCTTGATTTTTATCTTGATCTTCAAATGGTGGAAGATAGTAAACTTGGAAGCCCTGGAATTTCGCCTGTCTTTGCCAGTAGTGTACACATTTCCCGTATGCCTGAATTCTCAGCCCAGCACGTTGTGCAGTCTAAGAGCTGCCTTCTACTGGGCCCTCGGTGTGGTCTGTGTGCCGGGCACACTTTCCTCCGAGGCACCACCTTCCCGTGGCGGGGGCCACGTGTACCTCTGCTTTCGTTTCCTCGTGTTCACAATTTCAGCAATAAGAGGGTCTCTTATCCAAAATTCATGGAAAATGCCACAGGAGGGCCTGGTGCCTGTCTCTCTTAATTGTCACATTTGTGCGTGAGCTGGACGTGTCTCCTTTTTATAGAGAAGAAAACAGACCTTGGAGCAAGAAGTGCCTCATGGTATCGGCTGTGAGGGTTATTGCAAGTAATTCACCCAGATTTGTGTGTGGATTCTGTCTGTGTCCTTCAAAAAAATTTTTTTAAATGTTTACTTTTGAGAGAGAGAGACCAGCATGAGCAGGGGAGGGGCAGAGAGAGAGGGAGGCACAGAATCCGAAGCAGGCTCCAGGCTCTGAGCTGTCAGCACAGAGCCCGATGTGGGGCTCGAACTCACGAATCGTGAGATCATGACCTGAGCCAAAGTTGGACGCTTAATTGACTGAGCCATTCAGGCACCCCTGTCTTTGTCTTTCATTGCAACCTGGCCTTGGGTGGCATTGCCCTTTGGTTTCATATAGGTGCTGGCAAGTCCCTGGTTGGTGTGACAGCTGCCTGCACTGTGAGAAAGCGCTGTCTGGTACTGGGCAACTCAGCTGTGTCTGTGGAGCAGTGGAAAGCCCAGTTCAAGATGTGGTCCACCATTGATGACAGCCAGATCTGCCGCTTCACCTCCGATGCCAAGGACAAGCCCATCGGCTGCTCCATTGCCATTAGCACCTACTCCATGCTGGGCCACACCACCAAAAGGTCCTGGGAGGCTGAGCGAGTCATGGAATGGCTCAAAACTCAGGAGTGGGGCCTCATGATCCTGGATGAAGTACATACCATACCAGGTAAGCAGGCTGAGAGCCGAGCTACCTGCTCATTGCAGAGACAAAAATTGATTTCTATTCGTTGGGTGGAGGGAAGACTGCTGTGTAGTTCATCTGTCTTGCTAGAAAGGTCTGCTGGGTAAAGTTTTAAAGTAAGTCTGAAGCATGTGGGGGGGTGGGCATGAGGGTGGGTGGCAGACAGCTTCGTGAATCACTGGCCCACAGTAGTCATTCAGAAAATGGCTTTTCCCTTCTTCCTCAATCTTACTGTTGTGGTTCAGTTTACCCTTAACCGGTTGGCTTATGGTGCTGTGAAAACTGGACCAGCAGCACTGAAGTCCTTGCCGTAATGGTGTTTGTTTTATTTGAAGGCTGAATTGAAGTATTGATCCTTGATACGTTACAGAAGCCCAACTTCTCCAAGTGTTGCAGGCAGTCTTTTTTTTAAAAAAAATAGCTATATTGATACAATTTCCACCAGTAAAAACTACCTATTATAAATGTACAATTCAAGATTTTTCACAGGTTTATGGAGTTGTGCACCCGTGACCGTGATCCAGTTTTAGAACCTCTCCCTCATACTCATTTACAGTCAGTGTTTTCAGCTCCAGCCCCAGAGAACCATGGAAGTGCTTCCTGTCTCTATAGTTGACCTGCCTTTTCCATAATGTGAATCATATGATATATAATTCATATATGTTTTAAGGAATGTATGTTATATATAATAGTAAATATTTCATTTATTTTCCAGACTCATATAATATATATTTTCTTAGATGTGGCTGTTTTTACTTTGCATGATGGTTGACCCATATAACATTGTATTGGTAGTATCTGCCCTTTTATTGCCACATAGTATTCCAGTATTCATTGATAAAACAAATGAAGGGGAAGCTCTGGTAAGTTAAATGTAAATTAGGGATTTCTCTTCATGAAATGAAATCAGAGGCATTTTCACATAGTGTTCAAAATACTGCCTAGGTGGCCCTAGCATCATTCTTTTCAGTTAATGAGAACCCCTCCAGCCCTCCTGCATGTCTGAGGGTACCTATTGATGTTCACAGCAAGCCACGTAGGGATTGGGGGTCGTTCAGGTTGAAGGAACAGGGCAGCATTAGTCCCAAGGTGGGAGAGTACTTGACACGGTCCGACAGCAGCAAGATGACTATGCGGCAGGAGGGACATAGAGGAGAGCAGCCAAAGCCAAGGTTAGAGAGGGCCAGGCAGGATAGAGTGTGGGCCAAATCCTATACTGTAGGGTGTTGGGCTTGTACTCTATGAGTGGGTGGGAAGCCATTTGAGGGATTTGAGCAAAGGGTGACATGATCTGATTGTCATGTACTATGAAAGTACCACCCTGGCTGCTGTGCTGAGAATAAACGGAAGGAGGCAAGGGTGGAAGCAGCTGGATGGGCCCAACCAAGAGGCTTGAACCAGTAAGAATAAAGGTAATCTACTTCTGGATGTGTTGTGAGGGCAGAGCTGACAGGCTGGCCATGAGACCTGAAAGAAAGAGAAATCAAGGATGACCATATGGGTTTTTGCTTGAGCAACTGGAAGGAAAGCTACAGAACTGGGGAAAGCTGTAGAAGGAACAGGTTTGCAGAGTGCAGGGGTTCGGCTTTAGGCACGTTCATTTGATTGCCAGTTAGACATTCTGGCGGTGGCAGAGATGTTAGAAAATGGGCAAAAGACAAGAGTAGACATTTCACCAAAGAGAATATACAGATGCCTAGGAGCCTTTGAAAAGATATTCCGCGTCATTAGCCCTGAGGGAAGTGCACATTAATACCATGCGACGAGATGCTGCCACACACCCATCAGAGTGGCCACGATGGAAAATACTGACAATAACTGACGAGAGTACAGAGCAGCTGGCATGCACCGCCAGAGGAATCACAAAATGTACAGTCACTGTGGAAAGTTGGGCAGTTTCTTAGAAAATTCCCATGTGACTCATCAGGCCCACCCCTGGGCATCTGTCCTAGAGAATGAAAACTCAGGTTCACACAAAAACCTGTACATGAATGTTCATAGGGGCTTTAGTCAGAGTCTCCAAAACCTGGAAACAACCAAAATGCCCAACAGCGGGTGACTGGATAGACAAATGGGAAGGTCCCTCCCCTGGAACTCTTTTCAGCCACAAAACAACACACTGTTGCTAATGCAACAACTTGGAGAAATCTCAGAGGTACTTGCTGAGCGAAATCAGCCCATCTTGGAAGGTTATATGATGTATAGTGCCTTTGAAAAGACAAAACTAGTGATGGAGAACAGATCAGTGGGTGCCAGGGTTTGTCTGTATCCTGATTGTGGTGGTGGTTACACAGATCTTCACATGTGTTAAAATTTAGAGAACCAATCCCATCCACCCACAGCAAAAGGTCACTTTTTACTGTGTGCTAATTTAAAAACTCCAAAAAAAAAATTTAAGGAGCAGGAGGTTACTGGCTCTGATTGGATTGGAAATCGATGACCTAGAGAATCACATCCTACAAATGAGTTTGGAAGTGCTGTGCAGTGGTTCATTTGGAGTCTGTGTTTGAAACTTGGGAAACCTGAGTATGTACTTAGTTTATGTTGATGTTCGTTTTTAGCCTAGGTTCCAGGTTTCAGAGGGCGGCAGCCAGGCTTGAGATTGGTTGTCTGGTGATGAGGATACAGGGTGTACCCCACAAAATTTCATGCTTGCCATCTGTGTGTTTTCTCTTCCTGATTCACTGGGTCAGTTTGTCTCTGGCTGGGTAGGAGAGTAAAACCAAACAGCTCTAAATAGAATTCTGAGTTCAGTTGTGTTCTTGTGAGCTCCTTGGCCTGGCCATGCTCACTGGGCCAGAGAGCCAATGTTAAATTAGGGAATTCTAACAAATCACAGCAAGATTCTTGATTGTTAAACAAGTATACCACGTTGGATGAGGTAGAATGATAAATCTTTGAGATTTATCTCAAGAGGTAAAGATGGCTGTTTTCTTTTAGACATCGTCCAAAAAGAGTCCTATTGTGTCACTCACTGTATTGATAAAATATCGGTAACTGCAGACTTGCATGTATTAAGTGTTTACTGCACTGTGCCACTTTCATTATTTTAGGAAGTATTTATTAAGAACCCACTATGTATCAAGCACTGTGCTTGGACTAGGGACGAAGTGGGAGACAACTGACACCTGTGACATGTACAGCAAAACAAATCACATCCACAGAATATGTATTGTGATTCTATTAATACAAAGTTTGGATGACAAGTGAGATGGTGATTCCTTTGAGCGGGGAGTGTTGGTATTGACAGGCGGGGTCAGAGGAGAGGCTTCTAGGTGCTAGGAACACTTGTCTTGACCTGGGTGATTTCACAGGGACATAGCTGTGTAAAAACTTAACCATCTGTACACTGTGTCATATGTGGGTTCCTCCTCCTGACAGCCCTATGGCTGTTGGAGAATGTGGTAGTGGGACGTGGCTGGTCTGTAGGGCAGATGCCACAGCGGGGGCTTCTTTCTGGCTGCAGAGTATCCAGGCAGGGAGCGGACTCATGCTTCCCTTGGGTTGATAGCATCTCTGGGCTGTCCCCAGCGCTGCCTCCCTGGCACTCGCATGAGGTTGCTGTCTCCATTGCCTTGGCTGCCATGCCCTTCTGACACGAGGAGCCTGGTCTGCAGTCCTTGGCTCCCCTTTTTTTCGAGCAGCACAGTCCTTGGAGATAACTATGCTGCTGGTCTTTGTCTTCAAGTCTATGTGCAAACCACCTTAAGCTTGGAAGACCTGGACACTTACTAGGGGCCCAGACAGTCCTCTGCTATCTCACTGTTCTTACGTTTTTGGTTTGTGTTCTGGTGCAGTCTGACCCTTCCTTCCTCAGATTGTTAACCTCTGTTTCTGCAGTATCACTAACCTCACTTTTAATTGTATTATAAGATAAGCAAAACACAAACATTTTAACCTTTTTTTGGAATATTAGTATTTTAAAAAAATTTTTAATGTTTTATTACTTATTTTTGAGAGAGAGAGAGACAAATTGCAAGCAGAGGAGGGTCAGAGAGAGAGGGAGACACAGAATCTGAAGCAAGTTCTAGGCTCTGAGCTGTCAGCACAGAGCCTGACCTTGGGGCTCGAACTCAGGAACCGCGAGATCATGACCTTAGCCGAAGTCAGATGCTTAACTGACTGAGCCACCCAGGCGCCCCCGGAGTATTAGTATTTTTAAAGGATGAGCCCATGGAAACCCATTAATTGGTTCTTTTTGAAATTAGTATCTTAATCCCATTTATGTGTTTATTTAATTTGATAAACCAGAATTAGAACATTCCAAACAGAGACAGGAGGTTGCTCGTGGACCAGATGAATCTAATTGGAAAGCTCAGAGAAGGGAGTTTCCTAAGGAGGGTGCCTGGGGTTTCATGTCTCCCTGTTGTCTCCTGCTTTCTGGGAAGATGGTAGGAAGTCCAGCAGACCAGGCTCCTTTTGTTTCTCTGATCCCATGGTCACCCAGCCATCTTCCTGGTATCCTGGGTACAAGTTTTGGGATGAATACATTCCTTGCATCATTTGGAGCTCACTGGTGTTTTAAGTGTTACATCGTGTTTCAGATCGCCATTTGCACTCCTGTTGGTAGCTTAGCTGTTACAAGGAAGGATCCTGGGGCTCACTGATTTGGAGCTTCCCTAAAGCCATTTCTCCCTTTGGTTCTCTTTTTCTTCCTTCTTTTGGACAGGTCTGAAAGTGATGATTAAGTGTTCTTGCCTAGTCATTCTGGTCTAGAGCCAGGTTCCTATGATTCAGAAACCCGGGGTTAGCCCACTTAGTGTCACAGGCCCGTGTAAAGTCGCAAGGCTGTGTGTGGTACTTGAGCATTTAAAAAAGTGACAGTGTTGAGGCACCTGGGTGGCTCAGTCGGTTAAACCTCTGGCTGTTGATTTTGGCCCAAGTCATGATCTCATGATTTGTGAGATGCAGCCCCACATTGGACTTTGTGCTGACAGTGTAGAGCCTGCTTGGGTTTCTCTCTCTCCGTCTCTCTCTACTTCTCCTCTGCTTGTGCTCTTTTTCAAAGTAAATAAGTAAACATTTAAAAAAAATGTTAAAAAAAGTGACAGTGTGAATGCATTGATTGTTTCCCTAGCCAGGATGTTCCGACGGGTGCTTACCATCGTGCAGGCCCACTGCAAGCTGGGTTTGACCGCCACCCTCGTCCGGGAAGATGACAAAATTGTCGACTTAAATTTTCTGATTGGCCCCAAGCTCTACGAAGCCAATTGGATGGAGCTGCAGAACAATGGCTACATCGCCAAAGTCCAGTGTGCCGAGGTAGCTTTCCCCTTCCTGGTATGGCCTCGAGAGAGGGATTCCACCCATGGTTAAGGGGAGATGGTCAGGTCCCCTCCCCATGGGCAGATACACAGTCAGGACTTGAGCAGAAATGTTGCCACTTTATACTGTTCCCTCAGTCCCCCTGTGAGGTGGGCAGTTTTCTACCCACTCTAAAGACTTGTGAAACAAAACCCCTTTCCAGGGGCACACAGTCAGTAAGTGCTCAAGTCGGGATGGTAATCCAGGCTAGTTTGACCTCCAAATCCACTCCTCCTTTTCCCTGGGAGTGAGCACCTCTGGATGGTCCTGCCCACCCTCACCTTTGAGGAGTTCCTGGGTGCTCCTGTGTGGGCCACTGTCCAGGCCACCCCAGGGTCAAAGCCTCTTGGGTTTTGGTGTCCCCAGAAGGCACCTGTGGCCTACATCATTTCTAAACACATTGGGAAACACATTGTCCCAGTCTTGTTCCACAGTGAATACCTGCACAGGTAAATGTTGAAAATACGCATTCAAAGGTAAGTCTTCTCAGAAGGAACAATTGTAAACATCCTTCCTGGCAACTTGAAATGACTGTCACTCACTGGCTAGGGTCAGGTGGCCTCTGTCCCACAAGGGCAGAAGGGGGCCTCTTGGGTAACGGTGAGTGTGAGGAACCTGTGCAGGTAGACTTGCTCTGCTGAAAACTTCCTTACCCTGTAGTTGCCTCTTCATAATCAACACGCATCCTACGAAACAGAGCATTGCCAGAATCTCTGAGGGCCCTAATCCTCTCCAGTTGTGTCTCCCCTCCCCCGCCAGGGGATTCACTGTCCCACGACAGAACTTGTCATCCTCTCCCTTTATTATTTTACCTCTTGTGTATATTTCCATCACCTACTTTGTTTAGTGTTGCCTTCAAAAAAGGTCTTCCTGTATATGAGAATAGAACCTAGTTTTGTGTGTTCTCGTATGACTTCTGTCCCTTGCTTGGTACTTTTATCCCTTGCGTAATGTATTACTTTTTTGATGATGCAGGTAGCTGTGCTCTGCAGTATTCCATTGTACAAATATACCACAACAGGATATATGATGAAATACTACACAACACTAAAAATAATGTTGACAGACACTTGGGTTGCTAAGTTTGTCTTTGTAACAGCTTTATTGAGGTGTTAAGTTGATGTTTCATAACATCCACCTGTTGTAAGTAAGTAAATTCTGTGATTTTAGTCAGTGTAAGGAATTATGTAGCTGTCCTCACCCTCCAGTTTCGAATTGCATTTCCCACCACCCCGTCACCACCCCAGAAATTTCCCTCATGCGCATTTGCCATGAATCCCTGCTTCTGCTCCCAGCCCTAGGAAGCCACTGATTTATTCTTCATAAATTTGGAGCTTAGTGTTTTGTTTTTGTTTCTGTTTTTTTTTGCTGTTGTGATAGTGTTGCTGAAAATATTTTTATATCTGTTTTCTGGGGCCTTGGGTCATTTTTTTCTAAAGCAGTGTTGTTTGTACTGTGGACTGTGGTCCCATAGTAGGCGGTGACATTACTTTATTGGGTCATTATCAGGAAAGAATAGAATCTGCCAAAATGCATAAGTACATTAAGGGTAGACGTTGTTTTTTGTTTTTGTTCTTGAGTATATGTTGTTTAATACAACTGTGTTCATGCATATGAATGTTTAGTTTGTGGCCTAAAATGATTGAACTGTGAAGGCCACTGCTCTGGCAGATACACCCAGAGGTAGCATATCTGGGTCAAAGGCTGTGTGGCTGTTCTCTTCACTAGTTGTGTCCTAGAAAACACTGTTTTCCAAAGTATTGGACCGGCTGACACTCTCATCACGGGTGAGTGAGATTACTCCACATCTTCTATAGTACATAATACTGAGTTTTATTTTCTTTTAATTGTTTGCTGACATACTAAGTATGAAAATGGTATTCCTTATGATCTTAATTTGTATTTTCCTGTTTACTAATGACCTTGAGTATTGCTTCCTATGTCTGTGGACCATTCATGTTCTGTGAAATGCATGATTTTAAAGATTTTACTGTGGAAAAAGAATTGCTTTGGCTATAAAGAACTAGAAATCCTAACGGAGTCATAACAGTACACAGCCCAGGGGGGAACCAGAAGACAGTGGCAGCAAAACCTATGAATTCGAGTTCAGGCCAGTGGTAGGCATGGAGCGACAGCAGCTGAGTCCACAGTGGTTGCAGCATGAAGAAATGGTCTGTGGTGATCACACAGAAGTGGCACTGGTCACACCCCAGAATTCAGAGCCTGTCAGGATAGGCTTTGTGGCCTGTTCAGTGCAAAGTTTCCAGAGGGTCATTTTTCCGTGTTCACAGCCTTGAGACCTTTAAAACCCATGGCACTTGAGTATATTTGTCTGAGTTTCCTTAAGCTTGCCAGTAGCCCATGCACAAGGGCCTAGCACAGAGGAGCCCAAAGAGTGTTCCTGTCATTCTTATTTGAAGGATCTAATTGTCTCAGATGTGACCAGTGGGACCCCTTCAGCCTGGCTCCTGTATCCATTTTACATGTCCCCATTCTTTGAGCACTTCCTTGCTTTCTGGCACAGCAAGTTATTTTATGTTTATCTGGTACTTTCCCTACCTATTCTGGCCCTGGAAATCAGCCATTTCTCCAAGGTTCCCTTTTAGCAAAGAATGGAATTTACAAACCAAGATCTAGGTGCTAGGTGTGTTCATTACTCCTAGGATGTCATTGCTAGGCTAATTCAACAGACAGAGCTAGGAGGTATGTGTGCGCTTCTCCATAGCAGTGCTGTGTGTAGACTTGTGTGTGGAGGTGTGGTCTAAACGGGAGGGATTACTTGGACCACTGGTTGAGAATCTGGTTTCCTTTACTTACTTGGAGCTGGTGTGAAAGTAATTCCCCAGATATCGATGCATTTAAAAATCCATTTGTTTGGGGTGCCTGGGTGGCTCAGTCGGTTGAACATCTGACCAGCTCAGGTCATGATCTCGAGGTTTGTGAGTTCAAGCCTCACATTGGGCTTGCTGCTGTCAGTGCACAGCCTGCTTCAGATCCTCTGTCCCTCTCTCTCTCTGCCCCTGCCCTGCTGTGCTCTCTCGAAAATAAAACATTAATAATAATAATTATTATTATATCTATGTGTTAAGAGATAAATATGAGAGTGTCCTTGTTCAACATTAGGTACTTAATTTTGTTTTGATTTGTTTTAAAGCTAGTTCTGCTAAATTAATGGTCTTTAAAAATTTCCAGTTGTGTGATGTTTAAATTTGCAAACTGACCCTTGATTCTTACTGTGTCGCAGGTTTGGTGCCCGATGTCTCCTGAGTTTTACCGGGAGTATGTGGCAATCAAAACCAAGAAACGAATCTTGCTGTATACCATGAACCCCAACAAATTCAGAGCTTGCCAGTTTCTGATCAAGTTTCATGAAAGGAGGAATGACAAGATTATTGTCTTTGCCGACAATGTGTTTGCCCTGAAAGAATATGCCATTAGGCTGAACAAGTAAGAAGTGAAGAGTTGGAGTTGCCCCAAGGCAGCTTAATCTTCCCCCAAACCCGAGTGCAGAAGGTGCCTGGTTTTCCTTCGTTGCCTCTCAAAGTTCTCTTAGGTTCTGAAGGTCTGGTTCTGCAGCAGCCTGGTCACCCTCAGCCCAGGGGTCAGGGGCCAGAGTCATGCTGCTTTGGTGGGGCTCCATCTATGAGCTGGGCTCCGAAGGTGGGCACAAGTTGGTATCTGGAATGGCAGGCCGAGTGAGCACTCTGGTGGAGCTGAGGTTAGACTGTACAGGGGACAGGAAGGCAAGGCTGGCTGGGCCAGCATCCCAGCCAGCCCTGCATCTAGACAGAGCTTCTCAGGAAACACCAGCGGTGTCCTCAGTGGCCCCTAGTCCCACCTGGATGCTGTGTTAGCACTGCTTGTGTAGACACTAAGCTTAGATTGAGGGACATGGATTCAGGAAAAAGCACAGTTCAGAAACAAGGAAAAAAGTGAAGGAGGAAATCCTGAAGAGAGTGGTGACCAGAACCTTGGCTGAGGGTCTATAGCCCCTCATTTTTATGGGCCTCCCTCTGATATTCTTGCATGGTGGAGGGCTTCCCGGGAGGGAGCAACCTTGCAAGAATTCCTTTTCCTACTGATGTTAATTGGGGGGTGATTCTGTGGTCCTCCTAACACACCTCATTCTTCTTTAGACCCTATATCTATGGTCCTACATCCCAGGGAGAGAGGATGCAGATTCTCCAGAATTTCAAGCACAACCCCAAAATCAACACCATCTTCATATCCAAGGTCTGTGTGCCCTGCAGGGTGGTGGTGAGGCCTCAGCACCCTCAGGGCTAGAGGGGACACTGGGTGATTGCGAGGGCCATGAATTCATGTTTGTTGAAGGGACGTCATGTGTCACTTCTCATTCCCATGTTTCCAGTGTCTGGTGACAGGAATGCTTTCTGATGGGTAGCAGAAGGAGCACTTGTGGGGTTGAATGTGTTGTGGACAATTTATAAAGTCTCTTTACTTGACTGAGGTTTTCCCCACTTCTTTTGGGGATATAGGAATTTTAAATTGTATTTTCTCTATCCCAGGGGAAAATTTTCATTACCTATTCTGGCAGAAGTGGACATTTAGATGAGGTTCTCTTTGTGGAGTTTTTGCTTCCTGTGGGCTGTGGGCCTTCATCCTGGCTGTTCGTGTGCCGTGGTGTGGTGGGCGGTGGATGTAGGCACGGTGCGAATGCACAAAGGCCCAGCTCGGTGATACTGTTGGAAGCTGTGGCCGAACAGTGTAGAGCAGGCATTCAGATTAGAACAGGCCCAAAGCTCAAAATAAATGCGGTTTGCCAATAAAGTTGATCACAGCTGGGTTAGTAAGTACCACACTTAGATATGTGCTGGGAACCTCCATGGTTGGAACCCTCAAGCCAAGGCCGCTACCCTGACCAGATCTAGCCTGGTGTGGGCAGTGGGCCCTGACAGGTCCTGTGTCCCACATGTGCTGATGGTTTCATTGGCCTCCAGTCACGAGTGTAGATGGTTTTGTGCAGACGTGTTTCTGTAGCAAAAAAGAAGAGTAATCCTTTACAAAGAATCTCTGTCGATAGGCCCTCTTGTCTCTGGTCCCTAGCAGCCTGGCCTGGGAGCATAAATGAGATGGCCGGTGGGGACTGGGAGTCCTGACCCGCTTCTTTAGGACAGCTCTCAGGAGAGTTCACAGAAGGTCCTAGAGGCCTGCCTGCATCCGCAGGACCCTGGTGCAGAGGGAAGAGGATGGGTTTGTCTCTCTCAATTATCTTTAGAGCTTATTTAAATTCCAGGTCAACTGATTGTTTCCTTTTTGTCCCAGATAAAAAACAAAACAAAAAAAATTTGTCAAACTCAACGCTGTTTCATTTCTGTAGGTGGGTGACACATCGTTTGATCTGCCAGAAGCAAATGTTCTCATTCAGATCTCATCTCATGGTGGCTCTCGGCGGCAGGAGGCCCAGAGGCTGGGGCGAGTGCTCCGAGCCAAAAAAGGTAAAGGCGGCCTTATGCCTTCTGCTCCAGCAAGTCTTTCCTTTTGAGCCACTTGGACTCGGAAGAGGGTAGGGCTGTGCTGCCTGCATGCCCGTGGTGGTGAGCAGGCACCCCGGGACGCCGGGACCCCGGCTAAGTAGATGGCACAGGGAGGGGTCCCAAAGCAACGACCAAGATCAGTGTGGCTCGTGTTCTTTCTCTGGCCTCGGAGTTCCTATGTGGGCGTTCTCCGTGGCAGCTGCCTGCTCCGCGTTGGGTGTCCTCAAAGCCAGCTGTCGCGTTGGTAGGCCATCAGGGGCCAGGGAAGCGGTGTGAGTGTGCAGTGCTGTGGACATAAAAGGCAGGAAGCAGAGCTGGGCTGCCAGTGCCATGTGGGAGCTGGAACTGAACCCTGGGCCTTGAGTCAGGAGTTGGGGAGGGCTTTGGAAAGAGCAGCTCGGGCAGCCACATGGGGATACTTTGCGCGCACCCTGTGAAGAGTCCTGCCTTGGGCGGCAGCTCGCAGCAGGGGTGTCATGCTTAGTGAATGAGGGTGCGAGGCCGGAGTCTCTGCTTGTTACCTGTGGTGAGAGGGCCCTGACCCTAACGGTGGGTGTGGCAGGGACTGACGCTTAGAGTGGCCGCGTCTCTCCTCCTGGGACCAGGCAGGCCCTAAGACCAGGACACAGGCCCTGTCCTCAGGGAATTCGCTTTCCTTAGGGGCAGCTGGACTGCTAGGGTGACTGGAAACAAGGGTAGGGGCATATGTTGGAATCGTACTGTTGTAGAATGTGTTTAAGAGGCGACTGATTGTATTTAAACTGGAGACAGGGCATGTTAGTAGAAATAGCATGAACTTGAGCACCAGACCACCCTGGTGACCTTGGGCAGGTAGTTTGCCGGTCTGAGCCTTGCTTTCCGATCCAGAGTGGGAGTGACAGTCCTCTTGAAGGACTCTTGAAGGACTCTTGTGAGGAGGGAGCCATATATAATAGAACAGTGTAAAAGGCTGCTGGAGAAACGATAGCTTTTATAAATTGACAGGAATATCATCTGGCTAGTATATGTGAATGTATCTCATTAACTTATGCCTTACCCATTACCTCCCCCCAAAAGAAACAAATCTAATTTTAAAGCTCCTTTGAATTTGAGTAGAATTTGTTTTTTTAAAAATACTATTTGATGTAACGTATTTGGCTGCTATCTTTGCATCTGTGAGCTCTTGTAAGACTAAGAAACAATTGAATTCAGAGGCAGTACACAGATATTGAACCTGCTGACATTTGGACTGTGAAGCAAAATGTGCAGATTTTCCAGAAGGATCAGGTTTTACAGGCTTCAGTATTTTCTGTCCTAGTTTCTGTGATCATTCTTCTGCTCTAGGTTTTTTTTCTGACCTGGGTTTTTGTTTTTTTGTTTTTTTTTTCTTTTTTTTTTTTCAAGCAACTTTATTGAGACAGAATTCACATACCATATAGTCGGTCCACTGGAAGTGAATAGTTCATTAATTTGTTGTTTCTTAATGTTTATTCTTGAGAGAGAGATACAGAGAGCGAATGAGAGCAGGGAAGGGGTAGAAAGAGAAGGGGACAGAGGATCCGAAGTGGGCTCTGAGCTAACAGCAGAGAGTCCAACGTGGGACTCGAACTCACAAACTGTGAGATCATGACCTGAGCTGAAGTCAGACACTTTAACTGACTGAGCCACCCAGGTGCCCCAGTTCATTGGTTCTTTTTTTTTTTTAAACGTTTATTTTTGAGGAAGAGACAGAGTGTGAGTGGGCAAGGGGGAGAGAGAGAGGGAGACACAGAATCTGAAGCGGGTTCCAGGTTCTGAGCTGTCAGCACAGAGCCTGACACAGGGCCTGAGCCCACGAACCTTTTTTAAAAAAATTTTTTTTTTTTCAACGTTTATTTATTTTTGGGACAGAGAGAGACAGAGCATGAACGGGGGAGGGGCAGAGAGAGAGGGAGACACAGAATCGGAAACAGGCTCCAGGCTCTGAGCCATCAGCCCAGAGCCCCACGCGGGGCTCAAACTCACGGACCGCGAGATCGTGACCTGGCTGAAGTCGGACGCTTAACCGACTGCGCCACCCAGGCGCCCCGAACCCACGAACCTTGAGATCACGACCTGAGCTGAAGTTGTACGCTTAACCAACTGAGCCACCCAGGCGCCCCCATTGGTTCTTAATATAATTGCAAAGTGTATAACCATCACCACAGTCTGTGTTTAGAATATTCTCATCGCTGCAGGAAAGAAACCCTTACCCATTGGCAGTAACTCTTCCTTTCTTCTTGCCTCCCAGCCCCACCTGCAGGCAATCACGACTATTTTTACTTTGATAATTGTGCTTATTCTAGACATTTCATATGTATGGAATCATGCAGTCTGGGTCTTCTGTGACTGCCTTTTTCACTAGCATGATGTTTTCACAAGAATCATCTTTATTGTAGTATGTATCAGTATTTCCTTCCTTTTTAATGCTGAATAATATTCCATTGTATGTCTTATTCGTTCTTCTATTGACAGACACTTGGGTTGTTTCCACTTTTGGCTCTTAGGAGTACTGCTGCTATGAAAGTCATGTGTAAATTTGTGTGGGCGTATGTTTTCAGATCTGTTGGGTATAACTAGGAGTAGATTGTTGAGTCATGTGGTAACTCTGTTGAACATCTTAATAAACTACCAGACTATCCTCCAGAACAGCTGCACCATTTGACACTCTTAGCAGCAATGTGTGAGGAATCCAGTTTCTCTACATCCTTGACAATAGCTGTAATAACCTTTCTTTAAAACTTTTTTTTATTTAAATGTTTATTTTTGAGAGAGAGAGGGAGAGAGAGAGCATGTGCAAGTTGGGGAGGGGCAGAGAGAGGGAGACAGAATCGCAAGCAGGCCCCAGGCTCCAAGCTGTCAGCACAGAGCCCAACGTGGGGCTCGAACTCATGGACCCTGAGATCATGACCTGAGCCAAGTCAGACGCTTAAACCTTCTGAGCCACACAGACACCCTGATCTTTTTTGATTCTAGCCATCCTAGGGAGTGGCAGGTGGTACCTCATTGTGGTTGTGGTTTGCATTTTCCTGATGACTAATATGTTCAATGCTTTTCATGGGCTCATTGGTCATTTGTATATTTTCTTTGGAGAAAGGTCTGTTCAGGGGCACGTGGGTGGCTTAGTTAAGCCTCCGACTCTTAATTCACCTCAAGTAACGATCTTATGGTTCATGGGTTCAAGCCCCACATCGGGCTCTCTGCTATCAGTGCAGAGTCTGCTTAGGATTCTCTCTCCCTCTCTCTCTGCCCCTCCCCTGCTTGAACTCTTTCTCTCTCTCTCTCAAAATAAATAAATAAACAATTAAAATTTCTTTAAAAAGAAATGTCAGTTCAGATCCTTTGCTCTTTTTATAATTGGGTCATTTATCTTTTCATTATTGGCTTGTAATAGTTCTTTATATAGTCCAGATATAAATTCCTTATCAGATACATGCTCTGTAAATATTTTCTCCTATTCTGTGGGTTGTTTTTTCACTTTCTTAATGGTGTTCTTTAACCAAACATTTTTAATTTTGATGAAGTAAGTGCCCACACAGAGTCCAGGCCATTAGCCCCTTGACTGCAAAGCTCTCCCACTGCATTGTGGTTGACCCTTGAACTGTAGTTTGAGCTGTGGGGGTTTTTTTGGATAACTACAGTACTGGGAGTGTACTTTTGTTCACGATTTTCTTAATAATGTGTTCTTTTCTCTGGTTTACTTTATACTAAAAATAGTATGTAATATGTATAACATGCAAAATACATATTCATCAAGTATAACATATTACTGGTAAGCCTTCTGGTCAGCAGTAGGCTATTAGTAGTTAAGTTTTGGGGGAATTAGACATTATGTGGGTTTTCAGCTCTGCAGGGTTAGGGGTTCAGCGCCCTAACTCTCACATTGTGCGGGGTCAGCGTACTTTTGAGCCCTGGAGCCTTGCTTCCAGGCATCGTAACAGCTAATGTTGTCCTTTTTCCTTCCCTCTCTCTTTTTATATATGTTACATATGTGCGTGTGTGTGTGTGTGTGTGTGTGTATGAAATAATAATATATATAAATAGTATTAATTATAAGAAATCTATTTTATTTATGTTTATATATAACATATATATAATATTAATTATTATATATATATATTTTATTAATTACATCCAAGTTAGCTAGCATATAGTGCAAAAATGATTTCAGGAGTAGATTCCAGTGATTCATCCCCTATGTATAACCCCAGTGCTCATCCCAACAAGTGTCCTCCTAATGCCCCTTGTCCATTTAGCCCATCGCCCCTCCCACAGCCCCTCCAGCAACCTTCTGTGTGTTCTGTGTATTTAATAATCTTTTACATTTTGTCCCTCTCCCTGTTTTTATTTTTGCTTCCCTTCCCTTATGTTCACCTGTTTTGTATCTTAAATTCCACATGAGTGAAGTCATATGATGTTTGTCTTTTCCTTGCCTCCCTTAAGGAATGGTGGCAGAGGAGTACAATGCCTTCTTCTACTCGTTGGTGTCCCAGGACACACAAGAAATGGCTTACTCAACCAAGCGGCAGAGGTTCTTGGTAGACCAGGGTTATAGCTTTAAGGTATGTATTCATTAAATGCGTGGTGAGAATAGAACCGAGGCTTGCTTTGTGCCCGCACCTCCAGGAGAAGGGGGAGCCGCCATCGGCACCACTGGGGGACAGCTTAGGCAGGCACAGAGCATGAGGGCATTGGAAACCCCGCCTCACGTTCCCTGTATCTCTGCACGAATTGCCGGGGACTTTGAGGGAAAATATTGTGCAGGATCCCTTCCTGCCCCGGGCTTCCCACAGTGAATGGTTAAAGAATGGGGCCTCTGAAGTGAGGAGTCTGGAGTGTCTACTTGTTCAGATTTTACAGTTGTCTTGGAAGAAGAATGTTAGCTGTCAGCAGGAAGATGTGCTTCCTGGCAGGACTCGGGACACCTCAGAGCTACGGCCGTCACTGTGCCACCCTGAGCCCCTTGGGATTACTTTCCTGCACCAGCAGTGGCTGTCCACTGGAGCTCAGGGTTTCCCAGGTTGTTCACACACCTGATTTGTGATACAAGGTCAGCTCCAGTGGGGCGCCCCACCGGGTGCTGGGCGAGCTGTGCTGTCAGTCAGCCTCAGGGGCCTCACGGCACAGGTGTCCATGCGCTATGAACCCACGGTTGTGCAGTTTGGGAGGTGCTAACGTTTTGGCTGACTTCTACCGGCTGCCATGTTTGTGTTCTCTTCTGTTGACACAAGTGGAAAGGTTATGTCACGATTTTGTGCCCCTAAAGGTTTTTGTTTGTGGGGGTGGATGGAGGGTGCTGGAAGCTGGGGACTAAAAGGACACCCCTAGAACATGTAGGTTCCCAGATTCTTGGTTCTCAGAAGACTGCAGGCTGCCTTTTCAGATCCTTTCGCTTGTGTCTTTTTCAGGTTGGCCAGTTTCTGTCATTAACCATAGATAAGAGGTCAGGGCTGTCTGACCCCTCCTTTTTTAGCTGGAAGCAGTGACAATTTCAGATTTCTCATGCTGGGCTAGAGGACAGGATGCTTGGCCGTATTTTGAAGGATTTGCATTATGACCTTTTTATGTGTCTGTGAAAAGTAGGTGGTGATAGTAACGTTCATACGTCCTGATCCCTGGAGAGTCCAGTGAGAGAACATGTGCCAAATCAGGTCATGTCCTGGGCTTTTTGGAAGGTGCCCTTGGCAGAAAGGCACCTGGACCTGCGATTGTCTGCTGGTTGGAGGGGCCTTTGCCCCGCTTGCCTTCAGAGCTGCCTGCTGAGAGCAGCCCGGTTAGAGCTCCTGTGATCATGACCCTGGACTTTCCAGAGGGGTGGTCAGGCCAGGGCAGAAACGCCCAATGTTTATGCTCTGGGCCTGTGGCCCCCTGAAGGGCTCAGCCAGATCCCTACTTCTAGGCCTTTTTTTCTCATTAAAATTATGAGAAGATTTAGAGGGGCGGGGGGGAAGATTTCTCTACGTCATCAGTCCTGGCTTTCTTCAGGAATTGGTAGGCCTCATAGTGAATCACCTCCAAAGAAGGGAAAACCACATCTCTACATGCTGTTCTCTTGCTGTCTTAGAAGAAAGTGCTGCAAACCCACCTTGACATGCTCTCATTTCTTTTTTTTTTTTTTTTTTAATGTTTTTACTTATTTTTGAGACAGAGACAGAGCATGAGCAGGGGAGGGGCAGAGAGAGAGGGAGACACAGAATCTGAAGCAGGCTCCAGGCTCTGAGCTGTCAGCACAGAGCCTGACACGGAACTCGAACTCACAGACTGAGATCATGACCTGAGCCGAAGTCAGAGGCTCAACCGACTAAGCCACCCAGGCGCCCCGACATGCTCTCATTTCTAAGTGCCGTCCTGCTGGAAGTCCTATGGGCCAAGCCCAGGGGGCTGAAGACCCTTCCTGAGGGCGGCAGGCTGTGCCCTCCATCTTTGGTCCCTTCCTTTACCTGGTGCAAGGTGGAATACTGCCACGGGGGCGCATTAGAGTTGTCAAGGTCCCGTTGGTCGTCTGTAAGTGATATGGATTTGCTGTTCTGGGAGGAGGTGTCTCTGGAATTTCCTTCCCATCTCCTGCCCCGCAGTCATCAGTTAAGCTCCCTGTTACAGATGGCTCTGAAGCTGGTCTCTGCAATGCCAGAGAGGAGCTCTCCGTTTTTAGCCACCTGCTCAGCTGGGTCCGAGGGAGGCAAAACAGAAGGGGCCATGTGGCCTGCTGATTTCGGCTTTATAGGTGATCACAAAGCTGGCTGGTATGGAGGACGAAGAGCTGGCGTTTTCCACGAGGGAAGAGCAACAACAGCTCCTACAGAAGGTCCTGGCAGCCACTGACCTGGATGCAGAGGAAGAGGTGGTGGCAGGAGAATTTGGCTCCAGGTCCAGCCAGGTGAGTGAGCGGGTGAGGCCCCACCTGCCAGTTCTCCCAAAGGACAGAGTTCTTATGCGCCCGCATGCACTGTGTCCCCTGTGCATGTGCAGGTGCACGTGCACACCTGTGTGACCTCCAAAAAGACTTGGAAAGACCAGGACGCTGTGGAGAAGAAAATAACAGAAATTGCCCCTGTTAACCTTTCGGTGCATCCTTCCTTCTGGACACGCTGTTTCATGTGGCCACGCCCATAGTCTGTGGCTGGCCCCCTGCTCTGTGCACAGAATGGGGGAGTCCAGGATGGCAAATGTGGCCCCAGGCCGGCTCCCAGGTGGCTGCAGGAGGGGGTGTTGCAGGCCTGGGCCCGCCGTCCAGGGCCTTGCACAGGCCAATTCAACTCTGGCTTCCTCCTCAGTAATAGAGCTAAGCTGTCAGCTTAGGTGGGTCTAGTCCAGTAAGCTGTCCAGTAAGGTGGGTCTAAGGATCCTCTCCCAGCTAGTTTCAGTATTTATCTTGAAAAATGTAGAGTTCTGTCTCTCTCTCTCTCTCTCTCTCTCTCTCTCTCTCTCTCTCACATTATAACAAGAAAATTTAAATTAAAAAAAAATTAAAAAGGAGCACCTGGGTGGCTGGGTTGGTTGAGCATCTGACTTTTAATTTTAGCTCAAGTCAAAGCCCCATAGAGGCTTCACGCTGAGCATGGAGCCTGCTTGAGATTCTCTGTCCCCCCCCACCCCGCCCCTCTCCTCAGCTAGTGCTCTGTCTCTGCCTCTAAAATAAAATTAATTAAAATATGTAGAGTTCTCTGAAAATAGTGAACTTTCCATTTATTCTACAAATAGTTACTGAATGCCTGCCTGTGCCCAGCCCTATATAATATGGTATAACTAATGAAAGTACCTTTATGGGGAGTTCTTATCCGGCTCTTCCAAGAGAAAAGTACGGTGTAGTCAGGTGCATTGGAAACTATATTGATATTAGAGCTAAGAGGTAAGCAGTGGTTGGGGTAAAGGAAGAAATACACTGTCCCCCGGGAGGTGCTACCCTTCCTCTAGCCTGAGACTGGGGGACCAGACCAGCTCGGAGGTGTCTGAGCCTTCCCTCATGGATGCTTCAGGGAAACTTCTTGCCTCTCACTGTGTCCTTGGAATGCCTGGTCAATCCCACCAACCAGGGAGTCACCTAAGGTCAGGCTGGCATTGCTTGGTGCCTGTATGTCCCCAGGCTTGTAATCTGGTGCAAGTGGTGTGCAAGGCTCTGGGTCAAACCCTGCCTGTATGATTTCTGTTCACACCATGTATGTCAAGACAGATGTGGCTGTCCCCATTTTATAGATGAGTTCATTGAGGTGCAGACATTCAGTATTTGTCCACAGTGAGAGGTAGATCCAAGATTCAAGCCCAGGGCTTTCTGGCTTTCCACTTGATTCAAAACCTTATGGTGGAGTCTTGAGCTGTTGGGGGACCACTCTTCTCACTGTTGAAAAATTCTGTTCATAAATTGTTAGTAAGAGAGGCAGAATAGCATTATGGTTAAGAATAGGGAATCTGAAGCTGGCTGCGAGAGTTGAAATCCCGTCTCTTTAAGAGCTGTGTAGTCTTGGACAAGTTACTTAATCTCTCTGTGCCTCAGTTTCTTCATCTGTAAAATGAGGATTATAATGATTGGGAGGATTGGATGAGTTAATAACATGTAAATGCATGTGAACTGTTTAGTATAATGCCTGAGACATAGTAAGTAGTCAATAAATGTTCTAAAAAAAATATTAAAAACTTTGAAAAACTTACTACAATTATAAATGTTCTAAAAGGAGTGTCTTTCTCCTTGTAAACTAACCTTGGGCTGGGTCCTCCCGCAGGTGTCTCGGCGCTTTGGCACAATGAGCTCTATGTCTGGGGCCGACGACACCGTGTACATGGAGTACCACTCGTCACGGGGCAAGACTTCCACGAAGCACGTGCACCCACTCTTCAAGCGATTCAGGAAATGATGGCCACCTGGTCACCCAGGTCAAGCCAGGGTCCTCAGCACCAACGCTGGAGAGGGATTTTCCGTATCATAATCTTTCCTCTGGCATTGGCCAACATGATCTAGACGCAGTGTTTGTTAACTGTATTGAGGAAAATGCATCGAGAGCTTGGCTCTTTGTGAATCATCCAGGGCTTTTTGAAAAAGTTGGGAGACTATATTTTTGGGGGTTCCTAGACCATTTTTCAATCTTGGGGAGTGGTCATTCCTGTATATAAATCTTTGTAATGTTTAAGGTGTATAAATGGAACATTTAACAACTCTTTTTTTTTTTTTGACGTTTATTTATTTTGAGAGAGTGCATGAGCGAGAGCAGGGGAGGGGCAGAGAGAGAGAGAGAGAGAGAGAAAGGAGAGGAGAGAGAGAATCCCAAGCAGGCTCCATGCTGTCAGTGCAGAGCCCAGTGCAGGGCTCAGTCTCCCGGATGGTGAGATCATGACCTGAGCCGAAATCAGGAGTCAGATGCTTGACCAACTCAGCCACCCAGGTGCCCCAAGCATTCTTTATTACAGGTGTTCTTATGCCTTGTCACAGGCAGGGGCTACGTCTAGGTGACAAACCTCCATCAAGGCCCCCTTTGTAGTGGGCACCAGGGAGTAAAATGGGGCGCATCCCTGAGGAGCTACTGGGAGACACATCCCAAGATACAGAAGACTTGTTACTTAGTGTTGAGGTGTTGACAGGGGAGAGGCCCAGAGAGAGGGAGGAGCTCACGTGGGCTGCAGTGCTGCCTGGTCACTCTTTGGCCTCTGTGCCTTCCACGCTTGGCACCCCTGTGTGCAGGTCCTCTAGGTCACCCGGGGGCCATCACATGTTTAGGGAGCCACCGTGCACACAGCTTCTCTGGTGGGTCTCTTATTTCTCTCCCAGATCCACTTTTGATATTGTTGGTAGGCTGGATTCCTCTTCTAATAGCAGTTTTAATTTTAATTTAAATTTTAATTTAATTTAATTTTATTATTTTTATGTTATGTTATGTTGCTATTTTTAATTTACATCCAGGTTAGCATACAGTACAATAACAATTTCAGGAGTAGTTCCAGTGATTCATTCCCTATGTGTAACACCCAGTGCCCATCCCAACAAGTGCCCTCCTTAATGCCCCTTGTCCATTTAGCTCATCCCCCCACCCACACCCCCTCCAGTAGCCCTCAGTTTTGCATTTTAAGAGTGTCTTATGGTTTGTCCCCCTCCTTATTTTTATACCTCTTCTTATAGCAGTTTAATGCCCTTGGGTCTTTAATTGCTAGTTCCTTTCTTCCGAGAAATGTCTTGTCTCTTGTTCCTGGTATGAAGGAAAAGCAGGAAGGACAAAAAAAGCAGGATTGTTCCATTAAAAAGACACACACACAAGGCATGCATAGGTCATGAAGAAAAACTTGTTAATTTGAGAAGGAGGCTCATCCTAATAGGTGACAGTGCTCACCTCTGGGAAGTGTTGAAACCCTGTGCTACAAAAGGCTCTAAATTAGGAGTCCCTGTCCCACCTCTGGCTCAGCAGCAGCGCTCTTTGCTGTGGCTGCTCTGTGAAGCGGCTGCAGGCCGGGCCTGGGAAGACCGTACGTCTTTGGTCAAGAGTGCTTTGAAGCAAGAGCCACCTTTCCGGAGTTCCACTTTTCTGAGCTGACCTTTTGGGGACAAACACTCATAGTCTGGTCAGCAGCCAGCTGCTCTGCGCAAACCCCAGAAATGGCCCATAGCAGCCAGACATGAGGCCTGCGCTCAGGCCTGTGTGTGCTGAGGCCTGTACATCTGCTAATTACTCACCCTGATGGGCTGGCACCCAGATGTCTCAAACCTGATCATCAAACCTGACTGCCTATTTCCAAATTCTTCTCTCTGGTCACACCTTTATGCTTGAGATACTCAACTGATACCAAGCACTTCTTGTATTTGCACATTTCTGTCCTTGGTGCTCACTGTTTTCTTGTTCCGTAACATGTCTACTGGTAATGTGGACCTTGACCCCAAGCCCTGTGATCCTGGAAAACGGGGACTGTTACAGAAATCCATCCTTTATGTTCTGGAAAACTGCTTACAGCAGAGAACCACCCTTCCACACATGATGTAGACAAGACTTGTCTTGTTTACCCTTTGTTTACCTGTGACAAGGCCAGACACATCTTCCCCACTCCTATTTTTTGCCACCGCTGTGCTATGTCCTTTATGGTGGTGTTTTTCTTTGTTTTTTACATGTCTGAACTCTGTTCCTCCGTAACTGGTGTATGGCAGGTGCCCAGGGAGTACTGAATGGGATTCTGACAAGTGTTTATGGACTTTAAAAAAGTTAAAAAAAAAAAAAAATCCTTGAGAACTTTAAAAAAGCGTTCATGTTCATGGACTTAAAAGTAACACTGTGACCCTGCCTGCTTGTGCCCTGAGGGGAGTTGTGAGTGAACTACCTACTGGCAACTACCTACACTGCTGTGCCTTCCTCCTGCCTTTGCCCTGAGCCAGCTCTCACAGCCCCGGGAAATGGGATTCGCAGGACAAAACCGGAGAGGACAGCTGCACAAAGAACTAGAGAGGTTTGCTTAGGGTTCCCTGACCTTCCACTGACCACTGGTCAGCATACGCATATAAGGAGCCACATGAATGGGTTGGGGGAGCTTTACCCAGGACCTGGTTGTTTGTGTTCCCGTCAGCCAGGGTGAGAAACCTCATAATCACAGGGCATCTAGTAGAACATTCAGCCGGGCTCTGCCTCAGTAGTGTGTGAAGTTAGACCCAAATTCACACTTCCTCCATCCTAACAAAGTTTAAAACCGAGACCCAAAATGATCAAAGTGCACATACCTAACGGCAGTCCCAGAACAAAGCTAATTGTTGGAATACAAAAATACCTTGCAACTGATAAAACTCATGATGTCTGACATCCAATCAGAATCTACCAGGCAAGCAAAGAGCAAATAAAATAGCATCCCTAATGAAAAGGAAAATAAAATGGATCCAGAAATGACCCAGATGATACAATTAGGACACAGGCCATTAAAAGTTGTAACTGTACTCCAGATGCTCACAAAGCCAGAAGAAAGATGGAATGTGTTAACACAGAGGATATAAAAATCCAATAGCAGGGCGCTAGGGTGGCTCAGTTGGTTAGGCGCCTGACTTTGGCTCAGGTCATGATCTCACAGTTTGTGAGTTCAAGCCCCACATCGGGCTCTGTGCTGACAGCTCAGCCTGGAGCCTGCTTTGGATTCTGTGTCTCCCTCTCTCTGCCCCTCCTCCACTCACGCCATCTCTCTCTCTCTCTCTCTCTCTCACTCAAAAATAAAATCCCATGGAAAACTTCTAGAGATTAAAACTACAGTGTCTAAAATGAAAAAAAAAAAAACAAACTATGGGTGTAATCAATCCCCTCCCTTAAATGTGAGCTGGAAGTAGACTTGCTTCTAATCGAAAAAATCCATCAAAAGAGACGGCTATTGCTTCCAAGATCAGGTGACAAAAGACTTTGACTTTTTCTTGTTCCTGTACTGTCTCTGGCACCTCTTGGTTGTTTGCTCTGACCAAGCGAGCTGCTCCGTGGAGAGTTCCACATGGCATGGAACTGAGTGGGAAGGTCAGTGGAGGGACTCAGTCCAGTGAGCCATGAGGGACTGAATCCTACCAACCACCGTATGAGTGAGCTTGGAAATGGATCCTCCACCAGTCGAGCCTTGAGATGACCACAGCCCTAACCTACCCCTGATGGCAGCCCGTGAGAGACCCTGAGCCAGAGGACCCAGCTAAGGCCCTGGATTCCTGAGGTACAGAAACTATGAGATAGTAAATGTCATTTGAAGCCGCTGAATTTTAAATTTAAAAAATTTCCTATTGGTTACATATCTTTTTTTAATGTTTATTTTTGAGAGAGAGAGACACAGAATGCGTGCAGAGGACAGGCAGAGAGAGAGGGAGACAATCCGAAGCAGGCTCCAGGCTCCGAGTTGTCAGCACAGAGCCCGATACGGGGCTTGAACCTACTGACCACGAGATCATGACCTGAAACTAGGTATTGGGGGGTCTCTTACACGGTGGCAAAACTTAGTGGCACTATCAACTGAGGTTTTGTGGAGAGCAGGACGTTCTAACGAACTTTGTGATCTAGGCTTGCAAGATTTGCAAGCAGTGTTCAAGGTGCCGCCTGATTTCTTCTTGCTGCTGAAGTAGTAAAATGCAAATGGAGGGCAGAACTGTTTTTAAAAAGGAGCCATTTCTTGATGGTTTAAAAAATTCTCAGCCTCTCCCAACTGCAACTGACAACTAAAACAGTGCGATTATTGGAGATCAGATATTGTGGAAGGAAAGATTGGTGCACTTGAAAACACATTAATTTAAATGAAATGAAACCAAAAAAAGACTGAAACAAAATGAGTAGAGCCATTAGTGAGCTGTGGGGCGACTTCAGGTGGCCGGATATGCGTGCGTTTGGAATCCTTGAAGCAGAAGAGGGAGAAGGGAAGATAGGAAAAAAAAAAAAAAGTGTTGGAGAAATAATGGCTGAAATTTTTCTAAGCTTGATGAAAACTGTAAGCCCCCAGTTCCAAGAAACAAAATGAACTCCAAGCACAGGAAATAACACCAAGGATACATCAAAAGCAAATTGCTTAAAACCAGCGATAAAGAGAAAATCGAAAAGGAACCAGAGGACATTTTGTGTACAGGGAACATGGATAAAGATATCAGCAGAAAGAATTCATCACTAGCTGACCTGCCTCTGAGTCAGGTTTAGGGAAGTTCTTTCTTTTTTTAAGTTTATTTATTTATTTTGAGAGAGACAGAGACAGCGTGAGTGGGGGAGGGAGAGAGAGAATCCCCAGCAGTCTCCGCACTGTCAGCACAGAGCCCAACGCGGGGCTTGAACTCATGAAATCGCAAGGTCATGACTGCAAACGACATTGGTAAATAGAAAAGATTTTCTTATTATTCACATCTCTTTGTAAAGAATTTATTGCCAAGTTCTGGAAAGATGGATCATGGTCATTCTTGCACAACAACATGACTGTGATTAATGCCATTGAACTGTATACTTAAATGTGGTTAAGGTGGTAAATTTTGTTATCTGTCACCACAATAAAAAAATAACTGTTTAAAGTAAGGCTAATGTATCGTGGAGTTTACAAAGGAAAATGTGTAACAATAGCACAAAAGCCAGGAGAGTAGAGATGGAAATATGCTATTGTAAGGTTTCTGTATTATATATAATGTGGTACAATACGACTTGAAAGTAGTCTGTGATTAGTTAAAAAACCTCTTAAGCAACCATGAAAATAGCATGGCAAAGGATTATGGCTTCTAATCCAACACAGGAGATAAAACGGAATCATGAAAAATACTACACCCTAAGAAAAGTGGATAAAGGGAATAAGAGGCAGATGGGAAAATCTAGAGTAAACAGAAAATGATCTGAACGCCCTCAATTAAAAGGTAGACATTGTCAGATTCTGAGAACAAGGACCCAACTATGCTGCCTACAAGTTGAAATATTAGGATGCAAATAGGTTAAAAGTAAAGGAAGGAGAAAAAAAAATATATTGTCTTAACACTAAGCAAAAGAAAGCTGGAGTAGCTATACTATTGGGTGAAGTAGATTTCAGAGCATAGACTATTATGACCCGGGATAAAGAGTGTCATTCTATAATGATAAAGTGGGAATAACTCCAAACATTTAGGTCCCCAGTAACAGTTTAAAAATATATGGGGTGGGACACCTGGGTGGCTTAGTCAGTTGAGCGTCTGACTTTAGCTCAGGTCATGATCTCACCGTTCATGAGTTCGAGCCCCATGTTGGGCTCTGTGCTGACAGCTCAGAGCCTGGTGCCTGCTTCGGACTCCCTCTCTCTCTGACCCTCTTCTGCTCACACCCTGTGTCTCTCTCTCTCTCTTAAAAATAAACATTAAAAAATTTTTTTTTAAATACACAGAGCAAAAACTGATACACCCGCAAGCAGGAATAAGACACTCGTATTCAGAAATTTTAATACCTTTCTCTCAATAATTAATAGAGTAAGTAGACCAAAAATCAGTTAAGACAGAAGACAACGCCATCCACCTGGTTGACTTAATTGACGCTTCTGGAACGCCACCCACTAAGAGCAGAATACACATTCTTCTCCAGGTCAGACAGACCGTTTGCCAGGACAGACAGACCGTTTGCCAGGACAGAGTCAATTCTGGGCCATACAGCAGGTCCCCATTAATTTAAAACGATTCAAGTCATACCAACTATGTTCTGTGACCACAGTGGAATTAAATTAAAAATCGATAAAAGAATGATCTCTGGGAAACCTCCCCGCCTCTGTGCTATTTGAAAACCAAGTATAACAATTCTAAATCTAAAACCTCAAAAGGGAATTTAGTATTTTTGAATTGAGTGAAAGTGAAAACCATGTTGTTTATATATTTTTTATTTCTCTAAATTACAGTGTTTTGGTGTCTTAAAAACCTTTCTGGCTGGGGAGAGACTGACCCTCCTAGGGCTAGCCAGTTCTGGAGGCAGAAGAGGTCCAGCCAGGAGCCTGTCTCTGATTTGCAAACTAACCAATCCAGAACCAGGCCTCCTCTATCTGGTTCATACTCCCCAAGAAGCAAGATTCTGCCACCTTAGTAGAGGTGTGGGCAACTAGGGACCATCCCTCTAGTTCAGAGCCCACTGAAATTATTCAAACTGGACACTCCTAAAGTGTTCATCCTGCCCTTCTTTGCCTGTCCCACAGAAACTCCAGTAAAGGTGCTAGCCCCAGCCTTCCCCCTCCACCCCGCTTTCTGCCTGCTGAGCACACCAAGACATCCCCCCATGGCCCTGTGTGGTGTGCTATGTTGTGCCTCAGGTGTCTAGGACCTGTGAGTATCATAAACTTGTCTTCCTGAACCTCTCCTGTGTCTTCTCTTGTAGCTACACCTGACTGACCATAACATAAAAGAACATAGAACAGAAGCCAGCCTATCAAAAATTGGGACATGCAGCCCATCCTGTCCTTAGAGGGAAATGTATAGTATTAACCTATAAGAGAAAAGAAGAAAGATCTTAACTCAGTGACCTCAGCTTCCAGTTTAAGAAACTAGAAAAGGAAGAGCAAAAGACTAAGCAAAACAAAGATTTTTTTTTTAAAGCAGAAAATCCATGCGATGGGAAACAAAGCAATGCAGAAAGACAACAAAACTGAAAATATGTTCCTTGAAAAAATCAGTAAAATTGATAAACCGTTAGCCAGACTGATTAAAAAAAATGCAGAAGACACAAATTACCAGTATCAGGAATGAGAGAGGGGACATTGCTACAAATTCTGCAGATATAAAAATGCAGGCATCCTATGTCCAACAGGCATCTGATCTAAGCTTTCTTTTTAGCTTGGCTGTGTTTCCTTCTGCTCAAATGAGTAAATACATGTATATTTTCTTATTTTTTCCTTCTTTATTATTATTTGTTCTTTCTTATACAATAGGTAGTATACTGTAGATCATCTTCTGCCCTTTGCTTTTTACAGTTTTTATTTTAGTAATTTCTATACCCAACATGGGGCTTGAACTCATGATCCTGAGATTAACAGTCACATTCTCTATCGACTGAGCCAACCAGGTGCCCCTGCTTTTTTGTTTTTTTTTAACTTAATAAATTCTGGAAAACCATATCAATTCATAGAGATCCCCCCCCTCTCTTTTTTTAAACAACTGACAGTAATCTATTTTGTGAAGGTACCATGTTCTTTTAACCACTGATACTATGGACTGAATGTTTGTATCCTCTCAAAATGCTCATTTTGAAGTCCTAACCCCCATTGTGATGGTATTAGAAGGTGGGGCCTTTAGGAGATGATTAGATTTAGATGGGGATGGAGTCCCCTAATGGGATCAGTGCCCTATTAGAAGAGCAAGACACAGGCGCTTTCTCCCTCTCTCCACAAGCTTGCACAGAGGAAAGGCGGTGTGAGTATACAGACAGGAAGCTGCCATCTGCAAGCCAGCAAGTGGGTCCTCACTAGACATCAAATCCACTGGTGCCATGATCTTGGCCCTCCCAACTTCCAGAACTGTGAGCCACCAGTCTACGGTATTTCCTTATAACAGCCAGAGCAGACTAAGACAACAGTCTTATGTGTGGCATTTAGATTATTAAAAATATTCTACAGCTGCAAATATTGCTTCTAATAAACATCGTGCAATGTATTTTCTTATTGTTGGAAGTATATCAACATGGTAAATTCTTAGAAATGGGATTGCTAATTCAAAAGGTAAATGCAAGTGTAGTTTTGCTAGAGACTGCCAAATTACTCTCTATGATGGTTGTTCTAATTCACATTCCCTCCAGCAGTCTATGAGATGCTTCTTTATCCACGGCCTCACTATCAGAATGTATTGTAATTTTAAAATTTTGTCAATGTGATAGGTGAGAAGCAGTATTTTAGTGTAGCTTTAAATTACTTTTCTCTTAGGAATGAGGTTGAAAATCTTTTCATTTGCACAAAAAAATTTTTAATGGTCTGTTCTCGTCTTCTGCCAGTTTTTCCTTGTCCCCCCCCCCCTTTCTGTCTCCTCAATTTTTAAGTTACTTATATATATTGGCATATTGGTCCTTACTCTGTAATATATATTGCAAATATTTTCCCCCAGGGTATTGATGGTCTTATAACTTTGTTTATGGTGACATTGCCATACAAAACCACAGTTTTTTGTTTTAATCAAATTTATCAATCTTTTAGTGGATTTAGTGTATTTGGATTTCAAGTCATAGTTAGAAGCCTTTCCCCATATGCAGGCTAAAGAGAAATTCACTTATTTTTCTTATAATACTTGTATGGATTTAGTTTACGTTTAGATACTGACCATCTGGAGTTTATTCTTGAATATGATGTGGGGTAAAACTCAATCTTCTCTTTTTCTCCAAATGGCTATTTGTGCCAACATCATTTATTAAAAAGCCTGGTTTTGCCATAGAGATTTGAGTTGCTACCTTTATCATATACTAAAGCTCCATATGTACTTGACATTATTTCTGGTTTTTCCATGATAGACTTGATAAACTTTGATAGACTTGCTTGTCTATTCATGTGTTAGCACTACACTTGTCTAATTATAAAAATTTTACAGCACCTTTTAATGACTTATAGGGCTAGTCACCTTATATCTTTTCCTTTTAGTGTTTTCCTTGCTATTCTTAAATTACGTATATATTTTTCCATATGAAATTTAGCATCAACTTGTACAGTTCCATTAAAAAAAAACTTATTGGGGCGCCTGGGTGGCTCAGTTGCTTAAGCATCCAACTTCAGATCAGGTCATGATCTCACAGTCTGTGAGTTTGAGCCCCGCGTCAGGCTCTGTGCTGACAGCTCAGAGCCTGGAGCCTGCTTCACATTCTGTGTCTCCCTCTCTCTGTGCCCCTCCCCTGCTCATGCTGTGTCTCTCTCTGTCTCAACAATAAATAAAAACATTAAAAAAATTAAAAAAAACTTATTAGTATCTTTCTTGGGATTGCATTAAATTTATAAATTAATTTAGGGAGACCTGATATTTTTATAAATTTTTTTAATGTTTATTTATTTTTGAGAGAGATAGAGACAGAGTGTGAGCATGGGAGGGGCAGAGAGAGAGAAGGAGACCACAGAATCCAAAGCAGACTCCAGGCTCCAAGCTGTCAGCGCAAAGCCCAACGTGGGGCTCGAACTCACAAACTATGAGATCATGACCTCAGCCGATGTCAGAGGCTTAACCGACTGAGCCACCCAGGTGCCCTTTTTTTATTTTAATTTTTTTCAATGTTTATTTATTTGGGAGACCTGACATTTTTATAATACCGAGTCATTTTGTTCAAGAACCAGAAATGTCCTTCCATTTGTTCAAGTCTACTTGTTTTAAAATTTTTCCTCATGTAGTTTTTAACTATTTCTTATTATATTTATTCCTGAATTGTTAATTTTCTTGACATATACATTAGATTTTTCTGTATTATATATCGATACCACTTATTATTTGTATAGTTGAAGTCTATTGATTTCTATATGATAATTTGATGGCCTGCTAAATTATCGAAATGGTAGTTTTATCACTGATTCCCCAGGGTTTTCTGTGTACATTTATATCATCTGCAAAATAGAGATAGTTTTATTTTTCTTTTCCAAATCTCATGTCTGTACTTGAGTGTCTTGTCTTACTGGCTAACATCACTAGTAAAATGTTGAGTGGCAGTGGAGACCATGGGCAAAGTTGCCTTGTTCCTGATCTTCATGGAAAGTTCCTAGCATTTGCCCGCTAAATGAGATCCTGGTTGTAGCACAAAAGTTGTGTGTGTGTCCATGCACATGTGTCAACTTACATCTTAAGAAAGTACCCATAAGTTTCTATTTTCTTAAGTCTTTCTAATGAATTTTGGGTGATGAATTTTGTAAAAGACTTTTTCAGCAGCTGTGGAAATAAATGCAATTTGTCTCCTTAGATCGATCTATAAATATGGTGTGTTCATTTATTAATATTTAATCAACCTTGTATTCCTGAAATAAATCCCACTTGGTTATGTTGTATTATTATTTTCATAATGCGGTGTTGAATTCTATTCACTAGCATTTTATTTAGAATGTTTTCATGAATATTCATGAATGATATTTATAATCTTTTTATACATTTTTGTATACATTTTATACATATATTGGGTTTTTACAGTATTCCTCTTTTATAAAAAGAGCTAAGAAATTTCCCTTCATTTTCAATGCTCTGGAAAAGTTGGTAAAGCACTGGGACTAGCTGAAGATTTGGTAGAATAACCCTGTGAAACGTTGTTCTTTGTTCTTTTTTTTAACGTTTATTTATTATTGAGAGATAGAAAGAGACAGAGCATGAGCATGGGAGGGCAGAGAGAGGCAGAGACACAGAATCCGAAGCAAGCTCCAGGCTCCGAGCTGTCAGCACAGAGCTTGAACTCACGAGCTGTGAGATCATGACCTGAGTTGAAGTCAGATGTTTAACCGACTGAACCACCCAGGCACCCCCTTGGTTCTTTCTTAATGTGGAAGTTCCTTGATAATTTTTTGTACTTCTAGGGAAATTAGTCTGTTTAAACTGTCTGCCTGTAATGGGGTCAATTTTGATTAATTGTATTTTCATAGGAAGTTATCCATTTCATATAGGTTTTCAATATTTTCATAGAGATTCTGAGAAATGGTCTTTTAGTATTTTAAAAATATCTTTTGTCTCAATGGCTAATTCCCCACTTAATATTTCTTATTTTTGTGTATTTGCTCTTTCTTCTTTTTTTCTTATGTAAATATAAATAACAGTTGGTCTGTTTTGTGAATTTTTTCCCAAGAAACTAGGCTTGGGATTTTCTAATTGGATCTATTGTTTCTTGGATCTTTGCCTCATTAATTTCTGCCTTCACTTTTATTATTTCCCTTCTTCTTTCTCAGGTTTCTGAGCTGCAAACTCAAATTCTTTCATTTTTATTGACAAAAATGTTCAGGGCTACAAATTTTCCTCTGCTCACTGCTTTAAATGAATTTGATGGAGTATGCTGTTAGTTTTCATTATCAATTTTTTTTTTTAGAAATTTCAGAATTTTGGGGGCGCCTGGGTGGCTCAGTCGGTTAAGCATCCGACTTCAGATCAGGTCATGATCTCACAATTCATGAGTTTGAGCCCTGCATCAGGCTCTGTGCTGACAGTTCAGAGACTGGAGCCTGCTTTGGATTCTGTGTCTCCCTCTCTCTCTGCCCCTCCCCTGCTCATGCTCTGTCTCTCTCTGTCTCAAAAATATTAAACATTAAAAAAAAAAGAAATTTCAGAATTTTGGTTTGTATTTTCCCCTTTGCTCAAGGAGTTTGATAGGTTATTTAATTTCCAGGTGGAAGGGCCTTTTAAAAAGTTGCTGGTAGTAATTTCTTGTTCTTATGTTCCAGCACCATTTGTGGAAAGACTTTCTCCAGTATTGCTTTTGCTCTTCTGTCAAAGGTCAATGGATTTTGTAAGGATCCGTTTCTGGGCATTCCATTCTGTTTCATCAAAATACTTGTCTACTCTTTCACCAATATCCTACTGTTTTGATTATTGTAGCTTTATGTAGGTATTAAAGTTGGGTAGTGCCATTCCTCTAATTTTGTTCTTCTTCACTATTTCATTGGCTATTCCAGGTCTTTTGCATCACCATGAAACTTTAGAATCAGTTTGTCAATAGCCACAAAATAACTTGCTATGATTTTTATTGGAACTGAATCTATAGATCAAGTTGGGAGGAACTGACATATTGACAATATTGGGTCTTCCTATCCATGTAATGGAATATCTCTCCATTTATTTAGATCTTTGATTGCTTTCATCAGAGTTTTGTAAGTTTTCTTCATATAGATCTTGTACATATTTTATTAGATGTATACTTAATATTTAATTTGCTAATGTAAATGGTATTGAGTTTTAATTTCAAGTTCCAACTCTTCATTGCTAGTATATAAGAAATACCATAGTATATATAAGAAAACCGTATATAAGAAAACAGACTTATATATTAACCTTGTATCTTGCAACCCCACTATAATTTCTTATTCATTCCAGGAGTTTGTTTCTGTTGATCCTTTGGTATTTTCTATATGGACAGTCATGACCTCTACAAACAAAGACAGGTTTATTTCTTCTTTCCCAATCCCTATGCCTTTTATTTCCTTTTCTTACCATATTGCATTAGCTTGGATTTCTAGTATGATGTTGAATAGGAGTGGCGAGAGCAGGCATCCTTCCCTTATTCCTGATCTTAGCAGCAAAACATTTAGTTTCTCACTATTAAGTATGATGTTGGCTGTGGATGTCCTTTATCAAACTTAGGAGTTCCCCCTCTATTCCAGTGTTGAAAGTTTTTATCATGAATGGGTGTTGGATATTGTCTACTGCTTTTTATGTTCCTATTGATATGATAATGAGTTTTCTTCTTTAGCCTGTTGATGTGATGGATTACATTAATTGATTTTCAAATCTTGAACCAGCCTTATATACCTGGAATCATTCTCCCTTGATTACGGTGTATAATTCTTTGATTGGTTAGAATCAATTTATTAATATTTTATTAAGAATTTTTGCTTCTATGTTCATGAAAGATACTGGTCTCTAGTTTTCTTTTTTTTTTTTTTAAAGATAAGGTATTTTTTTTTCAACTTTTTTCTTTTTGTTTGTTTTGTTTTGTTTTTTTATTTATTTTTGGGACAGAGAGAGACAGAGCATGAACGGGGGAGGGGGAGAGAGAGAGGGAGACACAGAATCGGAAACAGGCTCCAAGCTCTGAGCCATCAGCCCAGAGCCCGACGCGGGGCTCGAACTCACGGACCGCGAGATCATGACCTGGCCGAAGTCGGACGCTCAACCGACTGCGCCACCCAGGCGCCCCTGGTCTCTAGTTTTCTTTTCTTGTAATGAGTTTTTCTGGTTTTTATATTAGGGTAATGCTGTTTCAGAGAATGAGTTAGAATGTATTCTCTTTGCTTCTATTTTCTGGCAGAGTTTACAAAATATTGGTATAATTTCTTCCTTAATGTTTGGTACAATTCACCAGTGGACCCATCTGGGCCTGGTGCTTTCTGTTTTTGAAGGTTATTAATTATTGATTCAATTTATTTAATAGATATAGTCCTCTTTAGATGATCTATTTCTCCTCATGTGAATTTGGTAGGTTGTGTCTTTCAAGGAATTGGTCCATTTCATCCAGATTATCAAGTTTATGGGCATAGAATTGTTTGTAAGAGTCCTTTATTGTCCTGTTCATGTCCATGGCTCCTCTTTTGTTTCTTCTTTTTTTTTAAGTGTAGATGGAGAGAGAGTGTGAGCAGGGGAGGGGCTGAAAGAGAGAGAGAGAGAGGGAGGGAGGGAGGGAGAGAGAATCTATGCTGTTAGCACAGAGCCTGACACGGGCTTGATCTCACGAACCATGACATCATGACCTGAGCTGTTGAAATCAAGAGTCAGTGGCTTAACTGATTGAACCACCCAGGCCCCCCTTATTCCTGATATTAGTAATTTGTGTCTTCTTTCTGCTTATCAGTCAACATGACTAGAGGTTTATTAATTTTATTGATATTTCCAAAGCTCTTGGTTTTGTTTCTTTTCTCTATTGATTTCCTGGTTTCAACTGCATTAATTTCTGCTCTAATCTCTACACTCAACATGGGGCTCAAACTCATGACCCTGAGATAACAATTGGATGTTCTACTGACTAAGCCAGCCAGGCACCCCTCTGCTCTAATTTTTATATTTTTTTTCTTCTGCTTGCTTTGTATTTAATGTGATTTTCTAGTTTCCTAAGGTGGAAACTTAGAGTATTGATTTTAAATCTTTCTTTTCTGATATGTGAATCCAATGCTATACATTTCCTTCTATGCCATACTTTCACAGTGTCCTACAACTTTTGATGAGTTGTATGCTTATTTTCATTTAGCTTTAAATTTATCTTGAGACTATTTTGGTCCATGAATTATTTAGAAGTGTGTTGTTTAATCTCCGAGTATTTGGGGGGTTTTCTAGTACTGGTTTCTAATTTAATCCTGCTGTGGTCTGATGGTGTACTTTGTATTATTTCCATTCTTTTGCATTTATTAAGGTGTGTTTTATAGCCCAGAATATATCTATCTTTGTAAATATTCCATGTAAGTTTGAGAAAAACGTGTATTCTTCTCTTGTTGGATGAAGTCACCCAAAGATGTCAATTAGATTGCAATTTGATTGATGGTGCTGTTTAACTTCAACTCTGTCCCTACTGACTTTCTGTCTGCTGGATCTGTCAATTACTGATAGAGGGGTGTTGAAATCTCCAACTATAATAGTTCATTTGTCTCTGCTTGCAGTTCTATCAGTTTTCACCTTGTGTATTTTGATGCTCTGTTGTTAGGCACATACACAGTAAGGATCATTGTCTTCTTAGAGAATTGATCCCTTTATTATTATGTAATGCTCCTCTTTATTCCTGATAGTTTTTTCTTGCTCTGAACTGTTTTGTCTGAAATTAATATGATAACTCCAGCTCTTTTTTTTTTCTTTTTTGAGTGTTAGCATGGTATATCTTTCTCCATCCCCTTTAGTTCAATCTATCTATATTGTGATAGATAACTCACTAAATATGAGTTTTCTGTGTACAACATGCAGTGGCTTTTTATCCACTCTCATGTATCTGTCTTTTACCTGATGTGTTAGATCATAGATGTTTAAGTGATCATCATTTAGCAACTACGGTTGGGGTATTGTCTTACTGAGTGTGCTGCCATCTTCTATTCCTTGCCCTGTTCTTCCTTCCTTCCTTCCTTCCTTCCTTCCTTCCTTCCTTCCTTCCTTTTCCTTCTTTTCTTTCTTTCTTTCTTTCTTTCTTTCTTTCTTTCTTTCTTTCTCTTTCTCTTTCTTTCTTTCTCTTTTTCTTCCTTCCTAGTTTGTTTCTTTCTTTCTTCCTAGTTTCTTTCTTCCTTTTTTCTTTCTTTCTTTCTTTCTTTCTTTCTTTCTTTCTTTCTTTCTTTCTTTCTTTCTTTCTCTCTTCCTTTTCTACTTTTTTCCTAATGTCTCTGGTTTTAACTGAGCATTTTATAGAATTCCATTTTCTCCCTTTTCTTAGCATATCATCATAGTTCTTTATTTACTTTTTGTAGTGGTTGCCCTTTAATCTGCAATATACATTTACAAGTAATTCAAGTCTTTTTCAAATAACACTACCAATTCACAGGCAGTGAGAGTACTTTATAATTGCAGATTCCTAAATCATCCCTCCTGCCCCTTATAGCATTGCGGTCATTTATTTCACTTCTCTATAAATTGTGATCACTGGATATTTTGTTGCTATTTTTTTGAATAAATTTATCTGTTAGATCAATTCAGAATAATACAAATAAAATATTTTATTCTATCTTCATTTATCCCTTTTCTAATGTTCTTCCTTTATGTAGATCCAAGTTCCTGACCTACATCATTTTCTTTCTGAAGAAGAATTTTGTTTACTGATTTTTGCAAAGTAGATCAACTGGTGACAAATTCTCTATTTTTTTTTTTTTTCTGAGAAAGTCTTTATTTCTCTTTCACTTTTTTTTAAAGGTTTTATTTATGTAAGTAATCTCTACACCCCATGTGGGGCTCACACTCACAACCCGTGAGAACTCATGACCCACACTTCTCTGACTGTGCCAGCCAGGCTGGTGCGTTGTCTTGTTTTTTGTTTCTTTTTTTTTTCTTCAATGCCATAAATGTTTCACACCACTCCTCTTGCTCACATGGTTTCTCAAGAGAGGTCTGATATAATTCTTATCTTTGCTTCTCTATAGGTAAAGTGTTTTTCCCCCTCTGTCTCATTCAAGATTTTCTTTTTGTCTTTGATTTTTTGCAGTTTGAATAAGATATGTCTAGGTATAGATTTTTTTTTTTTTTGGTATTTATCCTGCTTGATGTTTTCTGAGCCTCCGGATCAGTAGTTTTGTGTCTGTCATTAATTTTGGAAAGTTCTCTGTCATTATCGCTTCAAATATTTCTTCTTTTCTTTTCCCCTGCATTTTCATTATGCATATGTTACACCTTTTAAAATCGTCCCATAGTTCTTATTCTGTTCTTTGTCATTCTTATTTCTGTTTATATTTCAGTTTTAGAAGTATCTATTGACATTTCTTCAAGCTCACTGATTCTTTCCTGGGCTGTGACCAGTCTATTGGTAAACCTGGCATTCTTCATTTCTTTACAGTGATTTTGATTCCTAGCATTAACTTCCAATTCTTTCTTAGAGTTTCCATCTCTCTGTTTACATTGTGTATCTCTTCTTTCATGTTGTCTACTTTTTTCCATTACAGCCCTTAGCATATTAATCATAGTTATTTTATATTCATAGTCTGATAATTTCTACATCTCTGCCATACCTGAGTCTGGTTCTGATGTTGGCTCTGTCTCTTCAAAGTGTTTTTTGTCTTTTAGGATTTCCTCATAATTTTCTGTTGATAGCCTGACATGATGCACTGGGTAAAAGGAACTGAGGTAAATAGAACCATTAGTGTGAAGCTTTATGTTTTCCTGTCTGAGAGTTAGGCTATATTTACTGTTTGCTGAAGCTGTAAATGTCAGAGGCTAAACTTCCTCTGGTTTTCTTGGTTTTGTCTCCCCTTGTTGCATAGGAGCTCCACTGATGTCCCAGTAAGATGTGTGGGAAGGGGAACATTCTCTGATCTCATGATTAGGTCTCAGTCTTTTAGTGAGCCTGTGCTGTGACCATCTCAAGTGCTTCTCAGATCCCCCACCCCCTTAGGTGGGTATTTCCCTTTCCCCAGGTTGGCTAGGCTCCAGTAAAATCTGTCAGTTAGGTAAAATAGCTTTTTGAAAGCTGGGCTAATTAAGAACAGAGTACTCTGATGCATTTCCCCTTGTTAGTTTGCAAATTCTTTGGGCGCTTCCTGGGTGAAATCTGAAACCAGCTCCCAGTTCACAGAGGGCAGGGAGAGACCAAAGTGAGAGGCAGAGCCCTCTGGATTGGTAGGTGGCAGGTTTCATAAGCAAGGGACCTTATGAGAGGTTTGTCTGGGGCAGCTGCGAAATGAGTAGATTTCCACACTTAAAGTTCATACAGGTGCCATAACTGGATCCAGTCATGCATACCATCCAGATAGTCTCAACACCACATTTCTATCTCAAGGCCATATCCTTGAGGCAGCTTCTGGGAATAGGGAAGGCAAGTGGAACACACATTTCAAAGGATAGAGGAGGGGCGGGGAGCCTCCAATTGCCCAGGTCCAGCTTGTGGGTCAACCGGTGGTCACATCTCAACAACTTCCCCCAACACCCCTCCCCTTTCTGGACGTATGGTGGGATTTATCTCTGATCTGCATTGTCAGAACATGGTGGGCTCCTGGAAGTAAAACTCACAAAAGTGTGAGAGCTTCCCTAAGAATGGACACCTGGTGTTTTAGTCTCAAACTCGTCCACCCTGAGTTTCCAGCAATTCACCAACTATGGTTTCAGTTTCCCTACTTTGGTGCTGCTTCCTGCAGAACTTCTGCCCTTGGGCTTCATCTCTGGTCGGCTGTGATTCTCTGTACCCACCTGTTGATCTCACCAATACATGGGGTAGCAGCTTGCCCTGTGACCTCAGTTCTCTGCTGGATCTAAGAAAGTTGTTAGTTTTCAGTTTCGTGGGGTTAGTACAAGAGTGTTGAGTACAAGCTCCTTACACATCAGAACAAAACCTGGAGGTCTGGGTCGCCATTTCACTTTTCTTCCCTTTCTTTGAGGCATAAAGTTTAAAATTTTGAGGAACTGCAACTTACTTTTTTTTAAAGTAGGCTCTACACCCAATGTGGGGCTTGAACTCAAAACCCCGAGATCAAGAGTCACCTACTTTGGCAACTGAACCAGCCAGGCGCCTCTTATTTTTATTTTGTTGTTTGTGCTTGTGCTTTAGGCATCTTATCTAAGAAACCATTGCCTAATCAAAGGTCATAAACATTTTCACCTATTTTTCCTTCTAAGCGTTTTATAGTTTTGGCTCTTACGTTTAGACCTTTGGCCAATTTTGGGTTACTTTTTGCAGATGGCATGAGGTAGGAGTCCAACTTTTTTCTTTTGCAAGTGAATGTCCAGTCGTCCCAGCACCATGAATTGAAAAGACTGTTCTTTTCCCCATTTAATCATGTTGCCATATTTGTTGAAAATAATTGACCACAGATGTATGGGTTTATTTCTTGACTTCCAATTCTATCTCACTGATGTATTTATCATTATGCCAATACCGTATCATCTTGATTATGCAGTAATCTTGATTATATAGTAAGCTTTGAAATGAGGAAGTATGAGTCCTCCAACTTTGTTTTTCTTTTTCTGGGTTATTCTGGGGCCCTTGCATTTCCGTACAGATTTTAGGATCAGGTTGTCAATTCTGTGTAAAAGGCAGCTGCGATTTTGATACGGATTTTACTGAATCAGTAGATCATTTGGGGGAGTATTACCATCTTAATGTTATTAAGTCAGGTTTCCCAATTCATGTATATGGATGACTTTCTATTATTTAAGTCTTTTAAATTTATTTAAGTCTATTTATTTAAGTCTTTTAAAATTTCTTTCAGTAATATTTTGTAGTTTTTAACTGTCCAAATCTTGTACTTCTTTTGTTAAGTTTATTTTTAAGTATTTTAATCTTTTTGATGCCATTTTAAGTGGAATTGTTTTCTTAATGTTATTTTTGGATTGTTCATTGCTAGTGTGTAGAAGTACAACCAATATTGTATATTGACCTTGTGTCCTGGAAACTTTGATGAATTCATTTGTTAGCTTAAATATTTGAGGTGTGTGTGTGTGTGTGTGTGTATGTGTGTGTGTGTGTGTGTATTCACAATTTGCTATATATAAGATCATGTTAGGCACCTGAGTGACTCAGTCAGTTGAGCGTCCAACTCTTGATTTTGGCTCAGGTCATGATCCCAGGGTTGTGGGATCAAGCGCTACATTGGGTTCTGCACTAAATGTGCAGCCTGCTTGGGATTCTCTCTTTGTCTCTCTGCCCTCTCCCTGCTCTTTCTCTCTCAAATAAATAAATAAATAAATAAACATTAAAAAAAAAGATAATGTCATTTGCAAACAGACATGTTTTTACCTCTTCCTTTCCAATATGGATTCCTCTTTTAAATTTTTCTTATCTAATTGCCCTGGCTAGAACCTCTAGTACAATGTTGAATAGAATTGGCAAGAACAGATATTTTTGTCTTGTTTTTGATACTAAGGAGAAAGCTTTAGTCTTTCTTTAGTAAATATGAGATTATGAATTTTCTTATGGATGCTCTTACCAAGTGCCCAGTTATTATCATCTCCGTTTTTCAGATGAAAACACTGGGGCTCAGAGAGGTTGACTGAGTTGCTGGACCACAGGGTAGGCAACTAGAAAACTTCAGGATTGGAACCTCGTCAGTGGTCTCCAAAGGCTGTCAGTACTTTCCTCCTTTGCCTGGGAGTGGCCAGCAAAGGGAGAGCCCAAGAAGAGAGGGGAGGCAAGGAAGGTTCAGTGGCTAAGAGTGGATTTTCTCTCTCTGGAAATCCTTCATTCACATAACTTGCTTACATCCCACGGGGCCCTCCTAGCTTGAGACAGAAGCCAGTTTTCTCCGTGGCCTGTCTCTCTGCTGTGAACACTGGCAACATCAGCTCCATGTGAAGTGGGCCCTGTCCACTGTCTCTGTCTCCTCTCCTGAGGCTGGGGAGTCCCAGGGTAAAAACGCTGGCTAGGAAAGTAAGTAATGTGTTGGTTGCAAACAAACGATCTTTTGCTTTTTGCTTTTTCTTCTTCCAGTTTCTTTTCTGGAATTTTTGTCTTTTCTTAAAATATTTCCATAGTAGATCTTCACTAGAAATACGTACTATTGCTCCCTGACAAATTTCTCATCTTAAAGAAGGTCTTCAGAAGTATATTAAGATTTCAGTTTAGAATTTAACTGTTTCTTCAAACCATCCTTTGCCCTCACCTAAAAAATGAGATAGACATATCTGATACAGGGGTAAGAGGTTTGGGTGAGTTCCCCATGGTCAAGTAGTAAGGTATAGGCTTGGCCCCAACTCAGATCAGGGTCTAGGATCTGGGACATTAGAAGTTGTCTACAATACTGTTTTTCCACACAATGTTGCTTCATACACACTAGGCCATTTTTCAGAGGTCATTTACTGCTCATGCTTTGCCCTCTGATGGTGTGGTGAAGCTTAGGAGAGCACACGGTGTTTTGCTACATTTGTGGGCTTGGAGCCCCAGGCCTGGCTTGAACCTTGATTGAACTGCTTACTTCTGGGTGGCCATGGGCTTATTGAAGTGAGTGTCTGCTCTGTGTAATGCCTGGCATATAGTGAATGTTCGATACTTTATAGTTATTATTAATGCTTTTCCTTCCACTGTTGAAGGGAGGACAGTTTGATTTTCAGTAGGTCTGTCTCACACAGAAAGCCTTGCTGGTGGCCTGCTTTTGTCAGGGTATATTTTGGTGCCTGGACTTCTCATATTTCAGGGCCTCTTTTACATGCTGAGAAGGCTTTCATGGACATTGGAAACCTGGGCACTCTTCTCACTAGACTGACAAAGACCTCAGGAGTTGGGGTAATTTTGTGGGAAAATACTGGGATCTTCCAGGCGTACCTCCCTTTGCTAGAAAACCATCTCATCTATTGTGGGCCCCATGCTGACTGATTGCTTGACCAAGAAGAGACAAAACATGATACAGTCAGTCCTAAAGAGGGCAGAAGACCTTTGAGGACAGAAAAAGGCATTGTGAATCCCACATTCTCATTCCTATGTATTTGTTCACACAAAAACCTGTTCATAAATGTTTAGGGTGAGTTGGTTCATAATCCCCGAATCTAGAAACAACCTAAGTGTCTTTAGTTGAGCAGAGTGGTTACCAGGCTATGGTACAGTCCTATAAAGGAATACTGCTTAGCAATAAGAAGGAACAAATGCCTGGTGATGGACCAACATGGGTGAAGTGATAGAAGCCTGACTCAGCAGGCTATTGTCTGTAGGATTCCATTTTTAAGGTATTTTGGAAAAGACAGAACTGTAGGGGCCCAACCCTAACCTAGTGGGTTGACTGTAGAGGTACCTGAAGATTTTTTTTTTTGAGGTGATGAGACGGGTACCTCCACTGTGGTGGTAGTTACACAACTGTATGTGTTTATCAAGCTGTACTCCAAAAAGAATCCACTTGGAATTGTACCTCAGTGGATGAAGGACATGGGAATTGGCATCCAGGCAGAGAGGCTCACATTTTGGTCAACTTGTCTTGGTGCCCCTCTCCCCCCCGCCCCAGCTCCTAGCCTACTGGTTTCCACAGAGAGGAACTCAACAATCGTGGGTCACCACAAATGAACTGCAGCCTCATCAAATTCTGGAGTTGATGAAATACATGAGTATGATATTTCCAAACCTACACTATGGCTGCTATCAGAGCGTGTGTGGGAAAAGGACAGGCAGGTAGGCAGAGAGAGAGAGTTGGCCTGCAAGTCAGAAAAAAACAGAGTTCTCCAGGCCACTGGCTGGCCACAGGGGTCTGGACGTGCTACTCAACTTTTCTCTGATGACCAGCCACTGAGCTGTCTAGACAAAGGTGTAGAGAGGGTTGAATGAAAATGCGTGTGTTCAGATATTAGTATTGTTATTGTATTTTCAAATAAGGAACATAAGTAAAAGGATTTAAGGGACATATACAAGATAAGACTCCTCAAGTAAGGGGCGCCTGGCTGGCTCAGTCAGTAGAGCATGTGACTCATGATCTCAGGGTCCTGAGTTCAAACCCCACGTTGGGCATAGTGCTTACTTAAAAAAAAATTCTAAAGTGAAACTCCATCTTAAACCCTTCTCAAGTTATATGAGAAGTTGGTGCTCACATAACAAAATGAAAAGCAAGCTTTGAATGAGCTATTTTAGGCAACTTAGAAGCCATAATTTAATATGATATTACAAGCTACTTAACCCGTGTTCACCTCTGTTTCTTATTTGTTATAAGGGAATTCAATCACTCAACAAAAATATGTTAATATATGAAGCCCCTGTGTCCTGGGTGCCACGGCTGCTGTGGGGTGTCGGCACCCATGCAGGACAGAAGCAATTGTTCCACAGAGCTCCTGGGTTAGGGCAACAGCACAACATTCCAGAGGACCGTAGAGGGAAATGCATGGGCTTTCTGGTCTACACCAGCCTCCTTCAATGGACAGCTGGGTCAGAAATTTGTTTAGCTACTGGGGGGTCATGTGGCTAATGTCAAAGTCATGTCTTGCCATTGTAGGGAAAGTTTCCATTTAGCAAGTAGGTGCTTTGTGGCTTATATCTCTTAGTGGTAGGGACTGTTTTTTTTATTTTGCTAACTGAAACTGAAATTTGTTTTGACATTTGTAAGTGTCACTGTGTGCCAGCTCCGTGTTAGGCTTGGAGAAATCCAGCCATGAGTCAGACACAATCCCAGCCCTTAGGACATTTACAGTTCTAGACTCAGGCTGGGTAACTTACATAAACAAGTTCAGCCGGGGCTCAAGGGTTACAGATCTGTGACAGCCAAGAAGACTGGGCCATCCTCACCAGGCAACCTTCTGATAGTTTAGTTTCCAGTGTCCTGGTAAGATCAGTGGAAATGTTTGGTACACTGTGAGTTCTCTCTCTCTTATTGTGAATTAATCATATAATTGAAAGTTCCCGTTCCTCTGGGCAGGTATGCTCATTAATGAGACACTCGCAGCCTCTGTGTCTGCAAGAGTTAAGACCTCACCCTGGGCCATGATTAACTCACCCCCTCATGAAAACAAAATAATCTGCTGACTCACCTAACCAAGAAATCAGGGAAAGGGTGGAAGGCCTCTTCTGGGCACAGATGGGTCCAGTGTCTCAAATGAGGATGTCAGGGTTCTCTCTCCTTTGTTTGCAAAGCTCTCAATCAGGTGCTCTTTATGTGTGAGGGGACAGACGCTCCCAGGGACTTCCGGATTGCAGTCCCCAGACAAGAGAGCACCTGTACTGATGCTCTAGCAAAGTCCCTTGAAGACTCCGAGCACCCTGGAGTGAGGGGCCGAGGGCAGCCGGCCCCCTCCCAACCACTTGGACTGAGCAGGGCATCTTTGAAAGGAGGAGGGGGTGGCTCTCCAAGAAAGGGAGAGTGAGCAAACAATTCTGATCTCCTACCGAAGTCTTCTGGAGACAATGGAGGGGCCTTCTGCCTCATGCAGCCTTTCTTTCCGAATTCACCAGAGCCATTCTTTGTTAATCTATCACATCACCAGTATCTAAGAAATGGGGAGTTCTGTGAAGCCTGTCTCCCTTGCTAATGCATGGAGAACTGGCCTAGTCTGAATTCTCTTCACTTACATTAGAGCAGGTGTAGGGAAAGCAAACGCAGAAGCAGATTCAGATTCAGGGTTAACTGGACTCCTCCTGACTCAGCTCTTTGGAGCTGAAGCCTGCGTCCTCATAGAAATGGGAACCGTGTGCCCAGGTCATAGGGTAGCTGTGGCAATTAGCTGGATGAAAGGGTTGCTCAATATGTGCTTATTAAAATGCAAACCAATACTTCACAAGGCCAGTTCGTGGAAGCAACAGTTTTTCATTATGGGAAGTTAAAGCTATTTTGGCAGCCAGACAACTCCTTCTAAAGCTTTGCCAGTTAATGAACCCCACTGGAGAATTCCCACATACCTTTCAGGAAGAGGGAAGTTTTTCTCTTTGCCTCTTGTTGGAGCTACGTGGCAACAAGGCTCACAGAAAGACCATCTGAGACCTCCCAGTTCTGTCTTCCGGAATACTTTTGTTTCATTTTCTTTTGGTTTTGTCTTTTTCTTGACTAGTGTGGGCAAGTAGCAAGATCACACCATTCATTTTTTTTTTTTGAAACATCATTAATTCTCCAGATGGAAAAAGAAACCAATCAGTGGCCTGGAATCAGAGCACAGGAAGCCAGCGTGGGTGAGAGACCAGGAGAAGCTTGGCAAATTGTTCCTGCCCCACCTTGACCGGCAAATTCGGGTTTTGGAAAGGAAAGCCTTGCTTCCTAGAACGTCTTGTACAAGAGTCCTCTTTTCTGAGATTATTTGATCATCCCTGTTCTATCCCAAGAATATACTTCGTGAAGATTTGCTTACCAACAAGCCCCAGATTCCAGTTTCACATCCCAGGGATTCATCCGAGGTCACCTTGATTTGAGTTCTGGGAGATTTTTAAAGACTGTATCTTGGTTTTACTTCCACAGATGGCTGGTTACTGTGTGTAGAATTTATTCGTCCAACTTCTAGAGGGCAACTTTATTTCCTTTATTTCCTCTTGGGTAAGGGCACCTCATTGTTTCCCTCTGTGCTGCCAACAAACTGGTTTTCTTGAGGGAAAACAGCTGTGCAAAATCTCCTGGTTTCAGGTCGGATGGGGACAAATAATGCTGTCCTGTCTACTTGAAATCAGAGTCTCATGTTTGTTTCTCTTGCTCACTCAGGGAGAAAGGAACAGACACATGGACAGTATTTTCCTATTCAGAAACCATTTTTTGTCATCATTTTTTTTCGTTATGTTTCAGATTCTTACAACATTCTACCCTTTATTTTCTCCCATTAAACTTCCCCACAACTATGAGAATCCTTTATTTTACATCAACTACTTTTTTAATTATAAAAGTGATATTCATCAGGAAAAATATCCACACAAAAATTATATAAAAACAGGCAGGAAACCATAAGAGACTCTTAAATACAGATAACAAACTTATGATCGCTGGTGGGGTGTTGGGTGGGGGGATGGGCTAACGGGGTGAGGGGCATTCTCAGGAAAACAACCGTTGGGATGAGTCCTGGGTAAGTGATGAATCACTAAATTCTATTCCTGAAATCATTATTACACTATATGTTAACTAACTAGGATTTAAACTAAAAAAAAAGAAAAGAAAAGAAAAAAAGAAAAAACTAGCACAAAGACCAAAGTAAGTTACTTTATAATTTGTTGTTGTTGTTCGATTCAAAGAAATTTTCCCAATCAGAATGATTTATTCTATTTCTGGGTTCATTTGTGCTTTCCATTAAAAATAATTAGCTACAGAACAGTAATAAGAAAACAGTAAACTGTTCTATCGCAGAATTACAGATTGATAATTTATACCACTGTACTGAGACTCTGAAGTAGTCTTTGGCTTAGTTTCATTAGAGTGTCAGGCAAATATGAAGAACTAATTTTATTTGGATCCACGATTATGGAGTTAGCTTTACAAGTTACCAGAGATGATACCCTGAGACAGAGAGAGCAAGGGTACTCCCTGAAAACCTATTTCTGTGGATGATTAAATCTTTCTTCCTCCTGGTCTTTCTCTATCTGCTTTTACTCTCTTCTACCTTCCTATCTTTACTGCAGGCTTTTTCTTAGTTAGCCCTAATAAAGAACTAGCTGTGTTTTTAATCACTTTACATATAAATCTGTATTTAACAGCTTGTCTAGAATGGACTGAATTGCTTAGGGGTGTCTTTGTTCCGTAGGACCAGTTACCCTCAGAAATATTTTTAAAAGTCTCTAGGAACAAAGTCATTGTGCCATTCTTCATACTCTCCACCTTTTTTTTTTTTTTTTTTTTTTTTAAGTCTGTTTAGTTTGAGAGAGAGAGAAAGAGTGTGGTAAGGGCAGAGAGAGAAGGAGAAACAGAATCCCCAGCAGACTCTTTGGTGTCAGCGCAGAGCCTGATGTGGGGCTGGCGCTAGCCATGAGATCATGGCCTGAGCCTAAATCAAGAGTCAGTCACTCAACGGACTGAACCACCTAGGCGCCCCATTGATACTTTCCTAGCACAATTGCTGCCCCATTTCTGCCTGCTGAAATTGAGCCCTGTCTTCAAACCCTGTGGAAAATGCTACCTAGTGTTGTATGGAAACCAGTTTGACAATAAAGTATATTTAAAAAAAAATGCTACTTAAATCCAGAGGTCTTTCCTCTGCACCAGCGCCCTTCAACTGGGTGTGATGGCTCTTTCCCACACACCCCCATCATATTGTACCGGTCTTATGACACTGATGGTAATCTGGCTTGGATTTGTGTACCTGTTGTATTCCTCTCACGGGTTATGAGCCCTCAAAGGCAGATTCAGTGTCTCACTCTTTGAATCTCTTGCACCTATCTTTAGAAATAAGAGTTGCTGAGTACTTACTAGTAAATTCTAGAAATTGAATAACTGACCTTTGCTTCACTTTCTTTTTTTATTTTTTTACATTTATTTATTTTTGAGAGAGAGCACAATTGGGGAAAGGGCAGAGAGAGAGTGAGAGACAGAGACAGAGACAGAGACAGAGACAGAGAGAGGGAGACACAGCATCGGAAGCGGGCTCCAGGCTCCGAGCTGCCAGCACAGAGCCCAACGCAGGGCTTGAACCCACAAACCGTGAGATCGTGACCTGAGCCGAAGTCCGACGCTTAACCCACTGAGCCACCCAGGCGCCCCTTTGCTTCACTTTCATACTTACTATAATTATAAAACTAGTGGAGATTTCACAGAGCATTAAAGGTGTAAACTACTAGTCAAAGAGTGGGTTATGTTTTGCGTGGTAACAACACTTGGCGTTTGTAGTTTTGGGTTTCGGTTATCGCTGCTGTTTCACCTCCGGCTGCACTAGGACGCCCTGCATGAGGTCTTAAGTAACGCTCTCCGTTTTCGGAGTAAGTGGTTGAGCGGCTCATTCAGAATCTGGGCGCCCTTCCTGAAACCTGAGGACACACTCCTAGGCCGTCCCACGCCAAGTCCCTCCTTCGGCGGCCGCTTCCTTTCTGCAGCCAGGCCCTGGGGTCTGAGCCCCTGCTGGCGAACCGCGCTCTCTTCTCACCTTCCCTAGGAGCTGCGTTCCTTTCTCCCAGCCTGTGCAACAGGACCGGTCTTGCTGAGAGACCGGAAACAGGCCAAACGTTCAAGCCAATGTCCAGGCACCCCAGTTCCTCACTTCTTGAAGGGGTGCGCTGGGGTAAAAGCCGGGAGGCCCTTGGAGGCCAAACGGAGACCGCGCAATTATCCAAGGGAACTTGTGGTAAAATGATCATGTGGCCATTTTACAGTATCACGAGCTATGTGCAAAAACGAACATTTCTGCATGTTGAATTATAACTGCAAGGCTTGAAATCATAAAGCGCGGTTTCCAAAATACGAAAAAAAAAAGGTGAATTCGGTTTTTGCGTATACTCTCCATAGTAATTTTTAAAGAAGAAATGTTTTTTTCAAACCCCAGTAGACTTTTCTTTCCTTTTTTTTTTTTTTTTTTTGGCCATGGCCAGAAATAGGGTTGAATTTAAAATTTTTTGGTTTTAAAGAAGGCTTAAGGGGTGAATTAGTGCGATGTGAAGAGAAGCTAACCGCCTGGTTCTCCGGCAGTCTAACCACAGACCACCCCCTTTCCCCCAGCCTTAGGGGAGGGAGTCTTTAATACTGGTCTGTGTAAACTGATGCCCAGGCGGAATGAGCTCGAAGAAGCGCCGCGCGCACCAGTTAAAGCGAAGCCAGGAGCCGCCCCAAAGGGCAGCTCCCTACACAAAAAAGTTGCTTCAGTCGACCCACCGACCTGGGCGGCCTCGATGGCCCTGCTGGCGCGAGTCCTGAAAGCCCGTGGGAGCCCGGCGCCCGGGCGCTGGGGGCTCCTGGACGCCGGGGCCCCGCGGCGGCGGCGGCCCGAGGGCGCTCGGCTGTCGGCGGGGGCGCGGGCCGAGGACAAAGGAGCGGGCCGGCGGGGGGCGCCGCGGGCCGGGGGCCGGACCGAGGGGCCCAGGAGCCTCGCCGTTATGCCGGGCCCCCACCCCCTCGCCAACCTGGTGGAGTTCTTCTGGAAGGACGGCTTCGGCCGCATCCACGAGATCCAGGTAGCGGCGCGGGGCGGGGGGGGGGGGGGGCAGGAGGACGCCCGGGAGGAGGCGCCCAGGAGGGACTTCGGGGAGGGGGCGCAGGGCCAGGCCCGGAAAGGGACGCCGAGGAGGGGCGCACGGGAGGGACTCCAGAGAGGGATCACCGGGCAGGGGCGCCAGGCAGGAGGGGAGCTCAGGGAGGGGGCGCCGGGCAAGGGAGCCAGGGAAGAGGCGCCCAAGAGGGGGGCTCAGGGAGGGGGCGCCGGGCAGGGGAGCCAGGGAGGAGGAGCCCAAGAGGGGGGCTCAGGGAGGGGACGCCGGGCAGGGGCGCCAGGAAGGAGGCGCCCCGGAGGGGGTCTCACCGGGGGGGGGGGGGCACAGGGCAGGGGCGCCGGGGAGGAGGCGCCCAGGAGGGGAGCTCAGGGAGGAGGCATCGGGCAGGGGCACCGGGCAGGGGCGCCGGGCAGGAGGCACCCAGGAGGGGAGCTCAGGGAGGAGGCATCGGGCAGGAGCACCGGGCAGGGGCGCCGGGCAGGAGGCACCCAGGAGGGGAGCTCAGGGAAGGGTCACCAGGCAGGGGCACCGGGCAGGGGACTCAGGGCAGGAGGCACCCAGGAGGGGGGCTCAGACAGGGACGCCGGGGAGGGCGCTCTGGGGAGGAGGCACAAGGCCCAGCGGGGAAAGGGATGCCAAGGAGTGGCGCCCAGGGGGGACCCCAAGGAGGGTGTACCGGGCAGCGGATGCTGGGGAGGGACGCCGAGCAAGTGGCGCCAAGAAAGAGGCCTCAAGGAGGGCGAGGGAGAGGTCCCCGGACCGGGCGCGCGGGGGAGAGGGCTTTGGGGAGGGAGCCCGGGGAGGGGTGCCGGGGAGCGGTCTCCAGGTAGGAGGCACCGGCGGGCGGAGGCGCGAGCGGGAGCGGGACTTGGTGCGCCCAGCAGAGGGGGTCGCGGTCCAGCCCCGGGAGCGGGAGCGCAGAGAGCGGCTGGGAGCTCTCCAGGGCACCGTGTCTAACAGACCGAGGTCATGTGGCGTCCGTTTCTAGGCCTTTTGGGTTGTGTTTTATAAATGGAAAACAAGCACCTCCCACCCTCCAAAACCTGAGGTTCAGAGGCCACAGGTAGCTTAGCCTCTTAAATGATGGGGTCACCACACGAATGTCAATGAACCTGGGCAGGCTGCCAGGACTGGGGCAGAGACCTAGTCGTTCCAACTACGGGGGGGAGTGTTGGGACCGGCCCAGAGTGCAGTTTCCCATCTTGACCCGAGTTTTGCCTTTCCTCTCCCCACCGCAATTTGCAATCTGTCTTCCATTGCAAGGTGATCCTCCCCATCAAGGGTCGTCGGATCCCCTTTCCTCTCACTGACTGTGGCAGCTGCTTCTTCCACTTGACTTCATTTTTTCAGGGCTCGCACCCCAGGGCACACTTACTTCTGGGCTCTGGGCCTTCTGACTTCTCCCAAGACCCCTTCCCCATTCCCATCCCCGCCCCCCCCCCCCCAATTTGCTTTTGTTCAAAGCTTATTCTCCTCCTTCTGTAACCAGAAGGTCATTCCCTCAACCAATAAACATACCTGATGGTGCAGAGGCCCTGATTGGGTTGGAGAAGCAGAAACTTAATTAGGAGAAAAAACAGTAGAACTCCAGAGCAAGTTAAAAAAATTTTTTTTAATGTTTATTTATTTTTGAGAGACAGAGAAAGAGAGAGAAAGAGCAGGGGAGGGGCAGAGAGAGAGAGGGAGAGAGAATTCCAAGCAGGCTCCATGCTGCCAGCACAGAACTAGATTCAGGGCTTGATCGCACAAACCATGATATCATGACCTGAGCTGAAATCAAGAGTCAGAGGCTTAACCAGCTAAGCCACCCAGGTGCCCCAGGAACAAGTTTAATTTGGCTGAAATTCCTGCCCCTTCTCTCCATCCCCTACACAGTTTTTCCTGGACAGGCTTCTTAGAGGTGAAAAATGATTTTCTTTTCCATGTGGAATCTGTACATAAGATATCAGGATGATACTTTTAAAATGGGATTTACAATGTTTTGTTATTTACTGTGGACAAGTCAATACGGCTTGATTTTTTTTGTTTTTGTTTATCTACTTCTATCTACCTCTGCTTCTATCTGATTTTATCCTCACAGTCTAAGCACCCCCCTCCCCTGTTGGTTCCCCCCCCACTCCCCCTTCCCCCCACAGGGTTCTTTGAGAAGCAGACCACTGTTAAAACCTACATCTCTGGGAGGAGCCACCTAGAAGGCCACCTCTCCACAACCAGAAAGTGTCTCAGTTCAGATGGGTATTTTCCCTGCATCTGCCATGCTTCTGGCCATCACCCTAAACCCTGCCCTTCTGCCTGAGGCTCAGATGATGCCTTTCATCATGGTCCGTCATGAGTGGTGGTGCACACCTGTCAGAGGACAGTTGTAGAACTGACTCATCTGTGCTTTCTTGCAACATGGTAGATGGGCCCCAAGGGTTTCCAGCTTGGTTGTCCTTCTGGGCTCCCCTTTTCTTTTATTTCCAAATAGTGCTCATTTGCAAGAGCACGAATCCCCTTGTGACTCCTCTGAGGACCCCACAGGAGTGCTTTATGGCCTTGGGTTTCCCCACTTGAGGTGTGCTCAGGTTGTTCCAGAATAAGGTTCTAGGAAAGCCCTCTGCCCTGCTCTCCAGGCTCCTGAGGCACTTGTAGGAGGAAGAGGGTTATTCTGCTACCATACCTCCAGCTTACTGTACTCGACTCGTGATCACAGAGAGTTCTTTCAAGGCTTATACATTTTTTTTTTAAGGTTTATTTTTGAGACAGAGAGAGACAGAGCATGAATGGGGGAGGGTCAGAGAGAAGGAGACACAGAATCCGAAACAGGCTCCAGGCTCTGAGCTGTCAGCACAGAGCCCGACGCGGGGCTCGAACTCACAAACCATGAGATCATGACCTGAGCCGAAGTCGGCCACTTAACCAACTGAGCCACCCAGGCGCCCCAATCAAGTCTTTCATGTACAGGTGGAAAAGGCCCAAAGCGTTGGCGGAGTCACTTGCCTGAGGTCACATAGCTAGTTAGTGGCAGAGCATACACCCTGACCCATGTCACCAGCAGCCATTTCAGATGGGACAGAACAGGAGGGCCCTGTGTTCTCATGCTAGCCCTCCACAAGCACCTGTGGAGTCTTGGCTAATAACTTATTCTCCCTGAACTCCAGTTGCTTCATCTGCGCAGAAGTCTGACCATCCTCATCCATCTCACAACCTATTGTGAGGTCAGGTGAAATTTGTAAACTGTAATAATAACAAGTAAATACTAATAATGAACATTTCTAGAGCTCTTTTCATGTGCCAGGCCCAGTTCCAAGTCCTCTGTGTGAGGCAAGTTCTATTATTTGCCTGTTTTGCAGGTGAGGAAACTGAAGTACGGTGGACCTTAACTTCCCAAGGGTGCTCAGCTCGTAAACTGTGAGCTAAGATTCAAATTCCAGAGTCTGTGCTCTTAATGTCTATGAAAATTCTAAGTGCTAGGACTGACTATACTGTTCTGCAGTCCACTAGCAAAAAGTGCCATACAGTATCCAGGTCATGCATCTTGTTCTTTCTCCCGCCTGGTCAGTTGCTCCCTTGTGCTGATGGTGCCCATTCAGTAGCTGGATTTGCCTGAGAAGTGACCCATTTCCCAGTAGTTGCTATTAACACTCATCTCATCAGTGGCTCCTTTTCAGAGACCCAGAGGAACATTCCAGTTGATTCTTAGTGTCTTTATCTATCGGGGGGAGAATGTCATCCAGGTTGACAAGGAAGTGAACATCTTCTACCTAAGGAGTAGAAGGAAGAATGGAAAGACAACAGACCCTCTGGCCTGCCATTTCTGAGGCAAAGAGTTGGGGTGATAAGAAATGTTGGCAGATGCCAAAGAGAGACTTAGTCATTTTCCCCATGCTCAGCCTTGGCTATGCCACACTGACCCAGGCTAGAGGGTACTTTCTCTCTCTCTATTTCTCTCTTATTTATTTGTTTAACCCATTTACGTTTATTGTAATTTCTCATTGTTTTTTGGTAACAGCACTATTGAGATGTATAATTTACATACCATGCAATAGTCACCCCAGTCAATCCTAGAACAGGTTCATAACCTTACAAAGAAACCCCATATTGTTTCTTTTAGCTATCACTCTCCAACTCTCCATTCCCCCAGCCTTCAGCAACCACTAATTTACTTTATGTCTCTATAGACTGGCCTATTCTGGGCATTTCATATAACTGGAATCATAATATGTGGTCTTTTGCATCTGGGTTCTTTCACTGAGCATCATGTTTTCAAGGTTCATCTATGTTGTGGCGTGTACCAGTACCTCATTTCTTTTTATGGACAAATAATATCCCAGTGTAAGCATATACTACATTTTGCTTATCCATCAGTTGAGAAACATTTGGATTGTTTCCACCTTTTTGCTAATTATGAATAATGCTGCTGTGAATATTTGGTATAAGTTTATTTTTGACATATGCTTTCATTTCTTTGGATTTATGTCTAGGAGTGGAATTGTTGGGCCAAGTAGTAATTGTCTATTTAATCATTTGAGGAACTGCCGGAATGTTTCTGAAAGTGGCTGCACTATGTACATTCCTACCAGCAGTGTAAGAGCATTGTGATTTCTCCACATCCTTGCCAGGGCTTGTTGTTACCTGTCTGTTTGAGTATAACCATCCTAGTGGGTGGGAAGTGGTGTCTTATTGTGATTTTGATTTGCATTCCCTGATGACTAATGATGTTGAGCTTCTTTACATCTGCTCATTCTCCATTTGTATTTCTTCTTTGGAGAAATGTCCATTCAAATAATTGCCCAGTTTTTAATAAGTTCATTGTTTTATTGAGTTGTTTTTTATATATTTTACATACAAATCCCTTATCATATATGTGCTTTGCAAATATTTTTTCTTTTTTTTAAAAAAAATTTTTTTTTTCAACGTTTATTTATTTTTGGGACAGAGAGAGACAGAGCATGAACGGGGGAGGGGCAGAGAGAGAGGGAGACACAGAATTGGAAACAGGCTCCAGGCTCTGAGCCATCAGCCCAGAGCCTGACGCGGGGCTTGAACTCACGGACCGCAAGATCGTGACCTGGCTGAAGTCGGACGCTTAACCGACTGCGCCACTCAGGTGCCCCTGCAAATATTTTTTCAATTCTGTGGGTTGTCTTTACTTTCTTTGAAACACAAAAGTTTTTTAAATTTTGATGAAATCCAATCATCTGTTTTTTCTTTTGTTGTCTGTGGTTTTGGTGTTGTATCTTAAGACACCATTGCCAAATTCAAGATCCTGAAGATTTACCCATATCATTTCCTCTAAGAATTTTATGGTTTTGGTTCTTACATTTAGGGCTTGAACAATTTTGAGGTAATTTTTATGTTTGGCATGAGAGAAGGATATAAATTCATTCTTTGCCTATAGATATCCAGTTGTCCCAGTACCATTTGTTGAAGAAACTATTCTTTTCCTATTTACCTGTTTAATTGTCTTGGCACTGGCATCCTTGTTGAAAATCATTTGACCACAAATGTATGGGTTTCTTTCTTTCTTTTTTCAAGTTCATTTGTTTATTTTGAGAGAGAAAGAGAGCAGAGGAGGAGCAGAGAGAGAAGGAGAGAGAGAATCCCACACAGGCTCTGTGCTGTCAGTGCAAAGCCCAATGTGGGGCTCAATCCCATGAACCATGAGATCATGACCCTGAGCTGAAATCAAGAGTCGGATGCTTAACCAACTGAGTTACCCAAGTGAGCCTGTATGGTTTATTTCTGAACTCTCAATTCTACTCCAGTGGTTTAGATGTTTATTCTTATGTCAGTACTACACTGTTTTGATTATTGTTGTTTTTGTAGCAAGTTTTGTAATAGGGATCAAGAAACCCTTAAACTTCACTCTTTTTTTTTTCAAGGTCATTTTTGCTATTCTGGGTCCCTTGCATGTCCGTATGAATTTTAAGCTTGTCAATTTCTACAAAGAAGCCAACTGAAATTCTGATAGAGATTATGTTGAATCTATGGGTCAGTTTGGGGAGTATTGCCATCTTAATAATATTAAATCTTCCAATCCATGAACATGGGATATCTTTCCATTTTTTAGCTCTTCTTTAATTTCTTTCAATGATCTTTTATAGTTTTCAGAGTGTTAGTTTTGCACTCTTTTCTCAAATTTATTTCTAAACATTTTATTCTTTTTGATGCTATTATTAATGGAATTGTTTTCATAATCTTACTTTTGGATTTTTCATTGCTAGTGTATGGAAATACAACTGACTTTTGTATTTTGATCTTATGTCATGCAAGCTTGCTGAACTTGTTTATTAATTCTGACAGTTTTTTAGTGAATTCTTTAGAATTTTCTGTATGTGAGATCATGTCATCTGTGATTAGAGATAGCTTTACTTCTCTCTTTCTAATCTGGATGACTTTTCTTTCATTTTCGCACTGGGGGCTATTTTTACAGGTTCATTACAGGTTGTCTGCAGAGGGTTCTCCCTCTGCAGAGTAGGGAGGCAGAGCAGCTGAGGGCCTGGAACAGGGGGTTGGCACAGTCTTTTTGGCTCAGGCCATTGAAGGCTCTGCAACTCATCTCCACCCATAATGACATTTCTCTCTTGTTGTTCCACACAGCTAAGTATTGTTAAAAACATAGCTCTAAAGAATAAGAAAACTTAGTGAATATGATTAATGATGTGAAAGTACGTTTATCTCAGGAGTATTTAAAGTCACAACTCTGATTCAGCTCTGTATAATGTAGAGCTTTCCTCTGCCCCAGTTTTTTGCTCCCCTAAAACACAGAAATGTTCATGTCAAAGGTATATCATATCTGTGCATTTTTTCCTTTTTTGGTTTCTCCATGGTATTGCAGCAGAAGCACACACGGGAATATGGAAAAATCTTCAAGTCTCACTTTGGTCCTCAGTTTGTAGTATCTATTGCAGACCGAGACATGGTGGCTCAGGTGCTCCGGGCAGAGGGGGCTGCGCCCCAGAGAGCCAACATGGGGTCCTGGCAGGAGTACCGACACTTACGAGGGAGATCCACCGGGCTCATCTCGGCGTGAGTATGTGGCCTGGTCAGGCCATGGGTGGGAGTGGGGAACCCAGGGAGACCCCTGCTTGAATGCTGGGCTCTGAAAAACAGCCTTAATAAATTGTAGAACTCCCAGTGGAATAGTGTCAAAACAGCCTCCTTGTGTGATTTCCTAAATACTGGTGTGGAGGGCCCTGTCCCATCTCCTCTGGGAAGAGGTTAGATGGCAGGGACAAGGCTGGGTCACACTAGCCTGGTAAAGGGGGAGAGCTGTTTCTCAAGCAGTGCTCTGAGGCTGTAGGTGTCCATTCAGTGACAACCAAGGGGGGCGGGTGCTCACAGAGCCTCTCTATGGGCAGGAGAGGAGGCAGGCAGCTACTCTAGGAGACCCTGGGGAAGGGCCGAGAGCCTTCCTCCGTGGATCACCATGTGATGATGTTCCCAACTCACAACAGGCTTTGATTATTACTTGTAAACAAGCCTCACGGAGACCTCTGTGCCCTCTAAGAAAGAGCTAATCAGCACAGTCTCAGGCAGGGAGGAGAACACAAGCCTCTGTGGATCCCCCTGGTCCAAATCCCTTTGGTTTAGAAATTCTATCTGTGGTTCTTTGGTATATATGCCCTTATACATGAACTAGGGAGAAATACAACTATCGGTTTCTCAAATGAGGTAAATAAAAGCTGTGACTGGATGTCACCAGGATCCCTCAACTTATGCTCTGAGGGAAATAATCAAACACCTCCTCCCTGTGAGTCTGGCCCCAGATGGGGAGTGACCAAATGCTAGAAAAGCTCTCTGCTCTCTGCCCTATCACCTGCGGCTTGCATCGCTGTGGGCCCCAGAGCTCAGTTCAGGGCTCAGCAGTTCATACACATAAACTTTTCTCTCTTTTGCTAATCACAACAGCTTCATGTCTCTTTATTATAATATTATTGCAAGGTTTTTCAAAGGAAATCATATTCCTTTTATAAAGATGATTCCCAGTGGCAATCTTTCCCCTTAAAGTTTGCTTCCCGTTAAAGCTCTGACCAACTGCGAGACTGAAGTTACTCCCCTCCCCCTGCACAGTGTCTTGATTCCATTGGGATCGGCAGATCTGGCTGGCTTTTTTATGGCTGGGGGAGCTCTCAGAGGTTCTCTGAGTTCTTTTCCAGAATGTCAATGGAAGTAAGATTATTTGAAACTCACTTTACTCTTCTAGGGAGGGTGAACAATGGCTCAAGATGAGACGTGTATTGAGACAAAGAATTCTGAAACCGAGAGACGTGGCCATTTTTTCAGGAGAAATCAACCAAGTTATTGCAGATTTAATTAAAAGAATCTACATCCTCAGGAGCCAGGCCGAAGATGGAGAGACTGTGACCAGTATCAATGACCTTTTCTTCAAATATTCAATGGAAGGTGAGGTGAAGTCAGGAGGGAGATGGAAGAACGGACATGTGCCAAACATAGGAGTTCTCATTCACTGGGCATGTCCTGTGTCCCCACAGGCATTGTGCTGAGCCCTGTACCCACACATGTGACCCTCACCTGCTAACTGAGCCCGGTGTACCGCCACTGGTTTGCATATGGGCAAACTGACAAACCATCTCCATTTTTACTGGCAGAAACTCAGTCTCAAATCGGGTCTTTTTTTTTTTTTTTTATTAAAAAAAAAATTTTTTTTTCAACGTTTATTTATTTTTGGGACAGAGAGAGACAGAGCATGAACGGGGGAGGGGCAGAGAGAGAGAGGGAGACACAGAATCGGAAACAGGCTCCAGGCTCTGAGCCACCAGCCCAGAGCCTGACGCGGGGCTCGAACTCATGGACCGTGAGATCGTGACCTGGTTGAAGTCGGACGCTTAACCGACTGCGCCACCCAGGCGCCCTCAAATCGGGTCTTTTTAACTCAAGAATCATGCTCCTAAATTACTGTACATCTTGCTTTAGCACAATTTGTAAAAACCATTAAAAGTTCAGAGGGCCTCTACTACAGTCATTGTAGCTTTTAAAATTTATGTGGGACGGGTAGGACATTGCCATGTCCTAAAATCAAAAATCAAATCTCAAAGGTATTCACTGAAAAGTCCCCTCATTCTCCCTTTCTCCTGACCTGGTGAGGTCACCAGTGTCTTTAAGGGATATTTTATGCACATACAAGGGGATACATGTGAATAGTCTTTTTACCTAAAACGAAACAAAACAGTAGCATACCACTTTATTCGGTACTTTGCTTTTTCCTAAGGAACTTCTGTCAGTTTTCTCCTTTATTTATTTATTTATTTATTTATTTACTCACTTACTTAAAATTGTTTATTCATTTAGTTTTGAGAGAGAGAGAGAGAGCAAGACAGTGCACAAGCAGGGGAGGGGCAGAGAGAGGGAGACACAGAATAGGAAGCAGGCTCCAGGCTCTGAGCTGTCAGCACAGAGCCTGATGCGGGGCTCGAACGCATGAACTGTGAGATCATGACCTGAGCCGAAGTTAGATGCTTAACCAACTGAGCCACCCAGGTGCCCCTCTCCTTTTTTAAAAGATTTTTTAAAAAATTTATTTGAGAGAGAGAGAGAGAGAGTGCACATGTGTGCACTAGAAAGGGTGGGGGAGAGACGGAGAGGCAGAAGGAGAGTCCTAAGCAGGCTCCGCCATGCTGTCAATGCAGAGCCTGAAGTGGGGCTTGGTCTCACAAACTGAGATCATGGCCTGAGGTGAAATCAAACGTCGATACTTAACTGACTGAGCCACCCAGGTGCCCTGCCCCTCTCTCTCTCTCTCTCTCTCTCTTTTTTAAAGCATGCTTACCTTACTTCAAATTTAATTTTTAAGTGAACTTTTTAAAGTTCTAGTAATGCTTGCCAAATCGAGTAACGCAATCAACAGGGTGGAGTTGTAAACACTGGAAAATCCTGATGCATTGAGGCTGTTCCCTCTCTTCCTATGGCTCTCTTGGCCAGGGGCTCCCCCCTCTGTGGCCCAGAGGAGCCACCTTTCAATTCCCCAAGGTTGGGCAAGGGGCCGATAGGTTGGGTGCTTTAGGTCCTGGGTGTAGAACAAACCGTGGGGAGGGGGGTGTGATGAGGTGAAGCCCCGCCAGGTGGAAGGAAGGACCTGCCGGCTGTCAGCACTGAGTGTGCAGCGCCCTGTAACCCGGGAGGTGGTGGAGAAGACGACCGGTGGTGGAACAGAGCCTCCCTTCCGAAGGGCAGCTCCATCACTTTTGAAAGTGACTTTTGTGGCTAGATATGGCCTGTTGATACTGCAAGTAACCTAGAAGCAGGTTTAAACGCTCTTTCCCGGGCAGGAGTGGCCACCATCCTGTATGAGAGCCGCCTGGGCTGCCTGGAAAACAGCGTCCCGCAGCTGACCGTGGACTACATCGAGGCGCTCGGGCTCATGTTCAGCATGTTCAAGACCTCCATGTACGCGGGCGCCATCCCCCGGTGGCTCCGCCCCTTCGTCCCGAAACCCTGGCGGGAATTCTGCAGGTCCTGGGACGGACTCTTCAAATTCAGTAAGTGATGAATTCAGGGGCACCTGTTGTCCAGCCAGCCGACCTGACTGCCTTTACTTGTGGTGTATCTAACGCTTGTGCAGACAGAGGGGAGCTCCGCGGGGGATGAGCTGACACATGTTGTTATTTGGACCGCTTATTTGGACAGATTCCTTGGATGAAAAAAAGCGTGTGGGTGGCTACTCCAAGCAACCTGACCGATTTCTCATTTTTAGATTCTTCTCATTTTGGCAAACTTGCTAGCAGTGATGTAGGCAAGTAAATGTTGCCTAAGGGAGACGATGTCTTTAGTCCAGTAATTCTGTCATTGCTGAAAATGAGTGGGTCTGGGCACACTCATTTGAACATTCTTCTTTGCAGCTGTTTGGAAGAGACAAATTCCTGTTTTCTTACTGGGTGAAACAAACTAAGAAATAATACTTTGTTCCAACTCAACAAAGCAAGATCTGTTTTCCTACATGGCCAAAAATTTCACTAAAAAAGTTTCCTATACTGTATGTTGACTAACTTGAATTTAAATACATAAAAAAAAAAAAGAATTTCCCAAAACAAAAGATTTCCAAAATGTTTATTAGAACAGTGTTTCTAGAACAATACTAACTTTGAAAGAAGTATCCTACGGTGCCTTTTGAAGAGGCCAACGTTCATTTGAATATATGTGTCCTGATGGACTTACTATGCCACTATCTTTTTTATGGTAACATGGCCTTTATAGTCAATCCATTGCCCCTTCTGGAAACATGGTGGGATAAAAAAAAAGTGGGGGGGAAGGATCTGTATTCTTGTTACTCCAATCCTTTTTTGGCTATTTGATGAATAAAGCGAACATTTGCAAATATCTTCTAGATTATTTTCAGAGGAAAAAAAAAGATGCTTAGCTTGTCTTTAACTTTTCATTCATTTATACAGACAGGCCCACTGATGAGGTTCCCAGATTGATGGTAAATTAACTTTGGAACCTGCCACAGATTAAGTTATCGGGAGGACGAAGAGATTGTTCTCAACCAGAATGTCTTTCAAGAGGAATACTCTTTTCAAACAGGCCAGATCCACGTGGACAATAAGCTGAGGGACATACAGTGCCACATGGACCGAGGGGAGACAGTGAGGGGCGGGCTGCTCTCTTGCCTCTTCCTCAGTCAGGAGCTGACGCTGGAGGAGATCTACGCCAACATGACCGAGATGCTGCTGGCGGGCGTCGACACGGTGAGCGGCTTGGCTTTTCTGTCTTCTCCATTAGCAGAGCGTGGTAAAAGCCGGTGGCCTTTCCCAGTAATCTCATACGCGTTTGTACCAGCTGGACGCCTGCCTCACTGCTGAAAGGCTCCAGGAGAAAACTCTAACGTTTAAATAATATATATGTATTTCAAACGTAAAACCGTAATTCTGCAAAAAAGGTAATCCCCATTCACTTATCACACACACAAAGTAACAATTATGTTTTAATGCCTGAAAAATCATTCCTGATTTGCAAACATTGAACCATTCCTTCATGATATCAGAAATGAAGAAGGCACAGACGTTAAAAACCTTATTGTTTATCATTTAAAGTATTGAAGGTCATGGAGAGCTCCACGGTTCATCTCATAAAGCCATGTAACTTTTAAACCAAAACTTACTAAAGAGGGCAGAAAGAAGGAAAAGTGTAGGAGCGCCTGGGTGGCTCAGTCGATTGAGCATCTGACTCTTGATTTAGGCTCAGGTCACGACCCCAGGCTTATGGGATCGATCCCCATGTCCAGCTCCGTGCTGAGTGTGGAGCCTGCTTGAGATTCTCTCTCTCTCTCTCTCTCTCTCTCTCTCTCTCTCCCCCTCTCCCCACCCCCGCCTGCCCCTCTCCCCTATTTGCACACATGTGCTTTCTCTTTCTAAAATTTAAAAAAAGAAAGAGAAGTGTAATGAACAGTTTGAGTTATGAAAATGTGTGCGTATCAGTCTTAAAATCCTAATGAATAGATTTATTGTGGCAGATGCATAATGTACTGTGACCAAGGAAGGGTGGCCGTCAGAGTGAAACAGCACTGCCAAGTGACTGGGTGGGAATTCTGTACCCTCCTGTTAAGTGACAAATGAAGGTGCAGAAAAGTGTGTGTGCTGTGCTCATGTTGGTAAAGCAAATGGTGGCCTGGCACTGGCCCGTCTGTGTGCATGTGGAGGAGGTACAGAGGGTGCACACTGGATTGTTAACATGGGTTACTGGCTGGGAGTGGGAACCATGTTTTCTCCAAAATCATTATAATAATGTATAATAGGATACCATTATTCATGTGTGGAAAATGAGACACATGTGGGTATAGTTACAGAGACATTTTTAAATTTGCTAAAAGGAAGTAGTGAAATAGGAATAAGGCACAGACCTCCTGTTTAAAGGGAGCACCCCTCCCCTCCAAGTTGACTTATTTTTATTATAATGGGACATAAACATGTAAAAGCAAAAACATTAGCATACACTCCTTATTCTTATGGATCTTCCACAACATAAAACAAAAACAATTTCAATCAAATACAAACTAACCAATGAAATCAAGGCGATCAATGAAAACTCTAATCAGCTGTGGGAATGTGATGGGTGGTGTGGGTTTCCTTGAATGCGGAAACGATGAGTGAGTGGATGGCCTTGCCTCTAAGCAGATTTGGGTGCACTGTGCCTCCTGCCGCCTGGTGGTAGCTAAGAGCATCACATGAGGTGGAGCACAGAAGGGAAGGGACGGTCTCACAACTTCATATTCGTTTCCTAACTTATTACTTTACAAAACCTTTAGGGGCACCTGGGTGGCTCAGTCGGTTGAACATCCGACTTCGACTCAGGTCATGATCTCACGGTTTGTGAATTCGAGCCCCGTTCAGGCTCTGTGCTGACAGCTTGGAGCCTGGAGCCTACTTCAAATTCTGTTTTTCCCTCTCTCCCTGCCCCTCTCCAACTTGTGCTCTCTCTCTCAAAAATAAATAAACATTTAAAAACAAACAAACAAACAAACAAACCCTTTATTACAGTGTAATATATGCACCAGAAACTGCATCCACCGAAACGGTACAATTTGATACAAATTGCTGGCAGATACAGGATAAAGCACAATGCAGTCATTCATGAAACCACCACCACAATCAAGATCCTGAACATTCCTACCACCCCTGCAGTTTCCTCACCCTTATTTCAGTCCATCTCTTCCCATACCCCTGCCCCAGGCAACCGCCAATCTGCTCTCTGACACTGAGCATCAGTTCGCACTTTTCTAGAAATTTATAGAAATAGAATCATACATACAGTGTGTATTTTGCACCCAGCTTCCTTCACTCAGCAAAATGATTTCAAAGCAGTTTATTCTTTTTTATTACCAAGGACAGACATCCTTTGCTTTATTGTGCTTCGCAGATAATGTTTTTGTTTGTTTGTTTGTGTGTTTACTAATAGAAGTTTGTGGCCACCCTGCGTTGAGCAAGTCTGGTGGGGCCATTTTTCCAACAGCACCTGCTCACTTTGTGTCTCTGTGTCATATTTTGACAAATCTTGCAACATTTCTAACTTTTTCATTATTGCTATATTTGTTGTAACATAATACATATTATATTTGTTGTAACATACAATATATAAATATATATAATAAAGAATCACTGGTCTGTGATCAGTGATTACGACTTGCTGAAAGCTCAGGTGATGGTTAGCATTTTTTAGCAATAAAGTATTTTTTTTCTTTTTTTAATTTTCTTTTTTTTAATTATTATTTTTTTAACTTATTTTTTTAAGTTTATATCCAAGTTAGTTAGCTTATAGTGCAACAATGATTTCAGGAGTATATTCCTTACTGCCCCTTACCCATTAGCAATAAAGTATTTTTTAATGTTTTTTTTAAATGTTTTTTTAAAAAAACATTGGGTTTTTTTAAAGACATAATGCTATTTCATGCTTAATTGATTACAGTATAGTGTAAATATAACTTTTATATGCACCAGGAAACCAAAAAATTCATTTGACTTGCTTTGTTGTGATATTCATTTTATTATGGCGGTCTAGAGCCCAACACTCAATGTCTCCAAGGTATGCCTGTCATTTTCCATTGTCTGGATATACCGCATTTGGTTTTTCCACATAAATGTAATTTTAATAGACATTTCTAAGTGATTCCCTTACCATTTATAAAGAAGAATTTGTACATTATATATATTACAGAAGAGCTTGCCCTCTAAACACATATAATATTTATTACAGGGAAATGATATCAGTATGGCCGACTTACTTTAAATTTTTTTTAGGCAAAAGAAAGGGCATTTATACTGTGGAATTTCCTTGCTTATAAGAGAGTGAAACACAGTCACATAGATAATAGTGAAAATGTGGTGAAAGTCTTGGAGGATAAAATAGAATTATTCTCAATAACTAGAAATGTAATTCTTCAGTCTGAGTGGTATAAAAAATGACACTGCTTGGGGTGCCTGGGTGGCTCAGTTGGTTAAGTGTCTGACTCTTGATTTCAGCTCAGGTCTTGATCTCAAGGTCAAGAGTTCAAGCTGAGTTGGGCTCCATGCTGGGTGTGAACGTCTACTTAAAAAAAAAAAAGACACTGTTTTGCATAAATGAGTTATTAAATCCTTATAGGTTGCTTTACTTGATAAGTGCATGGAAACTAGAGCTAATGAGTAATCCTGCCACAGATGAGGCAGCCAGAGTGGGCCTCACCCAGCTATTGTGGGCTATGGAATGCCAGAAGGTTGAACAGTTCCCCAGGCTGATGGGCAGTCTCAGGCCCTTTCTAGCAAAAGCCAGATGACCCTTGCAAAGAAGCTCACAGGAAGTTCCAGGCACAACTTCCAGACTTGACCAGCATCCCCAAGTCCTCTCAGACTCCACTGAAGAGGAGGCAGATTGCTTTTAAGTGATCCAAAGAAGTTCTAACATAATTTTTCCTCTGGCTTTTTATCGAAAGAGCAATTGAATCACACAATTGATGTGACTTTCCAAAGTATTTTTTTTTTCTGGAGTGAATTAGGAAACTCACCTTTGTTTTGGTAAGACCTAACATACTCCGATGGAGTTTTACGAACGTGACTTTTCACATATGCTTATGTTCACATGACTTCATGCCTGATGTTGCCTGCTGCTTAAATCTTTGGTGTTGCTCACTCCTGTGCCTATGTCTGCCGGTTTCTTTATTAGACATCGTTCACATTATCCTGGGCAGTGTATCTCCTTGCGAGGCACCCAGAAGTGCAGCAGACCGTGTATCGGGAGATAGTTAAGAATTTGGGGGAAAGACATGTCCCAACGGCAGCTGATGTCCCCAAAGTCCCATTGGTCAGAGCTCTGCTGAAGGAAACCTTGAGGTAAAAGCCTTGCCAAAACTGTGCCTTTTAAGTCTCTGATTTTTTATCGTGACAACTCATGCTTTTGACTAAAAACCGGGTCCAAAACAAATGTGCCAGCATCCTTCAGTGGCCGAAATGTTAAGGAAGGAGCTATTTCTGGCTATCTTTGTTCCCTCTCTGACCTTGCCAGAATAGTAGAAAGGCTATTCTGTTTTACAGCTTGAAATATTAATTTTTCTTCATAAAGCCCTTTGGAGCCCTCTGCTTTAGTGATTTGGTTCACCACGCTCCCCAGTGTGCTCCTGGATCAGTACTCCTAGGTGTCTGTTCCTCTGAAGGTAAACCAGAACAAGACTGATTTATTAGGAAAATACTTTGGGGCTGTTTGGCTAATTATCAGGCCTGCTTACAAAAGACTGTGGTTCTCGTGTGGATATGCTAGTTCGACTGGAGACACCAAACAGCGAGGCTCATTCAGTCCCTGACAGGGCTTCACTGACACTCGGAAAAGCCGGGATGTGAGGGCTCTGGGTGGCCATGGGTGGACTTGGGTGGGAGGTGGTGGGATTAGGTGGCCAGTGAACCTTCTTCCTCCTTTGAGGTTCAAGGATCCTGAACACAGTGTTCCTCTGTGGAGGAAATGCCTTGACAAAGAGCAGAAGTTATTTACATAGTACCCATTATAATAATTGGATTCTCAGTCTACAGCATGTTGTTTAACCTTGGGGGGGAGAAAAATAACTAGCTGTGTGTTTACTGGTATTTGTCAATTAAAGTTTTACTCAGAGTTTTCTCCGGATTGCCTAAGACAATCCAAACACGGACATGCATTTCTCAAAATGTGTTTCCTGGACCCCCAAGTCCTGTGGACTGTTACTTGATAAAGGGGTCCCGGGTGCATGTAAGTTTCAGAATTTCTTCCACACTCTCCCTCCTGGGAACACAATAGTATGTTCAAGGCTCTGCTTTGTGTTTTGTGCACATTTTTGACTGTGGGACTTTCCTTCGCATCCCTCAGAATACTCGCTGGCCACAGCTAAGGAGCCACAAAGGTCCTTGCGAGATTTCTTAGTTGAAACTGGACCATGTGTTATGTTGTAGAAAATGAAAATGGCAAAATAGCCAGACTTTTCGAAAATTTAGCACAATATTTTAAAAGTGGCTGTTCCATTCCTGCTTCCACTGGTTCTTTTCCAGGCTGTTTCCAGTGCTTCCAGGGAATGGCCGAGTCACCCAGGAAGACCTGGTTGTTGGCGGGTACCTGATTCCCAAAGGCGTGAGTTTGGCTGCCAGGGTGTGGGCACTTGGGCTCTGCCGTGTGGCTGAATGGGAAATGTGCTGGTATGTTGACGAAGCCCTTGCGCCCGAGCAAATATCAGTAGGTTCCTTTCCTTCTGCACGTATTGCACAATGAAGACGGGGCTTCGGAAGCGAGGAGCAGAAGCAAAGCCAGAGATTTTTGTAGCTCGCAGGGTTCTCCCTCCCTCCCTGAGAGGCCTGTGGACACAGCAGTTGTGGGGGTTGGAGGGTTGGGGGGGTTTGAAGGACCTGAATCTCCTGCTCAGCTCCTGAGGGAGGATTGCCATCCTGGGGGCCCTCCTCCTGGCCAGAAGTGCCTCTGGAGGGACTGTCCACCCGGGGCTCTTGCTTCTGCTCTGCCTTCATGCCATCCTGTTCTTTATTCCTTTTCGGTTGCAAATGGTGTCCTCAGACCCAGCTGGCCCTCTGCCACTATGCCACTTCCTACGAGGATGAGAACTTCCCTCGGGCCAAGGAGTTCCGGCCGGAGCGCTGGCTGCGGAAAGGAAGCCTGGACAGAGTGGACAACTTTGGGTCCATCCCCTTCGGGTTTGGGGTTCGGAGCTGCATCGGGCGGAGAATTGCAGAACTGGAGATCCACCTCGTCGTGATCCAGGTAGGTGCGTGGGTCCGGACGTTGACCTTCCACCTTGACCTGGTTTACGGGGCTCTGTTGGACCAAGGCTTGGGTGGGAGAGGAGATGTGATTTGGAAAACTCAAAAGCAAGAGCTTCATGTTAAGTCCCTTTTATATTTTAAAATGCCACCCCCCACAGTAGCCACCTTCCTTAGTCCCCTGACCACCTGCTGAGCCTCTTGCCTCCTTGGACTTGTAGGGCAGCAGTTCAGGCCCTTGGAGGCCTGAAGGACCGGGGTGTGTACATGTGGGTGTTGTAGGGTGTATAGGGGCCCGAGAGCTCAACTCTTGTCACACTAGGAGCTCTGGGCACATGTGAACGGGAAGGTGTCAAATCAGTGGTCCTCAAACGTTATGGAGAGAAAAGGCACTAAGGGGCTCCTTAAAATGTAGGTTCCAGGACCCCACCGCAGAGAGAGTAATTTGGTGGGTCTGGGATGGGCCTGCTGGGCGATTCGGACTCCAGTGACCACTGGGCTGCACTCTAAGAGATGTGTGAACCAGCCACTCACACAGCGCAGTGGTTCTCACACTTGTTTAGGCTGCCAAATATCAGGAAGGCTTTGTTCTTGTTGGAGAATACCTTACATTTAATCTCTTAATACTAAAATAGATGCTTTTTGGCCTATACTATACTAAGTAATGTCTGAAGGAAATTTCATAAAAGAAAAGACTTTGATAGAGAAAATTAAACCTAGGTTTAATTAGGTTGTCTTGCAAATTTAGGAAGACTGTGATGAGCCTAGCTTAGCCATGGAAGGCCTTGGCCCAAGTTTTGGGAGCTATTGTCATTGACGTTGCATTGGAAGAACACAGAAATTACCTCATGACCCAAGCTCCCCATTTTACTGATGACGAAACTGAGGCTCAGAGAGTTGGAGCCACTTGCCACAGTCACAGAAGGACAGGTGCATGGCACGACCCAGGCGTCTTGACTCCTTCCTGCATCCCCTGCCCCCCCATATCATAGAGGGGCTTTCCTGAAGCCTCACAGAGTTTAGAGCAGAGCGCTGAGGGGTCGGGACCTTGATGACAGTGAGAGAGAGGGCGTAAGGCACCATGGAAGCCTGGTCAGCCTGGGAGGGGTGGAGAGGGATTCTGGATGGTGGGTGCTTGGGGCTGTCTGAGAGCTGGAGAAGTTGAGGGGCTACTGCCCAGTGGGAGAGGACGTACAGGGTAGTGTGGGGGGAAGGCACCTCTCTGGAGTTGGGTGGCTCAGGTCAGGGAAGCTTGGTGGCCAGTGTGTGTAAAAGGCCATTCCCACCTCTGTCGGGATGTGTTGGCTGCTGGCAAGGTTCAGGGGTGTCACCAGAGCAGCCGTCCTGGGGACCGTGGGACGCTGGCCCATCCAGTTGTGTCGGAGGTGAAAGGCAGCTCAGTGAGGTGTTGATTCCAGGGCGAGTAGGGCCCAGTTCAGCTGTTTTCTGTTTCTGACACTCTGGGCAGCCTTCTCAGCCACGCCGAGCCCATTTCCTTATTCACAAAATGGGCCAAATGCCTACTTCTTGGTTGTGTGGGGACTAAGCAGTGTCCATACGCGGTCTGTGCCGACGGGCCGGGAGCTGCTGTTGTCTCTGCTCTGCTCTGAGTGTCTGCCCTCGGCTTTTCAGGAAGGTCTTAGGCTCCATAAAACTCTGCTGTACATTGTGTGGCCACGTCCCGGACAGGCTGAGGCCATTTCCTACCAAGGGTCATTCAGGCAGGCGTGGAGCTCACTGCTTCCCCTGCTCTGGCTGCCCGAAGGACCAGAGGCCACTGCGAGAGCAAGAGAGGCCAGCCTTGCCCGATGCTCCTGTTGGCAGAGGGTCAGAAACAGGGTGTTTGGTGGCAGTGATGGGGTTTTGTTTGGTGCTATTAATACACAAATGGATCTGCTTCTTTTTTTTTTTTTTTTTTTTTTTTTTTTTGCAAGAGAGAGACCTAGTGCAAGCAGGGTAGTGGCAGAGAGAGAGGGAGGCACAGAATCCGAAGCAGGCTCCAGGCTCTGAGCTGTTAGCACGGAGCCTGCCTGACACGGGGCTCGAACTCACGGACTGTGAGATCATGACCTGAGCCGAAGTTGGATGCCTAACCAACTGAGCCCCCCAGGTGCCCCATCAGAGTTCTCATTTCTACTTGTGCGAATACAGAAAGGGAACATCGCTATTTGTAATTGTCAGGGGAAAAAAAGAGAGAGAAGGCACACGTAAACTGTGTTAGCAATGCGGAGGAGACAGCAAAAAATGCAGTTGTCGATATTTTTAAAATTTATTTATTTATTGATTTTGAGAAAGAAAGGGAGGGAGAGAGTGAGCACAGGAGGGGCAGAGAGAGAGGGAGAGACAGGGAATCCCAAGCAGGCTCCACACTGTCAGCACAGAGCCCAATGCAGGGCTTGAATTCACGAACCATGAGATTGTGACCTGAGCCGAAGTCAGATGCTTAACCTTCTGAGCCACACAGGTGCCCATGTGTGTTCTGACACAGGTCTTTAGAGCAAGATGCTGTGTTCCTGAGCCCACTGGTGGCCTGGAACGTCAGGCCATGGCCACTTGGTCGGGGAGGTTATTGCTTTAGGCTGACGCATACTTTGGTGCTTTTTAAAACTCGTTCTGGAGGTTGTCTCTAGTTTTATCCTGAGTGGTAAGGCTGGTTCTCCTTCTGGACCGTAGAAATGAGAAATGGGATCAAAGGTACAGATCAAGAATATTTAATATTTTTTTTAGCGTTGATTTACTCTTGAGAGAGAGAGAGAGACAGACTGTGCAGGCTCCAGGCTCTGAGCTGTCAGCACAGAGCCTGACATGGGGCTCGAACTCACGAACCATGAGATCATGATCTGAGCTGAAGTCAGAGGCTTAACTGACTGAGCCACCCAGGCGCCCCCAGATCAAGAATATTTAAATTAAGGAGAAATTAAGGACATTTATCACTGAAGCCTGTTGGAATGATTCACCTGCCCCCCACTCCCCGGCGGTGTGCTCCCCTGGGTCTGTATCACCTCAGATCCCCAGCCGGAGGGAAACCTGGGATTTCACTTTATCTCTCTGTCCTCCTTGCTCCTTTGATTTGTTCTTTCCCTCCACCTAAAGAGGAAGCAGAGGAGTTGGAGCTTTGAGATGGCTGAGAAAGCCTAAGTCATTTGAACATCGTGTCTGCATATACCTTTGTTATGTGAGCTTCATGGTTGCTCAGTGGACAGACCAGGCTCCTGTGCAGGACCTGGTGCTGCTTTCAGAAGCATGGCATCTCCCTTGCACCGTCCTGATGGGGATTGGCATCCTGCCTACTTCCTGGGCTCCCTGCAGCCCGCGGCCATCACGGTCAGGTGAGGGGCCCTCATTTGGAGCACTGTGAGTCCTGTACTATCCCAATTTTGAATCCCCCTTCTCTCTTTCTCTTCTTAGTTGCTTCAGCATTTTGAGATCAAGACATCTTCTTGGACTAAAGCAGTTCCTGCCAAAACCCATGGGCTTCTGACGCCAGGGGGGCCCATCCACGTGCGTTTTGTTAACAGAAAGTGATCCTGGATTTTTAAACCCAGCCAGCCACCTGCCACAAACCAGTGTCAACTGATGATGGTGGAGGAAGGAAATCGTCACTTTCACAGGCTGTTTTGCTGATAAGCTGGCCGCCCTCCATGTTTTGCAAGACTCCTAAATCTTTAGGCAATGTGAAAAGATTATTTGGCTTTTGCAAACCAGAGCTGCCTTTTCTTTGGGGAAATGGCTGTTTAAAAACCAGTGGCACTGAATTCTCACGTCTCCTATGTGGTCTTACTTGATATTCAGTTAGGTGTAGTCTCCTATGCATTTCTGCAAGGAAATGTTGGCTTGCTTATAAATTCAGTGCTTGAATATATGTTCTGTAATGCTGCACCAGGACCCTGTCAGGAGGCAAGCTCAACTTACTGTTTCTAATCTGACGAGGAAACGTGTCTCTATAAGACCGCAATTATGGGAAGAAAGCGCCAGGGTCAACATTTTATCCTGAGCAGGGCTCAAAGTTAAAAGAACCATATTCTTACTTTTCTCTCCAAACTAGTGCTTCCTTTTCCAGTGACGGCTCCTAAAGAAGTTGAATGTTAGTTTTTGTTTAAAAGAAATAATCAATAAAATAGAGAACTCCTGGTGAAACCAAGAATAATTGGGTTTTCTAACCGAGTGTAAACACTGAGCAGATGTATAAGAAAGAAAACCTGACAGGGTGGAATGTCATAGTCTCGGCTGAGAAAAATGAATTACAGAAGCATCGTGGAAAACAGCGTAACTTTAGTACATTTTTATTGCGAGGAAAAATAAACATGTAAATGGACATGCTGTAGATAAAATAATATTTTTATCTTCATGGTGTTAGTTTAAAGATCTGGACTGGAAACGTGATCCAGCGGCTGGTGCTTATGTAAGGCTCCAAGTGGATGCCTTGGGCCTCGGCACTGTTCACTCGTGCCAAGTTCTGCTGCCTCTCCTGCTACTTGCTGGTCGCTAATAAGAAAAAAACACCATTTGATAACATTCTCTCTGCATGGTCGTGCTTGAAACTGCTTGTTCTCAATCCCATAAATCTTTGCCCATAATGCTTCCCCCAAATCACTTCCCTACGAATACATACCGTACGTCTCCCCTGCCTTTAGTTAGTCGGGCTGCAAAATAACCCTCCAGTAAAGTAGAAATCATATTCATTTCACATACTGTTTTTGTTAAAGTATGTAACAATATTAAATCTGTGTGAGAAGACAGAATAACTGTAGTATGAGAGCTGTAAAAATATGTACAGTTAAATATGAAATGATGTCCTAATAACTGACAAAATGTTGGATTACTTTGAGGTATGTAAGCTTTTATAAACCAGCTATGATTCTATTCTGTTTGTGACTGAAATTAAAAAGAATTGAGACTAAGCAACCTGAAGGGACCTCTTATTCTACAAGGCACCCCCCTCCCCTCTTCCCCCGCCCCCCGCCCCATGAACTCTGGCCCTGCCTGGCAATCGGCACACGCTGAAGAGCTGGAGTGCAGGTCAGGTGGATAACTGCTGCTCAGCTCTCCGTCTCATGAACAGAGGGACAGACAGACCTTAGGAGCCTCCTGAGGTGACGCAACAGGAAGCAGATGGCAGGGACTATCAAGCGTTCTTACCAAAGAAATGGAAATTGTATTGGGGAAGCCTGTAGGTTTACTACCAGCTCATAGGAAACACAGAGGATCAGGTTCAAACTCCAAGACAGTTACCATATGGTTTCACTCATAAGTGGAATCTAAAAACAGAACCCAAATGAGTAAACAGACCAAAAGCAGAATTGGACCTAGAAATACAGAGAACAAACCGGTGGTTGCCACAGGGAAGGGGTGGGGGAGGGGCAAACAATGGGTGAGGGGGTGCGGGAGGTCCAGGCTTCCCATCATGGCATGAATAAGTCACGGGGACAGAGCGCACAGCCTAGGGGATATAGTCTGGTTCTGTGATAGTGTATGCTGGCAGACGGTAGCTATGCTTGTGGGGAGCACAGTATAATGTATCAACTTGTCCAGTCACTGCGTGGTGCACCGGAAACTAAGGTAACATTGTGTGTCGACTAGACTCAAATAAAAAAAATGGTTTTGAAATGAAAAAAAAAAAAATAAAGTGGCCCTTAAATGGAAAAATTAATAAATAAAATACACAACAACTTAAAAAAACAAAAACAACCCCCTGAAAAAACAACTCCAAGCAGATGCAGTCAGTAGAATCCACAATATAGTGAGGTCTACGACCAATAAGTCCATTTTTTTCAGCAAATAAGTGACAAGGAAAAAAAAAGAGGAAGGGGCCTGTTGTAGATTCCGAGAGATTTAAGCAACCTATTGACCACACGTGATGCCGGGTTTGGTTTGGATCCAGATTCGAGTAAACCGCTTGTACAGAAACATTTAAGAGACAATTAGGGAAATTTGAACACTGTATTTGATGATATTAAGGAATTACTGGGGTGTTGTGGTGTGATAGTGGTAGTTCTCACATTAAAACGAGGGAGAGAGATACCAATGGTATCTCATTTATGGATGAGCTGCTGTGATGTCTTGGGTTTGCGGTAAAACAGCACCGTTGTGGAGGGCCGGTGATGTGGGGGCAGAGGTGGAGGGTGCGGGGAGGGTGAGGTGAACCAAGGATGGCCCAGTGTCAATAACTGTTGGAGCCGGTGAAGGTGGGTGGAGGATTGGTGACACTATTCCCTCCACTTTGTGTATGTGTGTGAGCATTTCCATAATAAAAACCTGTCTTCAGAGGCCAACGACCGGATTAATAACCTTATAGTTCACTTCTTTTTCATGACTATTCACTCACCAGCCAAACTGACTATAAGCTAGCTTCTTCAGGGAGCCACACCTCTTCTTTCAATGAGTGTCAGAGATGATTGATTTAACTCACTATGGGACAGCCGCTGTGCTGGGATTCAGGGGACCTGGTGGCCTGGGGTCAGCCAGCTTTGAGAGCTGGGGACAGATCTGGAGCTGAGCAGAGGACACAAGTGGGTGAGAGCTCTGGGTGTGAGACCACAGAGTGGGAGCGCCTGCAGAGTGCGTCCCCTGCCTCAACATTCTCCAGCTCCAAACTCCATTTCTTTTCTTTAAAAAAAAAATTTTTTTTAAACGTTATTTATTTTTGAGAGACAGAAGGAGACAGAGTGAGAGCAGGGGAGGGGCAGAGAGAGAAGGAGACACAGAATCCGAAGCAGGCTCCAGGCTCTGAGCTGTCAGCACAGAGCCCCACGCAGGGCTCGAACTCCCCAACTGTCAGATCATGACCTGAGCTGAAGTTGTATGCTTAACTGACTGAGCCACCCAGGCGCCCCCTAAACTCCATTTCTAAACATGTGCCGGTCAAGTAGAAGGGGTCTGTACCTCTGTACCTGGCAGGGCTGCGAGACGACTGAGGTGCCTGGTACCCAGGGAGAATCAGCTCAAAGCTGCCCCATTTCCTTTCTCCAGCGAGCAAGCAGGGCCCCCAGCACGGACAGTTGACGGGAGGAGGCTGGACGTCCTCCAAACTGAAGGGAAGCTGAGCAGCCAAACACCAGGAAGGACCAAGGGCCCCGGGCTGCAGGACCTGTGGGCAGCCCTCTCCCAGCCTGGGGTTCCTGTTCCATGAGGTGTGTGATGGGCTTGGCCGGTGACAGGTGCCCTGACCCAAGGTCACTGCTGGAAAAGAAAAAAGTCTCCAGTTACTTTTAGCTACCATATGGCTCTCGTTTAGTACTGAAAATATCCAGTCCCGTGTAAAGAAAACGTCCCTGAACTTCACTCACAGCCAAGCCCTCTGCACCCTCAGCTCTGGGCAGCTCAGGGAAGCCCATGGAGGGACGGACAGGTCGGTGTTTGTCTCTCCTGCCATGTCCTGAGTCTGGAGGTGGCAGAGGAACAGGAGGTGGTGGGAAGGGGAAGGGTGGCTTCTGCCTTTAGGCCCTTTGGGCCTGAGCAGACATGCAAAGCTGACTCTCACTCCTCGGGCTTTCCTGATGAGGAACCTCCAACTGTCGCTCCAAGAAGCAGGCAGTGCCCCTCCTCCAGGTGGCTTCTTACAAGTGCCCCCCGGCCCTGGGGCACACGGGGTCCACTTCTGCCTGGGTCCCCTGGCCCCTCCAAAGTCTCCCCTTGGGCAGAATCTAAGCCCCCTGCCAGACTCTGTTGTCCCTGTTCTTGATGGACACAGTTGCTTCCCTGTGTGTCCGGGCTTGTGTGGGGAGTCTTTTGGGGGTGAGCCGGGCACCAGTGCCGGTACCCCACAGCCTGCAGGCAACGAGCGTCAGCTCCCTCTGAGTGGCTCACTCAGGCTGGGGTGAGGAGGTAACCCCAGGCAGGGGTTGGGTGAGCCGGAGTGCGGGCTGCTTGTCACCTGCTGCCTCAGCTCAGAGAGACACAGTCCTGTTGCCTTGGTCACAGCTGCTCTCACAGAGACCTTGTTATGCACCTTCCACAGGACTCCAGGAAGCCACTCGGACTGGTCCTAGCTGACACCGGGGACAGGACAGGCCCATACTGGACAAAGTGGCAGGCATGGCTGTCTGCTCCAGCGCTTTCTTACTTTTGTGGATAAGGGTCAGAGCTGTTACCTGGAACAGGCCCTCTGAGCCCTGTCTGGAGTGGAAAGGGGGCCACTTACAGCCTGCCTGTTGTCATGTCTTCTAATTCTATGACCTTTTTTTTTTAAGATTTTATTTTTAAGAAATCCCTACACCCAAAGTGGGCCTTGGACTTGTAACCCTGAGATTGAGTGTCTCATGCTGTACTGAGCCAGCCAGGAGCCCCTCTATGACCCTCTCTTGATTTAAATTGCTAATTTAATTATATCATGATCTGTATGATGTTGTTGAAACTTGCTCTGTGGTCTCAGACAGGGATAATGTTTTTAAATGTTGCATGTGTGCTTGTTGGGTGCAGGGCTCAACATATGTCTTATTAGGCCCGGCTTGGTGTTGTGTTGTTGAGAACAGCTGTCTGCCTATTAATGTCTGAATGCCAATTATTGGAAATGCTGTGTTCAAAATTCCCAGCACAATTGTGGGTTTATCAGTTTTTGCCTAATATATTTTGAGGTCATGTTATTAAGTGCATTCAAGTAAAGTGTTTTATTTTCCTGGTGAACCATCCATATGTCATTACCATTATTATCACTAATCGCCTCCAGGCACTTTTGCCTCAAAGTGCATTTTCATCTGCCATTTACGTAGCTACTGCAGCTTTATTTTATTGCCTGGCATTTCTGTTCCTTGTTATTTCCCTTCTACCGCCCCGGCCCCCGCAGTTCTTTTATTTTCAGTCTTGCCATGGTCTTATGTCCTGGATGTATCTCTTGTAAGTGCAACATAGCTGGATTGAAAAACAGTCCCATTTGGTTACCTCTGTCATTTGACTCTTTTTAAGTAGGTTTCATGCCCATCACGGAGCCCAATGCAGAGCTTTAACTCACAACCCTGAGATCAAGACCTCAGCTGAAATCAAGACTCGGATGCTTCACTGACTGAGCCACCCAGGCATCCCCCATCATTTAACTCTTAACATTTCTTGTGATCACGGATACATTTGGATTTACCTTACGTTTTATTTTGTGCTTTGTGCTTAACTTCTTCTCTCCCTCCTTCTTCTTTGATTTTCCTTTCCTGACGTCTTTTATGATTTGAGTTTTCGTTCCCTTTCCCCTCTCCCCTGGCTTGCCAATGATGCATTCTCTTCCTACTCTTTTAATGATTATCCCTAAACTTTTTTTTTTAAGATTTTATTTTTAAGTAATCTCTGCACCCCACATGGGGCTCAAACTCACAACCCCGAGATCAAGAGTCACACGCTCTACCGATGGAGCCACCCAGACTCCCTTTCCCCTAAACTTTTAACGTTCATACTTTACAAAGTCTGCAATTAATCTGCATCTCCACCTTCTCCTCGAAATGCAGGGACATCGGCAGGGTTTAATTCTGACCCCATGTTTCTGTCTTACCTGTTTCCCTTGCCCCATGTTTTAGTTTCACCTTTTTACATCCACATTATTTACTATCATAATTATGATTTTATAGTGTTAAGTACTCATTTAGATTTATATATTCACCTGGTTCTTTGTCATCCATTTATTTCCTGCATCTCAGATCCTTTTTCTGGTTTTAATTTCTTCGTTCTGAAGTACATCATTTAGAAGTTGTAGCTGTCAAGATCTGTTAGTGGTATACTAGGGATGTTAGTCGACATGATTGCAGTTAACCCTGCCGTCTGGCATATTTGAAAGTTGTCAAGAGAGTAGGTGCTAAGAGTCCTCATCACAAGGAGAAAACTCTTTTTTTCTTTCTTTCTTTTATTTTTTTGTATCTATAGGAGATGAGGATGTTAACTAAACTTATCGTGGTAATCATGTCACAGTATATATAAGTCAAATTACGTCATACACTTTTTTAATTTTTTATTTTAAAGTTTATTTGGAGAGATTGTTTTATTTGAGAGACATTTTATTTTGAAGTTAATTTTGAAAGACAGAGAGAGAGAGAGTGAGCATGAGCAGGTGAGGGGCAGAGAGAGTGGGAAAGAGAGAACCCCAAGCAGGCTCTGCGCTGTCAACACAGAGCCCAATGCAGGGCTCAAACTCACGACCCTGAGATCAAGAAATGAGCTGAGATCAAGGTCGATGTTTAACCAACTGAGCCACTCAGGCACCCCTATGCTGTACACTTTAAACTTATACAATGCTGTCTGTCAGTTTTATCACAATAAAACTGGAAAAAAATTCTAAGAAAAACCCTATATGAAACAAAACAAAACAAATCTATTGGTAGGAGACTCAGTTTTGCCTGGAAATGTCTGTTTCATGCTCTTTTTTTTTTTTATGGTTTTAAATTTTATATAAATAGTACCATACTCCACAACCTGCTTTATTCTGCCAACATTAAGTTATGTATTCATGTTGTTACATGTAGCTCTATTTCTTTCATTTGAACTCTCCATAGTATTAATTATAGTAATATAGCACAGTGTATTTACCCATAGACTTGCAAGATGCTTTCTCTCTTTTTTTTTTAAATTCATATCCAAGTTAGTTAGCATATGGGACAATAATGTTTTAGGAGTAGATTCCAGTGATTCATCCCCTAGGTATAACACCTCATCCCAACAAGTGTCCTCCTTAATGCCCCTTTCCCATTTAGCCCATCCCCCCCCCCACCTACAACCTCTCCAGCAACCTGTTTGTTCTCCATATTTAAGAGTCTTTCATGTTTGTCCCCCTCCATGTTTTTATATTATTTGTGCTTCCCTTCCCCTATGCTCATCTGTTTTGTATCTTAAATTCCACATATGAGTGAAGTCATATGATATTTGTTTTTCTCTGACTAATTTCGCTTAGCATAATACCCTCTAGTTCCATCCACGTTGTTGCAAATGGCAAGATTTCATTCTTTTTGATGACTGGGTAATACTCCATTGTGTATATATATACCATGAAAGATGCTTTTTCAACTAATGGTTTATTTTAAAATGAGAGTTACTACTATGCTTTTTTTGTGAAAAAATTCAAACACCACACATATAGAATAATGAGCCTCATGTATCCAGCCTCAACAATCAACTCATAGTTGATAGCTTTACATTTATCTCTACTTACTAGATTTTTCTGAGGTAAACGCTATACATTATATAGTTAAATGTCTTAATAGTTCAATGTACATCTCTCAAACATAAGGAATATTTAAAACAGATAACTGTAATATCACAATAACACCGAAAAAGTTAACAATGATTCATTATTATTATGAACTATCCAGTCAGTGCTCGAACATCCAATTGTCTCTTGACTATAATTTTTAACATGGTTTGAATCAGTTCAAATAAGGTCTATTCGCTAAGATTGGCTGATTTGTCTCAAGTTTTTTTTTTAGGGTTCTCCTTCGCTTCTTTTTTTTCTCTTCTTAAAATTTCCTTGTGATTTGTTTGTTGAGGAAACCAAGTCATTTGTCCTGTGAAATCCTCCACAGTCTGAATGCTGCTGATGTCATCCTTCTTGTATCATTTAGAATGTTCTTCTATTCTCTATTTTCCCCGCATATCTGTGGCTGGATCTAGAGGCCACCCTCATCATTGACTAATTGAGTTGAGTAAGAAACTCCACATTGGTAATTATTCTCTCTCAACACTTTGAAGATATTATTGCATTGTCATGATGCTTTGGTTATTGTTGTTGAGAAGTCTGAGGTCAGTGTAGGCAATTTATCTTTTCTGTCCAACTGTCCTTGGCCTTGGAGTCCTACGATTAAATTATTTTTATTTATCTTACTCATTATAATCCCTGAATTGGAAGATTCATGTCCTTCATCAAATCTGGAAAATTCTCAGCCATTACTTTTTGAAAAAATTTCTTTTTCCTTTTCTCTCTGTACTCTCCTACAGGAACTTCTATTAAATGTAAGTTGGCTCTTCTCATTTTGCCTTCCATGTCTCTTATCTTTTCTTTCAGGACTCCCATCTCTGTCTCTCCTGAGTGGTATTCTTAGGAATGTCTTCAGACTTATTTTCCAGTTTATTATTGTTCTTTCAGCTGTGTTTTGTATGCTACTGAACACATCCATTGAGTGTTCCATTTCAATAACCATTGTTTTCCATTTCATAAATGCTATTTAGTTCATTTTCCTGCATGCCTGGTAACATATTTTAATAATATCTTGCTCCTTTGCTACACTTTGATTCCTTCCTTTATTCTTGTTTAAAAAAATGTTTATTCATTTTGAGAGAGAGAGAGAAGTGTGTGCACAGAGGAGGGACAGAGAGAGGGAGAGAGAGAATCCCAAGCAGGTTCCCACTGTCAGCGCAGAGGCTGATATGGGGCTCAAACACAGGAACCCTGAGATCATGACCTGAGCCTAAATCAAGGGTCAGACACTTAACTGACTGAGCCACCCAGGCACCCCCGATTCCTTCTTTTATTCTTTACTAAATTTAAAGATACTTATTTTATAATCTGATCAACTTGTTCTGTTATTGAGAGTTCTTAGGAGTCCAGTTCAATGGCTCACTGTTTCCTTTGACTCTTGCTCACAAAGGCTAGTTTCTTCACTTGCTTTGTGGTTTTGGATTATGCATCCCTATCGGCGGTGCCTCATCTGTAGAGCACATGCAGCCCAGATTGAGGGTGTGTTCATCCAAAGCAACTTTATATTTGCATTTTCCAGATGCATCCAGGGTATTAATGCTTGAGACAGTTATTTTCTTATTTCTTGGCAGTTGGTTTCTTGGACGATGAATGAGGGCACCTCTGTGGCTGTGTTATTCTCATGGGAACATTATGAGACAGTCCGGACAAACTCCTTTGTCATTTTGCCTCCGGAAAGATTTTTATTTATCTCTGAAGTCAGCCCTTTAGAGTCTCTGGCTTTGTGGGGGGCTCAGTTCTAACTCAGTGCTCAGGGCATGTCTCCTGCCCTCACGGCAGGTGGGCTCTCTTCCTTGTATTCTTCCCTCTCAATCCAGCATGTCTTGTATATGTTCCTGGAGCATAAGAGCAAAGAGAAGGATGGCTCCGGTGCCCCATGTGGGGCACGTTTTGGAACAAACACAAGTGCAGGAAGTGAGGTCTTGAATATGAATGATCTTGATGGGTTCCAGGGTCGGTGGCATCACACACGATGGCAGTGGCCAAACACCCCATCCTGTGCATTTCTTGGGAGGCCATCTAGAAGAGGCAGAAGATTTTAGTCACTGCCAAATGCTTTGTTTTCTCTAAAGGCTCTAATTTAGCTCTTGGATAAGAAAAACCCTCTCTAGAACTCTCCTGGCTCATTTCATGCTGAGGAGCCAACCCTGTGTCAGCCACTGGGCGGGCAGGAGAGCAGTGGGAGCAGAAGGCCCCATAGAGAGTGAACCCGCTGTCATGAGTAAGTGCTGGCCTCCAGGGCAGGTCTTGCCTTTGTCGGAGTGGTAAAACCACGAGGACTCCCCGGGTACCCAGAGTGGGTTTTTAAATGTCAGGCATGTGGTAGGTGGTTGTGTTAATATTACCACCCATATGGATTTTAAATTATAGCCTCAGTGAAAAGCAAGGATTACAGTGTGGCTTGCAGAGGCCTTCCTGGATCCCCCAGAGCCTGAGCGGGATCCGAGAGGCAACCACGAGTGGGCTGTTCCTGCAACGTGATGTCAAGACAACCCCAAGGGACCCCCAAGGATGTTTGAAAGTGCCTTCTGTGTGACAGAACATATGGCCAGAACATATTTCACTCAAAACTAAATTTTTTTTAATGTTTATTTATTTTTGACAGAGAGAGAGAGAGAGAGAGGGTTGGGGAGGGGCAGAGAGAGAGGGAGACACAGAACTCAAAGCAGGGCTCCAGGCTCCACGCTGCCAGCACAGAGCCTGACATGGGGCTCAAACTCACAAGCTGTAAGATCATGACCTGAGTGTTGGACTCTTAGCTGACTGATCTACCCAGGCACCCCTAAAACTAAATTTTTAAAAAGAAAACATACAAACTGTTTTGGCTTTTGGTGGAGTCAGAGAGAGACAAGTTACACCCTCCTCCAGGGTGTGGAAGCAATTTCCATAAATAGATTATTCCGGAAGAGCAGCATGGGGCTCTGTGAGCAAATGACCTCCTGCTCCCTGCTAGCCCTGCCTCAAGGGAGACCAGGGGACAGGAGCCATAACTGTGATCCATCCGGGCAGCAGGTGGGCACCAAAGTTGTGTCTCACTATAATCCCGAGCACCACTGCCAGGTGAGGCTTCCCCAAACACTTGCTATCCTCACCCTGCCCTGAAGCTCTTGAGATGAGTTGCAGGATGCTAGACACACCTCTGGGCTTTGATGCAGACACATGGAGGTTTGGGTCTGTCTAGACCTCAGTTCGGTTCAGCACTTGACTCTGGCAAGCAGTCCAGGACCTTGAGGTCTTCATGTAAACACGACAGATGGAATAGCTATCTTGCTGGGTCAGGGTTAGGTAGGAAGGATGCTGTGGGCCTTTCCCTGCAGTAATTAATGAAGCAGGTGGCATGGGTAACCAGTCAGCACTAACTGCAGTCCAGTAAATCCGAGGGGGGCCACACTGATTTCTGAGTCACGGGTTAGTGTGGTTCTGAGGACAGGAACCACTTGTGGGCTGGTCCTGGGGGATTGAGCCATTCCAAAGTCATGGCTCAGATGGGAAAAGGGCAAAAGGGACTGGGGTGAAGTCCAGGTGGCCTCAGAGGCCACTGGCAGAGAGGAAGTGCACAGCGTGGTGTGTGGGCTGCAGCTGGGCCCGAGTCCTGGCCTCCCTGCTGACATACTGCAGGACTTGGGAAGTGACCAGGCCTCCCTGTGCCCGGATCCTCACTGGCCCGGATCCTCACTGGCCCGCCTCTGGTGGCAGTGGTGACCTCTCAGAACTTCCTGGGAGGCTGTCTGGCCCTGGGAAGAAGGTCTATTATCATGATTCTCTCTGAGTCTGTTTCTTCCCTCCCTTCCCCCTGCCGGCACATTCTGTCTTACCAGAGCCCGTGCTGACCTGCGGCTCCTGAGGACACAGCTTCTTCACTTTCCCGTGTGGCCCTGATGCTCCCCATGGCTTCTGTTCCCCATCTCAGCTCATGCTGGAGCCGGCTCGGCCCTGGCTGCCATCTGGTCCCATGCTGGCTCATGGGAGCTGACTGTTGTGTTTTAAGCTATGCTCAGAATCGGTCATGGCAAACACGACTCCAGTGGCCTCTGATGCCAGCTTCCCGGAGTTGGGCCAAGTTTTACGGGTTAAGGACGCCGTCCTTTGCAAGACTGCCCTCACTTCAGACACCTGGCACCAGTTCAAGGGTCCCCAGGCCACCCTCACATCTGATCACCTGGCTACAGATTTAGGGGTTCTCACCACCCCCTCAGATTCAATAATTACTAGAAGACTCACAGAACTCAAGAGATTGCTGCACTTATGACTGCAGTTTTATTATGATGCAGGGATGCTAATCAGAACCAGTCAAGGTGAGAGATGCATCAAGGGGAGATGCCCCCAGGGATACATTATCTTCCTGGCACATCGACGACGTTGCCGGCCAAGGAAGCTCACCCGAGCTTTGGTGTCAGAGTTTTTATTGGGATTTCATTATGTGGTCATGATCGATCAAACTGGGGGCCATGTGACTCCATTTCCTGCCCCCTTTCCCCCCAGGGTCAGGCTGATATCATATCACTCAAAATCCCAACCCTGTAATCACATGGTTGGTTTCTCTGGCATCACCGGCCTCCTTCCTGAGTCACCTTGCTAGCATAAACCATCAGGTGTGGTACAAGGGATCTGCCATAGATAACACTGGGGACATTCCAGGGGTTTAGGGGCTGCCTCCCAGGAACCAGGGGCAAAGGCCAGACTGTTTCTCTATTATATATAATAAACTCCAAGTTAGTGCCCATTGTGTCTCCAACCACTGCTCCTTTCCATGGTTCCCCACCCCTGTTTCTAAGAGCAAACACTGGACAGACCAGATTCATCTTTCCCCACCAGGCAATGTCCCAATTTGGGAGTAAACCTCTGATCAAGTGTTGATGGTTCAGTCAAGGGGGACAGGAGATGGGACATCTAGTCTTTCTTCAACTATAGCCATGAAGTGGCCAATTCCCTGTCACCAGGGCTCCGGGAGCAGAGGGTACCCTGACTGGTATATTTGCTGTGTTAGGGAAGAAATGTCAGATATGCAGTCAGGTGGGGTGGTTTTCATTTTGGCTCCTTAAGGTGCTTTGACATCACACTTTTCTCCAGGGAGGCTCATCTTGTCTCTCTCTCTTTCTTAAAAAAATTTCTTCACCAGTGTTCTCAGTCTTGTGGCCCATGCACACAGCCTGCCCTGTGGGGTCTCCTTCCCACCTGCAGTTCACTATTCTGAGGCTAAGACCAAGGAGGTGGATCAAGTACACACTTCAGAAATCAAGACATCAACATTTTTCTTGGGGCACCTGGGTGGCTCATTTGGTTAAGCCTCTGACTTTGACTCAGGTCAAGATCTCGTGGTTTGTGAGTTCAAGCCCCACATCCGGCTCTGTGCTGACAGCTGGGAGCCTGGAGCCTACTTCGGATTCAGTGCCTCCCTCTCTCTCTGCCTCTCCCCACTCATGCTCTGTCTCTCTCTCTGTCTCTCAAAAATAAATAAACATTAAGAAAAAGACAATTGTCTCAAAAACAACAAATATTATGAAGCATCTACTTTGTAGTAGGTTACGAGGAGGAAGAAGTGTATAAAGCTCCAGAATGGCTGTCTGATGGAAAGAAAAAATGAGCCACATATGCAATTCTACAGCCACACTAAAAATGTAAGAAGAGAAAGGCCAAATTAACTTTAATCATGTGTTTTTAATTTCTTTTTAAATGTTTATTTATTTTTGAGACAGAGACAGAGCATGAATGGGGGAGGGTCAGACAGAGAGGGAGACATAGAATCCAAAGGAGGCTCCAGGCTCCGAGCTGTCAGCACAGAGCCCGACACAGGGCTCAAACTCACAGACCTTGAGATCATGACCTGAGCTGAAGTCGGACACTCAACTGACTGAGCCACCCAGGCGCCCCTTAATCATGTGTTTTAAAAAAATTTTTAATTCAAGTGAGTTAACAGGGTAGTCTTGGCTTCAGGAATAGAGCCCAGTGATTCATCTCTTACATATGAAACCCAGTGCTCATCCCAACAAGTGCCCTCCTAATGCCCGTCACCCATTTAACCCATCCCCCCCACCTACCTCGCCTCTTAACCCAATAAACCCAAAATATCTTTTCAATATGTAATTGATGTAAAAATTACTAATGAGATATTTTACAACTTGTTTTTCAATGTGTTCAAGATCTGCTGTGTACTTTATGCTCACAGCACAGCTCAGTGTGAACAAGCCCCAACTCAAGTGCTCAACAGCCTTCTGGGGTCAATGGCTGCTGTATTAGATACACAACTACATGTTTATTATATATATATATATATAAAACATAATTTAATATATTTAATGTTATAACATATATATAGTATGTGTGTATATGAACACATGTATATACGTATGCATATGTGTGTATATATATGTATGTACATATATGATCTGTTTTCTCTCGTAGAGTAACAACATTGGAGAAAAGCATCCTCAGGAGGCCCCGAGCCTATATCCTGGTTCCACTGCTTCCTGGCAAGTTACTAGTCTTCCCAAGCCACTGCTTTCTTCCCTTGTGTCACACGGGTAATAATACCTACACAGAATGGTTGGGAGGGGTAAATGAGACTCTATATGGCACGGGGCAGGTGATTAATAAATAGCTTATTCCCCTGTTCTCAGATACTTGAAGTAGGGACACGGATAAGGATGGTAAGTTGGATCCTGACCCACTTTGACCAGAATTACTCCTCTTCTTCTTCTTCTTCTTCACTAGGAAAAAGTATTATTTTAACAACGTTATTAACAGTAGGTACTATACTTACTCCTGACCTTGAAGTTCCAGCTAATGCATGCTGGAAGCTAGATTCAAACCCTGGTCTGTCTCATGCCAGAGCTCACACACTTAACAGTTCAACATCCTACCTCCCTTCAAAACTCAGCTGGGAAGACAGAAGAATAATGAACAAACGTACAAAAGATCCTTAATTCTGTGAATAATTCTTTGTCTTAACTTAGCTACCTTATATTGATTAAATCTCTCAATAAAAATGTGTTTTAATGTCTGAAACGTGTTTAATTTGTTTTTTTAGATAAATATTACTTTTTAAAAATTAGTTCTGATAGGTGTTTATTTTTATTTTTTTATTATATCTTTAAAAAAATTTTTTTTAAACTTATATCCAAGTTAGTTGGCATATAGTGCACTAATGATTTCAGGAGTAGGTTCCAGTAATTCAACCCCTATGTATAATCCCAGTGCTCATCCCAACAAGTGTCTTCCTTAATGCTCCTTACCCATTTAGCTCATCCCCCACCCACATCCCCCACAGCTCTCAGTTTGTTCTCTGTATGAGTCTTTTATGTTTTGTCCTCCTCCTTGTTTTTATATTATTTTTGTTTCCCTTCCCATATGTTCATCTGTTTTGTATCTTAAATTCCACATATAAGTTAAGACATATTTGTTTTTCTCTGACTAATTTCACTTAGCATAATACACTCTAGTTCTTTCCATGTAGTTGCAAATGGCAAGATTTCATTCTTTTTGATTGCCGAGTAATACTCCATTGTGTGTGTATATATATATATATATACACACACACACACACACACACATTGTATATACAATATATATATACACCGTGTGTGTGTGTGTGTGTGTGTGTGTGTACCACATCTTTATCCATTCATCTGTTGATGGACATTTGGGCTCTTTCCATACTTTGGCTATTGTAAATAGTGCTGCTATAAACATTGGGGTGTATGTGCCCCTTTGAAACAGCACATCTGGATCCTTTGGATAAATACCTAGTAGTGCAATTGCTGGGTTACAGGGTAGTTCCATTTTTAATTTTTTGAGGAACTTCCATACTGTTTTCCAGAGTGGGTGCGCCAGTTTGCATTCCCACCAGCAGTGCAAAAGAGAGCCTCTTTCTCCTCATCCTTGCCAACATCTGTTGTTGCCTGAGTTAATTTTAGCCATTCTGACTGGCGCGAAGTGTGGTATCATTGTGGTTTTGATTTGTATTTCCCTGATAATGAGTGATGTTGAGCATTGTTTCAGGTATCTGTGAGACATCTGGATCTCTTCTTTGGAGAAATGTCTATTAATGGCTTTTGCCCATTTCTTCACTGGATTATTTGTTTTATGGGTGTTGAGTTTGGTAAGTGCTCTATAGATTTTGGATACTAACCCTTTATCTGCTATGTCATTTGCAAATATCTTCTCCCATTCCATCAGTTTCCTTTTAGTGTTGCTGATTGTTTCCTTTGCTGTGCAGAAGCTTTTTATTTTGATGAGGTCCCAATAGTTCATTTTTGCTTTTGTTTCTCTTGCCTCCAGAGACGTGTTGAGTAAGAAATTGCTGCGGCCAAGATCAAAGAGGTTTTGCCTGCTTTCTCTTAGGGATTTTAATGGCTTCCTGTCTTACATTTAGGTCTTTCATCCATTTTGAGTTTATTTTTGTGTATGGTGTAAGAAAGTGGTCCAGGTTCATTTTTCTGCCTGTCGCTGTCCAGTTTTTCCAACACCACTTGCTGAAGAGACTGTTTTTATTCCATTGGATATTCTTTCCTGCTTTGTGAGAGGTTAGCTGGCCTCACATTTGTGGGTCCATTTCTGGGTTCTTTATTCTGTTCCATTGATCTGAGTGTTTTTGTGCGAGTACCATACTGTCTTGATGATTACAGCTTTGTACTACAGCTTGAGGTCTGGGATTCTGATGCCTCCTACTTTTTTTTTTTTTTTCTTCTCAAGATTGCTTTGGCTATTTGGGGTCTTTTCTGGTTCCATAAAAATTTTAGGATTATTTGTTCTAGCTCTGTGAAGAATGCTTGTGTTACTTTGATAGGGATTGCATTGAATATGTAGATTTCTTTGGGTAGTATCAACATTTTAACAATATTTGTTCTTCCTATCCAGGAGCATGGAATCTTGGTTGAATTCATGGATCAGTTCTAGCAGATTTTTGGTGGAATCTTTTGGGTTTTCCATATAGAGTATCATGTCATCTGTGAAGAGTGAAAGTTTGACTTCCTCCTGGCTGATTTGGGTGACTTTTATTCCTTTGTGTTGTCTGATTGCTGAGGCTAGGACTTCCATACTATGTTGAATAACAGTAATGAGAGTGGACATCGCTGTTGTGTTCCTGACCTTAGGGGGAAAGCTCTCAGTTTTCCCCCATTAAGGACGATATTAGTGGTGGGTCTTTTGTATATGGCTTTTATGATCTTGAGGTATGATCCTTCTACTTCTACTTTCTTGAGGGTTTTTATCAAGAAAGTCTGCTTTATTTTGTCAAATGCTTTCTCTGCATCTATTGAGAGGATCATGTGCTTCTTGTCCTTTCTCTTATTGATATGATGTATCACATTGATTGTTTTGTGGATATTGAACCATCCCTGCATCCCAGGTAAAAATCCCACTTGGTAGTGGTGAATAATTCTTTTAATGTATTTTGATCTAGTTGGCTAGTATCTTGTTGAGGATTTTTGCATCCATATTCATCAGGGAAATTGGTCTGTAGTCCTCCTTTTTAGTGGGGTCTTTCTGATTTTGGAATCACCACTTTAACCAGAATTCTAATCAAATCACAAGGTCACATCCAGTCAACAAAGACCAGTGTCTGTTGTGTGGGCTAAGGTTTCCAAGTGTGTATCAGCTAGGAGGCTAGTTTCACAGGCTGTCTGTATAACCTTGTTAATGTATCAGAGTTATCTATGATCAATTACATTTGGGGAACAATCAGGTTTCTTTCCTGCAGGACTTCTCAAGGCCTGAATATGTTAGCATATTAGTAGGCTTTGTGAATCTCTAAAAGTGAGATATGTCCAGATGTATTTGACCATGTAGTCTTTTTTTTATAGAACATCTCAAGGAGAGATGGGCAACATCTTTTTAAGCTTCCTGCCATATATATTATATGTGTATATATAATATACATATAATATATTTATATACAGACATATATGTGTACACACACACACATATACTTTGTGTATGTTAAAATAAATTTATTTTTATTTTTTAAATGTTCATTTTTGAGAAAGAGAGAGAGAGAAAACAAGTGATTAGGGAAGGGGCAGAGAGAGAGAGAGAGACAGAAGATCCAAAGTAGGCTCTGCTCTGACAGCAAAGAGCTGGATGCAGGGCTCAAACTCACAAACTGTGAGATCAAGATCTGAGTTGAAGTTGGACTGAATCACCCACGCGCCCCAACAAAAATTTAATTTCTCTTAGATGAATGCTTAAAAGAGGGATTTCAAGGTCATATAGTAATTACAATTTTAACTTTATAAGAGACTGCCAGACTGTTTTCCAGAATGGCTGCACCAGCAAAGTATGAGAGTTCCAATTTTTCCACATTTTCTTTCTTTCTTTCTTTCTTTCTTTCTTTCTTTCTTTCTTTCTTTCTTTCTTTCTTTCTTCTTTTCCTTTCTTTCTTACTTTATTCATTAAATATTTATTTAGCACTCCACAGTGGAGCCATGTTTACCAAAGGTGGGGTCTCATAGACCATCAGCACCAGCATATCTGGGAATTTTTTTTTCCTTTATAGTAAGTGCACTCCTTAATCCCCACAACCTGTTTAACCCACCCCCCCCCCACCCACCTCCCCTCTGGTAACCATCATTGTTTTCTATGGTTAAGAGTCTATTTCTTGGTTTACCTCTCTCTTTTCACCCATGCTACTGTGTTTTGTTTCTTAAATTCCACATATGAATGAAATCATATGGTATTTGTCTTTCTCTGACTGACTTATTTCATTTAGCATTATACTCTCTAGATCCAACCACATTGCTGCAAATGGCAAAGATTTCACTCTTTATGACTAATATTCCATTAGTATGGAATAATATACTAATATACTAATATTCCTTTCATCTATACACCTTTCATGTATACACCTATACATCTTTCTTATCCATGCATCTATTTATGGGCACTTGGGCTGCTTCCATAGTTATTATTCATAATGCTGCAATAAATATAGGGGTGCATGTATCCCTTTGAATTAATGATTTTATATTTTTAGGGTAAATACCCAGTAGCTGCAATTATTGGATCATAAGGTATTCTTAGTTTTAATTTTTTGAAGAAGCTCTATACTGTTTCCCACAGTGGCTGTACCAGTTTGCATTCTCACCAACAGGGCAAGGGGGTTCCCCTTTATCCACATTGTCGCCAACACTGGTTGTTTCTTGTGTTTTTGATTTTAGCCAGACAGGTGTGAGATGATATCTCATTGTAGTTTTGACTTGCATTTCCCTGCTGATGAGTGATGTTGAGCATCTTTTCATATGTCTGTTGGCCATCTGGATGTTTTCTTTGGAGAAATATCTGTTCATGTCTTCTACGCATTTTTTCATTGGATTTTTGTTGTTGTTGTTTTTTGAGTGTTGAGTCATACCAGTTCTTTATATATTTTGGGTACTAACCCTTTATCAGATATGTCATTTGCAAATATCTTCTCTCATTCAGTAGGTTGCCTTTTAGTTTTGTTGATTGTTTCCTTTCTTGTGCAGAAACTTTTTATTTTGATGTAGTCCCCTGTGATTTATATTAGTTATTTAAGAATCATAAGCATGCCTTGGCTTGTCTTTATTTCCCTGGTCACACTGGTTTGGGTTTAACAAGTTAAAAGCAGTTTATGCTCAAATGAAAAGACTGTCTGTGGGGGCAGCTGGGTGGCTCAGTTGATTAATCATCTGACTTTGGCTCAAGTCATGATCTCGCAGTCTGTGAGTATGAGCCCCATGACAGGCTCTGTACTGAGAGTGCGGAGCCTGGAGCTTGCTTTGAGTTCTGTGTCTCCCTCTCTCTCTGCCCCTCCCCTGCTCACATGCACACTCTCTCTCAAAAATAAATAAACATTAAAAAAACAACAACAAAAAGAAAGATTGCCTATAAATATGAGTCTTAAGGTACGTTAGATTAAATATCCCAAATTTGTAGAATGATGCTGTATTAGGGCTAGAAGACCCAGAGGGGATGCTTGGTTCCACCTCTCCTCTTCCGGCCCTCCTGAGCTTAGGCACATGGCTTGACTACCTTCTTCCCATGACCCGTGGTTGTGCCGAGAAACCAGCTCCTTCACTGGGGACCAACTGTTGATAGTCCTTCCTTACCCAGGCCAGGTGTGTATCTTGGAGCAGGTCCCATCCTTTCCACATGGCAGCCCCTCATTCAACACGTGTGGATGCTGCTTCTGTCTCCGTGAAGTCTTGTCTTTTCCAGGTCTTCTCTCAGCCATGACTCATGCTGTGGCTTTCAACTCCCTTGCCACCGTGGCCCCTTCCTTCTTCCTTTGGATGTGCTCCATCTGATGTGTTCTTAAAGCATGATCCTCAGAGCTGGGTCCAGGACCCAAGGGAAACGCTGAGGTGGGCTTGGCCAATGCCTCCTTTGTTCAAGGTGTTGTCCACCTACTGAGGCAACCAAGATGTGGTCAGCCCTCTGGAAACCTGGCAAAGGCTTAGCCCCATCTTTCCTCCCACACGAACCACCCTTCACCCTGGGTCTTCCCCCCACATTCTGTCCCTGCCAGATTTTACCTTTGCTGGCTTCAGCCTGTTGGGCCGATGGGATCACTTTTATATCCTGGTTTTGTTAACTCAAGCGCAGCATGGCTCTGCAGGCCCTGTGTGGGTCACAGTTTTGGCAACCACAACCCCTATGTCCGTGCAAGTCTTTGACAGAAACATACGGAGCTGATGGCCACAGGCTCTCCAGCCTCTGCATGGGTACTGGGTCCTGTTGCATTGCTCTCCACTCTTCACCGCTCGGAGTCCCTGTGACTGAGGGCGTCTGCCCCTCTCCTCTGTCTCCCAGGTCGGCCCCCCCCCCCGCCCCACCACCGTAGCAGTTCTCTGGGGTTACTGCTCGTCTCGAACCCCCTCCGGATGCTCACCAGGCCCTGGCTGCTGTGGCCTGCATGGCAAACCCCCTCTCTGCCTCATATGCCCCCTCTCTTGCTGCCTGAGCTTCAAGACCCTGCCTGACATTCCCGCTCTTTCTGTGGAACTCTGCCAGATGCAGTGTGGACAAGGGAGAAGCCCCCTCTCCCCCACTCTGAGCCTCTCTTGGCCCCTCACTCTGAGTCTTTGCAGATGGGGCACAGACGTGGGGCTCATGTCCCTCCAGGGACTCTGTGCAAAACTTTCTCCTTACCTGCCTGGGGGGTTCCTCTGGCTGCGTTTAGTTTGGGACAATCATGGCTGGAGAATTGTTGCCTTTTCCCACGGGCTTTCTTCTTCTTTCTCTTAGTCTTCACCACCTGCCTCCTGGATTGCGTTTATTATCCCCAAATTCCAGATAAGAAAACAGAAGCTCAGAGATTAAATAGCTTGCTCAAAAATTACAACGATGGTAAATCGCAGGTCTAGGTTTGAATCCAAGTTGCCCACGCAGTCAGGAGATATTAACTGGGCACCTACTGCAAGCTGTCTGCTTCCAAAGCCCATGTGTTTTGCATGTAGTGAGCTGCCTCTCAAACTGCGAAGTAGGACTGGACAGAAGGAGAGGCCTGGGGTGGGGGCCAGGCCGGCAAGGGAGGCACTGCCCCAGTCCCACCACTAGGTGGAGCTGCTGGCCCGACCGTCCCAGGCCAGAGCGGGATAAACTGCCAATCCCCACTCAGCCCCTCTCGGGGCCCACGTTGTTCCTGGAAGAGGGGGAGCTCCAGTCATGCCAAGGAGAGTACTTTCAAGCGGCCAGGAAGCCACCAAGAGAGTTACTGCATCACAGAAATCTGGAGCCTGAGGGGACTTGGGGATCCCAGTCTCAAGATGTGCACTTTGATTTCTCACAAGTTGCAGCTCTAGAAGTGTCCAGGAAGCTCCAGAAGACTCCAGAAGGCGGGTGGGGCCAAGAAGAAGATGTTGGCAGATAGACCTTTGGCCCCACTTCTACTGGCAGGAGGTCGATGGAGATGATCCTGGAACTGTGGAATTAATTTTTCGAGTTTCTTCTTTTTTTTTCCTGCAAACTTAATTTTGAAAAATTTCAAGCCTATAGAAAAATTGAAAGAATAGTACAGGGAACACCTATTTCTGTCTCACCAAGATTCACTACTTAACATGTGGTCATCCCTGACTGGTCTCTTTCTCACACTGTGTGTGTGTGTGTGTGTGTGTATAAAACATAACAGTTGCAGACATGGTACTTCTCTTCTGAACATTTCATCGTGTCTCCCTCTTTTTTTTAATGGGAACTCTATTTTACTATATATATATATATATATATAGTTTCAGGAGGAGGACCCAGTGATTCATCACCTACATATAACACCCAGTGCTCATCCACAAGTGCCCTCCTTAATGCCCATCACCCATTTAGCCCATCCCCACACCCAACTGCCCTCCAGCAAACCTCAGTTTGTTCTTTAAGATTTTCTTATGGTTTGCCTCCCTCTCTGTTTTTATTTTTCCTCCCCTTCCCCTATGTTCATTTGTTTTTTTTCTTAAATTCCACATATCAACATGCCTCTCCTAAAGACAAGGACATTCCCTGACACAGCCCTGATGCTGTTCTTGGTGGTATTGCTTTTTAAGAAGGGAAAATGTACTTGGCTTAAGAACTTGAAAAATCCCCAGTGAGATCTGGTTGCCAAGAATGAAAACATTAGGAAGCCAGTTTAAAAGATTCATCCCTCCCTCACGTGTTTTGAGAGAAATTTTAGACTTGGCAGCAGATTCGGCTGGGTGCCCCTGAGGATAGGCTTGTGTCTGACCACCACCCACCAAGAGGTGGATTTACAAAAGATAGAGCTCCTGGGGCCTTGGCAGGCAGGGGCTGTGTGCATGGTGGATAACACAGGCATGGCGGAAGACACAGCATGGCGGCCACCCTGCCTTGGCCCAGCACCAGGCCAGTGGGTCCAGAGGCAGCGCTCACAAGGTTCTGAACGCAAGGACATAGCCCACCGTGGGGTCCAGGAGCAGGAAGAGGCTCAGCTGCCCCCAAAAAGGGCCTGGGGGAGTGATTCTCAGAGAAACATTGGCTGGGGCAGAACACTGAAGAAATGTCTTTTTCCAAAGCAGGGAACTGGGGTAGGGGCTAGTGATCAGCATGGGGTGCTAGCATTGCCCTTGCTTAAAGGAAGCAGGGAGTGGGAGCTCTGGAGAGGGAGTTTGACACCACATTTCCTCTTGGACAGGATAAGGGAGAAGGCAGAGCACAGAGCTGGGCCGAAGGCCCACTGTTCCAGACCCAGCTTGAGCTGGTTGGCACATGAAGGGCAGTGAGGAGCTGCCATTTGCTTTCTGGGAAGGAAACTTCCATTGAGACATGTAGCCCCAGCCTGAGTGGAAGCTTCTAGGGACTACTACCCTAATCACTGCCCTGGCCAAGAAGGCTCTGTGCTATTGCTGGGCCCTGTTGGAAGACAGGTGGACCTTTGGGAGGTCAGGGACCCTCTCTAGGTTGCTGCTTGTATGTTCCGCGACCTCTGGAAGGATCTCTGAGTTTCTGTCCACACCCTTCAACCTGTCCTGGGCAGTCTGTCTTGATTGCACGCCATGAGATCAAGCTTGGTTTTCAGGCCTCTTGACATTTGAAGGCAGATCAGGGAAGGAGGACACACATTCAAACTGTTCTTAAAATAAATATGTACATAGATATACTCAGCCAGGAATCAATCCAGACTAATTGGGCATTGATATTTGGCAAAGGTCCCACACCACAGAGGTGGGAAGGGGCCTAGGTGATGTCTGTTCCCCAGCACGCACAGGCAGCAGGGGCCTGGGCTCGCTGGGCTCTCAGTGCCCTGGGGTACATGGTCCATGTGCTTTGATGTCCCGTCCTGCCTTTGGTGGTCTGCTCTCCACCCGCTGTTCTCCTGGCAGATGCCATGTCTGGACAGAGGCCACGTCTCTTGGTGTGTGCTATTTCAGCAGAGGCACCCGTGTTCTGAGGGCAGGGCTGTGTCTGGGGTCTTTTATCTAAGAAATCTCCCTGGGGACGCAGAGCAGCTGGTGTCTCCCCTTCTCTTTGCAGCCCATCCCTAGCTTCTTTGGAAACACGCTGCTGTTCCCTTTTGCCTTCCTCGTGGGATGGACACACCAGCAGGGAGCTTGCGCACAAACTTTCCTGTGTCCGTGTGTTGGCGGACCCAACAGTGATGGAACTTCAGGGCCAATGGAGGACCGACCACTCCTTCTGTGGGAACAGCCGACCTCCTGCTTCAGATGCTGGATGTGAAGCTGGTGGGTAATCATGGCGCCAAAGTGAGACCTAGGGATGCCCGGCCACCGCCACGGGGGAGTGGTTTCTCCCACTGTTTGGTCTTCGGAGCTCGTTAAACTCTTGAAAGTGCTAAAAGTCCTAAAGAGCTTTAGCTCATGTTGATCATATTTATAGATATTTAGGATATTAGAAATTAAAATAAAAAATAACTAGAAAACGTAATCTTTTCATTGAGTACTTTTATTCTCTGGCCCTTAGTATCCTCAGCTGCTTCAAAATGTGCCCTCTGCCATCTGTCACCTCTGCTCCTTGCTCAGAGGCTGCAGGCTTTCGTTTGATCTACCCCTTCTTTGCAGGTGCCCCGGCAGCAGAAGTCTCACTCAGCCAGTGCAGCTGGTCTCAGGGAGGAAAAGTAATAGGTGATCTCAGTATGTCTTACTAAAGTGTACATGACTGCTAGCCTCATCTCGTCTAGGAAAAACCTCATCAGAAGAGGAGTCAGATTAATACAAATAATTCCCTCCCTCTTTGGCTTTTCCAGCAACATGACAATTGAATGAACATTCTACCCATCTATGTGGGAGTCTTTAGCCTCCAATTTCCTAGGCCCTGTCTGCTCTGCAGAGCTGCCCCTGCTTTTCCACTTTAAGCCCTTCCAAACGATTTCCCTGCCTTGGAGCCCTGCACGGTGTCTGCTCGTGAATGCATGTGCAGCCATCGGCACCATGCTTGGCACAAGGTTGGCACCCAACACCTGAGCCCTTGAGCGAATGAGCAAAGTGCCTGTCACACGTCAGGACTTCCATGAGGGCACAGCTGGGCTTCACATCTAGCCTAATGGAGTTTGGTTTGCATTAAAGCTGCAGGTCTCAAACTTTTTGGTCTCGGCTTCCTTTTCTTTTCTTTAAAAAAAATTTTTTTTAATAACGTTTACTTATTTTTGAGACAGGGAGAGACAGATCATGAACAGGGGAGGGTCAGAGAGAGGGAGACACAGAATCTGAAGCAGGTTCCAGGCTCTGAGCTGTCAGCACAGAGCCCAACGCGGGGCTAGAACTCATGGACCGCGAGATCATGACCTGAGCCACCCAGGCGCCCCTCGGCTTCCTTTTCAATGTTCAAAATGACTCAGGACCCCAAGGAGCTTTTGTTTGTGTGGACTATATCTATCGATATTTTACCTCTTCAAACCTGAGAACGTTTTAAATATTTATTAATTCATTAAAAAAAATAAAGCCATTGCATACAAACATAAAAAGCATATTTTTTTTTATGAAAAATAACCACATGTCTCCAAAATAAATTTAGTGCCATTTTTTACAGTTAATATCTGGTTTAATATCTGGGGTGCCTGGGTGGCTCAGTCGGTTAAGCCCCCGGCTCGTGATCTCTGCTCAGGGGATGATGTCGTGGTTCTTGAGTTCGAGCCCCACATGGGGCTCTGTGCTGCTGGTGTGGAGCCTGCTTGGGATTCTGTCTCTCCTCTCTGCCCCTCCCCTGCTTGTGCTCTTTCTCTCTCAAAATAAATAAATAAACATAAACACACATAAACTATCTGGCTTAATGGAAAACAGTTGGACCTTCCTGCCTCTGCCGGCAATACATTGTTGGAGGTTATGCTGGTTGAAGTGTTGGGGAAAATATGCCGCTGGAGTAGGGGGTGGATTTTCTTTCATAGCCTTTCAGGTACTTGGAGATTGGCTTCTTTGTTACTGCACTGAAATGTGACATGTGGTGGCTTCTTAAAAGTTAACTTCCACATGGAATCTGAAACCATTCATCCTGTTTGTCCTGAAGCCACTGGTCTAACTTGCCTTTTGAACAATGTCTTTTCCCCTGACGTGTGCTGTCGTGCACGGGTCCTTAGGAAGATTCACAGAGTTACCCAGTGTTTTCCCGCTTCTGACTCTCCTCTTCATCACAGAGTATCACAAATCAAATTTGCTAACAAGACCACCAATGTCAGAAAAGACTCCAAATATCTGGAGGCTTGTCAAGCCTAGGATGGCAGGTACAGTTTTCACAAGATTCTAATTTTTGCCTGAATGCTCAAATTTTATTGTTGCCAACAAACACCGTCATGGTTTCCGTCGAAATGACAGGCTCACTTTGTTCATTTTCCAAGAAATGTCTGTCAAATACCCAAGTCCAAATAATCATTGTGAGATTTCATTCTCTCAAGTAAAAATGGTATTCTACGCAAAAAAAAAAAAAACCCCAAAAAAACCCAAACAAACCGAAAACAAAAACAAAAGTGGCCAGATCGACTTGCAGTGCAGGTGATTTCTTTGCGACAACTGCCACACTTGGGCATGCAATAAATGTTCTGTGCCAACTAGAATTTAATGCAATGAATATATTTTACTGCTTCCTCAAGGGAAATCTCAAGGAGAATGGGCACTCATAAAAATTTGTGAGTGTGCGTGGTGGAGAAGCAAAAGACTATGATTTGGAGCTGTTGCCCGAGTTGTGCAAAGCCTCAGCATCTTTACCCACCAATGTGTGTGACCGCCAGTGCAAGTGCCGATAACATGAAAGAGGCAGGTTACACTCCAATATTATTATTATGAAAATAATTCTGACCTCATGCACACCTATAAAGGTCTCATAGGATTTCTAGCCTGCCTGAACTATACTCTGAACACCTGTAAATGGAAGCATCTTCAAGCCAGTGATGGGTATGTTCCCTCAATTTCTCTTAGCATGGCTCCAGGTTTCCGTGGGGGCTGGGCACCCAGCAGAAGTTCATAAATGTTTGCTGGCTGAATGCTTGGCGTCTCTGGGATGCAAATTCAGGAAATAGAGTCTGTGAAAGTACTTGTCATAGGGTATGTGTCATTAATGCCCAAAGCCTGAGAGATACCCCCTGGAGACTGGTTGGTTTGGGGCAGTGCCTGGGGAATTGGTATTTTTAAAATATTTAAAGTATTTGGAAATCCTGCAACAAGAGAACTAGCCACAGGACCATCAGACCAACAGCAGAAAGGCAACCCAACTATAAGGGGCAGAAACCCACAGGCATGTCTTCCTTTCCTTTGCTTCTGCTGAAAGCAATCAAGACAGAACACCTTGACCTTGGACCATGCAGGCTTGGACATTGTCAGGTGGTTTCCAGGGCCTTCCTGAAGAATGGGTTGAAAGTGGTAAGGGGAGAGGTGGGCTCTCAGAAGCACTGGAGGGGCTGGGGTGCTATCAGAATCACAGGGGAATGGGTTCTTGAACCAGGAAGGGATGGGGCCCCTGGGCCGATGCCTTGGTTCTGCTACAGAGTTTTGGAGCCACACTGGGCAAGGCACTGTTTGTGCAGCTCTGCCCTCCTGCTTTCCACTGGGGGGTCTGTCTGCTCTTCTTACTCTGAGAGCATCTCCTGAATGTCCAGGAGACCTCTCTTTGGCCCTGCTCCTTCCCAAGGGACTCTTAGCAAGTCACTACTGTTCCCAATTGGGAGTGATACTAATTTTGTGCCCACGTCCCACCTTGGGGCAGCCTCCTTACTCTCCAGCCCTGGGCACCCTCTGTCCAGCCACAGGGCTTAAGGCCTGGATCCCCGTAGGCTCGACCACTTCTCTGTGTGAACATCCCTCCTGTGCACATTTCTGTGGCTGTGAGGAGGCAGGAGGGGTCAGTGAGAGCAAGGCTATTCTGGTTCCTGGTGGTGCTTATAATTTATTTTTTTGCAAGTGTCTTTTTAAAAAAATATTTTAAATGTTTATTTATTTTTGAGAGAGAGAGTGCAAATGGGGCAGGGGCAGAGAGAGGGGGACAGAGGATCCAAAGCGGACTCTGTGCTGACGGCAGTGAGCCTGATGTGGGGCTTGAACTTGTGAACTATGAGTTCGAGGTCTGAGCCAAAGTTGGATGCTCAAAAGACTGAGCCACCCAGGTGCTCCTCTTGTTTTGCAAGTGTCTTATGCCCTCCAGAAAGCAACTCAGGGTTGCATGTCTAAAAACCTTCCCAGGTGGTTCTAATGTACAGCCAGGGGGAGAGCCTGGTTTTGTTAATTTGTTTGTTTATTCTTTAATATTGATTATTCAGTAAGGAAACCAGGGAAGATATTTTGAGATCCAGGTGGAAACCAGAGATATGTACCCCAAGGGTGGTTATGCAGTTGGAAAAAAAAAAAAGAAACCAGTATGTTTCTGTGGAGTTTACATATATAGATTATTAAGCCAGAACTGTAGTTGAAATTTGGTTAACCCTTTCATTGATTATGTTTGTCTCTCTGTGATCAATACCAGATAAGTGTATGAAATCTTGAGGACCAAGTTTCTCAACAGCACTGTAGGCTTATAAGAGAAGTAGTATTATTTTATAACATTGTGGAATGTAGAGGAAACATTTTTGTGTTTCTGCAGGCTTTCTAGACAAATTTTGCTGAAACTTGGAATTTGGTTGTCTTAGTTGGCTCAGGCTGCCGTAACGGAATACCACAGGCTGGGTGATTTAAACAACAGAAATGTACTTCTCACAGTTCTGGAGGCTAGGAGTCTGAGATCCAGCTGCTGGCTGATCCGGTCTCTGGTGAGGGCTCCCTCCCTTCTTGCAGACGGCCGCCATCTTGCTGTGTCCTCACAGCACAGAAGCGAACTTGCTGGTGTCTCTTCTTCCACAGGCACTAATGCCATCATGGGGCCCCACCTCAATGAGCTCATCCAGCTCTAACAACCTTCCCAAGGTCCCATCTCTAAATATCATCACATTGTGAGTTAGGAGGTTAACACAGGAATTTTGGGGGTAGGCAAGCAGTCAGTCCATAATACTGGGCTAAAAGCAAGTTTTAGAAGTTAATTTAGTGTGAAGGTAGTGAGAGAACACTAGAGAGGTTTACCTAAGCTGGGGGTATGTGTTTACACTTCAGCCTGGAGTGAGGCCTGGGGCTTGGACATAACTCTCAGTTACCTATCCTAGAGGGGTAAGCAGTTGGCCCTTGAACAATACTGGTGGGAACTGTGTAGATCCACTAATATGTGGATTTTTCTCCCCAGAACTACAGTACAGTTCTATAAACATATTTTCTCTTCCATATGATTTTCTTTTCTTTTTTAATTTTTTTAAATGTTTATTTACTTTTGAGAGAGAGGCACAGAGTGCGAGTGGAGGAGGGGCAGAGAGAGAGGGAGACACAGAATCCAAAGTAGGCTCCAGGCTCTGAGCTGTCAGCACAGAGCCCGATGCAGGGCTCAAACTCACAGACTGTGAGATCATGGCCTGAGCTGAAGTCGGACGCTTAACCGACTGAGCTGCCCAGGTGCCTCCCCCATATGATTTTCTTAATAACATCTATTCTGTAGCTTATTTTGTTTACTATATAATGCATATAGTGTATTTACTGTATATTTAGTATATGTTGTATACAGTGTGTAACACCTCTGACATGCAACGTAGGTAGTAATCAACTGTTTATGTTATTCATAAGGCTTCCAGTCGACCATAGGCTGTTAGTAGTTAAATTTTGGGGAAGTCAAAAGTTATATGGTAATTGTTAATGGTGTGGGGGTGAGCATCCTTAACTCCGGCTTTGTGTAAAGTTCAGCTGTATTTACACTCCAGAAAGTAAGAGTAAGGATCCAGTATCCCTGACATACAGTCTAAGGAGCAAGGGTGTTCTGCTTCTTCTAGGAGAAGAGGGCCTCGAATACATCATTCTCCATCCCTCGGCCAAAGAATATTGTCTGCTCTTTGGGGTTCTTCCATCTGGCTCTCTTCATGTCGCCTGGCTAGAGCCAGGAGGGGCCCCAGGCTTCTTATTTACTGTAAGATCATAAGAAATCTGTCTCAGATCCAGGACACCTCATACATGCGTTTAGAATAAAATTAATAGAGATGAATGTTAAAACCCCAAAGTGTTAAGTGAAATATACTGAATGTTGGCAACTAGGCAAAATACCTTCTAAGTAGAAAAAAGAAAGAAATAGAATCAAATGATTAATATGATGGCAGTTGCATGGTGACAAATGTGGTGATTTTAATTTGTCTTTCCTCCTAAAATTGTCTTACAGAGTATATATTAATTTGACAGCGGAAAGAATTAAAAAAAATTTTCTTTTGCAAGATGGTCATAATAGAGAGTACCTCTGTATTAGCCATCTATTGGTGCATTACAAATTAAGTCAAAACTTAGCAGCTTGGGGGTGCCTGGGTGGCTCAGTTGGTTAAGTGTCCGACTTCTGCTCAGGTCATGATCTCTCAGTTTGTGAGTTCGAGCCCCACATTGGGCTCTGTGCAGACAGTGTGGAGCCTGGAGCCTGCTTCGGATTCTCTGTCTCCCTCTCTCCCTCTGCCCCTTCCCTGCTCACACTCTGTCTCTTTCTCTCAAATATAAATAAATGTTAAAAAACAATTGCGTTGTTTAAAAAAAAAATAACGCCCTGGCAACTTAAAGCAACCCACCTTAATCATCCCACAGGGCCTGTGGTCAGGATCTAGGCCTGGCTGAACCAAGTCCCCTGGCAGCTCCATTCTAGGCCCAACCCCCTTAGCAGCACAGTAGGTAGATATGTCAATATTGAACTTATAAAGAACATTATATTAAATCATGAACTATGTTTGAGGGCCTTGCTGTTTTTTCCTGTTCTTCTATTTTGGGGTTTCGTATAAGATTTCTAGAATGTGTCATTGTGACTGTGCTACCCCTCCCTTCCCAAGGCCTCCTAGCTTGGGCCCTACTGCCTAGACGTGCTTGTGCTAACACAGCTCTCATGGGCGTTGGAGGCTGGTGTGGCAGCTCCTGGCCTTCCTGGCAGAGTTTGTTGTGTGTTTGGAATCAGTCACAGTAGTAGCTGGAGAAGCAGTTACATAATATGTTGGCAACGCGTGTCTTCATTGGCGATCTGCATAATCAGGCATGATTATGTGAGTGGGGGGACGGTACTTTGTGGTAAGGCCAAAGATGCGCATGAAACAGGAAAGCCGCTGTCAGGAAACACAGATGCTAACTACACAGAGGCAGTGCCCTTTACCTGAAATCTTGGTGACCGGAGCTCTCCCAGCCTCCGTGCCTCACCTCCCTCTCCAGAGACCAAGGCCTTCTGACCTCCACCCACAGAAGAAGCCCTTGGGAGCTGCTCCAAGTTCCCAGCAAGGCCTTGAGGGACTCACAGCTCCTGGCCTCCCTCCCCATTGCTGGCTGGGCTGACCTGCCCCTGACCTAGACCCCAGTGGGCAGTGGGGGCGGGACCATGAATGAGCTCATTTTCCCATCATCGGCTCCTTTCCACTTTGGGGAGTGCCATGCCCAGCCCTTAGGGAGATGCTTCTTAATGCATGCAGGAAAACAGCATGGTTCCCCCGAGCTCCCTGCCCCCCGCATACTGCCACCTTAGCAGCACGACTATCACATGTGCACAAGTGTAGTTGTGTCTTTGAGGCCTCGACGAGGTTGACTTACAAGTCAGTGGGGAAGCTGTGGGAGAGGGTCAGAAGGAATAATGACCTGCAGAGACTGATGACACCAGCATTTGGGGTCCTGGAAAAGCTTCTGGGATCCAGAGGATACCTGTGTACATAGGAGTTTATAAACTGAAATGAGTCATGAGCCCATCTTCTCCAGAGATCGAAATGCTACTGCTTAGATTCAGGACCAGTGGGTTCTTGGTTCTTAATTGTTAAGAAAATGTACAAGACTGTTAGGGTGGCCTGGTCACCACCCAGGCTTTGTCCCAGAAGCCATCTGGGGATGGTGCCACCCTCCCTGGGTCCTCAGCTCCTCTACTGGAATGGATGGTGTCGCTGGCTCAGTGACCCTGGCAGACACACCCAGTCAGCTGAGCCTGCGTCGCGTAACCTTCCCTGGCTACCAGGGAGGGAGGAGGGAGAAGGCCTGGCCTCCTTCAGCCACACAGTGGGAGGCAAAGCCTGGCTTCCACCAGACAGATAAGAAGACTACTCCCCTGGCTGGGTATCCCCAAATATCAGATGTCCACTACAGTGGCCAAGAAATTGTGGTACTTTAGTCATGCATTTGAAATGACTGGTAAACGAATTCTGTATGTATATATGCTGTTGAGTATTATACGTATATATGTAATTTATATATACTATATATGCTGTAATTATAGATAACAATATATAACACTATATATACTACTTGATTTTATTCACTTTGAAAGAAATGTCTCTCTTTTGGTGGCATCAGAGGCTTCTAACCTAGAATTTCAAGACAGTGATTCCCACCAGGAAACCTTTTAGAGCCCATGGCAGAGAACATACAGTTTGGGAATGACCAAGGTTTATGTCAGAGCTTGAGGTAAGTACTGAACTAAGTCTGTTCGGGTCATCTGGGCATTCTCCCCAGGGGTTATTGGGTTATCCTGTCCAATGTTGGGACATTCAGATAAATAACAACACGGACTATTAATTTTGGATCCACATTTATAATCGCCTTATTTCAAGTTTTCTGGTAGGAATGGTTGACAGAAATGAAGGCTACTTGGTTCTGCAGCAGGGAGGTTACAGTCTGGTACAGCAGACCACACATAATTAGAATGTTATAATGAGCGATACTTGTTAGCAGTATGCTGGTGGGTGTGAAGTCCCAGAATAGACTACTCAGTGTATCTTTTTAGAGAGTTGGTTTCATTTCATGTTAAATAATTTAAAATCAAATTCTGTTTTATTAAAACACTTGGAAAAAACACTTGGCTATATTGTGGAGTTGAATGCAAAATATGAAGTGAATGTTGGTAAAAATGGAGTAAAGACCTCTGACATTTCTCTCTATAAAAGCAATGAGAAAATTGGCAAAAATGGTCAGAATCAGTTTTTTTTTTTAGAACCCTGGAACTACAAGCTTGCAGAAATTTGGGGAGCATTTATTAAAACAAATGCCTGAGTCTTGGCAAGAATGGTAAGTGTAGTGGCATTTTATTCTGTCCTATGTCCTATTCCCTCCCCACCCCCCACATGAGGGCCTTGAAAAATAACACCTGCATTTGGTGTGAAAATCAGCAGCCTGGAGGCCACCGAATGGAGCAGAACTGGCTTGGAGCACTTCCAAAGCCCCGTTACCAGAAAACTGTCATGATTTGCCCTGCTGGTGGTTTCTTGGAAGACCCTATTTACTAGGCTGTCTGTATTTGACTTGACTGTGACCACTCTGAGCACACACAGTGTGAAAAGCCTTTTCCCAGGGAGCATTTGTTAAAAATAATTACAGGCAATTGATAACAGCTGGGTCAAATAACAGACTAATCAATAAGCTTAAGAGGAAAAGCTGGGGAATGCAATCTCCATAGGATATTGAAAAGCTCTAAAATGTTCCTGGGAATCTAGAAGGCCATGCTCATGAGTAGGGCTGTAAGCATGCTGAGGGCTGTATGCACCCTCCAGAAAGACCTGAAAAGGCTCTAAGCCCTCACTTCTGGCTGATCTTGAGGCTCTGCAATCAGGAAGTAAAAGAAGAGTTGTAAACTGAGTTTTGAAGGCATTCCCAGCACACACAAAGCTCCTCAGCAAAGGCTGTGAGACTCATTGGTTCCAGGTCTTTAGGGAGAGTTCTCTGCAACCATTAACTGATCACTAGACTAACTAGACAGAAACTTCATTGGCCATATAAGACAAAGAATACCTACTCTCCAGAATTGGTTCAAAAAAGGCACTAAAACAAAACAAAAACCAAGCATAACAAACAGGAAAAATAAACTCTGGAGAGAGGGAGAATCTGATTTTCAGAGTTGCCATAGAATATTATTTGAAGTGTTCAGTTTTCTTTTTTTTTTTTTTTTAACATTTATTCATTTATGAGAGACAGAGAGCACAAGCAGGGTAGGGGCAGAGAGAGGGAGACACAGAATCTGAAGAAGGCTCCAGGCTCTGAGCTATCAACACAGAGCCTGATGTGGGACTCGAACTCACAAGCTGTGAGATCATGACCCAAGCGAAAGTTGGACACTTAACCGACTGAGCCACCCAGGCGCCCCTGAAGTGTTCAGTTTTCAACAAAAAATTTGTGAGACATGGAAAGAAATAAGAAAGCATGACCCAGTCACAGGAAAAAATAAAAACAAAAACAAAAAAACAAATTATAAAAACTGTCCCTGAGGACGCCCAGATATTGGACTTACTAGTCAAAACTTTAAATTAGCTATTTTAAATACGTTCAAAGAACTAAAAACACCATATCATACTGAAAGAAAACATATATATTACTAATATATAATTTCCATCTCTTTATTGGTGTCCTATATTTGTAGTGCCATCATCATCCTCATATTTCATTTTAATACGACATGGCCACCCATACACACACACACACACACACACACATATATAAATTCTGCAGTTGAAAAGTGCACTTTCATAGTGGGGCGCCTGGGTGGCGCAGTCGGTTAAGCGTCCGACTTCAGCCCGGTCACGATCTCGCGGTCCGTGAATTCGAGCCCCACGTCGGGCTCTGTGCTGATGGCTCAGAGCCTGGAGCCTGCTTCAGATTCTGTGTCCCCCTCTCTCTGCCCCTCCCCTGCTCATGCTCTGTCTCTCTTTGTCTCCCCAAAATATATAAACATTTTTTAAAAAGGAAGAAAGGTGCAACAAAAGGAGTGTCTGAGTGGCTCAGTCGGTTAAGTGTGTGATTTCAGCTCAGGTCATGATCTCGCAGTTCCTGACTTTGAGCCCCACATCGGGCTCTGTGCGGATGGCTCAGCCTAGACCCTGCTTCAGATTCTTTGTCTCCTTCTCTCTCTACCTCTCCCCCACTCACACTCTGTCTCTCTCTCTCTCTCAAAAATAAAATAAACATAAAAAAAGAAAAGTACAATAACTAAAATGAAATCTTCACCAGAAGTGCTCAACACCATACTTGAGCAGAGAAGAAAAAAGTCAATGAATTTGAGGACAACTTAACTGAGATTATCCAGTCTGAGAAACAGAAAGAACCTTTGGGTACCATCAAACATACCAACATATGCATAATGGGAGTCTCAGAAGGAAAGAAGAGAGAAAAAGGGGCAGACAAAATAGTTGAAGATCTATTGGATGAAAACCCCAAAATTTGGTGAAAATATAATTTCATATTTTACATCAAATATGTATAGGGGCTCCTGGGTGGCTCAATTGGTTATCTGACTCTTGGTTTTGGCCCAGGTCATGATCACATAGTTTGTGGGATCAAGCCCCATGTCAGAATCAGTGCTAACATCACAGAGCCTGTTTAGGATTCTCTCTCCCTCTCTCTCTGCCCCTCCTCTGCTCTCTCTCTCTCCCAAAATAAATGCTTAAAATATATAAATAATAAATTATAATACACACACACACACACACACACACACTTAGATTTATGAGTGCTCAACAAACTTCCAAGGGGTCAACAAACTTCAAGTATGGTGAATTCAAAGAGATCCACACCTATACACATGATCATCAAACTGTCAAAAGAAAAAGACAAAAAAGGAAATCTTGAGAGCAATAAGAGAGAAGCGACTCATTATGTACAAGTGATCCTTAATAAGATTCAAAGTTTATTTCTCATTAGAAACAATGGAGACCAGGAAACAGTGGGATGATATATTCAAAACTAAGAAAGAAAAAAAAAGTCAAAGATTCTATATCCAGCAAAATTTTCTTTCAAAGATGAAGAAGAAATTAAGATATTCCCATATAAACAAACACAGGGAGAATTCGTCACTAGGAAGTATGCCTTACAAGAAATATTAATGGGGTTGCTTTAGGCTAAAATAAAACATCAGCAGTAACTTGAATCTGTATGAAGAAATAAAAAGCACTGGTAAAGTAACTACATAGCCACGTAAGAAAGACATTTTAATATATATTTTTAGTAACTCTTTTTTATCATCCGACCTAAAAGACAACTGCATAAAGCACTAATTAGAAATCTGTGTCAATGATCACAAAAATGTATAAAGATGTAATTAGTATGAAAATGAAATCACAAAGCAGAAGGAAGGGAATGGAGCTTTCTAGGAGCAAAATTTTATATACTATTGAAACTAACTTGGTATTAATTTGACCTAGATAGATATAAATTAAGATGTTAATTGTAATCCCCTGAGTAACCATTGAGAAAAAACTTGGAAAATATATAGTAAAAGAAACACCAAGAAAGTAGAAATGGTACACTTGGTAGTATCTATTTAATACAAAAGGAGGCAGTAGCAGAGAAATGAAGGAACAAAAAATATATAAGAAATAGAGGAAACAAAAAAAGGCAGACATAATTCCAAACATATCAATGATAACATTGAATGTAAATGGATCAAGCAATCCAATCAGAAGGCAGAGATTGTCAGACTGGATTGAAAAAAACCCCAAAAAACCAAAAAACAAGATTCAACATATGCTGTCTACAGGAGACATACTTTAGATCCAACAATACAGATTGATTAAAAGTAAAGAAATGGAAAAAAAGATATGTGATGAAAACAGCAAAGATAAGAAAGATGGAGTAGCTATTCACTGGACAAAATAAATTTTAAAAAATGTTAATGGAGTTAAGAAGGGACATTTTATAATGAAGGTAAGGTCAATTCATTCATAAGATGTAACACTTAAAAACATATATGTAACTAACTGTAAAGCCCCTAAATACATGAAGCAAGACAAAATTGAAGGGAGAAATGAACAATTCAACAATTCATATGCCATACTCAAAAATAGATAAGACTATGCAAAAAGTCAACAAATGAAAGACAAATATCACTATAAACCAAACAACGGGCATCTACAGAACTTTCCATCTGACAACAGTAGAATATACATTCTTTTCAAGAACACATGTGGCATTCTGAAGAATAGACCACATGCTAGGCCATTAAACAAACCTAAATAAATTTTTAAAGTTTTTTTTTAAAGCTTTAAAGCTTTATTTTTTTAGAAAGAGAGAGAGACAGAGTGTGAGCAGGGAAGTGGCAGAGAGGGAGGGAGACACAAAATCCGAAGCAGGCTCCAGGATCCGAGCTGTCAGCACACAGCCCGAAGCGGGGATCGAACCCATGAACCGTGAGATCATGAAATGAGCTGAAGTCGGCCACTTAACCAACTGAGACACCCAGGCGCCCCTAAATTTTTAAAGATTTAAATAACACAAAGTATATCCTCTCACCACAATGGTATACAATTGCAAATCAGTAACTGAAAGAAAGTTGAGAAATTCACAGATGTGTAGAAATTAACAATATACTTCTATACACGCAGTGGATCTAAGAAGAAATCACAAGGGAAATTAGAAAATACTTTGAGATAAATGAAGTTAAGATGCAACATACCAAACTTAAGAGATACAGCTAAAGCAGAGCTGAGGGAGAAATTTACAGCTGCAAACACTTATGTTAGAAAAACAAGAGCTCTCTAAAATCAATAACCTAACGTCTACTTTAAGATGCTAGAAAAAGAAAAAACTAAACCTAAAGAAAGCACAGGAAGGTGATAAAGGATAGAGTGAACATAAATACTGCAGGGTACAGGAAAACAATAGAGAAAAATCAATACAACCAAAAGTTAGTGCTTTAGAAAGATCATCAAAATGGAAAAATCTACCTATTTTGGCCAAGGGGGAAAAAAAGGAGAAAATTCAAATAACTAAAATCATAAATGAAATAGGGGATATTATTACTGACTCTACAGAAATAAAAAGGACTATAGAGAAATATTATGAACAATTACATGTTAATCAATTAGTTAACAGAAGAAATGGGTAAATTTTTGGAAAGATACAAATCACCAAAACTGACTAAAAAAGAAATAGAAAATCTAAATAAACTTAAAACAAGAAAAGACTGCAATAATTAAAAAAAAAGAAAGAAAAAATAAAAAAGAATAAACAACAACAACAACAAAACCCACCCAACTGTCCACACAGAAAAACACAGGCCCAGATGGCTTTATTGGTAAATCCCAGCAAACGTTTAAAGAAGAATTAATATCAATTCTTCACAAACCCTTCCGAAAAATAGAATAGGAAGGAACTCTTCACAAATCATTCTGTAAGTTCAATATTATTATGATATTAATACAAGACAAGGACATCACAAGAAAAAAACTACAGACATTATCTCTTATGATGATAAATGCAAAATTCCTCAACAAAATACTAAGAAACCAAATTGAGCAACACATGAAAAGATTTATACAATTTAACCAAGTGAGATTTATCCCCAGAATGCATGATTGGTTTAATATGCAAAACACCAATTAATGTAATGCATTGTATCAATAGATTGAAAACAACAACCACATGTTTATCTGCTGTTAATAGACCAGACAGCAGAAAAAGCATTTAACAAAATCCAACAGCCTTTCATTATAAGATATTTAACAAACTAGGAATAGAAAGGAACTTCCTCAACCTAATAAAGGGATCTACGAAACGAACAAACCCAAATCTATAGTTAACATCATACTTCATAGTGAAAGATTGGATGCATTTTCCCTAGGATCAGGAACAAGACAAGGATGTCTGTCTTCACTATTTCTATTAAAAAAAAAAATATATATATATATACACACACACATATATATATATACATACATATTTGGATATATATATACACACATATACACACATATATTTATACATATTTATATATATATGTAACATTTATAGTGTGTATATATATATATATATAGAGAGAGAGAGAGAGAGAGAGAGACTCCCAAGCAGGCTTCATGCTGCTGTGGGGCCCAATCCCACCAACCTGGGATCATGACCTGAGCTGAAATCAAGAGTCAGATGCTGAATTCATTGAGACACCCAGGAACCCCACTATTTCTACTGAATATTGTAATGGAAATTCTAGCCAGGGAAATTAGGCAAGCAAGGGAAATAAGTGGAATCCAGATTAGAAAGGAAGAAGTAAAAGTTTCTCAGTTCACAGATGACATAACATTATAAGTAGCAAATCCTAAGTAATCCACCAAAAAAAATTGTTAAAGCTAATACATGAGCTCATCAAGGTTGCAGGATGCCAGCACAATATACAAACAAAAACCAAACAGGTGTATTTCCATACCTTAGGAGTGAAAAATACAAAAACAAAATTAAGAAAACAATCCACTTACTATAGCATTAAGGGGAATAAAATACCCCAGAATAAATTTAACAAAGGAAGTAAAGCCTTGCACATGGAAAACTACAAAATATCATTTAAAAAATTACATAAAACTTAAATGGAAAGACATTCCATGTTCCTGGATCAGAAGACTTAATACTGTTAAGATGACAATGTTCCCCAAATAGATTCACAGATTCAACACAATCCTTATCAGAATCTGAACTGGATTTTTTGTAGAAATTAACAAGCTGATCCTAAAACTCATGTGGAAGCCCAAGGGACCCAGAATAGCCAAAATAATCTTAAAAAAATTTTTTTTAAAGTGTATGTATATATGTATGTATGTATTTTAAGTAAGATCCAATGCAGGGCTTGAGCTCGTGACCCTGAGATCAAGACCTGAGCTGAGATCAAGAGTCAGATGCTTAACTGACTGAGCCACCCAGGTGCCCCTCCAAAATAATCTTTAAAGAAAAAAAGATCAGACTACTGACATTTCCCAATTTCAAAACTTACTACAAAGCTGCAGTAATCAAGACAATGTAGTATGGGTACAAGAATAGACATATAATCAGAATAAATGAGAATCTGGAAATAAACTCTCACATTTACAATTAGCTAATTATTGACAAAAGTATCAAACTAATTCAATGGGCAAAAAACAATCCTTTCCACAAATGGTGCTAAGACAACTGGATATCCACATGCAAAAGAAAGAAATTGGACCGCTACCTCACATCACATACAAAATTAAGTCAAAATGGATTGAAGACCTAATGTAAAAACAAAGGCTACAAAAATTTTAGGAGAAAGCATAAGGGTAATATTTATAGCTTTGGATTTGGTAATGGTTTTTTACTATGATGTTGAAAGCACATGAAACAAAATAAAAAGCAAATAAATTTAACTTCACCAAAATTAAATACTTCTGTGCTTCAAAGAGCACCATCAAAGAAAGTAAAAGCCAGGGCGCCTGGCTGGCTCAGTTGGTATGGTTTGTAACTCTTGATCTTGGGGTTGTGAGCTCAAGCTCCATGTCAGTTGTAGAGATTACTTAAAAAAAAAGAAGAAAGAAGGAAAGAAGGAAAGAAAGGAAGGAAGGAGAGAAGAAAGAAAGAAAGAAAGGCCAACCCACAGAATGAGAATATTTGTAAGTCAGATATGTAACAAGAGACTTGTAATTAGAATATAAAAATAACTCTTATGACTCAGTAGTAAAAAGACAAATAACCCAATTAACAATGGGCAAAGAATCCTGTAACCCATGTTGGAAGTTAGGTAAGTCTGGGGTCCCAGGCAAAGTTACTGTGATAAAGATTAACTTGCTAGCGTTGTGTAGTCCGTTGGGGCAGGATTTCTTCCAAGTTGTCAGGATGCTCCATCCTTTGATCAGCTCCATCCTTTGGGCTTTAAGAGTTCTGTCCATTGGACATATTTCCAGCTCAGGCATGCTCAAGAAATGTCTCCTGTAGCCCCTCGGCTTTAATCCTCAGTTGCAATGTGAATCAAGTTCATTCTGCTAAGCTCATGAGCTTAAGCAGGGCAGCACAGCTGAGGGGCCAGCTCATCTTTCCCTCAGGCCGTGCAGCCACAGGGATCCTGATCCCTTCCTGGACCATGGCATGCTGCTAAGAATAGTGAGAGTACAGTATATGTGCCTGTGAAGATCTTCCCAGGGAGTCATGAGTGTTTCAGCCTTTCCTGGAATAAAGAGATCCTCAGCCTGCAGTACTGCTTTGAGAGTGCCCTGTGATGTTTCTCTTCAAAATCCAGCCTTAAATCCCCCTCCTCCAGGAAACATATCTTGATTTCACCAAACCTCTCTAATTGAATTTCTGGAATGATGAAACCTGAATCTGGCTGATGAATAGATCAGTGCTGCTTGAAAAGTAGGTCTGCTGGGCTATGAGGGAGGACTCTGGCCCCAACATTTCTTTTTTAGCCTATTTATCCTCTTTTTCGATAAACTGATATATGACATGAATATTAGTTATCACTCTTTGGTTGCAAGTGACAAAAACCCAACCCAAACTAGAGAAGTAGCTACAGTGCCGTGCTACTCTCCTTTGTGATTTCTGCTTCTCTTTTAGGGTTGCCTTCATTCTCTTCCATGGCACACTGCTGTTCTTTCAAAGCATGGCCCTAGAAACCTCCATTGCTGCCTCACGTATCTGCCAGCTGGCAGGAGTTCTCTTTCTTTCTGGCTCCCAGTTCAGAAAATCACTAAGAAGGGCTCTGATTGGCCCAAGCTGAGTCAGGTGCTCACCAGTGAACCAAATACTGTGGCTGGGAGATGGGTCAGACTACACAGATAAAGGGAGGGGCGAATCCTCCAAGGAAGGAGGTGCAATAAAACCTTGGGTTGTGAGCATAATTTGTTTTGGAAACATCCTTGTAATCCAAAGGACTTGTATATCAAGGCAAATTTCAAGAACCATTGACTCAGTCGCGATCACGTGACATTCGGTGTCACCTACTACTCATATTGCAAGACATTGCTCTTTTATCAAGTTAAAATTTATTAGAAATGTTTGCTCATCTTGCAGAACACTCAGAAACAGGTTACTCACAATGCAAGGTTTTACTGTAACTTTTTAAATGTTTATTTATTTTTGAGAGAAAGAAAGAGAGGAGGAGGGGCAGAGGGAGAGGGAGGCATAGTATCTGAAGCAGCCTCCAGGCTCTGAGCTGTCAGCACAGAGCCCGACGCGGGGCTCAAACCGACAAACCATAAGATCACCACAGGAGCTGAAGTTGGACGCTCAACCAAGTGAGCCATCCAGGCGCCCCTGGGCATCTATATTTTTAATAAGTTCTCTAGTGATTATGGATGATTGGGTTTGGATATCATTGCCCCTCCATGCTTTATAGCTGTTGGTGTAATGGCAAGGGTGGAGTCAACTTCCCAGGTGTGATCATACTAGCTATCTTTGAGTTTCCCATGGAAATAGAGCTTCCAGGACTCTCCGTGTGTATTTTGAGGTGGTCCTGCTACTTTTGGTTGGTGATCTAGGCCCTCCTTGTTTGTGACATGCCACTTGCTGATGGGAACAAGGCCTCCCAATTCCAGGAGCTGGCAGAGCCCCCGAGGTCTGGGACACTTGAGAAGACAGCCAGCTTGAAATGGGCTTGCTGGTTTAGTTCCAATCAGGCCACTTCAGGATGACTCAGTTTGAATGTCAAGACCTTCTAAAATTAATCTGCAGCCACATCTAAAATCAGCACCTTGTATAAAGTCACCAGCTCCCTCCTTGCCCCATGCAGGATTTGGGAAGCTGGGGGTGGGGCTGAGACGGGACCATCTCTATCTTTCAGCCCCTCAGACATTTGTCTGAATTTAGACTTGCTAACAGACAGTTTTCCTTCTGCTTTTTCTTTTCTTTTTCTTTTAAAATTCTTTCCCTTCCAATTGCAAGCAAAGGCTATTTTTATGGCCAGGGGTTTCATTTCTCAAAAGGAGGATGACGGGCAGCAGATATTTTAGTATTGCGTCCTTCATTCTTGTCAATGGAATTAAGGTACAAATTTAAGCCAAAATATTCAGAGTTTTTTTTTTTTTTATTAAAAGAGTTGGATATAAACATTGTAAAAAATTCAGATATCACAGAAAGTTCTAAAGAAGAAAGCAATAGTTATTGCAAATTCAGCATCCGGAGATAAATGATTGCTGGCATAATGCTTTTTAACAAATCCTTAAATTCCACAAATTAAAAAAAATAAAAATACATAATTTGCATAAATAGTAAGCCCAACAAAATCCTTGGATTCTTTGTTCAAGACAGTCTCCTAGAGGGAAGAAATCAGATATGTAGAGACCCTACATCAATGTTACATTTAAACTTTCACTTTCATAGTCTGTTGGTTAATTATAAATGAGAACCTTCTGAAGGCAATTGGGCTTATATATTTAAAAAAACAGTCCTTGACACAGCACATGAATTGTAGGAATTTATGCAGAGCTTCCCAAGCTGTCTTGGTTCTTGGTGCCTTCAGTGTCTCAGCAATGTTTTCACAGCTCCTTCTAGGACAAAAGAAATGTATCATAGGCCCACTTATTAAGTACTTAGGCCCAAGCAACTTAAGGATTTGTGGCCTAACAACTCAGAAGTCTACACGATTTCAGTCAGATTCTCCCTCACTGGTTCAGCTAAATCAATAGCCAACAGGAATAATGATGATATCTATTCTCATAGTGAGAATTAAATGAGTTTGACAGCATCCTGACATTTGATTAGCATTCGATAAATATTAGTTATTAATATTATTGGCTAATCTCTTAGAACCACGTTTTGAACATGTAGTTCAGAGTAAGAATGGGAGAAGGCGCCGGTGGGCACGTTGTGAGCTGGGGTGCCTAGGAGCACGTATCTCTCCTCCCGCCCCTGCCTCGCCCAGCGGTGGGCCAACTCCTTCTGTTCCCTCTGCTCCTCCTCTTCTCCTCCGTGTCTCCCTCTCTACATCATCTGCCACCATTCTGTTTTTCACTCCAAAGAGGAACAGGAAGACAAATAAGAAAAGCACATTTTGTGTGTGGGTAAAGATGTCTCCTGATTCAATGGGCTCCCATCCATCCTGATCTCGGATTTGGGCTCTTTGAGGACAGCCAACAGGCCTTCCTGTGTTCTGTGTAGAATTACCTGGAGAGTATGCTTAAGGCTTGAACTAGCTCTTGTAAGATTCTGGTCCTGACATGCCTTACTCATTCTGGAGTGGAGGGGTCTGACTGCCCACCTCCCTGCCATGCCCAGACTGCCCACTCCTGGAAATCTGCCAGGTTGCTCCTTGGCTGTGGGAGGGAACAGGGGACGGTGGCAGGGGAAGGCTAGTGACAGTGGATTCTCCTTAGCCTAGAGCTGGCTCAACTTGTATCATCCCTGGGCACGAGGCTCAAATAAGCTAATTCCTTTAGGATGACTTGAAATAGACCTGGGGTTCCCATTTACACTAGGCAGGGCTCTGAGGAGATAAAGTGGCAAATCTAATCATCACCATCACACCAGCTGTTAATTTAGCACCTACAACGAATTAAGAGCCATACCAGGTCTTTTATGTACCTTATCTCATTTAATAGTGAGAAATATCATGTGCAATGGATGTCATTTATCTCATTTTGCAGATGAGGAAACTAGACCCAAAGAGGATGAAATTTGTTCAAGTTCACACAGGAGGCAAAGCTAATATTGGCCACCATTTGTCTGACTTGGAGATGAGTATTATGAGATGTGAAAATATTATTTGAAAGGTTGTTGTATAACCATGAAAAATTAGAAATCAGCCTTAATTTCTAACAATAGGGTATTGACTACATAACATGTAATACACCCATACAATGAAGTATTGCATAGTAATTAAGAATGACAGTGTGGTATTTATTGATGTGGGGATGTTTGCACGGTATATTTTTAAAGAGGAATATATGGTGGGATTCCATTTTTGAAAGCTAAAACAAATGTTCTAAGACCTTACAAATATTGTTAGGTAAAAAAAATCATGTATGTGAAGAAAGATATCTAGAAGTATAAATGCCAAAATGTTAGTCTTAGACCTTTGCAAGGTGAGATTATGGGTGATCTTTACTTTCTTCTTCATTGTTCACATCTATTTTCTAATTTTCCAAAGTACACATGTATTACTTATTTGAAAAAGACAGAAGAAAAGGGAATACTGGTCTGGAAATAAGGAAATTCTGTGTTCTGATGCCAGCTCTGCTACTGACTTATTATTATTTTTTTTTTTGCCTCTGACTTATTTTAAGGAAGTCCTTTTCCTTCTGGGTTTTGGCAGCTTCACCTGTAACATGAGTGATTGCTTAGTAGACAGAAAGAGTAGGAACCATGTCTATTTTGTCCCAGAAGTGTTTGTAACAGAGGCTGTATTCAGTAAATAGGGAATTAATGAATAAATGAATGAATGATATGAGATTCAAGACTAAGGGGCTGTGGTGGCTGGAAGAGTTTCAGAGACATGACATAGAGTCCTCAAATGCAGTCCAGAGGCAGAAGTCCTGGAGGTTGTGGGACTTTTTGTGCACACCATGAATAATAGTGAGACTGGTCCCTGTTACATTCAATTCACCAGCGTGGGAAGTTGGTTCAGAGCTCTTGGCTTAGTGTTGAACGAACTTGGGTTCCAGTGTCAATATTGCTCTTTGCCAGCTGTGAAATCTTGAGGAAATTATATATCTTTTCCTGGGCTTGTTTTCTCATCTGTAAAATGAGAGTGATAATTAACACTTAGCTCATAGGGTTGGTCTGAGCATTTAAACAGTGTGTTTAGAAATTAGTTCAAAATGGTAGACTGAATCTCAGCCATTTTTCCTATCCCCAATCCTTGGAAAAATCAGAAAAGATAAATATATATAATCCATAAATGTCCTGGCAAACAAGAGGAGGCAACCTCAGTGGACTTGAAATTGTGAGGAATTGATGAAAGCAAAAAAGATGGTGGAGTTGGAAGAATGAAAGAACTGTCTAAAACATGTGCAGGAGATAACTCTATGAAAAGTGGGAGTGGCTTTGGAGGTGCTTCGAGCTTGAAGACAGTGGATGTGGGGGTGGTAGTAACTGATGGGGTAATGGGCTGGGATGTTGCAGTAGGAACAATTCAAGACAACCAGCTACTTACTCCTCCCACTCCACCTTCCCTGCTTAGCCAAACAGCAGCAGCAGCAGCAGAGATATCTGCCTTCGTCATGCACATGTGGACACTCAGGCTGGAGAGGCAAGGCAATACCCAGGAAGAAAGGGCTTTAGAGACTGGCACACCTTTTCCATCAGTTTGTTTCTTACCCTCTATCATCCCTCCCATACAATGACTGGAGACATCATCCATAGATTGGGTAACAAAGACTCTCAAATTCAAGATAAGCACACAACCAAGAGCCATTGGACACTGAGAAAGACCACTATGATGAAATAGGCACAGAGTACAATAAACAGAAACCCTGACACCCAAAGAAATAGAACCAGCAGAGAAGACATATTAAACATTTAGAATGAGCACAAACATCCTCAGAAAGTTATTAGAGAAAATAGTCTGAGATCTCAGAAATAAAAAATAAGATTCGCTAAGGCATCCTCAGTAAATGGGCTACAAACAGGTTGGACAGAGATGAACAATAGCATAAAAGTGGGCTGGGAGATCAAATTGAGGAATTCTTTTACAATACATTGCAAAAAAAAAGCATAAAATAAAAGTTAGAATATGTGAAGAGTAGATTCAGAAGTTTCAATAACCATCAAATAGAGGTTCCAGAAAGAGAAATGGAGAAGGGAAGTGAGGAAGACTAAATTAAGCACGAAAGGAAATTTCTCAAGTTGATGAAGGGCAAAGTTCTCATACTGAAGGGGTCCACCACATGACAAGCAGAACAGAAATCAACATGACAAATAGACATGCGATGGTGAAATTTGGAACATGAAGGATAGAGAAAAGGAAAACAGATTACTCATAAAGGAAAGCAGATAAATGTCAGATTCAGTTACAACACTGCATGCTGGAATATCATCAGAGATCCAGGAAAAAAGGATTTGAACCAGCCTAGCTATCATTCAAGTATAAGGGCTAAAATATATAAAGACAATTTCAGACTTCCAAGGATGATAAAATAAATCACTTTCAGTTTTACCTGTAAGAGGTACTCCAATACGATGAAAAGAATCCAAGAGAAGCAGGGATGAGTAAAGAAATCAGTAGAAATTGTTGATGTCTAAATAAGGGTTAACTGAAAAAACAAAACAAAACAGAACAGAACAGAACAACAACCTTGCCATCTGAAACTGAAAGCCTAAAAAGAACCATTGTAGGTGAGGAGAGAGGGAGAGGAAGGAAGCATGAGTGGGACAAGGTCTATGTGGTGTGCGGTGGCTGATCATGACAGGCACTACACTTATATGGACCATGAAAGGAAAAACAATAATGATCATATATTGGAGTTAAAATTTAAAAGTAAGCACTTGAACATCATAAATTAAATCAAGAAGGGGCGCCTGGGTGGCTCAGTTGGTTAAATGTCTGGCTTTGGCTCAGGTCATGATCTCACAGTCAGTGGGTTCGAGCCCCACATTGGGCTCTGTGCTGACAGCTCAGAGTCTGGAGCCTGCTTCAGATTCTGTGTCCCCCCTCTCTCTCTGCTACCACCTCCACCCCCCTCCCCACCCCTGCTCACAATCTGTCTCTCTCTCTCTCAAAAATAAATAAATATTTAAAAAATTAAAAAAAAAGGAAATTAAATCAAGAAGATCCAATCTATCCACAAAAAGGAAAAAAAGTGGGGAAAAAAAAGAAAGCGTAGTAAATACAAACACAAGATAAGATGGCAGTAACAAACCTTCACATATCAGTAATCACAATAAATGTGAGTAGCTTAAATTGATTTGTGAAAAAAACAACAAATCAGGAGGAAAAGAAATCTCGAACATGTAGCTACAAGCTATTTCTAAGAGACATAGCTAAAACAATGACAGAAACATTGAAAATGAAGGAGCAGAAAAAATTATGGTGAATATATGCTGATAAAAAAAGAATGTTGGGGTGCCTGGGTGGGTCAGTCAGTTGAGTGTCCGACATTGGCTCAAGTCATGATCTCACAGTTCATGGATTTGAGCCCTGCATCTGGCCCTGTGCTGACAGCTCAGACCTGGAGCCCGCTTCAGATTCTGTGTCTCCCTCTCTCTTACCCCTCCCCCACTTGTGCTCTGTCTCTCTCTCTCTAAAATAAATAAACATTAAAATATTTAATAAAAAAAGAAAGAATGGCTAATGAATTTGACATCAGAAAAAAAGTAGAAGATGGGGCAAAACAAATGTTATAAGGAATAAGGAAAAAATTCATAATGATACAACAATTGTGAACTTTTATTCACCTAACAACCTAACATTAAAATATAGAAAGTACACATTAAAAAAAAAAACAGAAGCCATATCCAAATAGGGTTTATTTAATAAATATATGTTAATAGATCAAAAGTTCAGAAGATTATAAGACATTTCTTGTAGATTCTTGGAAAGGTATTTGACAAAATTCAGTGTTATTAATAGAATAATGTAATGAAATAAGAGTTGATGGATTCCTACTTAATATAAAATATATATTATTTTATATTATATAAATATATATTATATAAATATATAATATCACCACCAAGAAGAGAAAGCACTAGATATGTTCCTGCTAAGATCAAGAAGAAGAGAGGCTGGTCCTTATCACCAGTATTGTTTAACATTGTTCTAGATATATCAGTCAACATAATTGAACTGGAGAATAAAACAAGAGCTCTAAAAATGGGAAAAAAGTAATATTATTCTTACTTGTAAATATTATGGTTGATTACTGGGGAAACTCAAGATAATTTATTGGAAAGTTATAACACATGATAGAGAATTCAGTAAGTTTGGGTCTGTGAAAAATTAATATGTGGAGCCCAATAAACTACAAATATACAAACAATTATAACATTATAACAAACATTATAACAATTAAAAGTTATAATGGAAGAAACTATTTTACATACAAGAGCAATAAAAGAGATGAAATGCTAAGGTAGATAGTGTCAGAATTGAGTTAAATCTGGACACACAGCTGGTGTTACAGGATTGCTTGGTGTGTGGAAAACTCACACATCTTGTGTCTGAAGTGAGGTAGTGTAGCTGTAGCAGATTAAGGGTAGAGGAGACATACAAGAGAAGCAAGTTTTTGTTTTGTTTTGTTTTTAGGGTGGAAAACAAAATATTCCATTAAAACTCTGGTTGGAACTAATAAATTCAACAAAGTTGCAGGATACAAAGTAAACACACAAAACCCAGTTGTGTTTCTATACACTAATGAGTAATCCAAAGAGGAAATTAAGAAAACAATTCCATTTAAAATAGAACCAAAAAAATAAAACAAAACACTTGTACCCTGAAAGTTACAAAACATTGCTGAAAGAATTAAAGAAGACACAGATAAGCAAACAAACAAGCAAACACATAAATTACCCCTGGGTAATGGATTGGAAGACTTAATATTAAGATAATGACTGTTACCCAAAGGAATCTACAGATTTAATGCAGTCCCTATCAAAATCCTAACAATGGCTTCTGCAAAAACAGAAAATTCTATGCTAAAATTCATATGGAATCTCAAGGGACCCTGAGTAGCCAAAACAATGTTGAAAATGAACAAAGTTGGATGACTCATACATTTGGATTTCAAAACTTACTACAAAACTACAGTAATCAAAAACAGTGTGGTACTGGTACAAAGACAGACATATAGCTCAATAGAATAGAATAGAAAGCCTAGAAATAAACCCTTGCATTATGGCCAATTGATTTGGACAAAGGTGCCAAGACTATTGTATAGGGCAAAAGACAGTCTTTTTAACAAAAGTGCTGCAAAAACTGGATATCCACATGCAAACAATTGATGGTGGACCCTTACCTTACTTATACTACACACCAAAATTAACTCAAAATGAGTAAAAACCTAAATGTAAGTGCTAAAACTATAACATATTTTAGAAGAAAGCTTAGGGAAAAAAGCCTTTTGACATCAGATTTGGCAATGATTTCTTAATATGACACCAAGAGCACAGGCAAAAAATGCAAAAACAGATTAAGTTGGATTACATGAACCTTAAAAATAAAACTTTTGTGAATCAAAGTTCACAATCAACAGAGTGGAAAGGTGACCTACAGAACAGGAGAAAATATTTGCAAATTATATATCTGATAAGAGGTTAACATCCAGAATATATATATAGACCTCATACAACTCAACAAAAACAAAACAAACAACCTGATTTTAAAAATGGGCAGGGCACCTGGGTGGCTCAGTCAGTTGAGCATCTGACTTTGGCTCAGGTCATGATCTCGTGGTTTGTGATTTCCAGCCCCACATCAGGCTTGCTGCTGTTAGACTGCCAGTGCAGAGTCTGCTTGAATCTTCTGCCCACCCCCTCTTTGCCCCTGCCCTGCTTGCGCTCTCCCTACAACAAATAAATATTTTTAAAAAATGGGCAAAGGCTTGCATAGACATTTCTCCAAAGAAGATATACAAATGGCCAATAAGCACATGTAAAGATGCTCCATGTCACTAAATGGTGAGAGAAAGGCAAGTCAAAACCACAATGAGGTACCTTCTCATACCTATTAGATGGCTACTATATAAAAAAGCAAACAGAAAATAACAAGTGTTGGTGAGAATGTGAAACGATGCAGCAGCTGAAACCATGCTACAATGGTTTCTCCAAAACTTTGAAAAGTAGACTTACCATTTCATCCAGCAATTCCACATCTGGATATATACCCAAAAGAACTGAATGGAGAGTCTCAAAGAGTTATTTGTATACTCATGTTTAGAGTAGCATTATTCACAATAGCCAAAAGTTGGAAGCAACTCAGTTGTCCATGGATGAATGTATAAACAAAATGTGGCATCTACACACAGTGGAATATTATTCAACATTAAAAAGAATGGAAATTCTGATAAAATCTACAACATGGATGTTGTACATTGAGTACATTATTCTGTGTGAAATAAGCCAGTTACAAAAAGACAAATAGTGTATGATTTCACTCATATGAGGTACCTAGAGTAGACAAATTCATAGGGACAGAAAGTAGAAGGGTAGTTGCCAGGGGCTGGAGGAGGAGTGAATGGGGAATAATTCTTTAATGGGTACAGAGTTTCAATTTTGCAAAACAAAAAGAGTTCTGGAGATCTGTTATACAACAGCATGAATGTACTTACCACTTACTGAACTGTGCAATTAAAAATGGTTAAGATGGTAAATGGTATGTCATGTGCATTTTCTTACAAGTGAAAATAAAAAAAATAAATGAGAATGAAGAACTTTTTCATCTACCATATTGGTAAGAACAAGAACCCAGGGGTGTCTGAGTGGCTTAGTCAGTTAAATGTCTGACTTCGGCTCAGGTCATGATCTCACAGTTCATGGATTTGAGCCCCAGGTTGGGCTCTGTGTTGACAGCTCAGAGCCTGGAGCTTCAGATTCTGTGTCTCCCTCTCTCTCTGTCCCTCCCCCACTCATGCTCTGTCTCTCAAAAATAAATAAACATTTAAAAAATTTAAAAAATGAAGTGAATAATAATGAGATAGCATTATACCTTTGGTGGTTTAAACCCATAGCTACAGATTTTTGTACATTCCTCCCATTAGAAGGTGAAATCTATGCCCCACTTTGTGAAACAGGGCAGCAGTTTTTGACCATCTTGACCATAGTGATTTTAGGTGATTTCTGTCATAAAGAGTCATGCAATTTCTTCTGCTTTCCTCAATCTGCTTTTGGAGACCTGAGACCTCCATGCTATGAGGAGAGACCACACATGGAACACCTGGTCAAGAGTCCCGAGTGAGCACAGGGGCTAGCGAGGGAAGAAACCTCCAAGCAATTCCAACTCCCAACCTTTTGGGTCTTTCCAGTTGAGATCCTAGACGTGGTCAGAGCAGAGGAAAACCATTCCCCTAGAACCCTGAAAAACTCCTCACCCAGAATCTGTGGCTTAACACAATGGTCATTATTTTGTGCTGCTAAGCTTGGAGTGTTTCATTACCCAGAAATAAAATACCTGGAAGACTGCTTTTGTAGGGAGGAAGGCAGGAATGCATGGCATTGCTTGCACACCCATGAACTGTGTCTAGAAGGGCTCCCACAAAATTGGCCACACTGGCTACTTCCCAGGGAGGAGACCTGGGTGATTAGGGATGGGAAGGAGAGAGAATGTCCTTCTTCCACTTAGGTGTCTCTTGTGATACACATTCCTGTGACCCAAAAAGGAAATGCAACGTGAAAGTCCTGGAAAGGAAGAACAAAAGTGTTCTTGTTGGCGGTTGGTACAACATTCTGCATGGCTAATGAATAGCGTTATTTGGCAATGGTTAAAGTGAATGACAATTTAGCATGCTGGTCAGGTTATAGTATCATCAGGTGCACGCAGCCCTTTCTTAGGCCCCAGCGACAATCAGGTTGAAAAATGCCACAACAGCAACAGTCCACCATCAGTGGTTTGTTTTCTTCCAGACTGCCCTTTTAAAGTTAAATTTCCAGAAAAGCCATCTTTAATCCCCTAACATCCCAGATGAGATGGGTCTTCTCCGGAGTAGAGGGAGCAGCTGAGGAGAGGTCCACCCAGGGTGGAAGCAGGGAGGACAGGTGGGGACAAAGGATACAGGCAGCTCCCTTGAATCCTCCTCACCCTGGAAGGGTTGCTGGTTCAGGCAGGATGAAGCTGGCAGCACAGAGGAACACTTGACCAGCGGTGAGAGCGCTGGAAGGTGGCAGAGGAGGGAGAGGGAAGAGGTTAAATAATAACCGATGGGACTGCAGCTGTGGTCACAGGCCTCACTGGACCAGATCTCCAGTGGGAAAGGGCCCCCCTCTCTTCCCTGGCAGGAGCTCATCAGGGGCCTCGGAGAATGAGGCAAAGTCCAAGAAATGGAAGATGTGTTCCAACAGAAGGGTTAATGCTTAAGCCAGTGCTTCTCAACCTTTGGTACCCCCCAAACCACTGGGCAGGGAGGCACAGCAGAAGGCAGGTGCCATGGTATCCCACTCTCAGAAGCCGACATCTGGGAGTCCTGAAGGGGCTCAGTACGCAGCAAAGTGGAGAGGCCCAGTCGCCAAACTCAGGCACCAGCAGGGTTTGGGACCTCTCCTGCTACATCCACCCACAGGCAGGTCCAGCTGCTTGAGTTGGAGACTAGGAAGCGTGTGGTTTGTCCTTTCCTTGACATCTCAGTCCTGGGGCCCCATCACCTGCTCTCTCTCCACCTGTCTCCTGACTTAGTTCATTTTTTCATGACCTTCTCTTCATCTCCACCATTAATGATGGGAATAACCAATTAAAAAAAATCCCAATATCCATGCCAGTGCCCCAGACCAATTAAATAAAAATCTCTTGGGTTAGGCCCCCAAGGTCATGGTTTTTTGAAGGCCCCTGAGTGATCTAATATGCAGCCGAGACAGCCATTACTTATGGGTGATCCCATTGGCGTTGAGAGGGAGGGGTTCAGAAATGGGCATGTGGCCTGATTCTGCCCTATGAGACTTGAAGAGACGTCTTGTGGGGGAGGCTTTTGAAAATCTAGCAGTTCTGGAAGATTATTCAGTCATGAAAAGGAATGAAATACTGATACATACTACAACATGAATGCATGAGGTGGGGAGTTACTGCTTACTGGCTGTGAGGGCTCCTTCTGGGGTGATGAAAATATTCTGGAACTAGACAGTGGTGATGGTTGCCCAACATTGTGAATGTACTACATGCCATTAATGGTAAATTCCATTATGTGTATGTTACTAAATACATGTCTCCTTTGTGTCAGTGTGAGAAGAGCAGCCAGAGGAAGAAGCCAATCGCAAGAAACGTTGAGCAGAAAAACAGGGCAAATCTGGTCACAGACGACAGGGCTGGGCTGCTGAATCCATGTGTCCTGGGGTCTGTTGTACTTCCAGGCATCTTGTTACAGGTGATGATAAATACCCTTATGGTTTAAGGCTATTTGGGTCAGGGGTCAGTATTAACTGTTTTAGAAGATCTTCCTCCTCTAGTCCCTGGGACTGGGCGATATCACATGGCCTCTGAGCCTGCCTGGCTGGGACCGCCTCAGCACAGCGTCCACCAGTTCCCAGAGGCCACTCGGTCTCTTCCAGCTCTACTGGGCACCATCACTGCAGGCTCAAGCCTTAGTTCTGCAGGGGCTCTGAGAAAATAGGATGCTTTGGCCATTGAATGGAGAGGCACGTCCCTCCCTAAACTGCCTCCTGTCTTTCTAGATGGAGAGCAGCTTCAGTCGGATTCCCCAGGAAGAGATTATTAGCGTGTCAGTGACTTCAAAGACTGAAGGGAAAATTGCCACGACTCTCATGACCGACTTCCACTCCAAATTAGACCTGTGGGAGATGTGGCATTTGGAAGACACAGGACTGAGGCTTTCAGACACCACAAACACTGTCATGGCTGTCGGACCAGGACCCTTCCAGGCTCATCCTCTAAGTTAGTTATGGCCAGTACCTGCTGGAGAGATCTCTCAACCCTCTGCCTCCCACCCCCCCACCCCCCCATCCGTACTGCCTGAGCAATGTGCAGCCCTGTGAGGGACCAGTCTGCCCATCCCGTTCCTTCTCCCTCCCGCCACCTGGGGTTCCTGTCCTAAGATGTACCTACACCATAAACTTTGTGTAAACTCCCATCCTTTCACTGATGCCCTGTCCCTCCCATTTCAGCTCCTGCCAGCATTGGGGCGGATGGGGCACATGCTCCCATGGCCCTTCTAAACAGCCCCACCATTCCCTGACTTCCCACCTCTTATTATGGCTGATTAGTAGTGGACACTGGTAGGGGCCAGGCCTTGCCCCCCTCACCTTACTGCCTTCTCACAGCTGACCCATGATGAAGCACCACTGTGGGCCTGCACAGTGGGGGTGAGCACATGAATGTCTGTTCTTCTTATAGGTGAGGGCTTCTCCAGGGCCTGCCTGCCCCAGGCTTTCACAGAGTGATGCTCTGAGAGTAGGGCTGAGTCATCTCCTAGTACTAGGGACTCAGGGCTTGGGCCTCAGGGCCAAAGGGGATGCGTAGCCAGGCTGACATGTTAGGATAGATACCCTGGAGTTTGTAAGTTGGCTGACAGGATGCTGGGCCATTTTCCACAGATAGTTCCTGGACAGGCAGTTGATATCTTCTGAGCCCTTCCTATCCTTCCATTCATCCACCCATCCGTCCATCCATCCACCCATCCACCCGTCTGTCCACCCATCCATCCATCCATCCATCCACCCATCCATTCATCCATCCATCCATCCATCCATCCATCCATCCATCTGTCTGTCCATCCGTCCGTCCATCCATCCATCCATAAAGTGTTGTAACTTAGTGCAGGTTTTCAAACTCTGTTGTGTACAGGGCCATGTGGGTACCATGACTGAGTGGAGCAGACAAGGAGGAAGATGATCAGAGCATTTTACACTGGCTTTTGATGCTGGAAGTGCAACAGGGAACAGTGAGGTCTGGGAAGAAAGTAGGGAGAAGGGTCTCATACAAAGGGTCAGCTCAGCCAATTATTGCCAAGAGGAAATGTGGGCCTAATGGGGCCTGATATCCTGAAATGTGAGCTTTTATGTAAACTCTCTCAATTGTTAAATGTCAACAACTAATCAAATCTAAAACACCGGGCAGGCTCCAGTTGTGCAAGTCAAGCAAAATATGTGTATGGGCTGGAGTCAGCGCTGGGACCCCCTCTGGCATGGGATCCAAAACACAGCCTTTGCAGTTAGATCTAGAGCAGCTGAGAGATGTGGGGCAAGTAATTCAACCACTGTGGACCTCAGTTTCCTCTTCTGTAAGATGGGGTAACATCTACCCACCTCACAGGGTTGATGTGAGGGCTAAAGTGGATAACGCATGAAACGCTCTGCACACAGTGCCTACTTAGAACACATGCTTACATGGGAGCTGTTGTTATCAATAGCATTGTCTGCTCTGGGCCTGGCACGGTGGCAGGCGTGGGCAGTGAGGACCCTCGCAGGCCTGGAGGTGCTGACTTCAGTGGGGCTGGCCCCCAGCAAGCCCCAAGGATGAGGACAAGGATGGGGGGGCCTCCCAGTCAGTACCTAGACTTCCCCTTCTCTCCTTCCACCTTCTCTTGGCATCTGCCCCCAGGTTTCTTTGGTTACTTCTGCTGAAAATGAAAAGGGGAAAAAGGCATTTTTGAAAAGCAGAAGAGGTTTTTGTTGTTGTTGTTGTTGTTTGTTTGCTTGCTTTTTAAGCTTATTTGAAATCCCAGTTCCCAGAAAAGTCAGCATAGCTCACGGGGTAAGTGCAGGGAATAGAAAGAGGTAATCTTCATGGAGGTCAGAGCCGGGGGTGCCAGAAAGCTTTTCCTCCTCCAGGCATCTGCTCAGCGAGTGTTGTGGGGAAGAGGGGCTGCGGTGAGGAGGCAAGGGCTGTCCCCCGATGCATAGTGAGCACAGAGGCAGAAGGTCCTTGATTTCCATCCGTGTCCACGTCAACCATCTTCCTGGTTGCTTGAGTTGAGCTCAGTTTCTGCTATTTGAATCCCAGACGAGAGGTTTTGGTTCCAGGGAGCAGTGGCTGGTCACCATTCTTATGGACTGAGGAGGGGCTCACTGTAGGTCCCCAGCAGCTCTCCTGGGGGTGGGGCTGGGCACCCCAGGGGCTCTTCTTGCTTCCTGTGGTGTTGCTTCAGCTTCTGCCTCTCCTGAGACAGCTGTAGGTGGAGTTCCAACTCCCTCTCGCTGGGGCCAGTGGGCAGGGGTGGAACCTGGGCATGCCTGGGTCCTTGGCACTGATCTTGCTCCTATTAGTATGCTCCCCTCTCCCCCTCCCTCTCTCCCCTGCCCTCTCCTTTCTTTCCCTCTCCCCACCTCCCTCCTCTCCCCACCTTCCTTCATCCTTCCTCTTCTCTTCCCTCTCTCTCTCTCTCTTTGGCACCCCTCACTGACCAGCCCAACATGATCTTCCCTATGTTCCCAATTTAAAGAAAAAGACACCATGGGAGGGTGGGGTCTGAGGAAGTTTCTGGTTGAGTAGGTTCCTGTCTTTTGTTGCTGGCCTGCTCACGGACTGATTTCGCTACATAAGTCAAGTGTCAATTCTAAGTACTGTGTGACATTAAGCAAATTCCTTCACTTCTCTGAGCTTCCATTTACCCCATCTACAAATGGGCAATAATATTCATCTTACAGAATTGTGTGAAGAACACAAATATAATCCAAGTGCCAGGAATTCCTTGAGGTCAGGGACAATGTATTATTTATGTATGGATCCTTAGATTCAGGTTCATGGTAAGTGTTGAATACATGTCTATTGAGTCAACTTGTTTCTAAATGGTGTATGTATGTATCAGTTAAGAATACTTGGTGGGTTGGGGAATGGGCAAAATAGGAGAAGGGGATTAAAAGATACAAACTTTCAGTTATAATAGAAATAAAGTTGTTTTTTTTTTAACATTTATTTATTTTTGAGAGACAGAGAGAGACAGAGCGTGAGTGGGGAAGGGGCAGAGCGAGAGGGAGACAGAGAATCCGAAGCAGGCTCCAGGCTCCAAGCTGTCAGCACAGAGCCTGATGTGGGGCTCAAACTCATGAACTGTGAGATCATGACCTGAGCTGAAGTCAGACGCTTAACTGACTGAGCCACCCAGGTGCCCCTTGGTTATAATAGAAATAAGACTTGGGGATTCAAAGTATAGCATAGGGAATATAATTAATAACATGTAAAGACTTTGTATGGTGACAGATGGTGGCTAGATTTATCATGGTAATCACTTCACAATGTATATAAATGTTGAATCATTATGTTGCACACCTGAAACTAATATAAGATTGTATGTCAATACACTTCAATAAAATTTAAAAAGTAAATAAAAATAAAACATAAAAAGGTATTGATTGAAATAATAATATTTAAATGTATCTACCAATTTTGATTCACATAAGTATCACTGTAACTTGGGATTTCTGCATAAAATATTCAAACACACACACACACACACACACACACACAAGAATGTTTTTGCTACAAGAAACAGAAACTCTTCTTTACAGAGGCCTAGTCATACAACAAGATTCTCCAAGTCATGTTGCTCGCATTGGTTCAGAAACTCATGGCATCAGTGCAAGCTTATGTGCGAATTTTTTGTTTGTTGCCTTGTGATCACAAAATAGCTGCTAAGGCTGCAGACAGTTTATTTGTGTTCAAGGCACCATGAAGGAGGGAGGACTGCAATTTCCTTTTAATCAAGAAAACCAGAAACCTCCTCCAATCCTAGAAAATGTTCACTCAAGTTTCATTTCCCAGAGCTATGTCAAATGTCCACCCAGTTTCAGGGGAGGCTGGCAAAGTATTTAACTTCCCCAAGCTCTTTAAGGGAAGTGGCAAGGGACAAGGGAGAAATCCCATCCGTGTAGCCAACTGCAGTCTGCCCCAGATCGAGGTGCCTGTACCCACCCCTTTCTGAGGGAATTGTGGGATATGGCTTTTGTGAGCTTATCAGGATTGTGCTTAGAGTACACGAGAGAGAAAGTCAAGTGTAGGATTCGGGACTGGGAGAGGGGCAGAGGTTTGTATCACTAGATGTGTGTCCATCAGCTAGTCCATCCCTGCTTCTGTACTTTGGCTTCTAGGCTCCTGAATGAGCCTAACTGGACAAAACCGCTGTCGTGCTAGCTTCATGGAACCACTATGTGAAGGCCAGAAAAGAGGAAAGGGTAGGACAGAAGGCAAAGAGTTAAAAGCAACATATATGATTATGTGCACATGGCTATAGATACATTTGTAGGCAATAGTAGCAAAAATGCTAGATTAAAGCATCCCCCACACCCTGTCAACTGAGGCAAGAGTGAGAAAGCTGTTGCATGTGACAGGGTCAACCCCGTGTGCAGCTCCAGGCCTCCGAGACAGTTCCAGCCACCCAGACCCAGGCTGGTGAGGAACAGAGGGCAGCATGGGCCCTTGTCATAAAAGAATGAGTCAAATCTTGGACTCCTTTCTCCTGCCTCCTCTTCCTAGCAGGTGCCTATTTATTGCCACCAGCTCCAACAGCAGTCAGGGTATCTACTCTTCCTTGAGCTTGTCTGTGTTTTCCACTTTTTCTAAAGTTTATTTATTTACTTAGAGTGCGTGAGCAAGGAAGGGGCAGAGAGAGAGGGAGAGAGAGCATCCCAAGCAGGCTCCACACTACCAGCACGGAATCCCCAGTGGGACTCCAACTCACAAACTGCAAGACCATGACCTGAGCTGAAACCAAGAGTCAGACGCTTAATGGACTGAGCCACTAGGCGCCCTGCCCGCACCGCCCCCCACTTTTTCTAAAAGCTAGTGTCTGCGTCTGTGGGTTTAAATTCCATTTTAAAAGTAGTTTTGTTTTTTTAATCATTATTTTTTAGTTTGTGAGAATGATCTAGGCTTATTATAAAGAAGTCACTCACCACAGAAAAAAACAAAAACTCAATTTGTGTATTTTTGTTGTTTTTTTCTTGTTTACTAACTTTGTACATATTTTTTGCTGCTCAAGAAAGAAGGGCGTATGCTGGCTTCCTTGTGAGATCTTTACTTGAAACTATGACATTTCTCATACATATACAAATAGAAAATTAAGCATAAACTTCTTATGCTGATGGCTCTTACATTACTGTTAAACCAAAGCAAATTTAGAAACCATATATAACCAACATGACAAGACCACTAAGCTTCCAAATAATATTAATTTAACATGAGGGATGTTCATGTTTTACTGAAAATGAATGACTTAACGTATGTCTGGAAGGCATAATGCTTTACTTCTTTTTTGTTTTTTTGTTTTTTTCTTCATTCAGTACATCTATACTTCAATTCAAAAAATTGAAAAAAGTCTTAAACAAGCAGTGCCCTGGTGGCTCAGTCAGTTAAGCGTCTGACTTCAGCTCAGATCATGATTTCATCTCAGGTCATCTCTCTGTTGTGATGCAGTGTGAGGTACAGGGCCTTAGGGGTCAAGTAAGCCGGCTGACTGGTGGTTAGACTCAGCTTCCAGATGGTAGCAAGTCCAGGGGAACAAGTCAAACCAAACTTCGAGGAAACACAATTCAGAATATGGGACATTCTATAGGACAACTGACCTGGATTCTTCAAATGGATGTAATACCCCTGCCTCCCCAACCAAAAGGTGGAGGGCTGTTCAAGGTGGACTAAAATGTCCCAGCAACAAATGAAACATGTGAACCTTAACCTGTTTCAAAAAAGGAAAGAAAAGAAAAGAAAACCCTATAAGAGTAAAATTAAACTGGTAAAACTGGTAAAATTTAATTTCATATGGAATGGATATTAGATGGTATAGATACACTATTGTTAAATTTCTTAGGTGTGATAATGACAGTGTAATTTATGAGATGCGCACTGATGTCTCCATGAATAAAGAAGTGTCATGGTACCTGCAGCTAAATTTCAAATGGGTCATATATATTATATATACATATTTAAAAATACATAATATATAAATTGTATATACATTATATATAATATACAAATTATGTGTATGTTACATATATTGCATATAAATTTTATATATAATATATTATATGTATATCTTGTATATGTAATGTTTTACCACATGTATAATATATGGCCAAGTTTCACAACTGTTGCATTGAAGTGATGGCTATATGACTGTTGTGTTATTTTTTCCAAAAGAAATTCTAGTATTTATTGATAAATGTAAGATTAATGCGTAAGATTAATTAAGCTGGTTAAGTGTCAGACTTCGGCTCAGGTCATGATCTCACAGCTTTTGTGTTAGAGCCCCGAGTCGGGCTCTGTGCTGACAGCTGGGAGCCTGGAGCCTGCTTCAGATTCTGTGTCTCCCTCTCTCCCTGCCCCTCCCCTGCTCACACTCTGTCTCTCTCTCAAAAATAAATAAATATTAAAAATATTTAAAAAATGTGAGATTAATGCTAATGAAACACATTTAAGATTGAAGTATAATTGAGATAAGTTGTATTAGTTTCAGGTGTACAACATAGTGATTGACAACTGTATACATTATGCAGTACTCACCATGATAAGTGTAATCACCATCTGGCACTGTAAAAGTTATTACAATATTCTCTATGCTGTATTTTTCCCCCTGTGACTTATTTATTTTAAAACTGGAAGTTTGTACCTCTTAGTCCCCTGTATCTATTTTGCCCTTCCCCCTACTCCCTCCCTCTGGCAATCACCAGTTTGTTCTCTGTATTTACGGGGCTGTTTCTGTGTGTGTGTGTGTGTGTGTGTGTGTGTGTGTGTGTGTGTTTGATGTATTTTTTAGATTCCACCTGTAAGTGGAATCATATGGTATCTGTCTTTCCCTGGCTGATTTATTTCACTTAGCATAATACCCTCAAGGTCTGTCCATGTTGTTTTGAATGACAAGAGTCCATTATTTTTTATGCCTGAGTAATATCCCATTGTGTATGTATGCGACATCTTTATCCATTCATCATCATCAATGGACATTTAGGTTCCTTTCATATCTTGGCTTTTATAAACACTGCTGTAAACATAGGAGTGCATACATCTTTTCAAATTAGTGTTTTCCTTTTCTTTGGGTAAGTACCCAGCAGTGGAATTACTAGTTGTAATTTTTTGAGGAATCTCCATCCTGTTTTCCATAGAGGTTGCACCAAGTTACATTCCCATCAACACTACATGAGGGTTCCGTTTCTGCACATCCTCACCAACACTTGTTATTTCTTGTCTTTTTGATACTAGCCATTCTGACAGGTGTGAGGTGATATCTCACGGTGGGTTTTTTTTTAACTCTTAAAAATTTATTTATTTGAATTCAAGTTTTTTTTAATATGAAATTTATTGTCAAACACTGTAGTTTTTAAAAAATGTTTATTTATTTTAAGAGAGAGAGAGAGCATGAGCGAGTGGGGGAGGGGCAGAGTGTGCACGCGCCTGAGAGAGAGAGAGAGAGAGAGACAGAGAGACAGAGAGACAGAGAGTAATAGAGGAGAGGGAGTCACAGAATCTGAAGCACACTCCAGGCTCTGAGCTGTCAGCACAGAGCCTGATGCAGGGCCTGAACCCACAAACTGCGGGATCGTGACCTGAGCTGAAGTTGAACGCTTAACTGCCTGAGCCACCCAGGTGCCCCTAGATGCAAAAATTCTTAACAAAATATTGGCAAATAGAATTTAGCAATATATAAAAACAATTAAACACCATGACCAAGTGGGATTTATTCCAGGGATGCAATGCTGGCTCTATATTCAGAAATCAATCAATGTAGGGGCACCTGAGTGGCTTAGTAGGTTAAACATTTGACTCTTGATTTGGCTCAGGTCATGATATGATGGCTCATGAGATTGAGTCCCACGTTGAGCCCCTGGTTGAGCCCTGTGCTATCAGCACAGAGTCTCCTTGGGATTCTCTCTCTCCTTCTCTCTCTGCCCCTCCCCTACTCTCTCTTTCTCTCTCTCTCAAAAATAAATAAATAAACAAAAAAATCAATGTAATCTATCAGAATCTAAAGAATAAAAATTATATGATGAAGAAAAATCATTTGACAAAATTCAATACCCATTATGATAAACTCAGATAACTAGGAATAGAGAGAGCTTTCTCAATTTGATAAAGAACATCTTAAAAAAAACCCTAAAACCAACATCATACTTAATGGTGAAAGACCAAATGTTTCCCTAATGCTGTGAGATCTCAAAGCAAAGGCACTGGGGTTGCCTGGCAGACCTGGGGAAGCTTTCCAGATGGGGGAGGGATTCTTGAATTGGGTCTAGAGGTGAGCTGAAAACAGTGAGGCAAAGTGGAAGAGGCTGGTGAGATGTAGAACAGCTTCTGCCAAGCTTGGAGGGAAGCTGGCAGGAGGGCCTGGGCTGGGCTTGAGCCTAGGAATTCGGGGAGAGGAAGGTACGGAGGCAGATGGGAGTGCCTAGAGCCACCAGTGCCTAGAGCCACATTAATATAAAGTACAGTAAAACCTTGGATTGCAAGTAACCTGTTCTGCAAGTGTTCTGCAAGATGGGCAAACATTTCTAGTAAATTTTAACTTGATAAATGAGTGATGTCTTGCAATACGAGTAGTACATGATGTCAAATGTCCCGTGATCCCAACTGAGCCCATGGTTCTTTTCTCTCTCTCCTCTCTCTCTCTCTCTCTCTCTCACTGCAGGATTGTGAGTGATCATCTCCCATACTTGGATGCTTGGTCTCAGGCTGTGGTGTTTGGCAGAAATCAGTGATTTTTCAGAACATTGGAAGATGCCCACAACTGGCACTACTGTATTTTTTGTCACTTCAAAGCACCTACGGACAGTCCTTTGCTCTTCCATCCAAGACTAAGCTTAGGAACGCTTTGCTTCATTCTAGGTCTGGCAGCCTGCAGATATAGACCCTTTCCTCTGTTGCCGTATTGCCAGTTACATTAAATACATATATGACAAGAGTTTATTAATACTGTACTATAGTCAACATCCGTGCGAGTGTATACAATGGCCCCCATGCAGAAAAAGGCTGAAAAGAAGGAGATGATTACAGCGGAAGTTAGGAAGGAAATCATCGAGAAGTACAAACAAGGTATGGGAGTGGTTAGAATTCCGAGATTCTGTGAGAAGTCTATGTCCTCATCTCGTCTGCAGAGGAGGAGGAGAAAAAGGCGGCGGAATCCCTCACTTCATATGAGATAGGGGAGATGTGTAAAATGTGGGAAACAGAGCAGAATTTTGTAGAGAAGCACTACCGAATAAGGCTGTAGCAGTGCGAGTGTGAATCTGTTTAACGACAATGCAATGTCACATTTCCACAATCCTCAAAAGGAGGCAAAAGCAGGTGTCATTGGACAGGTTCCTTGTTAAAGTTGCACGAAAATAAAGATTCCACTGAGCCAATAGGTAGCAGTGATTATGTTAATGATAGTGAAAGTCGTCCTACACAATCACCCTCCTCTCTTGTCTCCCTCACACCAGCCACAAAGGTAAGTGCAGGTTAATTTGCTTATTTTTCTTATATTTTGTATTTTCTTTATTATTTTGTATTATATTCCAGTATTGTTATCATTTTTATATGAATATTTTTAAGTTGTGTAACGAATCATCTGAGTTTCCATTATTAAGGGAAATTTGCTTTGATATACAAGTGCTTCGGATTACAAGCATGTTTCTGGAGCAAATTATGCTTGCTAACCAAGGTTTTATTGCATTTGGAATTTACTCTAGAATCTCAGGAGGCAGTGAAGGGCAGGAGAGTGGCATGGTCAGAATAATATTTTATTTTATTTTATTTTTTATACGTTTATTTTTAAATTTATTTTGAGAGAGAGATAGAGAGCAAGCAGGGGAGGGGCAGAGAGAGAGAGGGAGACATAATCCCAAGCAGGCTCCACACTGTCAGCACAGAGCCCAGTGCAGGGCTCCAACTCACAAACCATGAGATCATGACTTGAGCTGAAATCAAGAGCCAGATGCTTAAACAGCTGAGTCCCCCAGGTGTCCCAGTTTTATTTTATTTTAAATGTTTACTTATTTATTTTTTATGCAGGGGGTGAGGCAGAGAGAGAGAGAGACAGAATCCTAAGCAGGCTCCGTACTGTCAGCCCAGAGCCTGTCACAGGGCTCGAACTCATGAACCTCAAGATCAAGACCTGAGTCAAGATCAACGGATACTTAACTGACTGAATCCCCCAGGGGCCCCCATAATAACATTTTAGAAAGGTCTCCCTGGGCCGTGGAGAGGGCAAGTGGGAGGGCAAGGCAGATGAGAGGTGGGAGGCTACGGGCACAGAGGAAGCAGTCTGGGGGTGGGGGCAGTTAACCAGGGCTGTGTGGACATAATGAGGCTATAAGGGTTTCAGAGCCCAGGCCAGGCCCCCTCCAAGAATCCCTGGAACACAGCTTCCTTCTGGTGGCCAAACTGTCCCCGCCTGGACCCAGGGGTAGGGTGGGTCCAGCTCCAGGCTACCTCATAGCATTCTCTGAGATGCTGAGCCAGGAGCCTGGTCATGGCTTGGGAATGTCTTCGTTTCTGTAGATGGCTTGCACCAGTGTCAGAATTTTAGAATGACTATGTCAAGGTGTTCATTGCAGGGGCCTCCCGCTTGCCAGGGAGCTGCAGCTGTGGTTGGTGAAGACTTTAGGCATGGGTCCTACACGAGGCCGAAGGTTTCCTCCAATGGTGTATATGTTTGGGTGTCTGTAAAAGTGAATCACTTCAAAATATCTACCTTGTTCAGGTTTTTTCCCCACTCGTGGAATTTTGGGCAACAGGCAACAGGCAACAATTTAGTATGTTACCAGTTATTATCTACCAAGGGTGGTTTATAGAGTATTGTCCGTATGCTTCCAGACTGAGGACTCCTTGTGGGCAGGGACCTGCTTTATTCTCCTCTGTGTGTGTCTGCAGTGTCTGGGCCAGCCAGCTCAGCACTCACTGATCACTGATCTGGAGATTTCACTGCCTCCTCGGGGGCCAGTCTTGTTTCTGTATTTACAGGCAGATGTGATGTGGGTCTAATTAGACTGTAAAAAACACCTCCTTGCTTCATGTGGATGGTGGGGTTTACATAAACTATATATACTATATACATAGTTTGCATAAACTCTATATGTACATGAACTATATATGACATACACAGGATAGTATTGGGAACGCTAACCACTGCTTTGCGAGGGACTGCTTTGTCCCTCGGCATTTCTGTCGCCCACAAACTTCCCTTGTTCAGACAGATGAGCTCTCTGCTTTCATTGCTTCAGGGAATGGGTCAAATTCTTGGCTTCTGACTTTGGAAAGCAGAGACCTATTCATAAGCCAGCAGACTAGGGGCAGTGCCTTGCAAGTTAGCCTAGATCAAGTCTTCCTTCTTTCAGATCAGAAAGCTACCCTTAGGGTGGGATTGTGGAGAGTCAGAGAAGAAGTGAACACAGCTTGGATGTGCTAGGTTCTCATAGAGGCCCTGGCTTTGCTCTCCAGACCAATCCTTGGGGACAAGGTCAGGGGGTGGGGGTGGAGACAGAAACCCTAGCCCGGTCTGGAAGAATCTGAGAGCAGAGTATATTTTTCCCAGAGTTCCCTGAGCAGCCATGCACAAGGTAGGAGAAACTCTGCTGTCGTATCTGGGCGGTGGACTAAGGAAGCCTCAGAAGGTTACCCATGGCCTCAACATGCAGGGAGAAGCAAAAGAGATTTCTTACATTTGTCCCCCTGTCTGAGAGGTCCCCACGATGTTAGGTATCCTAAACCTGCAGTTGTGAGGGATGTGGGATGTTCCTCCCAAGACCCGGCCCAGACCTGGGATGCAGCTGTGTGGCTGATATGGCAGACCCCAGGCTGGAGAAAAAAGGGAAAGGCACACTATGGTGTAGAAGTGGTCAGAAGGTAGGTGTGAGGACCGGAGCATTCTAAGTCTGGAGAAATGGGAAAGGGGTAGGAATGACCTTCTGGCGAAATAAGGCTTTGAGAGAGAAGCGTAAAGGAAGTCAATTAGTTCATGTACAGTCAGGACTGTGGATTGAGCTCTGTCCCTACTGGCTATGAATGCCCATACATTTAGCCATTTTTTAAAAGTTTATTTATTGAGACAGAGAGTGAGAGAGCATGAGAGAGCATGAGCAGGGGACAGGGAGAGAGACAGAGAGAGAGAGAGGAGAGAGAGAGAGAGAGAGAGAGAGAGAGAGAGAGAGAGAGAGAGAATCCATGCTGAGCACGGAGCCCCATGTGGGGCTCGATCTCACAAACTGGGAGATCATGATTAGTCGAAATCAAATGAGATGCTTAACAACTGAGCCACCCAGACTCCCCTCAGTCATTTTTGATTTAAGAAAGCATTGTGTTTTGGGAGCAGGAGCCATTGAATTGGACATTGTCAGATGTTTACTTAGAATGAACAAAAAACTATTATTATGTTCTGTGTTCCACTCCGTAAAATATAAAATGCAAGAAACATGATTTCATGGCAGGAGTGATGTTGGCCACCTGCACTCTGTGAATGTGCATCACTGTCTGCCCTGTGGCACCCGTCACCCGCAGGGCCACCAATCAGGGCTCGGCCATGCCCTTGGTTCTGCTACCAGCTCCTGGGGCCAGGAACTAGGCTGGGCTGGTAGAAGCTGGCTTTAGAAGCAATGCAGGTCAGCAGGAAATAAGTGAATTAAGCATGACCAGTGACTTATAAAACCATAGGCAAATGGAGCATACTTAATGCAGCAAATGTCAGTAAAAGAGAGAAAGGAAGTGACATGGGTGGGACATATGTGAAGGCAGAAAGGCGGTGACTTTGACTGAATGCCGCTTGCTCACTTACAAGACACTAGCTGCAGGTAGGTCTCCACCCATTGGTTCCAAATGCCTTTGCTGATCATGCCTTGGGTGGACCATGTCCAGAGCCAGGAGCAGTGGCAACATTCTAGCAGCTATGTGCTGAGCGTCTTGTCTGTGCTTCACGGAGAGTAGCAGAGGTCAGAGTTACCTAGACCTGGTCCTTGCCCCCCCAGGGCACCTGTTGAGGGTTGTGGTTCTCAAACAGAGCATAGCCTCCACTCAAAGGCAACCCCAGTTCTGTGCAGGAGGTTGTCATTTCTTGACTTACAGTCTGAGAAAAAAATGATTCTTCCTCACAAACAAGCATAACCTCCTCCACCACCAGGCCAGGAGGGACACAGTGGGTGCATCCCTACTCACTGTCAGAGTCAAGAATTGGGTCCTAATGTGGCTTCCCCCCACAATAACAGAATGATGTTTGGGAGGTGCTGGGTGTGGAGAAAGGCAGGTGCAGGGAGGCACAGAGGAGTGTCACTGATCCCTGCCTGAGTCAGATGAGTCAAGGATGCCTCTCTGGAGGAGATGACCTGTGAGCTGGGTCTGAAGAGTGATGAGGGGCAGCCAGGTGGTCAGGTGAAGACACAGGGGAGAAGAGCTGGTCTGGTGGCATGTGCATGTGTGTCTTCGGGAAGAGTACATTCAAGGCCCTGGCACACATGACGGCCTGTCTGGACAAGGGTGACACCAGTCGGGAAGCTCTGCCCCACCCAGGTGTCTGCTCACAGCCACAGGGATGCTCAGGGGGCAAAACACTCAGCAGAGCACAGTTAGGTTTCAGGTACACATGATGAACTTGAGTAGAGTGGGCAGGAGCAAAAGATGATAGGGGAAAATTCGTCATCAAGAAAGGAGGAATCTGGCATATGGGGCGAAGTGGCCAATGGCGTTCTAGTTGCTCTGCTTCTTCACCAACATTTGGCATTGTCAGTCATTTCCATTTTAGCCATTTGTGTGTGTGTGTGTATGTGAGTGTGTGCGTGTATGTGGTTTTCTAATTTGCATTTCCCTAAAAACCAATGAAGTGTAGCATTTTCTCATGTGTGTTTTGCCATCTTTGGTGAAGAGTCTTTTCAAATCATTTGCCTGGCTCTTTCTTGTTATTTGTTAAGATGGGCTGTTCACCCTCTTGTCACTGAGCTACAGCAGTTGCTTATATATTTGCAGTACGAGTCCTTTGCTCGTATGTGTCACGAGGAGTTTTTATCCGAGTGGGTGACTTCTTCACTTTCATAATAGTATCTTTGGAAAAGCGGATTTTTTTTAATTGTGAGGAAGTCCCATTTATTAATTTTTAATGGGAGTTTAATATTCAAAATATTGAGGTGCCAAAATTTAGATAGGTACTTATTTAACCAAGCCATGCTTGGACATTCAGGCGGCTTCCCACTTTTCACTGTTTCCCCTATCTTGAGGAACATCACTGTACTGAAAACCGTGTTCTGAGGATAGTTTCACAAGCATTTCAGGATGCCAACACTTGCAAGGCTTTTGTACATGCTGTGAAAAGGCTTGTCTCAAAGGTCACCTGGTGATGTGTATGGGAAGCCTGGTTTCAAGGGACCGTCCAGTCCTCCTAAGAGTCCCCTAGCTTGTTAGTTTGCTATATCATAGATACGCCTGGAAACATACATATGCTATTTCGTCCCTGCACTTTGTGGGGGAAACCATTTTTTCCACAGATAATACAAAGGCAATGCTAGTAAATTTCCAGTGAGCATTTCCAAAGGCTGGAATCTTATTCCTAAAGGAAGTCAGCAGTGATTTATTGAAGGAAGGCTGGGCAAAGGGCTGTTTGCTTTTTGGCGCCTCTATTTGCCCGGCTGTAAAGCTGGCAAAGGTCAGCCTGCTGCTTCTCACCACGGGGAGGGCCACAGACCAGATGAACTGAGAGGCACTGTCCCTAGCCTGTGAGCCGACATGTCATAATAGTAACTGCCATTTATCGAGGACACTGAGCCCTGGGCCAGGGGGCCTGTTACCTCTAATTCTCAACAACAGCCTTGCTTGGCGTGTATTATCACCCCACTTAGAAGCTGCAGGCAGTGACTGGCTCAAGGTCACATGACTAATGGTGGCAGAGCCTGGCCTTCTGGCTCTGAGCCTACGATGGTGTCATTTTCTTGCTCTACTGCATTTGGGCCACACCATAGACAGCACACAGGACAAAAAAAGGTTTAAAGATACGGAGGTGAAACACAGGCGATTATCTTTTTGTTGTTTAAATATGTGTTTATTTATTTATTGTGTTATTATTTATATGTGTTGTTTAAATATTTATTTATTTATTTTTTTAATTTTTTTTTCAACGTTTTTTACTTATTTTTGGGACAGAGAGAGACAGAGCATGAACGGGGGAGGGGCAGAGAGAGAGGGAGACACAGAATCGGAAACAGGCTCCAGGCTCCGAGCCATCAGCCCAGAGCCTGACGCAGGGCTCGAACTCATGGACCGCGAGATCGTGACCTGGCTGAAGTCGGACGCTTAACCGACTACGCCACCCAGGCGCCCCTGTGTTTATTTATTTTTGAGAAAGAGAGAGAGAGAGAGTGCATGCACACGTGTGCGGGAGGGGCATAGATCCCAGGCAGGCTCCCCACTGTCAGTGTAGAGCCCTACCCAGGGCTTGAACCCATGAACCTAGAGATCATGACCTGAGCTGAAATCAACAGTTGGAAACTTAACTGACTGAACTACCCAGGTGCCCCAAGCAAGTTGATTATCTTAAAAGTTTTGTTTTGCTTTTGGAGACTTCATTTGTTGGTGGCAAAAGGGAGTAGCTGGTTCTTGCTCATTCTTTCTTGTTTCCAGAAGCCTTGGCAATATCCTGCAGCCAGTTGGTGGCCCAGTGACAGGCCTACTCTCCGGACTCCTTCCTGCAGGGCCTGATTAAATACGATCAAGAATGGAGCTCAACATCTAAGGTGGTAGGTTTGGGGGCCAAGAGGCAAAGCCTGGGACAGGTCTTCTCTCAGAAGGTCCTCTGGAATATCACTCTCCCATTTCTGCAAGGATCTTTTCAATTATGGCTCATAGGCCTGGACAGTGGATAGATATCAGTGTTCAGCACCAGCTTGAGCACAGATTGTGAACTATATGTGTTTAATCTCCTTTTCCACCTTTATTCTTGATTCCTATCCCATCACTAGTACTCATATGTCCCGATTTGCCCAGGACAGCCCTGGTTTATGTCTACTGTCAATGTAATCTGCCTCTCCAACCCCCTTTGGTCTATATTAATTCAGACAGACCAGTTAGAGGCACTTCAGAGAAACTCTTACTTGAATACACATCAGGGAGTCATTAGAGTTGCCTCTCAGAAGGGCATTATTATGATAACATACACTAGCCATGACTCTTGATTGTAAATGACCTCAAATTGACTTTAATAAGAAAAAGATGTATTGGTTGGCATAGCTAGACAGCTGGAGGGCTCAAGCCTGACTGGAACCAAGTTCTCAAACAATTTTGTTACTTCTGTCCCTCTGTCTCTGTTCCTCTGTCCCCATCTCTCCAACTCTCAACTCCTGTTGATTTCACCTTGTAGGCAGGATCGTCCATCTGATGGGCAAGCTGGCCCCTGGAGACTCTAGACTCACACTCCCCCATCTTAACAACTCTCCCGGAAAGAGGAACTTTCCTTTCCTATGGGCATATATCCCTTCATGTCCAGGGAAGTCTGAGTGGCTCTGTTTGGGTCATGTGCACATCCTTGAGCCAATTGCTATGGTTTGGGGTGAATAGGTAACTCACCTGGGCTATGTACACATCATGGTGCAAGGGGCAAGGTTGCATCAGTTCACACCAAACAAGGATGGAATCCCTAAAGAAGTAGGTCAATTATCTGAGCAGACCACACTGACTGCATCTGCCATCCACTGTATACAGCCACTGTCTATGTTGTCACTTCTGATGTCCCAGGGGCTTTATGGATAATGTTCATCATTTTCACAATTACTTAAAGAGTATAATTTATCCCTGTATTACACAGGCGGCTTGAATAGTTTAAATACTATAGCCAAGGATGGAAAAGTGGTCAATGGAGAACCTGACCTCTGACTCCAGAACTATCTGCCCCTCCCACAATGTCCTGGTGGCGTTTTACATGTGAGAGGGAGTGAGGATAATCTGTCAAGGAGCCTTTCTTGGATGTGCATCACACATGTGCTGCCTGAAATAATGTTTCTGGACAGACAAATCCTCTTCTGGTTATGCCTGTAGATTCTTCTGGATTCTCCCTGTCTCTCTAGGAGATGAAGCCTGCTGTCCCAGGAGAGAGGTAGGAAGCTGGTCCATTCCATCCTGGCCACCTGGATGGCCAGGTGCTGACTGATCTCAGCATAGGACCTACACTGTGCCCCGGGCCTTTGGGTAAATGCATCCTGTCTTCTCTGAGTCCTGATTGTTATATAACAAGGGCAAAAATGTCCTACTGCTGTAGAACACAGGATTCTTCTGACAGTCATAAGAATATAAGCAAAAAATCTTGCTTCGTAAGATAGGATGATAATGATGATGGATGATGATAGTTGTCATGGTGCTAGAGCAGGGCCCCCTATTCAATTCTTGAAGAACAGAAGGAAAACATGAGGGCGGTGTTATTTTCTCTCCAAGAGAAGGGAGAGAAGGCACTTTGCTTGCCTGCGTCCTTCCTAATTCGCAAAATCACTTCCCCAGACCTTACGGTTCAGAGGTGCAGGCACAGGACACACGGTCTGCGTTTGTGTTTAGTCTTTCTACTCTGCCATATTGTGGTTTCCCAACCAGTGCCCCAGGGACAGCTTCCTCGTTTCAATTTGTATCTTCCATAGCTTTTCTTTCTGATGACAAAAATAGTACGTGCACAAAATTGGGAAAATAAAAAAGGGAGAAATCCTCACCCCGAAATCGCTCCAACCAGAGATATCAACACCCAGCAGTTAGCCGTTGCTGTTATACAATGTAATATCCCTCGTTACTCTGTTAACAACACATTAGCAGCATTTCCCCATCACAAAAAAAACTTGGGAATCACTGTTTCCGCAGACATTGCATGCATGGCTACACCAGAGTTTAGTTCATTGCAGCTGGTAATAGGCCTTTGCACAGAGGTCTGGGAATGAGCTGGACAGCTGGGCCCCCAGGGTCTTCTGCACAGAGCTGGGGAGACACAGGGGGCGGGAGACCTGGGCTCTGAAGGGGCAGAGGGAAAGGCAGCCCATAATATGTTGCATATTTGCTTGTCTGTTGATTTGTTCCTGCCTGGATGTTTGAGGGCTCCGCTAGGCATCAGGTGCCCTCCTAGTTCTCGGCCAATGCCCACTTCAGGTCTGTAACATCCCTCCCTCAAAGAGCCTCCCAGGCCGTTCCCAGAACCCCTCCTGTCCCTGGTGTGGCACACTCCTGGAAGAGGGGCTCCATTGCACCCACCACTGTTTCTGCAGAGCCCAGCCCAGCACTGGCATATAGTAGGTGCTGACAACGTTTGGAGAGTGAGAGAGGGAGCAAACAATAAACAGTGAACATGCCAAAATAGTAATTTTGCATTATTACAATTAAGGTGATGAACATCTGCATGATTAAAGCTTTGCTAAAATTTCAAGTTATTTCCTAGACTTGAAATTCGAAATTGAAGGATGCAGGCATTTTTTAAAGTTTATTTATTTATTTTGAGAGCGACAGTGAGAGCAACTGGGGGAGGGGCAGACATACAGGCAGAGAGAATCCCAAGCAATCTCTGGGGCGCCAGGAGCCAGCGCAGAGCCCGACTTGTGGGCCTCGACCTCACAAACTGTGAGTCTTGATCTCAGGCACCTAACCATGAGATCGTGACCTGAGCAGAGATCAAGAGTCTGATGCTTGGGGTGCCTGGGTGGCTCAGTCAGTTAAGCGTCCGACTTAAGCTCAGGTCATGATCTCACACTCCGTGAGTTCGAGCCCCACATCGGGCTCTGTGCTGACAGCTCAGAGCCTGGAGTCTGCTTTGGACTCTGTGTCTCCCTCTCTCTCTCCCCCTCCCCTGTTCACGTTCTGTTTCTCTCTGTCTCAAAAATAAATAAACATTAAAAAAAGTTAAAAAAAAAGTCTGATGCTGAACTGACTGAGCCACCCAGACGCCCTACAGAATATAGACATTTTGATGGTTCTTAATACATATTACAAGACTGCTTTCTGGAAATTCCAATATCTGTCATAATCTCAGAAGCAGTAAGTGTGAGTGCCTGTCTCTCTGGCTGTAGGTAATGTAGTTTAAAAAATGATTCGCCGATTTGATGAAAGTAGAGGCAGGAATGATATAATTCGTTGATTTAATAAACGCTTTTTTTTTTTTTAAGAAACCTGTTAATTGATCATTTGAAACTCCGATTTTGTGAATTGTCCATCTGTGCCATTTGCCCAGTTATACTGGATCTTAGTGTTTTGTGTGTGATCGTGAAAACAATGGGCTATCGTGGTAAAGAAAATCAGACATTATAGCAAATCATAAAGAAGAAAGTAAAAATCTCCTACATTCCTACCCCTTGGACTTGTGACTAACATTTTTGGAGTATGTCCTTCCAAACTTTTAACCTTATGTGTTAATAGTAGTTTTTGAAGTTTAAAACATTTAAATTTCTATGTACTCTCAAACTAGCATTGTTTATTTCAATAGATCTTCCAATGCTTTTGTGTTTAAAAAAGTTTTTCCAACGTAGATATCACATTAAGAGTTGCCATGTTTAGGGGTGTCTCAGTGCCTCCGTGGCACTGTCCGCTAAGCTTCCAACTTCGGCTCAGGTCACAATCTCACAGTTGGTGAGTTCTAGCCCCACGTGGGGCTCTGGGCTGACAGCTCAGAGCCTGGAGCCTGCTTCCGATTCTGTGTCTTCCTTTGTCTCTGCCCCTCTCCCACTCACACTCTGTCTCTGTCTCTCAAAAATAAATAGACATCAAAAAAAAAAAAAAGAATTACCACGTTTAAAGATAGAGCTATGCGTGTGTTTAGTTATTAAGGCCATATAGTATATTGTAGAATATTTAGGAAATTAAGAGGAAAAAATCAGCCATAATCTCTCGACCTTAAACAAAGCCTGTTTCCTTTGTGCATGGTCCTTTTGAGTCTTGGATCACGAGCACTTATATTTATTTTTAGTGGTTGCAAGGACAGAGTGCATGCACAGTGTTTTTTGTCTTCTCCTTTTTGCTCACAACTATACTGTAAGCATTATTTTCATGTTGCTACATCTCTGGATGGTTGTTTAGAATGATCCCCTAGCTGACTCCATCCTGCTGATAACCATCTAAGTTGCTTCCAATTTTTTTGTCAAGTGATATTTTGCAACACCAAAGCCCAGCGAAGCACAATCTCCCACTGTTCCCTGGGAACTGACTGTAATACGGTTTGACTTCTGCTTATTTCCTCCTTTCCTCCGAGGAGTGTTGGGAGACAGCGCTCTTAGAGAACAGTTAGAAAAACGACAATCATAAAATTAGGAGAAGAGAGACTATGAAGTGAAAGCACGTTGAGCTTTTAGAAAAAAGTCGCTTTAACAACTCAGGCTGTGCTGTTTACGTTTTGTTTTTGTAACTCACGAATCGGGCATGAGTTTATAATCATAATTTTGACAAAATGCTTTCCATTTGTGCAGTGCTTGGTGCTTTTTCTGGGACGCAGTTCAGTGTATCAGCTGAGGGCTTTAGTGCAGGAAGACCAGGGTTCGGATATCTGCTTCTCTCTTGTGATCTTCAGCTGCTGCAACCCCCAGTCTGTCTTTCTGCAAAATACGAGTGGTAATAAGCCAGGAGGGAGGACTGGTTAAGATCATCCCTTATGGGCACTGAGCAGTAATGGGAAGAAGAAGGAGGAGGAGTGGCCAGAGTACAGGAGGCCTTCCACGCAGAGGGAAGTGAAAACCTTTTATTCCTGGGCCTCAGTTTCTCCATTTATATGGGGGCGGGGCTTGGTGTATGGTCTCCAAAGCCTTTCCTGCTTCTGGGAGCCTCCCAGGGACCCCTGCCTTGGCACCTGTCCACCCACCTCAACAGGGCGTCCAGGACTCCTCTCTCCACTCAGCTCAGCCTTCGGTGCCTGAGAAACCTTGCAGGGCGGTGCCCTGGCCTCCAGGGCAGCATAGGGCTGTGGCATCTTTTATAGCCTCTGACATAATTTGGGGAAGCGGTGTGAGTGGGATCTGTAGATTCAACACATATTTATAAATCTCGAACAAGTGTCATTGATTTGTTGGCAAAGCTAGTTAGCAATAACCTTATCTTCTCTTTGAATAACGATCATTAATCATCCCCCTCCCCGCCTCGCAGAAGAGAAGGCAGCCCAGTATACAGTGGTAGAGAGCCTGGAAGGCAGAATCAGAGATTTGGTTCCAGGCCTCTCTGCGCCCATTTGTCAAATGGGAATGATAACAGCACCTACCTCATAGGGCTGTTGTGGAGACTGGAAGCTATACCGCCTGTTCAGGAGACAGCAGAGTGCCAGGCACACAGTAAGTGCTCAGTTAATGGTCAGTTGTTATTACCGTAATAATTATCGGCAAATGGGAAGACAGAGCGCTTTGTAGGCATGGGACTAGGTGCCAAGGACAGAGATGTGAAGATGTCCTAGAGCCCCCCCCCCTCCCCCCCGCCCCGAACCCAGGTGAAAACTGGTGAGTCTACAGGCCAGGACGAGGCCGAGCGTCCCGCGTGAGGCCAGAGCCAAACCCAGGGCTGGAGAGCGGGTTCCCGCCGCGCGCTCCAGGCCCTAACCCTAACCCTAACCCCGATCGCCGCCCTTAACCTCTGGTTTTGGAACGCACCCTTTCTCAGGCTGGTCTCTTGTCCCGGGAGGACCGCGTCTTCGTCTCCGCCCCGGGGCGGTGTCTTCGGAGCGCTCCGGGAGACCCTCTTGCCGCAGCGCCGGGCGCCCTCGCGCACCTCCCCTCGCTCCGGGTCCGCGGAGGGTTCCGGCGCCCGCGGAGGCCCTTTAAAAGGCAGAGTCTGGTCCGCAGGGGGCGGGCGGGGGGCACTGACCGCCGCCCGAGGCCCGGCCCCTCCTCCCCGCCCCTCCCTTGGTCCGTCCCTCCCTGGGTCCCCGCGTCGCTCGCTCGCTCGCTCGCTCGCCGGGCGAACGCTCCGCCTCCGTCAGTCGGCTCGGCTGTCGAGAGAGCGGCGTGGAGCCGGAGCCGGGGCCGGACGCGCGGCCGGGGGCTGGGGGCTGGGAGATCGGCGCCCGCCGCCTGGCGAGGCCTGAGCCACGATGGCCGAGATGGGCAGCAAGGGGGTGACCGCAGGGAAGATCGCCAGCAATGTGCAGAAGAAGCTCACGCGCGCGCAGGAGAAGGTGAGGGAGCCAGATCCCCGGCCTCCGCGCGGTCCGGGCCACCTGTCCCCTCCCTCCCCCTAACCCCTCACCCCCAGGGGCTGGTCCTCACCCGGGATCAGGCCCTGTCACCTCCGGACGACCGCTGCTGGGAGCCTTCGGGGGTCCACGGGCTGCAGCCCCCAGCGTTCTGGGCGCCCCCTCCGGTCCGCGTCTTGTCTCCCCACCCCCGGCAGGGGCAGGAGAGGGCGCAGCTGTCCCCTCACCCCCCCCCCCCCCGCCCTCGTTTCCCTCCCCCTCCCCCCCAACCCGCTTTGTATCTCCTCCGCCTGTCTGCAGAGAAGAGGCGGCCCACGCTCTTCTCGGGGCGCGAGGTCCAGTAAACCCAACGTTGGAGACCGAGGGCCGGGAGGCTGGGAGGCCGGGTGGCGCCCCTAGCCCTTCAGCCCCACGCGAGCCACGCGGGCGGTGCCGGCTCCAGGGGGAAGGAGGGAGCCTGTTACCCGTCCCCCAGGGCCGCCGTGCTCCGGGAATCCCGAGGCTGCCCCGAGGCCCGCGGGTGCTGGAGCACTCGCTCTCCAGGCCTCTGGGCGCTTCCTACGCCCTCCGTTCCCTCCTCCCCGCCCGCCTCTCCACCTTCTGTCCCCGCCGGCCGCAGGAGGGATCGAGTTTCCTTTGCCGAGAGGTGCCCGCGGCCTGGCCGCTCCCGCCCGGCCCTCAGGGAGCACGGCGCTGCGCGCCCCTCGGGGAGGTGCTCCCGCTCCAGCCCCGGCTTGGCGTTTCCGGCGGCTGGGGAGGGGGTGGTGGCTCCGGTTTTGGGAGCCCACCACCTGGGTGGGGAGCTGGCTCGAAGAAGCTGGGGCTAAGCCGGGTGGCGTGGAGGGGCGCCTCAGGAAACCCGACCCCTCGGCGCCCAGGGCAGCTGGCAGCAGGCGAGGGGGGACGCAGCTGGGGCTTCCAGCGGCTCCCTGACGGTGCCGGACGTGCGGGACCCGGGGGCGGGGGTCCGCGCGCGCTCACTTTTCCCTCCCAAGCCACCTCTGGTTCATTGAATTGGATCACGCCAGCTGCTGACGCCACTTCCCCTGCCGCCTCGGACTCTGAAATCTAGGATTGTAGAATCCGTGCTCCAGCCGGGGTGGTCCCCCAGGGCCCCCCAGCGGAGTCAGCCCTCTCTCCCGCCCGACGCTCAGCCGAGAGGAGGAATCTGGGGACCGGTCGGCCTTCCCCTGCCTGGCTGTGGCTGTTTATAAACAATGACTTTTGCAGCTAAGACCTGCGGGGCTCCCTAAGGATGCGGTCACGTGATTGGGGCGGGGGGGGGGGGGCGGGGGACGGCGGCTAGAGCTTCCCGGGCGCCTCCCTAAGTCCCGTCGCTCATCCTTAAGGTCCCAGGCTAAGGAGATAGGTGGGTGTGTGTGGAGGTTAGGGCCCTCAGCCAGTCTCCAGATCTGGCCTGGCCCCAGCAACTGTACCACCCCCCCTCCGGGCCCCGGGCGGGGGGAGGGATTAGAGCACCGCAGATAGCTGGTGTGTGTGTGGGGCGGGGGGGGGGGGGGAGGCTGGGAAGGCTTCTATGAGCGTCGGTGGGGGTGGAGGGGCAGATGCTTCTGCCCTTGCTTCCTCCCCCTCCCCCCTCCCTCGCCCTGGACTGGGTAATCCATCTAGGTGCCTGGAGCCGGCAGCTCTGGGCTAAGCCTACTTCCTGCTGCTGAGGGGCTGGGAAAGATGAATGGGAAGCAGAAGGTAGCTGAGACCAGGTCCCCGCCCCCACTCCACTGACGTCCTATTCCTCCCTAGCTCCCCTTGGCTCTTTTGGTGTCCCCATTGTCCTGGTTTGCCTTGTCTCTGCAGCAACTCTTTCAGTAACTTCAGGGACAGCAGGCATGGCCTGTGTCCCCTCCTTGTAAGTGGCAGTATGTCATTACTGACCCCACTGAGCTGCCACCCCTCCCTCTTCAGCTCCTGTTCTGTGGCATGGGCAGTTGGCTGACAGCTGGTCAGCCATGGGTGCTGGCCTTGGCCAAGGGCTGGCACTGCCCAAGCCTGGGCTCTAAGAGACCGGAGTTGTTGAGTGCTGCCTGTGTTCTGGCCTTCAGGCACTGGTGAGGAGACCCTCCCCCCATCGGAAGCCAGAGAGTAGCCTTCCTTCAGTCTCCTCGGTTGTGGGCCCTGCCGCGGTACCCCCTTCCCAGAAGCCTGATGCATCTCCCCTTTGCCCTCCTGTGGTTCAGAGTGTGTCATCTGCTGGTGGTCTTCAGGACCATGTCTAAATCACAGTGTCAGTGGTCTCACAGGCACCACCCCCCCCCCTGCCCTTCCCCCACCTGGCCTCTGCCAGATCAGTGAATGATGGGGACAGTTCCAGTGGTCCGGTTGCCCTAGGAGGGCATCTTCTGGTCAGGGACAAGCAGTAGCTGGAGTGGAGGGCCTAGATAGTATCCGCATAGGTTCAAGGGCCCCATCTCTCCTTTTCTTCTTTCCCGATTTCCCCACATCCACTCCCAGCCCAAACATCCAGCAGGACTCCGAGGGTGACAGTGTGCTCAATTTTCCTTGCTTGCCCTCTGGTGCCTACGGAGCCAGCTCTCCTGTGTCCCCAGCCTAGTGGGTCTCTGCATGGGTCTTGGCTTGGCGTTACCCATCTCACCCTCCCCCATCCCTGTATCGCTGGTCTGGGTGCTGTCCCTGAGGGGAGAGCAGACCTGCGTGTGCACCCAAATGTTCACCTGGCCCTGGCGGAGGTACAGTGACTATGTATGAACAAACAAGGGCATTTGAGGGCTTGGCCTGGGAGTCCTGATGCAGGCTTGTGGGTGGGCTGACTTGTGCTGTGTGCTCCTCGTTCAGCAAATTCTGCCTTGGGCATGTGCTGTGTGCCTGGCCCTGGGCCCCGCCGAGGGTGCCGTGGGGATCGGGCTGTGCTGGCTTTGACTGCCGTGGAGCTTACTGTTGTAAGGTCCTGTGGCCTTTGGTCATGAGGACGGCGTAAGCGTATATCGGAGGGGCCAGCAGGGTCTGAGCTTGGCAGTAACACTGCTCACCTCCCAGCCGCCAGCTGCCCCCAGAGTGCTGGGGTGCAGAGCGTGTGCCTGGAGCTCGGCCCGGGGGCGTCATGAGGTCACCTTCCCATTGCGTCCATTTTTGGGCCTCAGTAGGGTGGCTGGACAGAGCCAAAGGTAGGGTGGAGCCCGGGTCAGATGACAGAGGATTAGAGGTTGGCGGGCTGGGCCCCTTGGGGGAGGGGATGGTGGGGGAGAAGGGACAGCTGGGGTGGGGGTGGAACCTGGCCTGCTTGCCCCTGAGGCCCACTGCTCAGGCGTCCTCACAGAGCAGAGCAGTGTGCTTGAGGGAGGCTGTGTGCTGGCAGAGCTGGGGCTGCTGATGAGCACAAGGAAGGAGGCTCCGGCAGGGGGTGGGAGTATGCACTCTGTCCCCCTAGGCCGCCTAGAGCCTGCTGGGAATGGGGAGGCCCAGCTGGGAGAGGGCAGGGCCCAGGGCTGGCAAGTCAGAGTGGAAGGTACGGCAGTTATTTATAGGACCCTGACACATGGCCCCGATGGCACCACATTTGCCTGGTGGTCAAGGTCTCCCAACAAAGTGGCTGTGTTAGCCTCAGCTGGAGCCAGGCCTGTATGACCAGTCTTTATCCTCACGGCAGCCGTAAGAAGAGCCATGCCATAGGGAGGAGCAGGTGCCCTGGGAGTGGGGCCCACCCGGGTGCCTCCCAGCTTCCTCTCACCTCCCCCCTTCCCCAGGCCCCAGCCACCCATTGCTCCCCTCCCCCCACATTCTGCATTTCTGTTTCCTCATCTTGGTGTCCATCTCTCTGTCCCTGGGTGTCTGAGGACTCTTCCTCCCCTCTCTTTTGTCTGTGCCCACACCCTGCCCCATGTCGCCTGTTCCTTGGCCTCTCCCTATCTTCCTGCTCTGTGTCTCTTTCCTCTGAGTTTGCACAAGGCTTTTGTACCTGCCTACCCTTGGAGCAGCTTGTCCCTGAACCTGAATTATTAATGGAGATGGTTCACCCACTGGACGGAAGGCTCCTGAAACGGGCATCATCTCTGGGAGCATGTCTATAGGGGCTCAGGACATTTGGCTAGGGAACGTGGGCACAGAACGATTGGAAGCATGGCCTCCAGACTTCCCTGAGCTCTGGGGGTCCTGGCTGGGCTGGGGCCTGGGGGTGAGCTGGGTCCCCACTCAGCAGAGCCCTGCTGGCTCATGGCAGGACTCAGAATGAGGCAAAGGCCGTTTTGCCCAGGGGCCTGCAGACCAGGATGTGCTCACTGGGCTACGTGGGGCACGGAGGGTGTTCTGGGAGGGTCCTTGTGGGCTGAGGTATGGGGCGAGAGTGAGCACAGGAGGCCAGCAGCTCGCTGACCACAACCCTCTCCCTGGGCCAGGCATTTTGGATTCAGCTTCTCCCTTACAAGCTGTGTGACTTTCACGATGTGAAGAGAATGTTTCTGTCCCTCCTTCCTGCCGGAACCTAAGGCCAGGCCTTGCATTGTTCTTTTTCCATGAGTTTCTAGAATCCCTGGGTCCTCCCCTCAGTGTTAGGCCTCTTTCTTACTACAGGAGAAGAGACTACAGGAGCATGTCAAAAAGGCAGCCTGCATGGGCTTGGCAGGCAGGCAGTCCTTGGTTTCCCTATAGGACCTTGGGCAAGCGGCAGGACCTTCATCTATAAAGTGTGGTAATAATGGTTCCTCTGTGCTTATTTGTGTTGGAGAGTAAAGCCTTGGACGGTGCCCGGCACATAGCAAGTGCTCACTAAATGCCAGCTCTGTGGGGCAGGGCAGTACAGTGAGGCCACCCTGGAGCCTGCCGTCCCTGCCTAGGCCTGCTTCCCAACCTTCTCCCTGTGAGTGTCCATTACAGGCCTCTACAGACAGCTAATCCCTGCTGAGCCCTTAGCTGATCAGGGCTTATGATGGTGTGCGTGTGTGTGCATGCCTGTGTGTGTGTGTGTGTGTGTGTGTGTGTGTGTGTGTGTGTGTGTGTTTAGAGGGGCAGCCGGAGGCAGGGGAGGGAATCAGACAGCTCTGGAGTGAATATCAACTTTCCTACAGATAAACTCTGTGGCCCTGGGTAAGTTATTCCCCCTCTCTGGGCTTCTTCACTTTGGCCATCAGTAAAGTGAGGGGGGTTGCTCATCCGTTCTTTAATTCATGGAAGGAACATTGAGCACCCACTATGTGTTGGGCACTGTTCTAGGGACACGGGGTAGAGGGCTGAGCAAAACCAAGCCCCACCCTCAGGGAGCTGACATTCTAGCTTGGGGAGACGGTAAAGAAACAAACATGTGCTGGCAGGTGGAGTGGGTTCTGAGAACTGGGCTCAGCGTTTCCCGAGCATCCCTTAGTTACCACTGCTGAGGACTCAGGTGTGGATGTGAACATGGGCTCTCACACAGTGCAAGGGATTGGCCAGGGAGAGGCTGACTGGAAGCTTCTGGGCTCCAGGTAAGAGGGCACCTGGAGGAGGAAGGCTTTCTGTTAGATGTCACCCTTGGATGTTGTGTTTCTCTAAAGACTTTTTGGGAAGAGTTTCTTTTTGGGACTAAAAGTACAAAGGAAAGGATGTCCATGCTAAAACTGCTCAGCAGGGCACTGACGGAGGACAGGCCTGGGCAGCTTGGAAGCGGGGCAGGGGCTCTGGATTTGGAATGTAGAATGAGGGGGTCAGAGGGGCCACTGAAAGAGGAGGAGGGAGGCACCAAAGATGACCCAGACTTGGGGGTGGATGCTTGTAAGACTTTTTAGGAAGCTGAGTCTGAATCTCTCCCTAGTGTTACTGCCCGTGGGCAAGACTCATTGACCTCTCAGAGTCCGTTCCCTCCCTTGGTATCGGGGTGTGTGCCTTGCAGGGTGCTGTGCAGATTAAATGCACGGGGCTCACCATTTCCCAAAGGAGCTGGTCTTGTGCTGTGGATGGGACACCCTCGTGGGAACTGGCTGGCATCTGGGGGTGGTGCCTCCCCAAAGGGGCTGTCACCTCCCAAAGAGGTCACTCACTTCAGGCAGAACAGACTCCATGCTAAGGGCTGACAGGGGTCAGGGCTGGGCAGTTGAAAAGGGAAAGGCAGGCCTCTTCTTGTTCCGAGGGAAGAGTTGGTCAAATATTAACTTGATAATAACAGCCATGGTTTACTGTGTACCTGCTGAGTGCCAGGTGCTTGGTGAAAACTCTCATCTCCACTGCAACCAGGTGAGGTCATTATGATTCCCATTCAGCAGATCAAAACACTGAGGCCCAGCAGTCGTATGACTTGCCCACGGGCTCTCCTGGTCAACTATCTGGGTTACCAGGTCTCTGGCAGAGATGTGAAATGAGATGTGAATCTCTAGTGACCCCTGCTGACCCCTCCTGACCAGGAAGGCCTTGTCTATCAGGTGGATCATCTGACAGATTTGGATCCCCAAGACCTTCTTCCTCCCCCATTAAATGAGTTTTGGGGGCTCTTGTCCCCTCTGTCTAGCCGTACACTTGGGGTGTGACCTTCACTCTTATGGGATGTGTGGTGGGCTCTGGGGTGTGGAAACTGACGGAGGTTTCCTGATGTAGCCCAAAGCAAGGGTTTCTGCATGCATATTTGCAAGGACTAACGAGGCAATGTGGTGTGTATTTATGCAAGCGTGTGTATTTTCCCAAATATAAAAGCTGTATCCAGTTCATTCAGTATGAAGAGACACTCTATTCTGAGATTCTGTCTACTTTTGTTTGTATTATTGTAACAGTGTTTCTTTTATGAAATGATGTTAATAGAGTTGTTTTATAATGTTATAGAGGAGGATATAGTCATGCAATTGACCACACACACATGCTGAAGTCTTTTCCTGGAGTGGAATCTGAAAGTCTGGGACCTACTACCCACCCCTGGGGGTGGGAGGGGGGAGGGGGACCTTGCTGCCCAGCCCCACACAATTGCTCTGGTGGGGAGGCAGGTCTCCTGGGTGCAGGCTTGAGGCTGGCCCAGGGCAGCCTGGGGCAAGCTCCCTAGAATATCTGCTCCACAAGGGTGGGTCCCGCCTCCTATGGTAGCTGTGGCACCTCCAGCTCAGCACATGGCACGTGCTCAGTGCATAACTTCCGTACGGGTGCGTGGATTCCTCAGGCAGGGCTGGCCAAGGCCTCGGAGATGCCCTCAGTGTTCAGGGTGCAGGGTGGGTGGGGTAGGAAAGCCAGGACTGCAGGATTTCAGGCCTTCAGAGAGCAGAGAAGGCCAGAGTTAGAGCTCAGGGCTTGGAGTCAGATGGAGGGGCACCTCCCGTGCCGTGCAGGCCATTCCGAGGGACCCAGGCATCACAGTACCGTCTCCCCCAGTAAAATGGCCCAGGACCATGGCGGGGCGAACCTGAGCCAGAGGCTGCAGAGCTTGGGCCCAGAAACCGGGAGTGGGCTGGCGCCCTGCTCGGGAGCCCTGCCTGGCTTTAGGCCAGATGCCAGAGAGGACGTGGCCTGGGCCTCCTGCCAGAGTCTTCTTCCAACCTGAGAAAGCTTTTAGGTGACACAGGCGCTGGGGATCGCTGACCTGGGGGTCTGTGTGGTTTGCTGAACCCGCGACCTCGCTGTTAGGGCCGGCGAACTGCTGTCCTCAGCCCCAGCCCCGCTGTACTCTTTGCTGGACCTCCTCCCTCTGCTTCCTGGACTCACCTTCAACCACACTGCAGTGCGGATGGGGTGGGATTGGGGGCCCAGCATGGGTGGAGGGGGGGGGGGTTGGAGCCTGGCTGCAGGGATGGCCTCAGGGCACTGAGAGCCTCTTGGTGCCCTGCGGGTGGGCATTTGTGCCCCCCCATGCTGTGTCCAAGCCTGAGGCGATGCGCTGCCCCCCCCCCCGCCCCCCCCAAGGGCAGTGAGCCACGGCCGCCTCCACCTCTGCAGCACCAGGGCCGCAGTGTCTCTGGGTTGCGCCCCACAGGCTGGGAGTGAGTGGGCGGCTGCCAGCCACAGCGCCACAGGGCCGTAGGGAGGGACTCCTTGCGGCTGGTGCTGGGCCAGCACTCCGAGGCCTTCTGGGCCCCTGAAGGCTCCCTGTTCCTGGCTCCCAGGGCACCTTCGTAGGGACGTCCCTGCTGGCTCCGTGTTTTAGATGCCTCTACCCACACTGAACTAGCTCCCTCAGCTTATTTTTCCGGCTGTCCTTCCCCTGTCTGTGGCTTGCCCACTGCGGGCCAGGATGCTGAGGTGCGGCGGGTGCTGAGAGAGAACCTGCCCTGCCCTCAAGGGGCTCCCAGTGCCCATCATGGCACTCGGGGGAGACTGAGGGCAAGGGCACTGGTGCCCTGGACATGAGAGCCTCTCATCCACCTGGGGCAATCAAGGAAGTCTCCTCAGAGGAGGTGGCACTTGAGCTGGGTTTGAAAGGCAGAGAAGGTGGGTTGTGGGGTGTGCAAGGATGTTTCTGGCAGCCTGTTGAGGGTGGCTGGAATGTGTGTGAGTAAGGGTGGTGGTGGGGGGTGGGGCCCGAGACTGAAAGGATAGTGGGGGGGGGGGAGCAGGCCCTGGAGGGCTGGGAGGGACCCCAGACCCCTATGCACCTCAACCTGCTTATCTTTCTTCCTCACGTGTTGCCTGAGCCATGGGTCTGTCGTCCAGTCTGGGCTTAGCTGAGGACCCAGTGTCTCACTGGCCAGGGCCCAGGGAGCCCCTGGCTTTGAGGAAAAGGAGCCCCAGGGTAAGTCTGGGATCCAGGTGTGCCTGGGAAGGGGGCCTGGGGTAGGGCTGCCATCCTGGAGTCCACCCTGTCAGGTGATGTCTGCTCCCCAAGCTTGCTGGAAACCGCACAACGTCTTATACTCCCTGCCTCACATGTGTCCCTGCTTCTGGGTTTTGGGTCCCCAAGGTGACACTGAGGGTGAGTGACACCTCTAGGTTTGGAGAGCTTAACAGCCCGGAGGGGCCATCATGGCATCAATTCACCCTCTCCAGGCAGCCCTGTGGGCTCCGCCCTTCGTGGCCAGGCCACTGGTCAGATGGCCACGTGGGGGTCCCCTAGTTCCTGGGTTGGAGCAGGGGGGGTCCTCAAGGGAGGAGGGGTCGTGCCAGCGGGTGGGGTCTCTGGCTGTCAGCGCAGTCTGCAGGGAGAGGAGTGGACAAAGGAACAGTACTGTTGTACGGATGGAGGCCCAGGGGCGGCTCTGGCTGGCGAGGCGGTTGGCCTTCTGCTCCCGCCTGTGGCTTGAGGGGCTCTCAGAGGCTGTGAGGCCGGAAGGCAGATTGGGTAACGGGAGAGCCTTTGTCAGACTGGCTGCTTTTCCAACAGCTGCTGCTACTTTCTTTGGACCCTCTGCTCAGCTCAGCCTCTCCCCAGGACTGTGGCCAACATGCCTGAGCCCTGGACGAGCCTGGGCCCACCATTGGGCACCAGGGACAGACCTGGCGCAGGCAATCTGGGCTGGAAGAAACCCTGCAAGGGGCCCCCCACTCCCTACCCCCATCCACTATAGAGCCCCTATTTCTCTGCTCTGAGGGGGCATCATCACTCTGCCAGGACATGATAACTATCTTGGGGGTCAGATACAGGTGGGGGTGATGCAGGTGCTAACCTGGGGCCCCGGGCACTGGCAGCGGAGCAAGGGCAGAGATTGAACTGGGGTTAAGAGGTGTGTGCGGGGAGGAAGACAGACCCTAAAAGAGAGGATGGAGTGTGGCCCCAGTGACCGCTCGCCTACTCTGCGGGCCTGGGCCTCTCTGCAGCCCCGTTTCCTCCTCTGTAAATGGGAACAACAGTTCCTGCCCCACAAGCTTGTGTAGAGGGTCCAGGAGGAAGTGAATGCAATCAATGCCTGGTCCCTGGTGGGAGCTGACACATGGGTTTTTTCCCAGGGAGCATCTTGGGGAAGCACCTGAGAACCCACACGTATGGACCATTCTGGCTTTGGTGTTTTGAGCTGTTTTGCTTATGACAGGATTCTTGACATTGAACTGTGGTGTACTTTTTTCCCCTTCTTTTTTTTCCTGTATTGGCTGAAAAAGCTAATTTGGGAGGTGGTGGTATCACCTCCTGGAGGAGGGAAGTCAGAGCCCCCGAGCCAGAGCCCGATTGAAGGAGGTGGTAGTGGGGGGAGGCAACTGGTTCAGGTGGGCTGTGCTTTCAGGGACTGGGTGAGGGGCACAAAGCTGGGGTCAGAGGTGAGGGGTCGCCCATCATTCGTTCATTCGAGGAGCCTGATGTGCAACAGAAGACTCCAGGCTTGAGAGACTTGGGCTGAACCCTAGCTCGGCCTCCAAGCCTCAGTGTGCCCATCTAGGATTTGGGAAGCATGAGACTCTCCTCTCCATGAGACAAGGTGAACCCGGGGACTCCTGTAAGTGCTAGTGGCAGAGCTGTGTCCCTGCTGGCTCCAGCTGGCTCTGGAGAGTTTAGGAGGGAGCACAGTCTTCCTGTCTCTGTGGAATTTTGTGATTTATGAAGAACACTTATACCCGCCATTTTTCATTTTATGCATTGTCTTGCTGACCCGTGAGGTAGGCAGGACTGGATTATGGTTCCATTTGGCAGGTGAGAACACTGATGCTTAGGGAAACCCTGGGATTTCCTCCCTTCCGTTCATCAGACTTGGCCCCAGGTTGGTCTTTCCCAGGTGCTGCCACCCCCCTCCCTAAATCCAGGGCCAGGGAGAGACTGCTGAAGTGCACAGGTGCATGTCTAGGCATGGGGTGCACGCGCATGCGTGTGTGTGTGTGTGTGTGTGTGTGTGTGTGTGTGGTGGGGAAGGCGGCCCCTGGTCGCCCCAGGAGGCTGGCACACCAGAGGAGAAGGTAAAGCTGCAGAACTGGCCCTTCCCTGAGTTGGGGGGTTTCCTCATTGCCTGGCATTCGCCAACCAACTTTACAAGAGGTGGGAGTGTGGCTGTTCCCAGGAACCAAGGGACCTCAGAGGGTCAGGTTTGGAGAGAGCGGGTCTGATCTGCACTCCCTGGGGAGCCCAAAGGTAGAGGGGGAGCTGAGCACAGGCACCATCGCTCCCACCTCCCATGAAGAAAGAGCTGGGGGGCCCTGGGGCAGGGGAGACTTGAGGATGAGCTAATTGCTGCAAGTGTGAGCTGAGTAAGTCCTGATCTAAAATGAGAGACAAAATCCACAATTCATTGGATGCATTTGCTGAACCTGGGACAGGACCCAAATACTGTTGTTTTTCTGAAATAGTAAACCAAGCCAGGGGTTTATTTATTTGTATCCTCTCTCCACCCCTCAAGGATTCAGTCTAACAGTCTGTCCTGGCAGTGGGCTTGGCTCAGCTAGAATGTCACTGCCCTCCCCAAGTTGACTGCCTCCCCGTCCTGGCTGGGTGGACTGTGGGTCTGGAGGAGGCCACAACCAAGGGGGGGGCCTGGGGCCCAGGCTGTGGATTTGAGGGGGGCCTGCTCTGGATCTGGTGGACCAGTGGGGGCTTCCTCCTCGTGTCTGGTCCTGGCACTGCTGGCCTAGCACACTGCAGAAACTACCTGGAGGGCGGGGCGGGAGGGCTGAGTCAGCACTGTGGGAAACCCACGGGCAGCAGCAGGACGGGACCCGGCGGCTGCACCCCCACCGGTGTCACTGCACTCACAGGTCACCCTGTCCGGTATGCACCCCAGGACACCTAGGGAGGCTGCCACCATGTTCTCCAGCTGGTGCAGTGCTACCCCCGAGCCACGCGGTGGGGAGAGAGGCCTCTGCACAGCCACGTGCTCTCAGCACACCCTGAGACCTGGGATTCTAGCTTGTGCTCTCTCTCCCCTGCTTTTTTAAGAAAAAGAATTTATCTACTTATGTAGCACAAGCCGGGGAGGGGCAGAGAGAAAGAGAGAGAATCCCAGGCAGGCTCCTCACTGCACACAGCCTGACATGGGGCTTGAACTCACGAACTGTGAGATCATGACCTGAGCCGAAAGCTCAACCCACTGAGCCACCCAGGTGCCTCTCCTTCCCCTTACCTGGGCCTTGGGCCAGGCACTTAACCCCTTCCGCTATGGTTTGCTCCTTCATAGAATGTGGTAACCATCTTCCCTGTTTCACCCAGAGTCTTGGGGGGTGAAGGCTGGTCCCGCGGTGAGTGTGTGATCCTGGCATCTGCACCTAGTAGACACTTAATGCTAAGTGAGTTGGAGTGTAAGGCTCCAGTGCAGAAGCAACGGGAAAGGTTTTGCAAAGCACCTTCTCTAGTGTGGCAAGGTGGCAGGCTTGGGTTCAAATTCTAGCTGTCCTCCTCTCAAGCCCTAGACTTTGGGCAAGTTACTTACCCCTGAGAGCCTCAGTTTTCCTGTTTGTGAGGATTAAATGGAGAATAGTGTCTCCATTTCACACCAAGGGTACTGGAAGTTGGCGTGCCAGCTTACGGGCTCAGCTCTACACTGGGGCGGGGGTGGCTGAGGCACCTTAGGTGGGTGTGGGGTGTTCGACTGTGTCTTGGCACTCTGTGTGTGTCCTGTTGGGCTATCCTGGCTGAGTCCAGGGCATGCTTGGCCCACCAGTAGTGCAGGAGTCCAAGCCCAGCTTGGAATCCAGATGGTGGGCCTGAGGGCTCTGGGGAGGATGGAAGGAGGCAGTGCTTGGAGAGGACCTCATGGGGGCCAGGTGACTTTCATCCCTCCCACCCTGACTCCTTCTCCTTGTAGGCAACAGAATCCCTTCCAGCTTTTAGAAGATCTACAAGTGTCCAGAGCTGTAGCAAGGGATGGTCAGGGACCGACCTTCAGAATCTGGGGTTGGGCGTCCGTCCAACTTGCCCCTCTCTGGACAACCTTCCCCTTCAGTACACAAAGTTGCCTCCTTTGGCACATTCCTGTGATTTTTTTTTTTTTTTTTGAGAATTGGTAACTCTGCCTCACTGTTCAACTTCCCCTTGGTGTTGAATTGTGTTTCTCCTGGCAAAGAGGGCCCCAGGGGAGGAAGGGGCGGTAGGCATGAACCCAGCAGGCATAGAGGGTGTGCTGGTGTTTTCTATGATTTCTGGGGGTCTCTGCCACCCCTCCCTGTCCTCACTGCATCAGCCTTCTTGGAGACTTGACTGGGAGCCCGGATGTGTTGAGTGAAGGGATGTGGGTCAGATCCCTAGGGTCCCTCCGTACTCGGTGAGACAGGGACTCCTGTGCTGATGGTCTGAATAAGCCCTGGGAAGCCGAAATGGATGGGCCTCTCATGGTCACCTGGTCCTCACCTCCCTCCTTTGACTATAGAGGTGGGACACCGAGACCTGGAGCGTGACGACCTGTCCAGGCCTCTGGCGGCCCCTGAATGATCCCCCTAAGCTGCCCACTGAGCCAGTGAGGCCTCTAGGCCCCTGTTCCTGCCCACTGCGTCTGCTGGGGCTGGGGCTGGGGAAGATAGCACCTTCCCCTTCGGTATGCCCCTTGCCCACCCTATCTCTCTAGCCTCCCCTCCCCCACAGAAGCACAGAAAAGCAGGTGCAAGGTTGTCAGAAGGAAGTCTGAAGGGGCACCTGGATGGCTCAGTCGGGTGAGTGTCTGACTCTTGATTTTGGCCCAGGTCATGATTCTGCTGTTCGTGCATGGAGCTCGCTTGGGATTCTCTCTCTCCCCCTCTCTCTGCCCCTCCCCTATGTGCACACACACACTCTCACTCTCAAAATAAGTAAATAAACTTAAAAAAAAAAAACAGAGAAGGAAGCCTAGAAAAGCCTGCCCTGGCCCCTGAACATTCATTCTGCCTGCCAGGGGCAGGGGCGGCCATGTGGCACCCCCTGGTCTGTCGGTGGTCCCACTTTCTTCCCCCACCCCAGGCTTCACCCTTGACCGGATTACCTGGTGGTCAGCCCCTCCCTCCCCTCTAGTCCGTTCCCACTTCTCCTGCCTCCACTGGTGGAATGCAGCCGAACTAGACTTGCTCCTCTGGGGAACCATGAACCAGCCAGTCCCCACCCCTTGATTCCCAACTGTGAAGTTGGGGGTCCGTGTGGTGCCCTCATGGGTACCGGGGACTTGTGGACGGTTCAGGGCTGTGGCAGGGGAGCTTCCAGGCAGATGAGGGCCTGGGAGTAAGCACAGGGGCTGGGGTGAGGGCCCCCCTTCCCCTGACTACTGGGCCAGGGGTGCTTGTCAGCACTTTGGTGGCTGGACTGGGTGGGAGCTATTTAAAGGTGATTCCAGGCATTCACTCCCTTGAATAACAAAAATAACAACAGTAGCCAAAATAGTAGCAATAATATGTTTGAAAAAAAATACCACTATCTTGTCTCCTTTAGGTGCTATTTATTTATTTTTTAAGTATTTATTTTTGAGTGAGAGAGAGAGAGAGAGGGGATGAGTGGGGGAGGTGCAGGGAGAGAAGGGGCAGAGGATCCAAAGCAGGCTCTGTGCTCACAGCAGAGAGACTGATAGGGGGCTTGAACTCATGAACCATGAGATCATGACCTGAGCTGAAGTCGGACACTCAACCAACTGAGCCCCCCAGGCACTGGTAGGTACTATTTAATAGTTACAGTTTCACAGATGTGGACACAGAGCATTCCAACTGGTGAAATAAATGAATGACCTGTTTGCGTATTTAGGTTGAACTTCTCTGATAGGAATAGATGTAAGTAAAGGGCTAAGGACATCCAGTGGGGCAAGTGAGCCTCTGTGGCGGAGGTGGAGTCAGGGAAGGCTGCCTGGAGGACGTGATGTGAAATAGCAGCATGGGCTGGTATCAGTAAGGAAGTAGGGTTTCCTGATGGAGATTTGGGGGCCCCAGGGCTGGCCTTTGCTTGGCCCTGATGCAGGTGGGTGCTGGCAGGGACTTCATCCTCCCTTCCCCCAGCCCTGGCTTCATGCTGTGCTGAGCTGTGAGCTTTTTTTGCACAGGCTGTTCCCCCACCGAGCTAAACAAGCAGCTGATGAGGGGTTTGTGGGAGGCCGTGCACTGGAGGGACAGATTCCACCCCCTCTGTTGGTGGCCAGTGTCCTAGAGCCTGGGGCTGAGAATAGCACCCACACTTGCATGGAGGGGACAGGTGGGGCCGGGTGGTGGCTCTGGGGGTGGTTGTGCTGACATCTCTGAACAGGTGGTGTGTGGTGCTGGGCCAAGGGTGGGGTCGTTCCTGTCCTCTGTAGGCCCCACCCAGAATGACAGGAGGCCAGCAGGTGGCCCTGTGTCACTCACATGCCCTGGCTGTGAGCCTTCTCTGGACCTCTTCCTGGGGTGGGCTGCATCCCAGGCTCGGGGCCAGCAGAGTCAAGGTGCATCAGGGCTGCTCATGGGGGCTGCCGCTGGTCACAAGAGGCCAGTACTCTTAGCTGCTGTTCGGTTTCCTTGGGGCCTTTACCATTTTACCCTCTTACCACCAGAGGGGGACAGGGTAAGGGGGTGGCTTGCAGGATCCTAGCAGAGCTGGGGGGCGGAGGGTGCTGCTGGGGGGAGGTGGGGTGGATTGGTATTTGCTGTCCACCAGGAGCGTCGTGCGTAAGCCTGCGTGAGTCATGGGGAACAGGTGCGCTGGGCGGCAGGCACCGGGAAAGTCATGTGTGGGCTGAGGGTGGGAGGGTGGGGCGGGGCCGAGGTGGGAGAGGCCGCCTGAACTTTCTGGCCTGGGTGTGAGGAGTCCCAGGTTAAGATGAGGGGAAGGGGACAGAAAGGAAGTCACCTACTCAACCACACCGCATCCTTAATCTTCCCATGAGGGAGAGGTCTTGGCTCCATTTTACTGATGGGGCTCAGGGCTTAGAAAGGTGTACTCCCTACGTAGGGTTTCACAGCCTGGGCCTGCTCCCTGAACCTTCTGCCCTGAGTCCTCTCCCCATGGAAGAGGTCCTTAGCCGGAGATGCTCCTCCCTCTCTCCCTCCCCTTGGCAGCTCTCCAGACCAGACAGGCACTCTGAGCTGGCCCTCCGGAGTAGGAGTGACAGAGCGGAGAGGTGGGCAGGGAATGAGTGCAGAAGCCTGATGCGGGGTCTGCCCTGGCTGCCCTGGGCTTCCTGGCTGTTGTGTCCCCACCTCCCTCCTTGACATCTCTGGGCATCTCAGACTCACCATCTCCAGTGATGATAGCTCCTTCCCTCTTGTCACTCAAGCCCTGGAGTCTTCTTCACTTCTCTTAGTCACCCCACATTCGGCCACTTCTCACCATTTCCTGCTCTTGCCAAACCAGCTTTGGCTCTACCTGGGTCACTGCAGACACCTTTGAGATGGGCTCCCTGCTCTGTGAGTCAGATCACAGCTCCCCGGGCTTCCTATTCCATGGAGAGCATCAAAGCCAGAATCTTCCAGGAGCCTGCAGCTAAGGCCCTGTGGTCTGGCCCTGGCTGCTAAGGTCGTGTGTGCAGTGGTTAGAGCAATGGCCTCTGGAGGCAGGCTTGGGGTTTGGATCCCAGCCACTCTGCTGGCTGGCTGTGTGACCCTGGAGAGATTTTAAAGCAGTGCCTTGGTTTCTTGCTCTGGCCTTGCTCTTCCCACCTCAGGGCCTTTGCACTTGCTTGCCCCCTGCTTGGCAAGTTCTCTCCCCTTCATCAGGTCTCAGGTGTCACTTCCCTGAGCTGCTTCCTAAGAACAGCACTTCTCTGGCCTCACTCTTTCTGTGCATTGCTGTGTTTTTGCTCAGAGACTCTTGTATTACCACCAGACATGCCTCCTCTTTGGAGTGTTGGCTCAGGGACTTTGCTTTGCCCCCTGCAGAACAGAGCCAGGCAGGCTGGGGGAGGGTGTCCAAGATGAGCCCCAACCCAGGGGGCCAAGTCCCAGAGTCCATGGGGTAGGGACTCCTCACTGTGGAAAGTCTGGGAGGGTCAAAATCAAGTGAGAGCCCTTGAGGAGGGAGCAGCTTGGGCTGTCCTGGAAAAGTTGGTGAAAAGTTCCTTTCTCCCATGGGAATGTGGCCTGGGTGAGGTGGAGTGCTGTGTGGGGAGGTCTGGATAGTTGGGTGGCTTCTGATTGTGGAAGGGGGTGGCCAGCCTTGGTCTGGGTGGTTCTAGCCCTTCCAGAAGCCCTCCGACCCACTGTGGAAGCCTCCTTCTGCTGTTGACTAGGGATGGGCTCCGCCTGGTGGGTGACCCCTGAGGGGAGGGGAGTCGTCCCAAGCCTGGGCCCCTCTGGCCCCCTTGGGGCTGTAGTGCTTCTTTTGGCCTAGACCTCCTCTTGGCTGACTTTTCTATCTTAGCCCTGAGATCACGGGCTTTGAGCCTCAGTTTCCTCCCCTGTGGAACACCTCCCTCTTCTCACAGGATTCAGAGAACACTTGTAAGCCTCTTGGATGCCTTTGGCTGAGTGACTGCTGCTGATTTGTGGTTTCCACCTCCACTCTGGCAAGCTCAGCTGGGCCCTTCCGGGCTCTAGCCGACTTCTTCCCCCTCCGGACGTGGGCTCCTGCTGCCTCTGCTCCCCTGTGCTCTGTTCTGGGCTGTTCCCATCTCCCTACCCCAGCCCACCCTAGCTTCCTCTGGGCTCTGGGTGGCCCTGCCCTGGCCGCTGGCCACAGGCTTATCTGCTGAACAGGCTGGAATTTCAGGTCCCCTGGGAGGGGAGGGGAGAAGGGAGAGGGGGAGGGGCATTCTGGCCCACAGTTGCCTGGGGTGAGGGCCTTCCGGTCCACCTGGACAGATGGGTGTGGAGGAGTAGGAGACACCCCCTCCAGGCTCCCTGCCATCTCAGGGGTTAGGCCTCCAGCCCCAGGATGGACCACATCCTCAGGACTCTGTGCATTCTGGCTTTTGACCAACCAATCAGATCTCAAGGCAGTGTGGTGGGGCCGATGGAGTTAGCGGGCCGAGTTTTTTATGTATCCAGTTAAGGACGTAAAAAAGAAAACCAAACATCACTCTTTACTCTCACCAGTGTTTCGTAAGGGAAAGGGAAAATTGCTGAAAGAGGAAGGAGATGATTTTAGACTGACCGTCTCCCAAGCAAGGCCAGTTGACTTCCTCAGCCAGGGGCCCACAGAAAAGGATGATGAGTCTTTGTGGCCTGGTGTCAGGGGCCAGTGACTTCCAAAACACCAGGACCTGTGGGCGTGAGGCAAGGAGCTTTCTGGGATGGGGGAGGGGTGGGCGGGTGCAGTCCAGCCTCGGTCAGGTTGGCCAGGAGGAACCTGGAAACGTTTTTCTAGTGTTGTATTTCCTTGCAAAAGTCTCGACAGCTTTGCATTCTGCTACGCAATCTGTCTATGTTGGTTATGTCACAAAAGTGCTTCCGTTACCAGTTACATCTCCGGAAGGCGGCAAGGATGCAGCAGCAGGATGAATCTTTTGCAGTAAACCCTGCACGTGCTGCCTGTTACTGCTGGGCATCTGGGTGCCTCCCACTTGAGAATGACAAGTGCAGTCTGGGCTTTGGAAAACCATCAGGTTTGGGGGGAATCTCTCTGAACCTCAGTTTCTTCATCTATAAAATGGGACAATAGCCCCCACCTCAGGATGTCCTGCTGATCTGAGCCCAGCTGAAAGTGGGGGTTAGGGTGGTGGGCTTCTCTCAAGGGGGGGTCCTTGGACCCTGCACCCTGGGGTCATGCTTTGCAATGTGATCTTTGTGGAGCTTAGAAGGAGGGGTGGTTGTGGTGCCCTCGGCTGGAGCCTGCCAGGAGCCCGGCTGGGGAGGGGAGCCCTTCAGAATGTGAGGTGAGCCGACAGCATTTTTCCCCCTAGGAGGAAGGCAGGATGTGAGACGCCTGTCCTCAGAGCCAGTCTCTCCTGCTACCACCTTGCAGCCAGCCTGGGGAAATGGAGGTCCTAGGACAGCGGTGTAGAGAGACCAAGAGAAGGGACGCAGGCCCCTGGCTGGGCTTGTCTTTTGGGGGCTGCAACGTGTATATATGTGTGTGTGCGTGTGTGCATGCATGCGTGTGTGTGTGTGTGTGTGTATGTGTGTGTGTGTGTGTGTGTTTGGGGGTAGAGAGAGGGAGCTGGAGTCTAGAGGCTCCTTCTGGTCCCTGAGACCCACCTGCCTGGGGCTGCTGGGCCCGTTCCTGGCCTGGAGCCCATCTTGCCACCCTCAGCTACTGTCGGTTTCCCTTTCTCTAGTTTTCTCTCCATTTCCCCTTCCTCATTCTGGGTTCTCCTTGCACAGTGTCTCCTGGCCTCAGCTCTGCTTCTTGTCTGGCTCTGTGGCCTCCTTGTGGTTCCCGCTGCCTTCCCACCATGCAGGGGGGCGACCAAAGGGCCGTGGGAGGGAGCCCCATCAGGAAGTGTGTGCGAGTGTGTATGCACAGACATGGGGGTGAGCATCAGCAGGTGAACGTGTGGGTGCTGGGTGTGCCTGCCGCCTGTGCATGGGAGCCTGTGAGTGTGCACACGGGTGCTGCGTGGGGGGCCTGAGTGCCAGGGAGCATTCTTGCCTCCTGGGGATGGAATGCTGTTCTTGGCTCTTGCCCAAGGCCAGTGTTTCCACATTTATCTTTCTTAAAAAGTCTTGGAGCCTCCAGGAAGTTGTAAGGGAAAGCCTGATGTGCGGCCAGCCTGGCTCTGCAGGAGGGCCTAGGAGTTTCACTGGCCAGGGCAACTCTGCCGCGTGTTCCGGACTTGCTTTGTGGGACCTTGGGCTCTGCTCCCAGGCAGGGGCCTGAGTGGCTTCTCCCTCCTGCTGGCCACAGCTGGGCTGGAGTGGGGCCCAACTCCTTCCAAGAGAGGTCAGGCCCCTCCTTCTATCCCTTTCCTCTTGGTCCCTGCCCAACCCTAAGGCACAGCAGGAGCTCTGAGGCTGCTAACCATGTCAGACTAGTCACTGGGAGACCACCATCCTCTGGGGGAAGTGTTGCTGCTTGCTCTGAAGGCAGAGCCACCTGACTGCTCCTCAGGGAGCTCGTGAGGCTCCCTGGAGGGAGGGGCAGACTTTGCTGGGGCTGGATGCTACATGAGAAGATGGAGCTATTTCCTTGTGCCCAGGGTCAAGAGCCACACTTCAGGGGTGGCACCCCATGGAAAGGACCCAGGAGTCAGGAGCCCTTGGGTCTAGCCTTGGCCAGGCCACAGGCCACCTCAGCACTTGTCCTTCTGTCTTCTTTCTCGTTAAGTGGGAGTGCCTTATGGCCATGTTAGAAGAAGAGGCCAAAGAAGGAGCTCAGCCTGCAGCACAGCGCTGGGAAGGGTTCAGCAAGGCTGGTGGGGCATCCCTGGGCCAGACTCACCTGTTGGAGGGGCCCACTGTCTCTGCAACCCCAGCACACTCAGTCACTGGCTAGAGTAGGCCCATGGGTGGTGTGGCCTTGGCTGGAGCGCAGTGATGGGCCCAGAGGTCTAGTTCATTTGCCACAGCAGATGAGATCTGAGCCATGCTTGTTTACAGCCACAGCAAAGCCACAGAGTCCTGGGTGGCCAGCCAAATTACTTAATGTCTCAGCCTTACTTTTCTTATCTCTAAATTGGGTACGAGTGTGCAGCTCAGGACATGGCCTAAAGATTAAGTGAGATACTCGGGAGGAAGGATACTCAATAGCAATGAACACACCTCCCCCTGAAGACAGCTAGGCTCCTTGGAGAAATGGTGGGCTTTAGGGGCATGTGCAGGTGGCAGTGAGTGCTGGGATTGGGGGTCTACCTCTGTCCTCTCCTTCCTTGCTCTCTTGTGGGTGCTGCTGGGGTCCCACCCAGCTCCTGGGTTGCTGGAGGGTCTGAGACAAGCATGGGGACAGGTTCAGGCCACTAGTGTCAGAGCCCATCACACGGGTCTAAGGGCTCGCAGCATCAGCGCGGGGGACCGGAAGGCCAGCTGTGCAGCTCCCTAGCCTGGCCCACCCCAGCTGTGTGTGGGAGAGAGGGTGGAGAAGGAGGCATCCAGGCCCCATCACAGAAAGAAAGCCCCAAGGTGTTGGGGGTGGGGGGGCGGTGAGCCAGAAACCCGGAGGCGCATGGGCAGAGTGGGCAGAATATGCCAGATTGGCATGTCTACCCTGAGGGAGGGGGCAGCTCTGGCCTTTCCCCCCTTGAGGTGTCTCCCTCAGAACAGAGCCCAGTTGTGTGTGCTGAGCGACCTGTGGGAAAACCTGGCCTTCTTTCTGCCTGCCCATCTGTCTGTCTGTCTGCCTGTCCTGCCTGTTTGGGAACCTGTGTGTGAGGTGCAAAGACGTGCATCCTGTCGCTGTGGTCCCCTGACCGCAAGCTCTCCTGGGAGGAAGCTCTGAGGTGGCAGTGCTCAGCCCCCCTGGTGCAGCTCACTTCTCCGCCGACCCTGACAGAGGCAGCGACCGGGCAGGTGCCGGGAGGAGATGATGAGGAAGGTGAAGGCCTGACAGGGTCTCAGCTGGGTGGTGGGTTCTTGCAGGGGAGCAGGGTCTCAGCTGGGTGGTGGGTTCTTGCAGGGTGGGTTCTTGCAGGATGAGTCTCTCCACTACCTCTCGTGTTGTGAGTGTGTGTGGGGGGGTTGGGGTTTGGGGGACGCTCTGGGTGAAGTGTGGGTGGGTCCCCATCTCAGCTGGCTGTGTGAGACGCCTTTGCAGTAGCCATGACAAGGGGTGCCGTAGCTGCTGGAGGAGCCCCCGGCTTTCCTGCTTGGCCCAGAGCCTGGGGACCAGGGCTGATTGGGAACATGGACCTTGCCTCCCTTTGGGCTTCCCTCCTGGGACCCTGGACTTGGCTCTTCTCCCCAGCCTTGGGTTCTAGAAAGCACTTATTCCTGCCATCTGCCATGCCATTCAGATGTGAGCATGTGTCCCCACAGTGCAGGGGAAGCAAGCCCCTCTCTGGAGGAAGGAGACATTAGAGTCCCCCCCTCCTCCCCATAGGGTGTTGTCCCGGATTCAGGGCTCCAAGCAGGGCCACCCGCTGTAGCCCAGTGGGTGAGTGCCTGCAGACCTCTTATCCACACTGTATCTGCGGGGCTGGAGTGTCATGTGCTGGGTGGGGTCTACTGGGTTCCCCTCCTCCAGTTTCGGAGGTTAGGAATGGCAGAGCAGCTCAGAGCTTGCTCCTGGCTATCAGACCTTAGGCTACAGGGCCTGATTTATCCACGCTCACCTGCCACTTTGTCACATGGCAGTGAAGACTCTTACCTACAGGAGGGAGCATTTGGTGTCTGTAAAGTGCTTTGCTCAGTGCCTGGTGAACAGTCAGTGATGAACTGCTCCTAGTTCAAACAAGACTGGCCCTGGGGGGACCTTCCTGTTCCTCTGGGTTTGGTGGTCACGCAAGTATGGCTGTGTAGAGGCACATGTGCCTGTCCCCAGGAGGCCCCAGGAGGAGAGGTGAAGGTTTGGCAGGACTCCCCATACCGGGCAGTGGGAGCAGGGTGCTCTGGGCTGTGAGAAAGGCCACAGCAGAGAGGCTGGGAAGGGGCCCCTCCCTCCTTCGAAGCTCCCCCTGAGCCCTGGTGAGCCTCCTGCCCTGCACAGGGAGGGGCTGCTGGCCCCGGTTCACAGCGCAGGATCAGTGAGGCCGAACTGTGTGTGGATGTTGTCGCAAGGAGGTTTGTTTCTGCCACCAGTTGCTCCTCTCCACCCTGCCCTGGACTGTCCCTTCTGAGGACGTCAGCTCCACTGCTCTCGGGCTGGGCTGAGGATGTGTTGAGAAGAAACAGGGGCACTGATGAGGCTTTCCGGGCTGCTGAACTGCCCTTCCTCCCTCCCCCGGGCTAACACCAAGGTGTGGCACCTCTCCTCTGCCCCATCATGAGAAAGGCTCTCTGTGTTTATTACAAAGGGAGACACACGTGACAAGAGCGTAAGTGTGACACTGGTGTGTCTGGGGCTCTCCCCCTACATAACCCTGGACAGACCATGGGAATCCTGCCTCTGTCCCCACCTCCTGCTCATCCTATAAGGCCATCTTCATTGTCCTGCATTCTCTGGACCCCTGGGGGCCAGGCCCCTCTGGATGCCCAGAGTCCCCCAGCCACTCTCAGTAGTCTGTGTGTGAGCTGGGCACAGGGAGGCCCCACTAACCGCGTATTGAATGGGCGGAGCACCTGTGTCCCTAAGGCCTGTGGCCTTGGCCACGCTTGCCTCCTGGTGAGCAGAGGGCTGAGTGTGTGCAGGTGTGTCCTAATGAAGGCACTGGATGAAGGGGGCTGAGTGTGTGCATGTGTGTCCTAATGAAGGCCCTAATGAAGGGGGCTGGAGAGAGCAGCCCTGAGGCCTCCCCTGGGGACGGGGACAGATCTCAGCATGGCAGAACAGCTTCAGGTGGCAGGGAGGGGGTGGGTCGTGGTCTGGGCTCCCCAGCAGCCGGTCATAAAGGTCTGTTAGCCAGTGGCTGGGCCATGGCAGGAGTTCCAGTTACAGAGGTTGGAAAAAAGGAAGCTGGTAGCGGGAAGCTGTGGGATTTTTACCGGACCGAATTTTGTCTTTGTCCTTGCTCCGAGGCAGGCAGTGCTCGGCTTGCTTTTCCCTCTAGTAGCCACACCAGCAGCACCTTGAGAGCGGGAACCCACGCTGTGTGACCTTCTGTCACCTATAAAATGGGGTAGGTGCAGGGGGGGATTAACGAGGCCAAGGCCAGCATTCACTCACTGGGCGTTTTCCTGAAACAGCCCTGCAGCCATGCCGTGGTTACCGTTCACAGTGTGGACAGGTTGTGATTACCGTTCGTGGTGTGGACAGGTTAAGCAGTTAGCCTGAGGTCACGTGGAGCCAGGAGCCTACCCCACCTTCCCGAGCTGGTCACTCCCCTGCACACGGCCCCTTCAGGCTTGGGACCTGCTGGAGTGGACCTGGGTTATCCAAGACCGGTTCTCAGGTCATGTGAGTGCCAATCCTAACCCTCATCCTAATGTTGACCTTTCACGGTCAGCTTTCTGTCTGTGTGTCTGGCTGAGTACTTTCTGTATGCAACCCTCCCATTTTGCATAAGAGGATACTTAGCCTGGGAGATGGGATGTTTTGTTGAAGGTCATGGCTTAGATTAGCCAGCAGGCACCAAGAACAAGTTGTGCGTCTGCCCTGTGCCCAGCCCTTTGCAGGAACTGGGAACATGTAAAAGGCTGGACACTGTCTCTGACCTCAGACTGTTTGCATGGCTGGGGCAGAGAGCCAGAGGCAGACACTTGGGCACATCCCACAGCAGTGAGGAGGGTGGGTCCCAGGCCTTCAGTGGTACAGAGTGTTGTTGGGGAGATTGAGGGCAGTGGCAGCTTTGCAGAGGTATCATACGAGCAAAGTTTTGAAGGGTGGATAGGAGTTTACTGTGTGCGCATGCATGTATGTTCAGTGTGTGTGCGCCTGAATTATGTCTCGTGTCTTGGGATGCTATCAGTCTGGGCCCAGTGTGGGGGTTGTTAGGTGTTAGGCTTGGCCCCCAATTGTGTGAAGGTTGCTCTGAAGGCCTTTTAGGAGATTGTTGTTACTCGAGTATGCCAGGTACAGACACATGTTTTATAGATATGAGCCTTAAGGTGGGTGCTGGTGTTCTGTTTATTCATCAGACAACGCACTTGAAGTTCAGAGAGGAAGTGCCTTTTCTAAACGGTCTTCTCACTGCCTGGCATTGCTCACTGTGGCTGGCTGTCCTCAGGCCTGCAGGTGTCCTTGGTGGGGAGCCGTCTGGGTGGAGTGCATTGCCAGTTGGGGAAGTGGGGCCGCGTGTGCGTGTCTGTGCAGATCTGGGGGCTTGGAGCCCTCAGGAGCTCTGGTGGCAGGATGGGCACTGGGGACCTTTTGCTGACAGAGTACATCTCCTTGGGGAGAAGGGAGACAGGGGGGTGGACAGGGCCACCTTCCCAGTCTTCCTGTCTCGAGGGCCAACCAGGCCTGGACCCTGTTCCCTGGGAGCCTCTTACTGTCTCTTGTGGCCTCTCTTGACTTCTGGAAGTTCTTTCCCACCTGGTGTTCCATTTCTGTCTTTGGAGGTGGTGGGGCCAAGGGGCCGGTGTCTGATAGGGGGTGAGTCACCTACTCAGGCTCAGTGCAGAGCAGGCCAGGTGCCTCCACAGCTCCGCCCTGTTTCCCCAGGACCAGCTGGGTATTGCTGCCAAGGGAGGAGTGGGGGAGCCCGTGGATGGCGGGAAGTGCTGAGTTTCTTGCTCATGGGGGTTTAGTTTTGCTCTTTTCCTCTCACCTCAATATCAGCCTGCAGCTGCCCTGGCCTGATAAACCGTGTTGTGACCATTATAGCACAAAGTTGTTTGTGGGCCACCCTCCCATGCCCACCCTGCTCCTCCCACTGCCCACGTCCTCCCCCAGCATCCTCTGTGACTTCTGGTCACCTTGAGCTATTCTGAATTTCCTGGTAATGTTCCTCATCTCTCTGGTCTCCTTGCTTTGCTGCACGCTCTCCCCGGCCGCCTGAGCTGCCACTTCCCCCAGGAAGTCTTCCCTGATTGCTGAGGCTGCGTGGGATCCCTACCCCGGGCTCCCATAGTCCCATGTGCTTCCCTCTGTCTGGCTGGATCCATGTCTGATTGATGTGTGCTGCCCCAGCAGAGATGCCCATGGCTGTTGTACATAGCAGGCACTTGACGAGATGGCTAAACATTCTCCACGCGGAGAGTGGGTCTGAGAGCTGACAGACCTTGCCGTGGTCCCCGAGCCAGCTGGACAGGGTACAGCAGGACAGCACGGGCCATCCCAGGTCCAGTCAGGGCTGGGAAGGTCCGGACTCTGTTCTGGGACAGGGCCTCCCTTGGTTCAGGCCACCTTTTCTCCCTCTACCTGCCACCCTCACCCACTGCTACCTTTCTTTCTCATTCTTGTGGGGTTGTGGCCACTGCCTCTGCTGAATGTCTCAGCGGGGTCCTCCTGTTTCCTGTGGGGGTGCTGTAAGTGGCGGAGGGGGGTTCTCTGCCTTCCCTGTCTTCCCATAAACCCACCTTGTCTCTGCCATAGCTTCCCCTTTCGGCACCCATCTTTCATCCGTCTCTTTCCCGGCCCTCTCCTCCCCTGTTGCCTTCACCCTTCCTAGCTTCCACCTCCCTATCTCTCTCATCATACTTCCTCTCTGGCTCCTGCTCCTCCCTCTTTAGGTCTTTCCCCCCCTTTTGGCCTTGGGTCTCTCTGCCCTAACCCATCCATCTCGGCTCCCCCCACACAGCTGAGAAAGCACAGTGTGACTCACCACAGGGAGAGTCCACCTCTGAGATGTCTAGCTGGGAGTAGAGCGGGTGGCTGCAAGCCTGTGTGTGTGTGTGTGTGTGTGTGTGTGTGTGAATGCATGTGTGTGAGTGTGAGTGTGGGTGCCAGCAGTGGGCCTGGCACGGCCTGCTGGGCTCTAGAGAAGGGAGCAGGGTGGCTGGGGCAGGTCACATCTGAAAGTCTAGTCAGATTGGGACACAAAGAGCCTGACCCCTAGCCACCCTTTGCTGCCTTCCTTGTCCTGGGGCTGTTCTGCTCCTCCCTCTGGTATTCACAAACTCTCAGCCCAGGAAATGGAGTCATGTGGGGGAAGTGGGGCTGCCCTTACCTGGCCCCTCTTTGTGTTCAGCTCACATTTTAGCTGCCAGGGTTGGGGCGGAGCCCCCAGGGTCGCAGTGTGAGATCAGCAAAGAGGGGGCCCTGACCCCATAAGCTGCCTTTGGAGCTCCCCTCCGCCTGGTTTCAGTCACTACAGCAAACCTGACCTAAGTTCATCCTCTTGGCCAATGGGAGAGCCCTGGATAGAGGATGGGGAGGTCTCAAGACTTGATGGACTCAGGGTTGCCTCTGGGGATCCCAGCAGCCACGAGACCTTCTGATGGTCCTAGTGCCCTGGGCTGGGTGATACTGGCGGCGGGCCTCCAAAACCCTGGTCGGGGTGGGGGGGCTGTCTGTGGTATTGGCGATCGGGCACTCTTGGTTTCTCACTCACTTTCTCATGGTAACACTCCCTTCTCTGTCTGCCTTGGCAGGTCCTCCAGAAACTAGGGAAGGCGGACGAGACAAAGGATGAGCAGTTTGAACAGTGTGTCCAGAATTTCAACAAACAGCTGGTAAGTGTGGGTGGCCTTTGGCCTTAGGGAGCTTGTGCAAAATGGAATTGTGGCTTCCAGGTAGAAAATGTCAAGAGCTGAATTTATGGAGTAAGAGAGCATGGAGCAGGGGCCCGTGCGGGCTGATGAGGTTACAGAGGACTTCCTCGAGGAGGGAGCAGTGGTTCTGGACGTAGTCCACGGGAAAGAAGAAGGAGGCCTGGGGGAGGGGGGTGGCGTTCAGGTGGGAGCAGGCAAGGGGTTTTGGCCACACTCTAGAAAACCTTGAACGTCGAGGCAAGTGGGAGCTGAAGAAGCTTCTTGGGAGGAGAGTGGCATTTGCAGAGTGTACTGTGGGAGCAGGGCAGACAGGATCTGGTGTGAGCAGCTGCTAAGCATGGCCCGGTGTGCCTCCCAACATCCCTGTAAGGTATCCGGTGTCACCTTTTTATAGATGAAGCAGAAAGGCTCAGAGAAGCTGGGTAATTTGTCCAAGGCCATCTTGTTTTGGGAGTGGATTTAGATCCATACTTGTTTGGTCCCAAAGACTACAGTGGCACTGTTATCAGGTCCCTTTGCATAGGTCAGAGACCAGTGACAGAAGGGGCTTAATCACATTGGCAGCCTGGGGGCAGTGGTTCGATACAAGAGAGGACTTCTTGTATCTTCTTGACTGAAGGACCCTGAATGCCTCAACTGGGACGTCCCTGAAACTTTTTCCTCACATGAATCTGCTGAGTCTAGAATAAGCCACTTCTGTGACTGTGTCTGAGGACACAGAAGTGGGGAATGAGATGACCTTGGTGACTCTCCCCTCCTGAGGAAGGGCTGAGGTAGTAGGAAGTGAGGGAGAACTGGGCCGTGGCCCCATGGCTTCTGCAGGCCAGGCTCAGTGAGTGACAGATGGGGGTGGAGGCCAGGAGAGGCCACAAGGAGTGAGAATCGGCATGGGGGTGGGGTTAGGGCCTAAGCTGTCCTGGGAAAGGGGCCAAATAGGCCCAAACCAGTCTTCTTCCTCCTCCTTGTTCATGTCTGAGGCCACTGAAAGCACTGAAGGTGCCCACCAATGCCTCTGCAGCTGGAATGCAACCTGGGGGAGGGGGTCCTCTTTGGAGAACTTTGACAATTCACTGGCTGGGGGCTGAGGACCATGCTGGGAGATGGCTGGGGTGACAGGGGAGGGTCAGGGAGCATATTGGGAGAGTTAAAGAGCAGCTAAGGAGAAGGTCAGAAAGCAGCTGGGAGAGGTTGGGGAACATGTTGGGAGAGGGTCTGGAGGCATGCTGGGTCAGAGTTGGGGGCATGCTAAGAGAGTCCCAGGGAGCATGCTGGGAGAGGGCCGGGGGCATGCTGGGAGAGGGCTGGGGACATGCTGGGAGAGTCCCAGGGAGGATGCTGGGAGAGGGCTGGGGGCATGGTGGGAGAGGGGGATGCAGAGAGCAGCTTGAAAAGTCCCCAGGACCAAGTTTATCCTTGCCTGCCAGAGGAGCTCTGTTGAAGGGTTCCTTAGGGCAGGGGTAGAAGCCCTCATGGCTGATTGTCCCCCAGGCCACTAATGGGAAGTGTTTCAAGGCCCCAGTAGGTGCCATGACAGAGCCGTGTGACCCTGGGTGAGCCCCTGCTCCTTGGGCCTCAGCTCTCTCACCTGCAAAATGGAGGCTTGGCTAAGAACCCTGAAGTCTTTGCTTCTGATTCTGTCACCTGAAAGCTCCAGGGGTCTGTCCCCTACTCAGCTGGCTTCCTCAGGTTGTGGGATGCTCTGAAAGCCCTTGGGGGAATCAGTGTTGCTAGAGTACCTACTATAGACTAGGCACTAGACATTAACCTTGCATTCTTGACTATAGACTAGGTACTGCTTGTATTTTACAGACACTAACCTTGCATTCTTGAGGCAGATGCTGATATCCTCCATTTTACAGATGGGTACTTGAAGCTCAGAGGGGTTAAGCGACTCTTCCAAGGGCACACAGTGGTGTGGTGTCCAGATCTGTCCACTCTCAGGCACCCCTTCTGGAGCTGAGTCCCAGGCCTGAGGACAGCTGGCTGGGCTGGAGAGAAGGGTTAGGGCTCCTGAGCTGGGCAGGGGGTGATGGGGCTGCCTCAGAGCAGGCTGGGCTGTCTGGTGGAAGGAGAAAAAGCACAGGTTTGGGATCTGAGGTTCCCTGTGGTCTGGCCCCAGTGTTATGACCACAGCGTTGCTTTCCACTTTCGTCCCTCACAGTCACCCTCTCTGGGCCCCAGCTCTGGACAGGGAGTCACTCAGTGATCCTTGGGCTCAGGGACCAGGCAGTGAGGCCAGAGTTAAAGATAGCCAGTGAGGGTGGCAGGCATGGAGTGGTCACTTGAGCTGGGGCTCTGTCTGTCCTCAGATTGGGGAGGGTGGCTGGCTTTTCAGGGGCCGAGCAGGAGGGGGTGGATTTGAGGTCTCATTTGAAGCTTGGGGTGACCCTCTCTTGGGGTTTAAGGCAGCCATGCAGTTCTGGATTTGATTGGTGTGTGGGGGTAACTGGGGCCCTGGGCTTGGGTGACCCCAGGAAAGGTGGGGTGGAGTCTGAGTATGGAAAGTCTGGAAGCTGAGTGTTCTCCTGCTCTTTATCTGGGAATACCAAGCAGAATGGGCCCAGTGCTAGTTGGGGACTAGGATGGCTGGCAATATGGGTTTCAAGGCAGCAAATCTCCTACCCCTCCCTCTGGGTGCCCTAGGTGAGGGTGTAGGTCACCTGGCTGTCGCTGGCTCTCACAGGGGCACATCAGAGCCCTTCCTGGCCCCACTTAGTGCCAGTCTAGCCCTTCTGCCCTCTGTCCCTGCACTGGGGAACCCCAAAGGGCCCATTCACCTCCTCCACTACCTCCCCGCAGCTCAGGTCCAGCTCAGGCCTTTCTGGAAGCCATCCTGGGTCCTCCGGGTGGGCCATGCTCTTTGTCCTGGGGCCACCTGTAGCTTGCACCGCAGGGCTCATTGCTGCTGTTTGCTTTTCTCCCCGAGGGGGCACAGGCCTGATTCCTTCTCGTTCTTAGGGCCTGCTCGGCTCAGAGAGGGCATCTCTGGCTATTGAGTTATGATCCTCTGAAACTGACTGCAAGCAGCAAGAGTCAGCCAGAGCCAGAGAGGGTCTATGTGGGAGCCCCCCGCACTCCCTGGGAAGATAGGAGCTTAGGTCTTCAGACCACCGGTCGGGGCTGATGTCAGGGAAGGCAGGGAGCACCCTTTGAAGGGAGATCTAGCAGGGATATGGGATGCTGGCCAAGCCACCCCCCATGCAACTGCCCTGGGTTTTGGTACTGGGTAGTTGTGTCCTTCCAGAATCCTCTGAGTCCGGAGCCCACAGAGCCAGGCTGGAGGGACTGTGCTTTTGAGCTTTATTCTTCCCCCAGCTGCTCTGCAAGGGGTGTTAGAGCCCTGGGAACCTCCAGAGAGTTGTTTCTTGGATGCTCTATTGGGGGGTGGGGGGGTGAGGGAACCAGTTTGGGAGCAAACACACAGGTTCTGTGTTGGCCTGAGCGCTGGCCTGCATGGGGGAGGGCTGTGTCTGGTCCCGGGGACTGACTGGGGAGTGTGGCTTAGGGGCCCAGCTGCGGCTGGCACATGTGAGGCAGAGCTCTGGGCGGCCCCTCGCACATCTGTGCCCAGTGTGCCTGCTCACAGCGAGGCCTTGTTTGGGAAACACAAGGAGCCCTGGTACGGCCTGAGGCCTGGGCAAGCACGGCAAGCCACCCCATGGAGACCCCTTCCTCGGGGTGATGTGTATGATGCTGGGGAGGGGAGTGGGATGACGGAGCTTGGCAGGAAGAAAAGCTGAGTCTGGAAGATTCTGCCAGCTCAGATGAATGCAATGGCATCACATCATGAACACACTTGAATCCTCACCTCAGCCACCAAAGCGTCAAGAGTGGGAATGGCCCTTCTTCATTCCCGGTCCCGCGCGGTTCACATCTGGCCCGAGATAGAATTCCAGAGAGCTTTGGATGCTGTGGCCTGGCTTCCTTTGATCTCTAATTTCTTCCTTTGATCTCTAATTAACAAGCCTCAAACTCTAAAGTTCTCAGAATTAGGTGTGGCCACGGTTCTATAGGCTACTCTGGGGGGACGGAAGGAATTTTGGAGAGGGTTTTTTTTTCTTCCCTAACTGTGCATCTTATGCACTGCCCTGAAACCCTTCCTGCATGACGCCTCTGCTGTTTTCTGGAAGCATTAATTGTAATAAGTAGGCAGCTGCGGGTGGGGCCCGAGTGTCCAGGCTGTGGGGGTCCTCACCGGGTCTTCCAGTCCGTGAACACCGGGCAAGACACTGAACCACTCAGCTTCCTCGTCGGTCAGGTGGGGGCAAATGATACCATGAAGACGGTGCAGGGAAAGAACCAGCTGGTGCATGATGCTCTGGGGACACTGTGGGAGGAAGAGGAGGCCCTGGCTGTGAGGAGGGAGGGCCTGTTTGGGGGGTGGGGACAGATGAGGTTTGAGGGTGCCTGGGTGAGCCTAGGAGGTTGGTTGTGTCCCTGCTTGCCCTCAGCTGGAGTAGAGACCACCTGTCATCTGCAGAAGCGCCAGGCAGGCCAGGAGTAGGGCTGTGGCTGCTTGCCGGGTCCATGTCTATCTTGCTCTCCACCAGGGCAGGGGGATCCAGGGGTGTTGCTGACACGTGAGCAGGGAGGGCAGGGAGGCGCCAGGACGGTGCTCCTCCCCTGCAGAAGTCAGCTTCTGGCACTGCCACCTTTGGCTCTCCAGAGGCCCTGCCCTCCTCAAGCTTCCCCCCTGCCCCGCATCACCATCGTCCGCATAAAGCCCATCTCCTGAAGCTAGGGGCCTGGCCTGGCTCACTTACGCTGTTCCCTGAGCACATGTGAGCTTGTGGTCTGCCAGGCGGGGCTCGGTCACCCCAGCTGGCAGATGAGGAGACCGAGGCTCAGAGAGGTTCGGTAACTTGCTTGAGGCTACATGTCTAGTAAGGGCCTGACTTGGGCCTTCATAACTCTAAAGCCTGTGTGTGCGCTCTCCCACTTTACACATGGCCTCTGGACACTTCAGCATCTCACTGTTGGTGGTCTCATACGTCACCTGTTGCCTCAGCCTGTTGGCCCCTTTTCTCCCCTGGGACTCCGCTTTCCTGCTCCTGCCTTGTGTGGTATTGATAATCCAGAGGGACTGGAGGCTTTGCCCAGGGGGCCATCCTCTGTGCCGGTCCTGCTGCCTCAGGAAGCTGCTGGGGCTGCCTCCCCAGCTCAGGGTCTTTCCTGCCTGGCCCAGTCCCCTGGCCAGCCTTTTCCTACCTCCTGCCTCCTCCCTCTTGGCTGGGCCAGTGTCCTGAGAGTCCCGGGCACGACCCCGCACTTCTCTGAAGCCTCGCTAAGCCATTCCCTTTCACCTCCGCAGCCCACCTGCCCACCCCTTCCAGTGCCATCCTCTGTCTCTGGCACGATGCAGTGGGAGCCTGCTGGCCTGAGCTTTCAGGACAAGGTGCTGGGTGTTCCACTCCTGTGTTCTGTGCTCATTGGTCACCTGGTCCCCGGTCGTGTGAGAGCATGCCTGGGGGCCGCCGACCCCATTGTATGTGTGTGCCATTCAGCCTGTGCCCCCTGTCTTATTCAGGGTGGAGGGGTCTCCATTTTCCTGCCTTCCTTACAGGAATCTGAAGAGTCCCTGCAAGAGGCAGGTGCTGATGGGCTCAGGACAGATATCCTTTGGGGTCAGGGCCCCTGAGGCAGGGGTGGTGCTGAGGAACGCTGGAGGCCCAGTACATTCTGTCGCCAGAGAGGCAATAGCTGCTGTGCTCCGAGTGGTGCTCCAGGCTGGGTTGTGCTCGGGGGCTGTTCCGCATGTTTCGTCTCCTCTCATCCCGCTGGTGTCCTGATGAGGACAGCTGATCTGTGGCAGCTGTCAGGAGCAGCCTGCATTTGTCCACGCTAGGGTGCAGGAAGGATGGGGACAGGTATGGGGTGTGCCCCGGGCCCTTATGCTGTCCTTGTCATTCTCTTTGCAGACTGAGGGCACTCGACTGCAGAAGGATCTCCGGACCTACCTGGCCTCCGTCAAAGGTAAGGGGCAGGTGGGTCTCCTGGGGCACACCCGGCCTGGGGAGGGGGGCTTCATGGGACACTGAAGGACCTTTGCCACGTGCTGCTGATGGGTGCAGAGCTGGGAAGGGGAGCAGGGTTTGTGGTGGAGTGGTAAGGGCTGGTAGTGGGGACCCACACACCTCCAGGGCCTTTGGAGGTGGGGGCAAGGGTGACCGTGGCCCTGGCTGCAGCATGGCCCTTCTGCCCCACAGCCATGCACGAGGCCTCCAAGAAACTGAACGAATGTCTGCAGGAGGTGTACGAGCCCGACTGGCCTGGCAGGGATGAAGCAAACAAGATAGCTGAGGTGAGCGCGTGAGGCAGGTGGCCTCAGTCCTTCCCGGAAGGCCCTCCTCGTCTCAGGTCCCGGCCCATTCCTCACCCACGGGGACAAGCCCTTCTGGTTTTCAGGCATCCACATGCCGTGTGCCCTTGGGCAAATCACCTCGACTCCCTGACCCTGGGCTTATCCGTTCCCTTAGAGTTGCCCCATGAGAGGCCATAGGGCAGGAGTGATTTTATAGTACACCCATTCCACACCCAAGGAACCCAAGCTTCTGAGAAGCCTCTGAGCTGTGAAGTGATGGGGCTGAAGCTGACCCCAGGTTGCTGGGAGGAGAGGGTAGGGGACTGGGTGCGGCCCAGCTCGCCCAGCCGTATACTCAGGGACTCTTACGTCCTTCAGAACAATGACCTCCTCTGGCTGGATTATCACCAGAAGCTGGTGGACCAGGCACTGCTGACCATGGACACATACCTGGGCCAGTTCCCTGACATCAAGGTGAGAGGCACTCTCTATAGATCGGTCCTGCTCTGGCCTGGTGGCCTGTGCAGGGGAGCGGGAGAGGAGACAGAGGGGTGGGGGGAAGGGTCAGCCTCCAGCCCCGCTCAGGCACTGAGGTGGCTATGCCCCGAAGGCAGGCATCTCCCTCACCCAGCAATTCATCCCTCCAGGGCTGCTCCCTCTGAGGCCAGCCCACCAGCCCCCAGCCCTGGGCCTTTCAGAGCTGACAGCTTTTGGGCCCTGAACCTTTGGGTCTCCGGACTAGGGGAAGAGACCCCGTGGTGCATGTATGCGTGTGTGGCCATGTCACTGTGGAACGACTATAGGGTTGTATAAGGTGTATTGAGGGCATGTAAGGCCTGGGCCTGTGTGCCTATAGGTGTCCTGCATTAGCCTATGTGTGCTTAGAAGGGAATGTATGTATTGTTGTGTGTATTCCCTCTTATCTGGGTGTATATGTGTTATTGGGTGTGTTCCGAGAGCCAGCCCCCAGGTACTGGGAACTGTCAGTGTGCCAGGGTCCCCACTGAGGCCAGTGGGCCCCAGATGCTTCAGACGTGGAAGCAGAGATGTTGAGCCCAGATGCTGACTGCTGATACCCGGGGGGTCAGGCTCCATGCTGGCCCCCATGGCCGCCCAATGCAGATGGCTCAGGCTCCTGAAGAGGCCTTATGAAGAGTATGGAAGGGAGGCTAATGGTGGTGGCCTGGGAGAAGAGAAGCCTGGGGTCCAGGAGGCGTCTTTAAGGAGCTGAGGGCCAGGCCAGGGTGGAGGCTTGTCCCACAGTACTGGCTGGAGCGTACTGACAACAACAGGTGGATATTGAAGGACATGGTTTGGCCTCTGTATGAGAAAGGACCCCCGAGGGCAGGGACTGTCTCGAAGGTGTGAGCTCTTTGCCACCAGAAATGTTGGAGTACGTGTTTCAAGCATGTATGAGATGCCCTTCTTGAGCCCGGGGTCGACTGCCCTGGGCCCTTCGTCTTCCCCCAGTTTCTTTGGGCCCAGCCTGGTCAGCATCTCAGCATGGGTGAGGCCCTGTTCAGCACCGCTCCCCCACCCCGTCTGTCCTCCAGTCACGCATTGCCAAGCGAGGGCGGAAATTGGTGGACTATGACAGCGCCCGGCACCATTACGAGTCCCTCCAAACCGCCAAAAAGAAGGATGAAACCAAAATTGCCAAGGTAAGGGCTGGAGGGCAGGGCTGCGGGGGAGAGTTTTTAGGCTGGGTACCCACGTCCCTTGGAGGGGCCTTCCTTTGTGCTGCCCTCCCTGCACCCCTTTGCACTGTTGACTGTCTCTGCTCCCCAGGGGCAGGAACCATCAACCCCACTTGCAGATGGCTTTATAGCAGGTGACTAGTCCCAGGTAGCAGAGGCGGGTGGAGGATGGTGCTGGACCCACGGCGGCAAGTGAAAGGCCCTTGTGGGCACTTGGGTGAGGGCCCACTTCCTGCCCATCCTCTGGTGCTTGCTCTGGCCCTTGGTTCCTCCACCCTACTCCGAGGCCACTTTCCAGGATGAGAACAGGCCTGGCTTGGGTTTCACTGGAATGGCCCTGCCCGACCTGGCGTGCTCTGAGTGGAATTCTGTCATGGGATCTGATGTGACCCTATCTCAGCTGGAACAAGCCTGGGGGCACAGGGCTTGGGCTGGCCACACTGTCCACAAGTGAGGGGCCGAGGGTGGGTCCCCCTCCCCTCCCCAGCCCACCCCGACCCTGGAGCAGGACCAACCTTGCTGAGCCCCTCTGCCCCTGCTAACGATTCTCACATTTTGCTTTGCAGTTGGAGTGCAAGTTTGCTTGCACAGTTTGCTTTGTACCCCCTTGTCTGCCCCTTGCCTGGGGCTCCCCTTAATTCTCTTGACCTCGAGGGGCCTTTACCTGCTGGGGGGCTGGTCCCCTGGAGGGGCGGCCAGCTTGTCTGTCACTGTGTTTGGGACGTTTGGACTGGTGTTTAATATCTGTGTCTCTGTTTCTCTCTTCCCCATCTCCCTCCTGTTTCTCCACTCTCCTTCGCCTTGACCTCCCTTCCCCACCCCCAGCCTGTCTCGCTGCTTGAGAAAGCCGCCCCCCAGTGGTGCCAAGGCAAACTGCAGGCTCATCTCGTAGCTCAAACTAACCTGCTCCGAAATCAGGTGACACTGGCTTCTAACCTTGCACGTGCTGGCGCCTTCTGGTCTGTTGTCCTGTCCTTGGCGCTGGGCGCCCGTCTTGCACTGCCCGGCGCGGGGGAGGGCTCAGTCTCTTTCCTGGGTTGGTGAGGGGCAGGGCTGTTTTCAAATGCCTCTGCTGGGAGAGCTCCTGCTTCAGAGGAGACCTGAGGTCAAATGTGGGCGACTCAGAGGGGCCTGGGGCTCCGGTTAACCTGGGGTGGACCCCAGTCTGTTGCTTCATGCCTGGGTCTCTGGTAGTCCTGAGAATCTATGAAATCCTAGCCTCTGGGAATGCAGGAAAGCCTCCGAGCCATTTGCCCTCTCTGAGGGCTCCTGTCCGGACATGTGTTGTCCTTCAAGCCTAGTAAAAGTTGTGAGGTTGTCCAGAATTTACTGAGGAGACACACCTGCCCAGAGAGGCAAAATCTCCAGCTCGAAGGGACCCTTGGGAACTGTGGGCCCTCATGGTGCCCCTAGAGGGGAAACCTTGGGAAGGCTCTGCAAGTGTGTTTGGGATCTGAGACCGGGGGCCTGGAGGGTTGGCTCTTTGGGAGTTTCTCGAAGGGCAAACTGTGCACCACAGTGGTTCTGGAGGGCTTCTCGGAGGAGGCCTTTGTACAGAACTCCTGACTGATCTTAATACCCTGGTAACACTTCGCTCTTTGCAGACCTCTGCCCTTGGGATGGACTGGGTGCCTGGTGAGCGCAGTGTGGCCAGGGACGGCTAGATACACCCTGGGAGAGGTGGCCTCATGGTTTCTCTCCAGGGAAACTGGCAGGACTCCAGCACCCCTTCGTGGTCCTGAGGTGGGGGTGGGCAACAGAGCCCTGACCCAGCAGGTTGGGTTTCTCTTTGGGCAGTGGCCCCATTTTTTCTGGGCCGCCTCCTGATTTCATCATCTTCAACCTGCACATGTTGAACGCTTGTGATGTGGAGGGCTCTGGGCTCAGCATGGGCTTGCGGCCCAATTTCTTATCTGACCTGCTGCCTGATTTCTTTTAGACTAGAGTTATGGGGTGACTTTGGAGGCACTGAGTTGTTGACAGCCCTACCCTGAGGGTAGCTTGACCCTGGATCTCCAAAGTCTGGGGGAGATGGCCCTCAGGAGGTGAAGGAGGAGCTAGAGGCTGGGGCACCATCCCTGCCTGTAGAGTTCAGGACTTCTGGCTGGAGGGGTTGGGGCCACTGACCCAGACCCAGGCTTTCTGCCTAATTTTCCCTGAGATGGGTTTGGCAGGAGACCAGGTGAAGATTTTTGTTGCCTCTGGGAGACTGTGGAGCTTGGGGTGGTGCCTGTGGCTGCTTTTGAGCTCCCGGGTGGGGTGTGGGTAGGGGATCCTGCTGGGAGGGCCCCATCCCCCCGCCTCAGGGGAGCCACTAGGGAGGCTAAGGCATATGATCTCATCTTTGGATGTTGGACTGCAGATGTTTGGCCTTTCAGCCCAATTGGCTTTCCCATTTGGACCCAATTTTTATTTGAGCAGATCCTCTTTCTGCCCCCACCCTGCCTCATGCCTGGCTGGAAGCTGGGGAGTCTTCTGAGTTCCCACGGGCAGCTGTCTGGCTGTGAGCTGGGGTACTGTGGTCCCGGGGCTGCCCTGCTGGCTGACTTGACTTTGGGGAGATAGTGTGACCTGGTGAGGCTGTGTTCTCTCAAGCTGACCAGTGCCACATATTCCCTGGGCCAGTTCTGAGCTGCTCTCCGCACTGGCCACAGTCCCCTAAAACCTGCCTGCGGGACCCCAGTGCCCTGTGGCATGGTGAGCGGGCCTGTTTCCATCTGTTCCACGTGTCCATTGGTGTGTAGCCAAGCCACCGGGGCTTCAAGATCTCTCCAGCAATGGAAAGCTCTCCCCCGGCCCCCTGCCCCCTCCAGTGCCTCAGAAACAGCCAGAATATGAAGAATGTGACCCAAAGGGAATGACAGACACAGGCCCTGACTTCCAGGAACGCTAAAACGGAGCCACCCTGTTCTTCACAGGATTGCTGGGCATGCGAACAGAGTTTGGCCTACAGCAATGAGCTGCTAGGCCATCCTCAGTGTCATTGTCACCACTGTTCGTCTGGGGAGTCAGGACCAGTGTCGTGGGGTAGTGGCCGAATCGCCATGGAGAGGTGGTCTCTGGGGGTACGGGAGCTGTGCCAGAGCTCCTGGGGAACATGGGTCTTCAGCCAGACCCGTGGCAGTTGGGTGGCAGGGGTGTGTGACAGTGCCAGAACTCATTCTTTGGGTTCTACAGACCCACAGTACCTACCTGAGTGGCCGACAGTGGAGTATGGCAGGGTGGGCCTGCTGGGTCTGGTCCTCTCCAAGAGCTGCTGGAGGCGTGCATGCTCAGACATTTCTTTACTTCCTTTCTTTCTGTCTTTCTCTTTTTCTTTCTTTCTTTCTTTCTTTCTTTCTTTCTTTCTTTCTTTCTTTCTGTCTTTTGTTTTTCTGTCTCTTTCTGTCTTTTCTTTCATCTTTCTGTCTTTTGTCTTTCTGTCTTTCTTTCTTTCTCTTTCTTTCTTTCTTTCATCTTTCTGTCTTTTGTCTTTCTTTCTTTCTGTTTCTTTTCTTTTCTTTTCTTTTCTTTTCTTTTCTTTTCTTTTCTTTCTTTGTTTCTTTCTTTCTTTCTCTCTCTCTCCCTCCCTCCCTCTCTCTCTTTCTTTCTTTCTTTCTTTCTTTCTTTCTTTCTTTCTTTCTTTCTTTCTGTTTTTCTTTCTTTCTTTTGTCTTTCTGTCTTTGTTTTGTCTTTCTGTCTTTCTTTCATCTTTCTTTCTTTCTTTCTTTCTTTTCTGTCTTTTGTTTTTCTGTCTTTCTGTCTCTTTCGGTCTGTCTTTCTTTTGTCTTTCTGTCTTTCTTTCATCTTTCTTTCTTTCTCTTTCTTTCTTTCTTTCTTTCTTTCTTTCTTTCGTGTTTCTTTCTGTCTGTCTTTCTTTTGCCTTTCTTTCTTTCTTTCTTTCTTTCTTTCTTTCTTTCTTTCATCTTTCTGTCTCTTTTTGTCTTTCTTTTGTCTTTCTTTCTTTCTTTCTTTCTTTCTTTCTTTCTTTCTTTCTTTCTCTCTTTCCCTATTCCACCTTTAATTTTTAAGTTAGATTTTAAACAGTTAGGCAAGGAGCTTATTCTAGCAAGCTCCAGCAACCTGAAGATAATTGTCATCAGGAGCAGGGTGGTCCCTCACTCCTCCAGCCTCACGCCCATCCCCAAGGCTGGGCTGTCAGGGAACAGCAGGGATAGTGGGCCTGGAGCTGGATGGGACAGCTGGGTGGGCTGCGGAAATCAGAAATCGTGTGCTTTGTGGCTCTGGTCTGTCGCTCTGGTCAGGTGGCTGCCTTTGCCAGAGGCCTGAGAATGTAAGGCTGCTGGTGGGGAGTGTTCCCCGGGGAGGGGCCTGCTGCGTTCCTGGGATGTGACTCAGACTCTGAATCCAAGTCACCCCCCTGAGTCACTGTTTCCAGCAGTGTCCTCCCAATGAGCTAGCAGAGCCCCTTCTCTGCCTGGGGTCTGTGACTCACTGCCACTCTCACCAGTCTCCGCCTTCGGCTCTGGGATGGGGCCTTAGCGCCACCTGGTGGGTGTGAGCGGGTCTGGAGGGCGCTGGGCTGGCCCTGCCAGGGTGAGGGCTTTGGGGGTCAGCCCTGGCATCCTGCCCGGCAACCTAGCTCCCTCCTCCCCTGGCCCTGCCCTCACCCCCATCTTTCCCCTGTCCTTCTTGGATGCCTGAGCAGCTGCCTCTGGACTCTGTGTGGTGGGACAGGTCACAGAGGAAATGCTGCTACCACCTCCTACAGGGAGGTGAAATGCAGGCTGGGGGCTGGGGCTGAGTAGGAGCCTACCCTGAGAAAGGGGTACTCAGGCAGGGACAGCAAGGACAAGGCCAAGGGAGCTGGGCAGCAGGCTGACACTTAGTCTGAGAAGGGTTCACGTGTAAGTGGTCAGGGTCCCTGCTGGGCTGGGTCTGTGACCTTCCTGTGCCCCAGCCTCTGGGCCCCTTGTCTGGAGCCTTCTTGTTGTGCCCTGCTCATTCCTCCTCTCCCTCCTGGCCCACCTTGGCCTGATGGGGGTGGGGGTGGGGGTGGGTGGGGCAGGGGTGTCCCTTTTACCATGGGGGTGGGAGGTTAGGGGGAGCAGATCTTGGGGCTGGGAGGTTAGGGGGAGCAGGTCTCGGGAGGTGGGAGGTTGGGGGAACAGATCTGAGCGAGTGGGTAGGAGGTTGGGGGAGCAGATCTCGGGGGTGGGAGGTTGGGAGAAGCAGGTCTTGGGGGGCGGGTGGGCCTGGCCCGGTCCCAGCTGGCTGGGACAGAGGCCTGGCGGAGGGGCGGGGAGTGACGGGTCCTGCCCCTCAGGCAGAGGAGGAGCTCATCAAAGCCCAGAAGGTGTTTGAGGAGATGAACGTGGACCTACAGGAAGAGCTGCCGTCCCTGTGGAATAGGTGAGTCCCCAGGGGTGAGTCCCCAGAGGTGGTGGCGCTGAGCCTTGGCCTCCCTCCTGAGGATGTCTGTCCGCTGTGCCCTGTGCCCTCCCACGGTTGGTGTCTCTGGTGAAGTTGGAGGTGTGTCGGTGTGTGTGTGTTTTCTGGGCCGCCCGCTGATCTGTGTGTTCTCTTTGCCCCTCCCTCCCTCTCTCCCGCAGCCGTGTAGGCTTCTATGTCAACACGTTCCAGAGCATTGCGGGCCTGGAGGAGAACTTCCATAAGGAGATGAGTAAGGTAGGTCCCGGTGACCCCTTTGGGTCATGCTCTGCTGCCAAGGGCCAGGGTCAGAGGCAAGGACGGGGCCGGCCAAGCTCCCTCTTTTCCTGCTGGGGCTTGGTGCACACTAGTAACCACAGTGCTGCCTCTGGGCCTTGGGGAGAGCCGCCTGGTCCTGGCCTCCAGGAGCTTGCCGCTCTAGAGCGTCCAGGCCCAGTGGGAGTGCTGGGGAGGCTGTGAGAAGGGCCCACATGCCTGGCCCTTGCCCCCTCCTCGCCCCGTCCTATCCTCCCTGCCTGGATGGAACCAGCCCCTCCTGAGGTTTCAGTGTGTTCTCAGGCAACACTGGCTCAGGGAGCTCTGAGAATGCTGGCCCTTTCCCCGTTCGTAGGCAAATAGTCAATAAGTTCCTAGAATTTCTCAATTTTTTTCTCATGTTTCTTAAGACATTGAAACGCGTCTGTTTTATCTGCCAGAATCCGGGGTAAGGAGGGGTCTGATTAGCTTGAATTCCTATGTTGTATTATTTTCATTTTAACTGGCAGTTAAACTACAAAGCAGAGTTGGAGAGACCCAGTGTTGGCAGCCCCTCCCTCCGTGCACTCGAGGGGTCACTGACTCTGTCTCTTGAGCCCAAAAGAACCAAGTGATGGTGGTGGAGTCCAGGCCCAGGGCAGGAGGAGAAGCAGCAGCTTGGGGCCTCTTCCTGAGCCACCACCCTTACTATGATTTCCTGCCTTTTAGGTCTTCCCATTCTTTTCCTTCCTGCCTTTAAACATTTGAGACAACTTATGAAAAGTTTAAAAAGGGAAGAGGTGTTTGGAGGAAGAAAACATTTATGTAAAGTAGGAGGAAAATTCAGTTCTGAGCTTCCTAGTGGTCAAAGCGAAAGAGGGAAATTTTTTTCAGGAGTGAGAATCACTGTGTACACGGGATAAACCTCTTCTATCCTGTCTGTGCTTTTAGTGAAATCTTTGGCAGTTGTAGGGTGGCCTGAAAACATCTTGGCACAATGACCTTAACAATTAGAATCAACAGTTAGTTTGCAAAAACAATTTAAAAACATTTAAAAACTGTACAAGCTGCATGAGGCATTTTAGGAAATTGCTACAAGTAGAAAGAAGAGAGAGGATGGTCCTCAGAAGCAGTAACGATTAGTAATGTAGCCCACTCTCTCCATTCTTCCCCTTCGTTTTTCTGGGTTTGGTGTGCAATTCCCAGCTCCCTACTCCTGGTAAGGGACGGGGTGCAAGAAGGGGTTAGGTATGGGGAGGAGCAGGGATGTTACTGGAGAGACAGAGGTGTTTGGTGGCCCCAGAGGCTCTCCCCACCTGCTTGCTGTCCCCCTGCAGCTCAACCAGAACCTCAACGATGTGCTGGTTAGCCTGGAGAAGCAGCACGGGAGCAACACGTTCACAGTCAAGGCCCAGCCCAGGTGCGTGTAGCCCAGCACTGTCTGGCCGTCTGGCTGAGGGTGGGGTGGAGGGAGGTGTGGTCTGGGGCAGGGTCCTGGGGCAGAGCTTGCTCATTCCTGGAAGACCAGGGCAGGGCTGTGTCTGCCCCGCCCTGGGGGTTTGGCCTCTCTGTGCTCAGGGGGACAGGTTAGGGCACCCCACATTCCTCTGGTGTGTGGCATCAGAGAAGGAGCACTCCTGGACAGTCTGAGCGTCACCTGACACCTGGGCCTGGGCCTGGCTTCCCTTCCTGTGGAGCCCAGCAGCCAGGGTGCCTGCGAAGCCTTGGAGGTGGGGCCCGGGGACTCCAAGCTTCCGTGCTGGTGCGGAGCCACCTGGAAGGGGAGCCTTCCTCCCCCAGCAGGGGCGTAGTGCCACCTTTTCCTTTCCTTGCTCCTGGGAAAGCCCAAGTCCCTAGATGGTGGCATCCTGGGCACACACAAAATCATCCTTGTTCCTGTCCTTGGCCTGGTCTGGACTCTCAGGGTCCCCTCCAGCTGCGAGGAGATTCCTGCCTCCTGAGGGGAAACCGTGAGGGAGGAGGGAAGTGCCTTGCCCTCTGGCTGCGGGTCAAGGGAAATGATAGCCCGTCTGGGATTTCCCTTCCGTTTTGGCTTGCACCTGTGACAGCACAGCCCACAGGGACCTCAGCTTCCTCTCTGTGAAACGGGGAACATTTATCTGTGTCTTGGGGCAACTGGGGGGCCATGGAGGACTAAGGAGTTATTCAGGGAATGTTGCTCTTCCTCTTCTCTCTGAAAATGAACCAGAATGTGTGTGACTGAGAGAAAGGAGCCCACAGGAGGCCCTGAGGCCAAGGGGTGAGCAGGGGGCAGGGTAGGGGTGGGGAATCAAGGCCAGGTCCCTGCAGGGAGGAAGGGTCTCTCCCTGTGCTGGGCCTACAGGTAAGATGGGAGGGTGGTGAATGGAGGCCACCTGGGCAGTGCAGCGGCCGGACCCAGTCTTCCTGTGGGAGAAGGTTGTTGTGAGCGGATGGGGAGGGGAATGGAGGAGATGGGGGGAGTGGAGCTCTGTGAACCTCCTTCACTGCAAGGTGGCCCATTTTGCAGCCTGGTTGCCTCCTCTCAGAGGCCTCCCAGCGGCCAGCTGCACCCCCCTCCAGGTACTGTGGGCCCCCAGAGCCCCCGTGTGCTGAACCACAGGCAGGGTGGGTGGCCAGCAGTCTCCCTCAGCTGGTCAGCCCTGGTTCGGGGCTGCACCCTCTCACTTTGTCAGCTCTGTTCCAAGGTGCCTGGCCGCATGCCAGGGTCAGTGGGGTTCCCGGGACTGGGCGATGGGGGTTAGGGTTAGGGCAGGGTCAGGCCCTCTTCATGGCCTTTGAGCTTTAGGGGAGGCTTTGCCCCTTGGCACCCCTCTGAGCAGAGGGGTTGCTGATGAGGAAAGGGAGCAGGCCAGCCTCAAATTGGGCGTTTCCCCAAAATGAAGGCCTCTGCGTCCCGTCCGTTCCCACAGAAAGAAAACTAAACTGCTCTCCCGGCTGCTCAGAAAGAAGAACAGGTACCGGCACCGAGTGCTGCATTGTGGGGGTGTCTGGGGCCGGCACCTGGCCGGCCGACCCCTGTGCATGCGCCTAGCATCCTGCTCCGAGGGTGCCACTAACCCCTAACCTGTGTCCCCTGTTTGGTGCTGCCGGCAGGGCTGCTGTGGGAGGGAGCCGGCGGGGCAGCAGGGCTGTGCTGTGGCCTGTGTGTGTGTGTCGTGGGGTCGGAGGGCTCAGGGGCTATCTGGTGGGAATGAGGAGGGCAGACAGCCTGAACTCAGTTGAGTGGGTTCCTCTGTGTGCCACAGCACGTCCACCTGGCTGTGGCCCAGACCAGGAGGTTAACGGGAGGAATGTAGCCAGAAAGGAGCCTCGGCGAGAGGGGAAGGGGAAAGGGGTCTTGTAGCACAGTGGTGGGTTTTAAAATCTGTGTGTGTGTGTGTGTGTGTATGTGTGTGTGTGTGTGTGTGTATACTATGTTTATATGTATGCTTTAAGGAGGCAAATACATTCCCACGAAACACAAATTCAGTAGAGATGAGAAGGGACCACGATGTCTGTCCCATCATCTCAACACCATCCTCCAGCCCCACCCCACCCCCCAGGCGATGTGGTCAGTAGCTTCTTTGGATCCTTCTAGAACTGCCTTGTCCAACACTTGCCCTGGGAGGCTGGTGAGCACTTGAAATGTGGCCAGTGTGACTGAGCAGTTGAACTTTTAGTTTCCCTTAATGTAAATATAACCTTCAACAGCCATCTGCGGCCGGTGGCTGGTCTTTATCGGTACCGTCCCATGGTTTCCTTATGCAAGAACAAACGTACATTTTCATTTTCTGCCCCCTTGCCCCCAAGTGGTGCTCATGTGAGAGACCGCAGCCTCTCACCCCCGGATGCCACTCTGTGGCCCTCTGCCCTAAAGGGCCTGTAGGCGCAAAGGTGTGGATGGTGACGGCGGTGTGGGTGGGAGCATGGGCCCTGTGAGTTGGGCAGTGGTCGGTGTCCCAGTGTGAGTGGGTGGACTGGCGGGGAGGCTGGCCGGGGCCTTTGGGGGCTGGCTGAGGAGGGGGGCCCAGCTGGGCACAGGGGCTGCTGCAGGACGTGTGGGATGAGACTCATTCACCTCTAGGATGTTTGGCTTTCTCGTGCTGTGGAGCTCGGCTCCCTGGTGGAGCCCAGCGGTGGCCTGTGGGTGGCTTCCCCGAGGACTGAAGACCTCCAGCTTGGAGTTCCTCCCGGGCTGTCACTGTCTCCAAGGCAGGCCCTGTGCCCACACCCCTTCGTTTCCACCCATTCTGAATCACACGTACATGAACTTCTCACTTGTAAGCACGGGGACACACACTCGTACACACGTGGACATCGCATTTTCATGGTGAATCTATGTGAACACACACACATACACGCTCTCCAATTCACATGTTAACAGACACATGCTCATGCGCGCATGCACATGCATTTCCACACGGATCCGTGCACACATCCCATCACAGGCACACCTGTGCATTTGCACATTCCCTTTTGTACGCAGTGACTTCCCTCCATTGAGCTTTCTCCCCGTCTCGCCTCCACAGTGACAACGCCCCTGCAAAAGGGGACAAGAGCCCTTCGCCTCCTCCAGATGGCTCCCCGGCCGCCCCGGAGATCAGAGTCAACCATGAGCCTGAGCCGCCTAGCTCAGCAGCAGCAGGGGCCACCCTCCCCAAGTCCCCGTCTCAGGTAGGCGCCGTGCCCCCTCCCCTGCTCCCCCTTCTTCCTGCTTCTCTCTCCTTCCCAGTCCTCTCCCCAACACCGGCCTGGGCTCCCCTCAGCGGCCCTGCCTTTTCCTGGGAATGCCTGTGACCATGTGTCTCCCTCTGCTCCCCCACAGCACCCTCTCCTTCCCTCTTTCCCTGACCCTTGGGGCTGCTGACCTCCTCATCTTCCTTCCCCCCCCTACAAGGGGTTTGGGGCCCTCAGCCCCAGGGCATCCAGATCTGCAGAGGCCATTGCTTTCTGTCCTCCTCACCTTCTCTCTTGGCATGAGGCCATGCAGGACCTTCACAGGGTCAGCGAGGGAAAGGGCTTGGGGAGGGGAGCATGAGGTAGCCAAGGGGCACAGGCCCTGGGCTTCCAGAAGCCTCCCCCAAGAAGCTTGGCCCCCACTCCTACCCTCACCAGGTTCCTCCAGCTTTCTGCCATGTCCCCAGGAACTGGCCTGTGGCCCCGTCTGAACTGATAGGCTTTCCCAGCTGTCAGCTCCTGGCAGCAGCCCTCTTGGTGGTTGGCCATGACCTGCCCCACAGCTGATTAGACGTGAAGAGTGTGACAAGAGCCCACACTTGAATAGCACTTGCTCTGGGCCCAGCACTATACCACCACTTCCCACATTTTCATTCATTAAACCGTCACAGCCACCCTGTGAGGCAGATGCCCACCCCACCTCAACAAGTGAGGAAACCAAGGCTGGGGGGTGGGGCATGGTTCCTGACTTGCTGGAGGCCCTCCATGGGCAGGTGTGTGGCCATCCTGCCTGGCCCTCTGCTGGGCCCTGGCTCCTGCTCCGTGCTGACCTCCACGGGTGACAGACAAGAGAGCATGGGCCCCTCCCGCAGGAGATGCAGAGAGGGTCCTGAAAGGACAGAGAGCCCAGGTCATAGCTATTTCTCAGCGACAGCTTCTCTCCTCAGTGTCTCACCCAGGTGGGTGACAGCCCAGACCTGCAGCCCCCTCCCCGCCCTGCCCGGGCTCTCCCTTCTTTCTCCTCTTCTTTTCTGTTCCCTCCCTGTCTCTCTCCTTTCACTTCTTCCCCCTCCTGTCCCCTTCTCTGTCATCCACTCTGTCTCTGCACAGCATTTCTGGACCTCCTGCCTCAGTCTCCCTCTAGGGGTGGCCCTGTGGTCCTGCGCCTCAGGCAGCCATGACTCTTCTTGTCTTCCTCAGTTGCCTGGGTGGGGCCAGGGCCTGGGGTGTGACTAACCGTGGCTTTGTCTCTGTCTGTCCCCCCTCCCCCACCCCCATGCTCTGCTGTGCCTCGCTGTGCGGCCCCTCACCTGCTGCCGACCCACAGCTCCGGAAAGGGCCACCAGTCCCTCCACCTCCCAAACACACCCCATCCAAGGAGGTCAAGCAGGAGCAGATCCTCAGCCTGTTTGATGACACGTTTGTCCCTGAGATCAGCGTGACCACCCCCTCCCAGGTCAGCCGCGGCCACCGCGGCCCAGCTCTCTCTTACTCTCTCGGGACATGCATGGCCTTCTTCCTTCATCCCACGCCTTGCGCCTCTGCCTCAAGAGCCAGAATCTGGCCTGAGAGGTTGGCCCAGAGCCTCCCCCTTGCTCATTCATCCACCCCTCCGTTCATCCTCCCCCATCCATTTCTGAGCATGGACTGTGGCTAGATGCAGGGACACTGGCGGGTGGTCCTCGGGCAGCCGGTCAGCTTGGTAGTGGCCTCATGCTTCCACTGGTGCGATGGCTGAAGAGGCATCAGCAGGGAGGATCCCGGCCAGTCCAGGAAAGGCCTCCTGGAGCAGGTGACATTTGCCAGGTGGCTGCAAGTAGACACATTGCTTTAGCCAGAGTCAACAGTGTGTGTGTACGTCAGGAGGGGTAGGACATGGGCTCAGGAGGTCAGAGTTCAGTGCGTGCAGAGTGCAGCAGTGGGGCAGTGAGAGGAGGCAGGGGGGAACACAGTTGGGAAGGCCCTGGAAAGTCTAGCCAAGGCACATAGACTGTAGCTCCCAGACATGCCGACTGGCCTTAGGAGTGGGACAGTGCTTGGGCCACGGAGCAGGGCTGCTGCTCGGAAGTGTCCTGAGAAGGCATGTAATGCTCATCCATAGGTGGACAGAAGGAGGGCTGAACAGGAAGGTTACTGTGGGGGCACGGACGTGGGCTGTACAAGGTCAGATGGGCTCGCAGAGGCCACCGTGTGCTCAGCCCTCCAAGCCTGCCCTCCAGGCCTTGAAGCCATGGCCCTTCCCACTACGGCCTCGCCTGTGGTGCAGGCTTGCTGATCCCAGGCTGTGGCTGGCCCGTGCTGGAGGGCTGCCCTAGAACTACTCTGCCCAGGGCCTCTGGTTGCTGCCTCCTGCCCGCTCCTTTGCACAAGCTCAGAGGCCTGGGGTTGGGGGGCGGGGGAGGCGGTGCAGGGAAGAGGGTGAGTGTGGAAGGAGAGGCGGTTGGGAACCGAGGATGGTGATCTCTGCTAAGAGTGGCCTAAGGCTGAGTGGGCTTCAAGCCGGGACAGAGTTCTCTGAGTTAGAAATAGGAACTTCCGGTATGGGGTGGCTGGGTGGGCAGGTGGGTGATTTGCTGGCTCGGGCTTGGCAGGCCTGGAAGCCCCTGTCTAGAAGGTGACCAAGGCCGGTTCAGGGGCTCCTGAGAGGAGAGGACACCGGGTGGCATGACCTCCGGGACAGCTCGCTGCTGGAGCGCTCACCAGCCTGAGTAGGCCTCCACCCTAGAGGTGCACATGAGGGACATGGGGTCACACAGAGCGCTAAGAAACGCTCAGTAGGGGATGGTGCCAGCCCCTTATTGACACGACCTTGTTGGGTTTTCACCTGAGCTCTTGGGAGGGGGTTGTTGCTCCCGTTCAGCAGGCGAGGACCCTGTAGGCCTGCCCAGCAGCCACACCGCCCTCATTGAGCGTGTTGGCCTCTCTGTGCTTACCGCATGCCTCCTTGCTACCCCCTCTGCCCACTCCAGGGAGCCAGGTCTCTGCCTGGAGGTGGGAAGCCTACACCATGGGTGCTGTTGCTGGGGGCTGGGGCAGGCTGTCTGTGATGCTGTGCTCACAGGGCTGCTGGACAGGGCTGAGGTGAATAGCCTGCATCCCTGCACCGGAGGACAGTTGTGGTCCTGCATGGTGGGTAGCTGGCTCGCTGGGAGACAGGGAGGGAGGATGTGGTCTGCCCTTTGGTGCCTCTGTCCCCTTGGAGCACAAGAGGGCAGCTGTCTGGGCTTGAGTGACCTCTGAGAAGGAGCTGGTGGCAGGGCTACTTGGGGGAGAGAAACACTGCTACCAGCTGGCAGGGGTGGTGGGGCACCTACAGGCCATGCACCCACGGTGTCTTGAGCACTCACTCACTTAGAGAGGGCAGGGTCATGGGGACAGAGCAGTGGCCCCAACCCCAGCCTCATTAGACAGGGATCAACCTAGGGAAAGTCACTAGCTGGGGGTGGGCTTGGGGCAGGGGCTTGGGACTTGGGGCCCCGTGTCCAGGAAGTGAGACCACTCAGCCCGGGCTCTCCGAGGTCTGTGCCTTGTCCCCTGAGCTGTGGGACAGCTGGCACCTAGTGTTCTCAGAACTGAGAGTCTCAGGTCTCTGCTGACAGGCCGCAGCTCCGCTGTGAAGTCCCGTCTGGGGAACCCGTTTCCCCAGGACCCAGGTCTTGGGTCCTTCTAGACGCAAGGCTTTAGGTGGACGTGGGCAGTCTCCTGGGGCCATGCCTGTTACCAGCACATACCTGGGCTGCACTCAGGTCTGCTGAATGGGAGTCTCTGGGGGTGAGACCTGCGGTTTGAGTACAGATGCCCCCAGTGTTGGGGAACCCACACCTAAGATTTGGCTCCCAGGCGGTGTGTGTTGGCTCAGCCCTGTCCTCACTCTGTGGAGCTGGCGGGTGGGTGGGTGTCACCACAGGTGAGCTGTGTGGGGCAGCGAGGGGGGCCTGTCCTAGGGAGGGCGGTGGACTGTGCTGCTTCTGGGGGGGCCAGGGTGAGGCTGGGAGAGCCTGTGGGTGCGGGGAGCAGAGAGGAGCATGCACCGGGAGCCCACCGTGGTCTGCAGGACAAGACAGACCTCTGGCTGGGCTGGGCTGGTGGGTGGCTACCCCAGTGGGCCTGCTGCTGATGTCTGAGGGGGGTGGCGGGTACGGTCCTGTGTGCGTGGAGCTCGTGCCAGAGTCGTGGTGGGGGCAGTGCTCCCACGTGTGAGGCGGACGTGAGCGTGTGTGCCTGCCGTGAGCTCCCCGTGGAGTGCTCCCAGCCTGTCACTAACTGCCTTCCTCCTCTGCCACTGCTGCCAAGTTTGAGGCCCCGGGGCCTTTCTCGGAGCAGGCCAGTCTGCTGGACCTGGACTTTGACCCCCTCCCGCCTGTGGCGAGCCCTGTGAAGGCGCCCACACCCTCTGGTCAGGTTGGTCTGAGCCCGCCGCCACCACCACCACCTGCGAACCTGCGGGTCTCTGGGGCGCTGGGCCGTGGGCTCATGTCTGGCCATGGGTGCCCATCGAAGCCACCAGGCCTTTAGGGTCCTGGGGTCAACAAACTTTCCTCCCACTCACTGCCCTTCCCCTGGTGCCCTGGCCCCCTATCGCCCCCTGGCCCTGCGCAAGAGGAGGGGAAGAGCAGACACGTGTCAGGGAGAGGGCCCTCGGGAGGAAGGTCAGCTGAACACTCACTTGGTAACTTGCGGCCTCGGTCAGCCTCCTGCCCCTCTCCTGGCAGCGGCTCTGTGTCTGGGCACTCCCTGGCAGGTGTCCAGGACTTGGCCCCCTGGAGACCCTGGAGCCTGGCTCCGTGCTGCCCTGAGCCTGTTGGGCTCCAGGGCCTTGGGGTGGGGGTCCCTGGGGACTGCTCGTCTGCCCCCTGTCACTAACCTTTGCACTAACTCTGTCCTTCTCCCCTTCTGCTGCGCCTAGTCAATTCCATGGGACCTCTGGGAGGTAAGCTGTGTTTGCTCTGTGCCCACCCCGAGGGGGAGCTGCTCCTCCCTGGCCCACCTTGCCTGGTCCTGCACCTGGCCTGCTCACAGGTGCACACACACGCACGCCCGGGCTGGTGCTCATGTGCGCAAGAGCTAGCCGTCACTGCCTGTCTCCAGGTGTCCCACTGCTTCCCCTCTGCCAGGCCCTGCGGGGAAGGGGCTCTTCGGTTTAGCCAGAGAAGGTCCTCTGTGGTTTGGCTCAGTCGTGGGGTCTGTGAGTGGCCCCGTAGGATGGATGTGGTGTCCTCCTGCTGGGCTGCGGCCTGCGAGGCAGGGCAGCCTTGGGGTGGAGGGTCTTCGTCCTTGAGAAGGTTTGTGTTTGTGGGGATCCTACAGGGCAGTGGCGTCGGGGAGACGTTGGGATAGAGGACAGGAGGAGGGTGGCTCGAGGGACAGGAGAAGCAGGGTGAGGCCAGGTGCTCTTATGTGAGCAGGCCTGCTGGGCAGGTGTCCTCATCACCTGGGGGCTCAGGCACGAGGCTCAGGGAGGGCATGGGGCCGCACTACCACTATGCAGCTTCTGAAGGAGCAGGAGCCGCTGTGTGCGAGTGCTGGAAGCACTTCTCCCAGGAGCTTGAAGGCTCCGAATAGCCTTGCTGTGGAGGAGGCCAGAGGAAAGCCTGGCACGGGCAGCCGTTTTAGCGAGGGGTCTTTGGTGGGTGCTGAGCTGCGTGTGGCTCGTTTGCGCCTGCTCGTCCCTTTGTCAGGAGTAGGAGCAAGGAGGTGGGAGTGGTTTTCCCTTCAGAGGGTCCACGTGTGTCCCTTGATGGGCCAGGCTGCCCGCCACAGGCACCCAGTCTCCCCTCTGCCAACGCTGGGCCGCTCATGACTCTCTTCTCTTGTCTTGTGCCCTTGCCCAACACCCCCTCCTCCCTGGTCTCCCACCCCTCCCGCCCTGCTCTCCCTGGTGGCCCATCACTAGCCCACAGAGAGTCCAGCTGGCAGCCTGCCTTCCGGGGAGCCCAGTGCTGCCGAGGGCACCTTTGCTGTGGCCTGGCCCAGCCAGACGGCCGAGCCGGGGCCTGCCCAAGTAAGTGCCCATCTGCCAGCTCCCAGTTGTCCCCAGTCCCTGGGGGTGTAGCAGTGAGGAAGAGCCTGGAGGAGGAGGCACAGGATGGACAAGGCCACTGTGGGCCTGAGGGTGAGGTCCGGGCGGTGAACCAGGAGGCCCCTAGGATGGGGCTTACCACTCCTGCTCGCTGTGATTTAGGCCAGATTGGCCCCTCTCCCCCTTGCCAGCCCCACCCCAGCCTCCCAGCTTAGGCCTCCTGCAGTGGGAGGGAGGAGCGTTCAGAGCATCTCTCTGTTTGTGGCAGGTACTTTCCAGAATTTTCTCATTTAACTTTCACCCTAACCTAGACATTTCCTCCTTTTACAGATGAGGAAGTGGGGGCTAGAAAGCTTGAGTGATTGATTGTGCCCAGAGCTCGGAAGTGGCCGAGTGTGAGTGTTGGCCCAGGTCAGCCTGACTGAGGCTGGACAGTGTCCACTCTGCCTTGGCCAGGCCCCTCCCCCCATGGTGCCCAACACTGTGCTGCCCCCTCCTTGGGGAGCAGGTGTCCAGGGCTGGGCAAAGGCTGCTCCAGCCTGCCCTGAGTTGTTTGGCCAGGGACAGGCACTTGTTGCTGTCCCCGATCGTGGGGGTCTCATGGCTCAGCCAGCAGGCCAGGCAGGTGGGAAGAAGCTGAGGCCTGGCCAGGCCTTGGCCTTAGAGGACAGGGCCTGTGAGGGAAGGTCGGGGCGGCATCCAGGGGCCCGTGTGGCACGTCACTTGGCATCTCTGTGCTGCCAGCACCTTCTCCAGCAGCTTCCCATGACAGGCACCCAGCCTCTCCTCCAGGAGCTCCCTGTACTGCCCATCTCTAGACACTGCTGCTGTCCATGGCCCTTTCCTTGTCCTGGTCACAGCATCCGTCCCGTGTCTGACCCCATGCCGGCATTTGTGTTGCAGCCAGCAGAGGCCTCCGAGGTGGCGGGTGGGACCCGACCTGCGGCTGGAGCCCAGGAGCCCGGGGAGACAGCAGCAAGTGAAGCAGCCTCCGTAAGACGACAGGGACCAAGACCCTGTCTTTTCTTTCCTGCTGTCTGCCCGCCCTCCCGCTTGTGGCTCCCTAGCCCTGTGTGTTTCCTGTGCTCCTTGCTCTGTGCTGGTCCAGGTCATAGTTCCCGTCGAGGAACCCGGAGGCAGACCAATCTGGCATCAGTCACAGAGACCCTCCCCTTCCCTTGCCCCTGTGGCCCCTGCCTTCTGGGACCCACTCCCCTACCACGCTGACTGTGCTTCCTCCCCTCAGAGCTCTCTCCCTGCTGTGGTGGTAGAGACCTTCTCAGCGACCGTGAATGGCACCGTGGAGGGCAGCGGTGGGGCAGGACGCTTGGATCTGCCCCCGGGGTTCATGTTCAAGGTACGCCCGGGCCAGCTTGACCCCACAGCCTCTGCTGCCATCTGAGCCGACGGTGCCCTGGCGGTGTGGTCACCCCCTTTTACAGATGAAGACCCTGAGCTGGGAGGCTATGTGGGTTTGCCCAGAGTTCCCCTGCCCCCACTCCCCCTGCTACCCAGTGGGCGGGGTGGCGTCTTGAGCTTTCAGGATCTCCTGTCAGCACACTGAAGCCCCCACAAGGCCTGGTGCACTGTGCTAGGTTGCAGGGGGGGACCAAAGGTGTCTGCGGGAAGGGGTGTTGAGCTGTTCCCCAACCTCTGCAGGTACAGGCCCAGCACGACTACGTGGCCACCGACACGGATGAGCTGCAGCTCAAGGCTGGTGATGTGGTACTGGTGATCCCCTTCCAGAACCCTGAGGAGCAGGTGAGGGCCCTGGCTGGCTGAAGCGGGAGTGGCCAGCAGGGGGCAGCAGAGACCTGCCAGCTACAGACCTGCAGGCACAGCGCCGGCTGCTCTTCCCTCCTCCTGCTAGCTCCTTCTCTCTGTCTCTGTGCCCTTCTCCCCTGACTCGTTTTCCCCTCCCTTCACCTCCCCCACTCTCTCTCCCTTCCCTTTGGCCCCTTTCCTGGGCCATCACATCCCCTACCCCGGTCTTCTCTCTCTGTTTCCTCGGTCAGCTCTCCTTCTAATTGGGCTCTGCCTTTCTCTCAGTTTTTTGCATCCAAGTGGCTTTCTTTCTCCCCTCCTCCCTCCCCTGCCCCTGTCCTCCACGGCCTCCTCTCTCCTGGGACAGGATCCCTGGCCACCCCTCTGTGAGCCCTCCTGCTCGGCAGTGAGCTGGCGAGGTGCCCACTCTGCAGCGTCACATTGGGCCGCCTCCTCCAGGCTGGCCTTGCCCTCTGCCCACAGGCACAGTGTGTGGGTTCCAGCAGGCCCCCCTGAACACCCTCAACTGTGTCCCCAGCTGTTTCCCAGGCCAGATACCTCCCAGATCCTCCCTCTGCTGTGGCTTCTCCTGGTTAGTTAATGTCACAGTGAGCTCCAGCCGAGACTGGGGCTGGTGCAGAGCGGGGACTGCCCTGTACATTCTGACAGGCTGCTCGGGTTCGGGCCAGGAGGTTTGAGTGCCGAGGGTTTCCTGGACCCAGTGCTAAATCTAACAGCTTCCTTCAACCCTTGGGTCTCCACTGGTCTTCTGGGGGCCAGCCCTGGGCTAGGCGGGATTTTAAGTGGAGTCCTGGCCCCCAGCCCACAGTGGGGGTCATGTGGGTGGGTGGATGAGGCTCAAAAAGGACATACATAGGCTCTGTGACAGGCAGGTAATGACGTAACAAAGGCCTAGGGAGGTCCCAGGCAGAGCAAGGTCAGTGATGGCATCTGCCACGGCCAGAGGTGTATGGCCCCTGTGGACCTAGGGATCGGGGTCTGGGGCTGGGAACACTGCCAGGACTTGGGTAGATGGTCCCTGTGAGGGGTCAGTATGAAAGCAAAGGCCAGGTTTGAGTCTGAGGGCTTGATGGGGTGGCCTTGGGTCACTTGAGGTGCGTTTAACTGGTCAGTGCTCACCAGAAACTTCTGGTATTGTTTGTAGAAGTCTGGAAGGACAGCCAATGTGCTCTGTGAGCACCAGACAGTGAGAAACTCCTTGGCCTGGGATTGAGGGATTTTAGACACATTCAGACCAGCACAGCAGTTAGGTTGCCTTTGTAGAGAGAGGAGAACTCACCCCAATGACAGTTAAATCCACATGCTGAAGGGCGGATGTCTCCTGGCTTGGGCAGGTTTGGGTCTGGGATGGCAAGGAATGCTGCCTGGAGGAGGCATTCTTTCAGGTTGGGTGTGACAGGCTAGAGGAAACGATCAGGCAGAGGAGGGGACATCCTCCCAGCAGATCCTAAGTGAGCCCCATGTCCTGTAGGGTTTGAGTGCCCTCCGTCCCCATCCCTGTGTGACCTGGGTGCCCTGTTTTGCTCTCAGGATGAAGGCTGGCTCATGGGCGTGAAGGAGAGTGACTGGAACCAGCACCTAGAGCTGGAGAAATGTCGGGGCGTCTTCCCCGAGAACTTCACCGAGCGGGTTCAGTGAGGGCAGCAGCTGCTGCAGCTGTCTGGGCGTGTGGAGAACACCTTTTCCCAAAAAATGTGTGTGTCTTTCTTTCTTTCTTTCTTTCTTTCTTTCTTTCTTTCTTTCTTTCTTTCCCTTTCTTTCTTTCTTTCTTTCTTTCTTTCTTTCTTTCTTTCTTTCTTCTCTCTCTTTTTTTTTTCCTGATTTTGTTTTTGAACTTTTGAAAAGCGAAGGGAAATCGAGAGAGAGACCTAAGCCAAGAGGTGTTCTCCCAGGGATTAGGTTGTGTTCCAAAGAGTCTGGTTTCGGCGAGTCCAGTGGCATCACCAGTGTTCTTGAAGCTGCCGTGTCCCCTAGTTGAGTTCCTGGCCGCCCCCACCTCCCACCGCGCCCGCATGTGTGCCTGGCCACAGGGCCAGGGCCTGGGGGCCGCTGAGCCGCCTCGCTTGCCTGAAGCTTCAGGCCAAGCAGTCTGGGCAAGTGTCCTCTTTCTCCTGGCAGCTGCTGTGGGTGGGGTCGGGTCTCTCCAGAGACCTGGGGGCCCAGACATCAGGCTGGCCTGGCCCTGCCCCGCAGACCGTCTGTGTGCTGTTTGAAAATAAACCTTAGTGTTCAAAACGAAATGAAACAAACTGAACAAAAACCCTCAGAAAATGTGTGTTCGTTGTATTTGTTCTCCCTCTGTTTCTGTCTGCAGTGCAATGGAACCGTGATTATCGGTGGCTTTTTCTACTGGGACAGTCCACCCCCCTTAACCTGCTGCCAGGGCAGGTGCTGCTGGGCCGGAGGCTGCATTCTGGCTGTGGGCCCAGCAGCTACGGTGTGCCTGACAACACTTCCTTTAGAGCTCTTCTGGGTCTGGACCCTGCGGAGCGCTTCAGCCCCTGCCCCCTAGCGTTTTTAGTGGTGGTTGGTTGGGATACAGGAGATCGGGGGCTTGAAGACTCAGTTGCCTGCCGCCTTATTTATTAATTTAATACATGTGAGAACTCGGAGGTCAGGTGCCAGAGACTCCATTTCCCAGATGAGGAAACTGAGGCCCAGGGAGGTTCAGTTGCTTGCTGATCAGCAGTGGGACTAGGTTCTGACCCCGAACATTTGGCCCCGGGTGCGTGGGAAGGTCTGAGCCTGGTGGCGTTAAAGACAAGTCAGCCCACCCAACTGCTTCTTCGTGCCACCTGCCTCCCTTTCCAACAGGAAGGTCCCCATTGCATGCAGCCCTGTTCTTCAGCTCCTCGGTAGACTTGGGCTGCCCTGAGAAGCCTGTGACACATGCCTGTGGTGGCCTGGGTCCCTCCCAGCAGCCACCGGAGCTGTGCTCATGGGCCTAGGGACCAGCTGCAAGGAACTTGTCTCTGCAGAAATCTGTATGGTGGTAAAAAGCCAGTGAAGGAGACGAACGTCAGAGTCTTAGATTTATTTTTGGGTAACACCCTTGAGCTCTGCTTCAGGTGGTGGCATCGTCGCTGCTGTGGCCCTGCCCCGTCTGTGGTTCGCAGTGTGGGCCCTGCCAACCATAGTTTCTATGAGCACAGGGAGGCTCATTTCCTGTCAGTTACCCCCGCTTCAAAAGCTTTAGCTTTTCATTTGTTCATCCCTTCCACATTGACAGCAATTGCTGGTGGAACCAGGCCTGAAGCCCAGACTTGGTCAGCTCCACTGTGCTTGAGAACCTGGGGTATGTGCCCTGGGGCCTGGGGGTGTGCCACGAGAGTCTTCATTTTTATTTCATGATGAAACACTGAAACATTATGCAGGAGAAAGCGTTTGTCTTAGGTTTATCACAACATGAGATTCATGGATGTCTCAAATGGTGGCTTTAAGCAACACCCCCTGACCCTCAAGGGGGTCCTGCCCCCTGCACCTGGGCTAAATTTGTCAGGAAAAGCCCTCCTCTGTATCACAGGGGTGGGGTCTGCAGGGAGCTCCCTGCGGGCAGTGGGAGGAAGCTGAACCTGCAGAGAGAGCTCCCAGAGTCCGGGAGCCTGGGTGCAGTGCCCCTGTCCAAGTGGGTGGGCAGTTGGCCTGAAGACTGAGCGGGGCTAAGTGGGAGCTGGGACACTACCAGGTTTATGTCCACCTGAGAGAAATTGGAAATTCAGAGCCGAGCAGCGCACACTTTGTCGGTGCTAATGGTCCCTCCCTTTCTATGCCCAAGGCCACAGACTGTGCACACACAGTCACCAGGCTGTCTCGGAAGGCCCCGGCCCATCTCAGGGAAACCCTCCTGGATTCCCCTCCCTTCTGCCAGCTCCCAAGCCCTTCCCAGTGACTCAGACACTGGCCAGCTCTGGCTGGTCTCTTGCTTTTCATTCTTGGTTGGGTTTGGTAACCACACTGGCATTGCTTTTCTTGGTCCACTCGCCCTGACACCCTTGGTTCTGCCTCTGGGAATTTAAGTATTCGCTCCCCTAGTGTCACTCAGTCCCAAACACCAGGTCTGAACTGGGACACTGTGACAGAACATTGGGTTCATTTGCTCAGAAAGCCTCGGCCGGGCGTTCTTAGCATCCAAAGTAGGTGGGTACCTAGGCTACAGCTCAGCCGTCCACGAAGCTTTGGGGTCCCCTGTTCCCTGGGTGCTGGCTTATCTTTGGACAGGTTCCCCAACAGTTCCAGGTGTGATGTCTGTGCACTGCAGTGTGCAGAAGAGACTTCCATAGAGAGGCACGAGTCTTCCTTCCCAGGAGCCCCTCAGCCAATCTCCTTTGTCTCATTGGCCTGGGTCCCCAGTGCTGAGCCAGTTTCTGTGGCTGGGGGCAGGCCTCTAATTGGCCTCAAAATTACAGGTGGGAGGTGGGACTGGGCTGAGTGGAGGAGGGTGGACACCTGAACGCAAATTTGGGGCGTGGCTTCCAAGGAGAAGGGGGATGAGTTGTAAGAGCCCAAACCAGTGAATGTGCACTGCATGGTGTCTTCCAGAAAAGACCACGAGATCAGGGAATGTGACTAGATAGAGGCTACATGTGTGTGTTTGTGAGTGTGAGTGTGTGTGTGTGTGTGTGTGTGAGACTTGGGAGACCCTTACTTTACTCACTCCATGCAGCCTAACTAGGGCTGACCTCAAAAGGGTCAGGTGTGACCAAGGAACATAACCCATGTGGGGATGTTCTTCCATGTTCCAGGAGGAAGTCATCTCACCCCCAGCCCAGAACTTGTCTTGCCATGGGAGATGGTGTAGACAGTGTGCAACATTCTTCAGCATATGTGGTTGTATCTATACGGGAGAGAGGTGTACAGATCCAGTCTCCTGAACATTCATTCACTTGCTCATTCATTCATTCATTCATTCACTCAGCCAGTTCCCACACAGTCACTGAGATTACAGAGAAGATTCAAGTGTTATTCCCACCCTGATGCCCTCACAGTTCACAGCAGTTGGGGAGTGGGGGCGGGGTAGGGGGGGGAAGCAGGCAAGGACAGGTAGGACCACAGCAGGGGCTGTCATGGTTGTGAGTTCAAGGCTCTGGAGACAAAAAGGAGCTAGTGCCCTGGAGGCACATGGGAGGAGGAGTCTCCCCTGAGCCTGTCAAGGTGATGGGTGTCCCCAGGAGCTGAGGTGAGCGAGGCTCTTCTCAGGCAGGGAGAAGCAAGTAGAAGAGGAGGCAAGTCTGGGCAAGAGGAGGGGGGTGGTTGCAGAGGCGTGTGGGGGTCCAGGCTCTCACTGGAGGGCCAGGAGCTCAGGAGAGAGGTCAAGACTGAGGGGCATTGAGGTGGAGACTGGGGCCAGGGAAGAGATGAGAGCACTAGGGTGTAGGCAGGGGTAGGGGGAGTATGTGTGTAGAGGAGGCAGGTAGAGGGCCCCGGCAGGGGTGGGGCTGGGGTGGGGGGCTGATCACCAATGTCAGGAGGGAGGAAGAGGTTTCCAGGCGGGACTGCTGAGGAGCTGAGAAATGCTCTCCTGTAAGAAAAGCTCCTGGGGTGCCTGGGTGACTCAGTCGGTTGGGCTTCTGACTTCAGCTCAGGTCATGATCTCACAGTTCGTGGGTTTGAGCCCCTCTTTGGGCTCTGTGCTGACAGCTCAGAGCCTGGAGGCTGCTTCGGATTCTGTGTCTCCCTCTCTCTCTGCCCCTCCCTTGCTTGCGCTCTGTCTCTCTATGTCTCAAAAATAAATAAAAACATTTAAAAAATTTTTAAAGAGAAGCTCCTTTTTCAGCAGCCACTTACGGTCTGTGAGGCTGGGCAGGGGAAGGCAGTCAAGACAACCTGCCTGGCTGGGGCTCCCAGGAGGGGTTGCTGTGGGCCTGGTGGACACGGCAAACTACCACCAGTGGCATCCCAGGCCCCGCTCTGGCTGCGGAAGAGCAAATCGCTGAGGAAAAGTGTTTCTCAGCGTAATTAAAAAGGATAATTAACAAGCAAGGAATGCCTTCCTGACAGCCCCTGATTACAGATGAGGACCCTGGCTGAGGCGGGAGATGGGGAGACGATCCTCTCTCCCACTCAGCCAAGGTTAACGCACAGTGGCAAAGAGGGACATTGAGTCTTGCTAAAGGAAAGGCTTTGTTGGAGTCCCAGGGCAGCCCATCCCTAGCCCCGCAGCCTGTCAACCCCCAGTGTTCATCTCACGTCTCCGAGCTAGCTTGCTCTGTGTGAACTGCAGGTGGCCACCAGGAAGGAGGCACAGCTCCCTTCCCAGGGAGATGAGAAGCTGAGGGTAGGCCAGGGCTCATACACAGAACCACCCAGAACTTAGGAAAAAGGGATTCTTTCCTCTGGAAGCCTCGTGCAACACTGCCATTCTTACTTTGGCAGTTCTGGAGGGTGGGTAGCTTCTGTAGGGTGGAATCACGAATGGCCTGGAACTTCTGTATGGTTATCCTCATTAGGAGCCGGCGACTCCAAATCTATGGCTTCAGATGAGTGTGCTCACTCAAGCTTTGGGTGGGTGCATCTATTGCCCATGTTCTCTGGATGTGCATGGGCACCTGTGTATGTGCCTCTAAGCCGGGCTTGTCAAATCTGGGGTATCCCCTAGACATCTCCTGTGTCCCACATCCCCCAGGGGAAGACACTGCTGGGTACTCAGCCAATACTCAACTGTTTCTCTTCTCTAACCAAACAGATTTGTTTTCAGGTTACTGAAGAACTCCACTAAGGTCACTGGGCCTTCCTTGCAGCTATGTGGGGGCCTTATGATACAGTCCTGGCCAATAAGATAAAGGAGGACATCCCTTCCCAAATAAAAAGCCAAAGCTTCCTCAAGACAAAGGTCCTTGCTTCCTTCCCTGCCTAGAATGAAGGCTGGAGGTACAGCAGCCATCTTGTGACCCAGAGGCCACACGCCTGAGGACAAAGACCCACTCAGTGAGGATTTCCAGGTGGAGGGATGGCATCCCAGGGCTGTGCTCATTCCAACCCGCCTTCCATCTTCTGACTTTGAGTGTGAAACAAACAAGCCCCTCACATTTGTGGGGGTTTTTGTTACTTGAAGTGTTCCTGACAGTGCCATGCTCCTGTGTCTGTCACCGGGTCCTCTGACTGGTCTCTTAAAGAGTTTTGAAACCAGTTTCTCTCTGTCCATCTCCCTTTCCTCCTGGTTGAGGCTTGTCACCTCCTCCTGCACTAATGTGACACTGTTCTGGTGGTCTCACTGCCACCTCAGCCTCTCCCTCTGGCCCATCCCAGGAGCACACCATGGCTGCCGGGACAATTTTTCAGAGACTCATTCCTGACCACATGGCTCTGTGTTTTCCCACACAAGTCCAGGTCCCTCACCAAGACCCTTCAGGATCTGGCCCCTGACCATCTCTCGACTCTGTCTTCCTCTATTCCCTGCCTTGACATGGCTGAACCACATGGCCTCTTCCCACCGTCCCACTTTTGGCTGCCATGCTGTGGCCCAGTGCCCTCAGAGACAGGCCTTCTCCTCTCCTTCTGAAACCCACTCCCCTTTAGACCTGGGTGTCCAGCCCCGGGGTCAGCCATTTCCTCCGGAGTCACCCTCATGAGTCTGTCTGTCTGTCCCGGCATTTGTCATGCTGCATGTAGTGGGCTGAGCTTAGCTGCTACTCCCTCCCCCTACCTGCAGGAGCCCTCTGTGGCCCTTGGCTCCAGGTGCTCAGAGTGTGGTGCTCCACCATGCTCTCTGCTCAGACCCTGCCCCATGGCCACCAGAGTATTGCAGAAGCCACAGGGCATCATCTACTAAAAACGAGAAGAGGTGAGTGCCAATCCCATCACCGCAATCCAGTGACCTATTTCATTTTTGCCTGTTTTGGAGTGTAGTTTTTATTTAAAAAATTTTTAATCGTTAGTTTTTTTTTAAAGTTTATTTATTTATTTATTTAGAGAGAGAACAAGCAAAGAAGGGGCCCAGAGAGAGGGGGACAGAGGATCTGAAGCAGACTCTGTGCTGATAGCCTGACGTGGGACTCAAACTCACGAACCATGGAACCATGAGATCATGACTTGGGCTGAAGTCTGACGTTTAACTGCCTGAGCCACCCAGGTGCCCTGGAGTGGGGTTTTTAAATACTCGAGGGCAGACTGGTGCTTCTCCTGGCTGCCTTTCACCTGGTTCATTTGACCCAATGATAGTCTTAGCCCTCTGTGGGCTCTGAGTCTGCCACAGCTGACTTCTGGCTCAGCCTGTGTCCTAATGTGGGTGAAGCCCGGCACCCAGGATGGACAAGAAAACCAGTCCTGGCTCTGCTCAGAGCCCTCTGCGGGACCTGCAGCAGTCTGGTTAGAGGCCTTGAACCCAGCTTCTCCGTATGTAAGGAGGTTGATGACAAGATCAGGTGTAACAAAATCGCTGAACTCCACAGAGTCACCCCCTGCAGAGCCCTGAGGCACACCACTACAGACTCACACTTGCTCAGATTCTCTTTTGAAATGTTGGTTTCCCCAGTTTGACACCCGCCCTCCTGCCCCACTGTCCTGTGAGCCGTGAATCTTTCTCTTTTTTGCTCAAAAAATTTTCCGAGAGACCACAGGCAAGATGAGTGTCGGTAATTTCTTGAGCCATCAATTCATGCAAATGAACATGATCTTCCAAAATAGTATGCTGTGTGTATGTGTCCTTTTTTGAACAAAAGACTGCAGTTGTTCAGCACATTCTAGAATTTCCTCTCTGGGAAGCGTCTTCAGGCTAGCGGCAACGCTGTTTGGATGCATTCCATGCTGACAGATTATCACCTTCTGCCGGGGAATTCGTTTTTTTTTGTGTCATAGGAAGAAAACAATTTCTATTAGAAAAGTTGCCTAGAGTTTGAAGTTGAAATGGATTGGGCTAGCAAGAAACAAAAAAATTCCTCTAACAGAGTCAAAAGGTCATTTGTTGGGCGGGGGGGTGGGGGGGAAGCTTAAGATCGTATTTAGTTCTGAAACATGATTCCTCTACACTCTCCCACATGGCCTGAGTAGCAGAAGCCAAAAGGTGAGTTGTTCTTCATGATAAAGTGATTTTACTTGTGCCCGTGGGGGATGAGGGAGGTGAGGACCCCACAAGGGGAAGGGTGGAGGGAAAGGAAGAGTCTGGAAGAAGACAGGAGCCTGAGGAAGTGGCAGTGAGCCAGGCCTGAGGAAGGACCAAGGGCAAGAAATATCTTTGGTGGCAAACACCTGGTGTTCGTGAGACAGTGGAGACTAACATTCAATTTAACTTGCTTCTAATTCTGTGCTGGGTTGAAAACCCCACCTTTTGATCCTACACCTTTAGTGTGTCAATGTTGCTTTGAGGAAACCAAGGAGCAGGACCCAGTTGCGTGCAGAAGCTGACCCATGGCAGAGAGGGGAGCTGCCGGGGACGGAGGTTGTGTGGGAGCAGAGGGGGGACAGAGCAGTGCTTGGGAAAAAAGCCACATCCCCCCAGCCCTCTGCCTTGAGGAGGAAGCCCTAGGAGATGGTGGGGCAGGAACTGAAATTTTCAAAATACAAAGGGAAAGGACAGTGAGCTGTTTGACTCAGGAACACAGGGAAGGGTGATTCCAGAGGGAACAGGGCTCAAGGCACTAAAAAGGCTGATGTGTGGGTTATATCCAGGCCCCTGCAAGCAGGTGTAAGGGTGCTTGAGAACTGGGTTCTGGCACTGGAGGCATGTAGGCTTGATGGTGTGACCCCACCTTGGATCTCTGTTTCCTATCAAATAGTGGTGTCAACACTTAATTCACATAGAGGTAGTGGGAATTAAGAAGCTTTGCAGGGGTGCCTGGGTGGCTCAGTCAGTTGAGTGTCTGACTCTTGATTTCGACTCAGGACATGATCTCGCAGTTCATGAGTTCTAGCCCTGCATTGGACTCTGCTGGTGGCATGGAGCCTGCTTGGAATTCTTTCTCTCTCTCTGCCCCTCCCTTGCTCATGTTCTCTCTCTCTTTCTCAAAATAAATAAATAAACTTAGAATAAAGAAGCATTACAGAATAATTTTAAAAAGTAAAACCATGCATTTATATGTACATGTCTTAAGCAAATAGAAATGCAACACATTTTATTTAACTAATGAGGAGCCAGTGACCTGCTATAGGCAGTTTACATGAGAACTGGATTTACAGAGATTTATAGTTTCTCCCGCATAAATGCACTTATGTGCATCTCAGTCAGCCTGCATTAACAAACTCTATCTCTACAGAGCTGCAAAACAGCCCAGCCCCAGACACTCAACGCTGTGCGCCCCATAGAGTCAGACAACCCCAAGGCCTACTAGGTCATGCCCAGATTTCCAGGGAAGAGACACACAGTAATTCTTTTGCCTATTTAAAGTGTTTCATATTTTTAAAAAAGTCTTCCTCCTTCTTCCCCAGGGTCATAATAATCTCAGAAAATTATTCTTGATCCTAAAACAATGGGTCTCATCAGGCTTGGCCTGATTATTTACACAGGTGCAGTAAAAATGTTCATTAAGTTACAGGCCTCCTTGACTGGGCTTTCAAATCCAGGGAGCCGTACATCGTGCGACGGCAAAGGCCCTGGAATTCCTGTGTGTCTAGAAGTTTTCATTCTCAGCCTTGATATCTAGAAGCTTCTATTATTTCCCAGGAAATGGAGCCCAAGGAACCGTCGACATCACATAATTGGATGATTTCCTCTCTGTTCAAAGTTCCTGAGACTGGGGAATGCTCCTGGCCTGCAGGAAACCACCTTATTTCCCACCTGTGAGGCTGGCCCTGCCACGCTCTCCTGGGAGGGCCTTGTGGCATTGATTCTGTACGTAAAATGGCTCATTGTACCTGGATAAATGAGAGTTATCCCCAGGTATGGCATCCCAAATGCACAATCCAATTATACTTTGGTAAAAAGGAGGACAGTTTCTCATTGAACGTATGACATTAACTACACTTCCATGAAAAGTTGAAAGAATGAAGTAAGAGCTTCTGAATTCTGGGGGGAAGGGGGGTGTCAGTGAGAATCAGAGGAAAATGTTTCTTTTCATGCTCAGCTGTGAGCTGTTTTAACAGCTAAACACAGTGTCCGTTTTCCATGGGAGGTGCTTCTACTCAGTAAGCAGGTCATGAGACCTGTACAAAATGTCTAGTGAGCACCACTGGCACTGACCAACAATGGCAGGGGCCTAAATGTCCACCAACAGGGAATGGATAAAGTATGGTCATGCGAGGGGGAAATGAATGAGCAGGAAGTGTATATATCAACGTGGACACATCTCAAAAGTCAGTGTTCATCACCTTTTCCCCAAAAGAGAAAGCTGCAGATGGACAGGTACAATCTGCTCCCGATTTTATGAAGATTAAAAGCTTGAAAACTGTGCTATATATCACTGATGGATATCTATACATAACAAAGTGTTTAAAAATACATGGGGAGAATATATATTCAATTCAGATGAATAGCAGCTTCTGAGGAGGGAGGTACATGGGAGAAAAGGCACCCAGGGACTTTGGCCATTTCTAGGGGAAAAAAAATGTTTCTTTTCAATTTACAAAAGCAAAGTCTATTAAATTGTAGGTTAAGAAGGAAGAGAAAGGGCTTCCTGACAGATCTGTAAATGAAGATAACTAAAGCAACATCAACAATGCTCCAAAAAATAATCACAGTAAAATAGCCTCATTCAATAAAAAATAATTCTTGTTTGCTATTGGCTTTCAGAAAGCTTCTTTTTTTTTCAAATGTTTATTTTTTACTTTTGAGAGAGAGAGAGAGTGGGAGGGGCTGAGAGAGAGTGGATATAGAGGACCCAAAGCTGGGGCTCTAAGCCGACAGCAGAGAGCCCAGTGTGGGGGCTCGAACTCACCAACTGTGAGATCACGACTTGAGGCAAGATCATGACCTGAGCTGAAGTTGGATGCTTAACCAGCTGAGCCACCCAGGCGCCCTGCTGAAAGCTTCTGCTCTGAACCGAGTCCTAGAACTCCTGATCCATCTGTTGGTGTGGGCTGAAGTTTGTGCAGGCAAGGTCAGCTGAGCAGCCTGTCCCCAGAGGTGACTCATCAGGTGTCGGCAGTCGGAGCCACTGGTACAGTCCCTTCATGAAGACCTCAGGCTGCCTTCTGTGCTGGACATAGCCAGCGGAGGATAGCAGAGCTCCCAGACAAACAGCAGAGTAAACTAAGAGCGACTGGCGGGAAAACTGTGGTTAATTTTGTACAGTAGCTAGTAACACAAAGACAGAAGAGAGTAAAATACTATATTGGAAGTAACTATCTCACAAGAGTTCTGATGAGTGTTTCCCTGAGAATAAAAGAATGATGGACAGCAAGGGCACTGGCAAGGCTTCAGGGCCTGCCTGTAAAGCAGGCGACATCTGGAATATTCATACTGATGACATTTACGGAGACAAACTTAACCTAGAGAAGGCTGAGGGTCTCTTCTGATGTGATAACCCTTCCAATGCAGCTCTGATACGGGAATATGGAACCCATTAAACAAACATAATTACTTAGCATCTCTTGTCCTCATCTCATAAGATGAAGGAACAAATCTTTGTGAGTTTCCAGGGGATTTCTGGGACGTTTCAAAGAACGTTTTCACTGAAGATATCTGAAAGTTTTGTTTTACTGTTTCTGTATTTAGGATTTGGTCTTAAGAAGGAGGAACCAAAAGAGTTGTCAGGGAATATTTGGGTGCTTGATTAAAAGAGTACCATGGGCACCCAGAAAGAATCCTTGCTCATCTATTTAGTATTAATAGAAAACTGTGGGGTGCCAGGGTCGTTCAATATTTACAAATCAATCAATGTGATACATTACATTAATAAAAGAAAGGATAAGAACCGTATGATTCTCTCAGTAGATGCAGAAAAATCATTTGACCGAGTACAACATCCATTCATGATAAAAGCCCTCAACAGGGTAGGTCAAGAGGGAACATACCTCCACATAATGAAACCCATATATGACAAACACACAGAAAACATCATTCTCAATGGGGAAAAACTGAGAGCTTTTCCCTGAAGGTCAGGAACAAGACGAGGATGTTCATTCTTACCACTTATATTTAACATAGTATTGGAAGGCTTAGCCACAGTAATCAGACAACAAAAAGAAAAAAAAGGCATCCAAACTGGTAAGGTAGAAGTGAAACTTTCACTATTTGCAGATTACACGTTACTGTCTGTAGGAAACCTGAAAGAATCCACCGAAAAACTGCCTGAACTGATAAATTCAGTAAAGTTGCAGGATACAAAATCAATGTAGAGAAATCTGTTGCATTTCTATACAGTAATAATAAAGTAACAGAAAGAGAAACTAAGAAAACAATCCCATTTACAAATTCACCAAAAATAATAAGATACCTAGGAATAAACCTAATCAAAGAGTAAAAGACTTATACTCTGAAAACTATAAAACACTGATGAAAGAAACTGAAGATGACACAAACAAATGGAAAGACATTCCATTCTAGTGGACTAGAAGAACAAAGATTGTTAAAATGTCAACACTACCCAAAGCAATCTACACATTCAATGCAATCCCTATCAAAACACAAACAGCATTTTTCACAGAGCTAGATAAAACAATCCTAAAATTTGTATGCAACCACCAAAGACAAAGCAATATATATATATATATATATATATATATATATATATACATATATATATATATATTTTTTTTTAGGAAGACTCCACACTCAGCACAGAATCCAATGAGGGACTTGAAGTCACAACCTGAGATCAATATCTGAGCTGAGATCAAGAGTTAGATGCTTAACTGACTGAGCCACCCAGGTGCCCTGCCAAGGCAAAGTGGTAGGCAAAAAGAAAAAGCAAAGCAAAGCCAGAGGCATCAAAATTCTGGACTTCAAGTTATGTTACAAAGCTGTAGTCATCAAAACAGTATGGTACTGGCACAAGAATAGACACATAGATCCATAAAACAGAATAGAACACCCAGAAACAAACCCACATTTATATGGCCAATTAATCTTTGACAAAGCAGTAAAGAATATCCAATGGGAAAAAGACAGTCTTTTCAAAAAGCGTGTTGGGAAAACTGGACAGCAACATGCAAAAGAATAAAACTGGACCATTTTCTTACACCAGCCACAAAAGTAAACTCAAAATGGATGAAAGACTTAAATGTCAGACCTGAAACCATAAAAGTTCTAGAGGAGGACATAGGCAGTAACCTCTTTAACATCAGCCACAACAACTTCTTTTCTAGGTATGTTCCTGAGACAAGAGAAATAAAGCCAAAAATTAACTATTGGGATTGCATCAAAATAGAAAGCTTCTGCACAGTGAAGGAAACAATCAACAAAACTAAAAGGCAACCTATGGAATGGGAGGAGATATTTACAAATGACATATCTGATAAAGGGTTAGTATTCAAAATATATAAAGAACTTATAAAACTCAACACCCAAAACCCAAATAATCCAGTTAAAAATGGGCAGAAGACATGAACAGACATTTATCCAAAAAAGGTATGCAGATGGCCAACAGACACATGAGAAGATGCTCAACATCACTCATCATCAGGGAAATGCAAATCAAAACAATGAGATACCACCTCACACCTGTCAGAATGGCCAAAATCAACAACACAAGAAATGAGTGTTGGCAAGGATGTGGAGAAAAAGGAACCCTTGTGCACTGTTGATGGGAAAGCAAACTGGTGCAGCCGCTCTGGAAGTAAGTATAAAGGCTCCTCAAAAAGTTAAAAATAGAACTACTCTACAATCTAGCAATTGTACTACTGGATATTTACCCAAAGAATACAAGAGCACTAATTCAAAGGGATACACATTCCCCAAGGTTATACCAGCATTACTGACAATAGCAAAATTATGGAAACAGCCCAAGTGTACACTGACTGATGAATGGATAAAGAAGATGTGGTATACATGTATATATGGTATATACATACACACACACACACACACACACACACACACACACAATGGAATATTATTCAGGCATAAAAAAGAATGAAGTCTTGTCATTTGCAACAAAATGGATGGATGGAGCTAGAGAGAATAATACTAAGTGAAATAAGTCAGTCAGGAAAGGACAAATACCATATGATTTCACTTATATGCAGAGTTTAAGAAAACAAATGAACAAAGGGGAAAAAAAGAGAGAGGGAAACCAAGAAACAGACTCTTTTTAATGTTTACTTTTATTTTTGAGAGAGAGAGAGAGAGAGAGAGAGTGTGAGTGGGGGCACAGGTAGAGAGAGAGGGAGACACAGAATCTGAAGTAGGCTCTCGGCTCTGAGCTGTCAGCACAGAGCAGGATGTGGGGCTTGAACCCACAAGCTGTGAGATCATAACCTGAGATGAAGTCAAGCACTTAACTGACCGAGCCACCCAGGCACCCCAGAAACAGACTCTTAACTACAGTGAACAAACTGATGGTTATCAGAGGGGAGGTGAGTGGGGGGGGGATGGGTGAAATAGGTGATGGGGATTTAGGAGTGCACTTGCTGTGATGAGCACAGAGTGATGTATGGTAGTGATGAATCACTATATTATACACCTGCAACTAATATTACACTGTATGTCAACTAACTGAAATTTAAATAAAAACAGAAAGAAAGAAAGAAAGAAAGAAAGAAAGAAAGAAAGAAAGGATTGTATTGTAAAGTGAACATACAACTAGGTGATGTCATTTTGAAGACCTACATCTATTTCACAAGTGAGGTTTTGTATGTATTTCGTTTTTTAATAACCAGGGACATAATAAAGTCAACATAAAGGACATCTGTTTTTATGGTAGCACTCAAGCTCTCTGCTATTTGGGCAGATTACACACAGGTAAAAAATCACCTTCTGCATTGTAGACAAAGGCACTTACCAATAAACCAAGGCAGCAAACCCATCAACAGTGGCTGAGTTTTGCCAAATTTTTAAACGTACTTCATTGTTTTATTTCAGACTCATGTGCTATAAACACAGGCAAACACAATGTACTTTTTCACTTTTGTCCTTCACTGCTCTCTTCCCTATTCCTGAATGAAATCGCTCTCTATGGCCTCACAAAACAAAAGCTCATACACAATTGTACTTCTTTGTTGGTATTGCTTGTGTATAGCATCAACCATCCACACTAATGATGACTTTTATCCAAAGTAACCAACTTCAGTTTTACGGAAAAAACCCTGGAGGTGGGGGAAAATTGAGAACTACCTCTGGTCAGTCTGTGAGCAGATGTGCAGTGTGCGTGAACACACATGCACATATTTCTGCAGCCGCGTGCATCCATTTTACTTCTTTTTTTTTTTTTTAATTTTTTAACGTCTATTCTTTTTGAGAGACAGAGAGACAGTTTGAGCCGGGGAGGGGCAGAGAAAGGGAGACAGAGAATTCGAAGGAGGCTCCAGGCTCTGAGCTGTCAGCTCAGAGCCCGATGTGGGGCTCGAACTCACAAATTGCGAGATCATGACCTGAGCCGAAGTCAGATGCTTAACTGACCGAGCCACTCAGGTGCCCCCATCTTACTTCTTAAAGTGGGAAACATGAATACATTTATCAATGTAACTAAATATATAGTCTTTGTGTAGCATATTAAAATAAGAAGCAAAGTAATATAAACAAAATTATGTTTAATAATTATGTTTTAGTATCGTATCTTAGAAATTACCTAGGTAGCTAATGATCATCCATTAATTAGCTCCACTGAATATCAGTTTAGGGTTTTAAGTTATCTGAAGATATTGGAAATTTACTTAATCGGATATACCAGAAAATATATGATAAATTTGTGTAAAGAATGATTCCATTTAGAGGATCATCAATTTACGGTTTTCATCATTGTATCGTGTAAAAGAAGGCCAACTTTTTGATCATTCACCAGTAAATATTTAGGAAGTTCAGATGAACTATTCTCTTCATGATAAAGCAATGGAAAGCAAACAGGTACTTGCATTATACTTAACAATAATAAATCGAAGAAAAGACATGCCTTTTCCTTTAAAACCAAAGTTGTTAAGCTAATGTGATTTACTTTATGTGAATATGGATTTACAAAACATTTCTAAGTTAGCAATTTCTTTATGAAGGATATTTTTCAAAGATTAACACTCAAAAGTATTGTTAAGTCAGGAATATTAAGATTTAATAAGCGCTTACTTTTTTCCTATAAATGAATCAGAATAGGGCTCCTTTGACTTAAGAAACATAAGAACCTAATGTATTTTACACTTGTACACCACGAGGTCAAGGCCTTTTTCACAGTAGGCTCCTAGACACGTGGATGGACAGACTCATCAAGAGATTTTGGCTTTTGTTCCATAGTTTCAGCCACAGGCCAAAAATGAACACAAAATTTGACCAATCCTAGATCTCAAAGAGATATTCTTCTCAGGGGGCATGAAATTCTTAATGGACTTGAGCCCCAAACAGACAAACAAAGACTAACAAGCTGGATTTTCTGTTGTTTCTCACCCAAAAGTGGCTAGATCACTATCATCTGTCTACAGTGATCATCAAATGGTCAGACTGAAAACCAAATTTCCAACCACTATTGGCAAGAATGGAGATTACATTAGCTGTCATGCAAGAACCAGAAGAAAAACACAAACACAAATTCAGTAAAGGTTAGAAAAACAGAACCAGAGAAACAGAGGGTGAGCAAAAGCAAAGTTCTGTTGCTGGTTAGGACTCACTCTGGGGGCCTAGAAGGGCTAGGTCTGAGCTCAGCAACCCAGGAAGTGCCCTCTCCGGCAGCTCATTTACCCGGGTCTGGCCAGTGAGTCTACTGGGTATCTCATGGGACCTTGGAAACTACTAAAGAATCATTTTCAAAGAGGTTTAATTTTAATTATGACTCTCATACAAATGTAAATACTTTGAAGAGTGTATTTAACTACTAGTGAACAAGGGGGCCAGTTCAGATGACAATTGGGCTTACTGAGATTGTATTCTCCACTGGATACAATCCATTTGCATTGCTAAGGACAAAAAAAAATCTTTATCACCACCAGCCTTCTGAAAACTTCTCTCTCTCCAGGCTTGCCAAATAACCCAACTAAAAACAACCAAAGACCCACGTCCTCATAAAATCAGATAGTTCCTGGAAGGTCTGCTGGCCAGAATTCTGCTGAAAGGATACCCTGTAATCTTTTTACCCAAGTTCACCTATCACAGAGGATAGCCCAGGCAAATGGCAACCGCTTGGTCGAGTCCAGTGACTAGCAGTCATCAGGTGGTCAACAATTTTTTCAGGCAGGAAGGAACCATAGCTCCAGGGCATTGTCCAGACCTGGCTCATGCCCTGACTTCTCTGAGTTGACTTCTGTTTTCCTGGGAAAGAGAAGAACTCCTGAGGGTAGGGTCAAATAGGGGAGAGAAAGAGAACTCCTGAGGGTAGGGTCAAATAGGGAGACACCTGCTAAGGACGTGGGTTTGCTGGCTTCCTGTGGGAACATAAAGTTGTTTCCCTATTCCCCCAGTTTCTCTGGAAAGTTGCACATTCTTCACAAACAAACATTTATTTTGAATGCACTGGAATTTACACAGAAGTGAACAGTATAATAGTTAAAAAATAAATACAACATTTTTCTTATTACAGAAGTGACTTAAAAAGTTTTTAACAACCAAAATGGTACAGACAGTGACAATAAAGTCCCCACACTGACCAATGAGAATGGATGTGGGCTGCAGACACACTAGTTCATTTTGGTCATCTGTTCCTTCCTGGAAATTTCAGCTTGCTCATCCCAGAAAAATTGGAAAATGCTCTAAAGGAATACAGCCTCAATTAATATTTTGTGCTTATATTTTGAGGTTTTCTATTTATCTGTGTTTCACTACATCTCTACTTTCAAATATGGATTAACACTATCTGCTATTTTGCAATTAAAATGAAATATGGAGAAAATTGGCTATATCTGAAACACCCTTTGTAAGTCTGATAACTGTCTGTAGGCCATGTGGATATACTGTTGACCAATGTCTTCTGCTGAATTCTTATGCTATTTCTAATGTTAGTATTACAGACTTCACATCCATAACTTGTTCTCTGTTTACATCCTTATTTATTTCCTCAGGATACATTTCCCTAAATGGAATTTCTGGGTCAAAGGTCATGCATTAAAAAAAAAACCACTCTTTATTTTAGCAGTTATAGATTTACAGAGAAGTTGTAAAGATAGTATAGATTTCCTATCTAACCTGCACCCAGTTTCCCCTTATTAACATCTTACTTGAGTGTGATGCATTTGTTATGATGCATGAGCCCATTATTATTAACTGATATTCATACTTTATTCACATTTCCTCAATTTTTCCCTAATGTCCCTTTTCTGTTCCAGAATCCCATGTAGGATCCCACGTTATATTTGTCATGTCTCCTTAGCCTCCTCTTGGCTGTGACAGGTAGTCAGGTTTTCCTTGGTTTTGAGGACCATGACAGTGTTGAAGTGTTCAAGTGTTTTGTAGAATGTCCCTCAGTTGGGGTATGTCTGATGCTTTCCTCATGATTAGATTGGGGTTATGTGTTTTGGGGTTGAAGACCACAGAGGTAAGGTGCCATTTTAATTATGCTGTATCAGGGGCACATATTATTGATATACCTTCACTGTAGGGATTGACCTTGATCACTTGGCCGAGGTAAGGTGGTGTTTGTTAGGTTTCTCCACTGTAAAGTTGCTCTCTTTTCCCCCTTCTTTTCATGTCCCTGGAAGGAAGTCATTATGCACAATCTACCTACACTTAAGAGATGAGAAATTATGCTCTACTTCCTTGAGGGAGGAGTGTTACACAAATTATTTGGAATGCATGGGTGATTTGCCTATTCTCCTCATTTATTGAATTACTTATTCATTCAATTGTTCATTTATATCAGAATGGACTCATGGCTATTGATTTTATACCTTGGGTTATTATCCAATGCTACTTTATTTTGTCTGCTCAAATGGTTCCAGTTTTGGTCATTTGGAGCTCTTTCAATTGACTCCTGGGTCCCTTTGACATAACCCCATTATTGTGTGTTCTTTTGTTTTTTCCTTCATTACTTTCTGGCACTACAAGATGCTCCAGGCTCATCTTGAATTTTTCCCTTCCCAGTCCAAGAAGCAGCCATTTTTCCAAGATGCCCAGGGAACTCGTTTTTAAGGGTCTGTAATACAAGTTGCTAAATTACCTGCCAGAAAGTTTACACAATTTATAATCTAGCCATCAGTATATGTGTGTCTATTTCTCATCACACTGCAATGATTAAAAAAAAAATACTTAAAAACAGGGGTGTCTAGGTGACTCAGTCGGTTGGGTGGCTGACTTTGGTTCAGGTCGTGATCTCACAGCTCATGAGTTCCATCCCTGCATTGGTCTCTGTGCTGACAGCTCAGAGCCTAGACCCTGCTTCAGATTTTGTGTCTCCCTCTCTCTCTCTGCCCCCCACCCCCGCAGCTCACATTCTGTCTTTCTCTCTCTCTCTCAAAAATAAACATTAAAATTTTTAAAAAATATTTAAAAATAATTTTAATAACTTTTAATTTGATTCCTTTGGTAATTAGTGACTTTCTTTAATTTTTGTAAGTTTACTAGCCATTTGTAATTAAGTAAGTTACCTTTTCATTGTCCTCAACCTATCCTTTTGTTAGAGTGCTCACTTTTATTTTAACATGTTATAAGAACTGTTTACCTAGAATGTATATTAAGCTTTTGACTATCATATAAATTGCAAATATTTGCCCTGGTTTCTTATCCGCCTTTTGAATTTATTGACCGTCTTTAACTTACACAAACCATAGATGCTTACTTGGAAATTTTAAACATATACAAAAGTTAAAGAGGATGTAATGAAGTGTTCTTATGTATCCATTCCTCAATTTCAATAATTGTCAGTATTTTACCATCTCTATTTGAGCTACAACTTCTCTCACATTATTTTTCAAAGCTGGAGTCCTTTAAAGCAAATCCCAGACAGCATGTAATTTTACCTATAAATACTACACTATGCATCTGGGACTAACAGGAACATTTAAAAAACACAAACACCGCGTATTATCTCACCCACCAAATTAAATAAACCATAGTTCCTTAATATCATGCAGTACATAGTTCATGGTCAAATTCCCCAAAATTGTCTCTTAAAGTTTATTTGTCTGGATCAGGATGCAAAGAAGACTGGCACATCCTTTTGGGATATATCTTAAATATCCTTTGTTCTTTTCACTTATTATTATTATTTTATCATTATTATTACTATTACTATGGAAAATGCCATTGGTTGCTCACAGAAGCTAGCTCATCGGATTTCTAGAATGTCCTGTACCCTAAATTTGGCTGATTGTTGCACAGAGGGCCTCTTTAACTTCTTCTTCTGTCTCCTATATTTCTTATAAAGTGGTGGTTGGATCCCAGCGATTTGATTAAATTCAGGTTTCCTTTTTAAGGCAAAAACCCTTCATAGATGGTGCAGTGGCTTCCTATTGCAGCCCACTGTGGTGGTGTTGGGGGGAGACTCATCATATCTTTCGGACTTTTAATGAAGATAAGATTGATCATAGGTTCAAGTTGGGTCAACCTGTTTCCTCTGTTATAAAGCTCTCCAGCAAAATTTCACCTAATAGATTCTTTGGTTCCTCTGAAATATAGTTTATAAGGGAAAGGTGGAATGAATGCTTGATTTTGTCCCTTTATCAATTTATCAATTCTCAGAGTAATGAGTTGATGTCCTAACAAATTCCCATTATGACTGAAGATTTAAAAAAAACTGTTTAATGAATTCATGAACTTTTATATATTTGTCATGTTTCATTTCATTTCAATCATTCCATTTTTCTGGCTCAAATGGTCCCATCTTCAGCCAGTGTAGACTTTTCAGATTGAATCCTGTATCTTCCCCCCTCCGCCACCCTGCTTTTTTTCAGAATATAACATCTTGTGTCAAAACATTCAAAAGACCTAAATGAATGAAGAGATAAACCATGTTCATGGATTGGAAGACTCAGTAGTGTTAAATGTGTCATTTTCTTCAAGTACATTTACAGATTTAATGCAATTTTAATTAAAATTCCAATAAGCTTCTTTGGAGAATTGGTCAAATTAATTAAAAAATATATATGGAAATACAATGGCCAAAGACACTATTTAAAAAGAACAGGGTAGAAGGACTTCAGCTATCCAATACCAAGACCTAATCTAATTAGTAATATAATAGTAATTAGCTATAGTAATTGAGGCAGCATGTTATTGGTGCAAAGAGAGACATATAGGCCGTTGATCTAAAATATAGGCTTTAGGTACAGACCTATACACTAATAGACCTTTGATTTATGATAATATAAATTACAAGCTTTTTAATACAGTGACAAATGGAAATCCATGAGGAAAAAATAAAATAAAATGGAGTCTCTATCTTGTACAATACACAGTCTCTTCTAGATGGAGGGTAAAACTATAAAAATTTTAGAAACTCAAGTAGAATATCTTCATGACCTTGAGATTGTGAAAGATTTCTTAAATAAGAAAGAAGCATTAATGCTAGAGGGGAAAAATAAGATAAACTGTGCTATTTTCAACGTAGTAGGTGGAAAGCTTCATACTGCTGGCATCTGTAAATTCTGGTTCTAGTTTGTGACTGGGTAAGTTGACACATTGCAAGTCTGCTTTTAGAAACATTTATGTTATTTTCACAGTGTATTTTATATCTGCATAATCTATAATTAAAAATTTATTTCTATTTTCTCTTAAAATATTTTCATATTTTAGGTGATTCTATTTTGTCTCATTTTATTGACTTCGTAGCTAGACCTCCCTCTCTATCTTGGACTGGATGTCATTTTAAAATTTGTATTAACTGTATTATTTTATTTTTTATTGGTCTGCCGCTGTTGAAAATAAAAACAAGAAACAGCAACTGATCTATCACCACAGACCATTTGAAAGCACTGAAATATGTAACACGAAAATCAAGAAATCAAGAAATTTCACTAACGGGAAAGGACTTGTAGATGGAAAAAATGGTTACAACACATCAGGTGCGAAGAGGCTATAGGAATCAATTCATATAAATCAACAAAGGTGGGCAGAAAACCGTGAACACTTTACGTGAGGATTTCTCATGCCACATCGACACGTGAGAACCGGTCAGCCTCTCGGTCTTCAGGGACATGAACGCTAAAATCACCAGGAGGGCCCCGTCAGCAGATCAGCAAACGCTGAAAAGTCCCACAACCCTAGAGGAGCTCGGGTGGGGGTGGTGGCAGGCACCCTCCGAAAACCCCGCGGCGGGGAGAGCACCCCCCCACTCCGGGCATCTAAATGTCCGCACGCTCCCATCGATCGCCCCAGAACGGTAGTCCTGGGCGCCCACGCGAACGCTCCTGCGAGACCCACATAACCCCACGTGACTAGGTGGGATGCGTCCGGCAGCGCCCATTTAGGCTGCCTAGTGCACACAAGCAAAGCTCCCCTCCCGCAGGTCCAACGGATAAAGGGAGGTGCTTTCACCTGTACAAGAGTGAGAACGGGGACGACCAGCAGCTACAGCTTCAACCACCCCCCCACCCCTCCCTGCACAGCTCGCAGGGGGCGCGCCCCGGGTCCCCTGGGCAGCTGCAGGGCGGTGCAAGGAGACTCCCCCAGAAATTTAGTAACCCTCCTGCGGGGGAATCCTTCCATCCACCAAGCCAGCTTCCCCAAAGTATCCAGATAACCTGGGGACAAGGAGCCCCCCCCACCGCGCCCAAGGGGTCTTGGGTTGGAGGAGCCCACCAGGTCAAGGAATGACAGTGAGTCTGGCATGGGTACAGGAAGAGGGGTTCTGAGTCCAAGGTGGGCCTGGAGGCAGTGGGGTCTGCTGCTGGGAAGATTCCCGAAGGGCTGGCCCTGAAGTGGAAAGGAAGGGGACGAGGTGGTGGTGGTGGGGGGTCCTGCAGACACGTAGGACCCTGGGGAATAGGGGTCTGCAGAGGCAGGCACTCAGACAATGTGTGTGCACCCCTGGGTTCCAGGCTACTGGCCTGGCTGTCCTGACGGCCTCTGCTTTTAAGAGCATTTGGTCCTGCGAAACCTGCTCTTGGTGTTCCTGCTGGTTGATCTGGTGCCCAGGATCCCTCCACCCCCACCCCAGCTCCTCCTGGGCTAAGGGAGCTCTCTTTTTCAAAATGTCTCCAGTGCCTGCTGCTTTTCCTTGCCCAGGACCTGGGGTTGATGGGGGCCCCTGAGATACTCAGGTTCTTGTATCTTCATTCTTGTTCTGTTCCTCCCTCAGAGGAGCTGCCCATTAGGGCTGGGTTTAAACCCCCCATCCCTGCTGGTGCTGGGACTCTCCTCTCATCTCTGCCCTGCAGTCCTCACCCCTCTCTCTGATGAGTCTTGCAACCATGGAGTAACGGACCCCCTCATCACTGAGCAGCAGCTGCTGAGTGTGTGCCCTGTGTTGTCCTATATCACCTTAATGTGGTCTCATCAGTCTTTGATGGCTCCCTTGCTTTCCGGTGCAAGACGACCCAGTCTCATTTTGTACATTTTTAGCCCTAGACCTGGAATTAGCCCATTTCCCTAGTAAAGGGTATCTAGAGAGCACAGCCTGACTTTTAGTGTTACTCGTTACTTGATGGTCATTGCTTCTAGGCCTTTCAGTGGACAGAGCCAGGATCCATGTATTTTTAAAGAGAAAAATACCACATGAGTTCAAACTGCTATTTCTGATTCATTTTCAAGATTGCAGGATTTTTACTTAACTTCCTTGATTTTATACTGTTATCATTTTTGTGCTGAAAATTATGGTACCTAATGATGGCAACACAGTCATTTAATAAAAATATCAATACTAATAACATAACTACTGAATGCAGTTTATGATTTCTTTCCTTTTTTATTGTCCATAGAATATCTCCTCCTTGGGAAGTAGAGTCAAAGCACTGTGTTTTAAAGCCACTTCAAGTAATTGTTTTCTTTATGTGGTTATGCCACATGCTTTATACGCAGTTAAGGCTCCTTCATTTAGGTGTGCTTTCACATTTTAAGGGATTGTTTGTTTTTCTTTTGTGACTAAACTTTAAAAGTTTATGTAAGACATTTACAGTCCAAAATAAAAAGCATTTAACAAGTTACATCCACAGAAGTCTGGTTTTTATAGCGATCACTCTTTCTTTTTTCTTTCAATAACCATTTAAAAATATTGGTTTTTGGTTTATCCTTCCATTGTGTCTTATGGTACTATAAATAAATGATCTATCTATGTGTCTCTCTATCCAGTTTCCCCCTTTTGTTACATAAAAGGTATTGTATTATAACCGTTACCCTCTCGCTTACTACCTTCACCTTATTTCTTCTCCATATTGGCACATAGATTTCTCATTGCTAATTCTAGGGGCTCAGTCCTCCATTGTGTGGCTGAAACAGTTTATTCAGCCAGATCCCTGCACTGGTTTAAGACTTAACAGTGATTTTTCCCTTATAATTTCTACCTTTCAAGCTGTTTTAATAATTTTTTTGAAGTGAAGAATTCAAATAAAAAACACTCCCCCATGGTTTACCTTAAAGTCTTTTTTTTTAAAAATTTTATTTAAATTCCAGTTAGTTCACATATAGTGTAATATTAGTTTCCGGTGTACAGTATAGTGATTCAACATTTCCATACAACACCCAGTGCTCATCACAAGTGAGTTCCTTAATCTGAATCACCTATTTCACCCATGCCCCACCCACCTCCCCTCTGATAACCATGGGTTTATTCTCTACAGTCAAGAGTCTGTTTCTTGGTTTGTCTCTCTCTCTTTTTTCCCCCCTACATTCGTTTGTTTTGTTTGTTTACTATTCTACGATCCAGCAATTATGCTACTAGGTATTGACCCAAAGAATACAAAAATACTAATTCAAAGGGATACATGTACCCTGATGTTTACAGCACCAAATTATGGAAATAGCCCAAGTGTCCGTTGACTAATGAAAGGATAAAGAAGATGTGGTGTGTATGTATATAATATATATTATATAACACATATAATATATAGTATATTATATCACACATACAATGGAATATTATTCAGCCATAAAAAGAATGAAATCTTGCCATTTGCAACAACATGGATGGAGCTAGAGGGTATTATGCTAAGTGAAATAAGTCAGTCCGAGAAAGACAAACACCATATGACTTCACTGTTATGTGGAGTTTAAGAGACAAAACAAATGAGTATCTTAAAATTTTCGATTTTCATTTGTCAGAGTTCCTTAAATGCAATATTTAAAAGACTCTGAGGGTGCACGAGGCATTTCCTATTGCCATCACAGGAGAATGCCCCTGCTGGGGTTGTCACGTGTGACCCTAGCCCTCATGCAAGCATCTCTCACTGCTATGGGGAGCCTGTCTCCTGGTGGTGGAGTCTTTTACTATCCTGCCTTCCACTGCTGGATGGATACAGTGAAAACATACTGCTGAGCCAAATTAGGGACTTGTAGAAGGCACAAAGTTTTATGAAGCAGTCAAACTTGACTGGCAAAATGCTATGTGCAACAGAGTAAGCAACTTGAATGTTAAAACCATAAGGCCAGGATGGGGTGTGATTGTACTGGACAAGTTCAGTGTGAAGGCAGAGCTCCTGACCATCCCACAATACTGCCAGGACACATTTTTTTTTTTTTTAAGGAAAAACCACCCCTCCACCCCAAACAATACTTGCTACTTTCTCTGCTCTGATGATTAAAATTAATCAAGTCTTTAGCTCTAAGTTGGAGTTTATAGGCAATATAAGGGATAAAGAAACAAATGAAATGATAGCACAAAGAAACAATCAGATAAGTCCAGAAGGTGGGACGGTCTACATAACAACCGGCTGGATATCCTCAACAGGTCAATATTGTAGATCAAAAGAAGACACAGGGTACCAAGAGCAAGGGGAATGTTCTCAATTAGCCCTGTGAAGTAGAATTTTCTGTGATGATGAACATGTTCTATCACATAGGTGTGATCATTGGGCACCACAAGTTTGGCTGCTGAGACTGAGGAGCTGCGTTTTTCATATTACCTCATCTTTATTACTTATTTATTTTTGATATTCTAGATAGCTTCACGTGGCCAGTGTCCACTATTTTGGACAGTGCAATATCCAGAGTAAAAGATACCTTGAAGTCATAGCAGCTGCATGCAAGGAGTGCTTCTTGATTGGATCTTTTATTTTTTTTAAATTTTTTTAACATTTATTAATTTTTGAGAGAGAGAGAGAGTGAGTGAGAGAGAGAGAGAGATACAGAGCTCAAGCAGGGGTGAAGCAGGCTCCAGGCTCTGAGCTCTCAGCACAGAGCCCAACATGAGGCTGGAACCCATGAACTGTGAGATCATGACCTGAGCCAAAGTTGGACGCCTAACCAACCCAGCCACCCAGGCACCCTGGATCTTTTCTTTTTTATTATTAAAGTGTAGTTGACATAAATGTTATATTAGTTTCAGGTGTACAACATAGTGACTTGACAATTCTGTGCACCATGCAATGCTCACCACCATAAGTGTAGTCACCATCTGTCACCATCCAATGTTATTACAATATTATTGACTATATTTCCTGTGCTGTAGTTTTCATCTCTGTGGCTTATTTTTTTTTTTAATGTTTATTTATTTTTGAGAGAGAGAGAGAGAGCACATGCAAGCAGGGGAGGGGCAGAGAGAGGGGATGGGTAGAAAATTCGAAGCAAACTCTGCACTGACCGCAGAGCCTGATTTGGGGCTCAACCTCAAGAACTGTGAGATCATGACTGAGCCCTTAAAAGACTGAGCCACCCAGGCGCCCCGTGACTTATTTATTTTATAACTGAAAGTTTATGCCTCTTAATCCTTTTCACCTCTTTTGCCCATCACAGTCCCCTCTGCCCCCGGCCTGGCAACTGCCATTTTGTTCTTTGTATTTATGATTCTGTTTTTGTTTTTGTTTGATTTGGTTCCACATGTAAGTGAAATTACATGATATTTGTTTTTCTCTGACTGACTTATTTCACTTAGCTAATGCCTTCCAGGTCCATCCATATTGTCACAAATAACAAAATCTCATTCTTTTTCTATGACTAATTGTATATATGATTGGATATATGATTGGATATTTATTTGAACAAACCAACCATAAAACAGTTTTGGGGGGATATTTGAGGGGAAATTTAAATGTGTTCTGGGTATTAGATAACATTAGGAAAATTTTTTAATGTTTATTTATTTTTATATTAAATATAATTTATTGTCAAATTGGTTTCCATACAACACCCAGTGCTCATCCCAACAGGTGCCCTGCTCAATGACCATCACCCACTTTCCCCTCTCCCCCACCCCCTGTCAACCCTCAGTTTGTTCTCAGTATTTAAGAGTCTCTTATAACATAAGGAAATTTTTGTTGATTTTCTTAGGTGTGATAATAACATTGTGTCTATATAGGTTAATGTCATTTAAAAAAGATTCACGTTGAAATGTCACAATACCTGTTAAAATACTTTAGCCAACACACACACACACACACACACACACACACACACATAGAGAGAGAGAGTTAATTATTAAATCTAGGCAATGGATATATCGAGTTTTGTTACACCATTCTCTTTCCTGCTTTGCTTGAAATTTTTTATAATATAAAGTAAAAATAATCCACAGAAGTAAGGGGCCATTATACTTATAAACCAGTTTTGTTTTTTTTTTAAAGATATGGTGAAATAGTATTGTTTTGATAATTTTTAGTTTATTTTTTTAAAATAACTTCTAAATATAAGCTTTTCTCCCTATTATTTCCTATGAATTTTAGTTTCTGCTTTAAGCAGATTTACCTTCAGTGGACTTTTTTTTTTTTTTTTTTTTCCTGCCAGTATCTTTGGTAACCTGGATGAAGTTGCTCACAACCTTTATAAGAATTCTAAAAAAAAAAAAAATGTCCCTTTGAAAATGAAAGTGGAAGAATTCATTTGAAATCAAAGCCAGAGCTGAAGGTCTAAATTTGGGCATTTCTTAGTCACTGCCAGCTGGCCGATCCAGGCCATTTCCTCCAGGCCTCACACGTGCCCTCTCTTCTGGAGATGCCGGGTTCCAGGCTGATCTCCCTACCGCTGTGCAGTGCGCGGGGTTCCGGGACTTCCTGTCTGTCATACGGGGCTCCCAGGTCTCCCAGGAGGTGGTCAGGAGTAAGGCAGCTGAAGTTGTGGACCCCAAAGCAGGCGAGGCTGTATTTGAGAGGCCCTGGAGCAGGAGAAATACTGGGTGTGCCTGCGGTGTCTCCAAAGCTTCCTGCATCCCCCCAATTCGCTGGGAGCGCTTTGGAAACGAAGCCCACTGAAGGAATGCACAAGAGGAGATTAAGGGGCTGGAGGATTCTGGATGGCTCCGGGAGCGGCCAAAGCGGTGGTCAGCATAGCCCAGAATGACTAAATGGTCTGAGCAAAGAGGATGGCATGTGAGTTTGAAGAGGCTGTTTTGGTGAGTGAATAGTTTAACTTCCAAGCAATTTATTGGCTGCAAGGCCTTGGGCCAGCTGTATTTTGGGCAAAGGAACGAACCAATTGTCGCCTTACTCCAGCCTCCACTGGAGGCTCCAGTCAACCCACTGCTCGGGAGCTATTTGGTGTAGTTACCGTGTATATATGCAGATTTCACATTTCTTTCAATCTCTAACTTGACCCGCTCCTCAGCTTTGACTAGGAATACCCAGTTGCTTACCTGGCTGTTATCAGATTCCTCAAAGGCACCCTGGATCTGACCCACCACATAAGACAAAATGCCTGGCTTGAGGCCCCCCTCCGCCCCCCAAACCTGCTTCTCCTTCAACGAGAAGCATCCTTTTCCACCCAGAAGCTGGGAGTTGTTTGGACCTCCTTCCTCCTCCTCTTTTTCCCTCTCAGAGCTGATCCTAACCAAGCCTGATCAGTTTCACCTCTATTGCCAGATGGCATACACTCGCCCAATTTTGTAACGGGAGCTAACATGAGCTCACTCCTTGGTGAGTCATAGAAACTATACCAGGTGAGTGGGCACACAAAGGAAATTTTATTTGCAGCAAATAAGATCACAGGGAATAATTTCCGAAGCCACGACTCCCTGGGCAAGGGTGGATAGGTTCCTTTTATGTACCATCAGGATGAATATTTGAAAAGGAGATCCTTGTCATGGTATGTAAAGAGGGGCACAAGGTCATGCATGCCCCTTAAGGAAACACGCCTATATATACATTGCATGTTATGTAAATGGGGTTCATGTCCTCCTTGGGCAGAGATAAAGAAAGCAGGTGTTGTGGTAAAGCAGTTGTGGGTCATTCTAGAGGTCACTCTATAGTCCATCTGCGCAGGTGTGAATCGGGGGGGTTATACTAGAACTGATTTGGGTGGTCTGGGCTGGAGGGAGTTCTTGTCAGGGCAGTTGCTATCACTGGAAGGCTGGTTTTACTTTCCAGTGGCCTGAGTTAAGAGATAAGGTGGAAAAGGAAAATGTGAGACAAAGATCGGTGAGTACAAGCAGGTGGGCCATAAATTTTGGGACTTGGGGTCTAGCAGGTGACAATTTCAGTCCCCTGAAATCTTTCAAAGACACGGATGTCCTGATAGCATGCCTCCACTTACAATTCTGCAGTAACTGTCCGTTGCCCTTGGGATTAAAAACCATATTCAGTAATAGGGCCTTCAGGACCAATCACGTCTAACCTTTACCCACCTCTCCTGCCTTCTCTTGTCCCACTCTCTGCTCTGACTCTAGTTCCACTGAGGAAAATGGGCTTGGCCAAGAATGGGTTGTTTGGTACCAGCCTTGTGGAGCATAGACCTCAAAAGAGAGTCTGTCCTGTTGATTATCTCAAATCTACAGCTTGGAAACAGGGCATCTGCCATTAGTGGGAACAGTGGGTTTTGAGAAACCAAACTGGCTCATTTTAGCTGCGAAGTTGCCTCCTTTTGTGTGCCATTCATAATTACAGAGGGACAACAGGAGCAAGCTGGGATGCCTGGCCCCTCTGCGTGTAGGGGGACATCTTCCTCTACACTGTGGCTTTTGCTCTTACAGATAACCCAGCAGGGAAGAGCCAAGGTGGGCAGGGCTGTGCCATGTGGGGGCTGGAGGGAGACGTGGGTTTGTAAATTAATACGTGTATTAGGTCCCTGTAGAAATTATATCCACTCCTTAGAGAGTTCAAAATGAAAGTAGATTTGTTTTAGGAAGCCACTAAATTACACACGTTAGTCCTGCTACTGTGTCTGGCCGATTACAAATACTAGCTCTTTGAAGGGAAAAGCTTCGAGCTGGGAGGAAGCCTGGACCAGTGGGTGGGGTCATTTGCATAAATCCCACAGTCACTGGCTTGGACTGGTCCTTTCTCTTATCTTTAATCCTTTGTGTTTTCTACTTCTCTCTCTCAGCTTTTAAGTCATTGTCTCTTTTCTCCCTTTCTCTCCCTTCCTATCTGCTCTCCCAAGGCTGACTTAATTTCTTTGGGTTCCGGTTGATTTGCACAATACAACTCAGCAGGAAATGCTTATCTGGCACTAGGGTGAGGGGAGTGAGGGCATTGCCTTGGCTGCAAAATTTAGAAGGCCAAAAAACCCTGAGGAATCAAGATACAGAATATTTTAATGCAATATTTAAAAAAAGAAAACAGGGGCAAAATCCATCATGAGCAAAATATCATTTTAAATAATTTTAAATAATAAATTTTAAATAAAGACAGGATTGGGGCCGAATCATATTGGCCTCTAAGGCAAAAAAAAAAAAAAAAAAATCAGTATTATTGATCTGTTGTTTCTAATGAAAATTTTGGTATTTTGTCTATCATGATTTTTGTGTTTTTTTCTTTTTTGCATTAAATCTGCCACAGGGAGGAGCTAGAGCTGAAATTCCATGAGGACTTCCATCCCATTACTATTGGATGTGTTTCGGTAAAAGAGCTGGATCCCAGAATAAACCATGCATTTCACACTACAAGGGCAGAGGGAGAACAAGGTCAAGACACAAGGGCTGCTGGGGTGGTGGAGGCAAGAGAAGCCTGGCCTTTAAAGATGGGAGGTGAGAAGGGGAGCTGAAGGTGGGCATCCTCCCCGTGTGTGTGTTGGGGGTGGGTGGTGCTCGGCACTTGCTCAGGGCTGAGAGGTGCAGACCATGTGTGGACAAACTTGGCTTTCACTTCGTGACAGTGGAGAGTGAATGTCTCGAGGTGTTCGGCTGTCATCGTTTTGGGAGCACCTGCTCTGTGCCAAGCCCCCTGGGGGCCCTGCAGCCAGAGGACAGGACCCTCTGGTCTATCAGGAGCCCACAAGGTAGCTGGGGAGGTAGGGTCTGGGGAAGCATCCACTCCACAGCCCTCTTTTGGGAGGCTAGAGAGCTGTCCTCTCCCACACTCTCCCTCAACCACTAAAATCTCTGCTGGGATTTTCTTCCTGTCTGAGACTGGCAGCGAACCCTGGAGAGGGCACAGAGAATGAAGTCGATGGTGGCGTGCTTGCTCCCGGAGGCCTCTTCTGGGGGTCTTTCCCTCTGGAGCCCTCTCGGATAAATAGAGCCTTTGCTGGCATGTGCAGGGTGGGTCTGTGAATTACGACAGGAAGTCCTCAGGTGGAGGGCTCGGGAGAGCCCCCTATCACTGTGGCTGATGTTAAGCAGGGCGGGTACCCACCCCTCACACCTTGGAAACCACTTTTGGACAGAGTGTGATCTGCACACACAGGAAAACGGCCCTGACATGGGTTGGAGACTGCCTGCAGATGGGTTGACAAAGGTCCCCAGGTCAGTAGGTCGGTACAGTCGGGAGTGGTGTCCAATGGGCTCAGGACAGAGCAGCCTGCCCTGAGTCTAAGTGGGGTCTGCTCCTATGGGGTCCTCTTGTCTGGCCCTGGCTTTGTGCTGGGAGGGACTGAGGCAGCTTCCCCTGTGCTTGTGACCCACTCAAAGACTCTGTCCCCACAGGTCCTCAGAGTTCCTTTGTTGTCCCTGGGAAGGCCACCCCACCATTGTCTTTCCCTCCAGACTCTCATACCTGGAGGCCAGCAGAGAACTCTGGACCTCCCCAGCCATACTACAGAGCACAGCACTGCAGAGCCCAGCCTTCAGCTGTAGCTCCTGTTCCACTGGAAACAGACTCTGAGGAGGTACGCAGGTACAGGACGTTTATTTGGGAATAGGTCCCAAAGGGAAGCAGGAGAGAGGGGATAGGGCAGATTGAGACAGGGAAAGAGACAAAACTAATATCAGGTAGGATCTGGAGGTTGCCATTGGATGTAATTGGGTCCCTTCTAAGGATTATCCACTGGAAGATCAGGAGCTGGAAAGGACATTTGCTACTTCTGTCCCCCACTGGTTGGGGTCCCCAGGGGCATTAATAATGGATTTTTGCAAAGGTGGACAGACACAGAGTGGCTCCTGCTCACTTTTTCTTTTCTCTTTTAATTGAAGTAAAACTGGTATAAAAATTATATGTTTCAAGTATACGACATAATTTGACATCCATCTGTATACATTACTAAGTGATTGCCACCAAAAGTCCAGTTACCGTCTGTCACCATACTTCACTCATTTTCATCACCCCCTTCACTCATTCTGCTCATCTCCAATCCTTTTCCCTTCTGGTAACTGTCCATCTGTTCTCTGTATCTATGAGTTTGTTTTCATATTGTTTAGTTTGTTCATTTGTGTCATTAGAGTCCACATATGAGTGAAATCATAGTTTTTGTCTTTCTTTCTGACTTATTTCACTTAGTACCATACCTTCAAAGACATGATATCATGTGGCTCAAAGCATCCATCTCTCTGATCATGATTGGTCTTTCGGGGTGGCTAGCCCCCATCCCAAAACTATCTTGTGGCCACCAGGAGTTAACTTGTCAGCATAAACTCTCAGGGCCTACCACGAATAGTCAAGATACAACTAGTGCTCAGGAAATCCCAAGGATTTAGAGGTTACCTCCCAAGAACCAAAGACAAAGACCAGTCAAATTCTTTATTATTCAACATATGCCAATTCTGATTTGTTGGTGGTGACTGCTCTGAGAATTGTGTTAAGAAAGATCCTGAGGTTAGATTCAGGTTCAGTAGAGGAGAGTGTCACGGTGGATGAAGACAGTGGGAGCACTTATATCCTCTCTTTGACATCCCTGCATAGTTAGCGTTTTCAGAAAGAGAGGCAGTTTTGTAGACACTGGAATACTTTATAATTTGTCTAAATAGTTGGTTAATACAGACTGGAGGAAACACTTGGATGTAGAGTTTTGCAACAGAGAGGAGAGAAGCCCTTTTCAATGGTGACAACAATGTTGATTTCCATCTTTTAAGTGCCTTTTAGGTTCCAGAAACGGATAGGTGCCTTATATGTGTTCTCTCATTTAATCCTCATAGTGTCCCTGTAAACATCTTTTTTTAAAAATTAAATTATAGTTGGCACACAATGTTTATCCATTTCAGGTGTGCAATATAGTGATTGGACAAGTCTATATGTCATGCTGTGCTCCCTACAAGTATAGCTATCACCTGTCACCATACAACACTATTACAATACATTGACTGTATTCCCAATGCTGTGCCTTTTATTCCTGTGACATTCATTCCATAACTGGAAGCCTGTGCCTTCCACTCCCCCTCACCCATTTTGTCCATCTCCCTACCTCTTTCCCCTCTGGCAACCATCAGTTTGTTCTATTTATGGGTCTATTTCTGCCTTTTGTTTGTTTTGTTTTTTAGATTCCACATAAAAGTGGAATCATATGGTATTTGTCTTTGTCTGACTTATTTCACTTAGCATAATAACCTGTAGGTCCATCCACATTGTTGCAAGTGGCACAATTTCATTCTTTTTCATGGGATAGTAATATTCCATTGTACATAAGCACTGTTTTTTTTTTTTTTTATTTCCGTTTTGCTTGACAACCAATCTGAGACTCAGAGAGACATTGAGTAGCTTCCCTAAGGCCACATGGTTATGCAGTCTATATTCTGGTCACATCACTGATTGGTCTTACTGGCAAACTTCTGCAAGCTACAGGCATGAGACTGGTCAACAGTCTAAGGAGCATAAGTGGAGGGTTACTCTGTCATACACAGTGTTCTAAATATGAGGAGATAGACCCAAGCCTTACAGGGGCCAAGAGAAAGAAGAGCTCAGGCTGAGCTGGTTATCAGAGAGGGCTTCCTGGAGGAAGCAGAACATGAGGAGAACCCTGGAAGGGGAAAGGTGGTTGGTGTTTGGATAGGAAGAGAGTATGGGATGAGCATTCTGGAAGAGGGCCAGCCTGGGGTAAGTAAAGAATCACATGGGTGCCAGGGAGGACCAGGTCAGTGGTGGCCTGAAGGTGGTGGAGGGGCTTAGACCAGAAGCATGAGCTGTAGAAGGCCACAGAAAGCTGCAGAGCAGGACAGTGGAACAGTCCAACCATTCCTGGGGGCTGCTCTGCTCAGATAAGGGGCTTATAGATTGCAGACAAAAGTCTTGGTTTATGCCCATTTCCCAGGGGAGAAACTGAAGCTCAGAGAAATGCTTGGGTTCACCTCAGGTCATCCAGGAGGAGATGAAGGAGCCCAAACTGGGGGTCAGATCTCTGGGCACAGAGCTGTGCCTTAACTGCTATGTGAGCTGCCTCCCAAGTCCCTGTGTGAGTGTGGGAAGACCCGCCTTGTGGCAGGGTGCACGGTCAGGAGAGAGCCAGAGAACCGGAGGAAGCCCAGGAGGCCTATCAGGGCAGAGCAGAGGCACTGTAGAGGCTGAAGGTGGACAGGCATGCTGAAAGCACTGCTCAGAACATGGGACGAAGAGGAGAGAGGCTCTAATGAGGGCTTTCACAAAGACCCTAATGTTTTCATAGCGTCCCGCAAACATGCCAGTTAGTCCCCAAGTGCCTGCCCGCCTGTGCCCTTTCTCATGAGGGAGCTGAGTCCTCTGACAGCCGGTACTTCTGAACTGCAAGCATGGGTTTACTTTCAGCTGCCTGCCTAGTTGTTAACTGCGATGAATGCTAGACAGGCCACTGTTTACATGGGATGATATTAGAATAAATCCCACACGGGGCTTGCAGTGTGGCCCAGAGGAGGAATCAGCTGAAAGGATAACAAAGTTTGGGGGTCCACAGGTTGATGTGGTGGGCAAATCCGAGCCCCAACAACCCTGAGCCCGCCCCCCAACCCTGGAGAAGCTGTCCATCCCAGCTTTAATATTCTACCAGGGTGGAGTGACTTCTTGAGGTCTTCATGAACAACTGCTTAAACCCTCTGTGGAGGAAGGTGTTTTGCTGCTAGTAGCAAAAATGTCTGGTCAAGAAGCTTACCTAGCATGGGGGGCTGATTGGCTCAGGCATAGGCTCAGATCCTCAGCCCCACATCCATCCTGTGCTATTCTCTCAGCTCTGACTTCTTCGTGTGGGGACCGCCCTCAGGCTGGGAGCACATTTCAGCCTTTGTGTCTGTGCTCACAGTGTCTAGAGGAAGAAAGACCATTTTCCTTCCTTCCTTCCTTCCTTCCTTCCTTCCTTCCTTCCTTCCTCCAACAGATATTTATTGGGTACCTACTGCATGAACTATACTATTCTAGGTATTGGAGTTAAATCAGTGAACAAAACAGGTAAGGAAAGCTTGCCCATGAAGCTCTTATTCTAGCTGGCAGGGGTGGGGCAGATGGCAGTAACTGGGGTAAGTCAATCTATTATGTGGGTGTCAGAAAGTGATAAGAAGAAGACAAGAGAAAGGGATGACAGGGTGTGGGACTCTGCAGGGTAATTAGGCTTCATTGAGAAGTTTTCAGAAGGAAGAGGGATGTTCTGGAAGCCAGTGAAGAGAAAATTCAAAGGAGGAATTAGCTGACGTGTCTGGTGCTGCCCAGCAGACAGGGAGGAGGAGGATGGAGGTCAGATTTAGCACATCAGGTGTTGTGACATTGACAAAGGCAGCGTGAGTGGGGTGGTGGGCTCAGAAACCCTAATGAATGGGTGTAAGAGGGAGGGGAAAAGAGAGAGCTGGGATGAGAGATTCTTAGCTGATGGGATTAATCCAGAAGAGGGAAATTTTTGGTGTAAGAGAGAAAGAATTATGGTGGCTCTTTCTTAAGAATAAGAAAACTAGCCCAGAAAGCTCTAGTAGCCCCTCTCTCACAGTTGGGCCATATGTCTATGCCTTGTGGTGTGGAGGCTATATTTGGTTAGGACCATATTCCTGAGCCAGTTATTGAAGAGGGTGGTTGGGGTACCTTTACACCACCTGAGGCTCCACTCCTGGAACCAGGGAGCAGGTCAGCTTCCCTTGAATCATGGGGGTTGGATGCTGGCTATCTGAATGAAAGTCAGTCAAGAAGGGTAAGATGGATACAGAGGAGGGAGCTGTTAGTGTCCACCGGGATCTGTTTCCCTGCTACCAACACCCCTCACACCTATGCCTTCAAATACATTCATACCCAGGGGAGACTCCCCAAAGGGAGTCAAGGCTGAGATGTCACCTCCGGCACCCTGTGCCAGAACTTCAGTATCTGGACACTCATCCACTGGGTTTAAATGGAATGCCTTCTGGTGCAGCCACTATGTCTTCCAGCCCTGGAACACCCGGTGTGCAATGGCAGAGTAAGGACAGGATGTCTGTTAAGAACAAAAACCACCTGTTGGTGAAGGGGAGCATAGGAATGTGCTCACAGCTGTCACGGGTCCACAGTGCACACAGGACTGGAGAGGGATGGTAAGGCTCCTGTTCAGTGCCCCCTGAGGGTCTCTGTGGCCACTAACTTCTGTGAAGTCTGGGGTCCAGGCTCTGTGGGACTCCATCAGCAGGCTGCAATGCTGCCCACTTCCTGCTGGCTTGGAGATTACATGGGGCATAAGTGGTCACAGGTTGTGGTCAGCCAGGTGCAGTCTCTCATCTATTTGCTTTGGGCTGTTCTCACAGTCAGAGATCTTGTCTGGTTATAATCTTTGAGTCTGGCAGTTTCTGCCTCCTCATGACAAGCCATTGTCCTTGGACCAGAGCTTTTTAGACTTGAGCCTGTATCACAGTTGTCTGGAGGGTTTATTAGAACACAGGTTTCAGATCCAGTAGGTCTGGAGTAGGAACATGAGAATTTCTTAGAGCTGCTGATGCTGATGGTCCAGGGACATACTTTGAGAACCAAGTTGGATCTAACTTTAAAGGCTTGTACCTTCGTCGTGGTCTCTAGGTTTTGTGTGTGTGTGTGTGTGTGTGTGTGTGTGTCCTGTACTCCACTGCTGCATCCCAGAGACAACTTTGCAGTGAAAGTTCCTGTGATCTGGCTGGAAATGCTCATTGGGGGTGCACCAAGGGGCAGCGCACAGGATGGTCTTTGCCCCAGCTTTGTCTCCTGCGAATAAGCCTTTCTCCTTTGTCTCGTGTGAATAAGCCTTTCTCCATTTCCACCTGAGACAAAGAATTCATCTTTTACAGTCCTGCAGGCTTCAAATTAGAGAACTCTGGTCCTGTGCTGCCCCTGGGCAACTGCTTTCCTAAGAGATGTCTGGCAGAGATGATGACCAACCCCACGTGAATCCCTTATTCAGAGAGTGCTGCATGGAAAAGCTTGGGCTCTCCCCGCTGTCCCCCATGCAGGATAGAGAGGGACAACTCCCCACTCCTGAGGGGAGAAAGGAGTGGGCTCATAAAGAGGCAAATATCTCTTCTGCAGACTTTATCTCATTCAGTCTTCTTAAGGACCAGTGTGAGGGTGGAATTGGGCTTCTCTTTACAGAGGGGTAAAGTGAAGTTTCAAGCAGTCACAATACTTGTCCAGGGACATTCAGCTAGGCAGTGGGAAGCTGGGATGTGAGCACAGACAGTGTTTTTTTTCAGCCTGCTCTCAATTACCATGCCTCACCAACTCCTAGTCTCATTGGATTGGGGCTGTTGTTTTTTCGAACCAGAAACCAAGTTCAACCAACTTCCCCACAAATGTAAGGGTTCAGGGATGCTCCACAGAGCTATGGGGCAGGAAGTGTACCCAAGCCTCAGTACACCTGGAACTGAGTCTGGATGTAGTCAGGCACCAGGGTCCCACCTGCCAACCCTGGAGCAGCACATGGCTTTCCTCCCTCTACCCCCACCTCGTGCCCCCCCGCCCCTTGGCCTTCTCTACTCCTCCAGACACAGAAAAACATGGCTGCTGAGCCCAAATTTGACTCTTCTCCTAGGAATGCTCCTCGTGGAAACCGAGTAGAGAGGTTAAGCTGTGTACTAAATAAAATATTTGAGTTAGAGAATTCTGGAACCACTTTACTTGGATTTCAAACTCAGGGCTACCATTTACTAGCTGTACCACTTGAGCATGTTATGTCACTTCTCTGACAAAATGATGAAGATGGTAGCATTCACTCACAGGGTCAGTGTGAGGAGTAAACAAGTTACTCCATTCAGAACACTTAGAACCTGGCACATGGCAAGTATTTGAGTAGTGTTAATGAATCTTCTTCCACCTCTTGCCATTGTTGCTCTCTCTGAATTCCAGTGAGAGTTTCTGGGAACCAGACTTTGACTGGTCCAACTTATGTTGGCCTGTATATTTGGTATAATTGGTCCAATCGGCTGTGCAAAAGCCTGTGCTGGGGTGCCACCTATGAGGATGGGAAGGGGCAAGGAAGACAGGTGGACCTCTGGAAAACAGGAGTGTCTTGATGGGCATTCTAAAGGTTTCTCTCAAATCTAGGGTGACCACCAATCCCCATTTGCCTGGAACTGAGTGGTTTTCTGGGAAATGAGACTTTCAGTGCTAAAATTACAAAGGTCCTAAGCAGACCAGGAAGGTTGGTCATCCTATAAGTCAGAACTGATTTCAGTGACTCTCAGGTGGGGGCAATGTACCCAGCATGATATGTGTTGAGACCCTCTTCTGAAATCTTTGGAGATGCTCTTCTGAAAAGATAGATGAGGCAGTTTTGGAAATATTTTGTGATTTGTCTGGATTGCTCCCAAAGTTTGCTTTCATCATCCCTCTGCCTTCCCACTTTCCAGCCCTGCCCCTTGCTGGCCACTGATGTCCCTTAGATTTTCCAATGCTCCCAGTTTCTTAGCTGTTGCTCAATATCATGGCCATTACTCAGAAGGTGTTTCCTACATCCCAAGCCTCTCCTTCCTCTGACCTGCCATGGCAAATGAAACTCGATTATTTCCTCCTTTGGTTTAATGCACTCAGACTGAATTAAAATTCAAGTGTTTTATGGAAGACAGAGTCCATTAAGCTGTTATGGCTCATTAGAGTCTTAGCCTGGATAACTTCATTGGATTAGTCAGTCCCTGAAGCAGTACCCCAGCCTGGGACACAGAAACTTATGCTTGGAAGAGAGAAGGGAAGACTACAGTGTGAGGCTGCACCAGGTAGAAAAGGACCCTGGCCATGCTGAGGCAAGAATGAGCCCCAGGGGTGTGGAGGCAAGTTACTTTCTTCTCAAGTCAGCGTCCAGTCTGTGCTGAATTGGAGGTGCTTGCTTTTCCACTACCCATGGGAAACTGGCTCAGAATTGTGAGCAACTTTTCAAAGAGCTAGAAAGAAGATGATAAGGCCGAGAACAGTCTAGGTCCAGAGCTTGGTGTGGATTTTCTGAATGAGTCTCTAAGAAAAACTGGCTTTCAGAACCTTATTCAGAACCTTATTCTTTTCTGAGCCTCATTCCTTTTTTTCAATGTCCATACATGGTGGGTGGGGGGCACTGGGACATTAAGAGGGGAATTATGTGATACATTCGCTCACCTACTGTTGGAGCTGAATTTAAGCAAACTGACACTTTGAAAATAAGCTTATAAGCTTATTAAATAAGCTTATTAAATAAGAAAAAAGATAGAGGACTCAAATTACTAAACTCAGAAATGAAAATGGGACTACTATTGCCAATTCTATAGATATAAAAAGGATTGTGAGAGTGTGTTATGAACAATGGTAAGCCAAAATATTGGATCACCTAGATGAAATAGACAGATTCCTAGAAACACAGAACCTACCTAGATGGAATCATGAAGAAACAGAATATCTGAATAAACCTATAACTCATAAGAACATTATATTAGTAATCAAAAGCTTCCTAGCAAAGAAAAGTCTTGGATCTGATGGCTTTATTGGCAAATTCTACCAAACATTTAAAGAATAAATAGTAGCAACACTTCTCCAATTTCTCAACAAATTGTAAAGGAGAAAACACTTCCTAACTTATTCTAGGCCAGAATTTTGCTGATGACAAAGTTGACAAAGACACCACGAGAAAGAAAACTACAGACCAATATCCCTATGAGCACTGATGCAAAAATCCTCAACAAAATACTAGCAAATTGAATTTAGTTGCATATTGAAAGGAATACACACCATGATTAAATGGGATTTATGCAAGGATGCTTTAGCGGATTAGCTTGATCAATATAATATGCTACATTAACAGAATGAAGCAAAGAGAAACACATGACCACCTCAACTGAATCAGAAAAAGCACTTGACGAAATCCAACATTCTTTCATGATAAAACACTCAAAAAACCAGGAATAGAAAGAAACTATCTGAACATAATAAAATCCATATATGAAAACCCCTTCGCTAACATCATATTCAATGGCGAAAGACAGAAAGCTTTTCCTCTAAGATCAGGAGTCAAGACAAGGAAGTCCACTATTACCACTTTTATTCAACATAGTACTGAAAGTTCTAGCCAGAGAAATTAGGCAAGAAGAAGAACTAAAGGACATCCACATGGAAAGGAAGAAATAAAATTATTTCTGTCTCCAGAGTATGTAATTAGGTAGTGGAAAACTCCAAAGACCTTACAAAAAACTATTAGAACAAACATACAAATCCAACAAAGTAAGAGGTACAAAATGAACATGCAAAAATCAGTGGCATTGTTATACACTGACATGAACAATTTTAAAAGAAAATTAAGTCAGTTCCATTTACAATAGCATCAAAAATAATAAAATACTCAAGGAAGTGAAAAACTTGTACAATATGCATCAGAAAATATTGCTGACAGAAATTAAAGAAGGCTTGAATAAATGGAAAAACATCATATGTTCATGGATTGGAAGACTTAATATTGCTAAGGTGTCAATACTTTCCAAAGTGATATATAGACTCAATGTAATCTCTATCAAATTCTCAATGATGTTTTTGGCGGAAATAAAAAAATGCATCTTAGAATTCAAATGGGGGGCATCTGGGTGGTTCAGTCATGTGAGCATCTGACTCTTTGATTTTGGCTCAGGTCATGATCCCAGGGTTGTGGGGTCAAGCCCTACATTGGTTCCATGCTGAGCATGGCGTCCACTTAAGATTCTCTCTCTCTCTCTCTCTCTCTCTCTCTCTCTTTTCTCTCTCTCTCCCTCTCTCTCTCTCTTTCCCTCTGCCCCTCTCCCCAGCTCATGGGCTCTCTTTCTAAAAAATTTTAAAAAAATTCCAGTGGCATCTCAGGGTACCATGAATAGTGAAAACAATCTTGAAAAAGAGGAACAAATTTGGAATACTCACACTTTTTGATTTCAAAACCTATTACAAAGCTACAATAATCAAAACTGTGCAGTACTGACATAAAAGACAGATATATACAGACCAATGGAATAGAATAGAGAGCCCAGAAATAAATCCTTGCATATGATCAAATGATTTTTGACAGTTTTTTCCTCCTTTGTTGTGTTAATATGGTGATTTATTTTTAAAAAAATTCTTAACGTTTATTTATTATTGAGAGAGAGAGACAGAGCATGAGCGTGGGAGGGGCAGAGAGAGAGGGAGACATAGAATCTGAAGCAGGCTCCAGTCTCCAAGCTGCCAGCACAGAGCCCAACGCGGGGCTCAAACTCATAAACCATGAGATCATGACCTGAGCCGAAGTTGGAAACTTAACCGACTGAGCCGCCCAGGAACCCCTATGGTGATTTATTTTTTAATGTTACCCCAAATTTGTATTCCTGTGCTAAACTGTACTTGTTTGTGGTTGTTAAAATATGTCTGTGAATTATGCTGACTTTGTGAAATGGGTTGGAAAGTATTTCTTCTCTTTTCTGAAATAGCTTTCTTTTGTAAGATTTGATAGAATTCACCAGGGAAGCCATCTAGGTCTGGAGATTTCTTTTTGGAAAGGTTTTTAATGACAAAACATTGTTAAAAACAGAAATAAATCTATTCAGATTTTCTTTTTTTTTTCTTTCTTAGTTGGTTATGATGGTTTGTATCTTTCTAGGAATTCGACACTTAATCTAAGTTGTCAAATTTATTGTCATGGAGGTTTTTTTAGTATTTCTTTTTTTTAAATATTTTGTTAAAGCTTATTTATTTATTTTTTGAGAGAGATAGAGAGTGAGCGTGGGAGGGGCAGAGAGAGAGGGGGAGACAGAGAATCCCAAGCAGACTCCACGATGTCAGTGCAGGGCCTGACGCAGAGCTTGGACTCACAAACTGTGAGATCGTGACCTGAGCTGAAACCAATAGTTGGACACTTAACCTGAGTCATCCAGGTGCCACTATAGTATTTCTTTACTATCCTTTCTGTGTCTGTAGCATCAGTAGTGGTATCTACTCTTCTATTACTGATGTCCATATATTGTGTTTTCTTTCCTTTCTTCATCTTGATTAGCCTAGCCAAGGGCTTACTGATTTTCTTAATCTTTTCAAAGAATCAACTTATAGTTGTATTTATTTTCTCTTTTGGTTGTTCATTTTTCTGTTCCTATTGGTTTTATGTTTACATTTGTTATTTTGTTGTGTCCACTTATTCTGAGTTTAATTTATACTTCCTTTTTAGTTTTAAGAGTGGAATCTTAGCTCCTTGATTTTAAGTATTTTTTCTTTTCTAGGATAAGGTCATAAGCTGTGTTCCATAAATATTGATATTTCATATTTTTATTATTAATTGGCTTATTTAATTAGAGATTTTCCAGAAAATATAAAAAATAAAAAAAAATAAAATTCAAATGGAACCTCAAGGTACCATGAATAGCCAAAACAATCTTGGAAAAGAGGAACAAAATTTCTGTCAGCATACATACTTTGTATGATTTCGATCTTTTTGAAATCTCTTGGGACATATGGTCTATTCTGGCAGAAGTTCCAAGTATACTTGACAATGTAGTGTGTTGGTTGTAGTGTTCAATAAATGTCAACTAGGTAAGAAAGTCATTCTCAGCAGGGGACATTTGGTGATGTCAGGAGACATTTTTGGTGTCATACCTGAGAAAGAGTCCTGCTGGTATTTAGTGGGTAGAAGCCAGGAATGTTACTAAACGTCCTACCATGTACAGGACAGTCCCCACAACAAAGAATTACCTGGTCCACAATGTTAATAGTGCTGAGGTTGAGAATCTCTGGGTTACATTGTTGAAGTACTGTTTAAATCTCTACATGCTTTTTTTTGCTATTTTGTCTAATAATAGTTTTATCAATTGTGAGAAGTGTTAAGATCTACAACTACCATTGTAGATTCGTCTATTTCTCCATTTATTCTGTCCATTTTTGCGTCCTGTATTTTGATGCTCTGTTACTAAGTGTAGACAAGTTTATGATTATTATGCTTTCTTGATAAGTTGTCTCTTTTATTATTATGAATAATCTTTATTTCTGGTAATTCTTATACCCAACGGAAAGATATAAAAATAACCCTATATAAACATGTAAGTATTTAATAAGTGAGGTGAGATTGTACCTTGAAGCAGAATAGGGAGATGGAGAGGTAGGGAAAGGAAGGCATCAATTCAGGGTGTTCTCAGGTATGGAAGCATCTGGGCAGATACAGCCTGCTCTGTTTCTAGCCTGTCGTACCATCCAAATACCCCGTCGTCATAATTTGTGTGGCTTAGGAAGCCTTCATGGGTGATAGGCAGAGACCACGCCTTTCTTCTTATTTACACTTGTTTTGGCTATGTTGTTCCCTTACTTTTCCGTGTGAATTTTAGGGCTTTTTGTGTCAGATTCCATGACTCGCTCCACTAGTTTAAACGAGGCAAAACTTTCACATTTTTTATGTATAGATAAGAAATTCTGTGGACTTAAAGATTTTATTTAAAAAAATTATGTAAGCAAAGGAAGGAGAAAGTAGAAAAATGGTCATTTTCTGCCTTAATTAAAAAAAACCCAAATATTTATCTTTTAGAAATAAAAATTTTGAATATTTAAATATTATTACAAGGGAAAATAAATTATTAAAAAAGACAAGGGATCATAATCACATATTTGGGAGGCAAAGTTAGTTTCATAGACCATAGTGATAATTTCTGAAGTCCAGTTATACTATGCTAAAAAGAAGAAAAAGTAAGGGTATTTAATGACACTTTTCTGCACCTGTTGGGAAAGAGGCAAAATTTGCTTCTTATCTCATTGAGATTTTTTTTACCAGCATTTTATAAGATGCCATCATTCTAAGGCTAAGTACTGGAACTCTTTGTTTAGCACAGAGGAGGGAAAGAGAGGACAGGGGCCCGCAACTTGCAAAATGGAAAAGAAATGTGAAAGGACAGGATAATTAAATAAATGACATTACACCGCACATCTATAATCATTTGGAATTTTAGCTGGGACTGCAGGGAAGTGATAGACTAATTTAGAGATTTACCATCTTTTTGATTTTGAGTCTTGCCATACACGAATGTCCTTTCTCTCTCCATTCATTTAAATCTTTCCCTTTTAATAAAGTTTTTGAAATTCTTACCGGTAAAGGCCTTGCACATGTTTTGTTAGATGAACTCCCAGGTACCTGACTGTTGTGTTGCTAAGGTGAAATCTGTCCTTTTAAGGATTTGGTGTTGTAATGCATCGATGCTGTTGGGGAGGGTTGCTCTGGCAACCTGCTGAGTGCTGTCATTTGTTATATATTCTTTCTGTCGATCCCTGAGACGTTTGCAAATCATCATTGGCAATGGTGATTTTTTAAAAACTTCTTTTGTAATCCTTACATTTATCCTTATGTTATTTCGATAGTCAGGAACTCCAGGACGAGGGTAAATGGAAGCGATGGTGGCCTTGAGCCCACAGATAGGATAGCCAGCCACCCTGGTCTTGTTCTAGGTTTCCAAAGGGATGACCCCCCTGCTGCACTATTGACAACATTCGCTGCAGTAGGTTTTTGAAACGCACTTTTTCATGTCAAAGAAGTTTGTTTTTATTTCTAGTTTCCTATACATTTTTTTCTTAAATCACAAGAGTGTCAAATTTTATAAAATGATTCTTCTGTACTTACTGATATTATTTTGCTGCTTTTCTCCTTTATCATGTATGTGCACACACGTGTGTGTCTGAATTTGAATATATATAATATTTATTCCTGGATCCGTTTTTTTTTGTATTTTTCTCTGTATATTCAAAGGTAAGATTGGCTATAATTTTCCTTCCTTATACTGTTATTTTCCTATCTTGTATTGAAGATTTTACTAGTCTGTAAAATGAATTGGACAGAACTCACTAGTAAAAACTTTCTGAACTTAGTTTAGTTTGTGAATTAAATTTTAAACACAAATTCAACATCTATTTAAAAAATGTTTTATTTATTTTTTGAGAGAGAGAGCATGAGTACGTGAAGGGCAGAGAGAGAGAGGGGGACAGGGGATCCGAAGCAGGCTCTGCGCTGACAGGGTGACAGCAGTGAGCCAGATGCTGGGCTCAAACTCACGAACTCAAACTCCTGATGCTGTAATCAAACTCAAACTCATGATATCAAGAGCTGAGATGAAGTTGGACGCTCAACTGACTGAGCCACCCAGGCACCCCACAAATTCAATGTCTTTAACAATGAGAAACTCATTCATTTTTTTTAATTGAAATGTATTTGACACATAATAGTGTGTAAATCTAAGGTGTACAACATGTTGAATTAATATATTGGTATAATATGATAGCCATTATAGTGATGACAGACCCCTCTGTCATGGCACATAACTATTGTTTCTTTTTTGTGGTGGGAATAATGAAGATCTATTTTCTTAACAAGTTTGATGATTATAATACAATATTGTTGTCTATGTTCACTATACTATGTATTAGATCTCTCTCAGACTTAGCTCACTTAGTAGACTGTCCTCAAGGTCCATCCATGTTGCAAATGGTGGGACTTCCTTTTTCCTTGTGGTGGAATAATATTCCAGTGTGTGTGTGTACCATATCTTCCTTATCTATTCATTCACAGCCACTTAGGTTGTTTCCATATCTTGGCTATGGTGATTAATGCTGCAGTGAATGTGGGTGTGCACTTATCTCTTTGATATCCTATTTTCGTGTCCTTTGGGTATATACCCAGAAGTAGGATTGCTAGAACACGTTCAAGGTTTTAATTTTCTTCTTGAGCCACGTTTGGTGATTTATATTATTTCTGGAGAACTGCCCCCTACACCTAAATTTCAAATTTTTGATATAAAATTGCATGTAATCTCTTAGGATTTAAAGATTGTTTTTATCATACTTGTAATTAGGTCCCTTCCCCCTTTCCAACCCAGTATTGTTTATTCTGCACTTGCTCTTTTTCTCCCTTAGTCGTTCTTGTCAGGGATTTTTCTATTTTTTTTTTTTTCAGTCTCTTCAATGATCAGGTTTTGAAAAGAATATGTATTCTGTAATTTCTGAGTAACAGGATTTATATGACTATATTCACTAAGTTAAAATCGTTATTATATTGTTAATGATTTCATATCCTTCCTTTCTCTCCCCGCATTAGCTTGACTTACCCAAGGTAGGTAGCCTCCCATTAGGACTGTGACTCTTCATTTTGTTATCGTAATTCTGCCAACTTTTGCTTTGTATGATTTAGCTATGTTGTTAAGTAAAGTTGTTATCTCCTAGGGCGAAATATTTTGAAATGACCTTCCAAATCTATTCTTCACTGACTGTGAAGGCTGTAAGAAACAGAATCAAAGAGTGGAGGAGGTCTGTCTTCTGTCACTGGGTGCACAGACGTGGCGGGCGGGAGAGCGGACTGCCCTTTCCGCAGCAGTGGGAGCACGGGAGCAGACTGTCTGTTACAGCCTTCACGTGCAGGCTGCATGCACCGCCTATGAAATGTTGGTGTATGAGGCTTTCAGTAATGACTGGAAAAAGGATAAACAGACTGGAGGGAGCCAGGCTGCAAGCAGATGTGAGGGACTGTGTTGTACTGAGAGAACGTTCTCTGCTTGCAGCCTGAAGGGTAAATTGGCTAAGTGTCCTGTGAGTTGGAGCGTTGCAAGGTTGAAAGCTTCAAACAGACATGGCTGTGAGTGGCAGCCTTAGCAGACCGTGGACCGTGGGCCCCAGACTTTCTCCCACAGCTCAGATTCTGAGCACTCAGTCAAAGCAGATTAGAGGCAGCTCCCTCTGAGAGCTGTCTGTTGGGTGGCTTCAAAGGTAAGAGGATGTGAACGCGCTGCTGTTCATCTTCCCTGACATCCATTCTACCCTTTCTCTTTTGTAACAGAGGAGTTTGCCCAGTTATAAACTAAATTTTAGGCACCAGGAGGTGCCCAGTTATAAACTAAATTTCTCAATTTTCCTTGCTCACTGTGTGACATCTTGGGAAAGTTCTGGATGATGAGACATACAAGGACATTTTGTTGTCCTTTCAAGAAATCTCTCTATAAGTGTGGGGAAAGTTCTGGATGATGAGACGTACAGGGACGTTTTGCGGTCCTCTCAGGAAATCTCTAAAAGTGTGGCCATGCTTGTTTTCTTCCCTTTGCTCTGTCTTGCTTTTGGGAACACATATGTGATGGCTGAAGCTCTAGCTGCTAGCTGCGGTTGCTTGGCAGTATCTTGATCTCTCTTGCCCTTTAAAAAACAGCTGTATCGGGATGAAATTTGCATTCTGTAAAGTTCGCTCATTTAAAATGTCTATTTCCTCGGCCTTTATGTATTTATAGTTGTGCAACCATCAATGCAATCGAATTTTACAATGTTTCTATCAACTCCCAAAGAAACCCCATACCCATTAGCTGTCACTCCTTGTTTTCCGTTCTCCTAGTTCCTGGCAATCATTCACTGCCTATTAGGGACATTTCATGTAAATGGAATCACATGTGCGATCTTTGTGACTGGTTTGTTTCACTTAACATAATGTTTACAAAGTTTATCCATGTTGTAGCATGTGTCAGTACTTCATTCCTTTTTTTTTTTAAAGTTTATTTATTTTAGAGAGAGAACATGAGTCAGGGAGGGCCAGAGGGAGAGGGAGAGAGAGAGAATCTCAAGTAGGCTCCGCTAAGGAATGCCAAGGGCTGCTGGCAACTGCTAGAAGCTAGGACAAGGCAAAGAAGGATTCCTCCCTAGAGCCTTAGAGGGAACATGGCCCTGTTGACACCTTGACTTTCGACCTCCAGAACTGTGAGAAGAATGGGTTTCTGTTATATTCAACAACCCAGTTTGTACTAATTTGTCTAGCAGCCCTAGGAAATGAGTGCGCTGAGTATACAAGTCCATGTCAACAGCTATTTTGTTCTGAACCTAAGAAGAATGTTATTCTAGTCTTTCTGATTGCCTTTGTTTGAAGTTCACTGTTGATCTGTTGTTCCTTTGTAACCAATCTCTCTTTTCTTCTTCATTCGTTTTAAGGTCTTCTTTGTCTCCAGCTACCTGCACTTTTACTATGAAATGCCTGGGTTTGGATTTTGTTACATTTATTTTGTTTGGGATTTATTTGACTGCTGAATCTGAGGATGTGTGCCTTTCATCAATTCTGGAAAAAAACTCTATGCTATTATCTTTTTGAATATCCTTTCTTAAACTTTTTCTCTATTGTCTCACTCTGGAAACGGGATTATGTGTAAGCCAGTCCCTTCCACACTAATCTCAATCTTAACCTCTGTTCTCTGATTGACCTTGACTTGGGCTTTCAGAATTGTGTTCTAATTTATTTATTTATTTATTTATTTTTCAAATCTTTCTTCTAGTGTATCAATTTTCCAGTTGTGTATGATATGCTGTTGAACCCATCCAGTGAGTGTTTTGTTTTTTATGGCACAATATAAAAGTTTAAATGTGTTTACATTTTATATTGTTTAATAATAATAAACACAGAAAAGTCTGTAAAACACAAACATAACAGCTTAGTTAACTGTGGCAAACACCTGTGTAATTGCACCAAGGGAGAAAATAAAGCTTTGCCAGGCTCTGGCAGTCAGCAGCCACAATATCCCTCACCCATTTCCCTCTCCCCTCCCCTGTGGTAACCATCAATTTGTTCTCTATGGTTAAGGGTCTCTTTCTTGGTTTTTGCAAAGACATGGGTAGATCTAGGGAGCGTAATGCTAAATGAAATAAGCCAGTTAGAGAAAGACCAATACCATATGGTTTGGGGTAATTCTTTACATTTGCTAAGTAACAGGCTTTTTGTCATTCATCACTTTCACTGAGTGGCTTGCTTTTGACACTATTATACTGTCTTTTTATAAAAGAATGTTTTTAATTTAAAATTTTTTTTTCAACGTTTTTTATTTATTTTTGGGACAGAGAGAGACAGAGCATGAACTGGAGAGGGGCAGAGAGAGAGGGAGACACAGAATCGGAAACAGGCTCCAGGCTCCGAGCCATCAGCCCAGAGCCTGACGCGGGGCTCGAACTCACGGAACGCGAGATCGTGACCTGGCTGAAGTCGGACGCTTAACCGACTGCGCCACCCAGGAGCCCCAAGAATGTTTTTAATTTTAATGTAAACTTATGAATCTTTCTACTGTCTAAGGCTTACTGTGTCCTATTTAAGATGTCTTTCTCTGCCTTGAAGTCATGGAAGATATTGTCCTGGATTTTCTTCTCAAATATATATTGTTTCACTTTTCACTTTATATCTATGATCTACCTGATTTTTGGGAATGGGCTATGTAAAGATCCAAGTTTATTTTTTTCATATGGATTTCCAATTGTCCTAGCACCATTTGATGCAAAGCCAACCTGTCTTTAATGCTCTGCAGTATCACATTTGTGATAAATCAAGTGTTTATATATTTATGGATTTTTTCTTGGAATTTCTAATATTTTCCATTGGCCTATTAGTCTGTCCTTGTGCCATACTATGCTTTCTTAATTCCCATGTGATGGCTGATTTAACTTGGCTGAGTCATGGTGCCCAAATATTTGCTCAAACATTATTCTGGGTGTTTCTATGAAGATGCTTTTGGGATGAGATTGACATTTAAATTGAGGGACTTTGAATAAAGCAGATTGCCCTCCATAATGTGGGTGAATCTTATCCAATAAGTTAAGGTTTTAATAGAGCAAAGACTGGCCTTCTCTAAGCAAGAAGGAATTCTGCCGTCAGACTTTTTAAAAAAAACTTTAGCTCCAGTATAATTAAAATACAGTGTTATATTAGTTTCAGGTGTACAATATAGTGATTCAACACTTTCATACATCATGACAACAAACCATCTTTGGATTCAAACTACAACTCTTCTCTGGGTCTCCAGTCTGCCAGTTTACCCTGTAGATTGAGGACTTACCAAATTCATAATCATGTGGGGCAATTCCTTAAAACAAGTCTGTACAAGTACACATCCTGTTGATTCTGTCTTAAGAAATCTGACTAATACACCATCATATAATGTTTTGATAACCAGTAGAGGAAGTTGACCCACTTTTTAAATTCTTTTTTTTTTTAAATTGACGTGTAATTAACATATGGTGTTATATTAGTTTCAGGTGTAAAATTTAATGAATCCACAGTTCTACACATTTCTCAGAGCTCACCAAAATAAGTGTACTCTTAATCCCTTTAATCCCCTTTACCTATTTATCCATCCCCCCACCCACCTGTCCTCTGGCAACCACCAGTTTGTTCTCTGTATTTAAGAGTCTGTTTTTTGTTTGTCTCTTTTTGCTTTGTTCATTTGTTTTTTAAATTCCACACGTAAGTGAAATTACATGGTGTTTGTCTTCCTCTGACTTATTTCACTTAGCATAATACCCTCTAGACCCATCCATGTTGCTACAAATGGCAACATCTCATTTCTTTGTCTGAGTCATGTTCGGTTGTAAACTTTTATTTATTATTTTCTTTTAAAGGATGCCCTGGTTAATCTGGGTCCTTTGAATTTCCATAAATGTAGGCCTTCTTCATTTTTCCTCAACAGTGCTTTGTTTTTCACCAGAAGTAAGAGGTCTTGCACACCTTTCCTCCCTAAGGGCATCCCCAGGCACTTGACGTGTCCTTTGAGGTCTCAGTACCAGACAGTGGGTTCCCTGAGGGTGTAGATGCTGACTTCCCCCCTCTGCATCCCTGGCACCTAACACAGGCTGGCCTGGAGTAGCTGTGTAACAAATATTTCTTGCATAATTTAATACATTTTATTATTCACACAAAGGGTGACTTTTTTTAGCGGTCTGCCAAAAGATTAATAATGTAGCAGTGAGTAATCAAACACTTATTGGACACCATATCAGGCCACGGTGCATAGAAAGCACATCCCTTTTGTTTTGTTATGTAACTGTCTCCAGCACCAGCACCAGCTGAGAGAGCATCTCTAGGGTCTCCCCAGCACCGGGCATCTCTCTGTTCCCAGCATAAGGAGCATGATGTAATAGGGCTGGCGCACAATGTGCAGTTTGGGTCTGTTTCTCCTCCCAGGGGAGAAGATTTCTGGTAGAAGGCAAGATAGTTGGCCCTGAGTCTCCCCTACCAAAGCTGTAGCTCAGAAGTCCTATGGCTCCAGCACCACCAGGTCCCAGCTTTTCCCTCAAAGGAGGCCTGCCCACCACACCCCACCATTTCCCTCTGGCCTCCCTCTTGTTCTCTTTTTGCACAAAACTCAATTTGCATCTTGATGGAGATGAATAATTAGAACCCTCTAGCGTGAATAATTCTAGGCAAATTAATTTTCATGCCAATCAGGGAAAATTAATTGGCTTCATGATGTGTCAAATTTTCCAGGTGGGGCTCCCCAGGCTTGGCTCCCACCTCTTCTGAGCCTGGAGCCTCGGGCTCTTTCTTCCCCAGCACTTTGGAGAAGATTGCTTGTTTGTTTTATTATTTATTTATTTTCAATGCCTCCACAGACCACAATGCTACCCCTCCTTGCAGCTAAATGACCCATTTAACAATCATGATAAAAACCCCCTTAGGGACACTACTGACGAGTCAAACCCACCTGGTCCTCTACAGCCCAATTTCTTTTCTTACCTTATTTGCTTTTGTGGAATACAAAAACCATAAGTAGAAGTACATAAAAATATAAATATGCAGGCAAATGAGTTATTACAAAACAAGCACTCTTGGATATCTTCTCCCATTTTGTGGCTTTCTTTCATCCTTTCTCTTTCTTTGCAATGTCTTTTGATGAAAGAAGTTCTTAACTCTAATACAGTCAAATATATCAATCTTTCCCTTTATGCCCTGATTAAAAATTTATTCTAAAATGAAGTGTTTATATTGTATTTTTATGAGAAAATTGTAGTTCTTTCCCATTTTTTTTTTGCAAAATGAAATAGCTTTATTTTTTTCTGATAGTGAAAATAATAGACGACCCGAGTATTCGCTTTGCGCACACTCACACACACACTCACAAGAGCTATTTAAGAGCAGGTTGCAAATATCATGACACTTGAAATTATTTCAGATGAAAGGCAACAATACCTTCGTCATTCTTGAGAAAAAATAAATATCTAATGCTGCCAGATATCCAGTACTTATTTATATTTTCCTAATTATCCCCCAAATGCCTTTGATATATGTAAAAGGATTACTTTGCCTCTTCTTGAATTTCATATAAATGGGATTATACTTTATATACTCTTTTGTGTTTGCTTTCACTAATCATTATATGTGAATAATTCACTTGTGTGTGGCTGTAGTTTATTTTTGTTCATTGCCAAGAAGTATTTCATTGTATGAACACACTATAAATTATATGTCCAGTCTACTGCTGGTGGATAATTGAGGTGGCTTCCATTTGTTCGTAAAGCCACAAAGAAGATTCTATTACTATCTTTTAAAATCATTGTCCATTAACATTTTCAGGACTTTGGAGCTTAGAAAAACACAATCAATAAACTTAATTTGTGTTTTTCTACACTTCCAGCAGTTAAAAATTAAGAACATATGTTGAGAATCATTTGTAAGTGCCTACTACAATAAATGGAAGGACCAAAAAATTAAAACTTAACTTCTAAGAGCTATCATATATACAAACTTCTGTACAGAATGACAACTGTACAGGTTAACTTTGTATAACCTAATATTTTTATCCTATAATGTACAGTTTTTTATCTGCTATAACTATTACACTCTTCTAGTAGACTCAAAAGTTATTCATTAACAACAAAAATAAAATGCCATTACAAATTCTATTATATTCTTATTAGTGAACACACTCAAGAGTGGAATTGCCAAGTGATAGCATATATGTGGTTGTCTAATTGTATTGCCACCAGCAATGTATGGGAGTTTCAGTAACACATCTCCTTGCCAGTATATTGAATTTTAGCTTTTCTAGGAATATAGTGGTATCTTGTGATAGTTCTTCTGAGGAGTAAAGATGTTGACACCTTTTCATATACCTATTGGTCATTCAGATATATTTTTTTAGAAAGTACAAGTCTTTCGCTTATGTTTCTATGAGGCTGACTGTCTTAAAAAATAATGCATTTGGGGCACCTGGGTGGCTTAGTGGTTAAGCGTCCGATGCTTGATTTCAGGTCAGGTCATGATCTCACTGTTCTGGAGTCTGAGCCCCCGTCAGTGCAGAGCCTGCTTGGGATTCTTGCTCTCTGCTCCTCCCTTGCTCACGCGTGTAAGTGTGCACATTCTTCCTCACTTTCTCTCAAAATAAAAAAATAAACTTAAAAAAACCCTGTTCATTTGTAAGAGTTCTTTCCATATTCTGGATACAAGTCTTATGCTGAATTTATGTAATACAAATATCTTCTCATCTGTGGTTCATATTCCTACTGTTTTAACGATGTCTTCTAGTGAACAGAAGCTCTTAATTTTAATCAATTTTAACTTTCATTTTTTAACGTGCTCTGTTTAAGAAATCTTTGCCTACCCTAAGTTTGTGAAGATATTCTCCTATATTTTTCTTTAGAATCCTTAGTGTTTTACCTTTCACATTTAGGTCTATTATCTTTCACAAATTCCTTTTTGTAGGGAAAAGAGTTGAAGTTTATTTTTTCCCATATGAGTATCAAATTGTTCCAGTATCATATATTGAAAAGACCATTCTTTCCCCCACTGAATGGTAGCTGCCTGTGCCATAAATAAAGTGACTATGTAAGTGTGGGTCTTTTTCTGGGATTAAAAAAATTCTGTTCTATTGGTTTATATCCTCACCCCATGCCACTGCTACACAGTCTTTACTGTGGTTTTATATACATCTTGAAATTTGGTAGTCTCTTCACTTTGTTCTTTTTTTTTTTAACTGAAGTATAGTTGACATACAATGTTATATTAGTTTCAGGCATACAACATAGTGATGTGACAAGTTTATACATGATGCAGTCCTCACCATGATAAGTGTAGTTGTGATCTGTCACCATACAACATCGTTACTGTAATACTGACTATATTTTCTATGCCGTACTTTTCATCCCTGTGATTTATTTATTTTATAACCGGAAGTTTGTACCTCTTAATCCTCCTCAACTACTTTGCCCCATCCACAACTCCCTTTCTCTCTCAAAGCCACCAGATTGTTCCCTGTATTTGAGTGTATTTCTTTCTTTTTGTTTGTTTGTTTGCTCTGTTTTTTCAGATTTCCTACTTCAGAATTGTCATTGACCCCAGGTTGGGTCTGAACAAACAAACCTTAATAAAATAACACTTATTTTCTATTAGTTTTCCCCATATGCTCACCTTTCTATAAAATACTGCCTTTAGAAGTTCAAATTCCTTTTCCTTTGTCTTAGACTTCTTCACAAATTTATTACTCTTTTTAGATGGTATATAAGTCCCAAATTCTAACTACCTATTTGAATTAGTCATCACTTAGTTCTCCTGCATGAATGCACACTACACACATAAATAAACTGCATTTTTTCTCTTATTAATTTGTCTTTTATTAGTTTGATTCTTGGACCCCAGCTGAACCTAAGACAGTAGAGGAGCTTTTTCCTTCCCTACAAAAATTAATGAGGCAGTGGGAGCAAGACAAGCCTTTGCTCTCATCTGGTGTCAAAAAAGTAGAACAAGACGGTAACAATGGGGCGCGTCTGTGCTCAGCTTCCCTGTCTCTTCCCAGGTGTCAGCAGGCTCAGCGATCCTTCTGATGGCATCCTGCAGCAGTAAAGCATGTGAGTCAGCACTTCTCCCCCTTTCCGGTGGCTGTGGTGCCCAGCAGGGAGCTGATCTTACATCCCCACATGGAAGCAAGGAGTCTGTACTGGGAGCACCCCATTTTCCCAGGAAAGTGTTAGTGGGGGTTGAGGGGGGAGTTAAACTGCCACCCTACTCACCTGCAAAGGTGCAGTGTGAGTCACTGTCCTGCTTTTCCAAAAGTGCTGTCAGCAAGCCCAGGGGGAAGCCGAGCATACACAACCACTGGCTCTTAGGCTATATTTCAACAGGGAGATTGTCTGCCTAACAAAGGGAAGATTAAATAAGATCCAGAATCTCATACTATAATTTCAAAAATGCCCAGATCACAATTGAAAATCATACCAAAAAACAAGAAAATCACAACAGGAATGAGAATAAATAATGAAAAGATGGTAGCACTGAGATGGATCAGGTCGGGTCCATCTGACATGGATTTTAGGGTAGCCATCGTGAAATACTTCAACAAACAAGCATGGTTTCCCTGGAAATGAAAGAATAGAAAATATCAGTAAGGAGAAAGAAGTTACAGAAAAAAGAATCAAATGGAAATTATAGGACTCAATAAAAATAACTAAAATAGAAAACTCTCTACATGGGATCAGTAGTGGAGTGGGAATGGCAGAGGACAGAACCAGAAAACTTGGGGAAATAGAAGACTTGAACAATATTAAGCCAAGACCTAATAGATATGTATAGAACTTTCCACCCAACAGCAAAATAAACATTTCCTTGAGCACCCATGGATTATTTATCAAGATAGATTATATCCTGGGTTATAAAACAATCTCCAAAAATTTAAGAGTTGGAATCATAATTTTTTTTTTCTGACCATAATGGAATCACACTAGAAATCAATAATACAAAGACCACAGAAAAAATTTTAGACACTTGGAAATTAAAACCACTCTTCTAAATAAAACATGAGTCAAAAGATAAGTCCAAATAAATAAATATAAAAGACAAAATGAAATGAAAATATAAGATATTAACATATGTGGGACATAGCTAAGGCAATTCTGAGAGGAAAATTTATAGCTTACTGTATGTAAATGCTTTCCTAAGAAAAGAGAAACAGTTTTAAATCAATAATTTAAGTACCTACCTGAAGAAAATAGAAAAAGAAGAGCAAAATAAATGTCAAGTAAGCAGTAGGAAGGAAATAATAAATATAAAGGCAGAAAAACAAACCAGGAAACCAGTAGAGAAAATCAATGAAACAGCAAAAGCTGTTTGAAAAAAATTAATAGAATTGATAAACCTTTAGTAAGACAGATTAAAAATAAAATTAACAGAGTGAAGACACAAGTAATCAATATCAGGAATGAAATGGGATATAAATACAGAGTCTATAGCCAATAAAAGGATAATAAGGCAAGCACTATGAACATCTTTACACTCATAAATTCAACAGTTTAGAACAAATGGACCAATTCTTAAAAAACTGCAAGCTACCAAAACTCAATCAAGATGAAACAATTCAATGAAATTGAATTTGTAATTAAAAAGTCAGATATTTTCAAGTCTAAGTGGTTTTGCCAGTGAATTCTACTGAACATTTAGAGAAAAATTGATGCCAATTTTACAGAATCTCTACTAGAGAAAAGAAAAAACATTCCCAACTTATTTTATGAGGCCAGTATTATCCTAATATGAAATCAGACAAAGACACTGCAAAAATAACAACAAAGGACCAAAAACAAAACAAAACAAAACAACAACAACAACAACAAAAACCCTACAGACCAATATTTTTCATTAGGTTACATGCAAAAATGCTGTCAAAGTATTAGCAAACTAAATTCAACAATGTGCAAAATTGTCATACACCATGACCAAATGGAGTTTATTTTGGGTGGGCGAGGCTGGTTCATCATTTTAAAATCAATGTAATCTATCATATTAACAAGCTAATATGCAGAAAAAGCATTTAACAAAGCCCAACACCATTTATTAAAAAAACTCTCAGCAAATTAGGAATAGAGGGGAAACTATCTCAACTTGATAAAGAGCATCTAAAAATAAAAAACTCTATAGCTAACATCAAGTGATGTTTCATGGTGAAAGACTGAGTGCTTTCCCCTAAGACTGGGAACAAGGCAAGGATGTCAGCTCTCACTACTCTTACTCAATACTCTTACTCTACTCTTACTGGAAGTTATAGCCACTGTAATAAGTCAAGAAAAAGAAAATACATACAGATTGTGAAAGAAGAAATAAAACTGTCTAGATTTGCAGATGTCATGATATTTATATAGAAAATCCCAAGGAATATATGAAAAAAATTAAAATCCTCCTAGAACTAACAAGTGAGTTCAGCAAGGTCACAGGATACATCAACATGAATATCAGTTGCATTTCTATGTATTAATACTACAAAGCTGAAATTAAAAATACAGTGCCACTTATAATCAATCAAAGAAAATGAAAAATTTATGTGTAAACTTTAAATATGTATAGTATCTATGTACTGAAAATTGCAAAATCCTGATGAAAATAATATAAGATTTAAATGAATGGACAAATACACCATGTTCATGGATTGGGAAATTCAATATAGTAAAGAAACCAACGCTCCTCAATTTGATATGCAGGCTTAATGCAATTTATATCAAAACCCCAGCAAGACTTTTTTTTTTTATATAGACATGGACAAGATTGTTCTAAAATTTATATAGAAATTTAAAAGAACTAGAATAGCTAAAATAATATATATATGTTTTTATTAGAGAGAGAGAGGGAGAGAGCAAGGGAGGGACAGAGAGAGAGAGAGAGAGAGAGAGAGAGAGAGAGAGAATCTTAAACAGGCTGCACACTCAGTACAGAGCCTGACGTGGGGCTCATACCATGACCAGGGGATCATGACCTGAAGCAAAATAGCCGCTCAATCAACTGAGCCACCCAGGCACCCTGATAGCTAAAATAATCTTAAAAAGAATTACAAAGTAGGGTTAATCATTTTACCCCAAATACTTATATATTTAGTATGTAGTTATAGTAATCAACATTGTGATATTGGTGGAGGGATAGACACATAGATCAATGCAGCATATTAGAGGACCCCTATATAGACATGCACAAATATCCTCAACTCATTTTTGATAAAGACACAAAAACAATTCAATAGAGGCAGGACAGCCTTTTCAACAAACAGTGCTGGAAAAATTTGATATAGATAAGCAAAAAAAAGAACCTTCACCTAAACCTCACAACTTAAATGAAAAATTATACTTGTAAAGGATCATAGACTTGAATGTAAAATGTAAAATTATAAAACTTTTAGAAGGTAACACAGGACTTTCTTTTGTCTTTTTAATCTAAATTTAGATAAAAGTTTTTAGACCTGGCATCAAAAACACCAAAAACAGGGCACCAGGCTGGTTTAGTCAGTAGAATATGTGACTCTTGATCATAGGGTTGTGAGTTCAAGCCCCACATTGGGTGTAGAGATTACTTAAAAATAAAATCTTAAAAAAATTTTTTAAAAACACCAAAAAGGAAAAATTGATATATTGAACTTCATCAAAATAAAAAGTTTCCTCTGTGAAGGATCCTGTGAAAATGATAATGTGAAGAGAAAATATTTGCAAACCACATATATGACAAAGGACTAGTATCTAGAATGTATAATGGATTTTCAAAACTCAACAGTGAACAATATAGTTAGAAAATGGATAAATGCCATGAAAGAACAGACTTTTCACCAGTTAGATATGCAAATGGAAAGCTAGCATATGTAAAAATGTTCAAAATGCATTAGTCAGTGTAAATCATAACACAAAGAGGTTTATTACACACTTGTTGGAATGGCTAAAATTAAAAAAATAATGATAATATCAAATGCTGGCAAGGATGAAGGAAAATTAGATCACTCATACGTGCATATGGGAAGGTAAAATGGTATGGCCACTCTGAAAAATAGTCTGGCAGTGCCTTAAAACCTGATCATACATGCCATACAACCTAGTGTTGCACTCTGGTGTTTGTTTCAGAGAAATGAAAAATATTCACACAAAAACTACACAGATATTCATAGCAGCTTTAAAAGCCCCCAAATGGAAACAACAAAGATGTTGTTCAATGGGTGAATGGTCAAACAAACTGTGGTGCATCCATCCTGTGGAATGTTACTGTGCAATTAAAGGAATGAGCTATGATACATGCCACAACTTGGACGAACTCTCAGGGAGTCATGCCATGTGAAAAATAGTTTATCTCAAAGTGTTCGATATTGTATGACTGCATTTTTACAGTATTATAATGTCAGTATTATAGAAACTGAGAACAGATTAGTAGTTCCAAGGGATCAGAGAGGAAGGAGCTGGGGGTGGGTATAAAATGGTGACATGAAGAGTACTCGGTGTTGAAACTGTTCGGCATTTTGACTATATCTATGTCAATATCCAGTTGTGATTGTTTTGCAACATGCAACCATCAGGGGAAACTGGGCAATGGACACATGGGGTCTCTTTGTACTACGCCTTATCTGTGAACATTCACTGATTGCAAAGTTTGAATACAAATGTTGCAGTAACTTTGGAATCAGTCCATTGGCAGAAGCTGAAAGAATTTTGGGGAGTAAGATATAAAAAAAACAACTCTTAATTGCCTTGAACAAACTGATACTAAAAATATGGACATTAAAAGTTCTGCTAGTGAAAGCTCAGAAGGAAGTGAGCATTATAGAGATATCCTAAATTGCCTTAGAGAAAACCTAAATTAGCTGTGAACAGACTACTAATAGAAATCTGGAATTTGAGAACACTCTGGGTGAGGGATCAGAATTAAGTAAGGAATATATTATTGGAAATTGGAGGGAGAGTTAGCCTTCTTACAAAATCTTAACAAAATTGGGTCTGCAGTTATGTAGAAAGCAGAATCTATTGGAGGTGAATTTACCTATATGGCTAAGGAGATTTCAAAACAAAGTGCTGAAGGTACTCCCTGGTTTCTTCTTGTTGCTTATGGTAAAATGAAAGAGAAAGCAAAATTGAGGGAAGAACTGTAAACAAAAAGGAACCAGGACTGGATGATTTTGCAAATTCTCACCTTCTCCAGATGGCAAAAGATGTTAAGTCACAATGACTGTGTGCTGACAGAAAGGGCTGTGTGTGATTGAAAAGCCCTTTGCTGAAGCCCTGGGAAGATAAAGAGAGTCAGAGTATTCAGCCACACAGAATCTAAGGGGTTAAGGGAGCTCCTATAGGTCTTCTCAAGCCAGAGGGCTTCTGGGAAGCTTAGAAGGTTTGTCCGTCAGCCTTCTCATAGGAAGTCCAAGATAGAGAAGGGATTATTTTGAAATGATGTGTGAATGTGGCTTTTGTCTAAAACACACAACACTTTTTTGCAAACACATGCTGTCTTTCATAAGGATAACTCGGAAGGTGGAGCCAGGAGCTACAGAGGGTAATTCTCAGGCCAGGAAGCCTAATCAAGGACCTCTGGCTGGTGTTTGCCTGGCTTGATTACAAAACTGTTCTGGACTGGTGACTACTTTTTTTTTTCCACTTTTCCTTTGTTGAACCAGAATGTGCGTAACCATTACCGTACAGTTGTCCCACAATTGTATGATGGGAATGTTAGGGCAGATAACAGTTTCTAGTTTCACAGGCCCACAGATGGAGAATAAATATGCCTTGGAGCTGTACTGATGGATTTCACCTAGGAGCCTCATCCACACCTGACTAGATATTTTATATGATGAGATTTTGGCTTTTGAGCTGAAAAGATTTATGTGAGAACTTGGATTTTGAGTTGGACTGTAATGAGGTGAGAATAATGCCAATCTTGGAAGAAGTAAGTATGTTTTTGCGTTTGAGAGGATGTAAATATTTAAGGTCCAGAGAGCAGACTGTGTTGGGTGGGATTCTAAAATATTTCCCAAGATTACCCTTTTTCTTGTTTACATGCCGTGCAAAGTCCCCGAACCATGAAGACGATGGATTTTTCTGTGATTAAGTTATGTTGCACATCTGACCTTAGATTGGGACATTATCTGGATGAATGTGACATAGTCACATGAGCACTTTAAAAGTAGAAAGTTTTTTGTGTGTGGTCACTAGAAAGAAAGTTAGAGATTTGAAGCACTAGAGAAATTTGAGGTGCAAGAAATTCTCTGTTGCTGGAGGGGGCCATATGGCAAGGAATGAGTTGCTTAGAGTGCCCCTGACTGACAGCCAGCAAGAAAATGGGAACTTCAGTCCTGCAACTGCAAGGAACTGAATTCTGCCAACAACGATATGAGGCTGGAAGTACATTTTTCTCCAGGGCCTCCAGATGAGAACTCAGCCCATTGACAACTTGGTTTTGGCCCTGAGAGACCCTAAGCAGAGAACCCAACCACACTGTGCAAAGTTATGACCTTCAGAATGTGAAGTGTAATACACAGGTGTTGTGTATGTGCTAATTTGTTATGCTACAGTAGAAAATGAATGTAAATGTGTTCAATTGGCTGTCACGAGCAGGTAGAAGTTGGCTCCAAGATGGCACTGGATTTCTTCCTACATACTTGATATTTTTTGATGCCATCATAAATGGGATTACTTCTTTTTTCCTTCCCAGCCACTCTCAGCACTTCTGTCCAACATTGTGCTGGAGGCCCTAGCCAGGCAAAGAAGAAGACTAGAAAGGACAAAATAAAACTCTCTTTATTCATAAATTGCATAAGCATAAGCATTGACAGTACAAAAGAAAAAAGCTGAAAAAATAGTTGAATTTTGCAGGAATACAGGTCAATATACAAACACAAAAATCAATTGTATTTCTACAGACTAGCAATAGACACATAAATGAAATTTAAGAGATAATGACATTTATGATGCCATAAATCTGCCTGGTGTGAGGTGGTATCTCATTGTGGTTCTGATTTGCATCTCCCTGATGATTAGTGATGTAGAGCATCTTTTCATGTGTGTTAGCCATCTGTATGTCTTCTATGGAAAAATGTCTATTCAGGTCCTCTGCCCATTTTTAAATTGAATTTTTTTTTAGTATTGAGCTATATGAATTCTTTATATATTCTAGATAATAACTCCTTATCAGATATGTCAATTGCAAATATCTTCTTCCATTCAGTAGGTTGCCTTTTCATTTTGTTGATGATTTCCTTCATGGTGCAAAAGCTTTTTATTTTGGTGTAGTCCCAATAGCTTATTTTTGCTTTTGTTTCCCTTAACTGAGGAGACAGATCCAGAAAAGTGTTGCTATGACTGATGTCCAAGAGATGGTTGCTTATGTTTTCTTTTGGGAGTTTCAAGTGTCACATTCAAGTGTCACATTCAGCTGTCACAGTTATTTAATGCCTTTTCAGTTTACTTTTGTGTATGGTGTAAGAGAGTGATCTAGTTTCATTATGTTGCATGTAGCTATCTAGTTTTCCCAACACCATTTTTTGAAAAGACTATCTTTTCCTCATTGTATATTCTTGCCTTTTTTGTTGTAGATTAATTGATCATATACATGTGAGTTTATTTCTGGGCTCTTTGTTCTGTTCTATTCATATATGAATCTATTTGTCATTTCCATACTATTTTGATTACTATAGCTTTGTAGTATAGCTTGAAATCTGGGATTGTGTTACCTCCAGCTTTGTTCTTCTTTCTCAAGATTGCTTTGGCTATTTGAGGTCTTTTGTGGTTCTGTACAAGTTTTAGGATTATTTGCTCTAGTTCTGTGAAAAATGCTATTGATATTTTGATAGGGATTGTATTGAATCTGTAGATTGCTTTGGGTAGTATGGAGATTTTAATGATATTAATTCTTCTAATCTGTAAGTATGGCATACCTTTCCATTTGTTTGGTTGTCTTCAGTTTCTTTAATCAATGTCATAGTTTTTCAGAGTAGAGGCCTTTCATCTTCTTGGTTTAATTTATCCCTAGGTATTTTATTATTTTCTGTGCAATAGTAAATGGGATTGTTTTCTTAATCTCTATTTCTTCTACTTTGTTATTAGTATAGAAATGCTATCGATTTCTGGATATATGTTAATTTTGTATCCTGAAACTTTACTAAACTCATTTATCAGTTCTAATAGTTTCTTGGTGGAGTCTTTAAGGTTTTCTACATATAGTATCATGCCATATGACAAATAGTGACAGTTTTACTTCTTCCTAACCAATTTCTTTCCTTCCTTCCTGCAGCTAGGACTTTTAGTACTATGTTGAATAAAAGTGGTGAGAGTTGACATCTTTGTCTTTTTCCTGATCTTAGAGGGAAAGCTTCCAGTTTTTCCCTGTTAAGGATGATGTTAGTTGCGGGTTTGTTATATATGGTCTTTATTATGTTGAGGTATGTTCCCTCTAAACCCAGTTTATTGACAGTTTTTATTATAAGTGGATGTTTATTTTGTCAAATGCTTTTTCTGTATCTATTTATATGGTCAAATGATTTTTATCTTTTTTTTTTGGTTAATGTGGTGTATTACATTTATTGATTTGTGATTATTTAACCTTGCATCTCTGGGATAAATCTTACTTGATTGTGGTAAATAATCTTTAAAATTTACTGTTGATTTCAGTTTCCTAATATTTTGTTGTAGATTTTTGTATTTATGTTCATCAGATATGTTGGCCTATAGTTTCTTTTTCTTGTGGTGTTTTTATCTGGTTTGGTTATCAGGGTAATGCTGGCCTCATAGAATGAATTTGGAACTTATCCTTCTTGTATTATTTTGGAACAGTTTGAGAAGAATAGGTATTAACTGTTCTTTAAATGTTTGGTAGAACTCATCTGTAAAGTCATGTGGTCCTAGGCTTTTTTGTTGGGACTTTTTTGATTACTGATTTAATTTCATTGCTAGTAATCAGTCTGTTCACATTTTCTATTTCTTCCTGACTTGATTTTGGAAGATTATGTGTTTCTAGGAATTTATCCATTTCTTCTAGGTTGTCCAATTTGTTGGCATATAATTGTTCATAGTAGTCTCTTATGATCTTTTGTATTTCTGTGGGTTTGTTATTCTTCATTTCTGATTTTGTTGATTTGAGTCTTCTCTCTTTTTCATGATGAGTCTGGCTAAAAGTTTATAAATTTTGTTTATCTTTTCAAAGAGCCAGCTTTTTGTTTTATTATTATTGTATATTATATTATTGTAAACAAAATTATTGTATATTATTATTCTTTATTATATATTTTTATAATATATTGTTACAATGTATTGTTGTTAACAATAATATTATTGTTAATAATGATAATAATAATAATAATAATAATAATAATTTTTTTTTTGGTCTCTATTTAATTTGCTTTTGCTATAATCTTTATTATTTATTTCCTTCTGCTAGCTTTGAACTTTGTTCTTTTCCTAGCTCCTTCTGATGTAAGGTTAGGTTGTTTATTTGCAATTTTTTTCTTATTTCTTGAAGTAAGACCTGTATTGCTATAAACTTCCCTCTTCGAATTGCTTTTGCTGTGTCTCAAAAATTTTGGACCATTACATTTTCACTTTCACTTATCTCCATGAATTTTTAAAAAATTTCCTCTTTGGTTTCTTGATTGACTTTTAGTAGGATTTAGTGGAATTTAGTAGGATTTTGTTTAGCCTCCATGAATTTGTTTTCTTTCCAGATATTTTCTGGAATTTGTAGATTTGTAGATTCATACTGTTGTGGTCAGAAAAGATGCTTGATATAATTTCAATCTTCTTAAATTTACTGAGATTTGTTTTGTGGCCTAACATGTGATATATGTGGAGAATGTCCCATGTACACTTGAAAAGAATGTGTAATCTGCTGTTTTTGAATGGAATGTTCTGTATATATCTGTTAGGTCCATCTGGCTTAATGTGATGTTCAAAGCCACTGTTTTCTGGTTGATTTTCTGTTTGGATGATTTATCCATTGAATTAGGTGGGGTATTAAAGTCCCCTACTATTATTATATTACTGTCAATTTCTCCTTTTAATATTTGCTTTTAATATTTGCTTTATCTCCTGATAATATTTGCTTTATGTATTTAGATGCTCCTTTTTTGGGTGCATAGATATATATTTTTTAAAGTTTTATTTATTTTAGTAATCTCTACACCAAATGTGGGGCTTGAATTTATGACTCCAAGATCAAGAGTTGCATACTTTTCTGACCTAGCCATCCAGACACCCCAGGTGCATAAATATTTTTAATAATTATATCCTCTTTTTGTATTGATCCCTTTATCATTATATAGTGTCTTTCTTTGTCAGTTGCCACAGTCTTTGTTTTAAGATCTATTTTGTTTGGTATAAGTGTCACTACCCCAGTTTTTTGTGTTTTTTTTTGTTTGTTTGTTTCCATTTGCATGATTTATATTTTTATAGCCCTTCACTTTCAGTCTGTATGTGTCTTTAGGTCTGAAGTAAGTCTCTCGAAGAGAGCATATAGATAGGTCTTTTTAAAATTTTTTTATTCATTTAGCCACTCTATGTCTTTTGAGTGAAGTATTTAGTCCATTTACATTTAAAGTGATTATTGATATTATGTATGTCCTGTCATTTTGTTAATTGTTTTCTGGTTGTTTTGTAGTTCTTCTCTTTTCTTTCTTCTTCTTTGGTTCCTTCCCTTGTAGTTTGATATCTTTCTTTAATGTTGCTTGTTATTTTTTTGTGTATCTGCTATAGGTTTTTGATTTGTGGTTGTCATTACGTTCATATATAATATCTTATGTGTATAGGAGTTTGTAGTAAGTTGATGTTTGCTTAAGTTTGAACACATTCTAAAAGCACGAAATTTTTATTCCTTCCATATTTTATGTATATGATGTCATATTTCACATCTTTTAATTTTGTGTATCCTTGATTAATCTTTGTAGATATAATTGATTCTACTACTTTTGTGTTTTTGCCTTTATATTGGCTTAAAAGTGATTAACCTACTACTTTAAGTATATGTTTGCTTTTACCTGTAAAATGTTTTTTCCTTTCAAATTTTCTTACTTCTAGTTTTGGCCTTTTCTTTCCACTTTAAGTCTTCTCTTTAACATTTTTTGTGGAACCGATTTAAAGGTGATCAACTCCTTTAACTTGTTTGTCTGGAAAACTCTTTATTTCTCCTTCTATTCTGAATGATAATCTTGCTGGGGAGAGTATTCTTGCTTGCAGGTTTTCTCCTTTCAGCACTTGATATGTCATGCCACTCCTTCTGGCCAGCAAAGTTTCTGCTGAAAAATCAACTGATAGCTTTATGGGGTTTTCCTTGTATGTAACTGTTTTCTCCTGCCACTTAAAGAATTCTCTGTTACTACTTTTTGCCATTTTAATTATTATGTGTCTTGGTGTGGACCTCTTGGGTTAACCTTGTTAGGGGTTTTCTGTGCTTCCTAGACCTGGATTTCTGTTTTCTCCCCCAGATTAGGTATGTTTTCAGGTATTTTTCAGGTATATTTCAGCTATTATTTGTTCAGGTAAGTTTTCTAACCCTTTCTTTCTCTCTTCTCCTTCTGGGATCTCTATAATGCAAATATTATTACACTTGATGATGTCACTGAGAAACCCATCTGCTCTTATGTGTCATTTAAGGTTGATATTTCCCTATTGAATTTCTATCTGTCTGATCTATCCATTGATGTAAGTGGGGTTTAAAATTTCCTACTATTATTATATTGCTGTCATTTTCTCCCTTTGTGTCTGTTAATATTTGCTTTATATATTTTGTAGTTCCTATGTTGGATGCATATATATTTATAAATGTTACATCTTCTTGTTGATTGACCCTTTTATCATTATGTAATGTTTTTCTTTGTCTTTTTTAGTCTTTATTTAAAGTCTATTTTGTCTGATATAAGTATAGTTACACCAACTTTCTTTTCATTTCTATTTGCATGGAATATCTTTCTCTATCTGTTCAATTTCATTCTGAATGTGTTCTTACTTCTAAAGTGAGTCTCTTGTCAGCAGCATATAGATGAACCTTGTTTTTTTTATTTATTTATTCAGCTGCTGTATGTCTTTTAATTGGACAATTTAGTCTATTTACATTTAAGGTGATTATTGAAGGATATGTGCTTATTGCCATTTTGTTAATTGTTTTCTGCCTATTTCTATAGTTCCTCTCTGTTCCTTTCTTCTCTTTCTGTCTAGCTTTGTGGTTTTATAGATTTTGATGGGGTTTGGGGGTATTGGTGGGGTTCTTGGGGTTTGGAGCTGATGGCCAAGGAAGAATTCTTGAAGATACCTTTGGTGAAAAAGTTAAAGCATGGGGACAGGACCCATGGGCAGAAAGCTGCACAGGGGTTGTGCAGAGTGACTGCTTAAATACTGTGGAGTTGGGGCAGGGAAAGTCAAGGGGAAGTTTCTTAAAGGGATTTCCATATGCCATATAGATTTCCATTACTGGAGACCTAACTATTGTCAAGCTAAAGTTGTTTTTCCCTCTAGCAAAGCATTACCATTAAGGTAGTAGGGAGTTCCTGGAGATTAGGCTATTGATAAGATTGCTTTTTTCTTGTAATATTACTAAAATATTTGTCAACTGATGGAGACTATCAGTTTAACCATTTGTTTTCTGTCCTTTTTTTTTGCTCTTGAGCAGCCAGGAATGCTTGAGGAATATCACACATATCCCACCTGGTGGGGTGAGGGGTTGTGACTAGCTTGTGCTTGGCCCTCAGTTTGCCTTATGGTCCCTCATCAGCTTTCCTTAGTGTTATGTTAAAGTCCTTTTGCATTTCTTTTGTGTATTTATTATAAATTTTTGCTTTGTGCTTACTGTGAGCTTCACATATAACATCGTATATCTATGTGTGTGTGTGTATATATATATAAATATATACATATATATATGTATAAATATATATATATACACACACACACACATAGATATCTATGTGTGTGTGTGTGTATATATATATATATATATAAATATATATTTATATATATATATTATATATATATATAAATAAATAAATATATAAATATATATATAAATAAAAAAATATATATATAAATATATATATATATAAATATATATATATATACACACACACACACACATAGATATCTATGTGTGTGTGTGTGTGTATATATATATATATGTCTATTTTAAGTTGATAGCAACTTAAATTTGAATACAGTCCAAAATCTATATTTTTACTCCTCCTTCATGTTTTATTTTTGATATCACATTTCACGTATTTTTATTTTATGTATTCATTAACTAATTATTGTAGTTTTAGCTAATTTTACTACTTATGTCTTTTGACCTTCAAAGTCTTTATAAGTGATTAATATACTGCCTTTAAAAATATTTACCTTTTCCAGTGATATTTTTACTTTTGTACATTGTCTTGTCATTAATTAGTGTTATCTTTTCAGCTTAAAAAAGTCCCTTTAACATTTCTTGTAAGACCAGTTTAAAGGTGATTAACTTTAGCTTTTGCTTATCTGAAAAACTATCTCTTTTTTCTATTCTGAATAATAAGTTTGCCAGATAAAGTTTTCTTGGTTGGATTTTTGTTTTCTTTCAATACTTTGAATATCTCATGCCACTCCCTTCTGGCCTGCAAAGTGTCTGCTGAGAAATCAGTTGATAGCCTTATGAGGTTTCCTAAGTACATAACATGTTGTATTTTTTTTTTTGCTGCTTTTAAGATTCTCTTATCTTTAATTGTAATGTGTCTTGGTGTGGATCTATTTGGGTTCACAACCCTTGGTGGGTTCTATTTGGGTGTGGATCTTATTTGGAACTCTCTGTGCTTCCTAGACCAAGATGTCTGTTTTCTTCTCTAGATTAGGTTAGTTTTCAGCCATTATTTATTTAAATAAATTTTCTGCCCCTTTCCCGCTCTCTTCCCCTTTTGGAAACTGTAATATGGATGTTGTTCTGCTTGATGTTGTCATATAGGTCCCTTAAGGTATCTTCACTTTTTAAAATTCTGCTCTGTTTGGGTGAGTTCCATTGCTTTTTCTCCCAGCTTGCTGATCCTTTCTTCTGCTTCCTTCAGTCTGCTGTTAAACCCATTAGTATATTTTTTCAGTTCAACCATTGTATTCTTCAGCTTCATGACCTCTGTTTGGTACTTTCTTATATTTTCTATTTCCTTGTTGAATTTCTCATTGTGTTTTTTCATTCTTATCCCTAGTTTTGTAAACATCTTTATGACCATTACTTTGAACTCCTTACCAGGTAGATTCCTTACCTCTGTTTCATTAAGGTCTTTTTTCTAAGGTTGTCTTGTTCTTTTGTTTGGAATATATCCTCAGTCTCCTCACTTTACCCAATTCTCTGTGTTTGTGTCAATGTATGAGGTGATACAACTATCTCTCCCAGTGTTGAAGGCATGGTCTTGTGTAAGAGATGAACTGTGGGGTCCAGAAACTCAATCTCCCTGGTCATCAGAGCTTGGGACTCCAGGGGCATCCCCTTTGTGGCCTGCATGAGTCCACTGGCTGTGGCAGGGTTGCAGTGTAGGGGAGGGGCAGGACATTTGCCTCACCAGCTGTGGTCCAACTGCCATGTGGGGGTGCCAGATGCTCTACAGGTTGTCTGTGATGCAGATGAGGTATGGGGGGGGAGGGTTGGCTGTGATGCAGCTGACTGTGTTGTGATTGCAGGATGTGTGGGAATGGGGGTGGGGTTGTTGCTTGGCTGAATATAGTGTGGCTCTGGTGAAGGTGTGGGGGCAGGATGCTTATCTGGCTGGTTGTGGCATGGCTCCAGCACATGGGTAGCTGAGTGCTCACCCAGCTGGCTGTGTTGTGGGTGTGATTCAGGGGGATGGGAAAGACCTAATTGCACTAGCAAGTTAGAATGAGATTGCCAAAATGGTGTCTGCCAGTGCCAGCATTAGCAAGATAGAGTGAGATTACAAAAATGGTACTTACCAGTGCTTTTGCCTTGTGAGGGAGTCCTAACAGGTTCCTGCTTCTTCAGCATGTTCTTTAAGATTAGTAAGTGTGTCTCCTTCACATATGGTCTAGGTAATTTTCAAAGTTCTTCTTTTGCATTGGGTCCTGGGGCAAATGAATCTGCATATGAGCACTTTAAGGGTGGGCTCTCTTCTTTGGTCCTCCTGGGTGTAATCCTTGTTAGTTTTACATTTTGGGAGCTTATCTCTCTGGTTCAGGATCCAAGGTTCTGCGTGCCTGATGTGGAGTACAAGCCCCTCACCCCTCAGGAAAGAATTCTACTTTTTCAAGGTCCCTCCCAACTGAGAGTCACTGTGCTTGGGGTGGGATTTTTGATGAGAGTGTGCTTCTGCATCTCCTACCCTATTGAGGTGGCCTTTTTATCCTTTGTTGTGGAGGTGATGTTTATCTCATTTTCAGGACTTTTTCAGAGGAAAATTTCCATATGTAGCTGTTGATTTGTTGTGTCTATCAGAAAAGCTGAGGTCAGAATCTTTCTGTGCTACCATCTTGAACCTCTGCCCCTATCACTTTTTTCCCCAATCACGCTCATTTTGAAAGAATTTTTGCACCCTATTTATACATTAGTTTGTCCAGTATTTTTCTTCTTTTGTATTGTCCTTGTCAGATATTGGAATTAATAGTCTGATGGCAATGTTTCTTCTTTTTGTATTTATGGAAGGCTGTGTATAATACTGGCTTTATTTCTTTTTTAAAATGTTTTTTAGAGTTTTCTGGCATAGTTATCTTGGCCTACCTTGTGGAAATAGTTTTGTTTAATTTACAGTTTTAGTTTCTTTAATCATTATAGAATTATTCAGATTTTTTATTTCTTGTGTTTTTTTCTAGCAATTTATTAATTTTTAATAGTCTAATTCTAAGAGAAAATTACCTCTATGTTATTCCCACAAGCTTCCTGTCATCCTGCATCATTTTGCTATTTCCTAGAAGTTAGGTGATGTAAAGACATTACCTTAAAGCTGTCATCTATCGTGGGCATCATCACTCACAGCTGCTAGTCTAGAGATAGATTTAAAATAGATAATCAATATATTTGGTTATTGGTTTTGTATTTTCTTTTTTGTTCCAAACTCTGGAATTTTTCTGTCCCTCTCTTTTTTCTATAAGTAGACTTTTATGAAGAATGCCTATAGACAGTTTGGAGTTTTGTTTTCCTCCAGTTCAGAAAAGTTGCTACCCATGATGTTAACTTAGCATTCACAAGTTAACATTCACCTTGATATCTAAGGTCTCCATACATGTTAGGAATTTCGTGGCTATTGAACAAGCAAGACTTGTCTCCTTGCTGGCATGATGCTCAGGGAACAGAGTGCCAGTGTGCTTGCTTCCTTATAGCAAAGAATCCAAAGAAGGCAAGAAGCCACTCTTGGCGACTTCACAGATACCAGCTTGCTAGACCAGCAATAGGACCCTCTCCAGTCCCTTTTGCCAATGTTTGTGGACTCAGGATGTGCTGAACAAGAGTTTGATTAGAAAAGGAGCCATATATGTAAGTGATGAATCAATAAATTCTACACCTGAAGCTAATATTACATTGTATGTTAACTAACTGGAATTTAAATTAAAACTTGGAGAAACAAACAGGAAGACAACAAATACCTAAAAAAATAACAATTAAAGTATAAAATATCACTGAATAACTGCAACAAAAGTACTGCTTTGGCAAAAAACAAACAAAAAACCAAAACAAGACACACAAAGAAAGAAAGAAAGAAAGAAAAGAAAAGAGAAGAAAAGGAGCCATGTAGTCATGGAGCAGAGAGGTGCTAGGAGCAGAACGCATTCAGTGCCGCAGCTTGGTGGGCTTTAAGACTAGTGAAGAAAGCCCTTCTTCCCTATAGCCCATCGTAGCTGTAAGACACTGTTGAAATGACTTAGTCCAATGCTCTTATTAACAGATGAGGAGACTACTGTCCAGAGACGTGGCATGACTTATCCTTATTTAGGCAGAGAGTGAAGGGGTGTCTAAGACCAGCAGCTCCATCTTCTGGCAACCATGGCTAATTGCTTTCTTCGTCACTTCTTCACTTTGGTCTTTTATTTTCATGTTTAGTAATCTACTCAAATCATTAGCTTTAGGGAGTAGTGCCTCTCTTCTCATCACGGCAGACTCCCTCTCTTTTGTCCCCTTAACGTTCTTACTCAGGGCAAGAGCCTGACACATTCACTGGGCCATATTTTGTTAGCAATGTGGTCTCCAAGCCTTAATATCAGGAATCATGTCCAATTTCTCTCTTTTGCTCTGTGTGTTGCTTTCATAGGGTAGGAGCTACCAGTAAGCCAGACATTCTCTACCAAGCAGGTGGTTAGGTAGGTACATTCAGGGGCCAATTGCCTACCTAACTCTTTTCAGGGATGATTATGAATACGGATTGACAGTTAGTCTTGGAAAGGAAGGAGGAGGCCCTGGAAAATAAGTGTTACTTAACAAATATTTATTGAGTCCCTACACATGTTAGTTATAGAGATTCTATAGTGAAAACACAAGACAGGGTTCCAGACCTCAAGGAGCTAATCTTCTAGTGGGGAAAAGCTGTAAATTTATATATTTACAGTAAATAAATAAATAAATAAATAAACAAATAAATAAGCAAGATATTACAATTGGTGATGAGTCCTGAAAAACATATGAAGTGACATAGTAGAGAGTACCTTGGCAGGTGGGTGGGGGTCTAGCTTACACAGGATGACAAGGGAAGGCCTATGTAGGGAGCTTCCATTTATTCTGGACTCAAAACATTAGGAAGAGCCAGCCATGAGCACAGTTGAGAGAAAAACATTCTTGGCAGAACAGAAAATCCAAAATCTGCAACATGGCAAGGAACTTAGATGTTACAGTAATCTCACAGAATGTGGCCAATGTGGGCACAGGATTATGAGTAAGTCTTCGAAGAGTGACATATAAGATGAGGTTTGAATGAGGGAAGGTGTCCTCAGATCTTACAGGGCCTTGTGGGCAATGGTGGGGGAATTGGAGTTTGTTCTAAGGGAATAAAAAGATTTTAATTTGGGGGAGGGTGACAGGATCCAATTTATATATTTTAAAAGATCCCATTGACCAATGGAGCCACCACTGTGTGGTAGAGACTGCTAACTATTCCCCAGTAGTCATCTCTCATTTTTACACAGTAATGGAATTTCTCACCGGTCATGTGGCCACCCAACTAAAGATGACGTTCCAGCCTCCCTGGTAATGGGTGTTGCCAAGTGACCAGGTTCTATGCAGTGGAATCTGAGTGGAAATAGCACCTGCAGCTTTGGGGAGTGTTTCTGTTTAAAGGAAGGTTCATGGCTTCCCTTTCTTCTTCTTCTTTCCAAGGGATTGGATGTGGACCTGAGCCTGGGAGCTGCCCTTGAAATGGAAGCTATGTGATGAAGGTGGCAGAACCAGAGGTGGACAGACTAATGAGGTGAGGTACCTCATCAACCTCACCAACCCTTCCCACCCCTAGGTGACTGACCTGGATGTTTTCGTGGGTGAGCAATGAACATCTACTTTGCTTAATCTTTATTAAAATGGGTCTCTATTAACTGGTGAGCACTCCAGTATCCTAGCAGATATGCCTGATCACAGGGGAAGATGGCCTGGGGTACAGTGAGGGCAGAGGGAACTCAGACTCTCCCAGGCATCTAAGGGAGACCCTCAAGAACTATTATCATTTTCACCATGGTGGTCACTGTCAACATTATTCCCCTCAATATGTGACTTGGAATTTTGTAGGCACTTGGTAAACATTTTGTAAAAAGTTAAGGAATCACCTCTGTTCCCATTCCTGATGTAACTGGAATATTGAAGACACAACTTGATGGGTTATCAATATAAAAAGGTTATATTTTCCCCAAATAGAGAATATTGATTTCAGTAGGGTGAACTTAGTGATTCTTTTTCTTTAGCTTTAGGACCTAGTTCTGTGGTAACAGGGAAAGTCTTTATCAGCAGCCTATTAAATTATTATTGCCATAGTAGTATCACAATCATTAATGATATCAGCCCCATCTTTATAGTCATTAAAATTGTCACTGTTACCATCACTACCACCACCACTGACGTTCCCACTATTACCACAGCCCCATAACCATGGCCATCTTCACAATCATCACCACTACAAACACCATTATTTTCTCCAGTGTCATTTTGATCACCATCTGTAGCAGGTAGTAGTGCTAGCTACTCTAACAAATAGACCACAAAGTGTATGATCGATCAAATACAATAGAAGTTTATTTTTCATTTATATAATTTTCTGGAGCAGGTGTTCTTATTGGCAGGAGACTTCTTCCACACAATGATTTAGAATGGAGGGACTCGGTTTCTGCATGTAGCCAAAGGAAGGGGAAGGATGTGGGTGGCCATACCTGCTCTTTTAAAGCCTTGGGCTGGAAAATGCACACTTCAGTCCTGCTGACATTTCATTGACTGGAACACTGTCATATGGCCGTGCCTGAGCACCACGAGACTGGGATGTGCAGTATAGCTGCAAAATGCAGCAGTTTTTGAGCAAGTGGAAGCAGTCTCTGCCAGGCCATCCTTGCAAGCAGTTTAGTGCATTTTTTTCTGCTTCCAGCCTGTGCTAAGCCCTTTCTGTTCTATAACATCAGGACAATATGAGATTTCTATGATCAAAAGCCTTATGAACTAAGTCAGTAACAATACAAGGCATCATATGTTGGGTTTGATTATTATTCTGGATTGTCAGTGTTGTAATTGTTCAGAGTATGCTGAGGTGGTTGAGTTGTATCTTGGAAAAGTGGGTAGAATTTCTTTGCTTCGAGGAAAAGTGGAGTTTGAAGTAGGGAGGGTGCTGTATGCAGAGAAGTGGCTTGGGCCTGAATGGGCTCAGCTTGAGCAGAGGAGACGGGCCTGGCTGGAGCAAGTGAGTATTGAGGATGGGGAAGAATAAGCTTTGAGCAACTGGGTGGAGCAAAAATGCCAAAGGCCCTTTGTTTATATACCTTTTCAGATCTCTTCAGATGCATAATAAAGTTCTTTGGTTGCACGCAACAGAAATCTACTTTGAACGAAACAAGCAAGCAAACAAACCATTCCCAAATCCCAAAATAGATTGGAAGAGTGAAGGGGCATTCTGGAGAAGTAAAGGGGGCACTAGAGGCCAGCTCCTAGGTTTTGGCAGCTGATGGTGGTGGAACCCGAGCTACTGCCAGTAACAACACCCAGCTTCTGTATTTGTCCTCTCAAAATTCATACACTAGGGACAGAGCCTTGCACAGCCTTTCTTGGGTCAGGTATCTTCTGGATCAATCTGCCGTGGTTGGGGAGCTGTTTTACTAGATAGTGCTCTGCCCTCACCTGGCTCCTTACCAAGACACAGTGTGGGGGGCATCAGAGCAGTGGAAGGAAGGTTGTTATCTGCTTTGGAGGTAGTTATTTCTATGTTCAAATCCTAGCTTCTTCAGTGACCAAGGCAGACAGAAGAGTGGGCTAGCTTCTGAGCCTCAATAGTCTTACCTGTAAAATGGATATGAAAGAATAGAAACCATCTGAGGATCAAATGTGAAAATGCATGTAGGGGGCTCCCCATGGTTTTATTTTTTCCTGCTTCTGGTACTCGGCATGTCTGTAGCGATGAGGAGGCAGGGTGACCTGGGAGGAGCAGAGGAAAGCTGGAGAGTCTCAGCTAAGGCTTTCCCTAGCAAGTGATGTCCCCACTGGGCCTGCCTGCAGCTTTGCAGTACGGGAAGGGGTGCTGGCCTCTGGCCAGGGAGAGGACTTGGGGGCCTGCTCTGCAGGGTGCTAGCCATGTTTACAGAAGCTCTGATAGCATCGAGGCTGTGAGCTGTGATGGAGAGGGAAATGTAATTTTCAATTAAGAGTCCTTGCTCATTCCTGCTTACATTACAATCTAATTAAATTTCAGTCAAACGTGGCACAGTGCTGCCAGAGGGAGGGCAGGGAGGTGGGCTGTGGCTCCTCCTCCTCTAGATGTGAGTTTGCCTCAATCCTGAGTGGTCCCAGCTTCCCACCCCTTGGCCTCCCTCAGGACTGTCTGGAGCCAGTGTCCTTACTCAGTAGGCCCAGCTGGCCTCCAAAGGTCATGTGGAGCCACACAAACACAGGGACAGTAGCTCAAAGCTCCCCCGACCCTGAGAATTAAATTAAAATGGCTACTGATGTCAGAACACTCAGCCAGTTGGGGATGCTCTCTCCACTAGCCATTTCCCCAAGAAAACAAGGTGGTGCAGGCATGGGAAAGCCAGTTAGTTTTCGATCAGCTCCCCAGAGGGAGATCCTGGGAGCCCCTCTCTCCCTCTTCTCCCCAGACCTTTAGCTAGCAAGGCTTGGGCTCTGGGCAGATCACCCAAAATCTCCTTTAAAGCAGACAAAGTCATGTGTATGGTGGAGGTGGAAGGGAGGGGATGAGGAGAAACCTACCTTTGAAAGGCATGTCGATGGGCTCCTGGAGGCTGGCTAGGGCTGAGAAGAGCTGCCCCCAGCTCCTTCCATTCTCAGCAGCAGGAGCGATTTCACATACTCACCAAGAGCCACAGGCTGTTGGAAACAGAAGCAGTTACTTGAGAGTGACCTTGGGTACATCTTTCATATATAGGGGGAGATATTGAGGCCAGAGCAGGCCTGACTTTTGGCTGGTCTCAGAAGTCAAGGACAAAGCAGGACTCTCGCTCCTGGATGCCTCCTGACCTTCCTTCTGCTGTCCTCTGGCTAAAGTCCCATCCTTTCTCCTTTGCTCTCAGTGGAGACAGAGCAGTGCCTCTCCCATTTAGGAATAACAGACTATTTTTTTGATGACAGGGTTGATGACAGGAAACATGCTGAAAACCATGTTTCAGGTTTTCTCTTGCACTTTAAATGGTGCAACGACTTCTTTCCCTCTTACTGCATCCTTGTTGGAGATGGGGGTTGCTGGGCCCTTCTCTCCACAACCCCCATGTTTCCTCTTCAACTTCCTCTCCTGTCTGGGCTGTGGAGAGGTCACAGAGCTGCCCCAAGGACAGACTGGGTGGGGGTGGGGGGCAGATTCACCTCTATTGTGCAGTGTGTTGTGTGTCTGTGGACAAGTCCTTCTTTTCCCTCTCTGGCACCCAGCTTTTTTATTGCTAGCATGGAAGGGGTGTTGGACTAGACCAACCAGCACCTCTGGACGTTTCCTGCATCATGACTCACTTTGCTCGTTCATGAAGCAATTCTCTGTAGACTCTCCTAAAAAAACCCTATAGCACCTCATTTTGTTTGGGTTTAAGGGTTCATGGACTCCCTGAAATTATCCAGTGAAAGATCTATGACTTGAAGGTTGATGGTTCTGAACTTCTGTGGTTTTCAGATTGCCTGAAACAGGGCAGATAGTGTTCACATCCATCTCATTAGGACCCTGCAGGGATCTGCCCTCACCTCCAGTTATCCCACTCTCTCAGCACTAAATACTTTCTTTGGAGTGGGAATTCTGGCTCTTTGCTGTGGGGCTTTGTTAGGTGACTTGATGGTTGTGTCTGGAGTCCACCTCAAGTTATTGAGCTGTCCCCCCACTGTAGCACAGGGTTCATCCATTCTCCCAGGTGAATTTTCTCCTCCCTAGTGGAGATTCAGAGTGGCTGGGTGCCTGCATCATCCCCTCCACCTCCCATTCTCTTCCCACCAGGGTTCTGGCCAAGAGAAGCTGAACACCAAGAGCTGAGTCAGATCGAGCAAAGTGCCCGTGTCACAGAAGACTATGATGGTTCTTCCTTCTGACTCTTTGGAGCTAGGTCTTGGGACCCATCTGACCCTGTCCTGCCCTCTCTGAAAGCACGGGGCAGGGCTGGGGGCCTGGGCTGCCCACAGGTAATTGCAGGGGTTCTGCCTCTTGGTAAAAGTCACCCATCAGGAGACACTGTCCTGCTGGAGAGGTGGGAACAAGTAGAGCTGATTGGGAGAGGCTTTCTTTTCTCATTTCCCATAACATCCCTGGAAGCTACTTCCAGGGCCATTACCCCTACTATTGTCAAGAGATTGAACCAGAGCAAGCTGTGTGGGACACAGCTTTAGCTACAAGGGTGCCTTGGGCCGGCTCAGGACTGGCGCTTACCTGGGAGGGACACTCGTGAACCACACAGCCCCCCTCCGGGGGAAAAACTGCTTGAGTTTGGGTCCAGAAGGGAGGGAGTAAGATCAAATGTGGTGGAGAAGGAGTACTGAGGTTCTGGCTTGGGGGACAAGAGTGAACCCCAGAAGATGGGCTTCTTTACATTAGGTAGATTCAGCAGCTGTAAGCTGTGGAGTTGGGGTTCACACGGCCCTGACTGTAAGTCTTAACTCTGCTACTCACAGCTAGCTGCTGGTGACCTTAGCAAAGCTCGTGCCCTCTCTGGAACTTAGTAGGAAGGCCATGCTTACTTCGCAGGGTTGTTGTAGGAATTAAAGTATTTGTAAAGCAGTGACATGTGGATAACTGCTCTATAAATGTCTGTTATTATTACTTGATGGGTCAGGACAAGAGGTTTAGGAGTGAGGCCTCTTAATCTCAAGTCAGCCAGGTAGGCAGGTAGGAGTACTTACATCTCTAAATGTTATAGTCAACAGAGGGAAAGAGAGTACTTTAAAAAGCATCCGGAAGGAAGCGAAAGCTGGGATTCAGATATATGTGCACCCATATTCCTAACAGATTATATATAATAGCCAAAAGCTTGAAGCAAGCCAGATGTCCATCAATGGATAAATAGATAAACAAAATGTGGTGAACCCATTCAGCCTGAGAGAGGAGGGAAGCTTTCACACGTGTACAATATGGATGAACTTTGAAGACGTTATGCTCAGTGGAATAAGCCAGTCACAAAAGGACAAATACTGTAGGATTCCACTTATGAGGCATCTAGAGTGCCTCATAGAGGCACTGCATAGAGACAGAGAGTGGAAAGGTGGGTGCCAGGGGGCTGGGGGAGGGGCTGGGGAATTACTGTTTTAATGGGAGGGGAGTTTCGGTGTGGGCAGATGAAGAGTTCTGGAGATGAATGATGGTGATGGTTGCACAGCATTATGAATATACTAGGTACCACTCAAATGTGCTACTGAAAAGGGTTCACATGGTAAATTGTACGTTAGGTATACTTTATCACAGTAAAAGAAATCCAGAATTTTCGCTGGGGGGCAGCATTCCCTGTGGGAAGAAGGGCAGGGGCTGACTGAGCCCTCAGCCTCCTGAGTCCCACTCTTTTTCCCTGACTGTCCCCACCCGGCCGTGTGGGGTATCATCCTGGCATGGGAAAAGCCACTGTCTGTTGGCCAAACCCCAGTTGACAGGCTTTCAGATTGATGGCGGTCCCTCCACCGCCAGCCGTGCTTTCCATCTCCCCAGTTTATCAGGAAAAGGCTTCCCGCTGTTCTCTCAAATCCCACTGGCAGCCCTAGTGAGCACAAGGAGCTTGCTGGTCTGGCAGCTGGGGCTGCTACAGCCGCAGGCCCTTGCCTCCCAGCGAAGTGTTCCTGGCAGGGGGAGGCCTCTGGGGTGGGCTGCCCGTCCAGCACGAGGGAAGGCAGATGGCAGTCTGGAGGCGGGCTGGGCAGGGAGCTCTGCGCAGTGCCGGCTCTACTCAGCAAGGGGGCGATAGAACCCCACTTTTGGCTTTGTGGCCCGTGGAGGGCAAGGCAGCCAAGTGCTGGTAGGCTGTGGGGGAGGGAGGCTTGTCAGCGCTTCCGAACTCCCCACACGGCTTGGACACGGCTTCGGAGAGGGGGCGGTCCAGACGTGAGCTGTATGTGACCTTTGTCATCCATGCTTTTGTTTTGGGCACCTGTTTGTAACAAACCACCCTGATACGCAGTGGCTTAAAACAGCCCTTGTATTATTTCAGTTTTGTGAGTTCGTCTGGTTCACCAGGCGTCGGCTGGCTCGGCCGGCTGGGACATTTAAGATGTGGCACATCCCTTGGCCCGCAGTTGGTGCCGGCTGTCCGCTGGGAGTGCAAGTGCGGCTGTTGACTGGAGTTTGCGTCCCTATGTGGCCAGTCCGGGTGGCTGCCCTCCCAGAGGGAGCCTCTGCAGACCAGTGTTCTGAGAGTGAAGAAGTTCCTGCTTTCTCTCCACTTCCTGGGCAGGCACAGCCTTACTGCTGCTGACTTCCAGTTGCATAGTCTCAGGGCCAGTCTGGGTTCAAGGGGAGGAAGACTAATGAGAGTGAGGAAGAATACCTGGCCTTAGTACTTGATGACCCTAGGCTTCAGTCTACTCTTGTCAAATGGAGCCATATACTGTAGTAAGAATTACCACTTGCTTTAAGACTTTAAGAAACCTTTAAAGTCCACAGAGAGTCTTAGGAGCAGACAGCAGGCTGATGGAGCAGCTGAGGCACCAAGGGCAGAGAAGGCTGGGGGCTGTTGTTCAGTGGGCTAGTAGTTGGCTAGAAGAGACTTACTTTTGCCAGAGAAGGGAACACATTATCGAAAGCTTACTATATACCAGGTCATGTACTCTACTTTCATTTTCTCTAATCCTCAGAATAGCCCTGTGAGAGGATAAAATTGCCCTCATTTGGTAGATGATAAAACTGAGATTTTGCTAGTGACTTGTAGGATTCAGCCAGCTAGCGAGGCAGAAAGGTAGGCTCTGAACCCAAAGGTGTCTTTGTCTCTGGAACTGTACTGTGCTCCCCAGACAACAAAATCTTGCTTTGTTTGCAGCTCAAAAATCTTCAGACAAGAAGGACAGGATGACTCTGATGTCCAAGGGGATTTTCAGAGCCATTTATGGCAGGGAGTGGAAGTGAGCAGGGAGCTGGCTGTCCAGGAAGCTTCAGGAAGGAAGGAAGCCAAGTTGACAGTGTGTCCTGGCTAGAGCAGCCTCAGCGGGGGTGAAGCTGAGAACCTGAAGCCATGAGCAACTCTGGGTCCTACCAGGCAATGGAGGAAGATGGATGTTTTATCATTAGTTAGGAGGCAGAAAGAGGGTGCTGAGAACAAACTGAAGGAACTTGTAGGCAGTAGGATAGAACCTGGGAACTTGGAGATAAAAGCCAACCATCCATCCATCCATCCATTTATCCACTCGTGAATTCATTACTGCTTTCAACATCTGAGTCTCTATTATGTGTCTGGCTCTCTTTTGCTTATATAATTATGACGCAGTCCCAGCTCTTGGGAAGCTCAGGTTACCCTGGGGCCGGCAGACTTATCACTAGGGAATGGCATTACTGTGTTGATACTGGGATGAGGTGCACAGAGGAGCCGTTATGGGAGACCAGAGGAAGGACAGAAGACTTTGCAAACCAGAGACCCAGTGGAAGGCAGGGGAACCAAGGTGTATCTGATCTGGGCCTGATTGTGAAGAGGGTGGACCCCAGGCCCAGGAGCTCAGCTTCTGAGACCGAGAGAGCAGCTGTATTTGAAGAGGGGGTGTGTTTCCTCATAGTGACTGGGATGCATAGTGACTGAGATCCCAGAGCCTGTGACATCCCAGAGGAGGCTGTCTGACTTCCCTCCCTCCAGGGGGGACTGGATATGAGGAAGACAGCACCGAATTTGCCACATCAGAGATTTCAGTTCATCTTAAGACATAAGTTGAAAGAGAAGGTTTTCTCCTCTTGATGTGAAAGGAAGATACTTTTATTATGTTGGGAGCATCTATGATACAGACATAGCAGACTGTTTTGATCTTGCAATAGAACTGGTTTATCCTTGCCCTTTACACTAAAATTGTTCTTTGTTTGGGCAAGTGAACCTTGCATAGGACCATTGCCCGGAGCAAGGGGGCGGGGCATTGCCATAGCAGAAGTGGAGAACCAAAAATTCAATTCCCAGGTATGAGGTTTTGGAAGAAATAGGAAGAAATTTGATCAGACAGACACATTTTTTTTCCCAAGTCCCATTGCCAAAAGACAACCTGTGCTGTCAATTTCATGGTTCTGGATGTTTTCCGTGTGTAGGTATTTTTCATAGGACTGTCTACCTGGATGTGTAATATCTCCTCTTGCTCTTTTCTCTTTGTTTAACATTGTAAGTTTTTTTTTTTTTTTTTTTTTTTGGTCATCATGTAATCCTTGTGTTCACTTTGTGATGTAGATAATATTTCCTCCATTCTATTAATGAAAAATTAAGTCTCAAAAAGGTTACATAATCTGTCCAAGATCCAGTGAACCGCAGAATTGAGACTCAAATTCAGGTCTCTGATGCTAAGCCTGAACTCTTTCTGTTTGCTGAGCTGCTTTGTGTAAGAATTGAGACACTTTCATTGGTCTGGTATTTGGAGGCAGATGGATAGAGGTTTGAACCCTCAGGGACTCTTGCTGTGCTCATATCCTGGGGTTGCAAGGGACCAGATATTGATTGATTCCCTGTGTATTTTAAGTGATTCATGGTAAATGGGGTGCTGTTCCTGTAGTTCCAACTTAGCTTGGGAATGTGGTAGCTATTACACCCAGGCTGCCCAGCAGGATTCTTTTGTTGCCTCCGTGTTTGATTAACATACCTGGTTCTCTAGCCTTCTCCAGAACACAGAGATTGGTGTGTGCCCCATACCTGGCCAATCAGAGCACCCCAATTTCCTTGGCCTCATTGATTTGTTCAAGAATATTAAAGTAGTCCATTTGACCAATTAGAGTCTTTCCCCAGGATTTTTCTCCTGTTGACAGCGGAAAGACTGTCTTTTACCTTAGAGTCACAGTGCCTTTGGAGTCACAGTGCTGGAAGAATGGGACTCTGGGCTGCCAGAAGCATCTTCCCATCTTATGGAGGAAGCCCATTTGTTGGAGAGGAAGCTTAAATAGAGGGCCAGGAGATGTCAAGAGAGCTTACTAAAGGACATGATTTGCAGTTGTGTGGAATGCCAGCTACCCTGTTTCCATCCCATCCTTCTCAGTCATATAAGTGAGACCATTTGTGGCCATCATGATTATGCCACCAAAAATATCAAAGAAAGTTGTGAGGGTTTTTTTTTTTGTTGTTGTTAAATATATAGGATCCCAAATATAAGGTCAGATTAACAAGAAAGAAGAAATAACACTGAAAATTGTAATATGTGGCTAAATATAAAAGAATGCTTTAAATTTTTTTGTAGAGTGCCTGAGTGGCTCAGTCAGTTAAGAGTCCAACTTTGGCTTAGGTCATGATCTCACGGTTCATGAGTCAAGTCCCAGGTCAGGCTCTGTGCTGACAGCTCAGAGCCTGGAGCCTGCTTCGGATTCTGTGTCTCCTTCTCTGTCCCTCCCCACTTGCACTCTGCCTCTCTCTCTCTCTCACAAAAATAAACAAAATTTTAAAAAAATAAATGATTTTCTTGTAAAGGATTATTGACTGTTTAAAACGATAATGAAAATATTTGATGGGCTTAATAATACATTTAGAATTAAAACATGACAATAAAAGCACAAAGGGCAGAATGGGAGAATAACTGGAACTGTACTGTTATAAAGTTTTTATATTTTGTATGAATGCAGTAATGTTAATTCAAGATGGACTGATATAAATTGAGGATGCCTATTGTAATCTCTGGAGAAACCACTTGAAATTACAAAGAATTATAGCTAGAATCCAACAGAGCAGATAAATGAAAGGTACAAAATTACTTGAATAATCTAAAAGAAAGCGGGGAAAGTAGAACACAGAAATAAAGTATTAAAGAACAGATGGAAAAAATAGAAAACAAAAACAAGATTGTGGAATTAAACCTAGCCGTGTCAGTAATTACATTAAATGAAAATGACCTATAAATTTGCATGTGTTCTCTGTTGCTGAAAAAACAAATTACCCCTAAACACCAAGGCTTAAAATAAATATTTTTTTCACACTTTCAGCAGATTAAGAATTCAGGAGACTCTTGGCTGGGTGATCATGGCTCAGGATCTCTCATGAAATGACAATCATAATGTTGGCAGTGACTGCAGAGATCTGAAAGCTTGATTGGGGCGGGGGATCTGTTCCAAGATTGTTCACTCACGTGGCAGTTGGCAGGAGACCTTTCCCTCACATGGGCTTTATAGGCTGCTTGAGTGCCCTTATGATACGGCATCTAACTTCCCTCAGAGGGAAAAGAAATTCATGTGAGAGAGCAAGGAAAATGCTGCTGTGCTCTTTAGGACCTAGTCTTGTAAGTTGTAAACTCGCTTCTGTGTTACTCTGTATGTTAGAAATGAGTCACTACATCCCGCCTACGCTCAATTCAAGGGAATTTCCCTCCTAAAGGGAGAAATATCAAAACACTTGTGGACATGTGTTTTTGGTCATTATTGTAGTAAAATATATTCAACATGATGTTTACCATTTTCATCATTTTTAAGCGTACAATTCAGTGGCATTAGATACTTTCACAATGTAGTGCAGCCATCATCAATATCCATTTCCAGATTTTTTCCATCATTCCAAACAGATGTTATGTGTCCAGTAAACAATAATCCCTCATCCCTCTCCCCACTGAGGCCCTTGTTACCTCTATGCTACTTACGTCTCTATGAATGTTATTTTGTGTCCGGCTTATCTCGCTTAGCATGATGTTTAAGGTTCATCCATGTTGTAGTGAGCATCAGAATTTTATTCCTTTTAAGGCTTAAATACTACTCCACTCTTTGTATATAGTACATTTTTGGTAATTCAGTCATTCACAATGGACACTTGCATTGTTTTCACCTTTTAGCTATTCTGAATAATGCAGCTGTGAACGTTGATGTACAAGTTTCTGTTTGAATGCCTATTTTTTGTTCTTCTGGGTCTGTATCTGAAAGTGGAATTCCTGGCTCATGTGATAATTCTATTTTTAACTTTTTGAGGAACAAACTGTTGTCACAGAAGCAGCACCATTTTATATTCCCACTAACAGTGAACAAGGGTTATAATTTCTCCATACCTTTGCCAACCTTTGTTATTTTTTATTCTTTGTGGTAGTAGACATCCTAGTGGGTGTGAAGTGTGTCCCATTATGGTTTTGATTTAAATTTCAATAATAACTAGTGAGGTTGAACATTTTTTCATATGCTCATGAATATTTGTATATTCTTTGGAGAAATATCTATTCAAGTCCTTTGCCCATTTTGGAATTGGGTTGTTTGTATTGTTGAATTGTACACATTGTTTATATATTCTGGATGGCAATCCCTTAAGCAATATATGGTTTTCAAATATTTTCTTCAATCCTATAGGTTGCTATTTTTGTCAGTTGATAGTCTCTTTTGATGTACAAAAGATTTTAATTTTTGTGAGGTCCTCTTAGTCTAGTTTTAGTTTTGTTGTCTGTGCCTTTGGTGTCATATTCAAGAAATCATTGCCAAATTCAACATGAAGATTTTGCCCTATGCTGTGTTCTAAAAATTTCATAGGTTTAGCTATTATATGTTTAGGTTTTTGACCCATTTTGAATTAATTTTTGTGTATGGTCTAAGGTAAAAGACAAACTTCACTCATTTGCTTGCAGATATCCAGTTTCCCCAGCACCATTTGTTGAAAAGATCGCTCACTCCCCCTTAACTGGCCATTGTGCTCTAGTCAAAAATCAAATGATCACATATGTAAAGGCTTATTTCTGGGTTCTGTATTCTATTCCATCGGTCTTTATGTCTGTCCTTATGCTAGTATTATCCTGTTTTGATTACTCTAGTTTTATAGTATGTTTTGAAATCAAGAAGTATGAGTTCTCCAATTTTGTTCTTTTTCAAGATCATTTTGGTGATTCATAGCCTCTGGAGATTTACACATGAATGTTTACATGGGTTTTCCTATCTTGGCAAAAAAAAAAAACAAAAACCATTGGAGTGTTTGCAGGTATTTCATCGAATCTATATATCACTTTTGGTAGTTTTGAAATCATAACAAAGGATGTAAACAAAGGATGACTTTTCATTTATTTATCTCTTCTTTAAGTTTGTTCAGCAATATTTTGTAGTTTTACTATACCAGTCTTTGCTTTCTTGTTTAAATAATAATTTTATTATTTTTGATGCTTTGTAAGTAGAATTTGTTATTTCTATTTTGAATTGTTTATTTACATATATAAATTTCATTTTTTAACACTGCTTTCACTGCATCCCACATGCTTTGACATATTGTTTTAATTTTCATATATATTAAGGTATTTTCTAATTTTCTTTGTGATTTCTCATTCCACTCGTTTTTTTTCAGAAGATGTTTAAAAATTTCCACATAATAGTGAGTTTTTCAATTTTTTCTTTGTTATTGCTTTCTAGTTTCATTCCATTGTGATTAAAGAGATATTTTCTATAATTTTAATCTTTAAAATTTATTGACAATTACTTTGTGGTGGGCATTAAGGAGGGCATTTTTTGGGATGAGCACTGGGTGTCATATGTAAGAGATGAATCACTGGGTTCTACTCCTGAAGCTAAGACTACACTATATGTTAACTAAATTGAATTTAAATAAATTAAAAAAATTGTTTTGTGGCCTAATATATGGTCTAGTCTGGAGAGTGTGCTATATGCACTTGAGAAAAATTTGTATTCTGCTCTTTTTGGGTGGAATGTTCTATAGATGTCTTTTAGGTCTAATTGGTTTATGGCATTGTTCAAGTTGTTGCATTTCCTTGATGACTATTCTTTATTGATATGGTTTATTGTTCTATCCATTCTTTAAGTCGGTATTGAAGTCTCCAACTATTATTGCAGAACTATTTTCCCCTTCAATTCTGTCAGTGTTTGCTTTATATTTTGGGGGCTGTGATGTTTGTGCATATGTTTATCATTGTTATATATTCTTCATGAATATATATGTATATATATTTATCAATATGTAATGTCTTTCTTTGTCTCTTGCAACATTGTTTGACTTAATGTCTATTTTGTCTGATGTTAGTATAGCCACCTTACTCTCTTCAGGTTACTATTTGCATGGAATATCTTTTTCCATTCTTTCACTTTCAATGTACTTGTATCTGGAAGTCTAAAGTGAGTCTCTTGTAGATAGCATTTAGGCATATCACATAATAAAATCTTTTCTGCCAATTTCTGCCTTTTGATTAGAGATTTAATCCATTTGCATTTAAAATAAATACTGATAAGGAAAAACTTATCCTTTCATTAATTTGTTTTCTGTATGTCTATTGGTGATTTTGTCCCTCATTTCCTTCCTTACCGCCTTATTTTTGGTGTGTTTAGTTAATTTTTTTGTAGTGACATATTTTGATTCCTTTTTAATTTCCTTTTGTATATATTTTATTGATACTTTCTTTGTGGATACCATGGTGATTACATATAATATCTAACTTTATAACTAACTTAAAAACTTATAACTCAACTTCAATTGAATATAAAAACTATGATTCCATCTGTTTTCTTTATGTTATTAATGTTACAAATTACATCTTTAAAGATTATGTGCCTAATATCTGGTTTATTATATTTTTACATATTTATCTTTTTTATTGAATATATTTTACATATTGTGTAAATTTAAGGTGTACAATGTGTTGCTTTGATATATATTGTCATTTGATTGCTATTGTAGCAACATTTATTATATTACATAATTATAATACAATATTGTTTTCTATATTCATTATATTGTGCATTAGATGACTATGGCTTACTTACTGCTCATTGCAAATTTGTACCATTAAACAACATATATATATATATATTTTTTAACTTTTTTTCCAACGTTTATTTATTTTTGGGACAGAGAGAAACAGAGCATGAACGGGGGAGGGGCAGAGAGAGAGGGAGACACAGAATCGGAAGCAGGCTCCAGGCTCTGAGCCGTCAGCCCAGAGACCGACAAGGGGCTCGAACTCACGGACCGCGAGATCGTGACCTGGCGGAAGTCGGACGCTTAACCGACTGTGCCACCCAGGCGCCCCAAACAACATATATTTTTATCTCCCATCATTTTGTAGCCACCATTTTACTTTTTTTTTAAGTTAAAATTTTTAGATTCTACATATAAGCGATATCATATAATACTTATCTTTGTCTGCCTGTCTTATCTCACTTAGCGTAATGTGTTCAAGGTCCATCCATGTTTCAAATGGAAGGATATTTTTCTTTCTCATGGCTGAATAATGTTCCATTGTGTATATATCACATCTTTTTTTAATCCATTCTTCTGTTGATGGGAATTTAGGTTGTTTTCATATTTTGGCTATTATGAATAATGCTGCAATAAACATGGGAGTGCATATATCTTGTTGAAATACTGTTCTCATTTTCTTTGGGCATATACTTAGTGGTGGAATTTCTGGGTCATATGGTAGATCTATTTTTAATTTTTAGGGAAGTCTATGTTGTTTTCCATAGTGGTTGGACCATTGACATGTCATTAACAGTGTATAAGTGTTCCCTTTTCACCACATCTTCACCAGCACCTATTGCCACTTCTTGTGATTTTGATGAGAGACATTCTAATGGGTGTGAGATGATATCTCATTATGGTTTTGATTTGCATTTCCCTAATGACGAATAATGTTGAGTATCTTTTCATGTGCCTGTTGGCCGTTTTGATATCTTATTCAGAAAAATATCTACTTAGTTCTGCTACCCATTTTTAATTGGATTTTTTGGTCTGTTTTTAAGTTGTATCAGTTCTTTGTATATTTTAAATATTAACTCCTTATCAGATATATGATTTACAAACTTTTTTTCCCCATTCTTTAGGTTGCCTTTTCACTTGATTAATTGTTCCTTTTGAGGTGCAGAAGCTTTTGATAGTCCCATTTGCTGATTTTTGCTTTTGTTGATTTTGCTTCTGGCATCATGCCAAAATTACCATTGTCAAGATCAATATTGAGGAACCTCATCTCTAAGTTTTCTTCCAGGAGTTTTATGGCATCCAGTCTTATGTTTAAGTCTTGATCTACTTTGAGTTAATTTTTGTGAGATGATCTTAATTTTTTTCCATTGAGTATAATGTTAGCTGTGGGTTTCTTGTATATGGCCTTTATAATGCTGAAGTGTGTTCCTTCCATATCTAATCTGTCAAGGGTTTTTATTATGAAACAATGTTTTATTTTGACAAATGTTTTTTCTACATCTATTGAGATGATAATGACATTTTAATCTTTCATTTAATTGATGTGATGTATTACACTTAATTGATTTGCATATGTTGAACCACCCTTGCATTCCAGAGACAAATCTCACTTGGTAGGTGTATAATCTTTTCAATGTGTTCTTGACTTTTATTTGCTAATAGTTTGTTGAGAATTTTTGCATCTGTATTCATCAGGATACTGTCTATCCTTATCTGGTTTTGGTATAAAGATAATGCTGGCCTTGTAATATTAATTTGCAAGTGTTTCCTATATTTTGGAAGAGTTTAAAGAGTATTAGTGTTAATTCTTCTTTAAGTGTTTGGTAGAATTCACCAGTGAAACATCTGGTCCTGAAGTTTCCTTTCTTTCAGATAACTTATTCTGCCTTTAATCTGATCTTGTCTATTTTCTTTCTTTCTTTCTTTTTTTAATATGAAATTTATTGTCAAATTGGTTTCCATACCCAGTGCTCATCCAAAAAGGTGCCCTCCTCAATGCTCATCACACACTTTCTTTTCTTTCTTTTAAAGAACCCTGAGATGAAGAGGGCTGTCAGCATGGAACTGGATGTGGGGCTCCACCCTATGACCCTGGGGTCATGACCTGAGCCAAAATCAAGAGCTGGATGCTCAACTAACTGAGCCACCCAGAAGCCCCTGATCTTATCTATTTTCAATGCTTTCTAATGCATTATTATGTCATTTATTGACTTCTTCAGCTCCAGAATTTTTTAAATGATTTTAATCTTCTTGGTAAAGTATTCCTTCTGTAAATTAATTTTACTCCTGAGTTCATTGAATTTTTTTTTTGAGTTTTCTTGTAGCTTACTGAATGTCTTCATAATAGCTATTTTAAATCCTCTATCAGTTAGGTTGTGATATTCTGTATCTCTGAGTTCAGTTGCTGGATAATTGTCGTTTTCTTTTCATGATACTGTATTATAATGATTTTTCATAGTTTCTGATGAAATGTTCTTCTGCCTCCACATGTGAAATAGCAAGTACCTTTCTTTATTGAGGTAAAGTTTTGTTTGCTTTGATTCTAGTTGAACAGGTTGGCAATTAGAAGTCTTTGCTTTGTTCTCCAGTAGGTGGCGCTACAGAATAAATTTTTGGTTTCTTTTACAGGAACTGACTTAGCCTTATATTTAGGAGAGCGGGTAAAACAAACAAAAAAAGCTGGCGGCAGACCTGGGCAGTGTGCCAAGCATCTGGGGCTTTGGGTGTGCCCAAAGCTTAGTAAGAGGATCCTGGGGAGGTCCTGAATGGACCTCTTGCTGAACTTACCGAGCAGATAGCAGGAAATGTGTTCTTTCAGATCTTTGTCATTCTTTCCTCAGTTCCCTGCCCCCAATAGAGGTTTCTCCCCAGGAATCTGGGTGCAGCTGCGTGGAACTCTCCAGCTGTAGTCTGTGGGGCCAGGCAGACTCCCACTCATCACTTTCACCCTTTATTCCTTTGCCAGAGGGGTCATCAGTGTCACTGATGCCACTGCCACTGCTGGTGCCACCACTGTGAATCAAAGGATTCACTCCACCATGATGCCATGATGCCTCTCTTCTTTAATTTGTCTTTTAAATCCTGTAGAAAATAAAAAGTGGAGCTACAAACCAAAATTACAATAATATGACAAGTTACTATTTAGTGTGTTGTATTTATTTCAACCTAAAGGACTCCCTTTGGCATTTCTTGAAGAGAAGGTCTAGTGATAATGACCTTTCTCAACACTTGTTTATTTGGGCATGCCTTGATTTCTCCCTCATGTCTGAAGGAAAGTTTTGGTGGATATAGAATTCTTGGCTCACAGGTTTGTTTATCTTTTCCCAGCTCTTTAAATATATCATCCTACTACCCTCTGGCCTTGAAGGTTTGTAATGGAAAATTGATACAACACTGAGAATACATTGTATATCATGAGTCATTTCTCTTTTCCTGCTTGCAAAATTCTCTGTGTCTTTTGACAGTCTGATTATGTGTCTCAATGTGGGCAACTTCAGATTACTTTGAATTTGGTCAGCTTCTTAGATTTGTAGAATCATGTCTTTCATCAAATTTTGGAAGTTTTGGCTTTTGTTTTTTAAAGAATAATATTTATGCCCCCTTCTTGCTTTTTTCCCTTTCTGGGGTTCTTTTTATGTATATGTTGATCTGCTTAATGGTGTTCCATAAATCCTTAATTTCTGCTCACTTTTTAAAACATTCTCTTTTCTGTCTGCTCCTCATTCTTGATAATTTCAATTACTGTATCTTCAAATTTGCTGATTCTCTATTTGCCTCCTTAAATCTGCCATTGAAGCCCTCTAGTGATTTTTAAATTTCAACTATTGCACTTTTCATCATCTCCAGAATTTCTACTTGGTTTCTTCTTATAATCTCTCTTTCTGTTGATATTGTAATTTGTTTATATATTATTTTTATGATTTCCTTCCATTATTTCTGTTTTTGTTTAGCTCCTTAGGCATATGTAATAGTTGTTTTAAAGCTTTTGTGTCTTTTCCTTTCCTATCATTTGTTCTTTTTTTTTTTTTCCTCAATTGTCAAAGGCTGTAGTAGTCCATTTGTTTTGAGTCTTTTCCAAACTACCTTTGTAGACTATTCCTTTTCAAGTGTGATAACTGAAATCTTCCTTCTTTAGCTTGGTTCCAGTGATGTTTTGACAGAGATTTCCTTGAACACTATGAGTTGAAATAAGCAAACAAAAACATGTTAAATCCTTGAAAGAGAGAACAACTACATCTCTCAGTATTTGCAGATAGGCTCTCTGCTAAGCGCTTTTTCCCCTTTAGATAAGCCTTCTCTGAGCCTAGAGATCAGCCCCAGGTGAAAGCTTAAGGCTTTCTCAGGTCTTTTCTGAGTATCCCTCTTTTCTCATATGTGTCTATATACCTTGCTGTTTTTGAATGTCCTAATTTCCTAAAGAGTCTTTTTTTTTTTTTTAAAAAGATTTTATTTTATTTTATTTTATTTTTTTATTTTATTTTTTTTTTGTTTGGATGGGCACTTTTATTTTTTTTTTTAATTTTTTTTTTTCTGAAATTTATTGACAAATTGGTTTCCATACAACACCCAGTGCTCATCCCAAAAGGTGCCCTCCTCAATACCCATCACCCACCCTCTCCTCCCTCCCACCCCCTATCAACCCTCAGTTTGTTCTCAGTTTTTAACAGTCTCTTATGCTTTGGCTCTCTCCCATTCTAACCTCTTTTTTTTTTTTTTTTTCCTTCCCCTCCCCCATGGGTTCCTGTTAAGTTTCTCAGGATCCACATAAGAGTGAGACCATATGGTATCTGTCTTTCTCTGTATGGCTTATTTCACTTAGCATCACACTCTCCAGTTCCATCCACGTTGCTACAAAAGGCCATATTTCATTTTTTCTCATTGCTATGTAATATTCCATTGTGTATATAAACCACAATTTCTTTATCCATTCATCAGTTGATGGACATTTAGGCTCTTTCCATAATTTGGCTATTGTTGAGAGTGCTGGTATGAACATTGGGGTACAAGTGGCCCTATGCATCAGTGCTCCTGTATCCCTTGGATAAATTCCTAGCAGTGCTATTGCTGGGTCATAGGGTAGGTCTATTTTTAATTTTCTGAGGAACCTCCACACTGCTTTCCAGAGCAGCTGCACCAATTTGCATTCCCACCAACAGTGCAAGAGGGTTCCCGTTTCTCCACATCCTCTCCAGCATCTATAGTCTCCTGATTTGTTCATTTTGGCCACTCTGACTGGCGTGAGGTGATACCTGAGTGTGGTTTTGATTTGTATTTCCCTGATAAGGAGCGACGCTGAACATCTTTTCATGTGCCTGTTGGCCATCCGGATGTCTTCTTTAGAGAAGTGTCTATTCATGTTTTCTGCCCATTTCTTCACTGGGTTATTTGTTTTTCGGGTGTGGAGTTTGGTGAGCTCTTTATAGATTTTGGATACTAGCCCTTTGTCCGATATGTCATTTGCGAATATCTTTTCCCATTCCGTTGGTTGCCTTTTAGTTTTGTTGGTTGTTTCCTTTGCTGTGCAGAAGCTTTTTATCTTCATAAGGTCCCAGTAATTCACTTTTGCTTTTAATTCCCTTGCCTTTGGGGATGTGTCGAGTAAGAGATTGCTACGGCTGAGGTCAGAGAGGTCTTTTCCTGCTTTCTCCTCTAAGGTTTTGATGGTTTCCTGTCTCACATTTAGGTCCTTTATCCATTTTGAGTTTATTTTTGTGAATGGTGTGAGAAAGTGGTCTAGTTTCAACCTTCTGCATGTTGCTGTCCAGTTCTCCCAGCACCATTTGTTAAAGAGGCTGTCTTTTTTCCATTGGATGTTCTTTCCTGCTTTGTCAAAGATGAGTTGGCCATACGTTTGTGGGTCTAGTTCTGGGGTTTCTATTCTATTCCATTGGTCTATGTGTCTGTTTTGGTGCCAATACCATGCTGTCTTGATGATGACAGCTTTGTAGTAGAGGCTAAAGTCTGGGATTGTGATGCCTCCTGCTTTGGTCTTCTTCTTCAAAATTCCTTTGGCTATTCGGGGCCTTTTGTGGTTCCATATGAATTTTAGGATGGCTTGTTCTAGTTTCGAGAAGAATGCTGGTGCAATTTTGATTGGGATTGCATTGAATGTGTAGATAGCTTTGGGTAGTATTGACATTTTGACAATATTTATTTTTCCAATCCATGAGCAGGGAATGTCTTTCCATTTCTTTAAATCTTCTTCAATTTCCTTCAGAAGCTTTCTATAGTTTTCAGCATACAGATCCTTTACATCTTTGGTTAGATTTATTCCTAGGTATTTTATGCTTCTTGGTGCAATTGTGAATGGGATCAGTTTCTTTATTTGTCTTTCTGTTGCTTCATTGTTAGTGTATAAGAATGCAACTGATTTCTGTACATTGATTTTGTATCCTGCAACTTTGCTGAATTCCTGTATCAGTTCTAGCAGACTTTTGGTGGAGTCTATCGGATTTTCCATGTATAATATCATGTCATCTGCAAAAAGCGAAAGCTTGACTTCATCTTTGCCAATTTTGATGCCTTTGATTTCCTTTTGTTGTCTGATTGCTGATGCTAGAACTTCCAGCACTATGTTAAACAGCAGCGGTGAGAGTGGGCATCCTTGTCGTGTTCCTGATCTCAGGGAAAAAGCTTTCAGTTTTTCCCCGTTGAGGATGATGTTAGCTGTGGGCTTTTCATAAATGGCTTTTATGATCTTTAAGTATGTTCCTTCTATCCCGACTTTCTCAAGGGTTTTTATTAAGAAAGGGTGCTGGATTTTGTCGAAGGCCTTTTCTGCATCGATTGACAGGATCATATGGTTCTTCTCTTTTTTTGTTAATGTGATGTATCACGTTGATTGATTTGCGAATGTTGAACCAGCCCTGCATCCCAGGAATGAATCCCACTTGATCATGGTGAATAATTCTTTTTATATGCCGTTGAATTCGATTTGCTAGTATCTTATTGAGAATTTTTGCATCCATATTCATCAGGGATATTGGCCTGTAGTTCTCTTTTTTTACTGGGTCTCTGTCTGGTTTAGGAATCAAAGTAATACTGGCTTCATAGAATGAGTCTGGAAGTTTTCCTTCCCTTTCTATTTCTTGGAATAGCTTGAGAAGGATAGGTATTATCTCTGCTTTAAACGTCTGGTAGAACTCCCCTGGGAAGCCATCTGGTCCTGGACTCTTATTTGTTGGGAGATTTTTGATAACCGATTCAATTTCTTCGCTGGTTATGGGTCTGTTCAAGCTTTCTATTTCCTCCTGATTGAGTTTTGGAAGCGTGTGGGTGTTCAGGAATTCGTCCATTTCTTCCAGGTTGTCCAATTTGTTGGCATATAAGTTTTCATAGTATTCCCTGATAATTGTTTGTATCTCTGAGGGATTGGTTGTAATAATTCCATTTTCATTCATGATTTTATCTATTTGGGTCATCTCCCTTTTCTTTTTGAGAAGCCTGGCTAGAGGTTTGTCAATTTTGTTTATTTTTTCAAAAAACCAACTCTTGGTTTCGTTGATCTGCTCTACAGTTTTTTTAGTTTCTATATTGTTTATTTCTGCTCTGATCTTTATTATTTCTCTTCTTCTGCTGGGCTTAGGCTGCCTTTGCTGTTCTGCTTCTAGTTCCTTTAGGTGTGCTGTTAGATTTTGTATTTGGGATTTTTCTTGTTTCTTGAGATAGGCCTGGATTGCAATGTATTTTCCTCTCAGGACTGCCTTTGCTGCGTCCCAAAGCGTTTGGATTGTTGTATTTTCATTTTCGTTTGTTTCCATATATTTTTTAATTTCTTCTCTAATTGCCTGGTTGACCCACTCATTCGTTAGTAGGGTGTTCTTTAACCTCCATGCTTTTGGAGGTTTTCCAGACTTTTTCCTGTGGTTGATTTCAAGCTTCATGGCATTGTGGTCTGAAAGTAAGCATGGTATAATTTCAATTCTTGTAAACTTATGAAGGGCTGTTTTGTGACCCAGTATATGATCTATCTTGGAGAATGTTCCATGTGCACTCGAGAAGAAAGTATATTCTGTTGCTTTGGGATGCAGAGTTCTAAATATATCTGTCAAGTCCATCTGATCCAATGTCTCATTCAGGGCCCTTGTTTCTTTATTGACCGTGTGTCTAGATGATCTATCCATTTCTGTAAGTGGGGTGTTAAAGTCCCCTGCAATTACCACATTCTTATCAATAAGGTTGCTTATGTTTATGAGTAATTGTTTTATATATTTGGGGGCTCCGGTATTCGGTGCATAGACATTGATAATTGTTAGCTCTTCCTGATGGATAGACCCTGTAACTATTATATAATGTCCTTCTTCATCTCTTGTTACAGCCTTTAATTTAAAGTCTAGTTTGTCTGATATAAGTATGGCTACTCCAGCTTTCTTTTGGCTTCCAGTCGCATGATAAATAGTTCTCCATCCCCTCACTCTCAATCTAAAGGTGTCCTCAGGTCTAAAATGAGTCTCTTGTAGACAGCAAATAGATGGGTCTTGTTTTTTTATCCATTCTGATACCCTATGTCTTTTGGTTGGCGCATTTAATCCATTTACATTCAGTGTTATTATAGAAAGATACGGGTTTAGAGTCATTGTGATGTCTGTATGTTTTATGCTTATAGTGATGTCTCTGGGACTTTGTCTCACAGGGTCCCCCTTAGGATCTCTTGTAGGGCTGGTTTAGTGGTGACAAATTCCTTCAGTTTTTGTTTGTTTGGGAAGACCTTTATCTCTCCTTCTATTCTAAATGACAGACTTGCTGGATAAAGGATTCTTGGCTGCATATTTTTTCTGTCTAGCACCCTGAAAATCTCTTGCCAATTCTTTCTGGCCTGCCAAGTTTCAAAAGAGAGATCAGTCACGAGTCTTATAGGTCTCCCTTTATATGTGAGGGCACGTTTACCCCTTGCTGCTTTCAGAATTTTCTCTTTATCCTTGTATTTTGCCAGTTTCACTATGATATGTCGTGCAGAAGATCGATTCAAGTTACGTCTGAAGGGAGTTCTCTGTGCCTCTTGGATTTCAATGCCTTTTTCCTTCCCCAGTTCAGGGAAGTTCTCAGCTATGATTTCTTCAAGTACCCCTTCAGCACCTTTCCCTCTCTCTTCCTCCTCTGGGATACCAATTATGCGTATATTATTTCTTTTTAGTGTATCACTTAATTCTCTAATTTTCCCCTCATACTCCTGGATTTTTTTATCTCTCTTTTTCTCAGCTTCCTCTTTTTCCATAACTTTATCTTCTAGTTCACCTATTCTCTCCTCTGCCTCTTCAAGCCGAGCTGTGGTGGTTTCCATTTTGTTATGCATTTCGTTTAAAGCGTTTTTCAGCTCCTCGTGACTGTTCCTTAGTCCCTTGATCTCTGTAGCAAGAGATTCTCTGCTGTCCTGTATACTGTTTTCAAGCCCAGCGATTAATTTTATGACTATTATTCTAAATTCACTTTCTGTTATATTATTTAAATCCTTTTTGATCAGCTCATTAGCTGTTGTTATTTCCTGGAGATTCTTCTGAGGGGAGTTCTTCCGCTTGGTCATTTTGGATAGTCCCTGGCGTGGTGAGGACCTGCAGGGCACTTCCCCTGTGCTGTGGTGTATAACTGGAGTTGGTGGGCGGGGCCGCAGTCAGACCTGATGTCTGCCCCCAGCCCACCGCTGGGGCCACAGTCAGACTGGTGTGTGCCTTCTCTTCCCCTCTCCTAGGGGCAGGATTCACTGTGGGGTGGTGTGGCTCGTCTGGGCTACTTGCACCCTGCCAGGCTTGTGATGCTGGGGATCTGGCGTATTAGCTGGGGTGGGTAGGCAAGGTGCTCGGGGGCAGGAGGGGCAGGCTTAGATCGCTTCTCCTTAGGTGATCCACTTCAGGAGGGGCCCTGTGGCAGCGGGAGGGAGTCAGATCCGCTGCCGGAGGTTTGGCTCCGCAGAAGCGCAGAGTTGGGTGTTTGCGCGGAGCGAGCAAGTTCCCTGGCAGGAACCGGTTCCCTTTGGGATTTCGGCTGGGGGATGGGCGGGGGAAATGGCGCTGGCGAGCGCCTTTGTTCCCCACCAAACTGAGCTCTGTTGTCAGGGGGCTCAGCAGCTCTCCCACCCTTTGTCCTCCAGCCTTCCCGCTTTCCGAGCAGAGCTGTTAATTTCTGACCTCCCAGACGCTAAGTCGCGCTTGCTGTTGGAACACAGTCCGCCCGGCCTCTCCGCTTTTGCAAGCCCGACTCGGGGGCTCTGCTTGGCCGGCGAGCCGCCCCTCCGCCCCGGCTCCCTCCCGCCAGTCCGTGGAGCGCGCACCGCCTCGCCGCCCTTCCTACCCTCTTCCGTGGGCCTCTCGTCTGCGTTTGGCTCCGGCGACTCTGTTCTGCTAATCCTCTGGCGGTTTTCTGGGTTATTTAGGCAGGTGTAGATGGAATCTAAGTGATCAGCAGGACGTGCGGTGAGCCCAGCGTCCTCCTAAGCCGCCATCTTGCCGCAACTGATTTCCTAAAGAGTCTTACCCAGCTTTGTCTCTTGGCCTTTGATGGTCTCTTGTATGTCTCCATCTATAATCTTTTGCCCAAGCAGTGTGTATTTGTAATTCCCTTACTGCTTTTTCTACCAGCATTCTGAATTCTGCAGGACAGAGATGAGCACCGCATATCAGTCTTTTAGGTATCCTGTAGTCCTGGTGCAACAGAAAAACAGTAATTTATAAATAAGCTTTTCTTTGCTTCTTCTGGTCTGAGATAGGTGAGGGGAAGCTGGGTCCTGCTAATGAAGACCAAGACTGCTCTCACTCCAGGGAGGGAGTAGGGTAAAGTTGAATAAAAAAAAAATCACAAAACTTTTCTACCGTTTTGAAAACATTTCCCTACTCATCCAGTTGGGAATTTGCTTAGTTTCTCTAAACCTTTTAGTGTTCTACAGAGTTCAGATGAAGTTGGATCAGATAGTTTCAAATTTATTTTTTCTTTCTTTTGATGTTCCTCTTGGAGCTATGAGAGCTTGGGGCTTCTGAGTCTGCCACTTTGCTGATGTCCCACCTGTGAACATATTTTAAAATAATTAAAATTCTGTGATTGAAAGACTGTTGAGGGGGACCTGCCTGGGTGGCTCAGTCAGTTAAGCATCCAGCTCTTGATTTAGGCCCAGGTCATGATCTCACTCACGGTTTGTGAGATCAAGCCCTGTGTCAGGCTCCCTGCTGATAGTGTGGAGCCTGTTTGGGATTCTCTCTCTCTCCCTTTCTTTTGACCCCTCCCCTGCTTGCACTTTCTTTATCTCTCAAGATAAATGAATAAACTTAAAAAAAAGACTGTTGAAATAAGAATTAACTGTATGCTTTTTAAAGAGACACACTTTAAACATAACAAATGAGATGTTTAAAGTAAAAAGATGACAAAATACATACCACGTAAACATTAAGAAAGTTGGAATGGCTATATTAATATCAAAATACATTAATGACAAGAATATTACCAAATTTAAGGTGGGATATTATAAATGATAAAAGGGCCAGTTCTTTAAGATGGCACAATAATCCTAAATATATGGAAACAATAATATATTTTCAAAATATATGAAGCAAAAATTGACAGAACCAAAAGAAGAAATATGCAAATACACTATCATAATGAAAGTCACACACACCCCTCTCTCAATAACTGATAAAGCAGACACTAGGCATAAGTACATATGACACAAATAACCTGAGTAACAAATTTGGTCTAATTAACATGTATAAAGCATTTCATCCAACAACTGTAGAATAAATTTCAAGAAGTGTCAAATATGAAGGTTTTTAGATTTTGTCCTACTTGTATGCTAACAAGATTGTTTGGCACCATTTCATGGTTGCTAGTGAAGGTAAGAGACTCCTGGGTCTGAGACAAGGAACTTTATTACTCACAGTACCACAGACATCCAGAGCTTCAGGTTGGCATCAGTTTCTTTTGCTTCCCAACTCCTACTGGGGTGATGCAGTCTGGCCCAGGTGAATGTCATACATGTAGTGGGTTTGCATTACAGCTGAGAAGCGTTGAAAAGTCTTTATTCACAGGGTGAAAGCAAACATGCCCAACTTTTGCCCCAGAGGGAGACATTATCTTTATTATAGTGGCAGCAAACTAACCTGCCCTTTGCTCCAGATAGGCACATTATCTCCATCTTCAAAGGCTGTTTCCTATTTAAGCATCCTTAAAAAGATTAAAAAAGGCCATCAGTGTTTCTGCTCACAAGACACGCAGAACATGAGTGATCCATGGAATATTGTCTCCTATCAATAAACACTCTGTTTAAGTGCACACAAAACACTTACTGAAATAGATCATATGCTGGGCCATCGCAAGTCTGAATAAAGCCTAAAGGACTGAAACCATACAGAGTTTTTTCTCTGACCACAATGATATTAAAATCAAAATAAAAAGTAAAACACTTAGAAAAATCACAAAATATTTGGAAATTAGGCAGCACACTTCTTTTGTGTGTGTGTGTGTGTGTTATTTTTTTCAAATTTTTATTTAAATTCTAGTTAGTTAACATATAGTGTAATATTGGTTTCAGGAGTAGAACCCAGTGATTCATTACTTACATCACATACAAACATACAACACCCAGTGTTCATCAGAACAAGTGCCCTCTTTAATACACACACTCATTTAACCCACACCTCACCCACCTCTTCCATCAACGCTCAGTTTGTTCTCTATCTTTAAGAGTCTCTTAAAGTTTGTTTCCTTCCCTCCTTCCCATATGTTCATATGTTTTGCTTAAATTGCACATATAAGTGAAATCAGCACACTTCTAAATAAATTGTCAATCAAAGAAGAAATCACATGGGAATTAGATACTTCTTTGAACAAAAAGAAGTAGTAACCTGGATGGCTTAGTTAGTTAAGGATCCAACTCTTGATATGGGCTCAGGTCTTGATCTCGTGGCCGTGAGATAGAGCTCCACATGGGGCTCCACTCAGTGTGGAGCCTGCTTGGGATTTTCTCTCTCTCTCCATCTCAGCTCCCCTCCTGCTTTCAGTCTGTCTTTCAAAATAAACTTAAAAAAAAGTAAATATATTGGTGGGGTTATAAAGATGTATGTTTATTGCTGTAAGTGTATATATAAGAATGGAAGACAGCTTTAAATTCAATGATCTGAGGTTTCACCTCATGAAGTTATAAAGCAGAAGAAATAATGAAACACAAGGAAGTTAGAAGAAAATAATGAATTTAAGAGCAGAATAGAAAATAGGTAAATAGATAAAATCAACAAGGCCAAAGTTGATTCTTTGACAAGATTAATAAAACTGATAAAATCTGCCATAAAAAACAACTCCAGGTTTAGATAAGGAAAGACTTTATTTGAAAAGATTATTGCAAGAGGGGAAATGGAGTATTGCAATAAGAAGAATGACCATGAAATTTGCAAGTGTCTCAGAGGTTAAGCAGAGAAGACTTTTCTTTTATAGTGAGGAGTAAACAAGGCTAGAAAGAACTGGTGTGTAAGAGTGAACAAGATGAAAGGTGGAGTAATTGGACAATACTTCAGAGGATGTTTTACCTTAAAGGTCAGCCTACTCTTGAGAAGGGCCATTAAGGAGAAGTTGTATGATGGCTCAGGGTGAGGATTAAAATGCAGGGGATTCAGGGAAGGAGAGAAGCTTAACTGAAATTTAACAAGCATTTTGTTCAGTTAATCAATGGGGGCAAGATTGCTTAGTCATTTGTAAAGCAAAGATTGGAGATTTGAAGGATATGTGACAAGCATCTGTAAATTTTATCTGAGTCATATGGGGAAAAATGCTTCTTTGCAGTAAGCCTCCCAAAAAAGGGTTGGGAGATTTCTTAATTTTATTTTATTTTAATTTTTTTGATGTTTATTTTTGACAGAGAGAGAGAGAGAGATAGAGCACGAGCGGGGGAGGGGCAGAGAGAGAGGGAGACACAGAATCCGAAGCAGGCTCCAGGCTTTGAGCTGTCAGCACAGAGCCCGACGCTGGGCTTGAACTCACAGACCGTGAGATCATGACCTGAGCTGAAGTTAGAAGCCCAACCGACTGAGCCACCCAGGCACCCCAGGGTTGGGGGATTTCTTAATGGTCGCTGCTTTGCAAAAGCACAAAACTCAGGTTAAATTTAGCATCATCAATTTATAGGAATGTTGATCAAGTAAAAACAGAGTAAAGGGGTTTACAACATCAAGAATAAAAAAGAGGGTATCACTACAGGTACCTACAGACTTTTAGGGATTTTTTTCTTTGATTCTAATTTATGTTTTTTAAACACATAGATGTATATCCTTTTATCTTTTAAAATGATTTTTAATTTAATTTTTAAGTGATTTTTAATAGGTAACATAATGTTATATTAGTTTCAGGTGTGCAACATAATGATTCAATAATTCTATGTGTTTCTCAGTGCTCATCACTGAGGCCCCTTTATTTCACTCATCTCCCCACCAACCTCCCCTCTGGCAACTACCAGTTTCTTCTCTATATTTAAGACTCTGTTTTTTCATTTGTCTTTTGTTTTCTTTGTTTATTTGTTCTTAAATTCCACATATAACTAAAATCATATGAGATGTTAACTATTATTATTAACAACTTCATGCTAATAATTTGACAATTTAAAGGAAATAGATTTCTTGAAAGATACATTTTTTTAAATTAACACAAGAAAAAATAGAAAATCTGAATTGTACAGTAGATGTCAACAAAATAAAAGTCATACTTTAATACCTTTACAGTTTTTAAAACTCCAGGCCCAGATGGTTTTATTGGTGAATCTTTCCTAACATTCTAGGAAGAAAAAAAAAAAACCCAGTTGTTTACAATTTTTTCCCCAGAGATAAAATAAAGGGAAACAATTCCTAATTTCTTTTATGGGGTCAGCATAAGCTTAATGCCAAAATCTGGCAAGGACTTTAGGTGGGAGAGAGAGAGGGAGAGAGAGAGGAAGGAAGAGAAAAAAGAGAAAATGAAAACAGGTAAAGAAAGAAAAAAGGAAGAAATTATAGAGTAATGGATAAAAATGCAAAAATCCTAACAAAATATGAGCAAATCAGATTGACCAATATTTAAGATGGGTAATAAAACATGACCAAGTGAGGTTTATTCTAGGAATGTCAGGTTGGTTTAACATCTCTAATTCCATATACTTCACTACATTAATGAAACATAGGAGATAAACCATATGATCATTTTAAAAGATTTAGAAAACACAGTTTATAAAAGTCAACACCTATTTATGATAAGTCCTCTCAGCAAAGTATGAATAGAAAAGAACTTTCTGAATTTGATGCAGTATCTATGACATATCTACAGCTAACATAATTCTTAATGGTGAAACACTGAATGATTTTTCTTTTGGATTAGAAGCTATGTAAGTATGCCTAGTCTTATAACTTTTATTCAATATCACACTGGAGGTCCTAGACAGTGAAATAAAGTAAGAAATAAAGTACATACAAACTGGAAAGGGAAAAAGCAAAGCTGCCTTTTTTCTCAGATGACATGTCAAAAATCAGTTGTTTCTTGTATACTAGCACAAGCAACTGGAAAATGAAACAGAAAAATGCCACTTATAATAGCATTAAAAAACAGCAGACAACTAGGAATAAATTTAATAAAAGATATGCAAGATGTCTTCACTAAAAACTATAAAACATTACTGAAAAAGTTGACCTAGAGAATTGTAATATGTTTAATTATAAAAGACTCAATATTATTAAGATGGTGATTCTTTACAAATGGATCTGTAGGTTAAGTGCAATCTCGGTCAAAATCCCAGGAAACAAAATTATATTTGACAAGCTGAATCTAAAATTTACATTAAGGACTTAGAATCACCAAGAAAATTTTAATGAAGAACAAAATTGGTGTTCTTAAGCTACCTGAATTTTAGACTTACAAGGAAGCTGCAGAAATTAGGACATTTTAGTCCTAAATCTTAAAATAATGGGGGAGGGGAAGGAAAAAAAAAAGAGGTTAGAAAGGGAGGGAGCCAAAACATGAGACTCTTAAGAACTGAGAACAAACTGAGGGTTGATGGGGGGTGGGAGGGAGGAGAGGGTGGGTGATGGGTATGGAGGAAGGCATCTGTTGGGATGAACACTGGGTGTTGTATGGAAACCAATTTGACAATAAATTTCATATTAAAAAAATAAAATCAAATCAGTGCAACAGAATAGAGACCAGAAATAGATCCACAAATATACAATAAATTGATATTCAGCAAAGCCACCAAAGCAATTTAGTGCAGGCAAGGAAAGATTTTTTTCAATAAATAGTGATAGTACAACTGAATATGCATGAGGAAAAACCTAAGTGAGCCTTAATCCCTTTCTCAAACCATACACAAAATTAATAAAAACCTCAATGTGAAAGGTAAAACTATAAGACTGCTAGAACAAAACCTAGAAAAATATATTCATAAACGTGGGGCAAGCAAACATTTTTTTTTAAATAGAACACGGAGGCACTAACCATGAAAGAAAAATTGGTAAATTGAATTCCATAAAAATTAATGATGTCTTCTCATTAAAAGATACCATTAAGAGAGTGAAAATGTAAACCACAGACCTGGGGGAAATGTTTGCAATACATATATATGATGAAGGACTCATATATAATATATATAATCAACTCTTATAAATAAATAAGAAAAATGTAATATAATGTAAATTGAAATGGCGAAAAGTCTTCACCAGGCACCTCAGAAAAGAAGGTATTAGAATGGTCAATAGTATATGAAAAGGTGCTCATTCTCATTAGTCATGGGAAATATAAAACAAAACAACAGAAAAAAACAAGCCCACAGTGAAATACTATCATAATCTACTTTCCTGGCTAAAATAAAGATGTAGAACAGCTGAAATTCTCATGCAGCACTGAAGGGATATAAAATAATTACAATCACCATTGTTTGGTTGTTTTTGATAACGTTAAACATGCATCTACTCTATGATTCAGTATTTCTAATATTAGATTTTTTTTCTAAATGTTTTATTTATTTTTGAGAGAGCACAGATGGGGGAGGAGTGTGGGGGAGGATCTGAAGTGGGCTCTGCACTGACGGAAGCAAGCCCGAGGCGGGGCTTGAAATTATGAACCGAGAGATCATGACCTGAGCCACGGTTGGACGCTCAACAGACCGAGCCACCCAGGTGCTGCCAATATTAAATTTATAGCTGGGAGAAATGAGTGTCTATGGCCACAAAAAAACATGTACAAGAACTTTTGTAGTAGCTTTTCACAGTAACCCCAAGCAGGAAATAATAAAAATTTCTGCCTACAGGTCATACGAACTGTGGTGTATATTCATCTGGTGGAATACCATTCATCAATGAAATTACTCATACGTGCAATAATGGATAAATATCCAAAATTTTGTTTGGAGTGAATGAATGAAGACAAAGGGGACAATGTATTGTATGATTCCACTGGCATTTGAAAATGGCAAAATGTATCTAGAGTGACAAAATCAGAGCAGCAACTACCTGAGAAGGGGATGGAGGAACGGTGGTTAGAAAAGACTCAGGGGGATTGCCTATGTTGATGGAAGTGTTCTCAGTCTTAATCTGATGATGTTCACATGAGTGTATGCATTTCTCAAAATTTATCTGGCTGAACACTTATTAAGATTTGTTCCTTTACTGATGTCAATTATACCTCCATAAAATATTAGCATAAAAAAGTCCACCAGGGACAATCTCACTGGCTTATGCCCATGAGGATGATGACCTTGGGCAAACCCCAGTTGAGTGGCTCCTGGGAGGGAGGTCCCTTACCAATCTCTACAGGGAATTCAGGTGTATTCTGAGGAAACCAACCCAGGAAGAACATCCTCCACCCATAGTAAAGGAGGGCCTAATGGAGGGGAATCAGGAGCATTGTGAGTGATGTTTGGCAGTCAGAAAGTCCTTAGGGATCATTTTGAGCACAGCCACCCCAAACACTTGCAACATCTAATTTTAATCACCCAATTATTTTTATTTTAAAAAATCCACTTGCCACTAAAAAATCAAAACCAATGCTCAACACCACCCCCTCACCCTAAACAACAAAGCACTCTACACTATGAGGGTAAGCTCACTTTGCTAAATTGTTGAATCCATTCTACTAATCCTGAACATTTTCAGAGACATGTACTGTCTCCTTAAATTGCATTTCTATATACTAAGAACAAATTAGTTGAAAAAGAAATAAAGAAAATAATCACATTTACAATAGCATCAAAACAGTAAAATACTTACGAATAAATTTAATCCAGGAAGTGAAAGATCTATACCCTGAAAAATGTAAGACATACATGAAAGAAACTGAAGAAAGCACAAATAAATGGAAAAATATTCCATGTTCATGGATTAGAAGAATTAATATTGTTAAAATGTCTATACTATTCAAAGTCATTTATAGATTTAATATACTCCTTATCAAGGTTCTAATGACATTCTCACAGAAATAGAAAAAAAAAATCCTAAAATTTCCATAGAACCACAAAAGATCCTGAATAGCTACAGCAATCCTGAGAAAGAACAGCAAAGTTGGAGGCAGCAAACTTCCTGATTTTAAATGATATTACAAAGCCATATTAATCAAAACAGTATGGTACTGGCATGAAAACAGACACTTAGGCCAATGAAACAGAATCCAGGCCCAAGAAATAAAGCCATACATATATGGTCAACTAATATTTCACAAGATAGCTAAGAATACTCAATGGAAAAAGGACAGTCTTGTCAATACGTGGTGTTGGGAAAACTAGCTATTCACATACAAAAGAATGAAAATGGACCCCTATCTTACACTACTCATAAAAATAAACTCAAAATGGATTAAAGACTTAAGTATAAGTCTTTAAAACTCCTAGAAGAAAATATAGAGTAAAACCTCCTTGACATTCATCTTGGCAATAATTTTATGGATATAATCCCCAAAGCACAAGCAACAGAAGCAAAAATAAACAAGTGGAACTATGTCAAACTGAAAGACTTATGCACCACAAAAGAAATGATCAACAAGATAAGAAGGCAACATATGGTATGGGAGAAAGTATTTGCAACTCACATATCTGATAAGTGGCTAATATCTAAAATATGTAAGGAATTTACACAACTCAAAAGTAAATAGACAAACAAATAATCCAATTTAAAAATGCACAAAAGACCTAAATGGACATTTTTCTAAAGAAAATATTCAAATGGTCAAGAGGTAGAAGAAAACACACTTAACATAAATAATCATCAGGGAAAGGAGAGTCAAAACCACAGTAAGAAACCATCTTACATCAGAATGGCTATTATCAAAAAGACAAGAAATACTAAGTGTGGGCAAGGATGTGGAGAAAAGTGAACCCTCATGCGCTGTGGGTGGGACTGTGAATTGGTGAAACCACTGTGGAAAACAGAATGGTGGTTCCTAAAAAAATTAAAAATAGAATTACCATATGATACAACAATTCCACATCTGGGTATATATATATATATATATATATATATATGAAGGAAATGAAATCACTATCTTGAAGAGATATCTGCACCCTTGTATTCATAGCAGCATTATTTACAATAGCCTAGACAAGGAAACATGTTAAGTGCCCACTGATGGATGAATGGATAAAGGAGACATGGTCTCTCTCTCTCTCTCTGTGTCTCTGTCATCTCTCTGTCATCTCTCTCTCTCTCTCTCTCTCTCTCTCTATATATATATATATGTATATACAGCCTTAAAAAACCTTCTTTTTAAGGTTAAGTGATATTCCATTGTACATACATACATATAATGGAATATTACTTAACCTTAAAAAGAAGGAAATGTTGCCATTTGGAACATGGGCATTGGGGGCATTATGCTAAGTGAAATAAGTCAGGCAGTTGGTGGTTGCCGGGGTGGTGGTTGGAGGAGAAGGTAATGAGTGAAGGTGGTCAAAGGGTACAAATTTATAGTTTCATGCTGGATTAGATTTGGGGATGTAATATACATACAGCATGGTGACTATAGTTAAAAACACTGTATTGTATATTTGAAAGTTGCTGAGAGCAAATCTTAAAAGTTCTCACCAAAAAAGTGTGTGTTAACTAACCTTTTGTGGTGATCATTTCACAATACACATATATCAACTCACTGCAGTATGCATCTCAAACTCACACTGTGTTATATGTCAGTTATATCTCAATAAAGCTGGAAACAACCATTTAATAACCCTGGAAAGGGGGTGGGGCCTGCTATCTCCATGTAGCAGATCCAGATGTTTAGAGAGTGCTGGGCCAGCCAGTAGATGGTTGGCTCCACACCAAGGTCTTTGCTTATAGAATAATCTTAAAGATGAAGCTAAAACCTGTTGTAGTGTAAATGCCTGAGAATTACCTTTTTATATTGTAACGTAAGTGCCTGACATTAAACTTTTGATTGCCGAAACATCCATGTCATAGACCTTCATCTTGAATAAACATATTGCCAGCTATATGACTTCAGGCTACCCCACAAAATTCCTTTTTTGGTAAGCCCTGGCTTACAGTGATAACTGACCCCGTGAGTGACCCTGATTTTCCTTTCCTACACCATAATTCCCACTGTTATGTTTTAAATTCACCAATAAAAGTGAACCCCTGGGTCCCTAGGCAGCACACCGTCAACACCAGGTCCATACTCCATGCCCCCTCCCTCCTCTCTACCCAAAACCAAAACCTTGCTGTGTGACCCTGCTGTGTGCTTTAAACACTCCAGGACCTGCGAATAAAAAACCTTGTTTTTTCAAAGCTCCTTGCATTTTAAAATCATAATAAGAGTTACAAGTGCTGGTCCAGCCTCAACATGGGCTCCAGTCCAGGATATGTCTGTCAGGGCTCACCACAGGTAGTAAGGGTGCATGCAAGTGCCCTAGACATTCCCGGCTGATAGCATCACTATGGCCAGGCTGAAGCTGACCCAGAATATGGAAATAATTAACATGTTGCCAACTTTTCAGTTTTGAGGTGTCTGCTCCTTTTTAAGGGGGGGGGGGTCTGGATTTGATTGTGTTTCGGGATCAATGTTTGTGTTGAGACTGTATTTGTCACCTGGCACTGTCAACACTGGGTGATTTACTGTGATAATGACACCAAGTAGGTGAGGGCTGGTTCCAAATAAGGGAAGCCTGACAGCAGGCCACCAGGGGTGGTGGATGACATTGTATTCTGCCCAAGTCCAAAAGCAGGATGAAGTTCTCCAGGGACATAAAAAAGGATTAAAGTCTATATAAGCCCCCAGGCAGAGTCTCAGATGTGGCATGTCAGGGACACTAGAGACCTTTTCATGCAACATTTCCATTTTATAGACAGGGAATTTGAGGTACAATTTAGGGAAGAAACTTGCTCTGTCAGGACCCTCAAGAAGCACAGGATGCCTTGGTGGCCAGAAGCAGTGAGACGCCAACCCAGTAGGGGGACGTGGCTGTCATGATAGCCTAGAGTTGATCCTACACATGATAGTCCAAAATGGACACTGGCAGAATCAGGGGCTAGGTGTAGATGCAGATTGGAGTCCATCCAGAGGGTGGTTCACCTTCTTGGATGTTGAGTGTGGGGAGTGGGTGTGTACAGGAAACGAGGGTCCCTGCAAGGATGACTGTGTTTGCTGATAGAGTGAGCTTCCTGTCTAGGGTGGGCTGTGTCCTTGCTCTAGAGTGCCCCAGATGGCTCAGTCTAAAGAGGGCAGGTGGAAACAGGAGAGGTGGTGATTCCAGAGGGGCAACCTTGACCAACAGCCACAGCTGGGTCAAGGGAACCCAGGGGATCTAAGGAGAAGAAAGGATGAGATGCTTTTGTGTCCTTGGATTGTGACATTTATGATGACTGTTCATGCTGCCTATAATCAAGTACCCATTCTGTAGGGGACTATGCATAGTATCAGAATTACATATAATAGAGTTTCAGAGCAAGTGGGCACCAGAGGAGGAGCCGTGGGGGATAAGTAGAAGTGGGGCAGGAATGACCTAGGCCTGATTGCAGTAGTTAATGATATGGAAATGGTGGGGTTCAGAGCAAACTTTCAAGAAAGAACTTTTGAGACATTTTTGGTGCAAAAAGGTAGTTTTATTAAAGGATGGGAACATAACCCATGGGTAGAAAGAGCTACTCTGGGATTGTGTGTGGGTGCTGATTATATACCTTCAGGTTGGGAGGGGGTTAGGGATAGTGTTAAATCTCTAAGGAATTTGGAAGCAAGGTTTCTAGGACCTTGAGGGGACTAGCTATTGTTATGAAAAGGTCATTTACTACTGTCTAATAAAATCTTAGTCATGTGACCCTTCAGATGTATATCAGTAGGCTATAAGCTAGGAGGATGATTGCTGACATATATCTTGGGGGATAAAGAAAAAGGAAGTTTCCAAAGGAATTTTTATATGCTAAAGAAGACTTACAGGATCCTGGAGGTCCAGATAATGTTAAGCTAAGATTGCCTTTTGCTCTTAGCAAAGTATTAACATTGAGACAGTTGAGTTCCTACAGGAAGTTCACTCTATTTGTCTCAAGGACTTATCAATGGGTTGTAAGTTGTAAGAAAATGGAATTTTTTCTTTTGCCTTTGTTCCCTATATCAGTTAACAAATTGGGTGATAGAACCTGGGTTCTGGTGATGAGGCAGAGGGACTCCCAGCATTTCTGGTTTCTGAGTTCATGTGGATGATGATGCCCTTCCCTGAGTGTGGTGTATAATGATGGGTAAGATGGTGACTCGGGCTTGGGTGTACCTGTGGGGATTGTGTGCAAGTGGCCATGGCATATACAAGTGTGGGGCTGTTTGCTTCAGGCCCACTGGAAAAATCATCAGCCAGTGATTGAAGTCACTGGGCAGAAAAGCACTTAGGCTAGTGTCACTCACACAGGGACTGCAGAGGAAAGCTGTGTGTATCCTAACCCTCAAGAATGTGTAATCCTGGGGTCAGAGAGCCTGCTGCTTTGGGGAGAGTGGGACCTATCCGTTCTGCTTATTGGCATTTATCTGGCAAAAGGAAGAAGGAAAAACAAAGAAGGGAGACCCCTTTCTAAGCAGCATATCACTTCTTGTCTCATTCCATTGGTGGTGTAGGAGACCAGAATATGCCACCCCAGAATGTAACTTTATGGTACCATGATTCTTTTGAGCTGATTCTTTTGAGAAATTGTAGATATAGAAGCTTTGCAAACAAGAGTAGAAGTTACCCTTTTGTAAGGGAAGTTTACATTTATGCAGGAAATCTCCATTTGAAAGGGTATCTCCCTCTCTGTACTGGGAGGAGAAGTTTGACTACAAATCACCAGAGAATCTTACCAATGTAGAAGGCAGTGACAAAAATCTGTGAAAACAAACCTTACTCTTGGTTACCCTGATTTTCCTGGTCTCCCAATTATTTGCCTTCTACCCTCAACACTTTTTCTTGTTTGATTTTAGCTGAAGATGGTATTTAAGCCTGAATTCTGAGCCACCTCTTAGAGAGTATTAATTTTTCCTCGAGTATTTCCCATGTATGAGAGATTAAACTTCTGTGTTTTTTTTTTCTCATTGATTTGTCTTTTCTTATAAGAGCCTGAATGGGAGAAGGTTTTGCTACCCCCAAGGTAAGCTTTTTGGCATAAGGATTATTTTGAGCTCAAGGCAATCAAACCCAACAGATTCAGGAAAAGCCTTTTATCTCCTCAACTACCTAAATCTGCTTTGGAAAGGGAGTCTGTACCAGGAAGAGAGCTATTGCCAGAGATACTTTTTAACCTAAGGAATTTGTCTGCATAATAGGGCAAACATTTGTTTTCTAAACATCTCCCCTGACTTTCTGAATGGCCTTCCTTCCTGTGGACCCCCCAGGCCCTTACCCCTCTCCTTAGCTTAGGTTGTTATATAACCTCAATCACCTGCCCATCTTTTGGGTCTCATGTTTTTATGGGGCTCCCATACATATGAAATTTATTTGCCCTTCAATTAATCTGTCTCATATCAATTTAATTATTAGACCAGCTGATAAACTTATAAGGGAAGAAGGGAAATATTTTCCCTCCTCCACAGGCCCCAGCTGAGAGAACTTAGAAGGGTAGAGGGAAAATTATTTTCCACCCCTACAGTGGGAGGAAGACACATGCTCCAGCTAGATGCATGAGTCTGAGTTATGCAGTTCTATCTGGGTGACTCTTTCCAGCTGTGTCTCAGTTTCTATGGAAGGGACTGCTGCCCCTTTGCTGCCTCAGATACCCATGTTGTGGTGTCAGTGCATTTGCACGTTGACACATTGCTGAAAGGTGTGGAAGTTCTGTTTTTCTCACTTTTTCACTTCATTTCCCTCCTCTCACACCTACCCCTCCAGCTTCCTCCCTTTGCTTCTCAGACCTCATGCTCAAGGAAGGGAAAGTCTTAATGCCTTGCTTGTTATTAATCAATTCTATCAATTAATTATATTAAAAGTACCTGCTGTGTAGTAGGTACTGTGTTTATTGAGCCTGTAGTACAAATAGAGCACTTAATAACATTCTTTTTTTTGTAAAAATAGAATTGTCCCAATGTTCCTGTAAGGTGGGCATTATTTTCTTCATTCTACTGTTGAGTACAGGCTCCCTAAAATGTCACCAACATAACTTATTTATAAGACAAATGAGTTTATTGCTTGCTGGGGTAAGGGAAATCCTGCCTTGACAGTTGAGGCTTGATGTCTCAGAGGAGAAAGGGTGATACTTACTGAGATTTGAAATCTGGTTTAAGGAGGGTCTTAATCAGGTTTAATCAGGTCTTTAATCAGGTTTGTGTAAGTGAGACAGGGAAGTCAAGAGGACCTTAGGAGAGAAAAGCTGTTTTGTTTTTGTTTTTTCTTTGCTTCTTTTCCAGCTTCTATTCTTGCTTGGACTTGTACCCCCACCCCACTCTACACCTGCTCCCAAATGCAAATAGTGTATGTTCTCCTTGTAAGAGACAGGAGTTAATGATTTATCTAGAAGAGATAACATCTAAGGAAAGACTGGGTGAGAATTGATGTGCTTTCGATGTGAGGTCCAAGAGTGAATGTTCAAGAAAGAATTCTTGAGATGTTTTCAGTGCAAAAAGGTGGTTTTATTTTATGTTAATTTTTTGAATGTTTATTCATTTTTGAGAGAGAGAGAGAGAGAGAGAGAATGAGTGAGGGAAGGCAGAGAGAGAGGGAGACACAGAATCTGAGGCAGACTCCAGGCTCTGAGCTGTCAGCACAGAACCTGATGTGAGGCTCAAACCCTCAAGCCCTAGGATCATGGCCTGAGCCCAAGTTGGTTGCTTAATGGACTGAGCCACCCAGGTGCCTCCAGAAAGGTTAAAGCACAGGGACAGGACTCATGGGCAGAAAGAACTGCACTGGGATTGTGAGAAGCAACTGGTCATATACTTTTAAGTTGGGGGAGAGTGTAGAGACAAAGAAGTTTCCAAAAAGATTTTCGTATGCTAAAGAAGACTTACAGGATCCTGGAGGTCTGACTATTATCACACTAAGGTTGCTTTTGCCTTTAGCAAAACATTAAGACAGTTGGCAATTCCTGGAGGAATGTCATACTCTGCCTGTCTCAAGTATTTGTCAATAGGCTACAAGTTTTAAGGAAATGTAATTTTATGTGCATTTCCTTTTGCCTTTGTTCTCCTCATCAAGAATGAATGGATGAAGCTATTGTAGGTATATTGCAGACCACCAGTGCTAGACATCTCAACACCAAGACCCTTGACTTCATGGAATAAGTAACTTATGATGAATACCTGGACCTGTTCTTCTTCTGACCAGTTCCTGGATGTCTGACAGGACATGTGCATCAGAGCACAATCATCCATAGATGATGTCAGAAATCTAGTCAGAAACCCCTAGACTCTGAATAAAGATGAGGCTCACACTTTTTTCCTTTATGAGTCTCCTGGACCGTCCATCTATATCTCTTTCTATATCTTCAATAAACTCTGCTTTCGCTTCTTACTGGCTCACGTTTGATTTCCATCCTTCATGAAGTCAAGGATCCTCTTGGTTGGTCCTATGAGATCCCCCTCTGGGTCCTCAGACCTGGCCTGCCTGCATCATGATATAACAAGGATCATGATATAATAATTAGAATTGGTGTGCACTGTATGGAGAAGACGTTGGGGGCAAAGCCTTCAAAGAGTGTTATCACGTAATATCATTTTCTGCTTTCTATTGAAGAATCGATCTTTTATCTTTCTGGAAAAGAGTTTCCTGGAATAACAAAGTTATGGAAATGAAGGAATGGAATAGTAAAGACATGTTAATGTGGACAAAAAGTGGTGTGGAATGTTTCTCTTCTCACCACATGGAGGGAATTGATCCCATGCAGGAGAGACCAAAATCTGGGTAGGGTAGTTGATATGTTTGTAAATGAACACTTATAGTTTTCCGTTTGTAAGGGTGTCTCCTTCTTTATATTGGAGAAGCGAAGGATGACTAAATCATAAGGAACTCTTATTGAGGTGCCTGGTGGCTCAGTCGGTTAAGCCTCTGGCTCTTGATTTTGGCTCAGGTCATGATCTCAGAGTCATGATCTCAGGGTTCTGAGATCAAGTCCTTCATTGGACTCTACAATGGGCATGGAACCTGCTTACAGATTCTCTCTCCCTCTTCCTGTGCCCCTCCCCCCTTAAAAAAAAAGAAACTCTCATCAACAAGAAGGCACTGACTTGAATCTGCATAACAAACCTTACTTTTGTTTGCATACTTTTTTTGGAAACTTCCTATAACTGGCCTTCCCTCCCCCCACCCCCACCTCCCCTCCTTCCACCTTCACCTCCCCTCCATACCCCAACACTTTCTTTGGTCTTTAGCTGAAGATTCTTTATAAGTTTATTTATTTTATTTGAGAGAGAGAGAGAGAGAGAGAGAGAGAGAGAGAGAGAAAGAGAATCCCAAGCAGGATCTCCACTGCCAGCGCAGAGTCCATTTTAGGGCTTGAGCTCATGAACCGTGAGATCATGACCTGAGCCAAAATCAAGAGTCAGATGCTTAACCAATGAGCCACCCAGGTGCCCCTAGCTGAATATGATTTTTAAGGTGGTGACTTGGGCCATCTCAGGGAATCACTCAGTTCTCCTGCTTAGCTCCCATGCATACATGAAGTATCCAAGTTAATAAACTTATGTTTGTTTTTCTCTTGTTAACCTGTCTTTTACTACAAGAAGTCTCAGCCAAGAACTCAAAAGTGTAGAGGGAAATACCCTACAGAATTAAGATTTCAAGTAATATGGAATGAGGACCTCAAATAAAATTCAACAGTTTTGAGTAAAAGGTGTGCCATTTGGGTTTTTGAGACCAGAGGCACAACTTTAGGTTGACAGGATCTAGTGGAGATCATGTGGACAATTTTAGGATTGCTGGAGGAGGTTGGCACTGGTATCATGTAGTCTATTATGGATGCATCCTAATTGGAGGAGCTGGGTCATTCAAAAACCACAAGGAGAGTGACCAGGATATCTGGGAGGGGACCAATCAAGGCATGTCAGGGACAGAGGAAAGAAATGAGAATGCTGGATAGTAGAAGTGAAGGTGAAGGGAATCTGTGACAGCTGCCCTGAGATATCTGAAGGGTTTACCCATAACAGGGAGCCTAGATCATTCTGTCTTACTGTAAAGCATATAACTAGAATGGATGGGCAGAGATATTCAGGGAAGCAGATGTTTGCTAACGAGAAAGAAAATCCACAGTCATCCGACAATGGGGAAGCTGCCTCCTGAAGAATGAATTCATCATGACCCTAGGGATGCACCAGACACTGAGGGGCCATCTCATCAGTATGTGACAGAAGGGGCTCTGCTGGACTCTGAGGTCCCTTCCAACTGTGAAACTGGTTTGTCAATATTTCTAGGTTTAGGTTTTTGTCGTTGTTGTTTTTGGAGTTAAATAAAAACTTACTTCCTAGAAGCCTGAAAAACTCAGGTATAACTTTGAGAAAAATGAAAGTACTTTCTAAAGGCTCCTTTGATTTCTCTTTGAAATGTTAAAATATGATGTAAGCCTCTTGGCTTTGGAACTCACATCTATTCAATTCCTTCTACAGGTGATAAAAAGCATCCAGCCTGGAGCAAAGATGTGTGAAAAGAGATTAGGCAGTGTGTGAAAACACTTCCCATCAGCCATTTGACGACTTTTTTTGAAATGCTAATGTAGTCCTATAGAGCTGTTACCTTGGTGTTCACACCTATTCATTCTACATCCAGGTAAATAAAGCATCCCCTGGTGAACACAGAAGTGTGAAGCCAAACTGGGGCAAACTGTGAAAATCCTGGATTCAGTCCATCCCAAGGAAAGAAGGAAAATACAATTATTTTCCTTCTTTATCCAGTATCATTTATTTTTGTGAAAATTTTGAGCTTGAAGGACTGCAGGGGAGGTAACTAACCACCGTTAATTGAGCACCTACTATAAACCAGGGACAGTGTTTGGTGTAATTATATGTAAATATCCTCACAACCCTATATTTTATTTATTATTTTTTTTTACATTTAATTACTTTTGAGAGACAGAGAAAGATAGAGCACAGGTAGGGGAGGGGCAGAGAGAGAGGGAGACACAGAATCTGAAGCAGGCTTCAGGCTCTGAGCTGTCAGCACACAGCCTGATGCAGGGCTTGAACCCACAAACCATGAGATCATGACCTGAGCTGAAGTTGGACACTTAACTGACTGAGCCACCCAGGTGCCTCACAACCCTATATTTTAAATTTTACTAGGCCCATTGTGCCATATTTATAAATCACAGTTGATATAGGTTAAATAATTTGCTTCGAAGACATACAGTTTATAAGGAATACAGCAGAGATGCTGACATAAAAAATTGAACATCAGTCACCCCAAATCTCAAAGACCTATTATATTTATTAGGGAACTAATGGTAGCTATTGTAACAAAATGCCTTCAAATCTCAATAGCTTGTGACACAAAACAGTATTAATTGGTCAATTATGATGTGGTTGTTGGGTGGTTGATAAATGATCGGTTTGATGCAGTCTTTCAGGGGCCATGTTCCTCATGGTGCTACCATCTTTAAAATGTGGTCACCAACGTTACCACAGAAGAATAGAATGGAGTGGAGGTTTTCAATGGGCCAGGCCTGGCGGTGGTTTATACCACTTCAACCCTCACTCCCTTTATCTTACTTCAATCACATGCCCCAGTCTAGCTCTCAAGGGGCTCAGAAATGTAGTTACACTGTGTTCCCAGGACGAAAATAAAGGATTTTGGAATACCATATATGGTGAATATTTTCACTTTGTATGCTCAACAAGACATTGTGTTGCACTTATAGTAGGTACTCTAATATGTATTTTCAGACTCAATATATGAATGAATGAATTCATGAATGAATGATGACTCAACCCCATAGTAACAACAATCTCATTGTAGATAAACCAAAAATCAAAGCTGGGTTTATTGGTTTATTGGGTTTATATCTTACAAGTGCCTCGATTTAGCAGATTATCCTTTTCTCTGTAGACTTGGTGTTGTCTAGTCAGGACAAAGGGATATGAGTTTAGGGGTCTTGGAAAAAGAGGCTGAAACTCACTCAAACTTCCCATAGAGTTTTGCTTGATGAACATGAGAAGGAGGGTCTGAGATTTGGAAATAGAGAAGGAGCCTGAGAGAATGAAGTTTCATGGAGGAGGTGACATTTGAAATAAGAATCAAGGGTCAGAGGGATTCTGCTGAGTGGGCACAGTGTACTCAGCAATGGTCCTGAGAGTAACAGGAAATGCCTCTTGGTCACAGAGAGATCATCTGATGGCCTTATTGAGGATATTGGACTTGGCTGTATGGATGGGGGAGAAAGTTCCAGCAGCAGAGTGAGCAATCAGAGCTATACCTGGTAAGGACAGTGTCACCACAGTGGTTCAATGAGTCATTGGGAAGTTACTCTGGTTGATGCTGTGGGTGGAATGAGGCTCAGAAGCTGAATGCCAGACCAAGGACCAAACCTTCCTCTATAGCCCATCATGCAACCCCACCCCTTAAAGACTCAGTGAGGGTAGTGATCCACACACTTGAGTATATGCCTGAATCAGCTGGATAGCTGATGGCTAAACTCAAATTTCTGGATCCTACTCTCAGAGTTTCTGATTCAGAGATCTGGGATAGGGGCTGAAAATTTGTATTTATAACATGTTCCCAGGTGATAATGATGTTGTTGTTTCAGAGACATATTTTGAGAACCATTGGGAAAAAAATCAGCTTTGCTGAGAACCTAAAGACTCTTTGCAAACTTCTTTCGGTATCACAGGAGATGAAATACTAAGTCTGGTTATTTGCACAATGCACATTTATGCACACATTTGTGTATTCAGGGGTGGCCACATGGTAGAGTGCCCTGAACAGAAAATTTTGGGGGGCCTGAAGCAACTCCGTGGTGTTCCATTGCTCTGGGTCTCCCAGGCTTTTCAATTCAGACAGAAGTACAAGTGACTTGCTTTTGGGTTGGCCAAGAGCCAGAAGGTAGCACAGCCTCTGAGAAGGTGATATGGTTAGGTATTGAGAAATAGTGATAGTATGAAGAGAGAGGGTGTTGAGGGGGAAGAACCATGCTATTAAGGACTGCTTTTTCTGACTTGTTACAAATTCCTAAGATTAAGTCCCTGAGGAGTGATGGATGGGGTGAGAAGGGAAGGGAATGGGAGGAATATAGGGAGGAAGGAAGAAAAGGAGGACATGGATTTAGCAAGAAGGGGAGGCCAAGGAGAAGGGGAATATGAAGAGGAAGAAAGGAAAAGGAGAAAGGCAGAGAGAGGTTAAAGGGAAAAAGAAAGCTCAGGTCTTGGCCCATTGCAGCCATGTTTGTACCAAGTCTGAATCCCTGCTTTTCGTAACCACTTCAATTTAAAACAAATTAAAATAGTGGCTATTTCCTGCTATGTTCAAGGATTTTATATCTTTTCTTCATTAAAGTCTCATACAACCCTGAAAGGTAGTCTTTATTGCCTGCAATTTTATGGATGAGGAAACTGAAGCTCAGAGGGTTAAACTTTGGATTACCCTGTTGTTACCCTTGACCATGTGCATTTTCCCTGCCACCTCTCACCCACACCTGCGCTCTAACCCAGAGGGCAAGTGAGGACTGATGGGCAGCACCAAGGACAGCTGCTCTCAGCTGTGGGGAGGAGTAACTTTACTTTGCCTAGAAGTGGTGGGTGGGAGGAACTTATGCAATTACTTGTCAGAGTAACTCCTTGTCCACACCACACCTGGTTAAGTCAGGATTAGGATCCTGCATGTTACTCCAGTTTCACTGAGCCAGGAGCTTCCTTGATGTCCTGCATCTCTACCTCAAAAGAATGTCTCTTGGGCTCTTTGTAATCTGCCTTTCTATATTGGCTGTTATTTCCCGAGATCCCAGACTCTCTTGAGATGCACATGGAGATGTGGCACTCAGATGCTCCAAGGAAGGCTTGTTGCCCAAGCCGCTATAAGTATTATTGTCATAAAGCCTTCAGCTGTCTTTAAGGATGCCCTCAGTTGCAGGATCACTTTGCCAATGACTGACTGAGGCAGGGGGATTAAGTCCCATGTATTTGGCTTCATGCAGAGCACTTCTGGTGGATCACTTCAGCTCTGAGGGCTTCACAGTGTTGACCTGCACTGCCTCCTGCCTTATCCCCTGCCCCACCTGCTTTTACCTCCACCCTTCCACAGGAGTAGATTCCAAAGGCAACCCTCTAGTAAACATTCTGAACCTTAGACTCTACCTCAGAGTTGGCTTCCTGGGGAACCCAAACGCCATGTTCATCCGCTGCTTGCTGTCCATCCCCCCACCCCTCACCCCACCATCTGACTCCTTATTTTAGAAAATCTGTATCCAAATTCAATCTTATCTCCTGCCACTTGTCTTCCCTTGTCTAATAACACTTAACCTTATACTTTATTTTTTCTGTTATTAGGAAAAAAGTGTTGGCAAGTCCCTTGGGTGGTTTCTGAGAGATGGTAACACCCAATCTTTTCATTTCTAGGGTGTTATCTTGCAGATTTTTTCACATGCGTGTGAGATGACACCTGAGCATAGTTATTAGCCACATTGTTAGCAATAGCAAAACAAGGGATGAGTAAAATGTTCACCAATAGAGAAGACTCTACACAAATTATGATATTGATACATGTTTACAACACATCTCTAAAAGCAATGAGAATGCTCTTGAAGTACTAATTTCAAATGATCACGAAGATCATTTGATTGTTAGATGAAAAAAGTCAAGGTGCAGACCAGAGTATGCAGTCTATTGCTGTTTTTGTAGCAATATGTGCATTACTTGTATAACTAAAACACATCTAAAGCTCTGCATTAGCAAGGGATAACTGGCTGCCTGTGGGGTGGGAACTGGGAGGTCTGGGGTACAGTGGTGGGAACGAACACTTCTATGACTTCTCTTTGTAATTACCTTTGAATTTTGAATATGTGGACTTTTACTATGTGGTTTATTAGCTTGTTCAAGAAATAAATCTAACCCATCCATAATAAACCACAGAGGCAATTAAGCTGTTTTTGAGAATGGCAGGGAATGAGTGTTTCTAGTTGCTTGCAGCTGCTGGGAGGTATGCTGGTGTGCTATTGAGAACTGTGGGTGTCTGAGCAAGCTCTGACACAGGAGAGCTTTGGAAGAGCTGGCTGAAAGAGTAGGTGAGGGTCCAGATCAGGGGCTGCTGAGACGGTGCTTGGCATGGGAGCAAGGGATGGTCAGGTGCACTCCCCCCCTCAGAGGATTGTGCTGACCTTGGCATGCACAGCTTTTTTATGTGCTGCTGTGGCAGCCCTGTAGCCCAGAACCATGTCTGGTCTGTGAATATGGGGAGAGCAGTCCTTTCTGCAGCAGACCCAGACTCCCAGGGCTCTTGCTACATAGATCATGAAGTGGATCTTCTCTCTTTTCATCTGAATGAATCACTGGGGTTCTTGGATGGTTGAGGAAGCTGGGAGAAGAGACCCCAAGGGTGTGAAACTGGACATCTTGATGATCTGGCCATTAGCATTGTGGAACAATTTGTACATCCTTTGTGCTGGTGGCTGCCAGAGCTGTATATGCAGTCCTGAGCTCTCTCTCCTGGGCTTTGTAATTATACATCCACTCATGTATAGGATGGCTCTGTGTGGATGTTTCACAGAAGCTGCAATGTCAACATGCCCTGAATTGAGATCATCCTCTTCTCTACCTCACCTTGCCTCATCTGCTCCTCAGCTCATGTTCTTTTTTGGTAATGGTCAGAAATGGAGGGGTCATTACTGACTCCTCATTGTCTAGCACCTCAGCTTCATTTTACTAAACTGCAAAGCAGACTGTGTCACACCTCTGCCTTGAACTATTCTGGAGCTCTCTTGCCTGTGGGACATATTCCAAGCAATTTAACATTTCATTGAGACCCTGAAACCTGCCCTCGCCTGTGTCTCTCACTCCATCTCTGACACCTGCCCCTCCATTGCCTGTACTCCTTCTGCTTGAGTTCCCACCCAAACTGCTGGCTCCTACTCACCTTCAAATACTCAGCTCAGAGACCACACCCCTGTGGATACTTCATGATCTCCTATCTGCATTACTGCCCCTTCCACGTGACCCCCTACTGCCACATACCTCTGCACAGCATTGGCCACCCCCTGGGTCATTGGCAGGATGCATGATGAGTTCATTTCTGAGTCCTCCGAGCCCAATAGTGTGCTGGACACGTCTCAACATATTTAAGTGAATGAAGCAAATGATCCCTATCCTTGGGAGGAGACCAAGGTCTGCAGGGAAAGGGGCCCCCAAGACAACACAGTAAGCTGGCGAGGAGCTTGAGTTAGACTTTGCATCACAAACCCAGCCCATATCCTGTAGGATGGGCTTTGTTTTGTGACTCACAGCATACAAGGGAGTAGAAATACTTGGTAAAAGTACTTTATCAGGTTTTTTTATGGTCTATTTTTTTCCCTTTCAGGTGGGCTGTTCCTGAGTTTTCCAAGCTTCCACTGCTATGAAATTGGGGAATAAAGTGCGTTTGAATTTACTGTGGTCCTTACCTTGAGAGAGTTTCCTCTCTCAACTTCACATTAAAAATAACAAACCTCTAGTGTGGAGACTTAAAATCCTGTTTCCTGGCCAAATAAATTCTGTCATATTTCCGGGACCGATTTCACAACTAATTAAGGATTTATTATAGCTGCCCTCCTCCCACACACCCCTCTCTTGCTGACAGGACTGGCCACAAGGAGAAGGAAAGTGAGAAATTGTCTAAAAATAAAGCATATCTGCAAGACCATACTTAAGAAAGCTGTAGGCATCCCTTTGGACTTGAATTGGAACAGATGGAATGTGGAGACAGGAGCTTCAAGTGATGCAGGGGAAGCAGAGCTCCCTCAAGTGTTCTTTCCCAAAGCCATCTGGATTCTCCATTGGTTCCAACCTCTCATCATCAGGGGTCATGGGCCCCCACCCGACAGGGAAGAGACAATCTGATGAGTGGTCACATCTCTGCTGCTCCTCCAGCTCATCAGCTAAGGCCAAATCTCCAGAAGGGTGGGAGAGTTCAAGCTGGCCTATGATAATTGGTGTTATGGTAGAGCTTCTCTGTCTTAGTTTGGACTGCCACAATGAAATGCTCTAGACTTGGTAGTTTCAACAACAGAAATTTATTTCTCACAGTTCTGGAGGCTGGAAGTCTGAGATCAGGGTGCTGGCATAGTCAGGTTCTGGCGAGGGCTCTCTTCCAGGCGTGTAGGTGGTTGCCCACCTCCTCACTGTGCCCTCCCATGGCAGAGAGCAAGGGAGAGAGTGAGTAAGCCCTCTGGTGTCTCCTACAAGGACATGAAGCCCATCAGGAGGCTCCCACCCTTATGACCTCTTCTAACTCTAATTACTGCTGTCAAGGCCCTATCTCCAAATACAGTCCCAATAGGAATTAGGGCTTCAATAGATGAATTATAGGGGAACATAATTCAGTCTACAGCAGGTTCCTCCTGGGGTTGGGGTTACTGACTGAGAAGAACAGAGAACTTACTGAGGGGCTGAGATGTTCTCTATCTTGTTCTGGGGGGTATATACCATGTGAAAAGCTTAACGTTTTTGCTCTTACTTTTATGTAAATTATAGCTTGATTAAAGCAAAAGCATGTGAAGAAAAAGTCTTGAATGACACTCCAAAAATAATTGATTCATGATCCACATGTCATGTAAACTTTTGAAGATCTATGAATGTCAAAAAACTAAATGTGTCTTTTAGCTGAGAGGCCTTATTACTGACAAAGACAATTATTTGTTAATAGTCATATTGTTTAATATTTTAAGTATTTTACATCCTAACATGTTATTTTTTTTTGCGTTACTGATTTAGGTGCATTTTAGGAAATTGGGTTCAGAATTGACATGTAACATGTAATTTCTATTTAAATACCCTCTTTACCTTACAAATTTCTTGTGTGAACTAGAATTCCATAGTATATGTAAAGAATCCAGTCCTGGCCTGGCATGTGGCAGGTGCTCAATAAATGACAGTGTTAATTTGTATTACAAACCCACAGTCAGGTGAATGGATAAAGATGTGTTAATTTGTATTACAAACCCACAGTCAGGTGAATGGATAAAGATAAAAGACACATACACACACAATGGAATATTATTCAGCCATCAAGAAGGATGAAATCTGCCATTTGCAATGGCATGCTAAAGAATATTATTCTAAGGGAAATAAGTCAGTCAGAGAAAGACAAATACCATACGATTTCACTTTTATGTGAAATTTAAGAACAAAACAGATGAACATAGGGGGTGGGGGAAAGAGAGGCAAACCAGAAAACATACTCTTTCCTATAGAGAACAAGCTGACAGTTGCTGGAGGGAGGTGGGTAGAGGTATGGGTTAAATGGGTGATTTAGGAGGGCACTTGTGATGAGTACCAGGTGTTGTATGTAAGTGATGAATCACTGAATTCTACTCCTGAAACTATTATTAGATTGTATGCTAACTGGAATTTAAATAAAAACTTGAAAAAGAAAAACAAACAAAAAAGAAACCCATAGTCAGATGTGGGGCCTGAGGGCTTGTGGGGAAGTGGGGGGTGGTTAGAGGGATGAGAGGACAGAGTAGGATGCGGCTGAGGCCAAGCCCCAGCTGCATGGCTTTGTCAGTCATTTTTTTTGTATATTTATTGGATGCCTGTAGTTAAATACCATTCTTGTGATTATAAGTGAGACATATCCAAAGAGAACAACACCATTTGCCCCCGGCTTTGAGTACTAATTACAAAAATAACACTATTGAGCACTTTTGTGCCCCAGGCACTGTGCTGAGGGCTTGAAGCACTTCCTCTTTCCATTCCCTTGTGGAGTAGATACTGTTATAGCCCTGTTCCCAGACGAGGAAGCCAAAGCACGAGTATCATCTACTTTTCCAAGTCACACAGATGGTATGTGGAACCCCAAGAGTTCAACTGTAGAGTGTGCACTTTTAAGAACTACTCTCTATTTTAAGAACTACTCCCCATATATGATACATAGCTAGTGAAGGGGAAAAATGCATAACCAGAAAGAAAAGTACATGAAATTATATATTCTAATATATATTCCATCTGGCCATTTACTTAGCTGCTCTGAGACTACCTGGAAGGTTCAGGAATGCCAAACACCTGGGCTGTTGGATGCATCCCTGTTCTGCTCAGACCAGTCCCCAGAACACAGGAATTTCAATGTTAAACCAAGGAAGGTCCTGGAAGATTGGGACGAGTTGCTCACCCTGCCAACATCTTTTTCCCTCAACTCTCCCCAACAGCACCAAGAGTTCCACTGGTATCCGCTTCTCCCACAGACAGCTCTTGGGCTGAGCCTGAGTCATTAGTTCAGAGGGGAGCATGTGACTTCATCAGGTTTGACTGGAGGGAATCTGAGACCTGAGGCATACAATACCAGGCCAGCAGTGCTTTCTACCCCACTGGACCTTGTGGAATAAGGACGTGATGTCTGAAGCAGAGGCAGATATAGTGCTACCATGAAGCTGAGGTCATAAGCATAAGTGGAGAGATCCATAGGAACAGGGTCCCTGATGACCTGGAGCCTCACTCAACCTTGAACCTACCCTACCCCAGACTCTCTCCTTGTAAGGATCTTAAATCCTCTTTACTTTAAGCTTGTTTTGCTTAGGATTCCTCTTTCTTGTAACTGAAAGCATCCTAAGCAGTGGTCCTTCAAGTGCAGCCCCTGACTGGCAGCACCACAGCACCCAGACCTGAAAAACAAACTCTAGGGATACAGCCCAGCCATCTGGTTTTAACAAACCGTCTCCATGATTCTGATACCTGATAAAGTTGGAGATCCAGAAACCCACATGTTTAGCTGGTGGCTCAGGGAACTTGACTGTGATTCAGGAAACCCTGGGGTGCAACTCCAGGAGCCATGATCATGTTCCTCCCCCCAGGTGGGAGCTGAGCAGGGATGCATCCAACATTCCAGTTGATGCACATTTTTGACATCATTCTAAAATGGAATATTATTTAGCAAATAAGATGACAAAGTGGTATGCTCATTTCATTAAATAAAAATCAAAGACTTATAAAGTTATGTACATCTAATTGCAATTTTCATTAAATCACATATTTATATGAGAAATTCTTACAAATCTCAACTTATGATGCTGACAGGTATCACCACTATATATTAGAATTTCATGTACTTTTCTTTCTGATTATGCAAACATGGAGGGTTGGTCACTCTGGATGCTGGCTCGGCCAGGGGCAGTATCCACCAGTGGGGCAGCATCTGTACCTAAAGATCCAAATCTCCTTGAGGAAAACATTTTGATGGCTCTTGGGGACATCTGAAAGAGTTTGAGATGCATACATCTCTTTTCCTGCTTGTGCAAATTCACATCTTCCTTTCCTGGCATTAACATACAAGGCTCAAGTCCATTTACTAACCACCAGCCCAAGCTCTCTGCAGGCAAGTTTGCAGCTGGGCCATGAGTCTTTTTCATGAAATTGGTCATTGCAAAACTCCACTTAAACAGAGCTTAACCAGACTCATGAACTGAGATATGTGTTTCTTTACAGCAGAGTAGTAGGAGGTGTGGAAACTCAATAGACCTGTGTTGGAATCCCAATGATGATACACTGTGTTAGTTCCTTGGTCTCCATGAACTTGGTCACACATCTGAAGATGTGGGCTAATGATCCTCAACAGGGCAAATGTGAGCATGCAGTGAGGTTGTGGATGAAGGCCTAGAGCAGATAGATGGGAACCTGGTAAATCCTCACCTACTCAGGGCCTTGGCCAGAGCTCTCTAAGTGTATGCTGGCTCATCAGCCCTGGTGAAGTATGTATTCAAGATGATGCAGGAAAGAAAATATTTATCTGTGTAAATATTCATGAGTGCATTACTGAGGATGACTGGGAGTGGATGTAAAATGTATGTTCTACCTCATTAAGAACTTTTAACATTAATGATTTTCTTTCTTTCTCACACTAAAGCTAAAAATTAAGTCTATTCCACTTGTCAGAGGGCTCCTCACTGTAATGGGTATTAATGATGCCCACTGTGAGTCACAGTCCAGAATGATAAATGAGAATAGGAGGTGGGGGGATGGTGGAGGCAGGGGCAGCCCTATCAGGAGCTGCTGCTCCTGTGGTGAGGTGGGAGGAGTCTCCAGAAATATTCCGAGCTCTGAAAATCTGCTGTTCTCCTGGATCAGTGAGGTCTGGGCCCTTTCTATCCATCAGGCCAACTGGGGACATCTGGACTCCTAAGTGAATGGCCAGGATTTCCAGGGTAGGACTGCCCCAGCACAAGGAGCATATTTAGAAGATACAGCTAAAAGCCAATCAACACTCTTATGTTCCGAATGTGCCATTTTGCCAAAATTCACAATGTTGTATTATGATTAATTTGTGTTAGCCAGCTTCATGTTTCAGAGAAATCCCATTTACCAAAGAAATCTATTCTGGATATAAAATGCCATTTTTTTTTTTGGAAATCCTAAAAAGAAGTTGTTCTAGAGACCTTGACCAAGGCACACTATTAGAGTTTCATTCATCTGATGGGGGGTTCTGTGTTCTGTTCAGATAAGGACTGCAGGAGTGACAGAATTCTAAGATGATCCCTGATGAGTCATGTCCATGTATAAGCCCCTCCTTTTGACTATGTGTGGGGCCTGTGGATATGGTTTCACTCCCATTATCAGATTATACGGTAAGACAAAGGTTAAAGTATTTCACAGAGGTAATCAAAAGGAAGATTATTTCAGGTGGGCCTGGCTCAATTAGGTGAGTCCTTCAAAAGAGAGTCCAGAGGGTAGGGACAGAAGGGGCAGGACTCTCCTATTGTTCTTGAAGAAGCAAGCTGCTATGTGTGGAGTGGGCCATGTGGCAGGGAATGGCAGACAGCTTCTAGGACCCAGTAACCTCAGTCCTATAGCAGCAAAGAACGGAATTCTGCCAATGAGCTGGAAGAAGACCCCGAGCCTCAGATGAGAGGCAGCCCCAGTCACCCTGAGTACAGCTTTGTGAAACCTTGAGCACAGGATCCACCTAATCCATGCCTCAGCTTAGGAAACACGGAAACTGTGAGAAAACAAATCTGTGTTGTTTTAAGCCATCTAGTTTGTGCACCATTGAAAATTCATATGGGACAAGAGAAGCAACCTTAAGTCATCGGAACATAATAGTAGCTGCCATTTATTTAGACCTTCCTACTCCGTGGCAGACATTTTTATACATTATCTCATTTAGTCTTTGTAACAGTCCATGGAGTTAGTGGGGGCCTCTGGGGAAATCCTCTATCTAGGACTGAGATTTCCTGACACCATATGGTGGTTTTTCTTTCCCCTGGGAATCAGGTGGAATCAGGAAAGAGTTGATAACTCTTGCATACTGTGCTGAAGTTTGTTCTAGAGGCAGGAAAGAAGATGCGCTTTGGGGGAAGATGTACCTGCCTTCAAATCCCATTTTTACCATTTATTAACCAGGTGACCCAGGGTGGATCATATGACCACCTAAAAAGTGTTTCCCAGTCTGACAACGAATGGAGTTTGTACAAAGGGTGCAACCTACTTGTCAGCCTGACCCACTGTGTGTGGGTGCCTCTATTAGAAAAGTTCACAGAATTCTCTCATTTACTCCTGACAACAGCTCCATGAGCTGGATAAAATAGTCCTGATGTTCTGATTTGAAAATGGGTTGCAGAGGAATTGAATGATTTGCTCAAGGTGAACCGCTGGTAAGTGATGGAGCTCAAATGGAGACAGGTCTGTGGGATCTTTCAGGGAAGCCTTCCTGAAGTCCTTTGCATCAGTCCGCCTTCATGTCAGGGTTTCCTGAGTGCCCAGCCTCCTGTCTCCATGGATTCTTCTAACCTCACCCATCATCACTGGTGGAGCTGAGCCATCATCTTCAATCTCCTTTTGAAATGCCAAGAGAAAGCCCTGTGCTCAATGGCTTCATGTATCCCCCACCCTCTTTCCCTGACTGCTGCCTCTTACAGGAGTGAATCCTAGTGATGATGGGGCAATGGGATGATGTCTGTCTTTGGAGCCTATTCTTGGACCTGAGATTTTAAAGGGACATAGTCAGCATGGCGGAAGTCCTGCTCACTCCTGTGTGGGGAGGGTTACCCCGCAGGCTTATAGAGGGGATTGGCGTGGGTTGTGAGGTGCTGTCAGCACGAAGCTTTGCTGCATCACCAGGATCCTAGCCCGTGTTTGAAAGTGAATCTCTTTCTGTGCACTTTGCTCTGTCTGCTTATTTCCCCACTGACCCTCCTCAGGATTTAGCAGCTTCTCAAGCATCCAGCATCTCCTAGCTGTGCTCTGGGAAGCCAAGCCCAGCTTGGTGTGAAAGAAGGATGGAATCTTCCATGGAGGGGGTGCCAGTGTTGGTGAAAACTGGAACCTGAGACCCCACACAAGGGAGGCCAGGCACCTTTTATGGTTGGCCCAGTAGTCCTCATCTTTGGGAGATCCTTCCCTTTCTTTTTCTAACAGAGAGATTTGATTGCCTCTTTGCAGTGCAATCAGTGATGTGGTTATTTTACACTAGACCCAAGAGCTCTAAAGTTTGATGGAAAAGTGAACTCCAGTTGCTTTGTATTCATAGCTGAGGGCTCAGGCAGGGCTACTCATACTTTCCTGGGAAAAGGCATTTTTTTTCTTCAGTAAGCTTGTGATTTAAGAAACATATCTGCCAGTATCTTAGCATCTGGGGGTGGTATCTAATGATTCCAGCTGGAGCCTCCTACTGTCTGTCCTGGTTCTTTTCTCCTGCTGGCTTGTGAATATGAAGGGAACACACTTCTTTTTTTTTTTTTAAGTTTATTTATTTTGTGAGACAGAGACAGAGGGGGAGAGAAAGAGAGACAAAGAGAGAGTGAGCAGGGGAAGAGCAGAGAGAATGGGAGAGAAAGAATCCCAAGCAGGCTCCATGCTATCAGCACAGAGCCCAACATGGGGCTCAAACTCATGAACTGTGGGATCATGACTTGAGCTGAAGTCAAGAGTCAGATGCTTAACCAACTGAGTCACTCTGGTGCCCCTGCGGGCACACTTCCTAATGAGGTCCTGAATGCATCCTTGTTGGCCCACAGGACAGAGTTCAGTCTCCAGGGATTTGCATATTCAGCTGTTGTGAGCTGCCGTTGATAGGCTGCCACAGGGAAGGGGTAAACTCAGGAAAGACTGGCTGGTCTGTCAATGAGCAAAAGGGAATATAGAAATGCCAGAAACTCTTGGGCTTTCTGGGTTTGAAAATAAAACTATTGGTTATCCTCAGACTCTCCAGTTAAGAACAGGTTCTCAAAGTAAGCTATAGCCTTGGTAACATTTCCAAAGTTATTAAGATGGAACTTAGCTGGACAACGGACCCTAGAATGATTAAGAGCATGGTCTCACAGAAGCCTGATGCTTCCAAAGTCTAGAAAGCAAGGCATGCCTCAGAAAAGAGTTGTAGATAGGTTGCTGGTAAGTCATATGGAGGTAACTGGAATCAAACACATGGAAAATCTACGTGTTTGAAAGAGCTGTGTTGACAAAAGTATGGCCAACCTGGACTAAAAGAGGTGGAGATTATTCAAGATGTGAAGGTCCTCTGGGTTCTCAGCTTTTCCCAGGCAGGAAGCAGGCTGAGAAACAGTTGAAGGATGTAAAGAGGCATCTTTTCCAAAGCCGTCAGCCTGTGAGAGCATGGAGGATGATGGAAAAGGAAGTGCCTTCCCCAAGGAAGCGCCTTGGATCCAGTGTGGATCCAAGAGTCATAAAAAAATGGTGAATGGAAAGCTATTCCCAGGGAACAAACCCAGGGCCTAATCAAAAGATAGTCCCTACTCACAGGGTAGAAGGGCTGGCATTATTTCCCTAGTAGAATTTTAAATTTCTGTGGGCCTTTTGTAGTACTTGGTCTCTGGAGGGAGAGGAGACATGTGGAAAGTTGTAGTCATGAGATCCTTGGCCTCCAGCCTCACGCTATGATTAGGGGAGGTTTTTGGTATGTCTTGGGAAAGGCATGGGTCCAGTTAGTATGTGCAAAGGAAGTGATAGGGCAGACTGTGTCAGTTTCAGTAATTATTCAGCAAACGTTTCCTCCCCACCCTCTTCTGCTAGAGTATATTTTCCAGCTCCATGGATGTATGCTGAGCTTGGCCATGGGGCAAGCATTGACCAATGGAATGTCAGCAGAAGATAGATGAGCAAAGTCTTGAGATGTGCTTGTGGTGTGGGGTATATGTCCTTTTGTCACCTTCATGCAGGAGCTTCCACTTGGTAGCTCCTGCGCCTTCTTGGAGCAGACCTGAGCCCAACCACATGGAGAAGTCAAACCCAACCAAACCTATCCCAGATCAGCCACCTTTCCCAACTATCCAGCAGACATGTGAGCAATAATAAATGAGTGTTGTTTTGGAGTGGTTTGTTATGCAGAAATGGCTAACTGATACGTACACCTCCTTTCATAAGAGGACAGGTGGTAAATAATAGCCAAGGCACTGGCCTGTTTTCTTGGCTGGGTGAGAACAATAGTTGGACAGGCTCACAGAGTAGGATGTCAGAAAGAATCAAGGCCTTTGTACCTTCAGCAAGCATCTTTCTCTTTGGGGTTTTCATGTGGCATCTTGAGGTTCCAGTCTGAGACCCTGCAAGATGTTCCTGTAGAATAATGAGAAAGAAAAACTATGAAGGGGCCGTGGGTTCACATACATATCCTAACAGAATCATTTTACTTAAATGAACATGGAATGTGACTTGTTCTTTTTCAATTATAGGAATAATAAACATTCTCCTCTCTTGATCAGCTTTCTCAACTACAGGCGATGTTGTTAACTGTAAACTGCCTCACACAGTCTCTATGGACTGGCCCTATTACAGTACCATTAAAGCTGCAATCAGACAGTTATTGCCAGTGGTAGTTTTGAGCTACTGAAGGGAGATTTAATTTATTTACAAAAATCCCATGCACATCCAACAGATTTGTTGGACCTCAACTAATGTTCTTTTAACAAAAATTATAATTTTAAATACTCCTCAAAAAGTGGCTTCATTAAGTCTTATGCCAGTCCATATATTTAAGCAAAATTCCAGTTAAGTGAGTCTATTGTTTTCTGTTGTCTTAGATAATTAATCAGATGAAAGCTGATCTGTAAAATGGAGTTTACCAATTGCCTTGAAAAAGATATATTCTTCATTTTTTCCCCCAATCCGTCTGTCCCTGTGTGCCTTTGGCTTCTCCAATGAAGTTCTTGTGGGGTCATGAAAAATTTTGCTCAGATAAAAGTTAGTTTTTTTAAGGGAGACTTTTTACAACACCACTGATCTCACTGCAGTATAGTTTGCTCTCATGTGTGTGCCCTACTAGACTTGAGCCCCTCCAGGAGACAGATCACATGTTTGTGTCTGCACGTGGCACCTCAGATGCTACTCAGACCGATGGTCACTCAGTGGTTGCTGAATAGAATTGAATCACAGTGGTCAACCTCCCATGGCCTTTGATGAAAGAAAGGCCCTGATGGATAATTTCATCAAATTGGTGCAAATTCAAGCACAGTTATTACAGATTCTCGTTTGTCCCAATGAGGGTGAGCATTGGGGTGAAATGCACACGTGGCAAGCCTTGTCCATGGAAACGCAAGCAGAGACCGAGTTGTGGCCACTACCTGGTGTTCCAAACTGTCTGGTGAAGCCGTGGATGGTGGATAGAAAGATCGTGTTCTGGGCCTGCCAACTCAAGGCAGGATAGACTGTAAGAGCCAGCTTTTCCTGTGCCCCGAATGTCCTCACAATGTCCACTGGCCTGTTCACGTTTCCACTCTATGCCGTCCAACTCAGGTCCCTGCACTGAGCTGAGTAGGTTCCCAATTATCTCAACCCCCCAACCTAGTCCTTCCCTGAGTCTTTATAGAACTCAAGTTAGGTCTTGATTAAGCACTGTTTTAAAAGTCATTTAAATGTTGGCTTCGTATCCACCTTCTTCTGATCCAAATAGACTATAGGAACTGTTTCTGGGAATTTCCCTGCATCTTCTGTCAGTTGTCTGGGGAAGTGGGGTAGGCATGGGCCTTCGGATTGGACAAGAGGTGTTTGCCCTCAATCCTGCCACCTACTTGGCTCTCCATGGTGGCTAAGTGCTTGGCAGCTGGGACATTATGGGAAGGTCCTGAGTCAGACAGGCAGACAATCCGTGGGTCTGGGGCAGCCCACACAAGGTGAGGTTGCCCAAATGCTGGCACTGCAGGAGCCTTGGGGCCCAGTGATGTGGCTCATGGGTAAGTGTTCCTATACACACTGAAGCTGGTGTGCAAAGCAGGTGGCCATGGAGCCATGCCTGCCCACCCGACAAATGGAGTGCTCTCTGTGAACTGCCAGCCCATCCACCCACTGTTTCCTTATCTCAGCATCTCTGGGAGTAAACCAATAGGGTGAGGGTGGTGAGGGGTGGGAAGTGGTAAGCAAGAAATTCCCAAATGTTGCCTGAGCTTGACTCCATCATCCCTATGCCCAGTGCCGAAATGGTGGTCAGGTGAGACTCCACTGTGGACTTCTCAGGGCCCCGGTAGCCTCTTCTAGGAGGTGGCTGTGATTGACACAATGGCCATCCCCCCTTCCCTGCCAGCAACTAGGACAGGAGATGGTGCTCCCTTTCCGAGTTGAGCTGGCCCTCTGAGCACATCCTTCAGAGCCTGGCTGGGTGTTTGTGTAGCCCACAGGAGACAGGAAGAGCCTCTGGCCTCCTGGGGGCCTGGTGGGGACACAGTTTGAAAGTGGGGAAGATGAGAGAGTGTATAAAAGGAAAGAAAAGACTTTGTGTAATAATTCAATGCCCTAACTCCACAATTAGAAGTCTTGTATGTTTGGGGGAGTTAAGGAAGTAGCTTTGTCTTCTTATTGCCTTAGGTTAAGACTAAGAACTCGGGGCCTGCCTGGGTTCTGGCAGGTATATGAACAGGTGGGTGGGACTGCCTGAGAAAGCTAACATAGCTCCTTAGCTCTGGCTGCCAGTGCACCCTCCAATATGGGCTCAGGAGGGCCTTGTAGTCAGTGTTTTGAACAAAAAATGGAAAATCAAGATTTTAATGTGAAAGCAGAATTTTAAAATTTGATGATCAATTAAAAAATAGTCTGTGTCTGTGGTCTAATCAAAACCTGTCAGTTGGATTTGACTTTAGGTCTGCTGGTGTATTCTGTACAGACTGTTGCTCTTGGGGGAGGGTGTGTGTGTGTGTGTGTGTGTGTGTGAGGGAGAGAGACAGAGAGAAAGAGACAGAGACAGAAACAGAGAGAGAGAGAGAGAGAGAGAGAGAGAGAGAGAGAGAGAGAATGATTATTTACTCATACTCAGAAGAATACAGGGGAGTAGAGGCATATCTCAAACTGGCCTTGGTAGAGGGAGCCTAAAAGATCGGCTTTGAGTGCCAAGATCCACCCTGGCCTCTCCAGCCAGAGTCCCTAGTGTGTATCTCAGACTTGGGGTGTGGACAGTTGGAGTGGGAGGTGGGGCTCTGTGGACAGGGGCTGCAGTTTCCCCAAGTATGCATGCTGGGGCCTGCAGCAGGCAGGAGGAGACCCCAGGGAAGGGCTTCCTTAGACAACAGGACAGTAGTATGTGAGGAACTGCTCCCACCCCTGGCTTCCCTAAGGGAGGTGATCCTTAAAAGGGCTGGACAATCAGACCTGGGAGTATAAGATCCATCTCAGGGTTGTTGTGAGGAATAAGTGTGATGAGGCAGGTGAGAGTGTCCCCCTTGGTCCACCTGCTGGACCATCCACCAGGCTCTGGGCGGGGGCTGGGATATGGAGCGGACCTCCAGGACCTCCCCACCCCTGCCCCCATCTAGGCTCAGTTTGGAGAGGACTATCTCCTGATGTGCACTTACCTTGGGAATGGAGCATTGTCAAGCCAACCTCGCCGTATGGGAGTGCTCACCCCTCAGTGATGTCTGGTCTTCAGTAAGACATGCAGCTGTAGGGTGTGCAGCACAGACAGCCAGTGCCATTCTGTGACCAGGGGCAGGACATGGTTAGGGCAGGGAGGAGCATGTGCATGGTTGCCTGCAGCCTCTGGTGTAAGCCGCCACCATCTCAGCATGGGCAGCTCACTGACAGTGTGACGAGACAGTCTCAGCCTGCTGCCCACAGCTGCCTGTCTATCTGTCATGTCCATCCACCATGTGGCCATGACACCGTGTCATGTGGCCACCACAGCCCATCACCACTAGTTCACACCCCTGCCCCTCCCAGCCAGGGAAAGAGCACATCTTAAGAGGAGGACCATCCTTGGTGAGGGGGTGGGTGTTGGGCATGGTGGTCAAGAGTGTGGCTTTCAGGGTCACACAGATCCATCCTGTCCTTACTAGCTGTGTCACCTTGGGCAAGATACCAAATCCCTCTGGGTCTCAGTTTCCTCCTCTACCAAGAAGATATAGTAACTCCGGTCTCCCAGGGTCAGGTGGCTGAGCTGGGATCATGCACGTAGAGTGCAGGTTCCGGGAAAGTGCCTGTGGGGAGTCAGCTGTTGTCATTGGTGCCACTATTGCTAGTGATTATTCCCTCCCAAGTCACCCGCTTTGGGTGGCAGAGTTGTCTGCTTCCTGGATCTGCCCCTTTCCCCTTTGTACACAATTGTTCAGGAGACGGGCACAGGGACAGCAGAAGAACCACCCAAACATGCATGCATCAGGGTAGAGCACCCTTCACATCAGAGGGGGTGAGTGTGGCTGGCAGCCCAAGACTTCTTGGAGGAAGGATGCAGATTTCTTGGTTGGTTAAGCTTAAGTTCCCTGGCAGCATGTGTGGGTCCCTTGCCCTTTGTAAACCTGGGCTGGGCTCTGCCCCCTGAGCTTGCAGGGCCCTGGGCCCATGTTGGGTCATAGCAGTGAAGCCTGTGAGCAGTGTCCCACAGCATCTGCCAATATCAGCAGGTGACGGGTGGAGCAAAAGGGCTACACTGCTGGACCCTGGCTTGAGGTGCTTACATTCCCTTTTATGAATTCAGCTACAAACTTGCCAACCAGAGTATTTACCACTTGCTTTTCTCCTAAACATTTACATTAATTTTAAAATAAGGAGACTGATGGGGACCTTGGGTACAGCCCTCTCTCTGCTGCAGGGGATCCATTTATTGCCAAAGATGTAGGCTGGTTGCCAAGTGCATGGGAGGACTTTGTTGATTTCAGGGAAGGCCCATTGACAGTCTCCTTGGGTCCCCAGAGTGAGGCCACTGTCCACACAACAAAGAGATTGGATTGGCTCAGAGGGTGTGTGGGCATGGGGCTCCCACCCTTTCCTGCCCTGCCCCTCTGTTGACCAGATTGGGCCTCTCCTCTCCCAGCACAAATTAATGCTGCATCCTGGTAGAGCATTCTGGAGTATACCACTTGCCTCTGTGGCCTGAGCCAAAGGTCTGTCACTAATAATGAGAATTTTAGGCTGCATAAGGCACAAAGGGTAACCATGGTAAATTAGTGGAAAAGATAATTTTGGTCAAGTGAGATCTCACCGTGATTTTCAATATTATTCTCCTGCTACCCTTCCCTTCACCTGGCTCAACCCTGGTTGTATTTTTCAGGTTCTCCAGAGAGACAGAATCAATAGAAGATATATATACCAATATAACTATCCATCCATCAATAAATATATGCATATAGAGATTGATTTATTGTAGGAATGGACTCACATGGTTATGGAGGCTGAGAAGCCCCACAAGCTACCATCTGCAACCTGGAGAACCAGGAGAATGTGGTATAGTTTTGTCTAAGTCCAAAGTTCTGAGATCCAGGATCTCTGATGTCTGAGGGCAAGAAATATGGACACTCCAGTTCCAGGGGGGAGAGAGAGAGAGACTGATAGACAGAGAGAGAGAGAGGGAGAGAGAGAGAGAGAGAGAGAGAGAGAGAGAGAGAGAGAGAGAAAATGAGAGAGAGAATACTCCCTTCTCTGGTTTTTGTTCCACTTGGGCCCCCAGTGGGTTGGATGATGGCTGCCCACATTGGTGAGGGTGTATCTCTTTACTGAGTCTACTGAATCAAATGTTACTCCTTTCTAGAAATACCCTCACAGACATACCTAGAAATAATTACTAGATATCTGGGTATCCATTAGCCTTGTCACACTGACATAAAATTAATTGTCATACTAGTGTTACCTCCTTTAAGATGGCTTCTTGATCTCTGTGTTGAGCAGGTGCATCTATTCTGTGCTCTGAAGTCATCTTGTGTTGGTCTTCATCATGGAGGGATCACATGTTGGGAAATGTCAGCTTATGGACCTGTCTCAGGCTTCAGAATGTCACCATCTTCCCAGGTCAAAGCCCTGTCCTGGTCACTCTGTGATGCCAATACTTACCCAGGGACTGGCACAGAGCGGGAGGGAGTGGGATGTCTGCCCACCTGCTGATCTTGCCCGGTGGTGGGGCAAGTCCAATGCTATGCCCTTCCTTTCCATGAGTTAACCATCCACCCATAAAGTTGTTCAGCTATTTACTAAGCACAGCTGTGTGCCAGGCACTATGCTGAGCACTGAGCATGCGGTAGCCAATAGCTTTCATGAAACCTCCAGTGTAATCAGGGGATACAGATTTTACACAAGCTAAGGAACAAAGGAATACATAATTACAAGTTGAGGTAAATATTACCAAGGAAAAGTAAATGGTCTCCATGAGAAAGAACAATTAAGGGAGAAAATAATTCTAATTTTTAAAATTATAACAAGTGTTGACAAACATGTAGAAAAATTGGAACCTGTACACTGATGGTGGGAAGGGAAAATGGCACAGCCACCTTGGCAAACAATTTGTTCCTCACAAAGCTGAACATCGAGTTACCTATGATCCCATAATGCCACTCCTAGGTATAAACTCAAGACAAGTGAGAACATATGTCTACACAAAGACTTTTACATAAATGTTCATAGCAACGTTGTTCATAGTAGCCAAAAAGGTGGAAAAAATCCAAATGTCCATCAACTGGTAAGTGGATAGACAAATGTGGTCTATCCCCACATGGAGTCACTCAGTCATGAAAGGAATATTCCATACTTGCTACAACATAGATGCATTCAGAGATGATCCTTGAAAACATTATGCTAAATGAAAGCAGCCAGACATAAAAGTCTACACATTGTGTAATTCCATTTGTGTGCAATTTCCAGAATAGGCAAATCCATGGGGACAGAAAGCACATTAATGGCTGCCCAGGGCTGAGATGGGCTGGGTAATGGGGAGTGAGTGCATGCTTAAACAGGGAATTCTTTTTAATGTTATTTGAATGACATCGCAGTAAAAAATAATAATGAAATGCACACCCACGTTGCCACCATCCATGGTGAGAAATAGCAAGTTGCCAGTGGATGGTAAGACACACGGACATGGAAATGATGGTCATACTCACAGATCCCTGGGAACAAGAGGCACAGCACAGTCTGCAAGGCCACATGGGGATGGGCTGGGTCAGTCAGAAGACAGAGGTAGCAAGGGGAAATGTGAGCAAGAGCCTTTACTGTGGTTTCTGTGGGAAAGAACAGGTGAGGAGGGTAAGCAGTCTTAATACTGGGTATTTTAAAGATCTCAGTTGGCTCTGGGGCACTGGGGCTGAATCCACTTCTGGCATCTGACCCTAAGGTGATTAGGGCAGGTAGATAGTGGTCTGGGTGTGAGAACCCCACAAAGGAGGTGGTTGGGGGTATGGGCTCTGGATGGCTTGGTTGGCATTTGAAAGGTGCACTACAGGTGTGTTGTTTGCTCGCTCTAAGAATTAGCTGGCCCAGGGAGGGACCGTTCCTCCAGAAGTCAGCAAGGCCTTGCATGTTGAAAAACTAGAAACACAGAAAAGGAAAGACATGGGTAATACCAGGGACAGAGTCTGACTGGCAGCTGTGGATACATATAGGGGCCTCTCCATTAAGTGTTTCAAGTGCATACAGACACCTAATCTGTTTGGCCCCATATTCATACTGTCACCTGTGCCCAGCACCCTGTTTTCAGGCTTCTAGGAAGTGGAGGAGGGGCAGTCCCCAGGAGCATTCAGTGAGGGGAGCTTCTTAACACTCTCACTGAGCTGCACCCTCGTCCCAAGTGCAGAGGCCTCCAGCGCTGCTAGTGCCTGAGACATCTGAGCCCTGGCAAATGGGGTTGGGAACATGGTCAGCCATGCAAGGAAGAGCCCTTATCAGTGATATTGTTTACAATCACCCATGCAGGTAGGTAATATAATAACATCAGGTCAACTTTGAGTGAGCTGTAGTGTTCCACACACAGTGCACTCTCTCCCTGTGTGCAGCAGAGGCCGATGGCTCCCCCTGCAAGCCCTCCTTTGGGGGATCTCAGGAGTCTGTGGCGCTCAGGGCTGGGTGTCCTTTTTCTCCATTGCTGGCTTCAGACCTGGTGTCTCAGATGTGCTAGTTCAGTTGCCTCTGTACCTCTGCTCTCCAGCTCCCAAAGCTTAATTGCTATTGTCTTCTGTACTATTTTTCCCATCCCTATAGGTTTATGATTAAAAAAAATCTTCAGTGTAGTTTAAAACATTTTTTTAATGTTTATTTATTTTTGAGAGAGACAGAGCACGAGTGGGGGAGGAGCAGAGAGAGAGAGAGAGAGAGAGAGACAGACAGACAGAATCCGAAGCAGGCTCCAAGCTCTGAGCTGTCAGCACAGAGCCCTATGTGGGGCTTGAACTCACAAGTTGTCAAATCATGACTTGAGCCAAAGTCGTACGTTTAACCGACTGAGCCACCTCTTCAGTGTAGTTTTAATGGAGTTTCAGAAAGGAGGAAACTTAGATAAATGCATTTAATCTTCCACCAGGAGCCAGGAGACCCTGTAGGAATGATTTCTTGTAAATATCCTCATATCTCTAATTCTTCTCCAGTGTATTCTAGAGCCACAGGACCTAAGCCACAAGGAATCCAGAACATGAAGATTTTTAATTTACAGCAGGTTAAGTTGATGATCTATCATCTAGAATCCCGAGTGATGTGCTCACTAGACAGGCAGGGAGTGGGGAGGTGGTTTATTGGGGGGAGGGATCTCCTGGAACCCCAGGTCATGGTCCCTCCTTACGGGTCCTCAGGAAGTCCTGCCAGATTCTCCTCCCCACCCTTACCCCCCATTTCCATTCTCTACCATCAGCTGTGAATCAGATCATGTTGCTCCCCTGCTTGAAACCCTCCAGTGCCTTCCCATCTCACTCAAAACTCCAAGTGTTCCTCCACAAACCACACAACTTCTCATGATCTGGGTCCTGGATCCCCCCTACCGCTGCTCACCCCCCATCTCCATCTTCCTCTCTTCACTATGCACCAGCCACGTTTGTTCCTCTTCTCCCACCTCAGGGCTCCTGCATATTGTGTCCTTGACCTGGGGATCTATGCTCTATTTCTTCCTTTGGCTTGCAACCCCCACCCTCTGGTCACAGGCTGAAGCAGTGATTAGTGACCTCACAAGAGACATGGGAGGACTTTCTCTGTCTCTGCCAGGGTCAGAATACAATGAGAAGACAGCCACCTGCACACCAGGAAGGGGCTGTCACCAGGCACTTCCGCTGGGACTTCCAGCTCCCAGAACTGAGAAATAAATGTTTGCCATTTAAGGCCCAGACCATGGTACTCTGTGATAGCAGCCTGAGGCCACTAAGATGGAAAGAAACAGGTTTTATACACACAGACCAGCAAGCTGAGATCCATCCTGCTTGAGGCTGTGCAGTGGCCAACTCAAACATTTTGGTTCATTTTGAGGGCTCTGGGTACAAAGAAGGAGGTGTGAGGTAAAGGTGGGGAGGAGGGACTGGCAGCCAGCAGGGCAATCAAAGGGCCCAATGGCATTTAGCAGACCCAGGTTAGTGTGCAGCCCAAGAGATTACGGTAAGAGTGGGCACCTTTATGCAGGAGCCACTCCAAGCCCTGGAGTCCCAGTCTCGCTGGGTATAGTGTCTATTCCTTTAGAGCTCTGGGGACAGGGTGGATGGGGCAGCAGGAATTGAGGGGCAGGATTTGAGGCAATACAATGAGGCATTGAGCAGGCAAAGACAAAATGCCTGTGACACAAATAAAGAGCAATGCCATACCTCAGCTATGTCTCAGGCCAAGGGCTTAGTTACACAGCAGATGGAAAGCTTTCCCTAGCCTCATCCCTAACTTGACTGTGAAGCACAGGTTGGGTCTGGCCACTCAACACCCTGCCCCTTGCTCACAGCTGGATGTCCCAATCACCCCGGGACATAATTGATGTGTAGCAGTTTCTGTCCACCCCAAACCAGGGGTTCAAGTTTCTGTAGTCAGGTATCTGTGCTCGCTGTTTCTTCTCTGACCCTTCTGTATGATCGATGACATCCATTTGTATGAATAGACCAAAGAATTCAAATAACTCATTGAATCAGTAGAAAACAGTCAGTGAAATTGATTCATTTATATTATTCATTTAGTCAAAAGTTGTTAATTGAACATCTGTGAGGCTTGGTTGGGGGGCTTGGGACACAAGGTTGGGGCAGGAGGAAAGTTCTTGTGGCACAGAGACTGCATCCACACTCCACAGGGCAAACAGACAAAACCCCACTGACACACCTTGATGCATTTCAGGGGTGATAAGTGCTGGAGTGGAAGGGAGCTGAGAAAGACTGTATTGCAGGAGGCTGCCTTGCTCTGGGCGCCCAGGGGAGGGATTCCTGGAGAAAAGAGGGGTTGAATGGAGTTCTCAGTGTTGGGTAGGAATTGCCCAGCTGAAGGGGGCAGAGAAGAAATGTGTGGTGAGGCAAATGGCACATCTGAGGAATTAAAAATAGCCCAGCATATTCAGAGCCTAGTGTAGCTCTTTGGCAGGGCCCCTGCATGGAAAGATCTACTTTGAACCAGGCCATCCAGACCTCATAAATATCCTACCCTTGCTTCCCCCCCCCCTTTTTTTTTTTTTTGTTTTCCAACCCGTTCTTTTATTTTTATTTTTATTTTTTTATATATATATGAAATTTATTGACAAATTGGTTTCCATACAACACCCAGTGCTCATCCCAAAAGGTGCCCTCCTCCATACCCATCACCCACCCTCCCCTCCCTCCCACCCCCCATCAACCCTCAGTTTGTTCTCAGTTTTTAAGAGTCTCTTATGCTTTCGCTCTCTCCCACTCTAACCTCTTTTTTTTTTTCCTTCCCCTCCCCCATGGGTTCCTGTTAAGATTCTCAGGATCCACATAAGAGTGAAACCATATGGTATCTGTCTTTGTCTGTGTGGCTTATTTCACTTAGCATCACACTCTCCAGTTCCATCCACGTTGCTACAAAAGGCCATATTTCATTTTTTCTCATTGCCACGTAGTATTCCATTGTGTATATAAACCACAATTTCTTTATCCATTCATCAGTTGATGGACATTTAGGCTCTTTCCATAATTTGGCTATTGTTGAGAGTGCTGCTATGAACATTGGGGTACAAGTGCCCCTATGCATCAGTACTCCTGTATCCCTTGGATAAATTCCTAGCAGTGCTATTGCTGGGTCATAGGGTAGGTCTATTTTTAATTTTCTGAGGAACCTCCACACTGCTTTCCAGAGCGGCTGCACCACTTTGCATTCCCACCAACAGTGCAAGAGGGTTCCCGTTTCTCCACATCCTCTCCAGCATCTATAGTCTCCTGATTTGTTCATTTTGGCCACTCTGACTGGCGTGAGGTGATACGTGAGTGTGGTTTTGATTTGTATTTCCCTGATAAGGAGCGACGCTGAACATATTTTCATGTGCCTGTTGGCCATCCGGATGTCTTCTTTAGAGAAGTGTCTATTCATGTTTTCTGCCCATTTCTTCACTGGGTTATTTGTTTTTCGGGTGTGGAGTTTGGTGAGCTCTTTATAGATTTTAGATACTAGCCCTTTGTCCGATATGTCATTTGCAAATATCTTTTCCCATTCCGTTGGTTGCCTTTTAGTTTTGTTGGTTGTTTCCTTTGCTGTGCAGAAGCTTTTTATCTTCATAAGGTCCCAGTAATTCACTTTTGCTTTTAATTCCCTTGCCTTTGGGGATGTGTCGAGTAAGAGATTGCTACGGCTGAGGTCAGAGAGGTCTTTTCCTGCTTTCTCCTCTAAGGTTTTGATGGTTTCCTGTCTCACATTTAGGTCCTTTAACCATTTTGAGTTTATTTTTGTGAATGGTGTGAGAAAGTGGTCTAGTTTCAACCTTCTGCATGTTGCTGTCCAGTTCTCCCAGCACCATTTGTTAAAGAGGCTGTCTTTTTTCCATTGGATGTTCTTTCCTGCTTTGTCAAAGATGAGTTGGCCATACGTTTGTGGGTCTAGTTCTGGGGTTTCTATTCTATTCCATTGGTCTATGTGTCTGTTTTGGTGCCAATACCATGCTGTCTTGATGATGACAGCTTTGTAGTAGAGGCTAAAGTCTGGGATTGTGATGCCTCCTGCTTTGGTCTTCTTCTTCAAAATTCCTTTGGCTATTCGGGGCCTTTTGTGGTTCCATATGAATTTTAGGATGGCTTGTTCTAGTTTCGAGAAGAATGCTGGTGCAATTTTGATTGGGATTGCATTGAATGTGTAGATAGCTTTGGGTAGTATTGACATTTTGACAATATTTATTTTTCCAATCCATGAGCAGGGAATGTCTTTCCATTTCTTTAAATCTTCTTCAATTTCCTTCAGAAGCTTTCTATAGTTTTCAGCATACAGATCCTTTACATCTTTGGTTAGATTTATTCCTAGGTATTTTATGCTTCTTGGTGCAATTGTGAATGGGATCAGTTTCTTTATTTGTCTTTCTGTTGCTTCATTGTTAGTGTATAAGAATGCAACTGATTTCTGTACATTGATTTTGTATCCTGCAACTTTGCTGAATTCCTGTATCAGTTCTAGCAGACTTTTGGTGGAGTCTATCGGATTTTCCATGTATAATATCATGTCATCTGCAAAAAGCGAAAGCTTGACTTCATCTTTGCCAATTTTGATGCCTTTGATTTCCTTTTGTTGTCTGATTGCTGATGCTAGAACTTCCAGCACTATGTTAAACAGCAGCGGTGAGAGTGGGCATCCTTGTCGTGTTCCTGATCTCAGGGAAAAAGCTTTCAGTTTTTCCCCGTTGAGGATGATGTTAGCTGTGGGCTTTTCATAAATGGCTTTTATGATCTTTAAGTATGTTCCTTCTATCCCGACTTTCTCAAGGGTTTTTATTAAGAAAGGGTGCTGGATTTTGTCGAAGGCCTTTTCTGCATCGATTGACAGGATCATATGGTTCTCTCTTTTTTTGTTAATGTGATGTATCACGTTGATTGATTTGCGAATGTTGAACCAGCCCTGCAGTGCTCTTGCTGGGTCATAGGGTAGGTCTATTTTTAATTTTCTGAGGAACCTCCACACTGCTTTCCAGAGCGGCTGCACCACTTTGCATTCCCACCAACAGTGCAAGAGGGTTCCCGTTTCTCCACATTCTCTCCAGCATCTATAGTCTCCTGATTTGTTCATTTTGGCCACTCTGACTGGTGTGAGGTGATATCTGAGTGTGGTTTTGATTTGTGTTCCCCTGATAAGGAGCGACGTTGAACATCTTTTCATGTGCCTGTTGGCCATCCGGATGTCTTCTTTAGAGAAGTGTCTATTCATGTTTTCTGCCCATTTCTTCACTGGGTTATTTGTTTTTCGGGTGTGGAGTTTGGTGAGCTCTTTATAGATTTTGGATACTAGCCCTTTGTCCGATATGTCATTTGCGAATATCTTTTCCCATTCCGTTGGTTGCCTTTTAGTTTTGTTGGTTGTTTCCTTTGCTGTGCAGAAGCTTTTTATCTTCATAAGGTCCCAGTAATTCACTTTTGCTTTTAATTCCCTTGCCTTTGGGGATGTGTCGAGTAAGAGATTGCTACGGCTGAAGTCAGAGAGGTCTTTTCCTGCTTTCTCCTCTAAGGTTTGGATGGTTTCCTGTCTCACATTCAGGTCCTTTAACCATTTTGAGTTTATTTTTGTGAATGGTGTGAGAAAGTGGTCTAGTTTCAACCTTCTGCATGTTGCTGTCCAGTTCTCCCAGCACCATTTGTTAAACAGACTGTCTTTTTTCCATTGGATGTTCTTTCCTGCTTTGTCAAAGATGAGTTGGCCATACGTTTGTGGGTCTAGTTCTGGGGTTTCTATTCTATTCCATTGGTCTGTGTGTCTGTTTTTGTGCCAAGCTTTTCCCCTTCTGACACTTGTCTGTGAGGCTGTGGCTCTCCTTATTGTAGGGAGCAGCAAGCCTGGCTTGCTCGACCAACAGGTTATTTTGGTCATCTCTCTGGGGAAATGACAGTCAGCAGGAGTTAAGTAACTTGTCCCAGATCATGTGTGTTATGGACCAGGCTGGGACCCTTGTAATCTGGCTGCAGCGTCTGTGCTCCTAACTGCAGTGCCTGAGGGTCAGAGTCAGAGGGAGTTTACAGTCTTTGAGTCCATCTGGGACTCTTCCTGGGAGGGCAGGCAGCCTCTTGGAGGCAGCTGCCCCATTGTTGGGGAGCCATGGTTGGAGGTGCTGTGGTACAGTAGAAGGAACAAGGGCTCTGGGTTAGCACAGACCCAACCCATTCATTGGCCAGCTGTGTGACTTTGAGCAGGTGACCGGACCCCTTTGAACTTCGAATTTCCCATTATCAAAATGGAAGTAATGGGCCACAGCTCACAGGATCATGGTGAAGATGCAAAGGGGCTAATTTTGGTCAAGTGCCTGGTGCATGGTAGCTGCCCAATAAACGACATATTCAGTACCACTTATGCATATGGAGTTGATGTTTGCTTGCCAGATTGCCTCCTCCCTCTCCTGCCATTCAGCTTGCTGTTTCAACAAGCATGGGCTAGTCCCCTGAAGTTAGAAAGTTCTAGGACTTTAAGCAAATCGCCCTTCCTGGAGTCTTTCATTCCTTTCTCTTTTGTCCTAAAGTCGGTGAGATTGGGGCAGTAACTCTGGAGAGAAGCACCATCTGAGCCCTTCTAGACCTCGGGCTCTTTTTGTAGCTTAGAGATGGAAATGGACACTCTGGAAGAAGGGCGTGTGGCTCAGTGAAAAGAGCACTGGACAAAGAGCCAGGGGTCTTGTCTTGTTTGTTACCACCCAGCTGTGTGTTGACCCCTCCTCTACTTCTTGATTTCTTTTTGGGGGAAATTTTGAAAACAAAATAAGGTCATGAGGATGATAGTGATGTAAAGCAGTGGGCAATGTGCAGGACACTGTTCCCGCAGCCAGCAGCAGGGAGGGGAAGCAGTGACCCATCTCTCCTGAGTGCCACAGCCTCTCCTTCTGGGGAGTGGCCCAGGAGGCTCGTCTCTTCTAGCAGATGTTATGTATTTGTAGAGCATGGGCTCAGTCTCCAGGAGTGTCTGGTGGTGTTCATTGCCACACAAGAATTTTAAAGGCTTTATGGATTTCCTGAGGCAGAGACTATTGATCCCTAACTTCAAACAGATGTGAGGATATACTCTTTTCTGTTTAGGCGTCTCTTTCATGAAGGAGATGGGATCCTTACCAAACACTTGGTATCAGTTGCCACCATAGGGTGCTAATGGCTTACTTCTGCTGGGATGGGCCCTACATTTTCATTTCTCAATAACCTGCTGCCTTTCTGTCAAGATTCTCTTCCTTCAAATGGTCTTTTTGGTGCCCCCTCCTGATCTCCCTGTGTGCAACTGTTTTATCCCAAAGTCAGGAGAGGAGGAGGGAAATTGGTACGGGGTTTTTGAAGGTGGATAGACCTGGGTTCAAATCTTGGCTCGTGAACAAACTGGGATACCTTTGGTTTTGTAACCTTTGGATCTTGACCTGAAATATGGCATTCTCTGTATCTTGTGCCTTCTGAGGGTGTATGTCAGTGCATGCCACCCACACATGTGAACACTGTGTAGTGTACCAGCTGATGGGAACAAAGCTGGGGCATGGCATTTGATGGGAGAATAGCCTTTTCTATAGGGTTATGTTGAAGGCCAGGAACGATTTAGATAATGCAACTAGATGGTTTCCTGGCTATTGAAGGTGCTCAATAAGTGATTTTAAAAGAAGTGGGACAATTGATTTAGAAGAGGAAATGACATGTTCAAGTGGAATTTTCCATTGCAGACCAAGCAGGGTCAGAATAAAAAAGAAACACAGGGGATAGGGCCAGATTTCATTCTTACAAGAGTGTTGATAAAAACGACCACTTGGGGCGCCTGGGTGGCGCAGTCGGTTAAAGCGTCAGACTTCAGCCAGGTCACGATCTCGCAGTCCGGGAGTTCGAGCCCCGCGTCAGGCTCTGGGCTGATGGCTCAGAGCCTGGAGCCTGTTTCTGATTCTGTGTCTCCCTCTCTCTCTGCCCCTCCCCCGTTCATGCTCTGTCTCTCTCTGTCCCCAAAATAAATAAACGTTGAAAAAAAAAGTTAAAAAACAACAACAACAACAACAACAACAAAACGACCACCTTCAGAGGCGCTAAGACTTCTGCGGTGGGAATGTGAGGGTGAAGGGCAAGATTTCTCCTTAGTCCTCAGCTTCCTGATTTTCTTTTCAGCTTCCAGACTGCACGGAAGAGTTTGGAATGCTCTTTGGAAAAGTTTGGAATGCTCTTTGGGAAAAAGATGTGCCTGAGTAAGTCACAACTTGGTTGAGTCTCAATTTCTTCATCTGGGAAGAGACAATTGTAAGGCTTACTCTGTGTTGGTACAGTAAAATGAGATAAAGTGACAAGCACGTGTGTAGAATAGAAATGAGAAAAGTGTAGCCTGTTTCCGATTCTGTGTCTCCCTCTCTCTCTGCCCCTCCCCCATTCATGCTCTGTCTCTCTCTGTCCCAAAAATAAATAAACGTTGAAAAAAAAAATTAAAAAAAAAAAAGGGGCGCCTGGGTGGCACAGTCGGTTAAGCGTCTGACTTCAGCCAGGTCACGGTCTCGCGGTCTGTGAGTTCGAGCCCCGCGTCGGGCTCTGGGCTGATGGCTCAGAGCCTGGAGCCTGTTTCCGATTCTGTGTCTCCCTCTCTCTCTGCCCCTACCCCGTTCATGCTCTGTCTCTCTCTGTCCCCAAAATAAATAAACGTTGAAAAAAAAATTTAAAAAGAAATGAGAAAAGTGTCAGATGCTTTCCTCCTATCAGAATCTCTGGCAGGTGTGTGGTGGAGTGAGGGCATACAGGAGTGTGTTTCCTTGAGGGAGAGGCTCAGTACAACCCCAGGTGGAAGGGAAGGGAGCACGTGTCAGATCTGGAAAACAACAACTAGAAGATTCAGCCAGGACTGTGATGGGAGGGGTGGCTGGTGACTGGGAGGGGAGAGTGGAGGGCAGCCTTGCTGGGAGTGTGGACTCTTGTTTAGGCTGCTCCAGACTGACCAGTCAGGCTCCGAAGTACCTAAGAGCACTGCCAGATTCTGGAAAAGGCCGTGTACCATGATTCTCATACTCATCAGCAGGAACAGTGGTAGACTCTGTAAACCAGCCAAGAGGAATGCCACCCTGGAGCCCTGCCAGTGAAACATCTCAGAAACCTGTGGATCCTGGGGGCATGTGCACAGCCCCCCAACCCTGCAACAGTGTTGTGGAGTAGCAACACTGTCCTACTTTCCCTCCCGGGTCATATGAGACCCGCTTGCCCCATGTCCTCACCAGCACCTGGCACTCAGTCTTAGAGGCCAGTGTGCCCTCTGATATCTCATCGTGGCTTTTGCTGGTGCTTTATTCATGTGTAATGATGTTGAATATCTTTTCATGTACTTATTTGGCACTTGTATATCCTCCACTGTGAAATGTCTTCTTATGTCTTTTGCACATTTTCTAATTGGATTGTTTGACTTTTATTGCGAGTTTATATATTCTAGACACTCACCTTTTGTCAGATGTGTAGTTTGCACATCTTTCCTTCCAGTTTGTATCTTGTCTTTTCATCTTCGTCACAGGGTCTTTAACAGGTGACAGTTTTCATTTTGACAAAGTTCAATTTATCAGTTTTTCTTCTCATGGATTGTGCTTTTGGTGTTATCTAAGAATTCTTCATCCAATCCCAGATTCTGAGGATTTCCCCCTATGTGTTACACTAAAGTTTTATAGTTTTATATTTTACATTCAACCCTATGATACATTTTGAGTTCATGTTCTTAATAATGTGTGAGACTAAAGGCCAAGCTCATATTTTCCTATGGATGACCAATTACTGACACCATTTGTTGAAAAATACATAACACACACACACACACACACACACACACACACTCACAACTTCTGGCACCTATTTCTTTATTTACTTATGTTTAAATAGTTATATTAAATTTTCTTTTATTTTAATTCCAGTGCAGTTAACATACCATATTCTATTAGTTTCAGGTATACACCATAGTGATTCAGGAATTCTGTATATTACTCAGTGCTCATCAGGATGAGTGCCCCCCTTAATCCCCATCACCTGTTTCACCCATCCCCCTGCCCACCTCCCATCAGGCAACCATCAGTTTGTTCTCTATACTTAAGAGTCTATTCTTGGTTTGTCTTTTTTCATTTTATCTCTTTGCTCATTTGTTTTGTTTTTCAAATTCCACATATGAGTGAAATCATGATATTTATCTTCCTCTGGCTGACATTTTGCTTAGCATAATACTCTAGTTACATCCACGTTGTTGCAAATGGCAACATTTCATTCTTTTTTATGGCCAAGTATGAAATATTAGTAAGCAAGTAACATTATCTGGACCTGGAGGCACTGGGTGTGGAGGTCCACTGAGGATGTCAAAGCACATGCAGCCTCTGTGGACTTCCTGTTGTATTCACCAAGGATCAAACAGTTGGTGCTGTGGACCCACAGCCTGAGCTGATGAAGTCACTCCTGCACCCCATCCCCCACACCAATCCAGTTCCTCCCACCCCAACACCCTTGAACTGGAGCCTCCAAGATGCCCCTTTTAGCAGGTGAAGGTTTTTCCTTACAAAGCCAGTTCATAAATCTGGAAGAGGTGACTGCTTCTTCTGATAAGTAGACACCTACCCCAGGCTACAGGGATCATGAAGAATCAGGAAACATCACATCACCAAAGGAACAAAGTAAAAGTCCAGTAACGACTCCAGAGAAATGGAGATCCTTGAATTACCTGACAGAATTTAAAATAATTATTCTGAAGGTAGTCAGAGAACTATAAGAGAACATAGATAAATAATTTAATGAAATCAGGAAGATAATACAAGAACAAAACAAGAAGCTCAATAAAAAGATAGAAAAATGTATAAAAGAACCAAAGAGAAATTTTTGGAGCTGAGTATATGTCCAAAGGGAATGGAGACAGGCTCTTGAGGAGATATCTATCCTCCCTGTTTATTGCAGCATTATTCATAGCAGCCAATATATGGAATCAATCTAAGTGCCCATTAGCAGATAAATGGATAAATAAAATTATATATATGAATATATACATATATATATACATGAATATATACACATGATACATATATGAATATATTAATATTATTCAGCCATGAGAAAAGAAACTCCTGACATTTCCAACAATATGGATGAGTTTTGAGGGCCTTATGCTAAGGGAAATAAGTCAGGAAGAGAAAGACAAATACTGTATGATATTACTTACCTGTGGAATCTAAAAAAGCCAAACTCATAGAAACAGAATAGAATGGTGGTTGCCAGGAACTGGGGGTAGGGTGGGGGAAATGGGGAGATATTGGTCAAAGGGTACAAACTTCTAGGTATAAGACAAATATAGTTCTGGAGATCTAATGTACAGCAGCATAGTGATAGTTAATAATATTGTATTATATACTTGACAGTTCCTAAGAGAACAAATCTTAAATATTCTCACCAGAAAAAAAGATGGTAATTATGTGATGTGAGGGAGATGGTAGTTAATGCTATGGTAGTAATTGTTTTGCATTTTTCTTTCTTTTTGAATTAATTTTTTAAAAAATAATTTTATTTATTTATTTTGAGAGAGAGAGAAAGCATGAGTCGAGGAGGGGCAGAGAGAGAGAGAGAGAGAGAGAGAGAGAGAGAGAAACCCAAGCAGGCTCCACACCATCAGCATAGAGCCCAATGCAGGGCCTGAACTCAGGAACAGTGAGATCATGACCTGAGCCAAAATAAAGAGTCAGACACTTATATGAGTCCCCCAGGTGTCCCATGTTTTGCAATTTTGTGAGTATATCAAATTAGCACATTGGACCCCCTAAACTGACACAATATTAAATGTAAATTTTATCACAGTAAAGCTGCAAAGAATAGTTTTGGATGCATTAGTCACATGTATTTTAAAATTCATATCAGATTATGCTGATGTCTGGATCACCTGTAGGTTTGTTTCTATCATCTGATTTTTCCCTTGCTTCTCTTTTTGGTATGCTTGTTAATATTTGTTTGAATATCGGATATTGCAAATCAAACAGGGTAGTGGCTTTAGATGATGTTATTTTCCTTCTGAAAGTATTCACTCTATCCCCCAGTAGTGATATAGAATAAGAATAGTCTCTTTAATTTTGTCAGAGACTGCAATGCCTTGAGGCTTAGCTCCATACTTTGTAACGATTGTTTTGCCTCTGGTGTACCCCTTCTTTTAGGCTGTTGCCTCTCCAACCAATACCTTGGAGTGTTTACCAAAACTTGTCTTCCTGTGTGGATCACCAACTCTACTTTTTATTTCCCTATCATGCAAATCTCTGATAAAATGCATTTCAGATCCTTTCTGCTTGATTTCTTTGTCTTTGGGCCTATGAAAGCTAGGAATAGGAATGCTTCCGGGGGATGGTGCATGCTTTTATTTGCCTTTTCTGTACCTTTGCACTTTCAGGGATCTGGATCATTCACATTCTGTCTTGGCCAGGTAGAACTCCACGGTTTGTTTCTCCAGCCCATGATATTGCTGAAAGCTCTGTTGGCTTCTCCACACTTTGCAGGCATCTGTAGGCCAGCACCCCCCAAGCCCCTCAGCCTGCATCGCTGAAGCCTGCCAGTGCCAAGGGGAAGCTCATTGCAGGACACAGGGCTCACCACAGAGAGCTCTACTTCCTTCCAGAACCTTAGACACACAGAGACCTGGGTCTTTAAAGAAACTTTTTTGCTTTATTTTGCTCTTTTAATATATTTTGTATTTAGTTGCCCTCGGTGGGAGTGTTGGTGTCCTATAAACTTCTCTGTCATAGCTGGAAGCATAAAATCCTTGAGCCTATATTTTGACCAAGATTTACCTGACTCAAAATTCCTTAATCTTTCTACTGTAGCAGAACTCAGTATCTACTTTTCATGCAAATATGCCCTCAAATAATAAAAAAAAAAAATCTGTTGATAAGACATGTGCACATACAAACACACACACTCATAAATTATACTCAGGATTTCACTGAATGCATCACAAAACAGTTGCTCTGGATACTTTGAAGTGATGGTCTAAGTCCCAATTTAAATACAAATAAGAAAATAACATCACTACCATGAAAGCCTGGCTTTTCTTTTGTCCTAGATGGCAACCAGCTTTCACAGACACACAGAGAGAACCACAGTTTCCTGGAGGTCCATGACCACTGCCTGGGGGACTCTGGCTCAGTCATCCAGAGTGGTTACGAGGACATTGTCACCATATTGCTGTAGCTATGTCTTTGTGCTTTCTCCAAAACCCTTCCATCTATGGACTCTCCTCAGTTTTGTGAGGCAGGAAGGGTCTGTGGAGCTGGATGGAGGGAACACCTCAGCTTCAAGCATGTGGAGCCTCATCTGCCTGGGCATACCCATCCTATCCCTCTCTGGAGTCCTGTCTTCTCCCTGGGAAAACCCTCCACTGCCTCCCCCAGCCCTCCCTGCCCACTTGCTTCAGCTCCCTTTGGGCCTAGGTGCCTCTGTGGGTCCCACCTCTTGCCACCTTCTTACCTGGGCCCTCCAGCCATATCACATTTCTTGGAGTTGCCTGAACCCAAGCCTCTCATATTTCCACTTCTTTGCAACACTGAACCTTCAATGAAAACACTCCTCTCTCACTTCCCAGCTTCTCTGGCCTCTCACAGTTGAAGATACTACCGTAAAGGGGCCTTCCTGGATCCCCCTGGCTGGGGGCTGGGGATGCCTATGGTTGGGGACCCACAGCTACCCTTGGCCATTGTGCTCCCTGCCCTGGTTGCCTTTTATGACATATATACATCTTGACTCAGTCTCTTGTAGTCCCTTCCACCCCTGCCAAAGGAGCAGCCCTTACAGTGGGGGTGGTGCTGATGAAGTCAGATCCCTTTTAGCCTGGCTGCTAGCTCTGGAAGTGGAGGACACCAGCAAGGCCTATGGAGACAAGAAGTCTTGTTTCAGGAGCTGGGATGTGGGTCCTCACAATATTTCAATGGACTGAGGATGAGGGGAAGGGATGAGGGTGTTACATTTTGACCCACAGCATGAGCACATGTAGGATGACAACAAATATGAACCCAGTGGGCTCCTGGGACAGGGCACACCAACCTGGCTGAAGCATGATACCTCTCTGCATGCTCAGATGGGGGAACAGTATCAGAGTCAGGATTTGAGTCCAGGTTCTCCGCTACTTGCCCTTAGCTCTGGTCTCAGACCTGCTTCCTTTCAGCAATCAGGGGTTGACCTGATGACCAGGGCTCTGGACCTGTCAATGGCTTCAAAGCTGCTGGATAGGTTGCATTGAGTCTCAGAGCAGAGTCTGAGTCAAGGACAAGGCTGGGAGCACCTGTGAGGAAGGGCTTGAGGTTGAGGGAGAATGGGCAGAACTGTGCCTGGAGGACTAAGCGGTTCCATTTAATCTGGTGGCCTTGGAGACAGACAAGGAAAATGACATGGGGATGGGGCAGGAGGAGGCAAAGCCCTCCCTACCCTCAAAAGGCAGAGCCAGTGAAACATCTTTGCTAGTAGCACCAGATCCACTGGGGACCTGGATGTCCCTAGGGTGTACATCTTGGCTAGGATGTGGATGAGGTCTGTTGTCAATGTGACCTGGAGTCTGTTTTCTAGAGCCTGTTCTTGTGCTAGTCCTTGGGCCATCAGCTGGCCTCTCACTGCCTTTGTTCAACATCTGACAGTGGCCCCTGAGGGATCCAGGCCACCTCTGCTTTTACCTCTGGTACTGGAATTAGGTGAGGCTAGACTGAAACTGTGGAGCTACCACTGCTGGGGCCAGGGCAGCAGGAGAGGGGCATTTCAGGAGGGAGGAGGGTGGTGGGCCAGCAGAGGGAGGGTGAGGAGAGGGAACAAGCCCTGTGAGCCCGCAAGAAGCAGATACTATAGTCCATCACTTCCAATAGTAGGAAGGTATTTTAATAAAAGGTGTTTATAAAGTATGTGCATAGGGAAGCCACAAGACAGAGGGTGGTCTCTTGGGTCACAGAGCTGCGACCACACCAGGTCTGAGCGGGTCAGGGAAGGGATGGTTACAGGAACCCAGTGATGAGAGGGCTTCCTGACAGCAACTGCACTATCTCTGCTCAGCTGTGGAAGACCAGTGGACTGCTGGGTTCCTGCTGAGAAAGAAAAACCCTGACCTGTCACATGCCCTTGCCTCTGTCCCTCTGAACTCCTGCTTGCTGAGGCCAGCCAGGAGCAGAGGGCAGGAGGGCCATGTTGATCATCTGTCCAGGTCGGGGAGCATGGTGACCCAGGGTGGGGAGAAGGTCTGCAGAGGGACAAGGATAGCTATAGGCAGAGGACACTTTGTGGAGCTTTGTTGCCACTGTGTCCTGGGCCTCCGGCCCTGGGTGTGTGCTTACACTAAGGGGAGATGGGGTTTTCCAAGCCCCAGCCTTGGTCTTACTGTGCTCTGGATGTCAGACTGTTGGAGCCAGAGTTGGGGCCTCCAGCCTTGCTATCCCCAGCTTTACCCTCTTGGGACCCCTATATTCTGGCAGGGGTCTCCCTTTCCAGCACCTTTTCTACTTCCTTCTTCCTCTTCTCGTGCCAGAAAATGTAGCATCTGGGCTAGGAAACAGGATAGAAATAAGTCAGGGAAGGATAAGTCAGTGTGTCCTCCCTGGGGATGCTGGGGCTTGGAAAGTAACTCACCCACTTCCAGCTACAGATGCCAGGAACAGAATAATTCCAAGGCTCACAAACCATGCAAAGGTACTCCCAGTACTGGCTGAGGATATAAAAGAGGGAGCCAGGTGTTTGGGAATAGTGAGGAATCTGGGCCTCTTCTTTCCTCCTTTTATTTGCCCACTCAGCCTCTTCTTTCTTCCTTTCATTTGCCTACTCAGTCATTTGTTTGCATACACTTACTGAGCACCCACAGTGTGCCCCGCATATTTCTATAGAGGAGTGAGACACAGTCCCTGTGCTCTAGGAGGGAGACAGAGGAAGCAGAGCAGGACAGAACAGAGGAGAAGTAGCCACTAGGAGGGCTGATGAGCCTCAGGGGGTGGGAGCTGGTCAGGGAAACATTCTTAGGAAACAGGACTTTTAGTTGGACTTTGAAAGATAAGTTGGATTTCAGTTTCAGTCCCACAATTAAGGACTGAACTGTGTTCCAGGCAGAGGAAACAGAAAGTTCAAGGGCAGAAGCACAAAGCTATCTGTATGTCCAGCATGTCAGCAGCTCAGTGTGACTGGGGAGTCAGTGCTGGTGGGGGATAAGCAGGGGCTGTTTGCACAGGACCCTCCAAGGAGATGGACTTTATCTGTGGGGCAATTGGGCTATAAACAAGGAGTGTCATAGGTAGATTTGCTCCTTGAGAAGGAGTTCTTTGGTTGTTAAGATGTGGCCAAGAGGGGCAGGGAGGCCAGTTGAGAGATGCTGACATAATCCAGGTGAGAAGTGAGGATGCCTGAAGAACCATGGTAGATATAGAAGTGAAAATATGGCAACTCATTTAAGAATTATTTAATAAGATTTGATGATTGCATGTACCAAGTATGGGAGAGGGAGGTTCCTGATTTAGGAGGCTAAGGACTTAAATGGGGTCATTTGCTGAGAGGGGCCCTGAGAGAAGAGTAGATTTGGATAGTGGGGATAATTTTGAACAAGTCTCCAGGCATGCTGGCTTTGAGGTCCTGAGGGACCTCTGGGGGAGATGTCCTAGAAGAAGGTGGCTCTATGGCTCTGAAACTGGACATATGACATCAAGAAATTCCAGCAGGTGCTATCATCTCTGGTGAGGATGGAGTGAAAGAAGAGCTCGGGGCTGGGCAGAGGAGGAAGACAATCCAGACAGAGACAACAGCGATCTGGGATGGAGTGGGGGCAGGCTGGAGGCAGGATGACCTGCTGCCACTGACCTGGGCAAAGAGTGGGGTCTTTGCAGGTGAGGAAGTGTGTCTTGCAGTTGGCACAGTTCATGACCTCCAGTGTAGAGCGTAGGTCTGTGAGAGGAGATGGGCAGGAGTCTTAGCCAGAGCCATGTGCCCCTCACCACTCATCCCCCCACCTAGGTCCCCACACATACTCACCACAGGACTTGTTGCAGGCTGCCCGGGAGGGTGAGATGGTAGAGAAACTGAGGTGCTGGGGAGGCAGACAGAGCCAGGAAGGGTTGGGGTGTGAGCAGGAAAGGGAGCTGGGAGGAGGTGTGGACAGGCACCCAGTATGTGGGCAGGGGAGGGGGCTCCTGGGGAAGCATGCAGGAGGGGCTGCAGACTGGGCTCTGCTCTTCTCAGTTCTGGGGAGGTGACTGAGCTCTGCTCTCCACAGTCCTGGGGAGGTGAAGGACTGGGTGGTGGGTGGGGGCCAGCTCCACCTCTCACCCTTCTCCTTCAGCTCCTCAGATATCTCATCCAGCTTCTCAGTAAACACCTTCTGCTGGATATGAATCTCTTCCAAAAGTGATGGTTTATCTGGGACGAAGAGGAGGAGATGGTGCTTTCATCACCCACATTTTATAGTTGGAATCAATTGCATAACTCTTTCAAGGTTGGGAATTCAAGTCATTTTTTCAAACAAAAACTGCACAGAGCACACAGATTCTGTGTCTGTCACCACTCTTCCCCACATATCCCCACCCCAGGCCAGTGGGCCTTCTGGGAGTGCCTTGGGGGACTGGGTTTTGTCAACCCAAGCTTGGGGCTTCCTCACTATCTCGGAACTTCTTGATGGCTTCATCTATGTGATTGAATAATTTGGCTGCTGCTTCTTCCATACGGTTCTGATCTGAGAATGGGACATGGGATGAAGGGCAGTTGGGGATATAAGAGCCCAGGCCAGGTAAAGGGATCCCTGGTCTTTAGGCTGTGCCTCACCAAGATACCAGGGTTCGATGAAGACATGATCCTTCAGGAATAAGGTGTGGAGGCTTTGGGAGAGCTCTGTGGGTGGCCCTGGGGTGCCCCAAAGAATCTGCAGATCATAGTCTATCAATGCAGGCAGTCCTGGCCAGCAGAGGAGACAGCTGTTCCCATTGGCAACAGGTAGGAGACAGCTGAGCAGGAGAAGCAGCATCTTCTGGGGGTCTCTCCTCTGTCCCCTTACCACCCTTCCTGGCAGTTCCATATGGAATGATGATACCCCCTTCTCCCTAGAAACCACATTCTCTTTGCAGAACAAAAGTAAATTCCGTAGGGTAAGGTGAGGGTCAGCTATGGTCCAAACTTGAGCTTTGGTGTCAGACCCAAGTCATCACCTCAATATCTTCCTCTGAAGTTGGAGTCACTGATGCTCTTGGGGAGGATTCTTGTGAGGACCAAGAAATGGCTATGTAGTCTTGTGGCTGACGGTCAGATCTCCTAATGGCATTTACCACATATGAAATAGTTCAACAGGCTGAAATTTGAGAGGTCAGGAGGGAGCGTCATAAAGAGATTAGTTGTGTAAAGAACCTGAATCACTTTTGCACACAGAGGTGGTCACTCACAGGGAAGCTTATGGAATATACAAACTAGTAGTTGTCTTGTGCCTGGCCAAGCCAGAGTGACTTAGACAGCTATTCCCATCATAGTATATACAGATTATAGACAGAGTTACAGCCTATTCTTGGATGTACAGACAGAGAATTCCTCTTTGGGCCAGCAGTTCTTATGTGTAATGTGTTGAAGAAAAGCAAAGCACCTTACTCTTCAGTAAAGAAAAAGCCATTTGGATATTTGTCACTGCTCAGCTGGTAAGTTTTGCCTTTCCATGCCATGCTTCCAATCAGCTTCTGAGTGCCTCAGGCTGGATTATGAGCGGTTGAAAGCCATCAGGCATTTGAAGAATGTTTCTTACAGGAACAAGAGACAAAAACAATGGCAAGAACTCAAAACAAAAGCAAACAAAAACCACAGGGTAAAGAAAGGGCACAAAGATATGGTGAGAAGCACAAGAAAACTTAGAAACCCACTATTTAAATTAAAATATTGTTTTCTCCAGACAGGAAGAGGCTGCCATGTAAAGGAAAAATAGAATAAGAAAGAGTTATTGAAGATTAAAAATATGATAGCAGGAATTTAAAAAATTCCATAGAAGTGTTAGGGGATAAAATTTCAGAAATCTCCCAGGCAGAAGTACAGAAAGACAGAGATAAGAAATAGGGAAGAATAAATAATGTTAAATAATCAATCCATGAAGTCCCAACATCTAGCTAATACAAGTTTCAGAAAGAAAGAACAGAGAAAATGGAGGGAAAAATTATTTATGATGGAAATGGGGTAGAAAGTATATATGAAGATGAATTTTATCTAATAGGGAGAGGGATTTGGAGGACAGGCATCCAGATTTGCCAGAAGAAATAGCAGCTGAATTGGTAAATTCTGTCAGATGGGCTCTGAGATGAGACAACCGTTGTGAATCCTGCAGAGCTGTTACTCTCCCAATGGCCTTGGACAGTTTTGGGGTGAAGGAATTAGTCTACTTTTTTTCTACTCAGGCAATGCTCTGGAACGGAAGGTGGGAAAAGCAATGCTCCCTCCCCTGATGCCCTAGTTAGCATTCAGCACGATGCAATTATGCAGGCCAGTAGATTATAATGTTTGCCATCACTCGTGAGGGGGCTCTCCCCAGCCTGTGCGAGAACAGAGTATTGACAAAAATGATATAAGGAAGAAATTTTAGAAAGACATGAGTTTCCATATTGCAGGGGCCCAGTGAAAAGGTATCCAGGGCTAGGAATAAGAAAAACCACACCAAAGCACAAAGAAAAAAATAGACTATGTACAATAATCAGAATGACTTCAGGTTTCTCAAGAGCAGTATGGGAAAGTAGTAGACAATGGGGCAATCCTTCCATATTCTGAGAAAAATATATCCATTTTAGAATTTCTAAATTTAGAATTTAGACTGAGGAAAACATCAGCAAAGGAGGAAGAAAGACTAATGCTATTTCAGCGAGACAAGGTTTAAAATTAGCCTCTATTACCTTTTCTCAGAAAGCTATTGGAGGATGTGCTCCAAGTAAATGAACAAGCAGGCAAGCAATATGATGAAGTGAAGTGGAAGTCAGGAAATGGAGAATCTAACATTGCAGAGAGGACAGGAGAATTTCTATAGGGACCATCAAGGACTGAATGACAAGCAGTCCCAACAGTTTGGTTCTCCTTGGGTGAAGAAAGGCTTGGAGTGGGTAGTCCAGATCAGCCTCCTCTGGGTACTGGGTTCCTTTCCTGACTTGCTTAGGTCTCATTTGCTCTCTTCTGTTTTTCCCTGGAAGAAATAATCTTTTCTCAAATTAGAGGTTGTGACGCTCAACACAGGCTTTTGTTTTAGGGGTGAAATAATCGGAATAGGTCTTCAGAGTGCTTTGGCATCAGGCTATTGGGAAACTCCTGCTTAAGAAAAGGGAATATTCTAATAGATGCAGTCATACTTCATAGAATTTTACCCTGAGATTTGGGGCTAAAGCCTTAGAGTGTGCTACATCTTCCTTTCCCTTAGTTTATGCTTATCCTCTTGGAAACTTGTGAGGGCAGGATTCAGGAGTCGTTTTGTCCTTGGCATGATGCCATGTCAGTTCACCCTCACATCTGGGAAGGGCAGAGAGAGAGAGAGAGAAGGAGAGAGAGAATCCCAAGCAGGCTTTGTGCTGTCAGCATAGAGCCCAATGCAGGGCTTGATCTCAAAACCATAAGGTCATGACCTGAACCCAAATCAAGAGTTGGGTGCTTAACTGACTGAGTCACCTAGGCTCCCCGTCCTCTTGTTTTTAACGTAATTCAATAGTATGTTTTGTACTTGGAATGAATTAGGAATCTGGACTGAATTAGAAGTGTAGATAATAAAGGTAGCCCTTTCCATCGCTAGGAATCTTGGGGTATTAAAGCCTCCTTTGTTATGTTGAGATTACATCCATCTTGTGCTTCCCGCAATTTGGGCATGTCTAATAACTCTCACACAGGACAGCCTATCAAGTCTTTGAAGACACAAATCAAGCTTCCTTTTTTGAGGCCAAACATCGTCTCTCTGGCCCAAGATATTTTTTAGGTTCCCATCTTAGAATATGGTTTCGTGTCTTCTCCACATTCTGATTTCTCTCCTTTCAAATCATCTCTCTCTGCCATTGGCAGGACAGAATTTGCAACTGGATCATCTTTGAAATTGGCATAGTTTGTTTGATAACTTCCTATCTCCATCACCAGTATGGATTTCCCCACATATTGTTTCATAACGAATTTCCACAAACCTAGTGGCCTAAAACAATGCCCATTAATCATCTTATGTTGTATTATAGGTCGTTAAGTTTGTGCACGGCTGACCTGGGTTCTCTATTCAGGGTCTCACAAGGCTGAAATTGTGATGTTATAAAGTTGACCTTGAAAAACGTGGGTTTGAACTGTTTGGGTTCATTTATAAGCACAATCTTTTTTTTTCAGTACATACAGTAGAGTACTATAAGTGCATTTTCTCTTCCTTATGACTTTCTTAACATTTTCTTTTCTCTAGCTTATTGTAAGAAAAAAAGTATATAACCTACAAAATATGGATTAATCAACTATTTATGTTATTGGTAAGGTTTCAGGTCAACAGTAGGCTATTAGGGAGTGTCTGGGTGGCTCAGTACATTAAGCGTCTGACTTTGGCTCAGGTCATGATCTCATGGCTCCTGGGTTCAAGTCTTGCATCGGGTTCTGTGCTGACAGCTTGGAGCTTGGAGCCTGCTTCCGTTTCTGTGCCTCCCTCTCTCTCTGCCCCTCCCCTGCTCGCACTCTGTCTCTGTCTCTGTCTCTCTCTCTCAAAAATAAATAAACATTAAATGGAACAAAACAAAACAAAAACCAGTAGTCTATTAGTAGTTAAGTTTTTGGGGCATCAAAAGTTATGTGTGGATTTTCCATTGTGTCAAGGGGTTGGTGCTCCTAACCCCTACATTGTTCAAGGATCAACTGCATATCATAATCTAATCACAGGACTGAAATCTTTTATATTGACAGGCCAGAGGACTGTATGTTCAAGGCCAGAGGATTATACTGGGTGTGGACACCAGGGAATGAGAATATTGGGGATCATCATGGAATGCTGCCCAGGCCCAAGCTTTTGATTCACAGATGCTGAGTTGTGGGGATGTTAGGGTAGTATCAGTGAGAGATCCAGGGACAAGTGGAACATTACACAGACACCTATTTTTATGAAGCGCAAAACCAGATTAGCTCAGTTGGTTGGCAAAACTATTTTAGAGGTTATTGGCTTGTAAATCCAGTGCAGTTGTTATAAGGAAGCTTGGTTGAGATGGTGTTTGATAAATCCATGAGGTTGGTATCTGCTTGGTCAATGCCTTTACAAGAGGTTGGATTTAGTTGTTTGATTTTTTAATGAAAAAATTAGAAAAAATTCCTTACCAGATGACCCATCATAAATGAAATATTCATTTCATTTTCTTTCTGGTTAAAACTCATGTCTTGAAATGCTTTGTTGTATCTACTTAGAATGATCAATGGGTGTGCCTGGGGGGATTTCTCCTGCAGAACTTGTTGGGTAGAGAACATTAAAATTGCATGAAGCCATTCATGTAATTTTAATGACCATCAAAAGAATTTTGACTAGAATTGGGAGGAATTTAAAGTGAGATGCTTCTTCTGGGAAAGGCTGAGGCCATAGTCCTTTGGTATTCAAGGAGGCAAGGTCAAGCATCTATAGGACATTTCTCCATCCGCCCCTACTTCTGGTCAGAGACGTTCTCTCCACAATCAAGGGTCAAGGAAAGAGGGTCTGCAAGACAAGGAGATCCTGGCCATCTTCTTGCTACTCCTAGAGAATCATTCAGGGCTTGAGATAGGCATGGCCTTAAGGGGACTTGGTGACCTATGTGTTCCTCCCAGGAGGAGAGAGCTGAGGCTCAGGATGGGAACCGATAAAGGTTTAAGTCCAACCTTGTGCCTTCCAGACCAATGCTTACCACCCTACACTCACACCATCTATTGCTCAAGTTTTCCATTTTATTCTCACTGAACGGTGGCATTCGTAAAGCCTACTAAGCTTTCTCCATCTTATGGTGATTTCCATATCTTCTGATCCCTCTGATTGCCATGTCTAAGTTTTTCATTAGGCAATTAGCTGTGTGCTGATTTGGGACACATTTTTTGCTACTGATTTAAAATGTAATTAAGATCCAGTGTAAGCCATGCTCCCCCCCAGATCTTTACCAGCCTGCTTTTAAAGTATAGGGTCACAGGGCACTTACGTGGCTCAGTTGGTTGAGCATATGACTCCTGGTTTCAGCTCAGGTCATGATCTCATGGTTTGTGGGATCGAGCCACATGTCGGGCTCCACACTGGGAATGGAGCCTTCTTGGGGTCTCTCTCTCTCTCTCTCTCTCTCTCTCTCCCCCCCTCCCTTAGCCTGTACTCCACTCATTCTCTCTCTCTCTCTCCCAAAAATATTATATAGGGTCACAATCACAATAACATTTCTCCAGGTCATCTTTTTTTTTTTTAACATTTATTTATTATTGAGAGAGCATGAACAGGGGAGGGGCAGAGAGAGGGGGAGACACAGAATCGGAAGCAGGCTCCAGGCTCTGAGCTGTCAGCATAGAGCCCAATGCGGGGCCTGAACTCACAAACTGCAAAATCATGACCTGAGCTGAAGTCGGACGCTCAACTGATTGAGCCACCCAGGGGCCCCTCTCCAGGTCATCTCTTTGCAAGGTCTCAGCTTTTATGGCTCTCCTGCTGTCAGTAGTTTGGACAGTCCTCAGGTCATGTCCCCTCATGGCTGTGAGCACAGTTCATGCAGCTGGCCTGAAGTATCTGCTCCTGTCTCTGGAGGTGAGCTCCCCATTGTCACTCTCCACATACTATATTCTCAGCCTCTTCTTCCCTACTTTGGATGCGGGGTGTTCTGGCTCCTTGCCGAGTGCCTAGGACTCTCCTGATTCCCCTTATGAGACCCTGGACCTCCACTACTGCCCTAGAGAAGAAGGAGAAAATGGCTCCTCTTATATATCTGTAAGTCTAAAGCAGAATGTCTGTGTTCTAAGGCTCTGGGGGTAATTCTGATATTACTTGCTTTCTTCCAATGGTTATATGCAGTAGCCCTTGATGCAAGCTTGCTTATGTCTCTTTGTTCCTTACAGTAAGTTCTTTCTCATAAGGCTCCTTGAAAAAAAGGATGGAGCCTTTCCAGAAGTCTTGAAGACAAGTCTGAATTCTAAAGTAAATGTGTCACATAGAGACAATGGCTAAATTTATACTGGTCAGAAGTAGTCTTGAGGGGGCAAGTCTCCAGTTACCAAATGGGCTATTTGGTAGCCCATTGAGCTATTCCCTGGAGAAGCAGGAGAAGATCCTCAAGTATGGGATGACTCCACCCTCCATACTCTTGGTTGTTGGTGCTTGTGTAGAGCAGAACAGGGCCTTTGGAGGTTGGAAGGCCAGGTCTATACTGGGGACTAGGACACCTTTTCTCTGATGAGCTAGCCATAAAAGCTGTTATGGTGTATACCAGTAGTCAGGAACATGTGCCATTGCCAAGAAAATTGGACATCTTTGAAGAACATAGGGGACTCCCTGTCCTTTTATGCAACAAGAGATACTGGGAACACACATCTGTGCAAAGAGCATTAAGCACAGACTTGTTCATCAGTAGGGGAAGGACACAGCCTTAAGGCCAATGATGCGTGCACATAGCTAAGGGATCTGCAAGGAGGAATTAGGGGGCTCATTCAGAGGAGGAAGCCAAAGTCGTAGTGGCCTGCTCCTGCCTGAAGGCCCTCACTCCTAGGGACTTGAACACAGAGAAGTTTTGTGTCTCCATGGACTCCAATTATATAAACCTTGTCAGCCACACTGAGGGTCAGAGTCTTAGGCCCCAGGTGAATGGAATCCATGGCCACTGCCATCCACCACCACCAACCAAGAAGCAGTGGAGATGCGGTGAAGGGGTAGACTGGACTCACTGTGGTATTTTCTCCTTGTGGAAATGAGGAAATGGGGGAAATAGATGTTCACGCAGTCTTCCCTGAGCCGGAACTGGATTTGAAATCTTGCTCTGATATTTCCCTGTTGTATGATTTTGGACCAGTTTCTTCATGTCCCTAAGCCTCAGTATCCTCATCTTCAAAATGGGGATAATTAAAGCACCATCTCCTGGGGGGTTTTGTGAATATGTGTGTCAAGTACTTCACATAATGCAGTGCTCAATTTCTCTAAGGTCCTTACCCTTCCCCTTGGATGGACCTGAATGCAAATTGACTCTGTGGCCAAATAACAATAACTAAGAATTGTGAAGTGTGTACTGTGGTCAACCACAAAAGATACCTTTAGACATGCACAATCAATGGGTGTCCTCCTGCTAGAGACCAGTGTGCTCAGGTACCAGGCAGTGGGCTTTGTGCTGTTGGGAGCTGCATAGCCATGTGGCTGGCAGCCCAGGTACATGTGCAGGGGCGTGTGTGCACGTGTGCATGCGTGCACGCACACACACACACACACACAAACCCACAAGCATGTGTACATGCTAAGGTAGGCTTCTTACCTAAGGTAAGATCAATAGCTGACTGCTGTTGACATTTGCATCTGGGACATAGTCATTTAAGCACTTATGCCTGTAGGATGCTGGAAATCAATTGCTCTGGGGCAGAGCAAATGGGATGGGGACCTAGTCAGCACTGAAGACTGTGAGTGGTGAGGCCACTGTGGGTGGGAGCTGAACAAGACTTCTCTGGTGGCCAGGGAGAGCCTTGCAACAGAGAAGCCAAAGCTCCTGGCTGCTGGGTGAGCTTTCCCAGTCTCCTCCTGTGTCAGGTGCTGTGGGCCTTTCCCACACATCTAGGAAACGTCATTTACTGTGCCTGCAGCTTTCTGAGGGCTGTGCTAGTGGCTCCAGAGAGATGAAGGAATGAACAGCCTTCCACCATGCCTGGGAGGAGGCAGGCGATTGCTCCCTCTGGGCTATTTACATTGCTGGGATGCTAAAGGGTGGGTTGTAGTGGCTGTGGACTATGGGGCACTGTGTCCAGCCTGGAGTGGATGCTCGGTAGGGCTGGTTGTTGGGGTGCAGGTCTGGACCTGGCTCAGCAGCCAGCTGGAGGGGACAGGAGAGGCCTGGAGGGGTCTGCCTTCCCTTGCTTGGAGCTTGGCTGTGCTGTGGGAGGCCTGCCAGGTCCTGCTCTGTGCTCCCATGCTTCCAGTAAGCTCTTCCTCTCATTCATCATCCTTTCCAGCCACAGCATAGCCAAGGATTCCCCAGAGCCTTGGGATTTGTCTTCTGATGTGAAGGGTCCACAGGGCCGTGGACCAGATGACTCTGCTCTGGGTGTCACCATGGAGGGGGTGGGGATGTGTGTGCAGCTTGCTCCTTCCTACCCCTTTCCTGGCTTCTACACCTGGAGCCTGCATGTTCTCACTGCCTTCCTAGCCACAGCTGCGTTTTGGGAAAAAAAATCTGCTCCCCCTCACTTACGTTTCAGTAGGTACCAGAGTGTCCTTTCTGTTGGGGGAATTTGACTTCCTTGCTGTGGAAGGAGGGGCTTTGTCCTCTGTATTTTAAGCTTCAGGGGGACACAGCTATCGTTTCAGAACCTGCTGTGAGCCAAGTGCTTTATCCACATAATCACATTTAATCTTTACAATAACTATATCGGTCCAGGTAGGCAAGGTCGGGCTCTAATCACATACCCTCACCTTTCAGTGGGCTAAAAAACAAAAAAACAAACAAAAACAAAGACTTATTTTTTCTTTATGTTATCCATATGGGTTGACTGGGGCTCTGCTCATCAGAGCCACTCAGAGATCAGACAGATAAAGCAGCCCCTCTTTTGGACCTTGTGGGGCACCATCCCACACAAGAAGAGAAAGAGCATGGGAGGTCATATGTAGGCACTTAAAGGCTCTAGCACGCAAGCAGTAGAGGTTGCTTCCATTCATGAGTCATAGGGTAGATCTAGGCAAATGGCCTTTTCCAACCTCAGTGATGTGGTCACTTACAAAGTTATGGTCAGCTTACAGACGTGCCATTTTACAAAGCGGCTAGAAAGAGCCTTTTGGCCAAAACCTCCTCCTCCTCCTGCCAGCTGCCCAGAGGAGAAGGGACAATGCTTGGTGACCAGCAAGGATGATTGCCACACCAGCCCATGGGGCAAAAATGAGCATTCTTGTGGGATGCGCACCTGATGTGAGGTGCACCTGTGATGAAACAGCAGATAAAAATCGAGATCTCTCTGACTTGAAGATCCATGCCCCGTGTGAACAGTTTTACTTTTCCAGCTTGTTAATATTTATTATCAGGAGTCATTTACAGAATGCTACAGTGTTTTAAACTCATGCAGAGCTCCAGCCTAGGAAATTGTCACATGCAAAAGAATGAATTGGGACCACTATCTGACACCATTCACAAAAATCAATTCAAAATTAAATAAAGACTTTATGGTTTCAGTAAAACTCTTAGAAGAACACATTGTCAGTAAGCTATTTGACACTGGTCTTAGAGATTTTTGGGGGGATCTGTCTTCTCAAGCGAGGGTGACAAAAGCAAAAATAAACAAATGGAACTACATCACCATAAACGGCTTTTGCACAATGAAAGAAACAAAACGAAAAGGCACCCTAATGAATGGGAGAAGATATTTGCAAATGATATATCTGGTAAGGGATTAATATGCAAAATATATAAGGAATTCAAACAGCTCAGTCTTTAAAAAATATAGTTTAAAAATAGGCAGAGGAACCGAATAGATATTTTTTCAAAGAAGACATCCAGTTGGCCAACAGACACATGGAAAGATGCTTATTATCACTTACCATCCAGCCAATACAAATCAAAACCACACCGAGATATTATCTCCCACCTGTCAGAATGGCTAGTTTCAAAAAGACAAGAAATGGCTAGTTTCAAAAAGACAAGAGGTTGTGGAGAAAGGGGAACCGTCATTCACTGCTCACTGCTAGTGAGAATGCAAATTGGTGCAGGGGTGCCATTTTCCAGTTATAAAATAAATAAGTCACAGCGATGTAATGTACAGCATGGGGAATACAGTCCACAATATTGCAACAACTTTGTATGGTGACAGATGGTAACTAGACTTATTGTGGTGACCGTTCTATAATCTATGTAAATATTGAATCACTATGTTGTGCACTTGGAACTAACAGAATATTGTATGTCAACTCAATTGTTCTTCAGATAAAAAGCAAATTGTTGATGGGTTTTAAGGGGGGCCCTTGTTGGGATGAACACTGAGTGTTATATGTAAGAGATGAATCACTAAGTTCTATTCTTGAAACTGTTATTACACTGTATGTTAACTAACTTGGATTTAAATAAAATAAAAAAAAAACCCAAAACGAAAAAACAAACAAGAAAATGATGAAGTCCTTAGGAAACCCAAAGAGGAAGTGTTTGGGGGCAGTCAATGATATTGACTGTTCCTGCTATTTCTCCAGTGGGGCTCTGTAGCTCAATCAGAAGGCACTGAGGCGGGAAAAGAAAGAGTGTCTGAGTGTGTGCTCTGTAAATGGAGCTTCATTGCACCAGTGAACTCCTGCAAAGAGGTGTGGCTATCCTGATTTTACACATGCTGAAAGCAGGGCTCAGAGAGGGTAAGGGGCGTGCAGGTGCCACACAGCAAGAAACTGCAAGCTGAGGCCATTTGAACCCTGTCCTGAACCCTCTGAGCACAGCCACACACAGCCCCTTACGACACTCCACTTGCCCCAGGAGTGTTAGGTTGATCAGTGATCCTGGCTGGGGACATCTGAGGATATTTAAGGCCATAGGAGATACTAGGTGCCAGTGAGGACTGCTGGCTGTGTCTGGCAGTTTCTGGTCCAAGAGCTGTGGGGCTGGGTGTCTCCCTGGGGCCAGGGGAGGCAGAAGCCAGGACAAAGAGGAAGATTGTAGGTTCCACAAGCACTGTGGGCCACGGCCCAGGGTCAGGGTGCAGGATATTGTGGGAGCCTGGCCCTTCCATGTCCCTCTCTGTGGGCTGTGTGGCTCTCGGGAGCTGGAGGCTGGAACCCCCAGGCCTGCTCAGGGTTGGGGCAGCCATCCTGGAAGGCCACTCCCCCACCCCCCAGCAGCAAGGGAGCCACATCCATCAGCCAGTCTCCAAGGGAACAAGCATCTGCAGCTGAACTTTTCCTTCCTCCATTTTCCCTCTTCCCTGGCATTTCATCTGGAGGAGAGATTGACACTGGATACTGATCAAGCTTTGCAGACAACCTGGCCCTCAGTCCTCCCTGTATGGTAGGCACTTCTATGTCCATTTTAAGGATGGAGGGACCAAGGCTTAGGAGATGGCTCCTCTGAGGCTGTCTGGTTAGTGATGGGCAGAGCAAGGCATTGACCCAGGCCTCTGAGCATGACAGGCTGCCTGCACACCCACCACTGAGAGGAGAGGGCCAAGAGGTGTCGGGGCTGCATGGGGTACAGGCCATCTGCCCAGATCCTGGATGACCCTCTTGCTGGTGCAGCTGTGGGGACAGTGAAGCCCAGTGAGGAACCAAGGCCTTTACAAGTAGAGGTGGGAGGTCTGAAAGCCTGCCTTTGGGAGGGGCGGTGGGGATGTAGGGCTAGGCTCTGGGAGGGGCTGGGAGGTCCCCAAAGTGGAAAGCATGAGCAGAGACATAGCAGGGAGGAGAAGGGTTCCCCTAGGTCTGAGGGAATACTCTGATAGGTAGATTTTGGAGCACTCATATCTTTATAAGGAACAACTTTCTGACATGGGCAGTCACCTGCTCTGTTAGGGCTCCAGGGTCAGAGAGCTTCCTGCAGAATCTGAGCACAGTCCCGAAACCAGCCACATATTGGGCAAGTCATTTACCCCCTAGGGGTGAAAATAATGATGCCTATTTCATAAAGTTGTCACGGGAATTATTTAAAATCATTAAAGAGCCCAGCACATAGTAAGTACCGTAAATAATAATGATGGTAATAATAAGAATAATCACGATGCCAGCTGCTAGCATGGTTAATATTATTGCACGAAGCGACGTCATGAGCTCCTGGCACCACCACTTGCCAAACCATGACCCGGTGGGAGTTGGGCTGGCTGCTACAGAGGAGATCTCCGTGGTGGAGGGAGATGGAACCTGCCACGTGTAGGTCCCTCCACCTGAGTTTGATTCTGGCTTTGATGAGTTGAGTGATCTTAGGGTACACGCCCTCACGGGACCTCAGTTGGTTCCTTCGTAGGCTCTTCTCTCCTATCTGAGTGGTGGGAGAACATTTCAACCCAACACAGGCTCCTGCGGGTGATGAAGCACTGCGTCTGAGTGTGACAATGAGACATGGCTCCATCTGCAGAGCTAAGGGCTAAGGATGGCTTTCCCAGGGCTTGGTGCTTCTGCACGGTTGCTCTGGGGCTTTGGGCTAAGACCCCTCTGCAGGCTTCCACCCAGGGCAGTTGGCTTGAAAGCCCCGGGTTCCACGCATTCCTTTAATGGGCCCTGGTGCTCACTGAAGCAAAGTGCACAAAAACTCCTTGTAAATGCCTGGTAATGTGGCTCAGAACCAGGCCCTGCAGGATTATTAGAGCCATCCATATTAATTACACTGAAAATCACTTATATGCTTTACATAATACAGCTGCATGTACCATTTCCCAGCTCTGAGCCAAGCCTGGCAGGGCTCTCCTTCTCTGGGGTGGGGGACACCTTCTTCAGGCCACATTTCCTTGTTTCCCCTCCCTGGGTGTTTCTTTACTGCCCCTTGTCTTGGCGGGCCATGGGCTCAGGGCTGGGCTCTCGGGCCGACTGAGCCCTCCTGGTGTGGGCACCACCCAGATTCTTCACACCCAGCATCTTACTGAACCCTTAGTGTGACCCGGTGAGGCCTGTATTCTGTCGTCATTTTACAGATGAGAAAACAGGCTCAGAAAGGCTAAGTAACTTGCTTAAAGCAACACAGTTAAGAAATGGTGGCTGCAAGAAGGAAAGTTCCTCTTCTGCCTTCCACTGGGTGATGCCTCCTTCTGCCCTTCAACCTCACCTGCCCAGTGCAGCTTCTGTGGTTTCAGGAGGTGGTGATGAGAGGAAATTGTGTCCTCCTCTAAGGCACCATCCCTTTCCCCCACCCCCACATAGCCCCAGAAAGCATGCACACACACACCACCACAACCACCCCCTGCACACTGCACACACACACACACACACACACCACACACCACCCCCCCATTGTACATACACACACCACACACCACCAGTACCACCACACTCACTGAACACACACACACACCACCACACACCACCCCTTACACACTGAGCACACACACACACACCACCCCCCATGCACACACATACACACACCACCCCCCCACACTGCACACACACACACACACACACCACACCACCACACACCACCCCCTGCACACTGCACACACACACACACCACCACACACCACCCCCTGCACATTGCACACACACACACACCACACACCACCCCCCATTGCACATACACACACCATACACCACCAGTACCACCACACTCACTGAGCACACACACACACCACCACACACCACCCCTTACACACTGAGCACACACACACACACCACCCCCCCTGCACACACACACACACACACACACCACCCCCCCACACTGCACACACACACACACACATACACACCACACCACCACATACCACCCCCTGCACACTGCACACACACACACACCACACACCACCACACACCACTCCCTGTACATTGCACACACACACACACCACACACTATCCCCCCATTGCACATACACACATCATACACCACCAGTACCACCACACTCACTGAGCACACACACACACCACCACACACCACCCCTTACACACTGAGCACACACACACACACACACACACACCACCCCCCCCACTGCACACACACACACACACACACCACCCCCCACACCGCACACACACACACACACACCACACACCACCCCCATTGCACATACACACACCACACACCACCAGTACCACCACACACACTGAGCACACACACACTACCACACACCACCCCCCACTGCACACACACACACCACCACACACCACCCCCTGCACACTGCACACACACACACACCACACACCACACACCACCCCCCCATTGCACATACACACACCACACACCACCAGTACCACCACACTCACTGAGCACACACACACACCACCACACACCACCCCTTAAACACTGAGCACACACACACACCAACCCCCCACACTGCACACACACACACACCCACTGCACACACACACACACCATACACCACCCCCCCACTGCACACACACACATACCACACACCACCTTGTACACACACACCACCACCACACACCACCACCAACCATCCCCACCCACATACTACACACACACACACCATCACCACCACTACACACCCCAGCACACACCACCTCCCTACACCCCCCCCTGCACAGTACACACATACACCACCAGCACCACCACACACCACTCGCTGCACACACACACACCACCTCCACACACACTGCACACACACACACACATCGCCACCACACACCACCACCACATACACTGTACACACACACTATCACCACCATCACACTCCACCCACATACTACACACATACACTACCAACACCGCCACACACTGCACACAAACCTCCACTACTGCCACACACTGCCCACACCATCCACACTGCAACAGCCACCATCCCCACACACATGCATATGCCACCACATGTACTGCAAACACACACACCACACATGCACACACACATGCTCACACTCATGCATCATCTCCCACTCACAATCCCCTGCTCCCATCTAGTTCAGGCCTGGGTCTCTCCATTAAAGCATCATTATGCAGGGTAATGCTGGGTTCCCCAAGCCCTGTGCACATGGGGTAGACCCTGAAGGTAAGGACTTAGTTGGGCTGTGAGCTACTCAGGAAGAAAGCATGCTTTGGAGTCAGTCTTGGGAGCTGGCCTCCCCTGTGAAGCAGGAGCTAAAAGAGCCCAGGGAGGGTGCTCAGGTCTAAAGAACATTGCATGGCTGTTGGAGTTTGGGCCTGAAGGGGTTCCTCCATAGATCTGGAGATGACTGGGAACTTAAAGTAGAAACCAAGGGCCAGATATCAAGAGCAAAAAAAGAAAAAAAAATAATACAGATTTAGCATACACCTACCATGGCCACATCCCTGTGCTATTTTGCCCAAGGGGAGATGAGCCATGTCACTTGGCCATGGAGGAGGTAGGCAAGGGAGGGAGGGAGAGGAGGGGGGAGGCAGAATGGGGAGGAGCAGAAGCCTGCCTGCAGGGGTCACAGCGGCTGGGGGGTTCTCAAAGGAAAGGAGCAGAGAGGGAGGTGAGGAAGGGGGGACTGTCAGAGTCAGATGTTGGAATTCAGGTGTCGTCTACTGCTGATGGGAGAGCCACCAAAAGGGGAGCTCAGGGGAGAGGTAGAGTGTCTGCTGTGATGGGGGCCAGCAGCAGAGTCCTGCACCCCATGGCCCAGCCGAGGGTAGAGGAACTGAATGAGACTCAGCTGGGCGGGAGCATATGAGGAGCTGTGGGTGGAACTACCTGGTCTGCCAGGCCACAAGCACTGTGCTAGAGTTAGCAGGGTGGGAGGGGCTCCCGTGTGAACCTGGCAGGTCCAGCATAGTGGATGGAGCTAGGGAGGGTCAGTAGCATGTGGTAGGACAGGTCCTGTGAAGCCTGGGTGTACACCCTCTCCTGGTGCCCACCCACTTGCCTCTGGGCTGGGGCAGGGCGCTGAAGCCAGGACAGGCTAGTCTGGGACGTTGGGAGGCCATTCAGCCTCTCTGAATGTGGCATTGTCTCCTTGGTTCTTACAAGGAGTCCATGAATTGCAAGACCTCAGAAGTAGATTTCAGCATAGACACTGTGGCTGGGACAGGCAGTGTTTGGGGTCTTGTGGAGCAGCCCCTGCCCCATGAAGCCATCCTTGGGAAAGCAGCAATGATAGTGTACTGATGAATGAGCTTCTACTCCAAGGCCCAGACAGCTGCCTTCCCTGCTTACTTAGCACAGGGAAAGCTGCCCAGGCAGAAACATTTCTAAGAGAAGAATAATGTGTGAGTCCCATGGGCCAATCTGATAGTGCAGGATATGAAGGGGTTAGGCTTAAGAGGGGCACAAAGGGCAGGGGTGAAAGTTCCAGGCTTGAAGACCCAGGTGGGGAGTGGGGTTCACAACCCCAAACACATCCTAGCCTAGGCCCCCCTGGAAGGTGCTGTCTGCTCTTCTGGGGAGCATAGAATAGCCACTGCCTGGAAAGTCAGTGGCAGGAAAAACATGTGCTTTAGGCCAAGGAGCAAGTGTTTGTTGAAGGCCTTCTAGGCATTGGAAGCTTGGGCCATGTCAGCTCTGGGATTTATGTGTCCCAGTTTCCACATAAGGAGTCTGAGAACCAACAGAAACTCATGACAGCCATCGGGGGAGGGCAGGATGGATCTGCCAGACTTGCTGTCTTGTCTGTATACACTGCCTCCTCGACTCCTTCCTACCTTCTCTGTCTAGCCTCTATCCAACTTGGAGGCTGGGGGTGTGAGGTCAGAGGGCTTCCTAGAGATATGGTGTATTAAAATTTTCTAGTGAACCAGAACCAGTAGGATATCTACATTTATTGCAAGGAATTAACTCACATGGTTGTGGAGGCTGGCAAGTCCCAAATCAGCAGAGCAAATATCCTAATCTGAACTCGAAGGTCAGAAGCTACTGGAGAACTAGGGAGAGCTGATGTTGCAATTTGAATATCTGTGGGCAGGAAGAATTCTCTTTTAACTCAGGGAGGGTCAGCGCTTTGTTCTCTTCAGGCCACCAACTGATTGGACAAGGCCCACCCACATTAGGGAGAGCCATCTGTTTTCCTCAGCGTACATATTTAAATGTTAATCTCATCCAGAAACACCCTCAAAGACACACCCAGAATAATGTTTGACCAAATATTTAGGCACTCTGTGGCCCAGTCAAGTTGACACATAAAATGAACCATCAATGGATGGAGTACGTTTTGGAGGGGGTGGAGAGCAGTGGTAGAGCCACTGCAGATGCCTGGTCATGAGGCTCAGTGTCTCTGAGCCTCAGTTTTCTCATCTGCATAGGGCTTGCTGTGAGCATGAGAAGTTACCAGGTTGGTGGTACCCATGACCTTGTGACATGCTTAGCCCATGGCATCTCTGTCAGACTCATGCTATCCCTCCCAGAAGGGACCTACCCAGGTGGTGGTAGTGATGTTCTTAATCCTCAGTCCCTTTCTCCTTGGTCATGATTACTGCACACCTGCCAGTAGCTGGTGTCTGCAGAGCTGAGAATGATACACTGTGATGCTCCTTGGGGGTCACCAAGCCATAAGTCTTGGTGGATTCTATGTCTCCGTGACCTCTAGCATTATTCAGTTCCTCAGAGGCTATCTAAGGGCAGAGGAGCCCAGTGACAGTTATAAGCGGGGGCCAAAGCACTGGCATTTGTTGTGTGGAGAGAGAGCTGGGAGTGCTTCCCTCCTTTTTATTTTGACATGTCCCTGTCTGGACTCAGTATCCAGGCTCCAGGCCTCTGAGCTGGTCAGGGACGTGATTCCAGTGGGACACTGGCCCCATGTCTCATGTCCTAATGTGCACCTAAAACCAAATTAAGTGGAAGAACACCAGGCCTTTACTTAATTATGTGGCAAGATATAAAGCAATTTGGAAACCAACTACATGAAGCTGTCAGAGGGGAATAGATGTCAAACCGGGAAAAGAAACAACTAATTGGGATCAGTTTCATGGCATCCTTTGCTCATGTCCATGTGTGCCAACAAGGTAAATGACATGTTGGGGAATCAGATGGGTTTCGGGGCCCCACAAATGTGCTGGACACTGCCATCCTGGGCAGGAGGCTTCTTGTCCACACAACCATCTCCAGACTGCAGTTTTCTCACTAGGTGGGGCACAAATGTCTCCAAGCCATATTCCTCCCCCAGGGGTCCTGTTGGGAGTTGGAACGTGTACATAGGAGGCAGTTCTAGGAGACAAAGCCCTGTGCACAGAGCAGAATTCCAACCACAGGCAGCCAGAGGCCACATATAAATAAGTGTGTATATTTATTTATCCACTTCCAATATAGTTGTGTACCACCTGCTGACCTTGCTTTCTCTCTGGGCCTCTAGCACCAGATCCTGGTTCAGGGTAGATGGGAAATAACATTGTTGAATAGATGGATGGATGGATGGGTGGGTGTGTGGGTGGGTGGATGGATGGATTAATGGATGGATGGATGGGTGGGTGAGTGGGTGGGTAGGTGGATGGATGGATAGATGCATGGACACATGGGTAGGTGAATGGATGGGTAGATTGGTAGGTGAGTGGGTGAGTGGGTGGGTGCTTGATGGATAGACAGGTGGGTGGTGCCGTATCAGTGACTGTAGAGAGCTCTGAGTGTGACTTTCCTTCTGTAGGGTGGAGGCTCTCTCCTCTAGGGCTTGTCTTGTCCTGGGTATCCTTTGTTCTCTATCTCTGAAAGGCTGAGGTCAGGCAAATTCCTGGTTACATGGGGCTGGGGGCTGCTGAGAAATTTAGACCAGGTCCCTTTCATACCGTGGAGTTCAATTTATTTTTATTTTTATTTTTTTCATGTTTTTTATTTATTTTTGACAGAGAGAGAGACAGAGCATGAGCAGGGGAGGGGCAGAGAGAGAAGGAGACACAGAATCCGAAGCAGGCTCCAGGCTCCGAGCTGTCAGCACAGAGCCTGACGTGGGGATCGAACCCACAAACTGTGAGATCATGACCTGAGCCGAAGTCAGATGCTCAACTGACTGAGCCACCCAGTCTCCCCAGAGTTCAATTTATTGACAAATAAACTGGAAGCCCTATATCCTAGTCCTGCTGAGCATGGGATCCCCAGTTTCCAGTGAGTGCAACATAGGATGGGGGGAAGATCTTCAAACTCGGTGTAAGAAGCTGGAGACAGTACAGGGGAATAAACTCATGGAGGTGTTGCATTTTGGACTCTGCTTACAGGCCAGGAATTGCCTCCTAGAACTGTCTCATTCCCTATGAGATCCAGAAGAGAGTAGGCTGCTGAAGTGTGAGGTTCCCTGGAAGGGAACTGTCAATGAGAACTGAGAGACTCTGGGTCTCTCACACAGTGGTCACATGGTGGGCTGGGTGCCCCTCCTTCCCTCTCCCCAGCGAGCGTCATGGGATGTGAAGGGCCAAATCCCAGCCAGCCAAGGTCACTTGTTCTGGTGATGAGAAGGGGACAAGGCTGAATTGAGTGGCTTTTGTGAATAGATGCACAAGGAGGACCCCTTCTGCTCCAGTGGCCCTTAGATATGGAATCTTGGGTCATGAAGAAAAGAATAGAAGCTTTGTAGCCAGACACACCTGGCTAGTAACCCACTTCTGCCAATGCCATGTAGTGTAACTTGGGGCATATCACTTAACCTCTCTGGACCTCAGTTTCCTCATCTGTTAAACTGGAAATGGCCACATATACCTAGGAGGTTTCTGTAAAGAACTGATGACATATTTCACAGAAAACAATTCTAGCACATGGTGGGCTCCCAGTAACAGCTAGTTTACTTCTGTTATCCCAATGCAAGTAGCTGCTCAGTGAGTCAGACCTGCATTACCCAAGCTTTCCCCTGTTAAAGAGCACACAGAGCATGGCAATGTTCCCCTGGCCCATGGGGTAAGTGGAAACAGAAGGTGTCAATATGGGGTGTCTGCTGTAGATGTCCCTCTTTCTGCCCACTGGGAGACATTTTTAGCAGACTTTTCTCCCTCAGGGCAATTCTGAACCAAAAAGCCTTGCCTGGGGACCTAAGTTGAAACTGACAGACTTCTAGATCCAGTCTGGGTTCTACACAGTGCCCTTGAGGTCCCTTCTTCCTGCTGAGACCTCCTCAGTACCTGACACACATCAGGGGCACAGAGGAGGCAGTTTACTGTACTAACTGTTCATAAATGCCCCCTGTGTGCCAGGTGGTGTGCTGTACTGGACCTTTTATGTATATTAACATGAATCCTCAAAATTATAATAGAGGGTGTGCCCCTGCATTACAATGAGTAAATAGAAACTCAGAGAGATTAAATTAATTTCCCCATATTCTCACAGGTAGGAAGTGGCAGATCTGGATTTTTTTTGCTTTTTAAATTTTAGATTTAAAAGATTGTGGTAGAACTCACAACACAAAATTTACCATGTTGACCATTTTTAAGTATACAGTTCAGTGGCAGTAAGTACACTGCCATTGTTACCCATCTCCAGAACTTTTTCATCTTCCCAAGTTGAAACTCTACACCCATTAAGCAACTCTGCGTTCCCCTCCCCGCCAGCTCTTGGAAACCGTCACTCCACTTTCCATATCTATAAATTGGACTATTCTAGGTACCTCATGTAAGTGGAGTCATTCAGGATTTGTCTTCTTGCGGCCAGCTTCTTTCACTTAGCATAAAATCCTCACAGCTCATCCGTGTTGTGGCATGTGGCAGGATGTTCTTTTTTATGGCTGAATAATATTCCCCTGTATGCGATCACCACATTTATATGTTCATATGTCAGTGGACACTTGGGTTACTTCCCTTTGGCTATTGTGAATAATGTTGCTACAAACATGGGAGTGCATGTATCTCTTTGAGAGTCTGCTTTTGGTTCTTTTTGGACATATAATCAAAAGTGGAATTACTAGATTATATGATAATTCTATCTCTAGTTGTCCAAGGAATCTCCATACTGTTTTCCACAGCAGTGGCACCATTTTACTTTCCCAACAGGGTTCTAATTGCTCCACATCCTTGCCAACACTTGTTGTTTTCTGTTTTTGTTTTTATAGTAGCCATCCTACTCTTCTAATGGGTATGAGGAGGTATCTCATTGTGGGTTTGATTTGCATTTCCCTGATGATGCACACTTGGAAGCATGGAAAGAAAACACAGACAAATGTCGTTCTCTTGGAGTTCCCATGTTGTGGGTGAGCTGTGCATGTGCTGCAGGGTGGGTGGATGTGAAGGGTCTGAGCCAGAGTGGCGCTCAGTACTGGTGTGCTTAGATGTGCTGGTGATGGAATGGACCCTCTTGTTTACTTCCCTCATTGCCTTGTGGGCACTCAATCACCTTGTCCCTAATGTGCACTGCACAGAGAAGTAATGACATCACTGTGCTCCTGAGGCAACTCCCTGTGCAGGGAGGTGGTGGCCACTATGGGGCTAGGAAAGCTCTGATTCACCTGCTCTCTGGGCCACCCCAGATGTACTCTCAGACATTTCAGGCTTAGTTCCTCAGACATGAAATTGGATTAGAAAAAATACCTGTCTCATCCTGAGGACTGAGGGAGGTCAGAGTGGAAGTTCTTTGAAGACAGAACAGCGAGGAGGCAGCTCTCCCATGCCCGAGCTCTGAAATGTTGGTTGTGTCTTGCTTGCCCCTCTTGCTGGTCTCCTCTTCCTGCCATAGCTCAGACGGTGGCACTCCACATTCCTCACCTGTCTTGGCTCCCAACCACCCTCTTGACAGTGGCCCATCAACCTTCCCAGTGTAACCTGATTACAGAACTCTCCTGCTCAAAGCCTTTTAACTAGCTCCCTGCTGCCTCAAGACAAATTTATTTAAAATCCCCAAGGTTCATGGCCTCTGTGGATCACATGAGAATAGTAGCCCCTGTTAAGCCTTATTCACCTGCTGGCCTTCCCTCCAGCCACATGCCCTGATCGGCACCTAACATGCAGAGGAAACCACCTTTAACTTCCCTTTGCTTTTACTGTTCCTATACCTGGATGGTCCCAACCCCATTTCTCATCTGTGGGCACCCACCACACTGCGCTGCCTTGCTCCTGGACAGAGAGCACCCTGAAGGGTGGGATCTGAGTACACACAGTGCCTGGCAGATGGCATACCTATAAAAGTTGATGGCATAGGAGAGAAAAAGAATGGAGAGAGATGACAGAGTGAATGAGTGGTGGAATTGTGGAATTATTAATCTGTCATATTAATACATGGATGAGGTAGTTCTATACAACTTTAATAAAAAAGAGTCTGAAAAAAACAAAAGCAGACGGTCCCCCAGTGGTTTCTGTCTCATGGAAGGAGTTGAAGTACATTGATATGATTATATATCTGTCTCCCTGTTGTGTGTTTTGTTAATGCAGAGGCCACATCTATTCCTCTTTGTTCCCTGCAGCCTCGTGCAGAATCAGGAATTTGCTGATGTTTAAAGATATTCCTTCCCTTCCCAGTGGCGGTAAAGGGAAGCAATAATGTGTGTGCCTGGGTGTGGGTGTGGTATTGTGATATAATAAGAAATATACATTTGGTCTTTATCCCCCATTGTGGGCACAAGAGCCCCTCAAATGCTTATAATTTCCTGAGTGATACAGGTGAGAGGAGCATATTTTGTTTTCATAATGATCCTCTTTCCACAACACCTGATTTAATGCTAATGAGACAATGCTGGAGAATGGAGGCTGATGGGCAGAGGACCAACCGTGTTATTGGAGGGTTGGAACTTTCAACCCCACAGTCTGGCTCCCAGTGAGGGGAAAGGGGCTGGAGATTGAGTTAATAACTGATGGCCAATGATTTGATAAAATCATGAATATGTAATGAAACCTCCATAAAAACCCTAACCAACAGGCTTTGGAGAGATTCTAGATTGGTGAATGCACCCATGTGCTGGGAGGGTGGCACATCTCACACTCCAAGGTTACAGAAGCTCCTGTTCTCAGGATCCTTCTGGACCTTGCTCTATGTCCCTCTTCACCTGCTGTTCATTTTTATCCTTTACAATACATCAATAATAGTCAGTAAAGTGTTATCCCTGACTTCTGTGAGCTGTTATGGCAAATTATCGAATCCGAAAAGTCATGCAAACCACTGATTTGAAGCCAAGTGAGACAGAGGTGGGAGTAAGCTGGGGACCCACTACTTGCTATTGATGTCTGAAATGGGACAGTCTTGTAGAACTGAGCCCTTAACCTGGAGTGGGTTTATAAGAGAGTGTGTGTGGTTTGTTGGAGTATGTATGTGTATGTGTGTGGGGTTGTAGGAGTACATGTTGTATATGTGTGTTTGGGTTAAGCTGCATGGACAACCTCCCATGTCTCCGTGGCCTTACTTACACAACAAGAACTTCAGAGTCCTCACAACAAAGGCTGGCAAGGTTCTCCACTCTTCATAGTCACTCAAGACCTAGGCTAATGGAAACCCCACTTTGACATGACTTCCTTCATCACAGAGACAAATGGAAAGAAATGTGATAAATTGTACATTCCTCTAACATTTCTTCCCAGAAGTGACATGTGTTATTTTATCTCATTTTTTATTGTTCAGAGCAAGTCTTGTAGCCTCACCTAATTCAAAGCAGGGAGGGTAACACAGTCCTTCCAGAAAGAATGGTGAATGGACTACTGTGAGCAGCTACCACTGGGGACATGAGTCACTGGGACCAGGTGAAAGGGTCTTCTCCCTCAACATCAGGGAACAGTGACAGGATCCAAGATTCAGATATCCAGGCTGGGAAGCACAGGTTGGAAAGGCAGAACATTCTATGAATCTTGGACATGCCATCAACCTCTCCTCCTTGGTATGCTCCAAGGGGCTTGAGTTAGATAAAATGCCAATTCCAAAATACCAATAATTTTGTATTTACCAAGAGAAGAGAGTCAATTTCACAAGTTAGTCTTGGGGACATCTCCATGGGGCAGAGGTGGGAGGGACAATGGGATGCAGCAGGGGCTGCAGGCTCAGGGAGCCCCCCGTCTTCAGGGCTGGACAATCAGCCACTTTCTAGCTCCATGGCCTTGGGAAGCTAGTCCAAGTTGTATGCTCATCTATAAACTGGGACTGATGGCCATGCCCACCTTCTGAGTAGCTGTGGGAACTGAATGCAATCCACAGCCCTCAGCAGGAGTCCTGGCCCAGAGCATATGCTTGCCATGGCACTTGCTGCTCACTGTCATCATAGCTGGTCCTGTTAGGTCGTAACCAGCCCTGCTCTATCCTTTGCTGGCTGTGTGAGTGTGGATGGTGCTAAATGCTTTTCCAGTGTGCAACTTTCTCACTGCACAGTGAAGAGGATGTTACCTGCACCCCTGAGTTATAAGTTTCTGAGGCCTGTACAGATGCTCAGTGGGTCTAAGGAAAGTGTGTGGCATGTGGGCAGAGCACAAGCAGGAGTAGGGGTGGGGCAGCCTCAGGGTTGCCTCCCCTTATTCCCACATCTGTGTAGGTGCCAACTCAGAAATTGGTTTATACTTTTTCTTAATTGGGACAGCACTTCTATTAAAAAAAATCTCCCCAGGAGCCAGCTGTAACTCCAGTGTCTTCATGAACAGGCACACCCTTCTTTTCAGTGTCCCTCCTGGGTGATGCCCCAGCTGGAATGACAGAGGTGGAGCGGGCCCTTCACAACAATGGCATCTTCTTTTTCCCTCTGGTTGGCACAGAACTAGAGTTCTCAACAAAGAGGGTGGGGGACAGAGGCCATTAATTTTAGAGCTGGGAATCCAGGACGGGTGCCTTCATTAGAAAGTTCAAAACTGCATTTTATTTCCATTTTGATGAGATTTTTATGAGTTAGAAGAGATGAAGTTGAATCCCATGAGTGTAATGGGCCCAGAAAGATCACAGATACAGGATTGAATCCAACGAACCATGAGGAGTTTAGTAAATTAATTAAATTTAGAAAATAATGAAAAATTTTTTGCCACTAGATTAAAATTTCTAAAATATCTTAAAAAGGCAACGGCAATTCTCATTCATGAGAAATTCTGGTTACGCCAACAACTCGCCCCCCACCCCCTGCCCTCAACTCTTTCTCGTGTTTGTTTTAGGCAGCTGCATTGGTGAGAGAATATCTGTGGTGGGGTGGCTTCAGTGTCAGGGTGGAGAGCGCTTTTCCAGAATGTTCCTTGCAAGGTCCTGACCTTTCAGGTCTGGAATGCATGGATGCTATGCCTAACAGCACGGATTAGAAGCATTTTGTCAGAACAGTTTTGAGTTGGGATAAGTGTAGAAGAAAAGCTAACTAGTTACTGAAGGTGCCACGGAAAATCACTCTTGGGGGTTGTGGGTGCATAAGCCCTGTTGATAAGGAGAGTTTGTTTGAAAGCTATGACTCATGAGTCAGCCCTTCTGCCCAGAATCCCACTGTAATGCCTGCACCTGACATCATCCACACTTGTTAGCCCCAGGGGGAGGTCATGATAGCAGGTGGCTGGGGGTTTCCTGTTGAGTAAGTACACACTTTGTGCTAGACACTGTACATGTATGATCTCATTTAATTCAGTCAACAACCAAACTGTGACCTAATTAGGGGCCTAATTACTGCTACATTACAGAGAAAAACTTACAATTATGGTGATGTGTTTCATTTCAAGTTCAGATCACAGTTCTCAAGTGAATGCTTAATTCTGCCCAGCAATCATATTAGTAGGCAAACTTTTGCTGTGAAAAAACAGATGGTGAATATTTTAGGCTTTGTGGGCCGTGTGGTCTCTGCTGTAATTATTCAATTTTGCCACTGTAGTCTAGAAGCAGTCACAGACAACACAGGCATGAATAAGCATGGCTGTGTTCCAATAAAACTTTATGTGTGGCAACTGAAATATAAATTTCATATATTTTCATGCTACAAAATTTTCTTTTTCTCCCCCCCCCCGCCAATCAATGAAAAATGTAAAAACCATTCTTAGCTCTGGGTGGGGGAGGTGTGCATATTTGGCCAGAGCGACCTTTTTTGTTGACTCTTGCTGTAGACCATTCCCTGTCCATACCCTGTGTGACCATTTCATAACCTTTCCTTGCAAACTTCCCCCACCTCCTACAGTGTCTTCACTCTCAGATGAGAGCCTCGCTTCCTACTTCACTGAGACACGGGAAACAATCAGAAAAGAGCACCCATGGGCCCTACCTGTCACCGGGCCCCACACTCTTACCCTCCTGCCCCATGCCATAGGGTGGTCCGTCTGGGTTCGCTCTTAAAGTCAATCCCACTTCTTCCTCTGTCTGCTGAAGGAAATCACTCTAGCAATGCTTACTTCTCTCCGGGATCATTCCTATAAGCATTTGACTGTGCTGTCATTTCTGTCACCTTAAAAATAACAAAGGTGTCTTTCTCACCCTGGCTTCATCAGTTACCTTCCTATTTCTCTGGTCCTACTTACAGCAAAGCACTCTGACTTTTCTGTATACCCTGCCTCCAGCGCTTCTGTCACACTCTCTCTCTTTAAAATGTTTTTAATTATTTATTTTAAAATTGAGGCACACTTCATGTAGAGTGAAATAAACAGAGTTTCAGCGTGAAGTTCAGTAGTTTTTCCAAATGAGTACTCCCGCTAATGACCACCCAAACCAGGATATGGACTGTTTCCATTGGCGCTGAAAGTTGCCTCCAACCCTCTGCAGTCAAGGGAGCCAGTTTTGATCTCTAACACCATAGACTGGTTTTGCCTGCTCTTGAAAGTCTGGTTTCTTTTGTTTAAATATATGTATATATACGTATGTGTTTATATATGTTTAAAAATATATATGCTTAATATATATTATATGTATACAATATATATGTATATATATTGCCATGGCACTTGCTGTATATGTGTATGTATATATATATATATATATATATATATATATATAAATATATTTAAGTTTTAGTTAGCCAACATACAGTGTAATATTCATTTCAGGAGTTGGTTTCATTTGTTTAAGCCCTGTTTTTTCATACATGAATCAGTGGTTTTTCCCTTCAGTTTTTCTGGGAATTCCCTTGTTTAAATATATCAAATGTATTTACCTATTCTTCTGTGGATGCACATTTTTATTTTCAGCTCTTGGCTATTATCAATAAAATTGCTGTGAACATTCTTATGGAAGTTTTCTTGTGAGGCTACATTTTAGTTTCTCCTAGTTGAATTCTCAGGTGTGGGCAGATATGAGTTTTAACTTCAAAAGAAAATGCCAATCAGTTTACCCAAGCCTTCTGTGCCATGTGCCCTCCGACCACTAACGTATAAGAGTTTCAGTTGCTCCACGTCTTCATCAGCATTTGTATTTGTTGATCTTCTTGGTGGTAGCCCCTGCAGTAGGTGTAAGGTGGCATCACTGCATTTCCCTGGTGTTGATCACCTCTTCATACACTTATTGGCAATTTATATGGACTCTTTTACTCATTTAAAATAATTGGTTGCTTGTCTTATTGATTTGTAAGAGCTCTTTATATATTTTGGAGATAATTTTTTTTTGTTTTGTCTAATACATAGCCCAACTATCCTCTCTCAGTCTGTGGCTTATCTTCTTTCTTTTCTTTCTTTCTTTCTTTCTTTCTTTCTTTCTTTCTTTTGGATAGTATCTTTTGATGAATAAGAGGATTTTAATTTTGATGGGGTCTAACTTATCATTTTTTTTCTTTTATGTTTGATGCTTTTGTGACTTGTCTAATCCCAAGTTTGTGAAAAATATTATCCTGCTTTTCCTTCTAGAATATTTTTAGTTTTAGCTTTTAGTTTATGATCCATCTTGAATAAATTTTTAAAAATAATGTGAAGTAAAAGCCAGTGTTAATTTTTTTAGCTATTTTGTATGGGTCTATTTCTGAACTTCTTTTTTTTTATGTTTTGTTGATCTATTTTCTTTTATTTTTTTATTTAAAGTTTTTTTTAATGTTTATTTATTTTTGAGACAGAGAGAGAGAGAGAGAGAGAGCAGGAGAGGAACAGAGACAGGTGGAGACACAGAATCCAAAGCAGGCTCCAGGCTCTGAGCTGTCAGCCCAGAGCCTGATGTGGGGCTCAAACTCATGAACCATAAGATCTTGATCTGAGCTGAAGTCAGACGCTTAGCTGACTGAGCCATCCAGGTGCCCCTATTTTCTATTCTTAGGTGAATATCACACAGTCTTCATAATGGGAGCTTTTTTTTTTTTGAAGGGAAATGGTAGCTCTTCCTTCTAGTCTTCTTAATTGTAAACTATAACATGAGTACAGTGAAATGCATAAGATATAGATACAGCTTAGTGAATCATTTTAATATGTAACCACCACTTAGGTCAAGAAGAGAGTAGTACCAGCACCCTAGAAACTCCCTTGGCTTTTTGCCAGCTGTAATCTCCTAAGTGTTCATCCCTAAGTACTTGAGTTTTGCTTTGCTTGCTTTGAATTTTGTATAAACCAAATTATACTGCATATAGTCCTTTGGTATGACTTCTTATGTTCAGTATTATATTTGTTTGGTTCATCCATGTTTCTTGAGTTGTAGCTTACTCATTTTCATTGCAATGGAGTATGCCTATGAAGGAATGTACAGTTTACATATTGATGGGCATTTGGTTTATTTCCAGTTTGGGACTTTTACAAATAATTCTGCTGTAGAAATTCCTGTACATATGTTGTGGTGCACAAATGCACACATTCGTATTGGGTGTATACCTAAGAAGATAAATTGCTGGGTATTTACCTTTAACTTTGGTCAATAGTGGCAAATAGATTTTCAAATTCTTTGCACCAATCTGAAATCTATAGACCTCCTGGGATTACACATCCTTGCCAAAACTTGGTGTTGTCAATCTTTGTCATTTTAGCTGCTTCTAGTACATGTGTAGTGATATCTGTGTGTGTGTGTGTGTGTGTGTGTGTGTGTTTAAATTTACATCCAAATTAGTTAGCATATAGTGCAACAATGATTTCAGGAATAGATTCCTTAATGCCCCCTACCCATTTAGCCCATCCCCCCCCCATACCCACTCCAGTAACCCTCTGTTTGTTCTCCATATTTAAGAGTCTCTTCTGTTTTGTCCCCCTCCCTGTTTTTATATTATTTTTGCTTTCCTTCCCTTTTGTTCATCTGTTCTGTGTCTTAAAGTCCTCATATGAGTGACGTCATATGATATTTGTCTTTCTCTGACTGACTAATTTCACTTAGCAAGATACTCTCCAGTTCCATCCACATAGTTGCACAAATGGCAAGATTTCATTCTTTTTGATTGCCAAGTAATACTCCATTGTGTGTGTGTGTGTGTGTGTGTGTGTGTGTGTATATATATACACCACATCTTCTTTATCCGTTCATCCATCGATGGACATTTGGGCTCTTTCCATACTTTGGCTATTGTCAATAGCACTGCTATAAACATTGGGGTGCATGTGCCCATTAAAAACAGCACACCTGTATTCCTTGGATAAATACCTAGTAGTGCAATTGCTGGGTCATAGGGTGGTTCTATTTTTAGTTTTTTGAGGAACCTCCATACTGTCTTCCAGAGTGGCTGCACCAGTTTGCATTGCCACCAACAATGCAAAAGAGATCCTCTTTCTCCACATCATTGACAACATCTGTTGTTGCCTGAGTTGTTAATGTTAGCCATTCTGACAGGTGTGAGGTGGTATCTCATTGTGGTTTTGATTTGTATTTCCCTGATGATGAGTGATGTTGAGCATTTTTTCATGTGTCGGCTGGCCATCTGGATGTCTTCTTTGTAGAAGTGTCTATTTATGTCTTTTGCCCATTTCTTCACTGGATTATTTGTTTTTTGGGTGTTGAGTTAGATAAGTTCTTTATAGATTTTGGATATTAACCATTTATCTGATATGTTGTTTGCAAATATCTTCTCCCTTTCTGTCAGTTGCCTTTTAGTTTTTCTGATTGTTTCCTTCGCTGTGCAGAAGCTTTTTATTTTGATGTGGTCCCAGTAGTTCATTTTTGTTTTTATTTCCCCTGCCTCCGGAGACGTGTTGAGTGACAGGTTGCTGCAGCTGAAGTCAAAGAGGTTTTTGCCTGCTTTCTCCTTGAGGATTTTGATGGATTCCTATCTTACATTTAGGTCTTTCATCCATTTTGAGTTTATTTTTGTGTATGGTGTAAGAAAGTGATCCAGGTTTATTCTTCTGCATGTCACTGTCCAGTTTTCCAAGCACCACTTGCTGAAGAGACTGTCTTTATTCCATTGGATAGTCTTTCCTGCTTTGTCAAAGATTAGTTGGTCATACGTTTGTGGGTCCATTTCTGGGTTCTCTATTCTGTTCCATTGATCTGAGTGTCTGTTCTTGTGTCAGTACCATACTGTCTTGATGATTACAGCTTTGTAGTATAGCTTGAAGTCTGGGATTATGATGCCTCCTTCTTTGTTTTTCTTTTTTAATATTGCTTTGGCTATTCGGGTCCCATTATTTTCTGGTTCCATACAAATTTTAATATTGCTTTGGCTATTTGGGTTCCATTATTTTCCGGTTCCATACAAATTTTAGGATTGTTTATTCTAGCTCTGTGAAGAATGCTGGTATTATTTTCATAGGGATTGCATTGAATTTGTAGATTGCTTTGGGTAGTATCAACATTTTAACAATATTTGTTCTTCCTATCCAGGAGCATGGAATCTTTTTCCATTTCTTTGTGTCTTCTTCAATTTCTTTCATAAGCTTTCTGTAGTTTTCAGTGTATAGATTTTTCACCTCTTTGGTTAGATTTATTCCTAGGTATTCTATGGTTTTTGGTGCAATTGTAAATGGGATTGATTCCTTGATTTCTCTTTCTGTTGCTTCATTGTTGGTGTATAGAAATGCAACCTATTTCTGTGCATTGATTTCATATCCTGCCACCTTGCTGAATTCATGAATCAGTTCTAGCAGGTTTTTGGTGGAATCTTTAGGGTTTTCCATATAGAGTATCATTTCATCTGTGAAGAGTGAAAGTTTGACTTCCTCCTGGCCAATTTGGATGCCTTTTATTTCTTTGTGTTGTCTGATTGCAGAGGCTAAGACTTCCAATACTATGTTGAATAACTGTGGCGAGAGTGGACATCCCTGTCTTGTTCTTGACCTTAGGGGGAAAGCTCTCTGTGTTTCCCCATTGAGGATGATATTAGCATTGTGTCGTCCATATATGGCTCTTATGATCTTGAGGTATGTTCCTTCTATCCCTACCTTCTTGAAGGTTTTTATCAAGAAAGGATGCTGTATTTTGTCAAATGCTTTCTCTGCATCTATTGAGAGGATCATATGGTTCTTGTCCTTTCTTTTATTGATGTGATGAATCACGTTAATTGTTTTGTGGATATTGAACCAGCCCTGCATCCCAGGTATAAATCCCACTTGGTCGTTGTGAATAATTTTTCTAATGTATTGTTGGATCCGGTTGGCTGATATTTCATTGAAGATTTTTGCATCCATGTTCATCAGGGAAATTTGTCTATAGTTCTCCTTTTTTGGGGGGGGTCTCTGTCTTGTTTTTGAATCAAGGTAATGCTGGCTTCATAGTACGAGTTTGGAAGTTTTCCTTCCATTTCTATTTTTTGGACCAGCTTCAAGAGAATAGGTGTTAACTCTTCCTTAAGTGTTTGGTAGAATTCCCCTGGAAAACCATCTGGCCCTGAACTCTTGTTTTTTGGCAGATTTTGGATTATGAATTCAATTTCCTTACTGGTTATGGGTCTGTTCAAATTTTCTATTTCTTCCTGTTTCAGTTTTGATAGTGTGTATGTTTCTAGGAATTGGTCCATTTCTCCCAGATTGCCCATTATATTGTCATATAATTGCTCATAATATTCTCTTATTGTTTTTATTTCTGTTGTGTTGGTTGTGATCTTTCCTCTTTCATTCTTGATTTTATTTATTTGGGGTCTTTTCCTTTTTTTTGATCAAACTGGTTAGTAGTTTATCAATTTTGTTAATTCTTTCAAAGAACTAGCTTCTGGTTTCATTGATCTGTTCTACTGTTTGTTTTTTTTTCGGTTTTGATAGCATTAATTTCTGCTCTAATCTTTATTATTTCCAGTCTTCTGCTGTTTTGGGGTTTTATTTGCTGTTCTTTTTCCAGCTCTTTAAGGCATAAGGTTAGGTTGTGTATCTGAGATCTTTCTTCCTTCTTTAGGAAGGCCTGGATTGCTATATTCTTTCTTCTTATGACTGCCTTTGCTGAGTCCCAGAGGTTTTCGGTTGTGGTGTTATCATTTTCATTGGATTCCATATAATTTTTAATTTCCTCTTTAACTTCTTAGTTAGCCCATTCGTTCTTTAGTAGGATGTTCTTCAGTCTCCAAGTATTTGTTACCTTTCTAAATTTTTTCTTGTGGTTTATTTCAAGTTTCATAGCATTGTGGTCTGAAATTATGCACAGAGTGATCTTGATTTTTTGTACTTGCTGAGGGATGATTTGTGTCCCAGTATGTGGTCTATTCTGGAGAACATTCCATATGCACTGGAGAAGAATGTATATTCCGCTGCTTTAGGATGAAATGTTCTGAATATATCTATTAAATCCATCTGGTCCAGTGTGTCATTCAAAGCCATTGTTTCCTTGTTGATTTTTTGATTAGATGATCTGTCCATTGCTGTGAGGGGGGTGTTGAAGTCTCCTACTATTATGGTATTACTATTGATGAGTTTCTTTATGTTTGTGATTAATTGATTTATACATTTGGGTGCTCTCACATTTGGCACATAAATGTTTACAATTGTTAGGTCTTCTTGGTGGACAGACCCCTTGATTATGATATAATGCCCTTCTGCATCTCTTGGTACAGTCTTTATTTTAAAGTCTAGATTGTCTGATATAAGTATGGCTACTCCGGCTTTCTTTTGTTGACCATTAGCATGATAGATGTTTCTCCATTCCTTTACTTTCAATCTAAAGGTGTCATTAGGTCTAAAGTGGGTCTCTTGTAAACAGCATATAGATGGATCTTGTTTTCTTATGCATTCTGTTACCCTATGTCTTTTGATTGGAGCATTGAGACCATTGACGTTTAGAGTGCGTACTGAAAGATATGAATTTATTGCCATTATGTTGCTGTAGAGTTGGAGTTTCTGGTGGTGTTCTCTGGTCCTTTATAATCTTTGTTGCTTTTGGTATGTATGTATGTATGTATGTATTTATATTTTAATCTTTTCTCCCCTCAGGGAGTCCCTCTTAAAATTTCTTGCAGGTCTGGTTTAGTGGTCACAAACTCCTTTAACTTTTGCTTGCCTGGTAAACTTTTTATCTCTCTTTCTATTTTGAATGACAGCCTTGCTGGATAAACAACTCTTGGCTGCATAGTTTTCCTATTCAGCACATTGAATATATCCTGCCATTCCTTTCTGGCCTGCCAAGTTTCTGTGGATAGGTCTGCTGCAAACTGGATCTGTCTTCCCTTGTAGGTTAAGGACTTTTCCCCCCTTGATGCTTTCATGATTCTTCCTTGCCTGAGTATTTTGTGAATTTGACTATGATATGCCTTGTTGATGGTCGGTTTTTGTTGAATCTAATGGGAGTCCTCTGTGCTTCCTGGATTTTGATGTCTGTGTCTTTCCCCAGGTTAGGAAAGTTTTCCACTGTGATTTGCTCACATAACCTTTCTACCCCTATTTCTCTCTCTTTCTCTTCAGGGACCCCTATGATTCTGATGTTGTTCACTTTTAATGAGTCACTGATTTCTCTAATTCTTAAATCGTGCTCTTTTACCTTAACCTCCCTCTTTTTTTCTGCTTCGTTATTCTCTATAAGTTTGTACTCTACATCGCTGATTCTCTGTTCTGCCTCATCCATCCTTGCTGCTGTGGCATACAGTCATGATTGCAGCTCAGTTATAACATTTTTTATTTCATTCTGACTAGTTTTTACTTCTTTTATCTCCACAGAAAGGGGTTCTATTCTATTTTTGACTCCAGCTAGTATTTTTATTATCATGATTCTAAATTCTGGTTCAGACATCTTGCATGTATCTGTGTTGGTTAAGTCCCTGGCTATCATTTCTTCCTGCTTTTTCTTTTGTGGTGAATTCCTTTGTTTTGTCATTTTGAAAGGAGAAAAGGAATTAATAAGGTAGAAACAATTAAAATTAAAAAATTACAATTAAAAAATATTAAAATTAAAAAATTAAGAACACACACACACAAAATGAATAAATGATGCTAGATCCTAGGTGTGTTTTGGTCTGGGTGTTGAAAGTGGCTTGACAGAGAAAAGAGTAAAGAAGAAAAAAAATCATTTGAAAATTTGAAAAAAGGAATACAGTGAAGTAGACTAAAATCAAATGATGAGAGTAAACTAGAATTTGAAAAAATTTACACAAAAGTAAACAAATACAGTAAAAAAATTAAAGAAAAATATTTTTAATAAAAATTAAAAATAAAAATGAATTTTTTCTCTTTGTGTATTCAACAAAAAATAAAATGAAAAAGAAAAAAGAAAAAAGAAAAAAAAGTAAGAAAGAAAATTGAATAGATGTACCTGCTAACAGACTGAAATATGACTGAAATTACTTCGTTTTCCCCTAGAAGTCAAACTATGAAGTGCTTTCTAGTCCATAAACTACGCAGGAGTTGAGACTTGTGTTCTTGAAGAACAAAGTTGGACAAGTGGGGAGGGGCTCAGTGCAATGGCTCCATTCTCCACTAGATAGTGCTGCTAGCCTATCAAGGTGGATTGTTGTGGTACTTATAGGTGTATATGCATGCACGGGAGTGGTGAAAATGGTGTCACCCAGCTACCCAGTCTCTAGTATTGGAACTCTGTTCTCCCTGATCAGCAATTGTGCACCTGTCCTCTCTCTTCAGCTTTCATCCACTCCCCACTTTTTCACTGTCTGTGACCAAGCTCCAGGCAGTACCTTTCTCCCGAGCTTTGTCTCAGATGCGACTGTTTTCCCCGGCCCCTTCCTTCTGAGGTACTGGCTTTGACCTGCTCCAACCCTCCGTGGCGGGTCTCACTGAGCAATGGCTGAAGGCTGGCTGCACCCAGGGACATTCACAGACCCTGCTGCTGCCAGTGCCCCGAGACTGCGACCAGGTGCCAGCCTGTCCCAGAAAAATTTTGTGAGATAGTGTAGCAGCAGCGCCTCAGGGGTTATGGAAAATCACAACACACATCTGGCACCAGGCTTCACCCTTAACGACCTTGTTCCAGCACCAGCGAATGTGGCCGTTCTCTGGGGTCTGCCAGGACCAGATGGCCTCACAGCCTCTACCAAATGTCCTTCCAGCAGTGGAATTGCGTTTCCCCGTGTGGCCTGAGAACCTCCCGGACCCCACTGTGCTTCTGGGGATTCCCCCTTCCCACCAGAGGGCTGCCAGGTATTGAGCTGCAGAGTTGCATACTTTACACTCCCCTTGTTTACAGTCTTAATGGAATTTAAACTCTCTCCGTTCTCCTTTCTCTCTTTTTAGTTCAGTCCCTGTGGCTGTTTCCAATTTTCCACTTTCTCTCCAGTTGCTTTTGGGGAGAGGTGCTTTTCCCATACTCTCCCCCCACCCTGTCTCTGTTCTTTCTGCACACAAAAGCACCTCCCTGCACTCCACGGCTTCTCTCTCCCCCAGTTCACCTCTCTGAGCCAGGTACCTGCTGAAATCCGTGGTTCAGGTTGTGCAGATTGTTGTGTTAATCCTCAGATCAGTTTTCTAGGTGTGCAGAATTGTTTAGTGTTGGTCTGGCTGTATTTCATGGACACAAGACACACAAAAAACTTCCATGCTCTTCTGTCATCTTGGCTCCCTCTCTCATTGTCATAATGGAAGCTTTATATCAAGTCTTGAAATCGGGTACCATAAGTCTTTTTGTTTTCTTTTTAGATTGGCTGGGCTAGTCCAGTTCCTTCCATATAAATTTTAGAATCAAGTTGTCAGTTTCCATAGCAAATCCTGTTAGGATTTTGACTGGGACTTCAGTGAATCCATAGATCAACTGGGGTGAGGATCAACATCTGTAGTAGTCTTCTAATTCATGAACAGAAGATGTTTTTCCATTTATTTAGCTCTTCTTTTATTTCTTTTATAAATATTACATACTTTTCTGTATAGAAGTCTCGTACATTTTTTGTTAAATTTATTCCCACATATTTGATTTTTTCTTTTTTTTTCTGTAAAGGAATGTTTTATAAAAATCTTTGTAAAATATCAAGGCCCAAGTAACAATTGGATACTACCCACCTGAATTAGGATAACTATTGTAGGTAAAGAAGAATTCTCCACCTTTCTGTTGAGACAGTGTTGCCTTAGTCCATCATGGTCTCCAGCACACCAGTAGCAATGGGGGCTTCAGAAGGGTACAGAGCCCCTCAGAAGGGGCACAGTGCCCAAGAGACATGGCATTACCCAGAGGAGAGTGGCCCCCACCTTTTACCTGTCGGAACTTATTCCTGGACGCAAGTGAGACCTCCCTCATCCCTTTCCCAAACATCTGACAGAGTTTTCGTTCTGCTACTGCAGGGCAAACGGTAGGAGTCAGCCCCACACAGCTCACACACTCATTACTTCATCTGATCTTCTCCACAGCCTTAGAAGGCAAGTTTTACCGCACTTGACAGATGACAAGACTGTCTTTTACAGCAGTGGATCTGTAGTAACAGCCAGGTTGAGTATTCCAACTTCCAGTGCCAAATGTAATAGGAGTTTTACAAAACATTTTACATCCTGACCACGAATTTTAGGTGTCTCCACTGCATTCATAAGCTAACTCAACAGTGATTTTGGTTGCTGGGTATACATTGTTTTCCTACTTTTTATATTTCATTGTTTTCATGATGAAAGTAACCTGTGTTTTTTAGGAGAAAATACACAAAGGATAAAAAAAAAACCAGAAAACAAAATCACCCACAGATAACCAGGACACAGCTTTCAGAGCTTTCTCTGTACACAGATCACTAGGTAAATACCTTTGTAGTTTTACAAAAATGGACTGATGGCATATATATGGTTCATCAAACTTTTTCTTTTTAATTTTACAATGTGCCATAAACATTTTTCCATGCAATGGACAAAAATCTACTACTGAAACATAGAGGACTAATAGTGATCGCTAAAGCAAGTATTAGCTTAAGGTTAAAGCACATGGCCTGACAAATGCCTGTCAGGGGCACTACACAAAAGGAATGTCTTCAAAGCCCCTTTGTGGGGCCCTGCAGCCACCCCTGGGTTCCCTTGGGCCCCTCAGGTGGAAAGGGTCCTGTAAACTTTTTTGCATCCACATAACCCCCCCCCCCCAATTTCTGCCTGGTTTTCTTCACCTCATCCTCCACCCTGGCCATCTCATCAAATTCTCTAATCATCTCCTCATTGCTCAAATGCATATCATGTATGGCCTCCTTATATTCCTTGAGGCACTGAGCCAGCCCCTTGTTGGTTTTTCTTTTGGCCTTCCTGGGTACATCATCCCCAGCTGGGCACTTTCCTGCAGCCCTTGGTTCACTGGCTGGTTTTTCTTCTTTTGGCTTTTCCTCACTCTCTGATTTTTCTTCTTTTGGCTTTCCTTTGCTCACTGGTTTTCCTTCTTTTGGCTCTCCCTCGCTCACTGGCTTTTCCTCGCTCTCTGGCTTTCCCTCACTCTCTGGCTTTCCATTTTTTGGCTTTGTCATACTCTCTGGCTTTTCCTTATCCTTTAGTATTTCCTCATCTTCTGTCTTTCTCTCGTTTTCTAACTTTTCCTTGTTTTCCAAAGTACAAGCTACTTCTGGCTTTCCCACATCCTGTGGCTGTTCTTTACATTCCATCTCTCCTTGGTTCTCAGACATTCCTTCATTTTCATTGCAGAGTTTTTCCATGTTGAGATTTCCCCTCCTTTTCCTGTCCTGCAGGGATTCTGAAGAGATTCCTCCTCCTTTTCTAGCCTTGCAAAGTGCTGAGAAAAGACACGCAGACCTGAAAGAACCTGCAGCAACAATTAGGAGCTCACAGATCGCTCCGGACCCAACCGCAGGGGAAGAGGGCGGGCTCTATATTTGATTTTTTCAATGCTATTGTAAATGGTATACTTTTGGTTATATTTCATTTTCCATTTGTTTATTGTTACTTCTTATAAACTATTGATTATTTTAAATTGAATTTTTATCATGTAGCCTTGTTAAATCCACTAATTATTCAAATAGTTTTTGGATTTCTTTGGATTTAAAAAAATAATCATATCATCTGCACATAAAGATGGCCTTGAAAATCCATCTTTTATTTATTTATTATTTATTTATTTATTTATTTATTTATTGCTTTAGTGGACTACTAAACCTTGAGTATAGAATATAGAAACAACATGACAGGATATCTGCCTTGTTCCAAGTATTAGGGCTCAAAGGATTAATATTTCATCACATATATGATAGCTGTGTGTCTCATGGATACTCCTTTTTAGTTGAAGCAATCTCTTCTATCCTCTGTTTGCTAAGGATCTTTTTAAAATTATGAACATCTGTTAAATTTTATCAAGTACTTTCTCTGAATCTATTGAGAATATTACATGATTTTGCTCCTTTATTGTGTTAAGTATTGAATTACATTGATTGATTTTCGAGTGCTGAGCCAACCTTGCATCCCTATGATAAACCCCATTTGGTCACAAATATATTCTCTTGTTTCATATATTTCTGGATTTGAATTGCTAATATTTGTGAAGGATTTTTGTGTCTTTTCATGAGGGTATTGGTCTGTAATTCTCTTCCTGTAATATTATTGTCAGGTTTTTGTATTACGGTTATACTAGTCTCATAAAATGAGTTGAGAATGTTTTCTCCTTGGTGCTCTGAAAGAGTTCGTGTAAGATTGGTATTTCTTTCTGAAATGTTTAGTAGAATTCACTAGTGAAGCCATTTGGGTCTGGAGTCTTGTCTGTTTGCTTTTTTTCTGTATGTGTGTGTTTAAAGTGGGAAGATTTTAAATGACGGACTCCATTACAAAAAAATAGAAGGTTATTTTGATTTTTTTATTTCTTCTTGTAGTAATTGTGGGAAGTTGTATTTTGTAAGGTACTTTTTTTATCATATAAATTGAAACTGTTGACATGGAGTTGTTCACAATATTTTAATATTATTATTTTAACATCTGTAGGACATTCCGGACTTTCATTTCATTCCTGATAATTTGCATTTTATTTTCTTTTGTTTTCTTGACATTCTTGTTATTTTATTAATTTTTGTTTGAAGAAACAATTTTTGGTTTTGCTGATTTTTTTCATGGCTGCTCTGTTTTTCTATTCCATTGATTTTTGTTACCCTCTCATCTTTATGATTTCTTTACTTTTCTATTTGCTTTGGCCTTAAACTGCTTTTGCTAACTTCTGAGGTGGAAGCTGATTTAAAACTCTTGTTTTCTAATATGTGGAATTCATATCATAAATTTACATCTAAGTAGTGCTTTAGCTGCCTTTCATGCATTTTGAGATATTGTGTTCATTATCATTTCGATTAAAAATTGTCTAATTTCCTCTGAGTTTTTCTCTGACTCATGGGCTATATAGAAGTCTATTGCTTAATTTCAAGAGATTGGGGGGAATTTTCTATTTAATTTGTAAAATAACTGTTTATTTATTTATTTCTAATTTAATTCCAGAGTAAGTAAGGGTGGCCTCTGTGTAACATTTCATCCTTTGGGACATATTTTTATGTCTAATTTGGCACATGCTCCATGAGCATATTGTTTTTAAAAGTTTTTTTAATTATATTTCTTTTTTCTTTTTTGAGAGACAGAATGAGACAGAGCACGAGTGGGAGAGGGGCAGAGAGAGAGGGAGACACAGAATCTGAAGCAGGCTCCAGGTTCTGAGCTGTCAGCAGAGAGCCCGAATCGGGACTTGAACTCACAAACTGTGAGATCATGACCTGAGCAGAAGTCAGATGCTTAACCAACTGAGCCACCCAGCAGCCCTGCTCCACAAGCATATTCTTAAAAAGAATTCTTGAGACTGCTGGGAAGATGGTGGCAGAGGAGGACGCTGGGCTCACCTCGTCCTGTTGATCACTTAGATTCCACCCACATCTGCCTAAATAACCCAGAAAACCGCCAGAAGACTAGCAGAACAGACTCTCTGGAGCCAAGTGTAAACAAGAGGCCCATGGAAGAAGGTAGGAAGGGCAGAGAGGCGGTGTACGTTACACGGACTGGGGGGAGGGAGCCAGGGCGGTGGAGGGGCAGCCCACTAGGCAAGGCAGAGCCCCCGAAGTCTGGCTTGCAAAAGCAGAGGGGCTGGGCTGTGTGAGTCCTGACAGCCAGCAGGACTTAACATCTGGAATGTTAAAAGTCAGCAGCTCTGCTCTCTGACAGTGGGAAGGGTGAGAGGACATTGAGTACTCCCTCTAAAGAGACTGTGGGACAAAGAGCCCATGGGGATACCAGCTGGAGCCACAGTTTGAAAAATGCCTGGGGCTTACAAGAGGGAGATTGTTGAGCCCCGGAAGGACAGAGCTCATGGGGGAACAAAGGCGCTGTCAAATGCCATTTCCCTCTCCTATTCCCCAGCCAAAATTCCAAAGGGAACCAGTTCCTGCCACCAAACTTGCACCACACAAAGGCCCAATGCTGTGCTTCTGTGGATTCATCACTGTGAGGGGCTTGCCTCCCTCCCGGTGTTGCAGGGCCCCTCCCGCAGGGGACCACCAAGGGCAAAGCGAGCTAAGCCTTCTCCTTCCACCCCTGTGCACCTTGTGGATCCACCCTGGCTAATACGCCCTTGGCCAGATCCCATCAAAGCAACACCACAATCCTGGCAGTGTGCAAGCAGCCCAGACAGGGGCCACACCACACCACACCACAGTGAGTCCTTCTCCTGGGAAAGGGGAAGATAAAGTACACACCAGTCTGACTGTGGCCCCAGCCAACCAATAAAAGTTTCTCCGGACAGCACAGGGGAAGTGCCCTGCACTTTGGAGCTACCGCATCTCTGGCGAACTCCTGGTCTGATCTACTGCAACCCCAGCCTGGCCCAATAACAACACAGGGACTGGACCCTGACCACAACAGGCAGAGAGAGCCACTGCAGTTGACTGGACGGAAGAAGAACACAGTTCAGCCACAACGGTAGGATGCCCCTGTAGCAATGCACATAGGGGACACCCTTGAAGCGCCATTTTCTGGTGAACAGGGGACACTGCACCAGAGGGCACTACAGGACCTCTTTTTCATAAGGCTACTGCTTTCAAATGTGGGAGACATATCTGACTTTCCTAACAGAGAAACATACACAGCAGTAGACAAAATGAAGAGATGGAGGAGTAAGTCCCAAATGAAAGAACAGAACAAAACCACAGCAAGGGACTTAAGCAAAACGGAGACAGGTCCTATATCTAATAGAATTAATTTTTTTTAATGTTTTTATTTTTGAGACAGAGCATGAGCAGAGGAGGGGCAGAGAGAGAGGGAGACACAGAATCTGAAGCAGGTTCCAGGCTCCAAGCTGTCAGCACAGAACCCAACGTGGGGCTCGGACTCACAGACTGTGAGATCATGACCTGAGCTGAAGTCGGACGCTTAACCGACTGAGACACCCAGGCACCCCCTGATAGAATTTAACACTCCTAAAGATGTTGGCTTCAGTTGAGGAAAGACTGGAGAACACCCAGAAAGACATAAAAACCCCCAAAAAGGACCAGGAAGAGATGATAAACTCACTAAAAGAAACGAACAATAGAGCATCTGGAATAAATCGGAAACAAGAGAGAGGACAAGGGCGGAGCAGCAGCCCAGACAGAGTAATGGAAAGTCATCAAACAGAGCTGGTGAGAATGAAAAAAGTTGTGCAAGATGAGAAAAGACCTAGGGAACTCAGTGACACCATCAAGCGTAACGGTCACGTTACAGGGGTCCCAGCAGGAGAAGAGAGAGAAAAGGGGGCAGAACACTTATTTGATGGGATAAAAGCTGAAAACTTCCTGAATCTGGGGAAGGAAACAGAAATCCAGATCCAGGTGGTACAGAGAGCCCCCGACAAAACCGACACACAGAGCTCCACACCAAGCCACCCAGTAAATAAAATGGCACTAAGGATACAGAGAGAATTTTAAAAGCATCAAGAGGAAAGAAAGCAGTTGCATCCAAGGAAAACCCCATAAGGCTATCTGGATTTTTCAGCAGAAACTTCTTAGATGAGAAGCATTCAAGGTGCTAAAAGGGAAAAATTTGCAGCCAAGAACACTCTAACCAGCAAGGCTATCCTTCAAACTAGAAGGAGAGATAGTTTCCCAAACTAACAAGAGTTAAAGGAATTCATGGTGGGGAGGAAAACCAGCCACTTCCTCGTCACACACAATGCCACTGGGATGTGTGTCCCAAATCCACAGTCCAGCAACCTTCCTGCCTGAGTCTGTGTGGGCTGTCTGTCACCTGCTCACCACCAAGTAGCCACGCCAGGTCAACACCTTCACCTCAGCTAGACAGGGACTCAGACGGATACTCTCCCTCTCAAATTCCAGCTATATTCCAATTATAACTGCGGAAGGAAGCAGCAGTCCAAATGGGGACACTAATTAGGTAGACTATCTAATGGAAAAGAGTGTGCTGGGCTGGGAACATCGCCAACAAGGACACCAAAGAACAATACATAGAGCATGCTTCTGGGCACCAAAGAAACAAACCCAAACCTGGCCTCTTATTTAGATAGAATTTTGAAAATGGTGGGGAGGGGGAAGGGCAGCTGGTCAGTACACCGGCCTCTGGAAGGTAGGCTTTCCTCTTACACACTCTTTCTGTACATCTTTTAAAGTTTCTAAGACAAAAAAAAAACACAGAACAAACAAACAAAAAAGAATTCTTGAACTTCCAGGATATAGTGTTCTATAGATGCCAATTTGATCAAAGTGGTTAATTGTGTCGTTTTCCATTCACTTATTTATATTGTACTGATTTTTAAAATTGCCTTTTTCTATCAGTCACTGAGAGAGGAATGTTAAGATCTCCAACTCTAGTTGTAAATTCGTGTATTTCTATTTGATTTGTTAATTGTTGTTTAGTGTGTTTTGGAGCTTTGTTATTATGTGGACACACATTAGGATTGTCATGTCCTCCTGGGGAATTAATCCTCTGAACATTGCGACATGTCCTCTGTATCTCTGCAATATCTTGGAGTGTACTCTATTACTGTGACCACATCACCTTTTTGTTATCAGTATCTGCAAGGTATATATTTCTCCAACTTTTTACTTTCAACCCATGTTGACCATTAAATTTAAACTTTGTCTTTTATTAATAGCATAACATTAAAAAAAGAATTCATTTTGACAATATTTGCCTTTTTAGTTGAGTGCTTGCCTAGTCAATTTACATGTAACAAAATTATTGAAATTGTTGGGTTTCAGTCTATCACTTGCTATTTGTTTTATATATAAAACATCCATTTTGGTTGTTTTTGTTATTGTTATTTTGTTTCTCCTTTCCTGACCTCTTTTGGTAATCAGGCATTTAAATGATTTAATTTTTTTTCCATTTTATTTCTTCTGTTGGCTTACACTCCCACCAGCTTTCTTGGATATCTGGTTTAGGTCTTTCATCAATTTTTATTTAGAAAAATGTTGGCTATTTCTTCCTTAATATTTCTTCTGCCCCATTTATCTCTCTCTTGTTTATTTCTGGGACTCCAGTTAGACCATGTGATATTGTCCCACATGGGTCAGACACTCTTTTTGTTGTTGTTGTTTAATTTACATCCAAGCTAGTTAGCATATAGTGCAACAATGATTTCAGGAGTAGATTCCTTAATGCCCCTTACCCATTTAGACCATCCCCCCTCCCACAACCCCTCTAGCAACACTCCATTTGTTCTCTATATTTAAGAGTCCCTGATGTTTTTTTTTTTTTTTTTTTTTTTTTAATTTTTTTTCAACGTTTATTTATTTTTGGGACAGAGAGAGACAGAGCATGAACGGGGGAGGGGCAGAGAGAGAGGGAGACACAGAATCGGAAACAGGCTCCAGGCTCTGAGCCATCAGCCCAGAGCCTGACGCGGGGCTCGAACTCCCGGACCGCGAGATCGTGACCTGGCTGAAGTCGGACGCTTAACCGACTGCGCCACCCAGGCGCCCCGAGTCCCTGATGTTTTGTGCTCCTCCCTGCTTTTATATTCTTTTTGCTTCTCTTCCCTTATGTTCATCTGTTTTGTATCTTAAAGTCCTCTTATGAGTGAACTCATATAATATTTGTCTTTCACTAATTTCGCTTAGCATAATACCCTCTAGTTCCATACACATGATTGCAAATGGCAAGATTTCATTCTTTCTGATTGCCAAGTAATACTCCAGTGTGTGTGTGTGTGTGTGTGTGTGTGTGTGTATAAATAAATATATATATGTATATATATATATATAAAAGATATATATATATACATATATATATATGTATACCACATCTTTATCCATTCATCCGTCGATGGAAATCTGGGGTCTCTCCATACTTTGGCTATTGTCTATAGTGCTGCTATAAACATTGGGGTGCATGTGCCCATTCAAAACAACACACCTTATCCCTTGGATAAATACCTAGTAGTGCAATTGGTGGGTCATAGGGTAGTTCTATTTTTAATTTTTTGAGGAACCTCCGTACTGTTTTCCAGAGTGGCTGCACCAGCTTGCATTCCCACCAGCAGTGCAAAAGAGATCCTCTTTCTCTGCATCCTTGCCAACATCTGTTTTTGCCTGAGTTGCTAATATTAGCCATTCTGACAAGTGTGAGGTGGTATCTCAGTGTGGTTTTGATTTGTATTCCCCTGATGATGAATGATGTTGAGTATTTTTTCATGTGTCTGTTTGCCATTTGGATGTCTTCTTTGGAGAAGTGTCTATTCATGTCTTTTTCCCATTTCTTCACTGGATTATTTGTATTCTGGGTGTGGAGTTTGGTAAGATTTTGTATACTAACCCTTTATCTGATATGTCATTTGCAAATATGTTCTCCCATTCTGTCAGTTGCCTTTCAGTTTGGCTAATTGTTTCCTTTGCCGTTCAGAAGATTTTTATCTTGATGAGGTCCCAATAGTTCATTTTTGCTTTTGTTTCCCTTGCCTCTGGAGACGCATTGAGTAAGAAGTTGATGCAGCTGAGGTCAAAAAGGTTTTTGCCTGCTTTCTCCTTGAGGATTTTGATGGCTTCCCGTCTTACATTTAGGTCTTTCATCCATTTTGAGTTTATTTTTGTGTATGGTGTAAGAAAGTGGTCCAGGTTCATTTTTCTGCATGTCACCGTCCAGTTTTCCCAGCACCATTTGCTGAAGAGACTGTCTTTATTCCATTGGATATTCTTTCCTGCTCTGTCAAAGATTAGTTGGCCCTACATTTGTGGATCCATTTCTGGGTTCTCTATTCTGTCCATGGATCTGAGTGTCTGTTTTTGTGCCAGTACTACACTGTCTTGATGATTACAGCTTTGTAATACATCTCGAAGTCCAGGAATGTGTTGCTTCCAGGTTCGGTTTTCTTTATCAAGATTGCTTTGGCTATTTGGAGTCTTTTGTGGTTCCATACAAATTTTAGGATTGTTTGTTCCAGCTCTGTTAAGAATGCTTATGTTATTTTGATAGGGATTGCATTGAATATGTAGATTGCTTTGGGTAGTATCGACCTTTTAACATTGTTTCTTCTTCCAATCCAGGAAGCATGGAATGTTTTTCCATTTTTTTTTGTCTTCTTCAATTTCTTTCATAAGCTTTCTGTAGTTTTCAGTGTATAGATTTTTCACCTCTTTGGTTAGATTTATTCCTAGGTATTCTATGGTTTTTGGTGCAATTGTAAATGGGATTGATTCCTTGATTTCTCTTTCTGTTGCTTCATTGTTGGTGTATAGAAATGCAACCTATTTCTGTGCATTGATTTTATATCCTGACACTTTGCCGAATTCATGGATGAGTTCTAGGAGTTTTTTTGGTGGAATCTTTTGGGTTTTTCATATGGAGTATCATTTCATCTGTGAAAAGTGAAAGTTTGTCTTCCTCCTGGCCAATTTAGATGCCTTTTATTTCTTTGTGTTGTCTGATTGCTGAGGCTAAGACTTCCCACCTACCCAGTCTCTGGTATCATAACTCTGTGGCTCTCCCTGACCAGCAATCAAGCACACCTTCTTTGTCTCCAGCTTCCATCCACTCCCTCCTTCTACACTGCCTGTGACCAAGCCGTCAGGCTGCCAGGTGGCACCTCCCTCCTGAATTTTGTCTCAAATGGGGCTGTGTTTCCCGACCCCTCACTTCTGAGGGACTTTGGCTTTGACCAGCTCAGATCCTCTGGTGGAGGGTCTCACCGAGTAATGGCCAGGTGCCGGCCCAGCCCCAGGAACATTCGCAGGACCGTGCTGCTGCTAATGCCCAGAGACTGAGGCTGGGTGCCAGCCTGCTCCAGAAAAAGTTCGCACAATCGTGTATCAGCCGCATCTCAGGGACTACGGCAAATCACAACATACATCTGGCACCAGTCTTCACCCTTAACGTCCTCACTCCAACACCAGTGAATCTGGCTATTCTCTGGGGTCCGCTGAGACCTTTGCCTGTCGGGTGGCCACAAAACCTCTAGCAAATGTCCTACCAATGCCTCTCCCCATGTGGCCTGCAGACCCCTTGGACATTGCTCTCTGCTCTTGGGGACTTGCCCTTCCCACCAGAGCACCACCAGGTATGGAGTTGTGGAATTTCAGACTCTGAACTCCCTCCCCTTTCTCCTTTCTACCTTTTTACTTTAGTCCTTGTGCCTGTCTCCTCTCTTTCTTCTCTCTCCAGCTGATTTTGGAGGGGTGCTTTTCCCATACTCTCCCCATCTCTGTCCTCTCTCTGCAAGCAAAACCAGCTCCCTGTCCTCCGCAACTTCTCTCTCCCCCATTCATCTCTCTGCGCTGTGTACCTGCCGAGTTCTATAGTTCATTTTGTGCAGATTGTTGTGTTATCCTCAAATCAGTTTCTAGGTGTGCAAGGTGGTTTAGTGTTGATCTGGCTGCATTTCAGGGATGAGAGACACAAAAAAACCTCCCATGCTGTTCTGCCTTCTTGGCCCCTCAAATCTCTCAGACACTGTTTTTTGTTTTTTAATTTTTTTTAATTTTCTCTATGTGTTTTAGCTTGGATAATTTATTTTAATATGCCTTGAATCCACAAATCGTTCTCCATTGAGTGTAGTCCAAGATTGACTCATTTAATACATTTTTTCACTTAGATGCTGTGTTTTTCGTTTTTAGAATTCCAATTTGGCTCTCTTTTTATGGTTGAAATTTCTCTCCTGAGATTCTTCATCTCTTTACCCATTCTATCCATTTTTTCTTCTCATTTCTTTATTTAAAATAGTTTTTAAAAATGTTTATTTGGTAATTTTGAGAAAGAGAGAGGGAGAGAGGGAGAGGGAAAGAGAGGGAGAGAGAGAGAGAGAGAGAGAGAGAGAGAGAGAGAGATAGCACAGGGGCACAGGGTAGGGAGAGGCAGAGAGAGAGATGGGGACAGAAGATCCAAAGCCAGTTCTGTGCTGACAGCAGAGAGCCTGATGTGAGGTTTGAATTTGTGAATCACGAGATCATGACCTTAGCTAAAGTTGGATGCTTAACCCACTGAGCCACCCAGGCGTTTCACTTAAAATAGTTTTTTTTTTTTAAACTGTCACTATCTTCTAATTGCAGATTTTGAGTGATGTGTGAGTTGACATTATTGACTTGTTTCTACTTGATTATGGGTACATTTTCTTGTTTCTTTGAACATCCAGTAATTTTTTTTAACATGATGGATGTTGTGGGTGATATTTTGCAAAGACTTTGGATTATGTTATATCTTTCTAGAGATTGTGAAACTATGTGTGTGCCTGCATATGTATGTAAGTATATGCATACATGCACACATGTGCATGTGTAAGCATATGTACATGTGTATGCACACACGTGTGCATGCATGCACATAGGTATGTAGCCATTAAATTACTGTTGGATTGCCTCCATCTTTTGTTGTTTCCTCCTCTTCAGAACTCTTAAAGTCGGAGGGTCTCAGTGTTCAGTTCTTGGTCTTCTCTTATGCTCTGTTAGTATTTTCTTCCTTGGTGATTGTTCTCAGTCTCCTGAATGTAGATACTATACACATTCTGACAACTCCCAAATTTATAACTCAGTCTTGGCTTGTCTCTTAAAGTTTATTTCTCTGTATTCAGCAACTGCAGACTCTATATCTCTTCTTGAATGGTTGATTGGCATCTGAAATTCCATATACCTATACTTGAACTCCAATCTTTGCCTGTCCTAAAAACTCCAAATGACCTGCTTGACTTACCTTTCCATTCAGTGGCCAACAACTACTTTTTCTCAGTTGTTCAGGTCAAAAGTTCTGGAATCATCCTGACCCTAGTCTTTCTTTTACACTTCTCGTCCAGTCTATCTGGGAAACTTACTGACTCCACCTTCCAAAATAAATGCAGCATCTGCTTCTATGACCAGGTCCCTCCTATTGTCAGCTCCCACCTTGTTTGCTGAACAAGCTTATCTCTGCCTCTACCCTTGTCCCTCTGCAATGCATTCTTCACACAGTAGCAGAGGGATCTTTGAAAATGGAAGCCAGACCATCTGATTCTTTTGCTCAAACCATGATTGCATGATTGCCTGATGACATGGTTCTCCATTTTATTCAGATTAAAAAACAAAACCTGCCAGTCTTGCCCTCTTTACCTCTGTCTTCATCCACACACTCACTCCAGCCACAGTGCTCCCTTTCCATTTCTCAGATGTGCTGGAGAGTGGCACCTGTTTATTCTGCCTACAGCCCTTTCCCTGGACATCCATGTGGCAGGAACTGAGATGAGAGAGATTGAGGAGGACCTTATACACCATAGTGCGAATCTCATATGAAGCCAAAGAAGATGCAATCTCGCCTCCCATTTGGTGAGAGCAGTGCTGTGGTTGGCTGTGTCTGAGATTATTGATGTGGAAAGGTGGAGAGCATGATCAAGGAGGCCAATGAGCATAGCAACTCTGGAGTGGGTCTCCTTTGGGTGTTTGCTGCTCACCAGGCGATTATGACAGTACTCTGCCCCATGAGAAGCACCCACCAGTGTCACTCCCAGGTGGCTGCTGTAGCCCCTGGGATGTTTGCCCCCTTTCATTTCTCTTGTTTGTAAAGTAAAAGATTTTGTTTTGTTTGCTGAGTGGAAACAGGTACAATTCCCTTGTATCCTTCCTCTGCTATCATTTCTTACTGATGACAAACTGGAGACTGCCTAGTTATGTTGCTGGCCCGGCACCTTCTGTGAAACAGTCTTTGAGGAAAGGGTGTTTGTGTTTGTTTCTCCAAAGGCACTTCTGCAGTGGGAGAGGGGTGGGGGTAGATACTCAAAAGACAGCCAGTTTTATGAGAAAGAGGTCAAGATTTAGCATCAGACAGAGCTTGAGATCTGTCTAAACTTTTTGGTTGTTATGTAACCTTGAGCAAGTAAGATTAACTTTCTGAGCCTCCATTTCATCATCTGTAAAATGGGAATAATAAAGCTTCCTTTGCAGGGTTCTTGCCCGACAAGTAGTTCGTGCTCTTTGGGGCTATGAAGCCCTAAACCTTCTGTGAAGGAGGTTAAGAGGCGGCACAGTGACTCAGAGGAGTCCCCTCCCCATTTCATTTGGTTTCAGATATTTTTTGCCTCCTGAGGGTGCCCTCTAGCTGACTGGATGATCAAGTACAAGAGCAGTCGTTGGGCCTTGGTTATACGGAGGACATGCCTGACTTTTACAGGGCATGCTTCTTTTGGGGTAGTTCTGACCTCATCTAGAAATTGACTGAATAAGTTAAACGTTCCTCCTTACTGTTTAAAGAAGGCTGACAACACAAAAGTTGATGGGAATATGGAGCCACAAGAGCTCTTGTTTACTGCTAGGGGGTGTGCTGGTAGGAGTCGGTAGGAGCTCTGTGGAAAAGGATGTGTTACTGTTTGGTGACTTGGATGCCACATGCTGTATGACCCAGCCATTCCATTCTTAAATGTGAAACTCTATCCTGCAGAGATAGAATATCTCATGCTCCTTAATCTTTTCATTAGGAAATATGTTTCAATCATATGAGTAGATATATAGTAATACCTGCAGATATGATTTGAGTAGTGACAATAATACAGTGAACACCTGTGTATCCACCACTCAACTTAAAAAATACAATGTTACCACTAACCCTGCAGCCCCCTGGGTACATCTTTCTTGACTGCACTCACTCTTTTGAAATTGAGTTTATCAATCCTTTACTCTTTTATTTTAATAGTTTTACCACATGTGAATATATCTCCTTTGCCAATATTTGAGATGTATCTCAGGTGGAATCATTCTTTGTGTATTTCCTTTGACCTGCTTTTTTTTGCATTTAATATTGCATTTATGAAATTTATCTATTTATAGATATTCTCTTTCTTCATTCTATTTTTGATGGATATTTGAGTTGTTCCCCTTGCATCTTTGCTATGTTTATTTTCCTCTTTTTGTGTTGCTATGGGCATTTCTGCGTATGTCTCCTGGTGCACCTGTATACACATTTCTGTGGGTTACTGTTCTGTATCCAGGAATGGCATCCAGGTCTCAGGGCAGTAACACATGGTTTTCCACAGAGCTTCTACCAGTTACATTGCTTCCAAATTCTCATCAACTTTGTATTGGCAGACTTATTAATTTTTGCCAGTCTGGAAGGTGTTAAATGGTATCTTATTGTGGTTTCCATACTCGTCTTTACAAGAATCTTTGAGGACCAGCATAAAGGACAACTCTAGTTGGGGATATGTCCCTGTGACTCCCAAGTCCCCAGTTCACAAGGCTTGTTTGTCTCTACCTTTTTTAATTAGACAGCAGCTAGCCAGGCGATGGGGGCAGGGCAGAGGCTGGAGACATAATTCGATGGGCCTTGTCTCTTTGAATTTGGAGATTTGTTCTGCCCACCCTGCGTCCTTCCACAACCTGCTCTCGATTGTTGATTAATTTACCGTAAAGCCCTGGAGTGGTGCAGCTGCGTGAAGGGTGAGAAATAGGGTTGGTTTGTGGCTGGTGAGTGGCAGGCCATCCATCACTCTGAGGGGAAATTGCTCTTTTAAGGAGAAGTAGTGAATTGTTTCTGGCCTGGGTGTAAGTCAGGCAGTGGCTTGGAACAGTGACAGAGCTCGCAGCACTGGGCTAGATCCCTGATCAGCCATTTGTTGCTGCTCAAAGTGTCACACTTTGCAAATTTGCTATGGATAGGTCATTTGACGAGTGGGGAAAAGCAGTGACAGTGCCTTCATTTCTGCCCCCTAACAAAGATGTTCCAGGGTCTTCTGACTGCTAGCTGACTGCCATCTGGGTCTGCTCAGCATCACACAAGGCCTGCTTCTCCCTTAGGATGGCCAAGAGCTCTTCATTTTCTCATCATCTGATTCATTAACTCTGTGGTCCTTAGCTGGGTTATTATGTCCTCCAGGGGACATTTGGCCATATCTGGAGATACGGACTAGGCTGGGATGCACCCTCACAATGTTGGATCCAGGCTCCTTCCTTTCTGGTCTAATACCTTCAATAGGCAGCTTCCATTGTATAGTCCAAGATGACTGGTCCAGCTCCTTCCCCAATTTAAAACTCTATGTGTGCCTGCTCAGGGTTTGCTTCATACCTGGTGCCCAGAAATGAATGCTTGAAGGCTACAGTTTTGGAAGGGGTGTGACAAAATCATAACTTTACAATAATCTCCTTCACCACGTTTGCCATAGAGATGTGAAAAGACATGCCCAGGCCCACAGTGAACTTTTGTTCTTGATTCAGAGGGGTGGGGAGAAAGAGTAAAATTTTGTGAGTATCCACTCTGTGCCAGGCTGCAGGCTAATTGTTTTTTCATCCCATCCCCCCATTTCCCCTATGCACACATGAAGCTGAAGTGTAGCTGCCATTGTCCTTATTTCACTGATAAAAAGCCTGAGGTTCAGAGAGGTTAAACCTTATGTGCTGAAGTGGAGCAGGAGTGCAGTGCAGACAGTCTGATTATCTTGCCCGGAGCAGTCAGCAGTGCAATGCACGTGAAGCAGTCATGCATCTGGTGTGTGTGTGTGTGTGTGTGTGTGTGTGTGTTGGGCAGGGGGAGATGTGGGAGCCATCAGCCTTCACCTTGGGCTCTCCTGTCAGCCTTTGTAATGATTTGGATAAATAGCATGCTAATTAAATTCAAAGAGAATATTAAATTGGGAGGGAGCATGAACACCAGTGAGAATAAAGGAAGGAATTTGGTGGAATCTCAGAGGTTACGCAAAAGGGCTGAAAACAACAAAGTGAAATTCAAGTTAAAAACAAATTAGATGAGAGATTTATAAGGTGCCAGGGATGATAGGAGGGAAGAAAGATCCTGCTTCAGTCTTGATTTGTGTCCATAAATGCCAGCCAGGCATAATTACTGTTGACATAGTGGGCAGGAAGGGTGGATGCCATTGAAACCCTTGGCACATTGCACGTGGAGGTGCCTCCACAGGGATGTCTACCTGGAGATCCTCAATACACTGTCTAGGGCCTGGGATGATGGAACAAGCAGGGAGAGAAGGAGGGAGGAGTATTGAGCGTTTTATTCAGGAACCAAAAGGTGCTGGTGGAGAGGACATTGTCCAAGGAAAGCGAAATATAATCGTGTCCTAGAAATCCCAACTAATCTTTCTGCCCTTGTAGTGAGGGAAGGGCAGATGGTGGTGCAGTGGAGGTGGCTCTGACTGACACACAGAGCTTGGTTCTGACTTCACATGGTCATTAAATCTTTCTGTGCCTCAGTTTCCTCATCTGTACACAGAAGCTGTGGGGGTGGGGGTGATTAGTATGGGCTGCCAGTGGAAACTCCTTCGAACTAAGGAAGGTGGGGATGTAGGGGTTCAGAGGGAAGGTAGGTAAGGCAGCATGTCTCATGCTGCATTTGAGTGGGAGTGTTGGTGGGGGGGACAGATTGCCTTTGTTTGGGTTTCAAAGAAGCAGACCCTGAGGCAACCATTGGTTTCTTTGAGAAGTGAGCCCAAGCAACACTAGTAGGAAGTGGTGAGGTGAGACCAGGAAAGGAAGGAAGCCTTGGTTATTGAGTAAGTTAGTACTGTGAGCATTTGGATTTGTTCCCATTTGGGAAACTTGGGAGCTAGTGCAGAAGACAATCCTCAGAATTATCCCATACTGGGGCCCAGGGAGCTGGGGTATAGAGTCAGCAACTCCTGGTGCTGGATGAGGGCTGCCTTCTAGGGGGCATTAACTCCTCAGGGAGGGAGGCTTAAGGGCTTCATCATTGTGCAGGGGGCTTCATGGAGAAACAGGGCAGAATGGAGGGGTTTCCATGGTGGAGGAAAAGGGGCAAAGAAAATAGCTGAGGCTGAGTATCAGGGGTTGTTCTAGAACATGGCTGTGAGGAGGGCACATGGAAACCTAGTAGATCTTCAGGACTTCTTTAGAAGTGAAAGATGTGGTCTGGGTCCTGACAGCAAGTCTGTGAATGTGACACCTCAGCTCAGCTCCGCCAAGTATCAACAGGAGCAGATTCTTCCCCTTTGCATCACTCACTTCAGCCAAGCACCGTCAGACCCCTTTTTTCTAGCCCCTAGTGACAGTTCAAGTGGGCCTTTTAGATTTCTGGTCACTACCATGATTTACAATAATGAGAACAGTTTACAAGTTCAGTCTGAGCTCTATCTCAGTGCCCACCTCCCTGATCCTCCCAGAGTCACCAGGCCTGAGTGCAGGGATGGGGTGGGTAGGGGAGTTCCGCTCACTTGTTTCTCTTCTCCGTTACTGCATGGGGGTGTCTGATTCTGAGATGGCACCTCTTATCAATAACACCTTTGGTGTTGGGCAAGGGGCTAGTGTTAAGAATTCTGAAGGTTTGAGATTTTGTCCTAATTATAAGTTCATATACTAGTTTGAGAGTTTTGTGGATGCCAGTATGAGATTCCTGGTTCAGACACAAAGGACAGTTTATCACTGACCACAATGGCAATAATCAGAGTATCAACACTGTGTGCCTGTTCTCTGAGTCTCAGTTCTCATGGGACATGGGCAAGAGGACCAGATAACACCTGTGTACACCATGGGCTGCCATATAGGAGAGGAATCCTGAGCTTAAGGAATCCAAATCTATAATGGGTAGTAAGTGCGACTGCCTTCTGCTCTAGAATAAGATATTCTCTTGATTTCATTGGACAGTAAGCATGCCTGCCTTTTGCTTTGGGGGTTTTCTATCTTTCAAGGCTGTGTCCTATCTAAACATTTTTGGAAAAATAGTCCAGAACAAAGGGCTAGACAGTGCCTTACTTCTCAGCCATGCTGAAACATGAGTGATCCATATGTTGCAACAGGAGAGATGGCCAGAGTACTCTCATGGGGTGGGGTACCTGTTGGTGGGGACTAATTCCAGGCTGGCTCATGTTGTTCTGGTTTCATCTTTTACTTGTGGACTCCAGAGCTGTGGTGGATTTTGCATGTATGGTGTGTGGGATTTCCTAGGGAGGGTATCTGCTTTTCTTTAGTCCTCTCCATCTTGGGGATCCCTTAAGAGGGAAAGCCACACTTCCTTTCAGTCCTGCCAAGGTCTGAATCCCAAACACCTCCTGGGTGGGATCTCACCTGCCTGGGCCATCAGCCACCTGGAATTCCTCATGGCTCTTGTCTCCTCCTCCCCTATCCCCCAAGATTCCCCCACGTGAACTCTGGGAGCTTCCAGGTCCTCTTCTCCGCCTCCCAAGGAAGACAGAGACCTGGGGTGGTGTGTGTGCTCTGTGTGTCCTCTTCAGATCCCTCAATCCCACCATCATTATATGCATCAATAAGTATTTGCCTTCAGAAATCTTAAAATAAGAAGTTAGTGCTAGTTTCCATGTCCATATTCAGCCCCCAAACTTGGGGCTCTCATCAAGCCCTCTCAGAACTGATTCCCTATGATAGGATTCTTCTGGGGGTAGCCCTAGAATTACCCTGAAGCTTCCATCCCACTGGGTCTCTGGCCGGGTAGTCAGGTGCCAGACTTTATCTCTAGGGGTGTTCCCAGGCTTTGAGAGTTTCTCTTGGAGGTTTGCTGGGGAGGTGGGCAGTGGAAGATAATGTCCCTCCATGACCTCTGTCTATCTTGATTACTACAATACACAACTTTCTCCTTTACTTCCTTCAGTCACATCCTTACTTAGACCAGGGCAGGGTGACTGTCATCCATGGAAAGTCTAGCCCACAAAAGTGACCCATGACTAGTTGGGTGACTCAGCCTTTGTTTTCCATCAGGACAGGGCACAGAAGTGGCCCGAAGGCCAAGGACCTGAGAGAACAGACAAGAATAAGATATGCAACTAATTGTTTTAATAAAATCATGGGAAGAGTGGAACACTCTTTACTGAAATATCCCCATTTTGTGGGAGGGGTTGAGGGAGAAGTAGGTCAAGCATTGGTCCCTGAACACCAGGAAGCCACCTTTCATGGAAATTACCTGCCTTGAAAATTTGGGTCATGCTTGCACAGCTGGGACCTGGGGGCTCCCCAAGCTCATCTACTCTAGCCTGCCCTTCCTTTCCCAGCAACAGCGAGAGTGTCCAGCCTGGATTATTTTAAGCCACCCCACAGGCTGGTCATGTGTTGAGAGAGAGCCAGATGGTGGGCCCTGCAGAGCATCCTAGGGCCGTAGAGGTCAGACCTGTCCCTTTCTCAGGGCCTGGGAAAGTCACAGAGGCCCCAATCTTGGAGAGATGGTGGACATGACATCACCATGCAAATGGGGTCCCACAGTGAGCCTTATGAAGTACTGACCAACCACACCATTCCCCAGCCTTCAACACGCATATTGTCATTGTTTCCCTTGCTGGAGACCTTCAGAAGCTCCAGTTCCAGACCTGGATGATGCTGTTCTCCATGACTTGGGGACTCTCATGCATGGCATTCTCACCACACACTCCCATCTTGTGTCCTACTCTAGCTGATACAAACCACCTAGAGCTTTCTAAACCTGTCAGGCTGCACCTGGGTCCTGCATGTTGGACCACCTTTCCCTGTCATATCTGTCTGACACATACTTGCTTCTACTCCAAAGCTCTGTTCAGACATCCTATTCTTTGAATATTTCACCCATTAGGATCCAAGCATCATGCATTGAAAGAATTAGTTTAAATGTCAGTCTCTCCTACTGGACTGGGGCTCTTCAAGGTCTTAGGTCAGAGCTTGGCATGTGGCAGTTTCTCTCTCTCTCTCTCGATATATATATATATATATATATATATATATATATAATTCTCATCTATAGAGAGAGCATAACATTTTGGGGGGTATTGAAGTGTCATGAGAGCTCTTAGAAAATAGATTCTGTGAGATCTTCTCCCTGCTGCAGGGTTAGCTTCTGATCCCAGCAGTTCCAAAGGAGGGTGAGGCAACTGGCAGCCTTAATATAGGGGTTCTGAGGGATTTGGGGACTGATCAAGGAGAAAGGTATGACCACGAGGTGGCAGTAGCATACACAAGCTTGATTGGAAGACACTGACAGTGTCCTTTGACTTTGAGGAAGTCCCTGGTAGCATGAGACCACCTAGAGGCTATGGTTCAAGGCCACCACCTGGAATAGCAAGAGGGCATGGGAACTCGTGGGGAGAGAGAGAGGTCAGAGACAGGCATGTGTGTCTTGGTGGTGCTGCTTAGCAGTCTGGTAAATCAGAGGGCTGCAAAGGGCAGCAACAACTTGGGGTTTTTATAGCTGTGGCGTTTATCTTATCTCTGACTAGCAGAGGTTGGGTACCATTTTGTAGAGTGTGCAAAACAGGCAGGCTCTGAAGTGCTAACAATCTGCTTACTTGGATCATGTTTAAAACAACTGGATGTATAAAAAATTGAGTTTGGCTCTGGTGGGCTTTTGAGACAACAGGTCTCAGCATGCTGTGAGGAAGTAAACAACATAGGGGCCAAGAGACAGAAGCTGTCTTTGGCTCATTTAATAACACTTGGGGAGGGAAAGGCTTGGCAAGGGTCAGCTTCATTTGTGCTTGTTCCTATCAAACTTCTCTGATATGCTCCAGGGAGTCCCTATATTTAGTTTAATACCTGTTGGATTTCAGGACACTTCAACCCATATTTACTGAGTTCCTACTATGTTCCTGGAATGAAGAAATGCAAAAATAATTAAGATACAATTCCAGCCCTCATTTAGCTCACAATGGGTGGGGGTAACAAGTCTTAAGTAGCTAATTACAACTCCTTGAGATGCATGATGCCCAAAAAGAAGGAAGGAATGAGCAATGTTTGGGCGGCAGGGACTGCTGTACCTAGGGTTGTGCAGCGGCTGAATCATTTCAGAATTTAGAACTTGGAGCTGCTATGCTCCAAGATAAAATGGGATCATCCCACAGGGACAGTTCATTTCGCCTGGTGTTAGTGCCACAGACTGTATATCAGTTCCAATCTCTCAACATCTCCCAAGCAGGTGTAGAACCCAGAACTTGGAGCCTGCTGGTGATCGTTAGCTGTTTCACAGCTATGCTGCCTTCAGCAAAGCACTTCCCCTCCGTGAGCCTCAGGGTCCATTTTTGTAAATTTCAGATAAGAATCTGTACTTCTTTTGCATGACCCCAGGTCTCACCCTCTGCCTTTTCTCTGTGTATGGTCTCTCCCAAGGTGAGGTCTAGTCTCCAAGCTCTAAATACCATCTTTGTGCTGATGGTCCTCAAATCTATATCTTGAGCCCTGAGTCGCTAGCCTCTCTCTTGAGCTCTAGGCTCATATTTCTAGCTACATTCAGGTATACAATGCCTTACCCCAAACTCGGCACCAGGTGTGTTTTGGAATCCAGAATTTTTAAATTGTAGAAAGGCATTACATCCAGTAGGATGGATTGCTGTATCCCATAATCAAACATTGATATTTCTGCAGTGAAAAATGTGAATAATCAACCTAAAAAGGATGAAAAAATGTGTAAGCTGCCTCATTTCATATCATGTAAGAATTCGCTGACATTCGCTGACAGAATTCACAGAATGAGTTATGAAGCACCTTTTGTTTTCTGAGTGTTGTAGATTTCTGAATTGCAGAAAAGGCTGCATGGACCTATACTTTCTTTCCATTCATTGTTTGATAGGCACTCCAAACTTAACATGCTCGCAAATGTGACTTCTGATTTTAACCCCATCCCCCCCCTCCTACAACTTGCTGATTTTCTGTTTTTACCTGTCTCTGTTAACTCCATCCTTTCGTGTCTCGAACCCTCAGTCTGGGAGGGGGGGGTTACCTTTTGTTTCCCTCCATTTCTCTCTCCTCGCTTTCCATATCTAAGGAACCACAGGTCTGTGGGCCTTTCCTGCAAACCAGATCTCCAATCTTACTTACAGGGTCCCTCTTATTTACCCCTGTCTGCAAACTGATTTACATCTTACAAGATGATCAGAGGGATCTTTAAAAATAGAAAGCAGTTAGTACCAGTGTCCTGTTTACTCCACTGGAAAAATAGAACATTACTAAATTCTACCAGACCTCCAATGTCCCACCCTGTCTACTTCTCGGCCATCATCTTTTACAATTCCACCCTTAATCCCCACATTAAGGGGATTCATTTCGTTTCCCTAATGTGCTAAGACTCCCTGCCTTGGGGATTTTGCACAAGGGGAATGCATATAAGATTCTGCACATAAGAATGACTGAATATCTTCCCCCAGAAAAATGTGTATGTCTGCTGAAGTATTTTTGCTTGGACAGGACTTCACTCACCACCCTTCTTAAAGAGTTCCTCTCTTCTTCCCATCATTAATTCCATCTCCATCAGATTTTATTTTCTTCATGACTCTGGAGGTTGTATCATCTACCAGTTTACTTGTTTCTTAGTTGTACCTTGACATACAAGCTCCTCTGGACTAAGCAATCCGGACAGCATGGAAGGTGGGAGGTTGATTTGTTCCATCCCTAACTTTTAACACAAGCACAGTGACACACACATTGTAGGTGCTAAACAAGTACTTGTTGAAAAAAGAAATAAGTAAACCACCCACCCTTCGGGAGGATGTTATAAGTATCAAATGAGACCCTATACATTAATGATCAAGAGCCCAGGTCTTGGCCTGTACAGAACTGAGCTAGAAATAAGCTCTGGCTGTGTGATGCCAGCTAACTATTCAATTGGCATAAGCTTCTATTTTCTATGAGGCTCATGGGAAATGAACCTCATATGATGGTGGTGAGGATGAAATGAAATGTTGTGTATAAAGCATATTGTGCTATTCTGGCATAGGATCCATGCTCAATAAATGCCAACCACTGCTACTATCCCAGAATATGGGAACACTTTGTGCTGTGAACACAGCCAATCCAGGCAATCCTGGGTTTGCCCAATTCGGCTTCCCTTACCAAAGTGCACTGGTTTGGTGTATACAAGACAGTTAATGTGCAGACACTGCCATGACACTCAGTCTGTCTCCTGCCATCTGTTTTCCAAATCATTCCTGAGATGATCAGTGAGGAAGGGGAGGGCTGATAAGGGCTCAGGAAAGGGGTATGTCTAGGAGTGGAGGTGGTGAGTGGATGATGGGAGGCTGTTGCAAGCAAAGGCAGAATGTCTGGGATCTGATGTGATGGGGACACCAGCCATGTGGATGAGCAGGCTGGGCTGTGCATGTGGGCCCAGAGTGTTCCCTGGTGTGGCCACAAGCAGACACAGTCAAAGGGATAAATGTTGATAAAGAGCTAAGTGATGTCCAGTGTCCTAGGAGCAGGGTTGGGTGACGAACCAAGTGATAGGCAGTGGCCTAGAGTTTGAGTCTAGGGTCTAGAGCTTGGTAGAATAAGACCTTTAGGGAAAAAGCAAATATGGAGGATGTGAGCAGGTTCAGGGCATATATCAAGATTGGGGTTGGGTAGGAGTGGGAAGAGGGCTGTTCTTCCTGGCTGTTACTTTGCAACATGGGGCTCATCTGCTAGTATAAAGGCTTGAGACTGGATGGGCTGGTTGGGTTGAGGTCTAAGGACATGATAGATTGAACAGAGCAGGATGGATAGAAGAATTAAGTGCCAAGGAAGGGTGAGGGGGTCCTGCAGTGAATCAAGAGCTGCCAGCTGGAGGGATTCTTACTTAGAGGATGGACATAATGGCCAGAAGGGCTCTGAGAGCCAGCTGGAGAATGATGGGGAAAAGACTTATTTAAAATCGAGACTTTGATGCTATGAAATCTTACTGCAGGAAAGAGGAGGAGATGTTTTCAGCTAGCCCCAGGGACCATTGCCTTTGTTCTCAACACAGAAAAAATTACAGGGCTGTGGTCATAAGTGATCAAACTTCAAATAAGTAGTTAGAAAGAGGTGCTGCAACTTATATTTGAAAAGAGTCATGGTATTTGTCCAGCAAAACATCAGTGACCTCTAGTCGAGGGCCACAGTGTTTGTCCCAGAGTGGAGGGCTGAGGTTTCAGCTTGAATCATGTGTGGGTGGAACACTGTGTGGTATATAAGGTGATGTTCTCATTAGCACCTATGAAAACTGCAAGAGGTGTGCCTGGGGACCCAGCTGGGTCCTTCCTCAGTGGCTCACACACAGGCAGGGACATGCTTCTGAACATTCATGAAGATTTGGCACCTTGCACAAATGCCTTGGCCCAGCATACAGGAGGGGCTCCATCTGAAGAGTCCAGATGCCTGAGTTGAAGGTGTGCTCTGAATAACTCACCTACTCCCTGCTGTCCAAGGAGAAGCCCCAGAGCATCAGGCCTGGGGTTGGATCCTTGCCCTCTGCTGATTCTCCCAGAAGGGACTAGGGCTTATATTGACCTCACCCAGCAGTCCTGTTGGCTACACACTCAGGGAGATCCTAGCAATGGCTGCCCAGGGAGGCAAGCATGATGTCTGCTGCCTCAGCAAAGCACTGATCATTGCACAAAACATAGCTCTTCCCTGGAGGCTGCCTGTCACTGGGTGTATAAATAGGCCATCATGCTCCATCCATCTTGGGGACAGCTGTGTGCTGCATTTACCACCCCCCTTCTGGAATACTGTCTCTCTCCCTCCCTCCCTGCCCTGCTTCTTGTCTTCCAAGGCTACTCCAGGCCAACTTCCTCATTGTCTAGGGTCTGAGGCCCTTGAAATCAAACAGCACAACCACAGCTCCATCTGTGCTGGGGGAAAATTGATTAACTTGCAGGTATTCCCAGGCTTACAGCTCTTTCCTGCCCTCAGAGGCAATTTAGAATATGGTCTCTGGCTGCCACCTGCTCAGCGGCTCCCCCTCCTGCTCTGTAGGTACAGGTTTTTCTTCCCATCAGATATTGTGGCTTCAGTGATGCAGAACCATGAGAGTGGGGAGAAGGTCCTAAAATATGGGCTCATGGGCAAGGGCAGGTCTTATTCATGCAAAACAATGCTGTAGATGGGAGTAGAAGGGATGAAGTAGGGAAGGGAGAAGGAGATTGGGGATGGGGCTGAAGGAGAGGACTAAGAGTGAAAGGGTGACATGTGCTGCATTCAGAGTCTCCTCTTTAAGGGTAGCAATTAAAATAAATTCCCCTTCAGTTACTTGTAGCTTTTGAGCTCTGGTTCTTGAACAGGATGGGACCACTTGGGCGTCTGTGTTCCCAGAAGCCGTTCCTGTCTGGTTCTCCCAGTGTTGGGTGAGTTGGACTTGTCCTTCCAGCCAGATTGCAGTTTGCTGTGAGGGAAGGAACTGTATTTCATCTTGCCCCCTAGGGAGCCACTGAGAGTGCTTTGCAAAGCCTAGTGATGTCTTGGAGACTTTGTAGCCCCTCTCTGCCCCATGTCTCCAGCCCCTGGCTTGTCAGTCTTCATGGCCACAGAGCATTAAAAGGACGAGATCCTTTGAGTCAGGAATTCTCTTTTCATTGCTCTTTTGGCATTTCCTAAGAGGTGCGAGTGATTTCAGAAGTCAGTCAGGCTCACTTGTTTTTGGAACACCATCAGAGATGGTGTTATGGTGTTTAAATCCCCCTCAAATTAATGTGTTGAAGCCCTAGCCCCCAATTTAGGGGTATTAGGAGGAGGAGACTTTGGGAGATAATTGTGTCTAGATGAACTCATGATGGAATTAGTGCCCTTATAAGAAGAGAAAGGGACTAGAGCTACCTTTTTCCACCATGTGAGGACACAGTAAGCAGGCAGCTGTCTGTAACCAGCAAGTGAGCCCTCACCACACAGTGAAGCTGTTGGCACCTTGATCTCAGACTTCCCAGCCTCTAGACTGTGAGATGTAAATGTTTGTAATATAAGCTACCTTGTCTGTGGTATTTTTATTATAGTAACCCTAGCTGACTGAGATAGATGGCATCAGGCCAAGACCTGGAAACATGGTTTTGTCCTTTTCTTGTGGATCCTCCTCCACCTCTCTCTCCTCTACAATAAGACATATCACAGTAGGCAATTGGAAGGGGTTTAGAGGGCCCAGAGATGAATCAGTCTCAGATCTGTCTTTTGGGCTCTTGAGGCAAAGAGGGGGACCAGCTAGATCTGGCTGTGGGATACAGCAGGGGCCCAGTCCTCTAAAGCATCACCTCCCCCTCCACTCTCCACTACTGGTGAGTGTCATCTCCTTTCCTAGCCATAGCTTTGAGGGACTCATCAGGAAAGCAGCAGAAAGGGGAATGCAGCTTGGGGCCATTTGGTCTGTTGTACCTACCTTGGTCCTGCTGTCACCGTTTGCTTCTGTTCCCTGAAATCTATTTATACCAAATGGGTTTTCTTACCTTTGAAGGGTCTTTGAAAGCCCAGAGTAAAACAGATTCCCCTATGACCCAGTGCGCTAAGTCAACCTGCAGGCAGCTGCAGGGTGAAGCTCCTCTCTATCTCACCCTGGGGTCTGCAAGCACGGCCTCTGCTCCTGCGTCCCTAGGGTTCTCTCTGCCAGGGGTTACTGCTTTGCTCTGGTACTAAAAATCAAACACCACCAAAGGAAATCAGGAAGCGGTATCCATGATGTCTAGCTTGAGATTTTCAATGAAATTAGCTTCAATCTGCATCACTGCCTAAATTATGACTTCTCACATCCTATCTCTTGTCCATCCGATGTTCCTTCTGCTAAGCAAGTTCATGACTTCTCTATGCCATGGCTCTGCCATCCTCACTTCCTGGCCCCTGCCTCTGTCTCTTTCTTCTCCAGTCCCCTTGGGAACCATCTTTCTCTCTTTTCTAGGACTGCTTAATTTCCGCCTCTCTGACAGAGTCCAGCCACACTCACCCTCCAGGAATTAGTCCCTTCTGAGTGCCTGGAACACATTCTCATGGTCTTCCCTGCCCACTGAATACATGATGCACTAGAATACTCACTGGGCTTGGGCACCGAGGCTCCAGAGCCATCTCTTGAGCAGAAGCACCTTTTGTCAGCTTCTGCTCTAGAATGCCATGATGGCATTGATGTGTTGTAGGGATCACCTGCTATGGCCACAGAATGTTGGAGAGAGGGAGGAGTGGGGTGGTGAGTACTCATAAGGAATCCTGAAGAGCCCTGGAGGTTTTATACCCTATGTCATTTAAGCCTGATGACAACACTGTCCACATTTTACAGATGAAATAAAGCATGGAGAAGCTGAAAGAACTTGGGGTTTGGATCTTGACAAGCTTGTGAAACCTCAATCTTGTCATTTCTGAGTTAGGAAGCAAGAAAATCAACCTCTCCAAGTCTTACTTTCCCTATCTGTTAGATGGTATCACAATACAGACTTCACGGAATTTTGGAGGATGCAGTGGGATGAATGAAAGTGCCCAGGGTAGTGGTATCTGGATATGAAGTCCCAGGCACAGGGCAGACAGGTATGCATTCCCTGTCTTCCTCATGTATTTTCTAAAATGTTGCTCATGGAGGCTCCACTGGAAAATCGGTAGAAAGGACACACTAAGTTGGATGTTTCCCTTGCATGGTACTTTGTGTCTTCAGAGATTTTGTAATAAAAATCTCAAATGTACCCATTTTACAGATGAGAAATGGGTCAGGAGTCACACACAATTAATTAACGGCAGAGGTGGGTCACAGAGCAGGCACCCCGACTCTGATTCCACAGAACTGGCAGGCACCTCACAGGTGTCTAATAGATGCTGGTTGAATGACTGTAATAATCCAGGCAGTGATACTTAAGGTGTGATCTCTGGACCACCAACATTATCATTGCTTGGGAACCTGTTAAAAATGCATTTTCCTGGTCCTCATCCTAGATCTACTGGGTCAAAAACTCTAGGGTAGGACTCAGCAATCTGCGTTTTTATTTTCGTTTTTTTTTTAAATTTTTTACATTTATTTATTTATTTTTTTTGAGAGAAAGAGGCAGAGCATAAGTGGAAGAGGAACAAAGAGAGAAGGAGTCACAGAATCTGAAGCATGCTCCAGGCTCTGAGCTGTCAGCACAGAGCCCGACACGGGGCTCAAACTCACAAACCATGAGATCATGACCAGAGCTGAAGTCAGATGCTTGACTGAGCCACCTGGAAGCCCTAGAAATTCATGTTTTTAAAAGCCGTTCAAGTGACTCATGCATGCCCAGTGCCTGTCCTACCACACAGCCCCACCTGTATCTGCTTCCTCACTAAGTGAAAGCTGCATATAAGCCAGCTGTAATCTCCAAGGCTTCCGTGTTGCTTAGCAAAAGCAAAGGTCCTCTCCCTCCTCCCATTTCCACTGAGGGGAGCAAGATTCCTACTGTCCTTTCCTGTCTCCTGTCCTCAGCAATAGTGATGACTTCTTATTAGAACTCCCCATTGTCCAGGCTCTTTTATTTGCATGTCTAATTAGGTTCTTTCTCATCCCTTTGGAGCTTGGGTTGTCATTCTCACTTGTGTGAGGTGTGGAGGTGGAGTTCACAGATGTGAGGAGATCACTCAGAAATGTTGCTGCAGAATGCAGCAGAGCCAGTGCACGGAGGACATCTAATCTGCACTCTTGGTTTCACACCTGGTGAGACTGAGGCATAGAGAGGGCACAGTGAGAACTGACAGAGATGCTGGATACCGGGTCTCCTGGCTTTCTCTCCAGAGGTCTTCCTGTGAAGGAAGAATTTAACTCAGATGTCATAGCAAGTGTGCTCACAACAAAATCAAGGCAGAGCCTGCAAGGATTGTATATGAATATTTCTAGGATATTTTACACATTTAAAAAAGTATCTTGTATAGATGACTTAGTGATTTGTACTTAATCACAGGCCACTAGTGCCTGTGGCTCTGACTTAAGAGCTCTGGCCAGCTCTTTGAGGTGATGGTGAGGTTAGGGCTGGACTCACCGAGTCTGCCTCTAGGAACGGAAGAACTTTAGTCTGGGTGACAGACTCTGGTATCCCTGGACATTCTTGGCTCATCAGGGGAACACTGAGGGTAGCAGGATAGTTCCAGCAAGACCTCCTGACCTTGGTCATGGAGGGAGTGCCTTGGCCAGCCAGTCAGTTGTTTCAACCTGCTTTTCAGGAGACTCTTCCTTGTCCATATATGCTGGAGAACTAATCAGTTTCCTAGGGCACTGTAACAAATTACCATAAACCAGGTGGCTTAACATGATAGAAATCTATTCTCTCACAATTCTGGAGCCCAGAAATCCAAAATCAAGGTATAAGGAGGGCCTCACTCCCTCTGGAGGCTGGAGAAGAGAAGCCTTCCTGGCCTCTTCCAGCTCCTGGTGGCTGTCAGTATTTCTTGGTTTCTTTGTCTTGTGGCCACATCACTCCTATCTCTCAGTCTCTACATTTCCTGTGCCTCTGTGTCTATCTCCTTGTGTGTCTCTTATAAGGATATCTGTCATTGGATTTAGGGTCTACCCAGATACTCCAGGATGGTCGCTTCATCTCAAGATTCTTAATCACATATGCAAAGGCCTTTCTTCCAAATAATGTTAATACTCACAGGTTCCAGGAATTAGGACGTGGACATATCTTTTGGGGGCCACATTTCAATTCACTATTGGACACTTGGGAAAGACTTCTCTCTTAAGTGCTTTAGGGACTCTCCCTAGGATACTGTCTTGAGCCCCTGGTTCTTACTGGCATGTGACCCACAACCTCCAGTTTGCTCTAAGGATTGAGTAGTCACAGGATTATATTTGTGGGAACTGGAGTTTCCTTGGCAATATGACTCTGTTAGTTGACTTTCATTGGCTGCCAGTGTATTACAACTCTACAAACTCAGTGGCCTGGTTACCAGCACAGAGATCCTTATTGCTGTGCTTCTTAAACCTGGACTCAGCCTTAGTGCTTTTGTCTCTTACAGAAACCTGGTGGTACAAAGTCCAGTCCCTCCAAAATACTTTGCTGGATAGACCCCTTTCTGGATCTTAGGCTTGCTCCACTGTCTGGCTCTCTATGGTGAGAGTCTGTGGAAATGGCAAGGTGGGATGGGAAGTGGAAGGAGGCTACAAGTGGGTGCAGGGGACCCAGAAGTCATCTCTATCCCAGTTCCTCACTTTCCCTGGGTCTCAGATGGCTTCATTCCCAGATCTTTTCTACCTCCTGCCTTTGATTTTTCCTGAAATTATTTATGGATGGAGGATTTGACTTTTGAAGATCTACCAGGCACATGATTACATGATTGTCAGCCATCTGGGGTCATTGACTGTGAGCAAAAAGGACCTTTCAGAAAGCCCTCTGACATTTCCTTTCTGCTTTCAGCTGGGCTAGATTGATCAAATCTTGTCTTTGCACATGTATGTGTAGGAAGGGGACAGGGAGACCTCACTGAAAGCAGCAAGTAGTAGTCAACAGACTCTAAAATTCTGATATTCTTGAGCCAGGTCCTCCAAAGCTCCATGTGTGTTAGGCAAGTGATCTAAGTCCTAAGATACATTCTGCAAAAGTTTAATCTTATGCTTTGTGACTAACAAGAAGAAATGTTCAACTTCCTATATGGACAAGGAAGAATTCCCATGGTCTCTCGTCTTGCATAGATTCACCCAGTTCCCCATTCTTAGGGCCTGTCACTTGTAGCACTTCACTTTTAGGAACCAGTTTCCATGTTAGAATCTGATTGTAAGTGACAGAAATTCAACACAAAGTAGCTTAAGGAAAGAGGGAAGTTTATTGGTTCATGTCCAGAGGTAGCATTGGTTTTAGGCATGGCTGGATCTAGGGGCTCTTATTATGTCATTTTGAATATTATGCTCCAGAGAAAATGACTGCCTCTTCAGCATAAATACAATGAAGTCTCACTGCACTTTTTTTTATTGAGATGAAATTTATATCCTGTGAACTGCATAGATCATAATTGTATAACCCACTGAGTTGTGACAAATGCATACACTTCAAGATATAGAAAATTCCATCATCCCAGAAAGTTCCCTCATGACCCCTTCACATCAATCTCCACTTGCAATAGACAACCACTCCTCTGACCTCTATCACCATACATTAGTTTTGCTTGTCGTTGAACTTCATATAAATGGAAGCTTAGAGTATATATTCTTTTGTGTCTTGCTTCCTTCATTAAATAAAATGTTTGAGATTTATCCATATTGTTGTATATGTGACTGTATCACTCTTAAATCTCTTTTGTGGTTGGCAGATATATGAGTTATTTCCAGTTTTTGAGTACTATGATTAAAATTTCCACCAACAATCTTTTACAGGTCTTCTTGCAGATATATATTTTTTCTCTTTGGTAAATACCTAGAAGTGGAATTGTGGCTTCATAGAGGATGTGTAGATGTAGAAACTTACAGACTGATTTACAAAGTGATTGTGTCATTGTATATTCCTACCCACCATGTGTGAGAATTCTGGTTGTCCACTTCCTCTCCAACGTAGGATGTTGTCACTCTGTGATTTTGGCCATTCTAATAGGTATGAAGTGATATCTCAGTGGGGTTTCAATTTTCATTTCCTTGAATACTAATGATCTTGACCATTAAAATGGGTTTATTGTCCATTTCTTTATCCTCTCTGAACTATCCAAGTGTTTTGGGTATTTTTTGATTGAGTTCTGTTTTTTATTACTGATTTGGAGAGATTAAAAATGTATTCTGGAAACAAACTCTTAATAATTTATATGCATTCTGAGTATTTTTCACAGTCGATGGCTTGCATTTTCGTTTTCTGAAGGTATCATTAGATGAATGAAATTTTAGAAATTTGATGAGTTCCAATTTATCTTTTTTCTTCTTTCTTGGCTAGTAATTTTTGTGTCTTTCCTAAGAAAATTTTGCCTACCCCAAAGCTCAGATGATATTTTCCTATTTTTTCCCTAAAATTGTTATAGTTTAAACTATTTGTTTAGGTCTGTGTTCCATCTTGAATTAATTTGTGTGTGAGTGGGTGTGTGAGTGGGTGTGTCTGTGTGGTGTGAGGTAGAAGTTGAGGAGGTTAATTTTTCCCCATACATTTATCTGGTCTCAGCACTAATTTTTGAAAAGTATTTTTCATTAAACTCTTGGCATGTTTGACAAAAAGCAATTGACTATATATACGTAATTCTATATCTAGATACTCTATTATGTTCCACTGAGCTATGTAAATACCATGTTTTCCTAATTACTATGGCTTTATAGTAAGTCTTAAAATCAGGTGGTATGAATCACTCAACTTGTTTCTTTGTTTCTAGATTGATTTGGTTACTCTAGACCCTTGCATTTCCAAATGAATTTTAAAATAAAGACATCAATTTATACCAAAAAACCTATTGAAATTTTCATTTGAATTACATTGAATCTATTGACCAACTTAAAGGAATTAACATCTTAACAATATTGACTTCTCCAAGTCATGAGCATAATATGTTTTGTCATTTATTTAGGTGTTTAATTTCTCCCAGCATTGTATTATGGTTTTAAATATAGATGTTTTGCATGTCTTTTGTTATATATTTATTCCTCAGTATTTTACAAATGCTTCTTACAAATGCTATGTTTCTCAATTGTTTGCTTCCAATATATGGAATGCCATTGATTTTGAATACTGACATTTTATTTGTGACCTTGATTAATTTAATTATGTTTCAGTATTTTTTTACATTCCTCAGGATTTCCTTGTAACAATTATGTCATATGAAAACAGATGGCTTTGTTTCTTCTTTTTCAATATTTATGCTTTATAATTTATTTTCCTTGCCTATTTCATTGGCTAGGACCTCTAGAATAATGGGAAAAGATTAAAAGAGATGGGAGTGGATATACTTAAAAGAGATGGGAGTGGAGAAAACATTTAGTATTTCACCACTAAGTCTGATTTTAGCTGTATAATTTTAGTTGATATTTTTATAAGATTGAGAGGGTTTCTTTCAATCCCTAGTTTGCAGAGAGTTTTTTCTTGAATAAGTGTTGAATTGTTTCAAATGCTTCTTCTGTAACTATGGTGATGATCCAGCTGGGGTTTCTTATTTATTCTATTAATGTACTAAATTACATTTAATGATTTTTGAAGGTTGAACTAAACTGACATTCCTGAGATAAATGACACTTGGTGAATTAATTTAATATATTGCTAATATTTTGTTAAAGATTTTGTGTATATGTTCAGGAAGGAAATGTCTTTAGTTTTCTTTTCTTGTAATGTCTTTGTCAGGTTTTGGTGTCAGACTTAATATGGCATGATAAAATGAGTCGACAAATATTCTTAGCAGCTATATTTCTGAAATATTTTTGTTAATATTTGGAAAAAGTAATCGGTAAAATTATGTGAATCTGAGGTTATCTTTTTGAAATGACTTTTGATTATGAATTACATTACTTTAATAGATACAGGTGTGGTAGATAGCCTACAAGATGGCCAGCAGTGATCCTTACTTCCTGGTATTGACAGCTTTGTGTAGTGTCCTCCAACATTGTACCAGAGTTGGTCTGTTTGACCAATAGCACACTGCAGATTTGATGGAATGCCACTTGTGAAAAGATTATAAAGGACTACAGCTTTTGTTTATGTATCTTTCTTGGATCATTCACTATAGGGAAAGCCAGGAGCTGAACTGTGAGGACACTCAGGCAGTTGTGGAGAGGCCCATGTGACAAGTAATAAAGGACTTCTGTCAACAGCCATTGAGAAACTGAGGCCTGCCAACCATGATGTGAGTGAGCATATAAGTTAATTCTTCAGGCTAGTCAAGCCTTTAGATGCTGAAATCCTGGCTAACAACTTGACTTCAATCTTGTGAAAGAGAACCACCCAGTTAAGCTACCCCTGGGTTCTCTCTCTTTTTATCTTTCCCTTCACTTTTTAGAAAGTTTAATTTGTATTTTTATTTTTTTAAGTTTTTATTTAAATTCCAGTTAATTAACATACAGTGTAATATTAGTTTTAGGTGTGCAGGTTAGTATTTCAACACTTTCATACATCACCTGTTGCTCAACATGATAAGTATATACTCTTTAATTCCCATTACCTGTTTCATCCATCCTTTCCTTCTCCCTTCTGGTAACCATCAGCTTGTTCTTTATACTTTATTTTAAATGTGGCTTTAATCTCATTTTTCCCCAGATTTATTGAGATATAGTTTATATATAATACTCCTGGGATCTTTCCTGGAGAAATTTGTGACATAAATGTTTGCTGTTCTAAGATTCTAAATTTTGGGATAACTTTTATTATACACAAAAAGATGGGCCATCTTGGTGGCTCAGTTGGTTGAGTGTCCAACTCTTGATTTCAGCTCAGGTCATGCTCCCAAGGTTGTGGGATTGAGCTCTGTGTCGGGCTCTGTGCTGGGAATGGAGACTGCTTAAGATTCTCTCTCTTCCTCAGCCCCTCCCCAACTCCTGCTCTTTCTATCTAAAAGAGAAAGAAAGAAATAAAGAAAGAAATAAAAAAAGAAAGGAAGAAGAAAGAAAGAAGAAAGAAAGAAAGAAAGAAGGAAGAAAAGAAAGAAATAACTGATACAATAAATATATTTAGATTTTTAATTTTTTCTTGTGTCAGTTTTGCTAGTTTGTGTCTTTCAAGGACTTTGTGTCATCAGAGTTGCCAAATTTGTTGGCATATAATTGTTAATATTTTGTTATTTTCCTTTTAATGTCTATAGCATCTGTACTGATATTCACTTTCCTTTTTGACATTTTAAAGTTTGTGTTCTCTCTTTTGATCAATGTTGTAGACTTTTATCAATTTTAGTTATCTTTTTAAAGAATTAGCTTTTAGTTTTATTGTTATTTTGTTTTGTTTATTTTCTATTTTTATTGATTTCTGTTTTTATCTTTATAATTTTCTCTACTTATTTTGGTTCTAATTTGCTTCTTTTTCTTGAGTTTCTTATGTTGGAAACCTAGATCACTGAAATTATACTTTTCTTCTTTTCTAATATAAGCACTTGAAATTTTAACCTGCTTTATTTATTTAATATTTTGTTTATTTATTTTTTAAGTAATTTTTACACCCATCGTTGGGCTCAAACTTACAACCCTGAGATCATGAGTTGCATGCTCTACTGACTGAGCTAGCCAGGTGCCCCACTTTAACCTGCTTTTTAATGTTGAAGTACATAGAATGCAGTTGGATATTGCTGTTATTGATCCAGTCTGATAGTTTGTGCTATTTAATTGGAGTGTTTAGCCATTTAAATTTAATGCAATTATTGGTGTGATTGGGTTTTAGCCTACCATTTCTTCTTTTTTTTCTTACTCACCCCTACCTTACAGAGTGAAAAATGTATTTAATGATTTATGGTACATCATGCAACTAATTTATTCCTTGAAATTCATTAAGAAGCGGTGCTATTCAGAATCATACATCTTATGAATTTATTTGAAATGTTGCCAAAACTTGAATGGTTGGCTGTAAGCTTCTACTTCAAAGAAGTTTGAGGTCAACATATTTAAAAATTTACTCTTCAACAATGTTTTTCCAACTGTGGTTCATAAAGAGTGGGCAATAAAAATTGATTTAGTGGACCTTAACCAGCACATAAAAAGATGGCATAGAAAAGAATGAAATAGAATACAATAGAAAATATTAGGTGCTTTGAATGCTATAAGGGTAAATATTATTTATGATATTTTGTTTGTTTTGGTGTGTGTGTGTGTAAAGTGTTTTGAACTATGATTTAAAATGTATATTTTTTAGACTGATGTATAAAAGCCTGGAAAACATTACACTGTGTTGTAGCACTATGGAGGCTTCCATGCCATCGAATGAATGGTCAGGAACAAACCAAGGTGATGGGGGATTAAATCTACCTATACTGTACTCCAGAAGTGGCCTCTGGAAGAGATGAGAGGAATGTGGAGCGAAGAATGGGTGCAAATGATCCATTTATTCATTCCTTCCTTCATCCATCTATTGATCCATCTGATAAGTACTTATTGAATTCTACCATTGATCATGCAGACCTTTAACCTTTAAGGATACTGAAAAACAAGTGGATCATACTCTCTGGAAACTCACAGTTCAGATGGCAGAGAGGAAGTAGACAGATATTTATATGACAGTGTGATGAATCCCATGGTAGGGAGGTTGCAGTTGCAATTCAGTGTGCCTAACCAGTCATGGATGGGAGTCCGAAAACTTCCAAGAGGTGATGTGTAGACATCACTAAGCCTTGTAGGTTGAACGTGTGTGTCTTACTCAGTTTGGGATGCTATAACAAGACCTCATAGACTGTGTGGCTTAAACAACAGAAAGTTATTTCTCGCAGTTCTGGAGGCTGGATGTCCCACTTTCTAATATCACACTGAGGGTTAGGCTTTCTCACCATATGAATTTTGAGGGAACACAAGCGTTCAGTCTTACACAAGTTAATATTAGGCATAGAAGATAGGGAGAGTATGTGTTACAAAGAGGGCACGGTATATGAATTGCACAGAGGCAAGAGGGAACAAAAAGTGTGGGGGCCACGCACAAATGTGAATGGACAGTGTGCAGATATTTGAGACTGATGAAGTGGGCTGAGAAACCTGACCTTTCTAATCAGATTGTGAGTTTGCAATAATCACAGTAGAAAAAAATTAGTGGAAGCAGGGAGATCAGTGAAGAGGTTGGAGGGATTCTGCTCCTGGGATGAGGAGAAGGAATGCATTTGAGAGAATCTGAGCAAGTATAATTTAAGGATCAAATGGTTGATAGGAAGATGGCAGGGGTTCATGAGTGCAAGATGTCTCAGATGACTCCTGGGCCTCTGTGTTGGGCCTCAGTGGATGTTAGTATCATTCACTAAAAATGTGGATCCAGGAAGGGTAAGAAGGTTTTGGGGAAAGAAAAGATACTTCCCTTGTCATCACGTTGAACTGGGTGCTGGACCCCAACCAGTTTAAGAAGCCCAGAGGGCAGACAGACTCACAGGGCTTGAATTCAGAGATCTGAAGTTTGGAATTCACATCATATAGTTAGAGTTTGGAAAGGAAACATGGCTTGCTCTGTCCAGAGTTGTGGATTCAGTCAGCTGGAGAAAACGGGGAATCTCATAAATCATCATGTAGATAAAAGTGTGGTTTTTCAGGCCCTTATTTACAGTGGCTTTAGTGTGCTACATTTCCAGGGAAATATATGTTCTTGTCATCCAACTTCAGGAGAAGTAAATGAGCTTGAATCACATGAGTAAGTTTAATGCCAGCCTGAAATTTAGTAAGCTACTTTGCAGCTTCTTCGTCCCCATCTTCTTCTTTTTCTTCATTAAAAGTATACTATTTTCCCCTCGTCTTTGGGTGCAGATTAAAATGAGGCTGGTTGTGAGTTAAAATGAAAAGGACACAGTCACGGCAGGAAAAAGTTCATGTCTTGAGGTCAAGTGGCTCTTTTAGTGAGCCTTGCTAAACAATACCTTCTGCTGGAGACTTGGAAAAGGTTAGTGATGGTGAACTTGGATCTCTACCCATTCCCACATGAGCCCCTGACACTGCCCCTGAAACTGATTGTCAAGATTTTAGGGACTATATCAATGTATGAAACACTGGTCTCTAAGCTACTTTGGGCACTGTATTCCCAGGCTGAGTACTGTGCCGGGCATATAGTAGGCTCTCAAAGAGGTATGGAATCAATCAATAAGTAAAAGAACACAAAGTGGGGTGAAAAAATGTAACTAGACACCATCAAATAGTAATTAGGAACCCCATTACAGTCCTGGCCTTAGTTTCCTTATCTATAAATCAAGGGTAGTCCTAATAGTTACCTTATACAGCTGCTTTAAGGATTAAATGAGATAGTATGTAATGTGCTTAGGGCACTCCTTGGCATATGGTAAGGGTTCAGATATTCAAACAGCTGTTGTTATTATTTTTGTTACTATTTTTATTGTTATTGCCACCACAATATGTTGGTCAATCCATTGAGTAAGCTCTCCACACTTTAGTTTCTTCATTCACAAAATGGAGACTGTAATTGCTGGCTTGCTTTTCTCTCAGGTGTCATAATGATTATACAATAATAGATCAAGGGGTGCTGAGGTTGGATCTCACTTTTTTAGTCTTGAGAGAGCTGTGATTCAAAGAGGGCAAGTTACTCAGAGTGAGTGGCACAGCCAAATGGTATATGAATGTGAGAATATTCTGGCAGGTTAAAATTAACAAGCAAAATATAATACCAACCATAACACAGTACTAATGCAGCTTTGTAGAGCTGAAAAGGCACAAGCTTTGGAGTCATGCAGTTTTCATTTTCAATCCCAGATTCTCCTGCAGTAGATGCATGAACCTAAGCTTGTCATTTATGTCTCCTGGACCTCACAAAAGAAGAGGAACATGAGTCTGAGTCACAAGGTTTATGTAAAGGTAAAAGAAAGAATGGATGTGTGTGAAGTCCTTAGTATAGCACCTTACACTGTAGGTGTTCAGTCTATGACAATTGTTTTATGACACAGCTAACAAGGGGTCAAACCAGGATAAGAATGTAGGTGTGCTGGTAGCAATTTTATGTCTCTCCTATATTTTAGAAGGAATGTGTGTTGTCTGAAGAACTCTGGGTGCCTTTAGCACATGGGAGGTCACTGTCAGGGCTGTAGTGCATCAATAGCCATCTTGCCTCTAGCACAGAGGTGTCCATATGAAGTCTTTGAGCTAAGAGGGGCTGGGTCAAAGCCCCCAGGCAGAAAAGGCCCTCAAAGATATTAGTTTTGGGTATCCCCACACCCTCTACATCTGGCTTATCCCAACTATGGTCCCCAGTATGTTGCCTAATATTATGGACAACAAGTTGTCAGCCAAAACATTAGAGTGGTACAGGCTAGAATTGAGAGTAGACTGAGCCATTACACCTGGATTCAAATCCTAGCTCTGCCACATAATAGCCATGTGATACTGGGTGAAGTTATTTAACATCTCTGTGCCTCAACTTACTAATCTGTAATGTGGGCACAATAATGGAACCTACCTCATGGGTTAATGTATGTAAGACAAAGGTGGCATAAGAAGCAATGTAAGTCTTTCAATATTATTATTGCTATGGTGGGAGGTGGGAGGTTGCTAGAAGGACCTCATTTCTGGCCCTAGGATCATTATGGAGTCTTTTAGCTTTGCTATTCTGTGATAAGGACTGACACCTCTTTCTTTATCTTTACCTTATCAGTGGACATCAGAAGGTCACAAAACTCCTCAGTGCCTGAGGCGACTGGCTGATAGATGATAAGCCAGGGCTGACCCCAAGGTCTGCAGTTACTGTATTTCCTCATGGCTAGCCTAGGTCTTAACAATGTGCACCAAGTTGTAGGTGCTGCTACTGTCTTGTCCTGAGCCAGCATAGGCAAGCACAGCACTGTGCAGAGTAGAAAGGCAATACTTGATTCAGGTGGCTCAGTGGCCAAGCTGGGCCACCTAGAGCTCTGGTGGCAAGTGGTCTTTGTGGCTCTGAGCTGCCCATCAACCCCAGGAAGCTTTGGTTTTTTTTCTGCCCATCTGCCCCCAACCCCCAGACACCTTCTTTACAGCTCCCTTGTATCTCCTAATACCTGTCATTATGATACTTATCATAGCCCTGTGAGGTAGGCGTTCTTTCTGTTTTACAGAAGTTGAATGAAGCTCATTGGGTCTCAGTGACTTGCCAGAGCTCATATCTTTCTGTAGCCCAGAGCCATTTGTAGCCCCATCTGGTTGTCACTGTCCACAGAGTCTGGAGCGAGCAGTGCCACATCTGGTCCTCACCCTGAAGATCTCAAGCCTGTATTTAGTGAGAATGGACAAGGTGGCTGTTCAGGAAGGTTGGTCCCCACTTGCCAAACTTGCCAGTTTGTGGACGTGAATGCAGTTGCCAACTTCCCCACTGTGGGACAGAACCCTCATGCCAGCACTGTAAGCAAGAGGTGGGCTAGAGGGTTTGGATGGGTCACTGTGAACCCCTCCTGGGCAGGAGAGGGTTTGGATCTAGCTAGGACCCAGAATATGGGGATTCAATAAACATTTTTTGGATGTGAAAATGATCTGGTAGTGTTATCCTCTTAGCAGTGCATTTGGCCATGGAGGCCCATGATCCTGCTCCCCCTTGAAGGGACCTGGAAAGCCATTGGGAAGGCATGTACTATGTGCCAGGCACCCCAGACCTCTCTCCTGCAAGGAAAGCAAGGTATCTCCTTCTTGTAGTACCTGCCCGTAGACTCCATCAGGATCCTGGTGCCTCTGCTAATGCCTTCTACTTACTGACAACTCATTGTACCGTTACTTAACCTCACTCCCCAGGGTTGATGGTTTTGGGGGATGGGGTTTGGTTTATGAGTTTTTTTCCTGCATGCTCAGTGGGTGAGGGGGCAGGTGGCAGTCCCTGTATCACCCATTTTGTGGTGAGGGCCTGTTTAAGAGCTCACTGTCCTCAATTTCCCAGTGAACCAGAGGTCCCAGATCAAAAGGGAAAGGCCCATGAGAGGACCCAAGAATTAGCATCAATTGGCTGACAGGGTCCCCACTGTAGGATAGGAGCTGCTGGGCTGCAGGCAGGAACATGGAGACGTTGGTGTCAGGAGGTATTTAATAAGCGGTGTGACAAGGAATAAAATAACTATTAATAAGGTACTTTGCCGACTTGATTCTAGCCCCATTAAATTTTTCTTTACCTTATTTCACACTCCATTTCCAAAGCACCCTTTCCTCTCCCCCCACCTTTAATGGTTCTGGCAAACCTGAGCCCTAATGAAGTCTGGCAGCATACATTTAAGGCAGTGTCTGGCCGAAGTGAACAGAAGCTCCCATCTACAGGAGACTCCTCTGGGTGGCTGGAGACATAAATCCAGCCCCCAGGCTGTCCAATTGATTCCTCAGGCAGGCTGTGGGGGGCCAAGAGTGCCACAGGGCTGTGACAGCCATGAGTGATGGCACCTTAGTAGTTCCCAGGGCCGAATGCCCAAGGTGGCAGGCCACTTAAGAGGGGGACAGCCTGTCCTGAGTGCAGAGTTACGCAAACATTCACTCATTCATATATTCTACAACATTCATTGGTGCTGTTAGCTGAGTTTTAGACATTGGTGCACTCATAGTCCTGTGAGGTAGGTGTTCTTTCTGTTTTACAGAAGAAGCTGAATGAGGCTCATTGGGTCTCAGTGCCTTGCCAGAGCTCACATAGCTAATAGTGAGGGAGCCAGTGAAGGAATAAAAAGGAACTGGTTCCTTTTCTCTCTGAGGCCATCTTGCATTTTCTTGGTCAGACTTCTTGTGGTGTGCCATCTTTAGTTCAAGGAACTGCTGTCAGCTGGTAAGAAAGGTCTCACTCTCCCCTGGAATTCACATTCTCATCTGTCTTCAGGCATTTCTGGTCTCTGTGTGTCAGTCATCTCACTTGTGATCATCATACAGCACAGTGTTGAATCAAGGCTGGGGCCCCTAGGTTCATGGCAGACTCTCTGGAGCCCCATCTGGGGTTCACTGTGTGAAATGAGACAGGACTGGGACCCAACCAACCTGGTTTCAAACCAGCTCTGCTGAGCCGGGTTTGGAGTGGGTGTGTGCAGGCCTAAGAGGGCAGATGCAGAAGGGGGCCAGAAGAAGAAAATATGAACCATGTTGTTAGAAGTAGATGGAGGAGAAAGTAGGCTCAGGACTTCCCACACATAGAACCAGGGCCACGTAGTACTAGCTTGATCTTTGCCTGGGCTTGGACTAACTTGGGACACTCCTAACACTGAAGCATCAGTTTGATGCTGGGATTTTATAATCATGTTCTTCTTTTTGTCTTGTTTATCCATTCTTCTCTTACTTTTAAATTTTCCCTTAGGGTCCCTTTACCCTTTCCTTCAAATTGGTATGGCTGGTTGAGACAAATCTTGGTCTTTTTGTTGTTCATATGGTATTAATGCTGGTATTTGTGCTATTGTTGGTTGTGTGGTTGAAGGGGTAGCAATGCTTCTAATGTTGGTGTTGGTGCAGTTGGGGGTGGGGGTGGTGGGGGTTAGTTAGTGTTGGTGGTATGTGCATTGCTTTGGTGTTGTTGCTGGTGGTGGAGGTAACAGTGATGATGGTGGTCATGATAGTGTTGGTGTAATGGAGGTGGTGATATTGTTGTTGATGGTGGTTGTGGTAGTAGTGATGGGGCCTGGGCATCTAAAACAGGAAAATATAGTAGAAAGAAAAGAATCCCTGGAGTTAGATAGACCTGTTGTTCAGTATTGGCTCCAGTGAATTACTTAGTGTCTCTGCACCTGTGTGTCCTCATCTGTAAAGTGAGAATTATGATACCTCACACAATGTCATGAGGATGAAGGAAAGTGTGTGTGAGTCCCACCCACTTCATCCAAAGTCCCAGGGCTCCTTCTCCTTATTTCTGGCTGTGGGAACCTGGCCAGTGTCAGTGTCCTCTAGGTGAGAACTGACATCATCACTGGCAGGAGGCCTTTAGCCCTTTGGTCAGGAGTTTGACAGTCATATTCTCTGTGACCTTGGCTACTATTATTACCACAAGAGATTATCTTAGGATGTGATGCCTAAGGTCACCCATGTCCCCGACAGAAAATGGTGCAATGGCATGTCCAGTCCAAATATCAGCTGAGGTCTCTCCACTCGAGGTCAATTTGGATTACTTCAATCTCTCAACCCCATGACCTGGCATGATTCCCCCAGGACTTCTGTGATTTCCCTGGGTCTTATTCTCTCTTGGTTTCCTCTGATTTGTGTCCCTGATCTTTATAGGCCACCTCTGTGTGGCACTGCCTTGGCCAGACAAGGAAACTTGCCTTCTCTGAGTTCCACAGAGGATCCACTGCTACAATAGCACTGGGGGGGCAAAGAAGACCTTAGGGAAGGTGGACTTAGAGGATGCAGGAGGGAGCTTTCATCATAGTGCCTTCAGCAAATTACCTAAATATCCTTCTTGGTCATTTCTTTCCTCAGAACCCTTTGGCTGCTTCAATCCATCTCTAATCACAAGGACTCCTGCAGAACCTGGCCTTCCTCCCATCCCTCTCACCTAACGTGTAGAGCTGTCAACTCCCCAGCTTCCTCTGTCTTCCACTCAGCAGGACCCACCATGGAGTAACTTTGTTCTGTAGAACACAGCCATGTTATAAATAAGATATTTCCCCCTTTTGATTATACCTAGACTAGGAGTTGGCTGAGACCTCTTTCTTAGAGGACAAGAGTTATGTTCAACCTTGCCCTCTTTCATCCCTCCCTTCCTGCCATTATCCCAGGCCTCACTGAGCCATCTGGTTCCTAGGACGACATCTGCTGGGACACTTTCCACTCCAGAAGAGTTTGGACTTCAGGGAGAGAGTCAGAAGCTTGCCAGGTATGACTTGGGGTAAAGACTGTTAGTAACACGGGCCTGGGGAATGGATGGGTCCCAGCAGTGCTCCACCGGACACCCGTCGGCTGCTGAGTCCCAGTACTGTGGTCCTTTCCCAACTCATTTAGTAGACATAGACATACACAGAAGACTCGCATGTCTCTTCCCATGAGCCTGTATACCAGAGGAGGACGTCTCTCTGAGCACAAACATACCCTGTCCCCTAAGTTACTCCCTGCTGAATCGTCCTTGTGGTGGAGGTTTCTGGAGTCAAGAGGTGAATGGAGGCTAACAGCTGTCACTTACTTTGCCTCCATGGAGATGCCACACATGTCTCCCTCATCTCTCAAGCCTTGCGGGTCCTCTTTGCAGGAGATGTGATAATGACAGTGATAATGATGATGCTCACTACTTAATTATCACCTGCTTCATCCTGGCATTTTATTGCATTTACTCCCACAGCAACTTGGCAAGAGAGACCCTAGTAGCAGCACTTTACAGGTGTGGAAACTGAGGCTCAAAGGGGTACAGGGTGTTGCCTTAGCCTCAGAGTTAATAAATGTTAGAGTAGGCATCCAAACCAGCTCTCTCAGAGTCGTAAGCCCCGCTGGATCTTCACTTCCAGAGGCCACAGAAGCCCGGGCTCCACACATTAGGTATTCCAAGTTTACAGCCCAGGGAGTAAAGGTTGCTTAAAGCAACCTGAGTTTTCCTGATGCTCTTAGGATTTCCTAGATCAAAGATAGAATTAAAACAACACATGAAAAACATTTTGTTCCTTTTTGAAGTATAAACGCTACTCTGGAAGTGTTGGGGGGTTTTGTCTGAGAGTTTAGGGAGGGGGGGCGACACTTGCCAAAAGCCCATATTGTGCTGGGCACTTTTTGTACACCATGACATGTCAGCCTCGGGTCAGGCCTCAAGAGTCAGCCTTTTCACCCCTGTCTTATCAGTGAGCAAAGTGGGAGGTGTAGTAAGTGGCAGAGTGGGCTTTCAAATCAGTGCTTGTGATTCCAGTGGCTGTGTGTTTCATCCCTTTGCTGTGCTGCTCCAGAGAGGGAGGCCCACAACCCCTTCTGCCTTGTAAGGCCTGGCAGGCTTCCCTGGGCAGTGGGAGCTCAGCAATGGCAGCCACTGTTGCCGTTGGAAGGAGAGCATTTGCTGAGACAATCAGGCATTTGCACAAGGCAACTCAGCAGGGCTCAGTCTACCACCTCCATGTATTTTCCTCTGTTTATCCTTTCTTTGGGATGTTCCTTTGTCTCTCAGTGTCCTAGCAAACATACAGACCTGGCAGAGACCCTGCCTGACATCTGTGGCTTCTTATATCAGGGCTCAGGACTGTGGGTCAGTAGCAAGGTGGGCTCGTTGCCCTTGCCCTGGTTCCTGCCCCTGACTGCCCCTCCCAGGTGACAAGGTTGAGTCAGACAGGAAACAAATGTGGCTCTCGGCACACAGCTCCACCACCTGGGGATGGGAGTGGGGAGCTACTGTCTCTCTATCACATACTTAGAGAACACCGCTTGTTCCAATGATCTGTTGTTGCAGTAGAAACTTCTCCAGTTCAGTGGCTTAAAACATCACTCATTTTGTTATGCTCATGATCTGAGGGTTGGGAATTTGGACAGGGTTCAGCAGCGTTGTTCTTCTGCTCCATGCGGCACTGATTAGTGACATTCAGCTGGCAGCTCAAGATTCCAAGGAGGCTTCTCTTACATGCCTGGTGTCCTGGGGTGGGTGTAAGGTAGAGGGCTGACTGGTCTTAGGTGGGCACCTCCTCTCTGTCCAGGTGGTCCCCCTAACTAGGTAGCAGGACTTCTTACGTGGCCACCCAGGGCTCCAAAAGTGACTAGTCCAAGAGATGAGCTGTTGAAGTTGCCAGTCTTGAATCCCGGGGCCTGGAAACTGGCACCACATCACTTCCGACATCTTCCATTGATGAAAACAGACACAGAACCTGTCCAGTTCAAAGGGAGCAAACACATCTTCTGATGGGAGTGTCAGAGGATTTGTGGCCATCTTAGATCTACCACAACACTGGAAAGGTATATTAGACACTTACACCCCTCCCAGGGTCTTGCCTCTCCTGCCCCACCTTGCCTCATGGCAGAAGCCACTCTTCCCGGGCAGCTGGTGAGAGGGAAGTTTCTTTATTAAGATATGAGGAATAAGATAATCAAATCCATGTGAACCAACATCTCAGTGGGGGATGGGAGTCTGGGGAGCACAGACACGTACATTTCTCATTATGGCTTTTAGGAAGTTGTACTTGATATTTTGGATTCAACTGCAAAAAATTGAGATGATTTGGTATCAATAAAATCAATACAACAGGTGTTTAGTGTTTTGGGTCCTGTGATATTGCCAGTCACTTTATAATAAACTTGTTTGAGTCTGTTGGTCCTGGTGTATATTTGTTTTCTGATGTTTCTGTTACTTCACTGCTATTCCATTTTTTTTTTGCTACTTTCATAAGCAAAACCTAAATTATCACTTCATTCCATCCCATCCCATCCCATCCCATCCAAATCATCCCATTCCACACATGTTTTCCAGCCAGCCGAGTTCAGCACATCCATTATCTGTCCATTCCACACCATCTGCCTCAAACTTTTAATCATTCCCATGCTAGTCCACATTAGCTCATTCTTGGATTCATTACAAACTACCCAACCCACCATGCTGTTCACTGGGTCCAGTTTATCACCCACAGTGCCCCTACTGAGGGTCTGCAAGGTAGTGATCACCACAGGAAATACAGTATAAGCCCACCATGTGATGGCAGCCATCCTAGGGGTGAACGGCCCATCTGACCACAGGGCATTGTGGATGCTGGAACTAATTGTGGGGGCTCAGGTCGTGTGAGTGTGTGCTCTTAGGAGAGGTGAGAGCCACTGGGGTGTCATCAGATGCACAGGAAAATAATTAACATTAAAAAATTCCTTTGCTCACGATTCCTTCACTTAACAATGACTTCATCTTTTATTGTGGAAAATTTCAAACATTCCAAGAAAAGAATAGCAATCCTCATGTACTCATGGCATGTGACAAATCTCATTTCATCCATTCTATCCTTGAGTATTTCGATACAAATTCTATATGTCATATTATTTCAGCAGTAACCACTTCCATATGTATTTCCAGCTTATAGTTTAGGCATAGTCACGATACCAAAAGGAACCTATCAAAATAAGTATTTATTCTTTAATATCAGAATATGTTCTGATTTCCCTAATTGACTCAAAAATGTCTTTTTTATCTCTGACTGATTTGAATCAGAATTCAAACAACATTTGGTTGCTTTATATCTTATGTCTCTTTCAATCTCCCCTGCTCCTTTTACATGACCCTCCCTTTTTTTTTTTTTTTTAAATTTATTTTTTTTATTTTTTTATTTTTGGGACAGAGAGAGACAGAGCATGAACGGGGGAGGGGCAGAGAGAGAGGGAGACACAGAATCGGAAACAGGCTCCAGGCTCTGAGCCATCAGCCCAGAGCCCGACGCGGGGCTCGAACTCACGGACTGCGAGATCGTGACCTGGCTGAAGTCGGATGCTTAACCGACTGCGCCACCCAGGCGCCCCGACCCTCCCTTTTTTGTTTAAGAAACCCCATCATTTGTCCTATAGGACTCAGGATATGGTGGCTCCTTGCTGCATCCTGGTTTTCTCTGGGATGTTATTCCCTCCATATTCCTCGTAAACTGGCAGGCGATCTAGATGCCTGATTTGGCTTATGTTTGCTCTCTTTGCAGGGTGCTCTTGGGGTGCTAAGGACTTCTTGCCATGTCAGGTGGCTCAAGGTATCTTGTTGTCCTACGTTTCCTACTGGGTGGATCTGTGTTTTCAGCCTTATTCATCTTTGATAATGCCCCTTGTCTGCTTTCTACCTAATGATTTTAGCACCCATCCACTGTCATTACTCAGACCCATTATTTTATTAGGGCTTGCAAAATGGTGCTTTTAAAATTCTCTCGATCATTTTGCTTTTACTAGCTGGAGTTCTTTAACAAAGAGAGATTTTCCTTATGAAATATTATTTACTCTGAAATGCCGTTTGTGCAGAAGGGACAGAAAAATGCTCGATTTTTGCCCTTTATCAATTTTTAGAAAAATGAGTTGATTCCCTAGCAACCTCCTACAAGGACCAATGAGGGGTTTTTGCTTATTTGTTTGCTAAATATCATAAAATCAGATTTTAAAAATCTTAATAACACTGAAATTTACTAATTTTTAGGTAGGATACAAGGAAACAGTAGATACAGACATAGCACTGTAGAACTGATATCTTCCAGAGATCTGAGATCTGAGCCATCAAGTGCAGCTTCAGAAAGAAAGAAAAAAGAAAAAAGTCCCTTTTTCTGAACTGGAACATGTTTCCAAGTAACAGATGAGATCTAATGATGTGTGCAGTACAAGTTAGCACAAAGAAAGCCACTTAGATTTTGGACTTCTTCATGTTTATTCTTCATTATTCTCTTAGGCTGAGAGCCTTTATGACTATGTCTTGTTCAGTCAGCTGCATCCCATAAATCCATAATCCCAAATTTATTTGTAAAGAGCAACCTATACAGACCAAATATATCCTGCTAGAAACATTCTTATATAAGGACTTCCTTATTTGTCTGTGAGCCAGGCTCTGCCACTTGTTAGCTGTGTGACTGTGCAAGTTGCAGCCCCTCTGAAAGCATCAACTATGACTCATCTGTGGAGGGGGATTAAAATCTACTTCATAAGGTTGATGATGATTAAATGGGGCAATCTTGTCATATAACTTATTACAGTGCCTTCATAAAAACATAAAAGATGTACGTGCCAGCCATGAAGACACATATTTGATAATATGTAGCCATATTGGTTCCAGGACACACATAATAAATTTACAGATACAGCACAAGGCTAGTTATGTTTCCTTTTCACAGATGTATCCTATCCCTGAGAATAGTGACGACAGGGTGCCTGGGTGGCTCAGTGGGTTAAACGTTGTCGGACTTCGGCTCAGGTCATGATCTCATGGCTGGTGAGTTCGAGGCTGGGGAGTTCAAGTGCCGCATCGGGCTCTGTGCTGACAACTCAGAGCCTGGAGCCTGCTTCGGATTCTGTGTCTCCCTCTCTCTCTCGGCCCCTCCCCCACTCACACTGTCTCTCTCTGTCTCAAAAATAAATAAATATTAAAAAAATTAAAAAAAATAACAGTGACTGACACATGGCAGACATTCAGTAAACATTTTTTGCATGTATGAATGAATGAATACGTATAGCTTAAGTTACATGGCTTCATCTTGTTTTTTCTGTATTCCTTCCCAGGAATATCTGCCATCTTGAAATTAAATAACTACTATTATTCTCATACATATTTTTACCTTCTGTTGTACATTCAGAATGCACTCAAACATTCTTCTGTTTTTGTTGTGGTAATATGCATGACATAAAATGTACCATTTTAACCATTGTAAAGTACAATCCAGCAACATTTAGTAAATTCACAGTGTTGTGAAACCCTCATTACTATTTAGTTCCAGAGCTCCTTCATTCCAAATGGAAACGCCGTCCTTAGTAAGCACTCCCTCCCTGTTCCCCACTCCTGCCAGCCCCAGGCATCCACTAATCTGCTTTCCCTCAGTGTGATCTGTCTATTCTGCACATTTCATAGAAATAGAAGCATATAACATGTGGCCTTTTGTGTCTGACTTGTCTCTTTTTAAATAAATGTTTTATTTTAGAATAATTTTAGATTTATAAAACAGTTACAAAGACAGTACAGAGTTCCCATATACCCTACATTCAGTTATAGATGTTTTTACACTCACGAATTTTCTGTATTTAATAGATTTTAATCCATTACAGAATTTATCTTTTATGGTGCTTGGACTGCCTCATCTTTGGCTGGTGGGAGCCCATTCAAGTGTGTCCTTTTGGACTGACATATTTATGGACCTAATGAAGAAAACCAGTGTTGGGGATAACACCCAGAGGCAGCTGTTGATTAGGAAGTATGCATGGTTTGGGTGGGGAAGGACAGTTGAGGGCAGGAAGGATAAGACTTTAGAGTAGTAAGACAAAAATAAGATGCTATTTCGATTTATAGGGAAAATGGCATTTTGTACAAGATGCTCTAGAGGTTTGAACTCTGCCAGCATGACTCCCACTGGGAGGAGATTGTGTCCTTATTAACAAATGCAGGCTGGCCTCGTACCCTGGGGCCATGGGGAACCAGGGCCTGCTGGGATGCTCTGCCCATGGTCATTAAGCAGGCCCACTGCCAGCCTCTCTCAGAGCTCATCAGCCTCAGGCCCTGGGAATGATTAGAAAGTGCTGCGGGGCACTAGGATTCCTCTATTCAGTTGGCAAGTGCTGTTGCCGTTCCCTACATGCATCCAGTAGCCAGGGAAGGTGTGGGGGAGATGGATAAACCTGACATTGCCTCATGTGTGGAGGGGAAACAGGCCAGAGGACCAACACAGAAGAGGTGCCTGCCCAGGAACAGGCTTTGGGCTGCAATTGTGCAACTGCTTTCTAATTCGATTCTCACCATAGAAACTTGCATGTGTTCTGTGTGGCCAAAGATGGATGCTTTGGGATAAGAGGTGGGAACGGCACCTTTCTTGTCCTCAAGGAACTTACAAGGAAGGTTAGTTGCACTGGCAGGCTGTCTATGAGTGGTTAATAGGACAGGACCAGAAATCCTGCTAGAGCTGGACTGTGCCATGGGAACATGCGGAATATTTATGGTAGGAGGCTGGAGATGGAAGTGGCATCTCATCACAACTCTTTGTCAGGTGGTGGTGTGCACCCATGCTTGGCTGGCTAGGAAGGCACCTCTAGGGTCCCCGTCTCTGCCCAGAACCACCAGTGATGACGTTAATGGAGATTCACTATGGCAGAAGCCATGAGTTAGAGAGAGTGCTTAGATGTTTGTGTGCACAGAGCAAGGAGGTATAAAGGTCAGCAAAGGCTCTGGGACCTGACAGACTTCTTGTGTGACTGTGGGCGGCTCTCTAAGTCCTCACCATCAGATGAAGTGTCATCTTCTCTCTCCGGGTCATTGTGAGAAAACAATGAGAACATGCTTGAGCCTGTTGAGAGCAGGTGCTCAGTAGCAGTGGCTGACACAAGTAGAGGCTTACTAAACACACCCAAGAGTGATGATGAGAGTCACTGCCAGTTCCCTTCAAGGGAAATGTGTTGGGGTGGGATAGCCATGGTCACCGTGAAAATAGAGATGCATGGCGAGTCTCAGCATACAGCTCAAGTCCCTGGGACACCACGGGGGAAGAGGAGAAGGGTCTGCACTGAAGGCCAATGTGAGTTCCTAGTGCTGCAGGACTCTTCTCTCCAGCTTCGGGTGTTTAGTGCTCCCACGTATGTCTAGGAACTGTGGCTCTTATGCCACAGTTGACAATTGTGATGCCAAAAGGAAGAGGCATCCTTGGGTGGCCTTTCCTTGTCAGGCAGAAGCTCACTCAGCACCTGAGGCTGACCCATTAGTGATCCAACAGAACTATCTTGTGAGGAGGGCCTGGGCGGGAGGTGGGGTGAGCCAAGGCTTTTCCTTTAGGGTCCTTCCCAAATTTCTGGTGAAGCAGGACACAACCAGGTGAAGATAATTCATGTAAGATGAATTGTAATGTGATTAGGGCTTCTTAGAAGAGAGAGCTCTGAGCTGCCACAGGGACAGGTAGAATTTGTATAGAGGAAGCAGAGAGGAAAGGCATTCCAAGTGAGTGCCATGATAATGCATTAGAGTTGAATCAGGAGACCTGGTTCTAGTCTTAGTTCCACAACTCATTAGTTTTATGACCATGGTCAAGTCACTTAGTGTCTCTGAGCCTCAGTTTATTCATACAATGGGCATGATGGCACCACCCTCATAGGGTTGTCATCAGGATTAAATGGGATTGCATTGATAAATCCTGGCACCCAGGTTTTATGTTAAGTCCATGGGAAAGAATGGGCATGGAGCAAACAGGCCTTCATTGAGCGTCCCCGGCATGGCCCAGAAGTGGGCTTCTGAAATTACATTTAAAAGTTTGTGTATTTGTTCTTTTCTTTTTTGCTGGAATAAATGTTTTATATATTTATCAGAATCTCAAGAGTCTGTAAATTGTGAAAGATAAAGGTACAGAGCTTTAGACTTTAAAAAGTGTATTTGCTCATTATCTCACTTGAGATCACACGAGCCCCATGTGATACGTTGAGAGTTATTATGTTTTATATTCAACAATTGAAATAACATTCCCAGAGACCTAGGACTGTTGGACTTCTGTGGGTAGCTTCTCCAGTGTCCTTCTCTTTTTCCCTTCCCAAGGGCTCCAGATTTCCAGTGGTGATCCACGTGTTTTCTGTGGTGTGGGAGGAGACTGCAGCCTAGGTAAGGCTGATCAGCACATTCTGTCTCAGTGACTGCTCTGGTTCATGCATGAACTTGTGACCCAAGAATCTGGTCAGAATGAATTTCCCAGTGTGTCACCATGAATTCTTGGACACATTTTCAGTGTCTTTCCATAGACTGTGTTGTAGGCAAGGTGAGGCTTGAGATTGCCACAACCATTTTGCTTCCATAAGCAAAGGGACCTCAGGAGTAAGTTTGACCCAGAAGAACCAGACAGGCAGAGAAGAGTAGCTATATTCCTGACCAAAGTGCCCCAATTAACTCTATATTTCTTCATACACGTGAATCATAAATTCCTCTTAGTAGGCCAATATGAATTTTCTATTATTTGAGACCAAAAATCTCCTAGTCAATTAGGTGTCTTGGTTAAAATCACACAACACACTGGTGACAGAACTGGGGTATGAACCCAATAGCCTTTGGTTCCCGTTAACATAACAACCCTTTGGTTCTCCCCTCCACCAGTTGGTCATGATCATTCCTGGGTTCGTTGACACCTCAGCCTGCCTCTTGGGTGTCAAATTCCTATGAATTCACTTCTTGATGGACAAACAATGCTTTTAAAATCAGGTTCTTAGGTGGCTTCTCTTATAAATCCAAGGAATAACTCATGGAACTAGGATTTGGTGAACTGGTCTATCCCTTCTGGGAAATCTTGATCTCTCAAAGTCTAGATGGAAGGGATAAGCAGGGTTCCTGTTCTGCTCACACTCTGCTCTTTCCTCCTCTCATCAAATGCATATTGAGTGCCTCCTCTGGGCAGGGTCTGTGCTTATTATGGGCTGTATTAGTAATTGAAGCATATATGACCCTGCCTTGTGGTCCTTACAATCCAGTGGAAGACTTTCTGGCATTGGAGGTCATAAGGAGCAGGCTGATAGAGGCAGATGTAAAGGCAAGTGGGATGCATTCAGACCAGGGAGGTGTGGCCTCAAGGAATCTTCCATGGCTGGGTGGTGATGGGGCTCTGTGGGGGAGCCAAGGTCCATCTGCAGGTGTGGGAAACCCCCGCACTGTACCTGCTATATGTCCTGTGCTTTCTAGTGGAGTGATAGTGGCTGTGCCATGGAAAGGGCATTGGTGTAAGTGATTGGACCTTGGAAAGTACATTAAATGTTCATAACCTTGGTTTTCCATATAATAAATGTATACCCTTACTTCATAGTGTCCTCGTGATTATTAAGACAACGTAGATAAATATACATTCTAGTAACGAGCACATAGTAGATATTCCATTTAAGTATTTAAGTATTTTTTTCTATGTCACCCTTGTAGCACCATGCCCCCTCATTCATAAAACAACAATATCTTCCAAAAAACCTCTAGACTAAGCATTATTGGGAAAGAAAATCACTATTTTCTGTATCATCTCATCCCTAAATCACAAAGCTTAATCTCAAGGATTTATTTGCGTGCTGTACGTCTTTACGGATAGTGTTATCATTTATTGCAGTTGGTGTGGAGAGAGCTGAGGGGAAGGCTAAAGAAGAATGAGCACTAAACCTGGCTCTGTGCTAACTGCTGTGTAACCGTGGAAAAGACACTTTACCACTCTGAGTCTCAGTTTCCTCTTCTGTAAAATAGAGATTATTTTTACTTACGGCTGAGAATATGGGTGTAGGTCTTACTAGTACCTTTGCCTTTTCCAGAAAGACAGCCTCACTGTATCAGATGTTTGTTTGTTTCTTTGTGGCTTCTGTTTTCTTGGATGTAAATGCATTTTTTCCCCATAAGATCACTTTGGGATTGGTTAGAATCAAAGGAACATGAGAGAAAAGGGCTGGAGGGGCAGGTGGCCAGGCCATGGAGGAACCTCAGTCTACTTGTTAGCTCTGGGGTGGCCAGCTTGGATTCTCAGACTTATGGGGGCTTCACCTGCCAGGTAAAATCATGACTTGTCCCATGACTGGCTGCTTTTCCAGGGCTGGTGGATGGCTGCAGCCTTGAGCAGAATATAATCCCTGAAGAAGCCAGTCAAGTCTGCATAACTCCCTGGGTGTGGCCTCACTGGATAATCAGAGACAGCTCAGCTTCCTGTACTCATAGGACAGTGCTGTTGTAGGACCAAAAGATAGATGGATAGAAATGCATCTTAAAAATGCCAGGTGTCCTCTCTTTCAATCACTTGAGATTTGACAGCAGGTTGGAACCAGTGGGCTCCCATTTCCTCATATCAGCTTGGATCATAACTCTCTCTCCAGTGATAGGGAAGGGGAGTTAGAAATTGGAACTCAATAGATTGGACATCATGTCATAAACAAAACAAAGTGAAAGCATATTTTCTTCTCATTCCATGGGACTGAGGTGAGGAATGATCTGATTCGTTTGGAGAATGTAGCATGCTCTGGGGTGTGCATGCGCTCCTTCTTCTCTCAGGACATGCTAGGTTGGAGCCATAGCTCATTTCAAAAGGTATTCTGAGTCGAGTGGAAGGTAACACATGAGTTGGGTGTCCCATTTCAAGGTCAAATTGTGTGCTTATCCTTCAAAGTCTTGGGAAATCTTTCAAATGCCTACAATGTACAAAGACAGCAAAAGTTTAATATAGTTGCTTCCAAAGAGTGGTTAAGTGTCCAAGTGTGAGTTCTAGTCTTGTCATGTGGTGTGTGTGTGGAAGCTGTCTCTTTTTTGTTTTGTTTTGTTTTTGAATCTTGTTACCTCCAGAGGAGGATTTGCCCCACTTTCCTTCTTTGAGTATGGGTTACAGGGAGGAAACACAGACATGGACACACAGCAGTGGGTCTGTGTGACAAAAAAAGAAGAAAGGCAAAGAGCCAAGGAGAAGAAGAGAAGAGAAGAAGTGTCAGAACACAGAGAAAAAATTCCAGAGGAAACTAACGAAAGAGGGAAAAGCTACATAGTGTCAGACTTTTAAGAAGATGAGCTATCCCCACTCCCATCAGGGTATCAGGGTGACTGAAGAAAGGCCAGCTTGTGCACAGCCAGGAGGCACATGGTAGGGCACTGAGTAGCCAGGGAGAGCTGGGAAGAAGGAGAGAAGGTGAGCACAATGGGAGAGAGCAAGAGGGAGGCAGACACAGAACAGGACCCCTCTGCCTCTAGCCACTGTGGGACAAGGGCAGGTGAATGAGGGCATGGGGCAAGGAGCAAAGGAAGAAAGAAGAAAAGAAACACCCTCACTGTCACTGCTACCCAAAATGATGTTAGGTTTGTGTCCCAGGGGAGTTACAGGAGGGCACCGGGCTTTGGTCTTCTGAAGCCACTTCTCCACCTACATGCACTGGGGTTTTAAAGGGGCAAGTAGCATCTTTACCTGGGATTATAGCCACTTCTCAGAGGCTGGCCAGTTATGCTTACCTTCAGCACTAGTGGGTGGACAGTGAACGCTTGCTATTCATTGGTACTGAATCTTCTTGGCTGACAGGTGGTGGACTGTCCCTGGACAGGGGAGGGGGGTGCCAAGGGCACCTAGATCCACCTGAATTCTCCTCTGGTCTTAGACCCTTCCCCAGGGCTTGGAGGATCTCCATGAAAGAGTCCCAGCTCTCTTATGTTTTGGAAAATGCTTTTAGTTATAGTCAAAACAAAACAATCTCTCATTATGTAACAAAACTTGCTGGGTCCCAGTTCTGGGGAGATGAACTTGCTCAGTGCTTGGTCTCTTTTCTGTGGCTCATGTTGAGGACCCCTCAGCATGTATACAGTCTTCTCTCTGAACTGACCCTGTGTCTTGAGGGATCGGGGTGGCTGCTGGTAATGTCTTCTTTACTTTATTGATCCATTGGGCTCTGCCAACTCTAGGTAGAAAGGACCAGGTCACACGATTCCCTTTAGTTCTTCAAAACATTGGAATTTATGACCTTTGGAATAGAGATTAACTTTCTATTAATCTTTTCTACAGTCTTCCAAGTTCACTTTGCTCCTTCTAAAAAAAAAAAAAATTCTTCTGAGGGCAGAAGAAGCACCCAAGATTTAATTACAGACTGAATATAATGGTCCTTAGTAGAAGACAGAAGGGGTTCTTAATAAGAGAAAAAAGTCCAGGGATCCTGATGCCGACAACATGTGTCTCTTCTCCCATGAAGACTCATGCCTAAGTGCCTCAAATTTTAATTCTTCAGATGCTGCAGATGAGTTTTTCCTGAGAAAGAGAGAGAGAGAGAGAGAGAGAGAGAGAGAGAGAGAGAAGGGAGGTACAAATGGCAGAGACAGATAAGTGCTCACTAATTCTTGGGAGACACTGCTGGACTGCATTTTCCCACCTCCACAGATATTAAGTATGGCCAATGTGATTGGCAATGGAAGTCATGTCTATTGCCTCTAGATTCAGCATCCAAGACTCCTCCCGTATCCCTTCATGCCCTTTTCCCTTCTGACAGGTGGAATGAAAGAGACCCTGAAGGTGCCTCCTTAGGCTGGGTTCCATGGAAACAGACTTTGAGAAGGAGATCCGCATGTAGGTTTATTGCATGGTGCTCTCGGGAACAACACATGTGCAGGAGAGCATGACTGGACGGAGAGTTCATCTGAATTCAGTCCCAGCAAAGGCCTTAGCTGATCCCAAGGGCTGCTCCGAAGTTGGGCTGGTCCTTTAGAGATGCCCCCAATTGGGAAAAGGAGGCTGGGGCTTTGTATCCCAAGTCACTGGATGTGGGCTCTCTCCTGGGGGGGGGGTGCGGATAACCTCAGGTAAGGCAGCATCCTTTGTCTATACCTCAAGAGGATCTCAGCCGTGAGCCCCTCAAGAGAAAATGCTCCTCAGCACCTAGGCTCGGAGGTACCCGGAAAATATATACCTCAGCACTCACCACGGTGACATAGAAAGTCTGAGTTGAAGGTGGCAGAGCTCTGTTGTTCAGGGTCCGTGAGTGACTGTCTCTTTCCTTCCACGGAAGGTGGGATAGAGAATGAAGATGTGAGAGAAAGCATATACTATTCTGGTTTATGTTGAGATTTCCATTTTAACTTTCTAGATGTCCATTGAAAATATGTTTGCCAGAAAGAAAAGCAACTGCAATAAATATTCTGTAAAGCTAGTCAAGGAGGAGGCTGATGAAAGAACAGGAAACTTACAGTGTCTAGGGTTTGCCACCTTATGGCTTCTTCCCACCTGGCCAGGTTTGGGGACCCACACATGGACACCTCCTTTTACCTCCTGTTATTCACAAGCTAAATATTAGCCTGTGCTTGGCAGATGCAACTCCTGAGTTTCTTCTGATGTTAGCCTCCATATTTTAAAATAATATGCCTGACCCTGTGGTTCCTTATTTAATTTATCTAGTATCTATTTATTCCCCACTATGGAAGATAAGCTTTTAGTACTCAAACATCAGGGCCCATATCACCTCCCTTCTCCCACCATTCAATCAGTTAAATGATAATTTTTGGTTAAATCAGTATTCAACGTTTATATTACCATGATAATGTACGTGTTGTTCATAGCTGATGTTACTTGCGTGCTATACATTCCATTTCTTGTGTAGTGTTTAACTTTTCTACTAGTTGATTATTGACTTTAAGAAACTGATTAGTTTTCTTCTACCTGTGAATAACTCTTCCCATATCTATGAGCTACCTAAAAGTCTCTCTCAATCTGGTCTGGCAATTAGGTGCTCTATTAGCTCTTGGCAGCTTCTCTGTTGGAACCCACCACCCTCAAATTTCTAGCTGGACAAGTTGCTTCAGGCCACCCACACAGCTGTTGTTCAGGGATTTCCATTCACTATCCTTGTCTGAGCTTTTCAAAGTCCTAAGAAAACATTTGAGATTTGGAAAAAAATATTGGCTCCAAAAATAAAATCACAAATTAGAAATAAACAAACATTTAACTAAATTGCATAATATCATGTCAACTAGTAAATTGCAACTCAACTGAACTCAACATTCCTTGACATGGCTCTCCAACTCTGATCTGGTCTGCATACCTGGATGGATCTAAGAAGTCCCTGAAGATACCCCCAGTGCAGTTCTCTAGTTTTTTTTTTTTTTTTTTTTTTCACATGGGTGTAGCTTCTATGAGAAACATAACGATCTGGATATGTTTGGCACCTATTCAAACCTACCCTCACAGAGATGGTGAAATCAATGGGAATCCAAGACTTTTTAGAGTTATTATTATTTATTATCATTTTTTTTTTGCTGTTCTGATACCTGACTCCTTTACTTAATCTTCTCACCTGCGACTGTTATCAATCTCACTCCTTTGGTGTGATCCACAATATATTTTCTAAGATTTGAGTCCATTTCCTAGCTCTATCCTTAATCTCTCCACCTTGGATGAAGGATTCTAAAAAGGATCCTTTGAGTGGTAACTTTATTGACCGAAGTAGCCTCCATATTCTTCCTCCTCTTGTGCTTATCTCTCTCCAGCGCCTGGAGGAAGGCCAGATCAAGAAAACAATCTTTCCAGTTGTTGATTCTGATAACAGTATTATCACATAGTGTTCTGGACATCTTGCTTTTGCTCTCCAGATGCATTCTTTACCTTTCTTCACCATGCTTTCAGTGCTAAGTGGCTGACCTGAATGGATTGCATTATACAGTTTCTCTTACCCTCTGCTTCCAGTTGGAAATTGCCCAATGGGGGCTCTGTAGGTGAGTGAAAGTACGGGAGTTTCTGTCAGGCCAAACTTTCAGCTAGTATTTCTGGTTCTGGAAGCTGCTCCTTCTTCTTGCCAGCTAGCCATATAACTTTTTTCATCATGAAAACAAAGTCATAGGCACAAGCCTTTCTGTAGATGCTCATGTAGCAGCTCAACCTCAAGAAAGACAGAAATTCAACATTGTTTCTGTGACTTAATTTTCATTTCATGTCTCCATTTTGCCAGGAATATACATATTTGATTTCAGTCAAATTGGTCTTCCTCCATTTTCCTTGGGTTTGGACTTACTTTGTTGTGTTATAAGTTTGGGAGTTAAAGGTCTCAGTACTAAATTCTCATGGAAGCTCCTATTGATATGCCTTTCGTTCCATTTGGCCCTCCGTGGTCAGTCCACCTCAGTGGTCAGTGGTTTCCAGAATCATTTCAGACCTGCTTTGTTACTCTAAACAAACACATGACCTTTTTTCTCTGACTTATCTTGGGGCTATGCTTAGGAAAAGAGGCAGATTATCTGCCTAACTCTTGATGATATAAATCCTAGCTAAGGGGTCTGTTATTTTCCACCCAGAGGAAGCAGGTTTCCTTTCATAGAGACTTCCAAAATGTCAATTCTTAACCCTTCCCCCTACAGTAGGAAATGTTTCCTCAGTTTGAGGAGTAAAGGGTAGAAAACCCTGTTCCATGTCCTCCTGGGTATTTCTAAATATATTGAATACAACCCGAACACTTTCTCTTCCCTTCAGAACCTATAGATTTTTGAAATTCAAAATCCAGAAAAGGACTGGATGTGCCAGGAAGGAATTTGGAGGGATTAAGAAAACCAAGAGCCATACGGAAAATAAATTACTTAAAAAAATTCTATCTTTCTCCCACTTTACCCTCAACTGTGTCCTCTTGGGCAACATGAAAGAGAAGTGCTGATAAATGGTGAGCAATAGTTGGCTGAATCCTCCACAGCAAAGAAGAAAAATCCAGGGTGGACATGTGGAAGGGAGGTTGGAGAGGGGCCCCTTGAGGAGATGGAGGGCTTGTCTTTTGGTGTTCAGGTATATTGAGGGGCAAAGAGGACTGGACACAGAAACATCCACCAGGAATGAAGTCCCAGGTCAGGATTGGTTAAGACTGAGAGCTGCTTAGAGAGGCTAGGATAGGTAGAGGCAGGGAACAGTGAGACCTGTACTTGAAAAAGTGAGAGGGAAGCCTGTTATCATTTTGAGGATTGAGCCCAAGTCCTTGAAAAGGGCAATAATATCAATCATAACGTTTATGGGGGTGCTCAGTCCTGCTCATTTAGTCCTTACTATAGCCCATTGAGGTACTGAGTATAAATATTCCCACTATTTTTGATGAGGAAATTGAGAACAGAGAGATTTTTGTCCTAACCAGGATCACAGAGTTAATAAATGAAAGACTTATTTGCAATTCTACCTCCTTCTAACCCCGAGTCTCAACTACCTTGCCTTTGCAGGAGAAAAATGTGGTTGTTGAGTCAATGACAACTTCAGGAGTCAGATGATAACAATAGTAATAATAAATGATGGTAATTAAATATATTAAATACTCACATCATTAGAAATGTCTTATGTTCCAGGAACTCTCAGGACCTTCTACATCCTTATTTCCCTCACACATTCAGAAACAAAGTCTGAGTCACTCAGGAGAGTGTCTTGCACAAAGCAAATTAAACAATCCCCACTGCTCTTACTGCCCTCAATTTGAGTTCAGTTAAATTACTGGTTCTTTAGTACTTACTCACTCTTGGTTCTACTAGGACACTACTCAAAAGTAACTCTGGAGTTGATCTTCAAAATAATTGTTTTGAGTTGGACATCATAAAAATGGAGGAGTAGCCAGCTCCAAGCCCTTGTCTCCCCACACAAACACTGAAAATTGTCAGAACTAATGTTGTAAAAACTCTGGAAAAACAGTAAAAAACTTACATCAATCAAGTGGAATTCAAGAAAATATATGTCAACATTACGTGACCACAAGCTAGGAAACAAGGACTTCAGTAACCACACACAACAAAGAAAACAGTCTATGAAAAAAATTGTTAAATCATTAAATAAATGACTATAGGCTTCAACAATCAAGAAAAATAAACACATTTTGAGGTAGAGAGAGAATCTCATTTCCAGAGTTAACGATTTTATAATACTCAAGTGTCCAGTTGTCAACAACAACAAAGTTACAAGGCCTACAAAGACATAGTAACAAAGGGCCCTACAAAGAAATAAAATGAGTAGAAAGAAACATTCCCTGAGGAAGACTAGCATTGGATTTATTAGACAAAAACTTTAAAACAACAATCTTAAATATACTTAAAAAACAAAAGAGGGGTGCCTGGGTGGCTCAGTCGGTTGAGCGGCCGACTTCGGCTCAGGTCATGATCTCACGTTCCGTGAATTCGAGCCCCGCGTCGGGCTCTGTGCTGACAGCTCAGAGCCTGGAGCCAGTTTCAGATTCTGTGTCTCCCTCTCTCTCTGCCCCTCCCCCATTCATGCTCTGTCTCTCTCTGTCTCAAAAATAAATAAACATTAACAAAAAAATTTAAAAAAAGAAAAAAAAAACAAAAGAAGAACATGGACAAAGAAAAAGGGCATTAAGAAATAAAGTATGAAAAATGATAATATCAATAAAGAGATAAGAATTATTAAAGAAACAATTTCTGGAAGTTAAAAGTACAATTGAAAAGAAAAATAAACTAAGGGGTTCAACAATAGGAAAAAAGTATCTATGAACTTGGATACAGGAAATTTGCAATTATCAAGTCTAAGGAGCAGAAAGAAACAAGACAGTACTTAAGTGATATATGCAACTCTATTAGGGGGACCAATATAGGTATTTTGAAAGTCACAGAAGGAAAAGACATAGAGAAAGAAACAAAAAATAGTTGAAGAAGTAATGAGCAAAAATCTTCCCAAGTTTTATGAAAGACATAAAGCTACACATCCAAGAAGCCCAGCAAACTCCAAATAGGATAAAAATAAGAAAGAGACCAACACTGAGACACATTGTAATAGAACTAAAGTCAAAGAGACAATCATGAAAGCAGTGAGAGAGAAGTGACTCATTATACACAAGGATCTTCTATAAGACTAACAACCAATTTCTCATGAAAAATCATTGAAACCAAAAGGAGTGGGATGACATATTTAAGGTGCTGAAAGAAAACAACCTGTTATTTGAGAATTCTATATCCAACAAAACTGTCCTTGAACAATGAGGGAGAAATTAAGATATTCCCAGAGAAATAACAACTGAAGAAATTTGTTACCACTGGACCCACCCTACAGAAAATGCCAAAGGGAATCCTTCAGGTTGAAATGAAAGGACACTAAGACAGCATGGGTAACAAGAGAAAAAAAAATAAATTGACCTTTGTAACAATTAAAAATATTTGTACATTGTTGGGAATAAGTTTAAGAATTCCCTGAGCTTGCACCAATGGGTTAACAAGGCTTAGGGCAGAAAGCCACCTCAGGGTGAAAGCGCCCCCAGTGTAGAACAAAGCATAGAGTGGAAAGTTGCTTCCACAGGATGAAAGCATTGGAGAACAGGTAGAGGCAGAACCATAGGGCGAAAACACCCCCAGCATAGAACAAAGCATAGAGCAGAAAGCCGCTACCACAGGATGAAAACGTCTGAGAACAGGTAGAAGCCGAAAGCCCTTGCATCAGGGCAAACACGTCCAGAGTTAATTAGCAAGAAAAATACCTTGTTAATCCTGAAGTATCATTCTCTATTTGTCTTAGCCCCTAGAAAAGTTAAGATAAACAGACACGGTGTGTGGTGCCTGCAATAAACAGCCGTTTGCTCGGCGCTGGGTCTTTGATTTGTCTTGACCCTAACCCCTAACACCTCATGCCTTTGAAACCCCCTTTCTCTCACACACATGAATCAATGATCACTGTTTTATTATCTCTTTCTGCACATCCATCACGTTTGAAAGCCTTCTGATCCTAATAAATATGGAGCAAGGACCCTTACTCAGGGCTCTTGTCTCCTCCCACACATTAGCCTCTCTCATATTCAATTCTGCATCCATTCTCTCGCTGGACAAGACAGAACTCCAGACTCAAAGTCTGTGACAGTACATCAAGGGATATTTATCAAGAAAGTGAAGCAAAACCCCACAAAAATAGGAGAAAATATTTGCAAATCCTTTATCTGATAAAGGTCTGAACAACAAGACAAATGACTCTAGTTATTTGGAAGAGCAGTTGGGAAAATGGATAAAGGACTTAGACATTTCTTCAAAGAAGATATACACGTGGCCAATAGGTATACCTTATTATAGGAAAAGCTGCTCAACATCATTAGTCTCTAGGGGAATGCAAATCAAACCACAGAGAGGGACCACTTCATATCCATTAGGCTGACTATAATTTTTTTTTTAAAGGGAAAATAACAAGTGTTGGTGAGGATATGGAAAAAACTGGAACCCTTATACACTGCTGGTGGGACTATAAGATGGTGCAGTCTCTGTGGAAAATAGTTTGGAAGTTCCCCAAAAAACTAAACATAGAATTACTCTATGACCCAATATTTCTAGTTCTAGATATATACCCCAAGAATTGAAAACAAGAACTCCTACAGTTTTTGTATGCCAGTGTTTATTACAGCATTATTCACAATAGCCAAAATGTAGAAACAATGCAAGTGCCCATCAAAAGATGAATGGATAAGTTAAATGTTGTATATACATATAGTGGGATAATTCTTAGCCATAAAAAGGAAGTTTTAATGCATGGTATAACACAGATGAATCTTGAAAACATTATGCTGAGTAAAATAAGCCAGACCCCCGCCCCCCCAAAAAAAGGACAGATACTGTATGATTCCATTTATGTGAAATATCTTGTAAAGGAAAATCCATAGAGACAGAAAGTAGATTAGAAGTTACCAGGGGCTGGCGGTAGGGGAAAATGCGAAATTAAGTTATTGCTTAATGGTCACAGAGTTTATGTTTGGGATGAGGAAAAAGGCTTGGAAATATATACTGCAGATGGTTGCACAACATTGTGAATGTAATTAATGCCTTTGAACTCTACACTTAAAAACGGTTAAAATGAAAATTTTTATGTTATGTATATCTTACTATGAGTTAAAAAATTAGAGAGTAAAAGAAAATTCTGTCATGAACACTATCAGTTGTTTTCTCAACATATATTCAGTCATTCTGACATACCCTTTGGTTGAGGAACCTAAGTTTCCTTGGTTTCTCTCAGTAACCAGCACCCAAAACTGGACCCAGGTAAGAGTGCCCCAATCATGATGGTCCCATCCCGATTGCTAGTGATTGGCTTAGGAAGCCAGGATTAAGCCAATCATACGTGGGATTCTTTGAGGACTGTTATTGGTCTAGGGGGGCTGCTCATGTAGCTTAAAATGGTTTAGTCAGACTAAAGAGAAAGACTATTCATCACATTATGAGAGGTTTACTTTCTCTCTTCTTTCCTCTTGATGAACACTGGAAGGAGTATACTTCCTAGCTAAGTACTTCATAAATGGAGACATGTATGTGGGGTGGGGTGAAAGTAGCTTTATGAAGGGTTAATGACCTTTTCCCTTCTATTCCTTATCCTACTATGAATATTCTAAAAAAACAATTGAGGCATTTATGTTTGGGATTTGTATTATATAGGTTCCACTGTATGTCCTAGTCTGTCCAAGTTGCAGGTGGTGGCTGGGGGTATTACTGAGGCTCCTGTCAGGGAGTCAGGGAGATCCTTGGAAATGGGATCTATTATTTCTCTGCTGCTGTGGAAGGTGAGCCCCCTCCTATCTGGAGCTATGGAGATTCTCTCTGACATAGCTGAAAGACAGAGACCCTGCAAATTAAGTCACAAACACTTTCAGACTTGGGGGAAATTGATCATTTACTATGACATTGCGGAGTAAAATATAGAGGGAGAAAGCAGAGAGATTCTGGCTCTATTCTGACAACGTCATATTCTAAGTACCACAATATAGGCCTCATTTGAGCTCCCTGCTGTGTGATTGATTCTATCTGACTAGTTCCCCACTGGGTCCCTGCCATTGGAGACAGACTAGCAGGGGTCTGTCTGGGCATGCTTATCTGGATATTTGTTTCTTCTTTTGTTTTATCTTCTCAGTGGAGGAAATGGCAAGGGGGTTCACCTCTTCACTGTCTGTTCCAGTACTTCTTACTTCATTGATGTTACCAGTGAACAATGGAGCTGCCACTCACAGCCATCCCGCTGACATCACTCAGCTTCCCTGAGGAGAAGAGGTGCTATTGATAAATGATGTGGGGACCACTGGGTAGCCATGTGGGAAAAAAAACACCCAAAACTAGAACCACAATTTCATTTTCTTTCTTTTTTTGAACCACAATTTCACTTTACCTCAAAATAAATTCCAGGTGGGTGAGAGTTTTAAACAAAAAAGTAAAATAAAACCATGAAATTAAAAGAAGAAACTATGCTAATAAACTTGAACATCCTGAAAAAAATGGACCCATTTTAAAAAAGTTACAAAATATTATAATTGAAAGAAGAAGAGATGGAAAGCTGTAACACTTCAATAGACTAGTGTCTATTGAATAGACAGGATAGTTAAATAGTCCCTACCTCCAAAAAGACCCAAATCCAGATAATTTGTGAATTCCCATAAACTATCAATGAAGAGATGTTTCTTATCTTATTCCAGTTATCCCAGCCCAGAAAGTAGAAAATAATATCAAGTTGCCAAGTTCATAGTTTAGCCACAGTTCCCAAACTGTATAAGAACAGAACAAAAAAAATGTAGATTTATTTCACCTTTTAGAATAGAGAGAAATCTTAACCAAATCCAACTTGAATTAACAAGTTCATTCAATATGCTCAAAGGTTTATCTCCAGAGTGTGGTGAAAATGGTCCAACGTTAAAAGAAAATCTCTCAATTTAATTATGTCAATATATGCAGACAAAAATTTCATAAAATTTAACACTTCATTATTATATAATTTTTTAAATGTAAGGATGAATAATATACTTACAGAAAAGTATACAAATCACAAGTGGATAGCTCAATTAATGTTCATAAACTGAAACCATCCATGCAACCAGCACCCATAACCCTCAGTGTGACCCCTACACCCTGGACAAGGGCAACCACTGTCCTGACTTCAAATCATCAAAGACATATTATTCAGTAAATGGTATTGAGACAACTCAGTAGCCATGTGAAAACAAACAAACAAACAAACAAACAAACAACAAAGTTGGCTTCACAGATTAGTTTTGTCTGGTTGCCCAGTATGAAATCACAGTTTCTGTCCTCCTTTGTGTTGGACTTCTTTCCCAATTTGAGGGCTGTAAGTTCCATCCATATTGTTGAGTTCAGTTGTAGTTTATTCATTCTTACTCATGTGTAGTATTTCATTATGTGAATATGAGGCATTTTATTTATCCAGTCAAATAATTTGATAAACATGTGGGTTGTGTTCATTTTGGGGTTATTAATAATAATGGTGTCATGAATATTTTCATACATGATTATTGTTAAATTTATGTATGTATTTCTTTTTTGATTTTTATTTATTTTGAGAGAGAGACAGAGGGAGAGAGGTGGGGGCAGAGGATCTTAAGCAGCCTCTGTGCTGACAGCAGACAGCCCGTCGTGGGGCTGGAACTCATGAACTTCAAGATCATGACTTGAGCCAAAGTTGGATGCTTAACTGACTAAGCCACACAGATGCCCCCTTATGTATGTATTCCTTCTGTATGTACCTTGGAGTGGGATTGCAATCATAGGAAATGTATATATTCAGCTTGGCTAAACAGTTTTCTAAGGTGATTGTCTTAGGTTGGAAGTAAGGTAAGGGTCAGAAGCAGACCCTGGGATGAGTATTTATGTATGTATGATTTATTAATGATGTGCTGTCAGGAGAAAGGAGGAAAGTAGTGGAGTAGGTAGGACAGAAAAGGGGAAGAGCCCAAGCAAGGGCATGATTTAAAGCAAAGTTCTGTGGAACAGAGTGTCACTGACTCCACAAAAGACCTTGTGAGTATAAAATATGCCTCTGAGTTGTCCCAACCTGAGGCAGGTTTGCTGGACTTTCACACTCCTGTACCATTTGTTGGCCTAATGGCTGCCATGGGAGCATTTCTGGCTCTCTGTCCATGTGAGCTAAGTGATCTCAATAACATAAGACCCATCCGCTTACAAAGAGTTGCAGGTGTGGGCAATTGGGGGCAAAACAGTGAAGCTTGGAAAGCACAGACAAGGGATGGAGGGGATCTGGGAGGAGCACTGACAGTGTCTGATACATGTTTGTACCAATCTACACTCCCAGCATCAGCCAACCACAGTCTATGCTCCCGGCATCAGCCAGCCACATCCTTGTCAATACTTGCTGTGCCTTGTTGTGTTGTTCAATTTAGCCATTCTGGAAAGTCAGCAACAATTTAACAATGGAAAATGTTTTAGAAAAGAAGACTTACAAAGAGATTTCCTTAACTTGATAGAGTTTACAAACCAAAACCAACAGCAAACATCAAAATTTGCTTAAAGCAAAAATTTTAGATACATTCTTTTTAGAATCAAGAAGAAATTATGGATGCCCTCTCTTGATGCCAGATTTTACACAGTATTAAAGTTCCCAAAAATACTACCCAAGTGGAAAAAGAACAAAAGTTATAAGAACTGGAAGGAGAGGGTAAAACTCTCTGTGTAGATAATTTTCTACATAGGAAACACAACACCGCCAACAGAGAAAAATTAAATCTATTATGAATAGTCATTGGGGTTTCTAGATACAAGGTCAATTGACAAAAATCAATAGAATTTACATTCAACATCAATAACCATAAAATATACAATATAAAATAATATGTTCAAAATATTATAAAGACTATAAATTATTTAGAAATTGACAGAAATTACACAAAATATTAATGGAGAAAAATGTAAAAGTTAATTAAAGGACATAAAACATCTGAATAAATATCATGATTGAATAACTTCATGAAGGTGTTACTATCCTATTATTCTGTTAATTTAATACAATTCCAACAAAAAATCTAGCTTGATATTCTGAGGACTTCAACAGAATTATTCTTAAATTTATAGAGCAGAATGAATATTCATAAAATGTTTAAGAGGATTTTGGGGAAAAAAGCAAGGAGGGGGATTTATCCTACTATTTATGAAGAGGTAGCAACATTATTATAATCACATATCACATAATCATTGGCATACAAACAGGCAAATAGACCTGGGACAGAGTAGAGATGGTTCAGCAACAAATCCATGCATATAGGATATGTGATGAAAGATACACATAAATCAACAGATAGTATTGGGAAAACTGGGTACCTACCTTGACCCATATATGGTAGGGCAATTCAGATGTGGTAAAGGCCTAAATATGAAAAGTAAAACTATAAAACTAATGGAAGAAATAAGTATGGGAGAATAAGTATGACAACTGGGGTCATACCTCTCAAAAAAGAGCAGATTGTTCTCAGAAAGGGAAATACAAATGCCTCTTAAACACAGAAAGATACTTCTTTTAAAGGTATTTGTTTACTTTATGTTTTGTTATTGTTTTTTAAGTATTTTGAGTAGGCTCCACACCCAACGTGGGGCTTGAACTCATGACCCTGAGTCACACGCTCTACCAACTGAGCCAGCCAGGCGCCTCCGGAAAAAGACTTTCAACTTCACTCAAGTTAAGAGAAGATTAAATTAAAACTATAATGAATACATTTTGTTTTCACTTATTGGATTGGTAAAGATGCCAAAGTTTGATAAGCATTAAGCCACAGACAGTGAAATCCACCTAGCTGGCATTAGCAGAAATGGTTTTTGAGAAGGGGTTTGGGTGCTTACAAAATAGTTAAGATTCTAAGTCATGTCCTAGGAAAACTTCCCATGTCCAGGGTCACTCTGTCAAGATGGAAAAGGCTGTGGCTGCTGCTGCAGAATGCTGTGGGGGCCCACCACCTCGCTGCTGCAAACGTTGTTCAATTGGGAGACCACTCAGTGAACTAAGAAGCTGCCATTGCGTAGCGTTGACTGGTGCAGCCACTCTGGAAAACAGTATGGAAGTTCCTCAAAAAGTTAGAAATAGAACTGCCCTATGATCCAGCAATCACACTACTGGGTATTGACCCGAAGAATACAAAGACACTGATTCAAAGAGATACATGCGCCCCTATGTTTATTGTATCATTAAAACAATAGCCAGCCTATGGAAGGAGATCGTGTCCATTGGTGGATGAATGGAAAAGGAAGAGGTTTTACACACACACACACACACACACACACACTGGAATATTAGCCACAAAACGGAACGAAATCTTGCCATTGGCAGCAACACAGATAGACCTACAGGGTATTATACTAAGTGAAATAGCTCAGACAGAGAAAGACAAATACCGTAAGATTTCATGGTATGTGATTTCATGGTGGAATATAAAAAACAAAGCAAACAAAACCAAACAGAGACAGACTCATAGATACAGAGAACAGCCTAGTGGTTGCCAGAAGGTGAAATAGAAGGGCATTGAAAGGTACAAACTTCCGGTTATAAAATCAATGACACAAGGATGCAATGTGTAACACAGGCAATATAGTTCACGAAACTACCACCTTTGCATGGTGACTAACTGTAGCTGGGTTTATTGTGGCCACCACTTTGTACCGTATATAAATTTTGAATCACAATGCTGTACCCTTGAAACTAATATAATATGGCATGTTAACTACATTTTGATAGAAAAGAAAGAAGCTACCACTACAGCTGCTGGCTCTAATACCCCAGCCAAATGGGCGCCTCATGTTTTCCCTCTCTGCTCACAGGCTTCAGGTTCAAATCAGTTTGTGGTAGTACATCTGACTGGTGGAACTTGGCCATGTCTGGAGCCCTAGATGCTAAGGTATCTGGAGGGTGGCATTTTTAGCTCCCCATCCTTGGCATACTGGGGGTCAGGAATAGAGGGTGAAAAGCCAGTGAATGGATCCACCACTGGCTCTCTCAAGCATCTCTGGGGGAGGCTGCCCTCGCTAGTCTGCAAGGAACCAGTGGGCTTGGGTACTTGAAGGGCCTAATGTGTTTCTTCTGATCACTCTGTCACAAACGCAGAGCTTTACTCTTCTTTGAACATAACTTTGTTTGCAGATATCTGTCCAAATGCATTTCTCTTTGCTAGTGACTTTCTGTGCTTGCTCCTGAGCCTGGAGAGATACAGAGGGGTTTGAATTGTAGCATTGCAGAAACAGCCAAGGTGATTCCTTTGCACGGAAGCACACGCCTATTTCTCCTGCCCTTGGGTTCTAGTTCAGCTTCTGCTGTATTTCCCCAAGGCAAGAGATAAATTTTCCCTTCTGGGTCTCAGTGAGATGGGAGGCTGGGACCAGTGTTTCCCCTGCATGGGAAAGACACTCAGACTTGTGGTGAATGGACTCCAGGAAATGTATTAAGTGAAAATAAAAGCAGGATTACTCTGGTCGAATTGAGGGGAACCTGGTGTATGGAGGGGAGCCCTGGCTTCCCAGTCCTCTGGCTCCTGGCTTTGGCAGTGGGCTTGAAGAAGCTCTGCAGAGGATAGTTTGAAAGCCAAGTGACTGGCCTCTTTCCAAGGTGACTTTCAGGCCTAAGGTATTGTTTCTTTTTTTTTTTTAATTTTTTTTAACGTTTACTTATTTTTGAGACAGAGAGAGACAGAGCATGAATGGGGGAGGGTCAGAGAGAGGGAGACACAGAATCCGAAACAGGCTCCAGGCTCTGAGCTGTCAGCACAGAGCCCGACGCGGGGCTCGAACTCACGGACCGCGAGATCATGACCTGAGCCGAAGTCAGCCGCTTAACCGACTGAGCCACCCAGGCACCCCCCTAAGGTATTGTTTCTACGTCTTTTGCAGCTAAGATTCCTGAGGCTGATTCCACCAGAGAAAGCAGCAGAAAACAACCAGCAAGCAATCAACACTCCAAATAGCACCCAGTTCCACATATGCGGCAGACCTTCAGATACAGAAACCATTATTTTGTTTTATTTTTGTACATTGAACTAAATCAGGCTGTTGGAGATGTGTACCCTTCGTCACTACTGGAGGTCCCTGTTTTTGTCTAGGAACTCCTATGAGCACCTCAGCCTTGCTGCAGCCGAAGAACCTCCCTCTTCTGAGCTACCTCCACCATGCACACTGTTCCTTGTCTCCACCATCCAGGGCATAACCAAGCACGAGCCTCACAGTCAGTGCCCAGTGCACACTGGCCTGAGAAGCTGCATTTCTCAGAGGTTTGACCCTCTGGGGATCCTGCAGTCAAGTGGAATGTGAGTCTCTGCTCTTTCAGAAGCTCCCAAATTCTTGGGGGAAATCTAACCCATCCCCTCCCCTCAATCACCCACCTCCTTCCCTTCTGCTTCTCTCTGTACCCACCCCCCCCAGCTTAACCACCTGGTCTATTGGGCCTAGATTTCTTTCTTTGTTGTTGTTGTTTTTAATGTTTCTTTATTTATTTTGAGAGAGAGAGCACCAGTGGGGTGAGGGGCAAAAAGAGGGAGAGAGAGAATCCCAAGCAGGCTCTGCACTGTCAGCACAGATGCCAATGCAGGGCTCAAACTCATGAACAGTGAGATCATGACCTGCCAAGATCAAGAGTTGGACGCTTAACTGACTGAGCCATCGAGGTGCTCCCTGAGTTTCTTAAATAAGGCAGGATACAGATTTATCAGGGTGTCTAGAAACTTCACTTTGGACCCCAAATACATAAATCTTTCATGACCCTGACAGGGAGAGACCCCAGACCTTGGAGCATCAGAATTTGTCCTGTGTAAGAGAAGGGGGTGGGGTGCAGTGAGGTACAGGATTCACACTTTCATTCTTCAAAATACCTCATGAGAGAAAATTGGACTAAAGTATAAGGCTACATGTGCTTAAAAATATTTGTAACATAAAGCAAGGTTTAAAGAATAGAAGAAAAATCTCCCATAATTTCACCACCTGGAAATAATCTACTTGGTAACATTTTAGTGAGTTTCCTTTCCATTTTTTTTCTAAGCATATATTTCTATCATTAAGATTATATTTTATATGCACTTTTGTGAATTTTTCTCTGTATTTAAAAAATATTATATGCATTTTTTCAAGTTAAACTTCTTTTGCCATGTAAAAAATGTTCATTGGGTTCTTACAGTGCAGGCTCTGGGGGGTTCAGAGGAGAACAGTAGGTCCCATGTCCTTATAGTGGCTTACAGTCCTGAATCCAGGGGAAACAACCGGGGGGGGCACCACCCCACAGGTGGGGGAGGCTTCTCCCAAATCATTGCCTCCTCTGAAGGGAATGCAAAATTGTGAGTGTGTATGAGCAAGTGTATTTTTTTCTGAATAGAGCACTCACAGCTCTCATTAAATTTTCATGGCAACAGGGAGGAACCTGGTGGGTATTTTGCTAACTGAAATAAGTCGACAGAAAAAGACAAAAGCATATGATTTCACTTATAGGTGGAATCTAAAGGAAAGCAAAACAAACAAACAAACAAACAAACAAACACACAAACAGAAACAGACTCATCAATACAGAGAAGGACCTAGTGGTTGCCAGACAGGAGGAGGGTTGGGAATGGGCAAGTGAGGTGAAAGAGATTAAGAGGTACAAACTTCCAGTTGTAAAATCAGTAAGTCACAGGGATAGAAAGTACAGCACAGGGAGCAGAGTCTATATTGTAATAATATATGGTGACAGATGGTGACTATGCTTACAATGGTGGTGAGTGCAGCATAACGTATAGATTTGTCCAATAACTATGTTGCAAACCTGAAACTAATATAACATTGCATGTTAACTATACTTCAATAATAAAAATTAAGCAGGAAATTTCAAAGGACCTCACAAAGGTGAGGACTCCTGATTGATGTTGCAGTGAGGTTGTGGGACGGAACAGGATGGCCCCGGGGGAAGGGTCAAGAGGGACACACTGAGGGAGGAAAAGGTACAGAAGGCAATTGAGAAGAACAGGTTGACGAGGCAGGAGGGATACAATGACTCATCTCATGGCTGGCATGAAAACAATGTCAAGAAAGTGAAGAAACAAGACAATTTCAAGAAGATTAGGATTGAAGGAAGGACTGAAAGGTGCCTGGATTGCACCTGTGCTATTACTTTCTTCTCTGGAAATCCTTTGAACCTCATGGCTTCTCCTGGGGTACCAATCCCATTTGCCCAGGGATGGAATGGTCCAGTGTCTCAAGGGACAGAAGTCCCCCCTTGGGTCCCAGGGCATGCACCGGCTGGGAGTCTTGGCAGAACGTGCAATTTAATGGCAGACACCTGTCTACGTGAACATATATTTTTCCCAAGATATTTTTGTGACTTTTACAAATTGCTATCCTTTAGCTGTGGATGCATTTTTAGTTTGGAAGCTTGTTCTGGGCAATAGATCTAGTGTCCTTCCAGTTCTCAGTGTGCCACAAAGTAGCTCTCTGTTAGCATACACATAATCAAAGTGGCAGCCTCGTTTTTATTTTCAGTTTTATGATGCTTGTAGGTCACCTTGGAGCAGCCAGGGCCTATGACTGAACTCCAGCTGTTTCCAGGGATTTGGTGCCATTCTTTGAACATGTTGACAAATGCCCAGATTTAAAATGGGCTTTGGACAAAGACGCACAATAAATACTTAATTCAGGCTGGGACTCGGGCGTCAAATGTATTTACCCAGGCAGTGAAATATTTAATGCCGTGTTGTTAAGCTGCTGGTATACATGGATGACATTCTTATTCACGTCCATAAAAAAAAGACCCAAACCACTTTAAATTGATTGTTTACCTGAGCCTAGAAGAGTGAAGACAGTTGCGCGAAACCTCTGTGAGCTTCCGTGAATGTCCGTATAGGTGCATTGAGGTGATGCAGGTCATACTGCCTCTTCACCAAGCCCACCTGTCTGAGGTGTCAGGACTGACAGAGAGATGTGTGCATGATAGGGAAGTCTCAGAAGCAGCCAAGCAGCTCAGATGATTAGTGCTGGAGCTTTGAACTGGTTCAAGATTAGCCTTAATTATTAACCTTCTTTAATATTTCAGAGTGTCTATAATAAAAGAAGCATGGTGCATTTAATTTATAGTCATGCCGTCAGAGATTGTTAGCCCTGAAAAGGACTTAAGTTATCTCTTGATGGGAAGTTCACAAGCTTTTGCATTCTCCAGGATGCCTTAGGGACACCCTGGTTTCTCTTGACAGCAGTGCTCTTGAAGGCAATGATTCTTGTGGCTGAAAGGTGGAAGCGGAATAGGGGGAAGGGGTTGAATGCTTAAAAGTAACAAAGTCTTCCAGCGAAGTGTAGAGTTGCAAAAATGCCTCATTTAGGAGATCCTAACTTAAAATTTTCATTCAGAGTAAACCCATCATTTATTTTGTGTGTTTATGTTTCTTACGACATAAACAAGCAAGAGGCCAATGACTCCCTCTTTGAGGTCTTCATCATTAAATTCATAGTGTATGTCTAATGGGTGTCTCAAAAATTATTTTGGCTGAAATAGGGCTCTTGATTTATTCTCTCCCCTCATCCAGTCCACTCCTCTGTGAGTTCTCACCCCTGCAGGGAAGGATACCACAGTCTGTACTGGAGGCTGGAAGGATGGTTGACCATGTGCCAGGTGCAAGTAAAATATTTAATAATAGCACCACCTATGCTCTTACCAAAAAAAATAGATAATGGTCCAAATAATTAAAACTCCTAATTTAAAGAGAAGAGTTTGTTAAGCAGAATGTTAATAGTATGTGTTGGCTGCTGTTGGCTGAAAATCAAAAAGAATAGAGTTTTTGGGGCACCTGGGTGGCTCAGTCAGTTAAGCATCTGAGTTCAGCTCAGGTCACGATCTAGCAGTCCGTGAGTTTGAGCCCTGCATCGGGCTCTGTGGTGACAGCTCGGAGCCTGGAACCTGCTTTGGATTCTGTGTCTCCCTCTCTCTCTCTCCCCCACTTATGCTCTGTATCTCAAAAATGAATAAATGTTAAAAAAAAAGAATAAAGTTGAGAAATCTGGGTACTTGTACAGTCGGATGAGGCAAGTGCTTTTCAATTCCAAATGGTAAAAATTAATGTTGAGAAATACTTGAGCAAAAAAGACAGTTAAGAGTCAGACTTGTAGCAAGGATAGGACTGAGGGTTTGCTTATCCCAAGAGAGATACAGAGAAAGAGAGAGAGAGAGAGGGAGGTGGGGAGAGAGAGAGAGAGAGAGAGAGAGAGAGAGAGAGAGAAGGCAGGGAGGGAGGGGGAGAGGGAGGCACTTCTCAAGAATTCTGGTGTGACGATGGCATATGGGGTGGGTGAGAATTAAATTGGTAAGAAGATGACTATGTTTTCAGCTTTTTGAGAGAGATCTATTGCCAAATAAAATCAAAGTCTGGACCAAAATGGTTTGTAATGAGAGTTAAAAATGATCTTTGGCCCTCCAGCCTTCTATAGAAAGGAGGTAGAATGACAGAAAAGGATACATTGTCTGACACCCTCTTTAGGTGTAGCCAATGAGAATAACAGAAGAGGAGGGTCCTCCCCCAAGGGCAGAGCCAAGGAGCCCCATGAGCCCTGCCCGTGAAGCCCCACAGATTTAGGATCTAATTAGGAAACACTGCCCTTCCTGGAAAGAAGATTCCACTTAAGTCCACTTAAGCAGGATTTCAGAATTCCAGTGGCCCTGTGTGGCTGTGTCTCCCATGCTCCCCCTTTCCTAGCGGAAGCACGGGTTTTGATGGTCCCACCCATGTTCCTCAACTGTGTGTGCAGTAGGGGAGGGAGGACAGCTTTTATTTTGTGTTCGTGGGTCTCAGATGAAGAGTAGCTGCTTCTGCACTCAATGCACAGACAGCCCAGGATTATCACCTGGTGTACAGACCCCTCAAGCCTGTACTTTGAGCCTTGCAGTAGGTGGTCTATATGTGAGCCCTGAATAAGTGAATGAAGCGCTGAGTAAACCATCAATTAATGATTGGGTTTTATTGAAGCTCCAAGGTCCTGAGAACACAAGATGGATGAGGGGGTCCGTGCCCCGTACAGGGATCCCAGGAAGGACTTCCATCAGAGGAGGAAAGCGGGTGGACCAACTCTGAGACCACAGAGACTGGAGGAGTGGGTCTGAGCAGGGCATGTGGTGGGGTGGGTGCTGGTTTGCATTGTCCTGAGAAGGCAGCCTGGGGGTCTTCAAGCATGGCTTTTGGGCCAAGCATCGTTCCTTCACTGCAGTACTGGCTTCTTCAAAAGCCCCCAGCAACAATCCAACAAGGAGTAGGGGTGGCTTCCCAGCCACAGGTATGTGACAAGTGGAGGGGTAGGACTGAGGGCTGCAGTAGTGGATAAGACTCCCAGTGATGCTCTTTAGGGCAAAGCTGTGACTCTGCCTGTGGTTTACAGACCCATCTTGCTGACTTGTGTGTGAAACCCATCTGTCCCACGGGATGACTCATGCCAGAGTGGTACATACTGGGTGACTCCCATACCGGCTGATTCACACCAAGGTGACTCAGACAGACTCACACATGGGGTGACTCAGAGCATGGTGACTCACACAAGGGGGTCACTAACCCAGGCTCTTTTGAGAAGAATTTGTAGGATGTGGTATGTGGCACTGTCTTTTCTGGTTTTTTTTTTTCAACTTTTTTTTTATTATTTTTTTATTTTTGGGACAGAGAGAGAGCATGAACGGGGGAGGGGCAGAGAGAGAGGGAGACACAGAATCGGAAACAGGCTCCAGGCCCAGAGCCTGATGCGGGGCTCGAACTCACGGACCGCGAGATCGTGACCTGGCTGATGTCGGACGCTTAACCGACTGCGTCACCCAGGCGCCCCTGTCTTTTCTGGTTTTAAGCTCAGTGGTGGACTTGGTGGCCGCCACTCCCAGGCTGGGTGAGCTCACCTGGTCAGGGCACCAGACCACATCCTAGGTGGTTTGGGAGGTCCCACTTTGTTTTCTTCTTGTCCTGGCATGAATGACAGAGTAAGGAGCTTTGTGAAAAGCATTGTCTGGACCTAACATATCTGCTTGAATTAAAACCCAGGCAGGACAAGAAATCCAGGCTAATGTTCCCAAACCACAGGCCTCCGCAAGTGGGTACAGAGTATTCTGTGTGAGGCTTTGTGATGATTTACGACTGAGCACTCCAGAGGCAGGATCCCCTGGGAAGCTCCTGGGATGGAGAGCCACCACCAGGTGCTGAAGCCACAGCCGTCTTTCCACCCAGGGACTCATCTCATCTCCCCCACTCAGGACACCTGCCCCCTGGGAGTCAGAGAAGCCCCATCACCTAGTCCTGTGGCTCAGCCCCAGTAAGTCCCCATTCTCCAGAACGGATCAGGGCCAGGCAGTACTGGGCTGAGTTGTGCAGTCAGACAGGCCTGGGCTCATGGTTCTGAATGCCCCTTGTCCAGCTGGGCAGAGGCCCTGCGAGGTCACTTAGGCCCTCTGGCCCTTGTTTTCCCCATCTGTAAATTACAAGTCTCTGGGAGGATTACATGTAGAGTGCTGGATGCAGAACAGATACTCAGTAAATGCCCTGGGGAAGAGGACCAAGAGGAGGAAGTAAAGGCCCTGTTCTAGGAATTAGGGACTCGGGCCTTGAGCCTGGCTTGTCACCAGTGCCCTGGATCCCTGGGCCAAGTGCCTATGTGCACACGAGGTGTTGTGAAAGCAGTACCAGGAGCCTCTGGAGCTCCAAAGCTTTGTGGTTCCGGGGTTGCAGCCTCCAAACCACAGCCCTTGGCCTCCAGCTCAGGGTCTCCAGGCTCTGATGAGGACCCTGAAAAACAGATAGAGGCCGGCAGGACTGCCTCCTTTGGAACACCCTGATGGTGGTGGTCCTGGCTCCTTCACCCCCTCTCAGGGCCTGGGAGAGATCCTGGCCCCTCGCAGGCTCTATGAATGTTCACTGATGAGTGAATGGCATTGGTCTAGGGGCTGTAGTCAAACTCCCAACTATGTGATAACTTACCAGGAATCGGATGAGAATGGACTCCTCTAGAACTTTTCTAGAAAGGGCTCCACCCTCCGCTTCCAGTCTGCAAAACTCAGGTTCCTGAAGTTTATCATCCACAACTAGGAGCTCCCAGAGCTCACCTGGGCACCTGCAGAGGTTCAAGGACTCACTCATTTGCAGAGGTTGACAAGCTCATCTGGGCGGGAGCTGTGCCATGAGCCAGGTGCCCACAGTGTCAAAGGGAAGAGGGGACTCTCCACAGGTGGGAATAGGAGATGGGGAGCCCTGGGCTGTGGGCACAGGAGGTGGGGTTCTACATGCAGCCTTCCTGGGGAGGTGACAGCTGAGCTTGAGTCACAAAGATTTCAGAAGGATGATCCTGGGGACGGTAAAGGAGGAGGAGAGGTAAGGAGGGTCCTGGCAGAGAAATGGAGGTGTGTCCGGACGTGGAGCTGCCAAGTATGGGTGCAGCTGTGCATACATGTGTGTCTATGGATGTAGGTGAATCTGTGTGTGCACACGCGTGTGCATGTGTGTGCGAAAGAAAGCTTGGGGCAGGAGAAGGAGAGGCTGGTGAGGGGGAAGCTCCGACGTTGGGCAGGGGCCAGGGCTGGTAGGCAGGGGCCTTGTATGTCTTATTTTTGGACATGTCCCCCATGCCCTACAGGCTCAGCAACATCTGTTGGATGGATGAATGGGGGCAGTGGGTGTTTCTCAGACTTTGGGCAGCCAAAGGAGATCCCCTAGGCTGCAGTCGGGAGCATGAAAACAACCCCCACTCTCCCAGAAGCCACTTTCCCTCAGCCCATGCCTCAGCTCGTCTGCAAGCCTCCTAGGCACGGGGGAGAAGAGCCAGGGTCTTGTTGAAGGCTCACCTTCCTGAACAAGGAGAGAGTGTTGGGACGTCAGGGGCCAGGAGCAGTGTCTATAGAGGAGTTTTTAATTCACAGTGGACAGAAAACCACTCAAATCGTCCTAACAAAAAGGAATGAATTAGCTCCTAGAACTGAAGTCCAGGGCAAGATGGCTCAGATATGGCCAGGTCCAAGGCTCAGAGGATGTCCCCCAGAGGCTGTCCATATTGGAGGCTTAGCTTTGCCCTGGGAATACTTTACTCAGGCAGGTGGCCTAGGTGGGTCCCCAGCACCAGGCATAATGAGTCCTTAGCACCTGGAACTTCCTCACCCCATCCTCCATAGATATCCACCCAGAAGGTTCTGATTGGCCACTTGTCAGCCCTGCCTCAGGTTGCCCAGCCCGGGGTCACAAGGCTGCTTGGCAGCAGGGAAGGTAGCTAGGGAAGGAGCAGCTCAGAGAGGAGAAGCTGTCAAGCCAACGGGAACAGTAGGTGGGTCCCGCACTCTGGGACAGGAACCTTACCACCACAGCCACATCTTCAGAAAAGGGAACAAGTGGCTCGGGGACATTTCCATGTGTTCAGGACCTGGGAACCATTTATTTAAAGGCAAGCAGAGAAGCTTGGTGAGGTGGAGGTGTCCGATCTAGCCATGCTCAGGGAGAAGAGGAACTTCTGATTTGGGAGGCGAAGAGAAAGAGTTGAGAAAGGAACTCCGGATTTTCCAAAAACATCCAGAAGTGAACCCTGCATAAAGACACCCCACACAACCCTGAGAAACGTCCCCAGGGCCCAGCAGCCGTGAGACCATGATGGAAAACTCTCCGCTCTGGAACTGTGACTTCCAGCACCTCACGTGAAGAACAGAGTGTGAGCTCTCATTTTGCAAATCATTTCCTCCATCATTTTGTTTTTCTGCAGTGACCCATGGGTTGCCCGCCTTACGTGGTATCTATCATATGGTGGCTGGTTTGCTTCCATTTTTAAAAAATAACGCATTTCCACTTAGCCTGTGTGGTCTTCTGGGATTAATTAGGAACCGTGCAACTTGCATGAGGTTTAGGTGGCCGGTGCCGCTTGACAGATGGCAGCTGGAGAGAAATGGGAAATGATTGCAGAGACGGTAATTATGATTTTCTGGAGGTGATAAGTTTATGAAATATCTCCAGGGTTGAAGCTCCCACGTAAGTTCTTGGGGGTCCTGAGCCCTGTGGCTGGGCAACAACCATTCTCTGCCTCTGAACTCTGCTTGGAAATGGCATTTCCCATTACATGGAAGGCAAGAAAGAAAAACAAAATTGATTTATATGCAAGACTCCTGCTCCATAATTATGGTCTAGAATTAATTGAATACCCTGTAGCTTTTTGTACTGTATATGCTAATGATGACCAAAAATGGATTCTCTTCTATATTTCTTTATTAACTTATCTTAAAGTGACATATTGTGAAAAACAACCTTCTGTACTGCTGGACTAGGCAACTTTATAATTTGCAATTCAAGCTGTTTATTCTATTCAATTTGTTTAGGTAATTTATTTTTCTAGGAAGGGAAAAAAAAATAAAGACCTAAATTATAGGAACGAACAGTCCGCGTTGCTGGAAAGTGCCGGGGACTGGGAGTGAATAAATATTCCTGAAATGAGATGATCATGACCTTGCTTGGGGGGCTCGGTGAGTGGTCATGCTAGTTTTATTTTATAGACCATATTGAATTAATTTAATTATGGAATATCAGTGCTCTGCCTGGTAATTAGCACTGCAGAGATCTCGCTGAGTGCCAGCTCCAATGACGGGCAAGGCTGGGCATGAGCTGAGGTGCCACGTTGCAGAGGTGGACACCGACCCTGAGGCTGGAGGCCAGATGGTCAGTCCCCTGGGGAGACAGTTTGGGGATTCTCACCTTGTCCTCAAACGGGTCCGGCCCTTCTCTTCCCCAGAGATCAACGCAGGGGTCAAGCAGAGGGAGGTCAATATAATGTCTTCTTTCTTGCCATGTTATAATTTATTGTGGTTTTATTACATAAATTAATTATTAGTTTCCAGCTGTGGGAAAAGTAAGGCTTTTGTGCTCAGCTCAGCAGGGGTCTAGTACTTTATCCCCAAATCAGGGAGTACCTGCCTGAACCACAGGAACCCTCCCCCAAGGGGCCCGGCCTTGTTAAAAGCAGGACAGAAAAGAACCTGCCTGCAGGTTCTGGTCACACCCCAGACCAATGAGCCCCGGAGTGTTGCTCAGCAGAGGAGGAGTGAGGGGTGAGGCTTTGGCCAGCAAGTGCTCCTCTGTCACCACCTCTGTGACCATCTTGAACCTTCTCTAGCCCTGTGCCTCCAGCTTCCTTATGTGACTCTCTCTTCTTTTGCTGAATAATTGGAAGACTTTAACAGACAGGAAGTCCCTTCTCCCACCACAAATTAACAAATTGCCCCCTCCTTTGTCCCTCCCTGCATCTCGCCCTCCCCTCCTCTCTTCCACCCTTCTTCCTTCCCACCCTTCCTCCCTCCATCCCTCCCTTCTTTCCTCCATCAGTGGGGATGCCCCACTGCTCAGGGCCAATACCTTCACATTGTTCTGGGTTCCAGCCCTTCCTGTATCCTTGGAAAGTTGACTTCATTGGCCAACCCTTCTCCATCCTGTATCATTAGACCTCCTTGTGTTGGTTCCTTCCTGATGTTATTTAAATCTTCTCAAGTCCACTAATATTAAGAACATTCTTTCTCTGAACATTCTTTCCCTTAGCACAATACTCTCCAGCTCCATGCAGGTTGCTGCAAATGGCAAGATTTCATTCCTTTTGATGGCTGAGTAATATTCCACTGCATATATATATACACACCACCTCTTCTTAATCCATTCATCAGTTAATGGGCTGTTTCCATTATTTGGTTATTGTAAATAATGTTGCTATAAACATCATGCGGGGGGGAGTAAATACCTAGTAGTGCAATTTCTGGATGGCAGGATAGTTCTATTTTTAACTTTAAGAAACAAAACAAATGAACAAAGGAGGAAAAAGAGAGGCAAGTCAAGAAACACTCTTTAACTATAGAGAACAAACTGATGGTTACCAGAGGGGAGGTGGGCAGGGGTGGGGGATGGGTGAAATAGGTGATGGGGCCTAAGGAGGGCACTTGTTGGGAGCAGTGGGTGTTGTATGGAAGTGATGAATCACTAAATTCTACACCTGAAACTAATATTACAGTGTATGTTAGTGAACTGGAATGTAAATAAAAACTAAAAAAAAAATAAAAGAAAGGAAGAAAATTCTACTTTGACTCATCTTTCTCCAGCTACTGCCCTCCATCTGGCCTTTGTTTCACAGCTCTGGTATTTCTGTTCTCTTTTCAGTGTTTACATCTGACCTTGCCCTTCCTCTAAAGCTACCCTGGCTAGTGTTCCCCATGGCCTTCGCATTGTTGGACAGACCATTCTCATTTCTCTTCTTATTGATGCTTTAGCCTTTGTCCTTTTTAGGGGGGGGGAGCACTGTGGTTAACAGCTTAGGGTCAAAACCTCTGTGTGCCTCAGTTTTCTCATGTCTAAAAAGGGGATAATAATAGGATACAGGAAAGTGCTCAAAATGCTATCTAGCATCACATAAGCACTCAGTAAGTGGTACATACTATGATTATTGATAACTCCCTCCTCAACTCCATACCTGTGCATACAGTTGTCTACTGGACTTCTCTTGATCCCAATCTTCACCCATTAACTCTGAGCTCATCATCTTCTCCATCGTTCTCTCTCTATGAATGGATCTATTGGATGAAAGTCTGTCAAAGTCAGAAGGCTGGGTCTGGCAGTGACCAAATCTGCTTCTAGAACTTTCTTAATAGTTGTCAACTCTTGCTACTGTTCTTCATCGTCACTGCCAGTACCTGAGAGCACACTGCCAGTGTGTCCTGAGCTGCCTCTTGATTTTTGAATCCATGTTGTGGAGTGGCCTTCTGGAAAGAGACACGTGTAAGTGTCAGTGTGCTACATGCACTTTTCGGTGGCGCCTACACGCCTGCTGTTCCTGAGAGGCAACAGCATTCTCTGAAGGTCTCTCCTTGTGACCCTGCTACCCACAGCTTCTCCAGTTCCTGGCTTCTCCATTTGTTGCTCACACTTGCTCTGGAAATACCCATATTGAACTATTTGCAGTCACTTGAGTATATTTTGTCGTTGGAAATATGACTCAGATCTGCAGGGAGAAAAGTAGACTCAACAGAAAGCCAACTGAGGAACGTCGACTCAGATATGGCGCTTACATTGGCTCCCTTTTAAGGAGACTTCCTGGAAGCCCCACACACTGTTTGCACACCCCCGTGGGACTCCCTGACAGGCTCACTTCTAGTTGCCAAGGGAGTGAGGAAGGGTGACCGTGTACCAGCTAGAAGTTGGTCTTTATTGAGGTTGAAGGGGTGCGGGTACTGGAGGTGTCAGCATTGCACACACACGTGCCACGGCGCCTGCCAGGTTCGCATGTACGAGTGGAAGGGTGAGCAGTGGGGCGCTCTGGGACTGGTCTCTAAGACCTGTTCAGGTGACTAGGGTCTCGTCCCAGGATGGGGGATGTGGCAGTTTCTCACTGATGTCCCTGACCCACTTCCCAGGTCCAGTGAGAGCTGGCTCCTTCCCCTTGCCTGTCCTCTGGGTGAAGAAGCCTCCTGATGGCCCTGCTCTGACTCCCCAGGGCAGACCCCCATCTGGCCCACAGAGAAGGCCTCCGGTCTTTAGATGTTCGTGTTGGATGGGAGTCAGTTCTGGTCCCTGTATCGCCTGGGGTACACACCACACTCTCTGAGGGGCTCTCGTGACTCCCCTTTCACTTGGCTTCAGGTGAAGGCACAAGAAAAACTAGCCTTTCTTTAGATAAATCTCCTAAATCTCTTCCGTCTCTCTCGCCCTATCCCCTGGGCCTCCCTAGTATACCTACCTTGAGGTGAGTGGTGGGCAGTTTATTTGTGGTTACCCCTTCCTGAGAGAGCGATGCACAGAAGGGTGGAGCTAGAAGGTCGTGGGGTGGCCTGTCACTGCGGAACAGTCTTCCCTGCACCCTAGAGTCCTATAGGAGGCAGAGTTCTTTCACCCTTGTCAGCCAGCAGCCAGTGGCCTGCGCTGGAGTGAGAAGGGCTGAGGTGAGATGCTGGGCTTTCCGCAGGTGCCCTTGTTAGAGAGGGAACACAGCCATGGACTCAGCCACTGATGGCAAGGAATGCAGAGTATCTGATAGAAATAGGGTGCCAGGCACAAAAGCAATAAATATTTTTCTCATAGATACATGTAAAGAACCAGGCAGAATCGTTACAATATTATGTTTTATTAAATGCAATATATCAAAAATATTATTTCAAAGTTCAATAAATATAAAAGATATTGAGATATTTTATGTATGCATATTTTGCACTAAGTTACCCAAATTCAGCATGCATCTTACACTCATAGGACAGCCCAGTTCTTGATGTGACACTCCAAGGCTTGTGAGCCGGTGGCCACTGAAGGGACAGTGTGGGTCCAGAGGGCCGGACCCTAGATTTCTGTTTATGATGGGGACTTTACTGTCTATGCCTCCACTCTCCAGGATCTAAGGGACCTGGTAGTGTCACCCACTGACTTGTTGGGAGCAGTGAAGCAGCAGTAAGTGTCCCATGGTAATATTTGAGATAATCACTAATGATTTCCTCTGCCATATTTTTGTTGTAGGTGTTGCTGTCCCATATGCTTCCTCCATGGGCCCCTTGTTGCCCGGAGGGGTGTCTATTGACCCGGAGAAAAGAGCCCACAAATCACTTAGAGAGAACAGAGAAGTCAATTGCATTTCTAAATATTAATAGCTATATTTTTTGAGTGATTCTTCAGTGCCTGATACTACTGAGCACTTTCAACTGTATTACCTCACTATAATTATTCTCTTTCTACAGATGTAGACACAGAGAGATTCACCAGTTCATCTGAAGTCACACAGAATGTAAGTGGAGGAACTGGAATCTGGAACTTGGCAAACTGGCTTCCTCTGTAAGCCTTCTATCCAATAAATAAATAAATAAATAAATAAATCATATATAAAGATAATCCTTTTTCTGGCCGAAGTACAACTGCTTGGAATTTTGAGGGAGAAATGTATTATGCCATTCCTGACTTTGGATATCTAAAAAGAGTTTCAAGAGATGACAGCTCCAAAGATGCTACATCTAGAGCTTAAAAGGTGTAGAAGACATGGCAGCGGGAAGAGTGCCAAACGGCATCGAGGGCCCCTCTCCCAGGATAGAGATGAAGCTGGCAGGTTGCAAACCCAGGACCCAAGGGTAGACAGAAGTCTGGATGGGCTCGGGGTGCCCCAGAGTGCGACGTGCCCCTGGCTGCAGATGGAAGGCTGGGATGAGCCTGGGGGACTCCACAGAACAAGAGTCAAAGGCCACGGTGAGCCGGGGTCACCTTGGGGCAGCCAGCAGGGGGGCTGGGTGTGCAGAAACAAATGGCCAGAGGAGTGCTCCCTGGGTTCTAAGAGGCATGTGGGGAGCTCAGAGGCCCTGCCCACTCTTTTGGACTGGGAGACACCCTGGGTGTTTTCAGCCATTATCATTTAATAGAGATAAGTTTTGGCTATGCAGCCCAAGCAAAGTAGGGCTCAGGCTTTTCTGGGCTGGGCTGAAAGTTCATCCAGTGAATCTGGGGGTCTTGGTGGTCCAAGAAACTTCGGGGCACTAAGGGATGCGGGGCCCTGCCCCCACACCAGGGCAGGCCAGCTCCTGTGCTGTAGTGTCACTGGTCACAACAGAGAGGGCCCTGTGTGTGGAGTCTCTCTGGTCGCCCCCTCCCCACCACAGCCGAAGCCTCTCAGAAGAAGAAAGGAGGCAGAGAGGGAAGAAGAGAGAGAGAAAACAGGAGAATAAGAATAATTTTTTTCTTCCTTTAAAGGGGCAATCACCTGAACAATACTTGGGCCAGGCGAGGGCAGAAATGGAGGAAAACACTTCTGATGCTCGTCCATCCTGAAATGCCTAGGTCAGATGGTTGACTCTGTGGATGCTGCCAGGATGCATCTCAGGGAGGCAGGTGCAGAGTCATACTGCAGCCGAGTGCAGACATTGGGAAGTACACTCCACAGGTCAGGGCTCCAATGTGCCTGTGTGCATGCATGTGTCTCTGTGTGCATGTGCATGTGCATGTGTGGGTGTACATATGTGTGCATGTGTGTGTGTTCCTGTTGTGTGCATGTGTGTTGATACATTTGTGTGTATGCTTGTGTGTCCATGTGTGCATGTGCATGTGTGTGTGTGTGTGCATGTGTGTGCATGTGTGTGAACCCCCTCAGCAGCATGACAGCTATGGGGTCAGGCCCACTCTCAGCCATCCCAAATGCAGGCAGCCCCTTGGAACAAATGCCCAGCCCAATGCACAGACAGACAACCTGCTGAGTCCCCGCACTGCCCCATTCGGTCCTGTCCTCCACCTGCAAAGCTGGGTTGTGATCCCTTAGTAAGAGACAAACCAAGACTCAGAGGGGCAAAGGAACTCATCCAGGGTCACATTTATTTGGTAGGGCATCCAGGGTTTGCACCCAGATTTTACTGGAAAGCCTGTGTGTGTCCTACTGCCTCCCACTGTCATCTCAAAGCCCAAGAAGCCAAGCCAAGCTGTGTCTGTGTAACACAGGAAGCCTCAGATGCAGACAGTCTCTTTGTTTAGATGCAGTGGGTTTCCCTTGCCTTGGGCTGAGCCAGGGCCAGTGGAGCGCGGGGAAGGGACTTTGCGTCCTTGCTCTGCTGTGTGCCCTGATGGCTGTGTGTGGCCTGGCCAACGGGAGTGACTGCCACCAGACAGGCTGCATTTTAGATCCTGCACAGGCAGCGGGGAGGCGGGTGGGCCAGGAGCGGGTCCCCTGTGGCTCACGGGAGGCGCTGAGGCAGTGCCCTCCCGGTCCTCACTGGGCTGCTGGCGTAGGAGAGCATGAAGGGCTAATTTCATGGCTGATAAAACTCTCTGTACATGAGACTTCACAGACAAATGAGAGCACGGCTCCTCTCTTTGCTATGACATTTATTTCCTCCTTTCCTTGAGAGAAGTACGTGTTCCAGCCCAACTCAGTCCTGGCCCTGCAGCCCTGCAGCCCTGCAGCCCTGCTCGGGGGGAACAGAGCTTTTGTGGGGAACGTGTGGACACCAGAGGGATGAAGTGGCTGGCTGGGGGCGCCCAGCCATGCAGAAGCAGGACGAGCCCGTGCTCCTTGGGAGCAGGTGCGGCTGTGTGGCTGGCTGGGGCCGGCTTCCCTGTGGTGCCGCAGGGTGCTCCGTATCTTCCTGGAGGGCTGCTTTCTGACCAGGTGTGACACCACAGGACTTGGCCTGATGGAAGGACGATGTCAGCCGGTGTCTTCTCCTGGCTTTCCCCAGCCATATCCTGCTTCCAGTGAATTCTCCAAGACCCAGCTCAGCCCTGGCCCGTTCCACATGGCCTTTCTGATTGTCCACAGCCATCTCCTTTTCCCAGAACGACGTCCGAGGCCGGCTCTCCTAACCCTCCTGGCTCTTTCTCATGCACCAGGCTCTACAGTTCAGGATGTTCTCATTGGAGGTTGCACTATTTGCCTCATAGTAGAGGTGAGGAAGCTGAGGTCCAGGTGGGGGTGGGATGGGGTGGGATACGATCCCCTGGCTCATAGAGCCCGATGAGCTCTATGGCATGTCTGGTCCAAGGTTTGTACCCGGGCCGCACTGGCTCACATGCCCAGACTTTTCAGAGGCCACACCTTACCCGAATGCCTCTGTGTGTTTGGTTTTTCCTCTAATTACACCAGAAGCTTCTTGGGAGCAGGTATAATTTTTCTTTCCCTGTGCTTTCCCCCAAGTATGAAACTATGAAACACAAACACACACAGATACAGAAGGTAGAACACACACACACACACACACACACACACGAAAAGCACACCCACAGATGGACACACACAAGACACATAATATACACATGAACACACAACCACATGCTGCATATACATGTCTGAATCCACAAGCAAGGCTGTGTGTGCATGACATCTGCCCACAGACCACATAAAAGCATGCTTACTTACATTCACTCCCCAAGCACACAGACAGCGATAAGAAAAGAAAATTGCAAAAGGGATTTTTGGCAGATAGCAGGATTAATGGCTGCCTTTAGAATCGGGGTCAGGAGACTTTTTGATTCCTCCTGCCACCTGGGTCTGTCACATACCATGTGGCTGGGCTGTCAAATCACGTTGGCTGTGGCAGGAACTCTCCTGGCCTCAGTTTCCCTGTCTGCAAAGTGTGGCCAGCCTGCCTTGCTCAAGGGTTGGTATGAGGATTAGATGAGAGAACAAAAGCCACAATGTTGGGTTCATAAGAAATAGACCTTCCATCCCTGAACAATGAGACTGACTATTCAGAAATGATCAGGAGGCCCCCAAGGTGGTCAGTTAGCAAAGAAAGATGCTTTTGTGGGTCCTAGGCTAGAAAATATTGATAGGAAAAGGAACTCAGCTATTTTCACAAATTGACATTAAAAAAATAAAATGGCATCATTTATTATGATTTTTATTTTATAGGTAGGATACAATCAATTTTTTTAGTTTTTAAAATTTTTTAAATGTTTTTATTTATTTTTGAAGGAGAGAGAGAAAGATACAGAGCATGAGCGGGGGAGGAGCAGAGAGAGGGAGACACAGAATCAGAAGCAGGCTCCAGGCTCTAAGCTGTCGGCACAGAGCCCAACGCGGGGCTTGAACCCACAAACTGTGAGATCATGACCTGAGCGGAAGCCGGACACTCAACCAACTGAGCCACCCAGGTGCTCCAGGATACGATCCATTTTAAACATTTTAGACAATACTGAAAAATACTAAGAAGAATATTTTTATAAAGTACCTGGGGATTCACCACCCTGGCCCCTTCAGCCACCGACTCACTCCACAAGTCTCTTCGGAGTATCCCCCGTATGCTGGTCCTGTTTTTGGCCCTATTGTGTGCTGGTCCTGTTTTCAGCTGGACAGTTCAGCATGAGTGAGACACAAAAATTGCCTGTTACCACAGGACATGGGTTCTGGGTGGGAAAATGACAGGCCACAGACAGGTCAACAAAGAAATAGTGCTCTGCCTTCTAAGTGCTTTGCACTGGGGTAAAGCCTGCCTTTAGGGAGAGTGAGGGTTAATTTTAACTTTAAGTTAATCCAACTTGTCTGGACCACTGGGTGCCCAGGTAATTGGTCAAACACCATGTCCGTGTGTGTCTGAGAGGGTGTTTCTGGATGAGATTAGCATTTGACGCTGGAGACAAGGTCAAGTAGATTGCCCTTCCCAGTGTGGGCGGGCCTGAGCCAGGGCATGAAGCTTGCTTGAGCAGAACAAAATTTGGAGCAAGACAGAATGTACACTTCTGCCTGTTTTCCAACTGAGACATTGGTCTCCTTTCACCTTTGGACTCAGACTTGGAGTGACACTTACGTCATTGGCTCTCCTGGTTCTCAGGCCTTCCAACTACAGGGCTTGGGGCTTCCCAGCCTCTATGGTCACACGATCCAATTCCTTACAACAAATCTATCCATCCATCCATCCACCTATCATCTATCTATCTATCAGTCATCTGTCTATCTCTAGCATCTATCTATCATGTATGTATGTATGTATGTATGTATGTATCCATCTGTCCATCCACCTATTATCTATCTATCTATCTATCTATCTAAAGCCTATCAGTCTATCATCTTCTATTCTACTTGTCTTTCTATCTTACCTATCATCTTCTATTGGTTTTGTTTCTTTGGAAAACCTTGACGAATCCAAGGAAGAAACTATCTTTTTGAGGAAAATCCATTTGGGTAGCAGGTGAAGGAGGGGGGCTGGTGGGCAGGGCTGTGAGGGAGGGGCCAACTTACCCTCATGAGTGTCAAGAGCTGGGAGCTGGCAAAGCTACACCTCACATAATGGTCAACTGGCTCATGCCCCATGTGGCCTGGCTGCATTGCATTTGCTTTAAGAGAGCCAAGACCTGGGCCTTTTCTTGTTGTTTGTTCACCTGCAAAACGGGACATGCAGGAGCACACAGGATCATTTCTCGAGGCACAGAGAACTTACCACATGGGAATATGGAAAGTTCTGGCTTGCATTATTCCAAGATGGCATGATGAACTACTGGTGTGGTGTCCTGAGAAATGAGGCTGTGATCACTGGGGGGCCCAGACTGCTGGGGGTCAACACTCTCTTGTTTCTCCAAGGTTGGCAATGGGGACTGATGTACAGATGGGGTCTGCAGGGCTTGACAGGGCCCTGGAGCCTCTGGAGCTTCCTTAGAATACAGGTGTCATAAAACAAAGCAGAGACCACCAGACAAGGATGGGGAGAGTGAGGAGCTGGGAGGGAAAGAGGCACTCCACACGCTGGGGACTATCCCACGAGCTGGGTGGCCATGGACTTGTCTCTGCCTTTGCCTGCCCTGGGTCACTTGGAGCCAGACAGGCGAAGCTGGGCCGGGGCCCAGGGTATATGTGAATCACTGATGTTTCCAGCTGCTGTCTCACGTCACACACCCAGGGGACCTCATGCTCAGGTTACACAAGCTCACTCTCTGCTTCCAGAAAGCACCATGTTCCCTAAGCTTCCATACTTTGTGCAGTGCCCTCCCCATTATCCCTCCTCGTCCCTCTCCCTCACCTCCTCCTCTTCCATGCAGTCAATTCCCCATCTTTTTCAGGGCTTATGTTCACGTCGCATCCATACTGAGTGTGTCCTTGGACCCCAGACTGTCCCCAGGATCCCCAGGAAGCCTTTCATATATGTTTACAGTAGCTCTTATCACGCTGTATTATAGTCGCCCCATTATTTGATTTTTTTGACTGCGACCATCGGGAAGACGGGGCTATTACTCCCTGGAGCTGAAGAGGCGTGTGGTGTGTACACGGCTGAACAAGAGGCCTTCTCCACATGCCACAGCCACCTCGGGGCCAACAGACCCACGGTCAGAGGTTCTCACGGAAACCCGGCTTCAACACCTGCAGCCACTGAGGGAACACCTTGGCTTTCTGTTTTGAGAGGCACCCAAGGTCCCGGGACAGCAAGTGGTGCCGCTCCCTGGTCAGTGGCTCTGAGGTTTCGATCCCAGCTGCATCGTAAGAAACTAGCATTACATGGCGAGCCAGGTCCCTTGTGGATGACGAAAAGCATTGCCAGCTGGCGTTTACTCTCATACCTCCAGACGACTTCGATTCTCTATTTTCTTCTTTGTCCTTTTTCAAAGAACGTGGGGCAAGATCCACTGAATCAATGTCAAGGCCGCTAATGGGTGACCCTCACTAACTGCCAGCCTGACCTCTCACCTCTGTATAGAATCTCTGCATTGGCGTTTTGTGGCTAAGTCACCTCTGGAACCAGTGTGGCTCACGTGTGTGCGGCCTTCCTTTATGTGTGCCTGGGTATGGATCTGTGAGTGTGTAGGGGTGTGTGATTGTCTCAAGTGAGTGTGTGCTGGTGAACATGTGTGTTTGTGTGTTAACTGATGAGTTATGGTTAGTGTTTCCCCCACAGTAGAATAAGTGTGATACCTTTTCTTTCATCCATCCATCCATCCATCCATCCACTCATTCACCACCTCCCCCCACCCCCCGATCCATGCAATATTAGTTGAGTCCCCGCTATGTGCCTGGCACTGTGTTGGGTGGTGGGAAAAGTGCAGTGCCCAACACAGACACCTTTTGATACACCGTTTCCAATGTGGGCTCCTTCTTGGCTTCTCAGTGTGGTTGGCTATAGGTAGTGAGAGGCTACAATCATGGTAGAATTTCAAATTCTTTCCAAATATTTATATGTTTTCGAGAGAGAGAGAGTGAGCGAGTGAGTATGAGTGGGGGAGGAACAGAGAAGGAAGGAGAGAGGGAATCCCAAGCAGGCTCTGCCCTGTCAGCACAGAGCCTGACACATGACCTCACAAACCCCGACATCAAACCCTGACATCATGACCTCAGTCGAAATCAAGAGTCAGACACTTAACTGACTGAACCACCCAGGTACCCCTGTATTCTTTCTTTTTTTAACATTTTCTTTTGAGAAAGAGAGAGACAGAGAGAGAGAGAGCATGCGTACATACATGCAAGTGAGTGGAGGTTGGGGGAAGGGCAGAGGGAGAGAGAGAGAGAGAATCTTAAGGAGGGTTCACACCCAGGGCCAAGCCTGAGATGGGGCTCAGTCTCAGGCCAGTCAGATCAGAATCTGAGCTGAAACAAAGAGTTGGATAACAGACTGAGCCACCCACGCACTCCTAGATTGTTCTATTCTTAAACGTAAACACTTTGCAGCCCATACGGGACTCCTGGGGCAAGGAATATAGGGTGCAAGCAGTGGAGGGACACCTGCAAGGACTTCCTACCCACACATCATCTGCCTCAGGGACTTGACTTAGCCCTTGCAAGGCATTTCCACCCCATGTGACACCCTAGCTACTTCAAGCTCCTTCTTCGAAACTTCTGTTCACTGGTCCCTTCCTCCCCTTGTAAGCTTGTCCCTGAGGCTTTGCTCACTGTCAGCTCCAAATGCCCCCTCTCTGCCTCTGTGCACTACCTGGCTGTGCATACACACTTCCTCATGGTACATGGTCAGATGATGCCAATACTAGAACCAGCTTTCATAGACCATCCCTGCAGGAAGCCTGGCCTTGCCCCTTCTCCCCAGAGAGCTCCTGGCATGGTTTCCAGAAGCAGCCACACACTTCTTCACGTCCACTATCTGGCATGGAGGGGATGTTCGCCAAAGTTCACCTGAGTCAGTGCCCAGGGGAGCACAGCACAGACGTCGGGATGTGCAGGCTGCTCTCAGCAGGTAAGGAGGCCTGGGGATAAGGGCCTTGGCAAACATCTGGTCCCACACTTGCTATCCTCATGGGGCTGGAGCCCTGGGGTTGTTCTGTCTACCGTGTGCCTGCATCTCACCTCCAGCCCAGCTCAGCTGTTCAGCCTCACATGAGGCAGCCCCTTCCTGCCTTGGCAGAGGATGCGGAAAGATCTTGCTCACAGAGTGGCATGGTGCAGAGGGGTGCCCGGCCAGGTCCTACACCCCAGTGGTGCGGCTGCCGTCGCTGAGAAACGCAGGCGTCTGGGTGACCCCAGCTCCTCCCGTCTCCTGTCACCCACATCTGTCTTTCCCCTCCAGGCCTTCCACACAAATCATCCACTCGCTCTTGGATTTCTACATTTCTCCTTGGGCAGAAAGGACAAAGCTGATTTAAGTGTGAGGATCCTGTCAGTGGAGCAGAGGCGGGAAATGAGAATGGAAACAATTACAAATTAAAACCTGTCACTCCTGAGGCCTGCTGCCCCTCTCTTATTGTGATTAAAATCACCTCCCTTCCGGAGACCTCTGTGGGGCAGCTGGGTACACTCCCTGGGCGTCCCCCATTGGACCCCTCTCCCCTTCCTCTGTAGGGGTGGCCTGGCAGTACTCGCTCATTCATTCATTTGTGGAGAGATAAGGACACATCTACAGCCTCCACGGATACCCCATTTCACAGGAGTGGGGACGTGACAACGAGGCCCATTCAAAGCTCAGCTGTTTTGCATATTGGCCGGTAGCAAAACAGGGAGAGCCATGCCATCCATCTGCAGAGACCCAGGTGCAGGGAGGAGGCTGGTGGCTTGCGGGCAGGGCAGGGAGAGGCACAGAGGGACAGCTGGGAAAAGGATTCTCAGGGTAGTTGTGGCTCCTGGATGAAGTTGGGGAAACAAAAGATACATGGGGGAGTAGCCCCCACGGAAGGAAAAGAACAGAGAAGAACTGGGCCAGGGGAGCCCCCAGACCATGGTGAGATCCGACCAAGTCTCCGCCAGCCCACGGGAGCAGGGAAGGGTTCTAGAGCAACTGGGTCTGTCCTGGGCTCTGCCTGTTCCCAAAGCCCTGTGTTGGGGAAGTGGCTAGGCCCTCACACATGTGCCACACAGAGGTATTGGCTGACAGCAGAAAGGAGAGTGACTTTGCTTGAAAGCTGGGCAGACCTGCAGGAATTAGCATCGGAGCCGCAGGCAAACCCCTCTCCTGGTGCCCAGTCCTTTCTTCTAGGGCGTCTGAGTGGTGCATCATTGTGTCGGCTACAATAGAAAGTGAGGTTTATTGACCCCAAAGAGAGGAAGCATCCCTGCCCCCTATACCTCTGTCCAGGGCCTAAGAAGGTTCTGAAGACAGGTCTGCTGATCATGGAGGGAAGGCTGGGCAAGAACCGAGAGGCTGCCCAGAGGCAGAGAGCTGGAAACTTAGGGTCGGTCCTCGCCCCACGCCAGAGTCCCTGTTGCAGGAGGTGACTGGAGTCTGTGGGCTGGGGCTGTCTCCTGGGTGCTGGATGGTAGGGTTGGAAGGGGAAGCAGGCACCCTCAAATTCCTATACAGGGTGTGGATAGAGGACAGGTTTGTGCAGACTGAGGCCACTCTGGGTATCCCCAGTTGAGACGCTTTGGGCTGGTATAGGGACTATGGTGGAATTTCTGATGGCCAAATACTAAAATAAAATGACAGGAAAGGTGCTTGGTTCCTATTTTCATCATGGGGGGGTGAGGGGGAGGGAGCATGCCACCCATGATTACTCTTTGGAACCAATCACCTGGGGAGCTGTTGGAACAGGGCCTGATCAGTTGAGATGTTCAGACCCAGGCTAGATTATAGGAAGAAAAGTGAGGGGCGCCTGGGTGGCTCAGTCAGTTAAGCATCCGACTTCAGCTCAGGTCATGATCTGGCCGTTCTTGAGTTCGAGCCCCGCGTGGGGCTCTGTGCTGACAGCTCAGAGCCTGGAGCCTGCTTCCGGTTCTGTGTCTCCCTCTCTCTGCCCCTTCCCTGCTTGCACTCTTTCTCTCTTTCAAAAATAAATAGAATGAGAAGGCATGGGAGAGTGACTGGAGCAGGTGGGCACTGCAGTGGGGTCTAGGGGAAGGGAGGCAGGGGTCAGGCTCTAGCTTTCCCTCCCTGGCTAATGTGGAAGAGGAAGCCCAGGGCGTCCCTGGGTTGAAGAACCAGGACACAGACCGGAGCAACAGGAAAGCTGCAGGAAGGCCAGGGAGAAGTCTCAGAGAGGAGAGAGCCTGGAGAGGGGAGGGGGGAAATTCTGTGCATCAGCTGCCTGCATCAGACCCCACAAGGGGTCCATCTGAGGCTAAAAGAGCCCCATAGAGATTTCATGACCTTCCATCACAGGGGAGTGCTGGCTTTCTCAGCGTGAGCCCAGCCGTGCTGACTGCCTGCTTTTAAAGACATCAATATTGTGGGAGAAAGTGGGTGCAGAGGAGGAAACTTCACACCAAGGCTCCACGAAGGGACCCAGGGTTGCCATGTGTGGAGACGACAGGGGAGGGGAGGTGGAGCAGAGGCTATGCGCTATGTACAGGGTCACTGTGTGACAGGGGCAGACATGCCGCAAGGTCTCAGGGTGAAACCGGCTCTCTGAGCTGCTGTTGTAAACAGTTCTCAGCTCCACATAAACATTTGCTACAATGGAGTCTTACCCATTGAACTGCCATTGGAAGAAACTCCTCCCCACCACCCTCCCCCTGCTCCCAGTCACTGGAGGGGTTCAAGGAAGGCGTGGTAACATCTGAGGGGCTGTAGTTGTGGGCCGCTTGAGGGCAGGAAGAAATGGAGGTGTTCAGACGAGAAAGGCTCTGAAGTCAGGTGGCCCTGGGTTTGAGTCCCAGTCCAGCTGTAGATACCTCACCCTTAAAAGAGAGGGGTTTACTTTCTTGGGACTTGGATTGCCCGGGGGTCTGGGACACAGGAGATGCTCGGTAAGGTGACGAATGGAGGGTCAGCCGCAGGTATGCAGAGGCAATGCCACTGGCCAATGCTGCCACTGCCTCCTTTGTGGTCCTGCTGCACGGCAGGGATCTACTCTTGGGCCTCCCTGGGCCTGGCAAGGTGACACCCTGAGTATCTGATCCAGGGTGGGGAACCAGATCTCCCACCCTCCCAGCCAGCCTGCCTGCTTCCTGCTAGACGGCTCCCCTGGGGGCCCCCCTGAAGGAGTTGCCCCACCCCAGGCATTGCCTCTCCCCCTTGGATGAAGGGAGGAGGTGCATGCAAGTCCTTCCCTTCTTGTGCAAATTCAGAAAGGGCAAACTAACGGGGACATTAAGGTGACAGGTGGAGCTCACAAGACAGCAGAGAGGAAGTGGATCTGACAGCACAGACTGGAAAATGAAATGAAAATGAATTCGGGAGCATCCCTGCCTAGCTCTGATCATCAGAGACACTGGGGGTCTCAGGGTAGGAGCCCTTCTGGAATCAGACACTATTTTTATCTGCTGGTGCCCCTTTAATTGGGCTGCATTGAAGCCTGCTAGGCTCCCTGGAATTAAGGGAGTGGGGATGTAGATTGTGAGGACTTGGGGAGGAAGGAGGTCGTGCCGTTATCACTGGAGGCTGAACAAAGCCGTCCTGTGCTGCTTCTCTCTGATTATCATCAAAGCTAATTAACACAGCTCCTTGAACCACTCTGTCCCAGGTGAGGCCCAGCCTGGAGGGGGCCAGGCCAGTGGGAGGAATGGGGTGCATTGAATAATTCACTGCCTCCTCCAGCTCCCCTCCCCACCCCCAGGACTGAGGGGGGCAAGGGTGCCAGCCTCTGTGAGCCCCAGCCTGGACTCTCCTAGCCTGGATCCTATGCCCCTGGCTCCTTCCACCTCTCCCTCCTTTAACCTGGGATAGTCAGCTCCAGAGCAAGTGCATGGTGCTGGAAAGGATGCCCATTCCTGGGAACAGGCAGCTTCTGTGTGGAGTCAGGTCACTAGCAAACTCCTTGGTTTGCTTTGTTCGTCCTAAGCACCTGCTATATGCTGACACCCAGCAGACCTTGGGAATGTGCCCATTGGATGTGTCTGGGGCTCATACCATACAGGTCGGAGGAAGAGACAGACACTGGAGGTGACCAGGTTGGGGGAAGCTGCCCAGTATGGAGTGCCAGGAAGAGAATGAAGCGGCTGGATTGGAGCAGCTGCTTGTGGGCCAAACCCAGGGATGAGGAGTGGCAGTAGGGGAGGTCAGGCAGGGGAAAAAGGTAAGTGCAGAAGGACTAAGAACGGGGAGCATCTGGGAGTCTGACGCAGGTAGGGTGAGAACGGGCAGGTTGCATGCCATGCACGGCCTTGTAGGCAGGATAAGCTGTCTGATGTTTTTATTCTAAACGACATGTTTCAAAGCAGTCACAAACAAGGCCATTAATTGACTTGGTTCTGCTGCTCACTTACTCTGTGCATGCTTTCATTTTGATGTCCATCCATTCAAGTGTTCACTCACTCATTATCACTCACCTATTATTTATGCATTCTGAGGTTTATTTATCCCACCCCCTTCCCTATTGAATGTGATTAATCAGCTCCCAAGAGGGGAGCGGGGCCTCCGCATGAGGACCGTGCAGCTGCGAGGACTGGGCACTAGAGGGCGCGCGCAGCACGCGCATCTCGGCCGGCGCGTCCTTGCTCCGCGGCGACGGAGAGAACAGACCCCTAGAAATCGAACACTACGGCCATAAGGGCTCCCAGCCATCCCAGTGCTTCCACACCTCGCTGCACGGATGGGGAAACCGAGGCCCGAAGAGCAGGCGTGCAAGAGCAGGAGAGGACGAAGGGTCGGGGCTGGTGCGCAGGTGGCCGCGGGTGGGCGCTGGGAGGCTCGGAGCAGGCGCAGCCAAGCAGATCCCCGAAGCCCCGCGGCGGGCGCGAGCCGGGTGGGACCTGAGGCGCCCACGGCGGCTGTTGCGGCAGGGGCGGACTCCTTTGGGCAGGGACGCGAGGTGGGGAGGCTTCCGAGGCCCGGCCGCGCCCTCCACACAGAACCATGGGACAGGCTGTGCGGGAGGCCCACCCACCGTGGGGAGGGCTGGAGGGGTCTGCGCCGCCCGCATTCCCGGCCCCTCACCTGCCACCCCATGTGATCCAGAGTGCGGAGCCGCTGCGTTTTCTCGCCAGTGAATAGTGCTGTGGCGGCTCCAGAGAACCAGAGAGGTCAGGCCATTTGCCGGAGGCTGCGCAGGACTAAAGCACAAGTGGCAGAACCATCTCAGCCACGCAGCTAGAACTCAGCAGGGGGACGGGTCAGGGCCTGGGTCGTGTCCCGGGGTCCGGGGAGCAGTGACGCAGAGCAGAGAGGGTTGTCCTGAGTTTCCCTCGGGCCTGCACCTCCCAGGAATCCCTAAGTCTGGGAGAGCTGGCGCTGCCTGCTCGGACTTCGGTCTTCCGGAATGTGAGGCTGGGGGGCCGGGGAGGACCTCGGGGCAGGGCTGGGGAGTGACCTCCTGTCCGCTTTTTCTGCCTACTCCTGAAGGCTTTGTCCAGACTCCAGAGAAACTACAGGGTGACATGCTTTGGGGATTCGAAGGGGCCCACCACCTGTACTTGTTTCCAGGAAACTCCGTGTGGGGCTGAGACGGAGCTAGGCCAGGTGGCCCTGGAGCGGGTTCTCCACGTGCTGAAGGGGGTGCTGTTGAACGTGGGACCTCACCATGTCTCCCCTAGCCCTACCCTTCCCTGGGCTGCATCTTCTTTGTGAGACCCAGAGCCCCATTCCCGTGGCACCAACCTAGCCCTATGGGGTGACCTGCCCTGCCCTGCTCTGGCACTTGGGGGTCTGTAATTTGTCCTTAAGGCCCAAGCAGGGATCATGGAGGAAGAAGAAGCAAAGGCCAGAGTGAGGAAAGTTGCCCTCACCTCTGCTGCCTGTGAGGGACCCAGAGGAGCACACACAACAGGGCCGGAGGGCCAGAGGAGAGACACTAGATGGGCCTGTGTAAATCCCTTGTTTGACCCACTCCAGGGACAAGCCACTGTAATTCTATCCCTTTGTTCCTGCAGTTCCGTGCACGCCCCCAACCCCCAGACTCTCCAACACCCCCCCCCCCCCCCCCCCCCCCCCCGCAATTAGGTCCTGGGCCCTTGGTATCCTACTGCCCCCTGGTAGGCTTCCCTGAGCATCTCACCACCTCCACTCCTGCCTTTTCCCAGGTCGGGGAAACTGGAGGCCTGAGAGTGCCGCCATCACTCACCTTTACAGACAGCACTGATTTAGTCCTGGGACAACCAAGGGGTAGCGATTCCCGACAGTCTTTACATGGTGCGCAATAGTAAGTAAAGGGAGGTCCTACAGCACCAAGAAGAGAAGCTGAGGTTCGAACTCCAGTCAATCCTGGATCCAGAGCGCTTGGTGCTGCCGGACCACTTGGGGCTCCCCAGGCACAGATCTCAGCACAGTATCCCATGGAGCATTTTGCTGTGAGCCGGTTGTCTTGTTTCCAGGGATAGGCTCAAGGATCATCTCTATTTTTATCACCTCTTAGAGCTGAGGCCCGGAGTACTGTTTTCACCTTTGTCTCTCCTGCCCAAGGACACCTATTGGCTCCTCTTCCCCATTTGATCAGCTTTTGTCCTCATTTAATCAGCTTCTCTGCCTGGTTAAGGCTTCTGTCCCAGCGAGTGTCCCTTCGTGGCATAAGGAGTTCCTGGGTTCTGACAGGAAAGCCCTGCATCATCAGATGGGAACCTGGACTCCCGGACTAGGACTCATACGGCGCTGCTGGAACCCAGCTGGCATGCAGTATCAGGATGCGTGGGTGAGAGCCCCTGGGGCCTGACAGAGCGTGGGCGTGGCTGCGGTAAGGGCGTGGCTGCGGTAAGGGCGTGGCTATGGTATGGGCGTGGTCACGGCGTGGGCGTGGCCTGGCCGCGTGCTGGGCAGGTGTGCACACACTCACGCCCTCCTCTCAGTCAGTCTAGAGCCCCAGCAAAAGTCCGGCTCTGTGTCTTCTTGCAAGACTGTGGAGGCCAGATGGGACACCCTTGCTTATCCATGTCCTTCACCGCATGTTCAGTGACCGAGTACCATAGATGCCTTCCAGCTCATCACCTCCGCCTCTCCCGTCCTTGGCTTCCTGCTGTATTGTGCCACCTAACTGGCCTCCTCTGGCCACTCTGGCCACCTTCAGACACCCCGTACACAAAGCCATCAAGAGGATCATTCTCAGTTCGTGATTTTCTTTGTTGTTCCCTTGTTTAAAGCCAGTTGCTTCGTTTAGAAAACTAATTAAGGGCTTCTCTTATGCCAGACTTGGGGTATCACCTACCGGAATAGGCCCCAGCTCTTAGCCTCCCAGCATGCTGGGACCCCTGCCTACCCCCCCCCCCCCCCCAGCCACTCTGGCCAGTCCCTTCTGTGTGGTCCAGCCCTAACACACACATGCACACCTCTTACCCTGTTCCCCCTCATGGAAATGCCCCTCCCCTCCTGCCAGGGGATGGTTGATTTCCTCATCTCTGGTGAAGAGGGAGTGGGTGTCTGTTCTCCACTGCTGCCTCCTAGCCCCAGGAACCCTCGTGTCAGAGCTCTGCCCCTCTGAGGTCTTTGTCCTACCTCCTGCTGCTCTTCTGGTGCTGTTCCTGCTGTCCAGTCACTGCTGTTTGTTGACACCAGAATCACGCAGCGCTCTCAGGACCTGCTCTCTGCCTTGTCAGTGGTGTTGACTCTCTGGTGGATGACGCACCTGATACATGCCGGCCTTGAGCTTTCTTGACCTCCTCGTCTCTGGAGACTGCCTGGGCTTCCAGTTAGCCACTCGCGCCCCACACCTCTGTGGAATCTCCAAGTTACTGAGAACCCACCGCCCCTCCTCAGCTCTCTGCAAGCCACCTCTCTGCCCACTCACTGTCCCTCAGCCACTTTGGGACCTCAGTCCAGGCCTCTCCACTTTTTCCCTTTCTGCCTTCTTGTTCCTGTTGACCCAGCTTGGAGTTCTCAGTACATCCTTTCAGTGCGTGCTTCCCTATCCGAACTTCCTCAGCTTTACAAGCCAGTCTGGTAAAGCCTCACTCCTGAGGGAGCCCTACTTCCATTCTGTTTTCTGCCCACCTGTGCCTGCATCACCTAGCACTATTGGAAAGAGGCACATGGTGGGACAGGGAAATTCAAATCACTGGCCACTGGTGGGGGCCCCACACCAGGCCAGTGAGTCTAATTGTGCTGGGCGTACTAGTCTTCACTAGACTTCACTAGTCTTCACCATCTATCACTCTTGGTCCTCCAGCTATTTCTTGACCCTGACAAACAGACAAAACAGACACAACAGACAAAACAGAGGATGGTAGCAGAAGGTGACACATTTGTCACAGGGAGGGAAAACACGGCATGGCTGGAAAATCATCCAATCAAAAGGCTCTGCTTGCCAAGAAACTTGATGGTCCACAGGGTAGATAATACAAGGAAAAGTAGAGCTAGAAGAATTCATGAAGACACAAAGGTGGATAGGTCATGAGAGGGAGATCCCTAACGGGCCAGCAGTCCAAGGCACATAGACACCAGGGGACTGAGGACTACCATGATGAGCTCTGGGAAGGACTGGAAGAAGTCCTACCCAGAAAAACTGTGGATGAGATTGTCTCAGGAAAGGCTGACCACAGAGGACAGAATAGGTCCATGAGTTCCCAGCATAGAAAGAGACAGAGGCAGGACAGTCACAGGTACAGTGACAGCAGGAGACAAGTTTTTATGAAGCCAAGGGAGAGAAGAAGTGTGCCCAGTAGTTAACCACCCAACAGTCCCAGTTGGAAAACCACATTTCCCAGCTTCCTAGCACATCGGAGTGGCCAAAAAGGTGTAAACAAATCGTTAGGTAGGGCTTCTGAGAAAGCCTTTTCCCTCTCCCTTCTTCCTTCTTGCTGCCACCTGGAACTTGGATATGATGTCTGGAGCTCCTTCAACCGTATTTGACCATTTGGTTACTAGAGAAACAAAGCCATATGCTAAGGAGAATGGAGCAGGAAGGTAGAAACAACGTGTGGCTCCATGATCATTGGAGCCACCACACAGCTTTGGACAGCCCAGTTCTGGGACTTCATGTCTGTGAGAGGGCTAGTCCTCCGTATTGTTAAAGCCACCATACTTGGACAATCTTACCAGCAACTGAAGGCATGGTTCAGGACAGTGAGAGGATCCCAGGCTTGTGGCTGTGTAGGATGCAGGCATTAGGAGTTGTGGGACACCCAGCCAGAGCCCTGGATGGTTGGGTGAAGGCAGACCAGGGGTCCAAGGGGTGAACCGATCAGGAAAGGGAGAGGGGTCCAACGAGAGCTGAACGCTTTGTCATGGGGTATGGCTCAGAGGTATAGGAGGGAGGCGAGGCCTGTGACAGGGCAAACATGAGCCTTCTTGCTGCCCACACGGCCGCAGTGCATGCTGGGTCTGATGTGCAGGCACAGGCAGAGGGCGCTCTGTGCAGGTTTGGAAAGTTGCTGGGTATTGGCACCATGGAGAGGCTACCTCTCGCTGAGCTGTACCAGGGCAGCTGCTGGGGGAGACAATTCTGTTTCATCTGGCTCCTTCCCCTGGACCTAGAGGCAGGGAAGGGGCATCTGTGTGACTCCTGCCTTTTCACTTAACTGTATTTCAATCCCCTGGTGTATGAACTGGAGGTGTTCCTTCCTACCACAGGTAGATGCTATGAGGGTTGTTCAAGATAATGCCCATGAAACATTCACCTCCACGTCTGGTTCCATCTCTATCCTTGACCTGACCCCAAGACAGTGTGTCTCATGCAGGGGCCCTGGGGTCAGGCTGACCTGCCTCCTGGTCCTGTCCCTTCGACTTACTATCCCAGGACCTTGGCTAATCCCTTTTCCCCCTGACCTCAGTTTTCCATCTGTGAAACATGGGTAACATCTCATCTCAAGATACCTGTGCAGGTATTAAATTAAGTAACACAGGTCATGTGGCCACCCGAGCATCCTACCTTGGGAACTTTGCTGTCCTTGAGTGTAGGGAAGGAGACTGCCATGTGGGGTTGTTCAACCATGAGTCCCCACCTCCCTGGGAGATGCCGCTTTCCCAGACAGATACGTGCCCATGAAAGGCCAATAGCCCAAGCTCTGAAATGGCTGTTGAGGAAATTTTCAAGGAAATTTGTCTGTTTAATTCATTTTCTAGAAATATCTGAGTTCTTGACATAGAATAATAACTGTTCCAGAAATAATCATGCTTTTCAAATTCCCCATCCTTGGAAACTTGGTAAAATAAAGATGCACAAGTTAGAGCTGACCAGGCTCAGGGCTGGGGAAGAGAGAGAAGGGAAAGGCAGGGAGGGCCGCCGTTCTGTCAGCCATGTCTCCTGAGTGGTCCTGGGCCAGTTCTCATCTGACTTTGATGACCCTGCAAGGAGGATATGGTTAGATGCAGGTGGAGGCTTTGCTAAGTGCAGCTCCCTAAGGAGAGAGAGCAAATTACTGGGTGGGCCAGATCTGAGCCCACGTCTGATGTCAAGTCTCTGTGCTTTGTCTGAATGCTACCATGTGCTGCTGTCCTGGAGAAAAGGTGCTGGGGGCCTTCAGGAGCGGCCTCCTTCTGTGTGTCTTTGGGTCTAATGGTCCTGGGGAGGGGGCTTCACTTCCAGGCAGGGCTTCTGCAACCCCTATTTAGAAGAGAAAGAGAAGAGCACTAATTATTGAGATCCAACCAGGAAAGAGAGAGAGAGAGAGAGAGAGAGAGAGAGAGAGAGAGAGAGAGAGAAATACAGGAGTAACAAGTGCTGTGAAGTGAAATGTTTTCATTTAATCTTCCATAGAAGAGTCATTGGCTGTGCAGAAGTAATCCAGGAAAGGTGGGCCATGGCTGAGGCAAGCATCATATGGTGGCTGTGGAATCCTGGGCCCTGCGATCTCTTAGTAGATGTTGAACACATTGGCTGGTTGACTAGATGCAATTTCAGACTTCAGGGTCTGTCTGGCTCCATCTGTGTGGATGATCCTGTATCCAGGGGTTGCTCATGGCCCCGCTGCCTGGTGCCCCTCACAGAGTTCACACTGCCTGCTCTCTCCCGGGGACAGGGACAGGGTCTCTGATGCCTAGCACAGCACTGGGCACTCAGTGTCTCGACTGTCTCTGGAGGCTGTTGCATCACAAAACCCAGATCTGCAGGGAGCTGAGCTCTGCAGAGAGTTGGGTGGTCCAGGACAGCAAAGACAGTGGAGCCTTGCATATCCTGCATGAAGGAGTGTGGAGGGCAGAGAGATTTTCCAGAAATGGAAGCTTATCCCTCTGAGCACAGAGATGCTCTTGTGTCTGCCTATCTGTGTTTAGCTGTGTGGGTGCCTGCAATCACTTACATTGTATGGAAGGGACTGGCAATATTTTGACATAGTAACAAGTGTAGTTTTCATTCTCAATGATGCCTCTTTTAACCCTACTGCTTTAAATTTAGAATACTAACCTCATCCAATTAAAACTACATCTTGAAGCTGAAATATGTCGGACTCACTCCCTGGGGAAAAAGGAAGACACTGTAGACCAAAGGAAGTGGTGCTTGGCGGCCGGCTTCCAGGGTGAAGGAACAGCAGCCATGTCAGGTGGATGTGGAATCAATCTCAGGGTGGAGAAGGGCTTGGTCCTCCTTCCTAGGGCGGTGGCAAGGGGAGGCTCAGGGAGTCAGCAAGGCCCTCCAAGCCCCCTACCTTCCCACCGGATCTGACTGGGAGATAGGTTAAGGCTGAGGTCTAGGCTTGAGAAAACCCTGGAATGTTCCAGAATGGGGCAGGAGGGCATCCACAGGCTGTTGGGCGTCTGACAGGGGTACTGGCAGTGAGAAAGACAATTGCTGGAGAGGAGAGCCTGCAGTTAGGTGGGAGAGCACCTTCTCAGTTGGTGCAGCTTGGAGGGTGGACAGGCCAGGAGATAGTCACTGAGTAGCTACCCACAGGCACTGAGGGCCCTTCCTGCAGCCCAACACCCTATGCACTCAGACCTGGGTGGTACTTACAGCCCTGCAGAGCTCAGGTACCACCCTGGTGAGGAACGGAGGAAGAAAATTCTGAGTGGACTGTGGGAAATCCTTGCACACATGAAATGCATAGGGTTAATTTTTCTGGAATCAGCAGGATGAGAGCTTGAAAGAGAAGTTATATTTAATTATAGAAAATATTAGAAAATATGTAGGTTTTTTTTTGCACATTCAAATTTGCAGACCAAAAAAAGTATTCGGAGCTAGTACAGGATGTGCCTGGTGCAAAATGAGTGCTCAGTAAATGGTACCAAGTTTTATTATTTTACTGCTAATCAGGAATAAATGAATGCCGTCAGAGGAAACAAAATAAGCAAAACTCCTTCAATTTTTTTTTTTAAGTTTTGCTTATTTCAATAATCTCGACACCTGGCATGGGGCTTGAACTCACGACCCCGAGATTCAGAGTCACACACTTCACCGATCAGGCCAGCCGTGTGCCCCCAAATCCCTTCAAGTTTAAGAGAGATTATGAAAACCATTAAGAGGGTAAAATAGGTTTTGGCTATATTTATTTATTATATACAGTATTGATTGTCTCTCGGCTAGGAAAGATAAGAATATCAGCATTTATTTACATTTATTTTCTATATGGTATCTTAGCATTGTCCCTTGGTGATTTGTTTTTTATTTTATCTGAATATACAAAATTCTTATTCTATTCTATAAGCAGAATTCCTGTAGTTGTTTAGTATTAGTTATAGATGTAAACAGATTCATTGCTTACCACCAGTGTTTTAATGATTTTCTCATCTCTGAATGCTTTATTTTTATTTATGTATTTATTTATTTTAAAGTTTATTTATTTATTTTGAGAGAGAGAGAGAGCGTGTGAGTGAGCAGGGGAGGGGCAGAGAGAGGGGGAGAGAATCCTAAGTAGTCTCCTCGTTCTTAGCCAAGAGCCCGACACAGGGCTGGATTGCACAAACCATGAGACCATGAACTGAGCTGAAATCAACAGTCAGACGCTTAACTGAACCACCCAGGAGACCCTCCGCCCCTCCCCCCCCCCCGCCCCCGCCACCAATGCTTTATTTTAATTAATCTCTTAATGGTCTAGATTTTTTGTAGTGTGTTTTTTTTTTTTTAAAGGAAAGACTTAGGGATTTAGTAATTTCTAAGTTTTTTCATGTTTGCATATGTTAACCTATTGCTTAAATGATCTTATAAGATTTATTGACTTTTATACCTAGATGATCTCTTGGCTGGGTATTGTAGTTTTTCTCTCTCAGGACTTGTAGATGTTGCTCTGTTGTTTTTTGATGTTGCTGTTGCTATGGAGAAATTTGAAGCCAGATTGGTATTTTTTACCTTTCTTGGTTATTTATTGACGGTCAGGATGCCTAGAGAATTATTTCTTTATCCTTCAATTATAATAGTTAACTAGAAAAGAAGATATTTCAAAATTATGTACTTTATATATAGTTCCTAGGTTAAAATGTGCTTTTTAAATCTGCAGATTATTTTCCTCCTAATTTAGAGACTTTTTGAGTTATTATCTGATCCATGTTTTGGGACATGTTTTGATTCTTTTGTCTGTTTTGCTTCAGGATTATTGCTTTTGTAATTTTTCTCTTTTTCTTCTGTGCTCATTATCCAGTCATGTAACCTCAGTGAGACTCAGTTTCCTCACCATAAACATAAACACGCCTACCCCATAGGGCAGTTCCCAGAATTAAAAGACTCAATGTATGTTAAGCTCTTAAAACAGTGCTCAGCCCAGAACCAGCCATATGCAGGTGGTAGTGATTATTACTTTTATGGATTTTTATTGTCATTATTATGAGTCATAGGTAAGTGGTTAATTGCAAAGATTCTGAAACCAGTCTGCAGCATATTAGCTGTGTGACTTTGGACAAGATACTAAACATCTCTGTGCCTTATTTCCTTTCTCTGTAAAATCGAGATAATAATTATCCCTGCTTTGTTTGATTATAATGAAGCTTCATAATTAATGTTAGTAAGGTGCTTAGAATAGTCTGGGTCCATTCTCAAGCTTTTCCTTGAAGATGAGCAATTATTTTCAGTAGTTTATATTCTCTTTCTTGCTGTTTCTAATGTATTATTAGTTCTGTAATTGTTGTTTTGTTATTAATTTGCTTACTTATGTCTGCACTGTCTTTTTTTATTTCATTCTGTTTTATCGTCCCATCTCTGAGTGTTCCTGCCATACATGTCAAGCCTTTTAAGTTGCTCTCTAGTTCAAAACAAATGTGGGGCATTTATTGTCACTCCTTGAGCCATGTTTTTCCCTGGCCTGGGTTCTTTGTTCTCGCATGCTATGCCCCTTTGCTCATTGTTATTATTTGCGTGCACATAAGGAATGTGCCAGTCTGTTGTTGCTTGTGTGATTCAATCATTTCATTGGGCTCCTGCTCTGACAATGTCCATGCTCTTTCAACACTGTGCTGACTTTCCTCTGTTATATTAGGCCCGTTCACTCCCTTGCCCCCCGTCTCTAGCTTCTATGTATTTAGTGTCTCACTGAGTTTCTGTATCCTGGGGATGTGATGGAGAGGCCCACCTGGAGTTCAGTCTCTCTGAGAACATCAGGGCCAGTGCTGGCCTCAGATCGCTGAGGTATTAACCTTGGAGAGAATTACCATTACCTTGACCTTGACTTCAGAGCTTTTCTCTCGGCAGGGTGTCTCTATTTTTCACAGGGAGGGCCCATCCTTACATCCATCTACATTCATTTTTCTCCCAGTAGCCAGCAACCGTTTCCACCTTGCCTCAGTAAAGAAAGGTAAGACCTGGTACCTACCCTTACCCCCCAGTTTTCTTCATTGTGGGTTGGAAGGCATTAGTTGGAATTCTCAGAATTCTGCAGCCTTCCTGATACGTTCCCTGGGGTGGGGCAGTTTGGACAGGGTGCAGTGAAGTCCACACCTCGTCTGTCACTTGCGGTGACTTCCCCTTGGGACCTGCAGTGCGTGAGGCTCTGTGCACTCCTCCTTTGGTTGCTGTTGGAGAAACTTTCTGAGGAAGAGTAGAGATGTACATTTTCACTGGCTTTTGCTTATGTTGGTAGGTACTGGGCAGGGCCGTTCTGTGGTCCATTTCTATCACCAGTCCAACTGGAACCCCTGACTGCCTTTTGATTAATCTTTCTCCTTTTTTGTCACTGTCTCTCCCGCAATCTTTAAAAGACCACTACATTATCAAATCTACAGAGTATGTCAGGGAAGTGCCTCTGAAGTTGAATAAAGGCCTAAAAATGTGGCCAATATGTTCTCTTCTCTTCTCCCCCCTCCCCCCGCCGACTGAATGGAACAAAATAGTCAACCTGAAACTGGGTTGATTCCAAAGCACTCCCATAATTGCAGAGAAATATAAATTCTCTCAACTGTCTTATAGGCTTGAGGACAGCAAGGGTCAGGTTGGCTAATTTTAATTATATTCAGTTAGCATGTCTTGAAGCTCATAAATCTAAATGCCAATAAATTAATATATCATGCTGAAGGCCTCCCAGCCACAGCATTAAATCAGCTGCACAGGGAGTGCCACGTAGAATAGGGCAAACTCCCAGAAGCACTAGCGTTTCAATTTCACTGTATTAATCTGTCATTAAAGGGGCCCTCAAGTCCCGGTTCGCGTGTGTGACTGTGAGAAATAGTAATTTTCTGCGTAGTAATTCAGCCTACTGTGCTCTTGGCTTCTGCACAGCTGTCTATCCCCAAAGCCTCCAAGATGGGTGCCAAGTCTTCTGTGCCAATGAGCCTGGTGGCTTCAGGCAAGGGGTGGTTCTTTTAGCACAGGAATGCTCTAGTTAGGCTGAATTTAGGTACCTCTGGCCCTGGCCATTGACTTCAAAAAGGCTTTAAAATCTCAGCATTAAAAAAAAATTCCAGTACAGTTAACATACAGTATTATATTAGTTTCAGGTGTGCAATAGAGTGACTCAACATTTCCATATCTCACCTGGTGCTCATCACAGCAGGTGCACTCTATAATCCCCATCCCTTCTTTCACCCATCCCCTCACCCTCCTCCCTTCTGCTGACCATCATTGTTCTCTATTGTTAAGACTCTGTTTTTTGGATTGCCTCTCTCTCTTTCATTCCCCACCCCCACTTTGCTCATTTGTTTTGTTCCTTAAATTCCACATAGGTGTGAAATCTTATGGTATTTGTCTTTCTCTGACTTATTTCATTTAGCATTATATTCTCTAGCTACATCCATGTCACTTCAAATGGCAAAATCTTATTCTTTTTTATGGCTGAGTAATATTCCATTATAACACACACACACACACACACACACACACACACACACACACTAAATCTTCTTTATCCATTCAGCTATCAATGGACACTTGGGCTGTCTCCATAATTTGGCTATTGTAAATAATGCCGCTGTCAACATAGGGATACATATAACCCTTTGAATTAGAGTTTTTGTATTTTTTTGGTTAAATACCCAGTGGCGTGATTACTGGATCACTAAGAGATTAGAGTAGTTCTATTTTTAACTTTTTGAGGAACCCCCCATACTATTTTCGAGAGTGGCTGTACCAGTTTGCATTCCCACCAACAGTGCAAGAGGATTCCTTTTGTTCTACATTCTTCTCAACATCTGTAGTTTCTTGTGTTTTTGATTTTAGCCATTCTGACAGGTGTAAGGTCATATCTCATTGTAATTTTGCTTTGCATTTCTCTGATGATGAGTGATGCTGAACACCTTTTCAAGTCTTTTGGCCATCTGAATGTCTTCTTTGGAGAAATATCTGTTAACTTCTTCTGCCCATTTTTAATTGGATTATTTGTTTTTTGGGTGTTGATTTGTATTAGTCTGAATGGGTCATTTGCAAATATCCTCTACCGTTCAGTAGGCTGCCTTTTATTTTGTTGATTGTTTCCTTTGCTGTGCAGAAATTTTTAATTTTGATGTAGTCCCAATAGTTTATTTTTGACTTTGTTTCCCTTACCTCAGGAGACTTATCTAGAGAAATGTTGCTATGAGTGATGTCAGAGAAATTAATGCATGTGCTCTCCTCAAGAATTTCTTTGGTTTCAGGTCTCACATTTAGGTATTTAATCCATTTTAATTTATTTTTGTGTATGGCGTAATAAAGGGTCCAGTTTCATTCTTTTTGCATGTTGCTGTCCAGTTTTCCCGACACCATTTGTTGAAGAGACTGTCTTTTTCCCATGGGGTATTCTTTCCTGATTTGTGGAAGATTAACTGACCGTATGATTATGGGTTTATTTCTGGGCTTTCTATTCCGTTCTATTGATCTATGTGTCTGTTTTTGTGCCAGTGCCACACTGTTTTGATCATTACAGCTTTGTAACATAATTTGAAGTCTGGAATTGTGATACCTCCAGCTTTGCTTTTCTTTTTCAAAATTGCTTTGGCAACTCAGGATCTTTTGTGGTTGCATATACATTTTAGGATTTTTTTGTTCTAGTTCTGTGAAAAATGCTATTGGTCTTTTATAGAGATTGCGTTAAATGTGTAGATTGACTTGGGCAGTATAGACATTTTAACAATATTTGTTCTTCTAATCCACGAGCATGGAGTGCCTTTCCTTTCCATTTCTTTGTGTCATCTTTGATTTTTTTCATCAGTGTTTTTTAGTTTTCAGCATGAAGGTCACCTCTTTGGTTAGGTTTATTCCTAGGTATCTTACTATTTTTGATGCAATTGTAAATGGGATTGTTTTCTTAATTTTAATTTCTGCAGTCTTATTATTAGTGTATAGATATGCAAAAGATTTATGCACACTAATTTTGTATCATGCAACTTGAATGAATTCATTTATCAGTTCTAGTAATTTTTTGGTAGAGTCCTTATGGTTTTCTATAAGAGTATCATGGCTTCTGCAAATAGCAGAAGTTTTATTTATTCCTTACCTGTTTGGATGCCTTTTATTTCTTTTTGTTTTCTAATTGCTGTGGCTAGGAATTCCAGTACTATGTTGAATAAAAGTGGTAAGAGTGGACATTCCTGTCTTGTTTCTGACCTTGGGAAAGATTCTCAGTTTTTCCCTTTTGAGCGTGATGTTTGCTGTGGGTTTTTCATATATGGTCTTTATTATGTTGACGTATGTTCCCTCCAAACCTACTTTGTTAAGTGTTCTTATCATGAATGGATGTCATACTTTGTCAAATGCTTTTTCTGCATCTATTGAGATGTTCATATGGTTTTTATCCCTTCTCTTGTTGATGTGATGTAGCATGTTGATTGATTTGTGAATATTGAACCACACTGCATACTGGGAATAAATCTCACTTGATCATGGTGAATGATTTTTTTTTAATGGATTGTTGGATTCTGTTTGCTAGTATTTTGTTGAAGATTTTTGCATCTGGGTTCATCAGAGAGATTGGCCTGTAGTTATCTCTGTCTCTGTCTCTGTCTCTCTCTCTCCTGTAGTGTCTTTATTCTGGTTTTGGTATCAGGATATTTTTTCAAATAGTTTGAGAAGAATAGGTATTAACTCTTCTTTAAAAGTTTGTTAGAATTTGCCTGTGAAGCTGTCTGGTCCTGAATTTTTGTTTGTTGGAAAATTTTTGATTACTGATTCAATTTCCATGCTGATAATCATTCTATTTAAATATTCTATTTCTTCCTGCTTCAGTTTTGGCAAGTTATATGTTTCTAAGAACTTATCCATTTCTTCTAGGTAGTCCAATTTTTTTGTATATATATTTCATATGTATTTCATAATATTCTCTTACAATTGTGTTTCTGTGGTATTGGTTAAAACTTCTTCTCTTTCACTTATAATTTTACTTATTTGGGTAATTTCTCTTTCTCTTTTTTTAATGAATCTCATTAGAGGTTTATGAATTTTGTTTCTTTTCAAAAAACCAGCTCCTGGTTTCGTTGATCTGTTCTACTGTTTTTCTTATTTTTTTTAAATTTCTATTTCATTTATTTCTGCTCTAATCTATATCATTTATTATTTTCTTCCTTATGGTTGTTTCATGTTTTGTTTGTTGTTCTTTTTCTAGCTCCTTTAGATGTAAGGTTAGGTTGTGTGAAATTTTTCTTTTGACCTAGGCCTGTATTGCTATATATTTACCTCTTAGAAATGCTTTTGCTGTATTCCAAAGGTTTTGGGCAGTTGTGTTTTCCATTTCCATTTGTTTCCATATACTTTCATATCTACTGATTGATTTCTTGATTGACCTATTCCTTGTTTAGTATAGCATATTATCTAACCTTTATGTATTTGTGGGTCTTTCCAGATTTTTCCTTGGAGTTGATTTCTTGTTTCATAACACTGTGGTCTGAAAAGATATATGATATGACTTTGATATTTTTGAATTTGAGACACATTTTGTGGCATAATATATGATCTATTCTGGAAAATGTTCTGTGTGTACCCAAAAAGAATGTGTGTTCTGCTGCTTTAGGATGGAATGTTCTGAATATATTAAGATCCTCTGGTCCAGTGTGTCATTCAAATCCATTGTTGCCTTGTTGATTTTTCTGTTTGGATATTATGTCCATTAATGTAAGTGGAGTGTTAAAGTTCCCTACTATTGTCATCTTATTATTAACGACTTTTCTTTAAGTTTGTTAGTAATTTATATATTTGGCTGTTCCAATTTGGGGGCATAAATATTTACAATTATTAGATTTTCTTGTTGGACATACCACTTTATTATGATATAATGCCCTTTTTCATCTCTTATTACAATCTTTGGTTTACAGTCTATTTTGTCTGATAAAAGTAATGCTACCTTGGCTTTCTTTTGCCATCCGTTTGCATGATAGATGTTTCTCCATCGTCTCACTTTCAATCTGCATGTGTCTTCAGGTCTGAAATGAGTCTCTTGTAGGCAGCCTATAGATGGGTCTTGTTTTTGAATCTGTTCTGTCACCCCATGTCTTTTGATTGGAAAATTTAGCCATTTACATTCAGAATAATTATTGATAGGTATGTATTTATTGCCATTTTATTGTTTGTTTTGTGGTTGTTTCTGAAGATTTTCTCTGATCCTTTCTTATCTTTCTTTCCTGGTTTTCTGGTTTTCTTCAGTGATATATTTGGAGTTCTTTATCTATATTCTTTGCATATCTATTAGCGGTTTTTGATTTGTGGTTACCATTAAGTTTGTATATAACCTCTTCTGCATATAGCAGTCTATATTAAGTTGATGGTTGTTTGAACTCATACTTCTCTCCCCCCAACGTTTTAGGTATATGTTGCTGTATTTTATGTCCTTTTATTTCATGAGTTAATTGAGTGATTTTTTACAGAAATATTTGCTTTTACTCCTTTTGTGTTTCCTACCTTTATATTGTCACTTTTGGTTTTTCCTTTCCACTCAAAGAGTCCCTTTAATATTTCTTGCAGGGCTGGTTTAGTGGTCATGAACTTTTTTGTTTTTGTCTGGGAAACGCTTTATCTCACCTCCTATTCTGAATGATAGCTTTTCTGGATAGAGTATTCTTGGCTGCAGATTTTTCCCATTCAGCACTTTGCCTGCCACTCTTTTCTGGCTTTCAATGTTTCTGCTGAAATATCCATTGATAATCTTACGGGTTTTCCCCTGTATGTAACTGTCTTCTTTGCATTACTGCTTTAGGTTTTTTTTTTTTTCTTTATCACTACATTTTGTCTTTTTAATTACAATATGTCTGATGTGGGCCTACTTTTGTTGATTTTCTTGGCGATTCTCTGTGCTTCCTGGATCTGGATATCTGTTTACTTCCCCAGATAGGAAAGTTCTCAGCTTTTATTTCTTCAAATAAATTTTCTGCCCCCTTCTCTCTCTTTTCTTCCTCTGGGACTCCTATAATATGAATGCTAATATACCTGGTAGAGTCACTGAATTGACTAAGTCTATTCTCATTTTGCATACTTCTTTTTTCTCTCTTTTGTTCAGCTTGATTACTTTCCATTACTCTGTCTTCTAGGTCACTCATTCATTCCTCTGCATCTTCCAGCCTGTTATTCATTCCATCAAGCATGTTTCCAATCTTGGTCATTGAGCCCTTTATCTCTGAATGTTATTCCTTGACTCTGTGTTAAAGGTCTCGCTGGTGTCTTCCACTCTTTTCTCAAGTCCAGTCAGTGTCTTTATAATCATTACTTTAAATTTTCTGTCAGGTATATTACTTATATCTGTTTCACCTCAATCTCTGGCTATGGCTTTGTTCCATTGATTCATTTGATACAAATTCTTCTGTCTTCTCATTTTGTCTAAGTCTCTTTGCTTGCTCCTATGTGTTTGGAAAGTCAGCTACATCTCTTGTTCTTGAGGGTAATGGCTTTATGCAGAAGAGGTCTGTAGTCCCCTGCAGTGTAGTGTCCCCTATTTCCTAGGGTCTGGCACTTCCTGAAGAGTGTCTCCAATGTGTGCTGTATGCACTCTCCTGTTGTGTCCTGGACACTTTATACTTTAGGCCAGTCATCTACAGAGGCTTTGTTTGCCTGTTGTGGGCAGTGTTTGGTCCCTGGCCTCAATGTGACAAGTTTTAACTAGGTGTGGTCTGGTTTGCTTGTGAAACGAGACCTGTCACCACTGCCACTGGAACTGAGGCTCTGCAAAACTCCCAAATCAGGAGGCATGGTATTGGAAGGGGTTTGGTCTGGCCTTCTGAGGCAGGAGGCTTGCTGTTCTGGGACTGAGGTAAGTGTGACTAGGAGGGGAAGTTCCGCCAGAGCATGGGGGCATGCACAAAACTTGGTGTAAGCAAACTGGGTCCCATACATAGTCCTTTGCTTATGCTGAGCAGCAGTGAGGAAAATGGTACCTACCAGTTATTTTGTTCCCACAGAGGTCTCTCCATAAATGCTGCCTTTCTAGGACATGTCTATGGACAGGGGTCTCTCCATAAACGCAGGCTTTCTAGGACATGCTCTGAGATGAGCAAATAACCTCTCCACTGCGTGTCCCAGGTGTTCTTCAGATCACTGTTTGAAGTTCAGATCACTTCAGATGCTATATGTCCACGAGCTCTTTACCCTGCCTTCTATCCAAAGGCAGTAAAATGCCCCCTGGACCCTATCCCAGGCAACCTTTATAATCTTTAAAACTCCAAGTTTTAAGCCCAGCTGGCTACAAGAACTGGAAAAATCCAGACTCACTCATTTTCTAAGGCAGTTGCTATGGGGATTAATTTTCCTCATGTGGTTTCTCCTGTGTGCTTGTCTCTCTTGCTCTTCTCTATAACTGCAGCCCCCTTCCCATGGCAGCAGCCAGGATCCATTTCTCTCCCAACCCATGCCTGTGCACTTCCTATCTTATTTGATGTAGCCTCTTCTCTCCCTTTAATTGTGGAGTTTGGTCTGCCAGTCTTCAGGCTGATTTCTGGGGTATTTAGGATGTTTTGATAGTTATCTAGTTGTATTCATGGGAGGAGGTGAACCTAGGATCCTCCTACTCCACCACTATCTTCCCTAATAACTCAGCCTTTTACACTCAGGCTGCAGAAGGCTTGGATTTGATCCTCACTACACACTAGCAACATTTTGGGTCATTCAGTAAATGACCCAGTATAACACAAGATATGTTGCCTCCAAAATCCAAAGAGGCCCCAGGAGGTGCGGTGCCTCTTCTTTGGTAGTAGGGGTATACCAGATGCAGTAATGTATCCCTTCACTGAGAAGGGATATCTCACCATGCCCTAGATCAGTAGATCCCTACAACTTTAACTATGGTGGAAGGATGCTGAATTTTTGTGGGATTTATTTCTCACCCTTTAGAATAGAGATGTTTTACCAATGTGTCTAGAATAGTTGCTACTTCTTATTCACTGAGTTCACTAAGCATAATGTCATCAGTGTAATGGCCCAGGATGATGGCCTATGGAAGAGAGAGGGGATCGATATTCCTGCAGACTAAATTATAGCATGGGACTACAGAGTTGATAACCCCCTCAGGTGGGACAGTGAAATATACTGCTGGACTTGCCAACTGAAGGAAGACTGCTTCTGGTGCTTTATGGACAGGCGTGGGGCAAAAAGCATTTGCCAGAATCACTAGCTGCATACCAGGCACCAGGGCATGTTAATTTGCTCAAGCAATGAAGCCACATCTGGTACAACAGCTGTAACTGGAGTCACCACCTGGTTTGGCTTGTGATAATCCACTGTCATCCTGCAAAACCCATCTGTCTTCTGCATGAGCCACATAGAGGGAGTTGAAAGGTGATGTGGTGGGGATCACCAGTTCTGCATTCCTCAAGTTCTTGGTAGCAGCACAATTTCTGCAGTCTCTTCAGGAATAAGGTATTGCTCTGGTTTACTATTTTCTTAGGTGCAGGCAATTCTAGTGGCTTCCACTTGCTCTTTCCTACCATAGGTCAGGGAACCATTGTGGGGAGTTCTGCCAGTTCCTGGGTATGTCTATTCCAATTATGCATTATTGAACCAGAGAAATAGCCACAGGATGGGGTCCACTTTGAAACACACCCAAGTTAACACTCCATTGATCACCTGACCCCCATAAGTGCTAATTCTGACTGGTGAGCCACCATGATGTTTTGGGTCCCCTGGAATTAGGGTTAGATCAGAGCCAGTGTCCTGTAATCCCTCAAAGTCTGTTTTTTCACTTCCCCCTGTTCACAGTCACCTTGGTAAGATGGCCATAGGGTTGCTTTAGGGAAGGTTGAGATAAAGATTTACAGCATAAATCTTGACACTATAGTGGAGTCTTTCCTCAAGAGGACCATCTCCCCCTCATTTAAGGTCTATAACTTGGCTTCTCTGGGAACTGATTGGGAGACTTTCCGTTTTGATAATTGAAGTCAGATTTTGATCACTAAAGTTGCATAAAGTAAACATAAGTTCTTACCCTTTCTCTGCCCTTACACTTTATCCCAGCCTTTCGTACTTGCCTACTGACTTGTTCCTTCCCCAGTAGGTTGTAAAGTTCTCAAGGAGAGCGTCATATGTGACTTACCTTTGCACCCCCAGTATGGGGCTTTGCACTTAGCCAACATGCAGTGAATGCTTGTTCAGTGTGTGATCTTTCAACCCTGGTCCTGAAAGTGTCTGAAGGATGCATTGGATCCCTCTCAGATTGACCTGTCGAGGTGTGGGGTGTGGACATTCAGGGCCATTCTCACAGGTGCAAGTGACATGTAAGTTTCACTTAAAACTCTCCATTCTGCATATCCAGTCAGTGATGCTGGGGACTTGGCATACCCTGCACGATTTCTTGTTGTTGTTGCTTTTGACAGCCTTTGCTGTCTGTCAACATGATTCTCTATAAAGTGTTCTAATTTATAAGGCATTTCACACTACACGAGGCTGGCAGGAGCACGGGGGTGGGATACAGTAGGGGAAGCCAGCTCTGAGGCTTGTAAAGCTGTTTGGGTTCATGTAGAATGTTGTGGAGGGGCTGCTCCCCTGGCTAGAGTATGAGATTGGTGCTGGGCAGGAATTTTAATTAAAGGCAAAAAGTTGGCACTTCTGGGCTTCACTACTTTCCCCAGCTCCCAGCTCTGCTCTGCAGCCCCTGGAAATTCCTGCATCAAGCAGTGAATTATTCAACAGGACAAGGCAAGTAAACAAAGAGGTGGAGGTGTTCACCTTAGTTCCAGTGTGTGGAGGTAAGCGAAGAGACTCCATAGCCGTGAGAAACATACACTTAGCGTAGAGACAAGAACATTTACAATGCAAATGATTTTTAACCAGACGTGTCTAACCAGAAGCAAAAAATCAGAGCATGCTTTTTGTTAGTTTCTTGATTTATTTATCTATCCTCATTAGGGATTGGTTATGTAGCACGCTTTATTAATTTATTAATTTATTTGAGATTTTATGATTCATTGTTATTTTTATGGTGATATATCAAATGTCATGCCAGAGAAACACATGTGGTTTTACTTATGTGTTTGCCCAGAGATGAAACTTCTAAAATGCGTTTATCTTAGGAAGAAGTTGTTTTCAATATTTAAAAGTTCTCTCAAGGTTGCACAAATCATTTCTCTTGGGCCTTTTTGGGGATGATTTGATGATATTCTCACTATAGGGTTTAAATAAAAAGGCAGAGAATTTGCTTCTGGTACCATTTCAGTAAGGAAGTACATCAGAATACTGAGAATGGGGTCTGTTTTCAAACCACACCTTCTGCCTCCATCCTGCGCCCTGCCCAGATGCGCGTCCCCTGCCACCCCCCGGAAATTCAGAGCCACACTGACTGAGTGTGAGCAGCGCAGAGCCACGGTGGAGGTCAGTGGCGTGGCCCAGGGCAGCAGACAAGGGGGAGACACTGTGTTCCTGCTCAAGGGAAAGGCAGTGGACAAACTCTTCAGGCATATTAAATTTCTCTCTCGAATTCCCCATCAGTTAAAATAAATGTCTCACTCTTTCCTTTAACATCAAGCTGTTGCTCTCGCTGCTGGTCGTCCTTTAGCAAACAGGTCCTCTCAACTGTATTTATATTTTGTGTGCATACTTTATCTCTCCTGACAGACTACAAGCTATCTGAATGCAGGAATTGTGATTGATTTGTCTTTGTATAATTATTGCTAATAATAATAAATACATGGCCTATATATGTTTAATGAGTGACTGAATAAATGAATGCATGCAATTTCAGATCTTAATACTCTGTAAAAAAAATGCTATGTGTTGCATGTTTATTTTTAACCTAACAATTAGCTCGGGGCAAAGAAGCAGGCACAGGCATATTTATTACTTTTGTCAAGAATAAACAACATTGCTATAACATGAAAAGAGGTCAGATTGCCATCAGTGGAATGTATAAAGAAAACGTTATGTTGAGACGTGGCCAAGAAACAGTTTGACTCTGTGTGAAGCTAGTCACAGAACATTTAGGGACCTCAGTGCCAAGAAAAGGGTGTGAGGTCAGACAACCAGAGCTTCCTGTACGGACCTCAGTCATAGGCTTCACGTGTGTGCAAAGGCGCACCTAAACTGTATGCACCAAGGACATTTCTAAGGTGTTGGGGGTGCTACTGGGGTTGCTATGGAAATACACAATTGATTCAGACTTAGAATGGATGTAATGAAGACCTCACGAATAAAGTACAATCGGGTCCAGGGGAGCTCAGCCCAGGAAAGGCCGTTAACAGGGAATTCTGGTGGCTAGATGACTGCAGGAAGTGCACTGTGTCCTGGCTGTCGTGGGTCCCCTGGTTGGCCTGCAGGAGTCACGGCTGACTTTCCAGAGGAGGCAACATTTGTGCTGAGAATCAAAGGGGGAGTAAGAATTTGCTGGGAATATTAGTGTTTGTTGGACAAAGACGCTTGGGAAGAGGGACCAGTTCAGGCTAAGTCAGAAAGTGTCTGTGTGTGTGCACAGGTGTGCATGTGTGAGTGTGTGTCCACATGCATGGGGAGGCAGAGGAGGTACGGAGAGAGAACATGGTTTATTTGATGACTTAGGGGTAGTTTAGCTTGGTTGGAGGATGATACGCACAATATTTTATCCTCAGAGAGGACTCACTTATCCATATGGTTCCAGAAGGGATTGTTGAGGCTTACAAAGATGCATCAACTGTAGTTACACTCAGCCACCCAGCACACAATTATCACGTGGCTGCCGAAAGCAAGGCACAGCTCTGGGGGCTGAGCTGGGGGCTCAGCTCTGGGGGCTGAGGATGCAGAATTGGACAAAACACATGCCTGCCTACGTGGGCCTACGTTTCATAGGGAAGGCAGATGATAAACAATACGCAGGTCCGTGGAATCTGCGCGGGCTCAGAGAGTGCCACGTGCTAAGAAACAGCAAGCAGGAAAGGATGTAAGGTGTGAGGGATGCTGAAGTCGCTACTTTGAAGCGGGTGGCCAGGGAAGGCTCACCTGGGTGATGCTGGTGTCAAGAGCAGAGAGAAGGGCGGGGGGTGTCTGGGGGGCTCAGCTGGGTGAAGCCTCTGGCTCTTGATTTCAGTTCAGGTCATGATCTCCTGTTTCATGAGTTCCAGCCCCATGTGGGGCTCTGCTGCTGACAGTGCGGAGCCTGCTTGGGATGCTCTCTCTCCCTCTCTCTCCACCCCTTCCCTGTTTGCACATGCATGCTCTCGCTCAAAAATAAATAAATAAACTTAAAAAAAGAGCAGAAGGAGAGATGCTGTGGGGAAGATGCACCTGGTTCTCTGTTCTTTGATGTGCAAATGACATGGGCTCCAGCCCCTGGGAGGCCTGCTTCTTTCCTGCTAACAGCTAGCTTCTCTGTGTGTGATAGACACAGGCAGAGAGGGAAATTGGAGGGATTTGGCTTTGCCAGTTGCTGGCTTCCAGTTGCTGTCTGAAGGGTCCTGCTCCTCTGGGCCTCAGGTCATGGCCTCCACAGGAGGGTGTCCTTAACATCTCCACGATGCTGCACACGCCGAGTTCCTCAGCCCCCCACAGTACTATCTGATCGGACATTCTGTGATAAAAGAGGGGTTCTGAATCTGCCAAGCATGCTGGAAATGTAGTTAGTGTGACTGAGGGTCTAAATTATAATCCAACTTAAGTTTAATGACTTAAAAAGGTAAACAGCCACAGGAGGCTGGTGGCGCTGTATATTGGAGAGCGAGGTCTGGAATAAGTCCCTGCAAGATTAGGGGTGGTGTTTTGGTGTGCTGGTCTGGGGTGAGATTTGCAACTCCCCATATCATCCCTGTCAAGGGCTCCTCACCAGCTAACATGTTCTAAGTGCCTAACTCACACGCACACCTGCACGTGTATGCACGTCCCTCTCGACAAACACCGATTTTCAGAGATTTCAGTTTGTGCCCCCAAGAGGGTGGGTGGGCTGCCAGGTCCACGGTGGAGCCGGCACTGAGGAGTCAACTCTTCCTTCTCTCTTCTACCTTCACTCCGGGCTCACTAGGTCCCTCTGGAAAATGTGAATCTGTTTTACTAATGACCTGATACCTCTTAATGACCTTTCCACTGGCCACAGCAGGGCCAACGGGAGCTCTGAGGTATAGATAGCTTTGGTGCCTTTGGAGAGGGATGGACTGGTGGGCTGGTTAAAAGAACAGAGTAGACCATGTTGAAAGAGGAACAAACAAGAAAGATAAGGGCCAGGATAAACCAGGGGAGGAGTAGGACCCCAAACTGCAAGCCATCGTGATGAACACGCTCTGTGCTTGGAATTCAGATTTGACTGCCTGTGGTCTAGATGTCCCTGTGAGGCAGGACCTGAGCAGGTGCACAACACTAGGGGCTGGATGTGCAGTGGTTAGAAGCACTGAACCAATGTCACACCAGTATCCATGAGCACAGCTGTGCCTCAACGTTGGCTTCTATACCATTCTTCTCTATAAGGAACCAGGGCCTCTTGGTGAAATGGGGATACAAGGCTGGGGCAGAGAAAATACAAGACGAGCCTGGAGCATCTTGTGTTAGAGAGAGAGTGTGCAAGGAACAGTAGGGATGCTGCAAGGGAACAGAAGCCGCCTCAAACGGGTGCCTATTGGCCACATCCAGGACAGTATGAACATCAAAATAAATGATGGTAATGGACTAACCAAAGTGAAAAAAAAAAAGAAGAAAGAATCCATGAGGCTATACTGACAATAAATAATGAAATGGGGGACAAGAGAAGAGTAATAAATGTAGAAGGAGTGACAGAGTTGGGTAACTGGCCCCTACTGCGTCAGAGTGCCCCTTGATTCAGGTAAGAATTGGGGGACACTCAAGTCACAGGTGAGTTTGATGGCAAGTGGCCATTTACATACTTTTTCAGAGTGTCTCCCCACAGATTCCTTCCTGATTACAAAAAGAAAAAGAGGAACATTGTGGTGGAGAAACCTGGAGGGTGATATTTATCACCCTCACCAAATGATGGAAGTTAACATCATCAGAACTGGGCCAAATCACATCATGTACCTCCTGATATCATGCACTGAGAACACACTGTCACTTCTGGGGATTCCGGCCAGAAATGGGGAACCTGAATTTAATTCTGAGGTAAGATCGGACAAACCCAAGTAAGGGAAGTTTGGCAGGGGGGATCCCCACTCTGCACTATTCAAAAATTTCAGTATAATAAAATAGAAAGAAAGGCCAAAGAATCATTAAATATTAAAAGAGGTTAAAAAGACATGAAAATTCTGCACCATAAAAAAATAGTAGCCAAGAAGAATATTCTCGGGAAATTGGTGAAATTTTAATGAGGCCTGTAGGGTAACAGATAGCATTGCATCAATGTTAAATTTCCCAATTTATATAATCATATTTTGAATATGCAAGTGAATGTTGTTATTCTTAGGATTTCCATGGTGAAGCATTTAGGAGTAAAGGGATATGTCGGCATCATCAGTTATTCAAATAAGCGAGAGAGCGAGACAGAAAGCATGATAAAGCAAGAAAAGGGTGAAATGTTAATAACTGGTTTATAGAGGTTTCTTGTCATGTTCTTTCAATTTTTCTGTAAACTTGGAATTAATGAAAAAACCCCCAAACATCCTGGGCTTTGGTGCCAGATTGCCTGTATCTGAATCCAAGCTCTGGGCTCCAGCTTCTCTATTTGTGACATGAGAAAACAGTGCCCCTCTCAGAGTTGTGATGAGATTATAGAGTTAATCCATGTAAAGCATTTAAAAGAGTGTCTGGCCCATGGCACACGCTGGGTAGCTGTGGTTGCTGGTGTTTGTGGCTACAGATGAAATCACGGCTACCAGGAGCGTGAGGTGGGGTTTTCTCCCAGAGCCTCAGAGCGAGGACGTGTGTGAGGAGGTAAGCAGTGCTGGGGACAGCATCTTCTGCCCTTCAGCCCAGGCCCTGGAGCCACCCTAGGCTCTTTCTGGGATGGGAGGTGGGAGGGGGGGGGGGATTGGAGCAGTACCCTGCCCACTTCCTGTTGTTCTGACAAGAGCCAGGGTCTTTCTGGAGGACCGGGAAGGGTGGCGGGCCAGCTGGCGACGCGCTGTCCCGGGATGCCACTCCTCCCGCCCAGCTGGGGAAAACAGCGTGCGGTGCCCCTGGCATGCGCCCCTTGGCCGTGCCTGAGCCGCAGCTGAGCATTTGGTGCCCAAGGGCGCCAGTGACACCACCAGATGCTGGGCTGGCTGCTTATCCCAGGCGGCGCAAAGGCCCTCACCGCCCATCCTGCCCTCACTGTCCAGCCGATGACCTTCAGCCAGTTTACCTGACTCCTCCAGGCTTCAGTTTCAAACTAAGGATTATTAACACCCACCTCCAGCTATCCACTGTAGCAAATGATATACGGGTAATATTTGCTGGACATGTTGAATGTACCAAGCATCTTGGGTGGATTATTTAATCCTCCAAACAAACTTCTGAGGTAGGTCCCATCATCACTTCAGTTTTAGAGATCAGCCATCACGGCTTAGAGATGTTAATTAGATTGCTTAAGGTCACACAGCTAATAAGTGGTGATAAAGATCAACCAGGCCTGTGGGGGAAGCCACCCATGGGGGTAACCACTCGCTCTTATTATTGGTAATAACCCTTTCCTTGCTTCTGATATTTCTTAGCCCCGTCCTTCCTCACTCTATTCTCTCTCTTTTTGTTTCTCTGTTTCTTTCTTTCTTTCTTTCTTTCTTTCTTTCTTTCTTTCTTTCTTTCCTTCTTTCTTGTTTCTTTATTTCTTTCTTCCTTGTTTCTTTTTCTTTCTTTCTTTCTTTCTTTCTCTTTCTTTCTTTCTTGTTTCTTTATTTCTTTTTCTCTTTCCTTTTTCTTCCCTCTTCTTTCTTTCTTCTTTCTTTCTTTCTCTTTCCTCTTCCTTCTTTCCTCCCTCCATCTCTTTCTTTCTTTCTTTCTTTCTTTCTCTATCTTTCTTTTTCTTTTCTTAATTTCTTTTTCTTTCTTTCTTCTTCCTTTCTTCTTTCCTTCTTTTTTTCTTTCTTTCTTCTTCTTTTCTTCTTTCTTTCCTTCTTTCTTTCTTTCTTTTGTTCTTTCTTTCTTTCTTTCTTTCTCCTTCCTTTCTTTCTTTCTCTTTCTTCTTTCTTCCCTCTTCCTTCCTTCCTTCTTTCTTTACCTTTGTTTTCTCTTTTTTCTCTTTTCTTTTTTCCCCTTCCCTTCCCTTCCCTTTCCTTCTTTTGGAAAAGTTACCACAGAGGTTAAATTAACTTCTTCAAAGTCACAGAGCCTGTGAGTTGCTCAGCACCTGTATCTCAACCTTGGTCTGACTAATGCTGCATGAGTCAGGGAAGTGTCCTCTGACCTCGCCAGGACATCTGCCCAGTGGTTCAGTTTCCCCAGTGGCCCATCTCATGTGGCCTCACCCCTGTTAGGTAGGTGGCAGGTTGGAGACACATAACAAAGCTGCCTGTTTGCCCAGGGAGAGGGCTCTCAGTGAGGTGCAGCTTCTCCTGGGGTTCCAGGTGAGGACCTGAGGGCATGGTGGCCGGGAGTTTGCCAACTCCTTTGCAGGGCATTGTGGACCCTTGTTCTTTGACCTCCCGATCTACACAAGTAGCTTAAGCAGAGCTGGGCAGGTGCCCCTCCTGGAGTTGGACAGACCAGGGAAGGATATTGGCTCAGTTTGGGAAGCCCTTGATACCCTTGTGACGTAGAGCAGCCCTGAGGTCAGGGAGCTGGGTTGTGTGGCTGGTAGGGCACACGAGTTCCCCGCTCACAGACAAGTTCCCCTCCCCTTCCTCACACACAGCCAACACCCACCACAGACGCTTACTGCAAAGCGGCACCTTCCTACTTTTCAGTCTGGCCTGGGAGCAGGGTCAGTCATTCTTCTGTGAGGTCAGCTTCCTCGTAGCTTCTGTGGGGGGCATAGGGTAGCGTCCCAAAGTCTGCCCACCCACTGGCCAGGGCGGCTGGTGGAGTCAGGCAGCTGTATGGCCCAGCCTGGTCCCGGCCATATCCTGGAGCAGTGGCTACTTGGAGGGCTCCACTCCTGTTTGCCCAACCAGTGCCCCTCTCAGTGCCTGGCCCGCTCCCGCTGCCCCCCCCACCCCCCCACCTCCTTCCACTTCCCTGTGTTCTGCTGGCTTCCCTGTCTCCCTGCTGCTCTTCCTAAGAGCTGTCTCATGCTGGGACAGGGGCAGGGGAGGAACATTCTTAAGCCCTCTGGGGAGTTTTCCCCTTTATTTGGAGGCTTTGAAGATGTTCCTTAAGGGTGAGGGTGACTTAGACCCAGAGCCCAGCCATTGAGCCAGGCGAGCAGTGTTCAGGGCAAAGCAGACATTTCTGCTCCTTGAGAGCTGTTACCTGCTGGGCCTTTTCGTTGATGCCAGCTCACCCTCTGGGTGCTGCCTCCTCCTCTAGTTTTACACCTGAGGGAACTGGATCTCAGGCATGAGATCTGAGATCTGAGGTCTGCCTGAGGCCATCCATTAGGAGGGGACCCCGAAACTTGTGCTTTTCCCACAATCAGACTTTCTGGGTTTGAGTGGCGGGAGGGCGCTCAGGCTAGTGGTTCACACCAGTTATGCTCAAGATCTGAAGACAGTAGGGGGGCCTAAGAGATGGGCAGGAGAGCTCAGCCTCTCGCCGCCAAAATTACCTGGCCAGAGGCTGGCTGGTCAGTTGAGGGGGATCTGTAAGATGCGGCATTAACTAGAAGCTGGACTTTAAGAGTCCATTGGCCTGAGAGTTAGCATGCTAGGCACTCGGCCCTTTACATTTTAGTGAGAATTCACTTATCAGATGGGAAGTCCTGCTGGTTTTCTCCCCTATCTCTTTTTTTTATTAAAAATTTTTAAATGTTTATTTTTTGAGAGAAAGAGAGAGACATAACAGGAGTGGGGCAAAGGGCAGAGAGAGAGTGAGACACAGAATTGGAAGCAGGCTGCAGGCTCTGAGCTGTCAACACAGAGCCTGATGTGGGGCTTGAACCCACGAACGGGGAGATCATGACCTGAGGCGAAGTTGGATGCTCAACCAATTGAGTCACCCAAGTGTCCCTCCCCTCAGTATCTCTTGAATCTATCCACTCTTCCCCATCATTGACATCACATGCTCTGAGTGCCAGCCTGCTGTAGCTATGGCTTCCCTATTGATCTCCTAGTCTTCTTTTTGGCCCCTTATCCACCTTTCTCCAGTCTTCAGCCAGCTTGATTGCTTCAAAATGTGAAACTGTCATGTCCCCTACCATCATCTTGCCACCATGCACAACCTGATTGCATGGCTTTCTGATGCTCTAAAGTCTCCTGCCCTGATTACAGCCCCACATGGTCTGCATGTCTGCCCAGCCTCACCTCAGCTCTCCTCCATATTTCTCATTCCTCCACATTGGCTTGTGGGACAGTTGATTCTTGTGGTGTTCCACCACAGGGCCTTTGCACAGGCTACTTCCCCCCCCCCCCATCACTCTCTACCAACTGCTTCCCTTCAATTTCTACCAGCTAACTTTACCCAACCTTCAACTTTCAGCTCAGGTACCACTTTCCATAGAAATCTTTCTCGATGGTCCTCGCTCTACATTCCATCCCATAGTGCTCATGTCCTATTGTAATTGCACATTGTTTATGTGACTATTTCTCCCTTGAGTATCTTCTTTCTGTCAGGTTGTGAGCTTCATGAGAGTAGACACCAAGTTTGCTTGGCTCACCACCCATCTCCTAGCAACTGGCAAAAGATACCCCAGATATACCTACTATATAAATTTACTGGCAAGTTCTTGAACCAATGGGACCCCAGAGAGAGGATTTTGAGAAAAGGAAGGGCTAGCCTGTCCTTGCTGACAGGAAGCCTGTCAGGGTGTGTCAGGTCAGTTCCTGGCAATCAGGGACAGCAGAAGTGTTCTGTCACAGGGAAGCCCCTCACCTAGGCACCTCCTCCCTTGGAAGGAGTTTCCTCCCTTGGAAACAACTCTTACCTGTCTTCAGTGTAGGGATTTGTGACCTGTTGGAATGTAGTTACAGGTAAGAGGGAGTGGGCCCAGACCCAGGGGCCCAGCAAGCACACTCCAGTGTCTGCACAGTGTAAGTGGCTGTGAGTCTCACCTATGAGAGGTGTTTACTGACATTTCAATGACTGTTCACTCTGATCCTCAAAGTCTCAAATATTTGTGTAATCATGCACTCATTCGTTTGTTTGGCTTTCATTATTTCAGTCCTTCTTGGACATCAGTTATAAGGCCCTTATGTTCATTGAGACAATGTCATACTAAATAATATTAATTTGGATAAATATTCTTATTTCTTTGCAAGAATAAAATGATAGGTTAACCTTTCTGAAGATGGTTTAATATTTAGTCACAACAAGAAACCCCAAATCTTGCTAAATTCTCTTCCTTCTGCTTGAGAGCTGACAGTCCAACATATGGTTGATGGAAATGTGATCTCATCAGTTACCTGTGCTAAAACCCAAGGCTTCTGCTGACTCAGCTCTTCTAATCCAGCTAAATATTTAATGTGTGTCTAGTTCACTTTATCTTCTCAGCTCTAAGTTGGTTTAGCCCCATCACAATCGAATCCCAACCTCCCTTTATTGAAGGGGCTGGGCACTTGGGTGAGTTAGTAAGTATGGAGCAGTGCTTCTCAACACTGTCAGACCCAGTACCTGCTTCACAGAAAATATTTGGGAATACTGCCTTTACTATATCAGAATGACATTCAAACATAGGAGTACTTGTACACATCATTTTTTAAAAAGTCAATAAAGCCTTTTCCATAATAACTATAATAAAAAGGAGAAATAAAAGGAAAGCAATCTATAATAAAATGCCACGTGTTATAATACATAAGTGGTCAGGCCTGAATGGACTCTATTAGATAATATAATGAAGTTTTCATATATTTCTTTAAAAAAATTTTTTTTAATGTTTATTTATTTTTGAGACAGAGAGAGACAAAGCATGAATGGGGAGGGTCAGAGAGAGAGGGAGACACAGAATCAGAAGCAGGCTCCAGGCTCTGAGCTGTCAGCACAGAGCCTGATGGGGGCTCGAACTCACGGACCATGATATCATGACTTGAGCTGACATCAGATGCTTAACCGACTGAGCCACCCAGATGCCCCCAGATATTTCTTCCTACTTAAAATGAAGAAAGGTGGATGAAGAGAAAAGAGGCAATAACTTTGTTGAAGACTTTATGTTGGACATTTTGGAGGAAGGGCTACAGAGGAGTACTTATATATGGAATGTACATATTCATGGGGTCACTGTGATGGCCACAGATGCAGCTATATCCAGGTGTGGTGTGCTGAAGATGACAAACATCTTGAAGAGGACTGCCATTGTGATGGGATTTTCCTTAAAGTAGAGCAATTCTTGGTAAAGACGTATTTCTTCCCTTGATTCATGTGATTGTTGCATTTGAAAGATCAGTGTATCTAAAATTGGGTAAATATACTTTGTGTTTATATATAAGATGATGTAATATTCAAATATAAACAGGTATAGAACTTATATGTATGTCTAGCACCATGTTCAAAAGTGAGTTTGGGACCCTTCCATGGGCTGCAGAATTGCCATCTGTCATACTGATAATCCCATGCACACCCACAAAGTTCCAAAACATGCCTAGAGGTTTGTATCCCTCATGTGTAGAATCACTAATGGAAAGAGTTGGATGTCAGTGTGGAAAGAAAATGGTGCCGAGTCAGGGTTTTGTCTCTGCCTCTGGCTTTGTCCCATAGGCTGTGAGACAACCATGCCTGTAATAGCAATGATAGGATTCTGAACTCTCATTGCTTGTGGGCCATTTTGGTAGCTGCTCTACTTACATGAATAATCCACATCAACCTCCTGAAATGTTATTATTCTCATTTTAATGATGGAGACAGAGATCTGATATTGGGCAACTAGCTTAAGTTCTTAATTCCTTACCTTTTTGCTGTATCAAAAAAAGGAAAACAACTGCCAAGTATTTTCAATAAAGGAGATACAAAAATAGAGGATATGCATGTTTTTTATTTCAGTGTAAAGTTTTAGTGTAGATTAATTTATATTTAGCATGAAATAACTAGAGAGTAAATCTCTCTAATTATTGTTTTAGAAGATAGACCATATGTTAGACAAGAAAATAAGTCTTAGAAAATTCTAGAAGATTGAAATCATACCAAGTATCTTCTCTGACCCTAGTGACATGAAATTAGAAATCAGTAGCAAGAATAAAACTGAAAAATTCACAAATACATGAAAATTAAACAACACTCTCTGAACAAACAATGGCTCAAAAAAGAAAGTAAAGGGGAAATTAAAAAGTTGCTTGAGACAAGTGAAAATGGAAACATGGTACACCAGAACTTGTAGGATGCGTCAAAAGTAGTTCTAAGAGGGAAATTCGTATCACCAAAGACTTACATTAAGAAACAAGAAATGTTCCAAATAAGCAACCTAAGTTTATATACTAAGAACCTAGAAAAAGAAGAACAAAGTTAGTAGAAGAACATGATAAATATTACAGTTGAAATATATGAAATAGAGAAAGGAAAAACAATAGAAAGATTATCCAAACAAAGAGTTAGTTCTCTGAAAAGACAAACAATATTGACATACTCTTAACTAGACTAATCAAGGAAAAAAGAAATAAGACCCAAATAAAGAAAATTATAAATTAAAAAAGAGACATTACAACTGATACCATATATCATACCACAGTATAATAAAGGATCATAAGGGGCTATTTTGAAGAACTATATACACCAATATACTAGGTAACCTAGAAGAAATAGAAAAATACAAACTACCAAGACTAAATCAGGAGGAAATGGAAAATCTGAACAGATCAATTACTAGTAAGGAGATTAAATCAGTAACAAAAACAACAAAAATCCTCCCAACAAAGAAAAGCCCAGGACCAGATAGTGTCATGAGTGAATTTTACCAAACATTTAAAGAATTAACAGCAATCCTTTTCAAACTCTAACAAAACATTGACGAAGAGGGAAGATTCCCAAACTAATTTTAGGAGGCAAGCATTATCCTGGTACCAAAGCTAGAAAAGGACATTTGCTAGAAAAGAGAACTAAAGGCCTATATTCCTGAGGAATGTAGATGAAAAATTCTCAACAAAATACTGGCAGATTGAATCCAGCAGCACATTAAAAGGATTATGCATCATAAATGCTAGGATGGTTGAACGTACACAAATCAATAAATGTGATACATTACATTAGTAGAAAGAAAAAAAAACATGATTATCTCAATAGATACAGAAAAAGAATTTGACAAAATTCAACATCTGTTCAGGATAGAAATACTTAACAAATTAGCCATGGAAGGAACATATCTCCACACAATAAAGGGCATATATGACAAGCCCACAGCCAACATCATACATAATGGTGGGAGATTGAAGGTGTTTCCTCTTAGATCAGAAGCAAGACAAGAGTACCTACTCTTAACACTTCCATTCAACATGTAACTGGAAGTCCTGGCTAGAGTAATCAGGCAAGAAAAAGAAATAAAAGACACCAGGATGGGAAAGAAAGAAGTAAAATTGTCTATTGCAGATAACATGATTTTATATAGAGATAATCCTAAAGACTCAACCAAAAAACTGTTAGAACTAATCAACAAATTCAGTAAGGTTTCAGGATACAAAATTAACGTACAAAAAAATCAGTATTATTTTTATATACCAGCAATGAAGATTTGGAAAAGAAATTAACTATTTACAGTTCTAATCAGATTTACATCAATTCCATCAAGAACAATGAAATACTTACAAATGAATTTAGTCAAGAACATGAATGATCTCTATTTTGAAAACTACAAGATGAAATAAATCAAAGAAGACACAAATGAGTGGAAAGATATCCCATGTTATCAGGTCAGAAAGTTAATATTGTTAAAATATCAATGCTACAAAAAGCCATCTATAGATTCGGTGAAATCCCTATCAAGATTCTAATGGAATTTTCTACAGTAATATAAAAAAAAACACTCCTAAAATATAATGGGACCATAAAAGAGCCTGAATAACCAAACTGTCTAAGAAAGAAGAACAAAGCAGAAGGCACCACACTTCCTGATTGCAAGGGATACTACAAAGTGATAGTAATTAAAATAGTTTGGTGCTCACATGAAAACAGACCAATGGACCTATTGAACAAGAAGAATGAAACAATTGAAAGCCCAGAATAAATACAAGCAGATCTGGTCAACTAATATTTGATAAGGGATCCAAGAATATTCAACAGTGAAAAGACAGTCTCATCAATAAAAAGGCTCTGGGAAAACTGGATATTCACATATAAAAGAATGAAACTTGACACAACCCAGAAAAATTAAGTTGAAATTGATCAAAGACTTAAATATAAGACCACGACCTAAAACTATGAAACTCCTAGAAGAAAACAAGAGAAAAACTCTTTGACATGGGTGTTTGTAACAACTTTTTGAAAATCATACCTAAAGCATGAGTGACAAAATGAAAAACACGTGGGATTATGTCAAACTGAAAAACTGTACAGCAAAAGAAACCATCAACAAAGTGAAAAGACAACCCATGAAATGGGGAGAATTTATTTGTAAACCATATATTCAATAAAGGGTAATGCCCCAAATATATAAAGAACTCATACAACTCAATAGCAAAAAAAAAAAAACAAACAAAACAAAACAAAACAAAAAAAACAACAACAAAAAAACCCCCACAAATAATCCATTTAAAAATGGGCAAAATACCTGAATAGACATTTTTCCAAAGAAGATATACAAACAGCCAACAGATACATGAAAAGCTGCTCAAAATCACAAGTCATTTAGGAAATGCAAGTTAAAACCATGATGAGCTATCACCTCATGCTTATTAGAATGGCCATCATCAAAAAGCAAGAGAACAAATGGTGGCATGGATGTGGTAAAAAGGGCAACACCACTGATGGAATTATAAACAGGTGCAGCCACTATGGAAAACAGGATGGAGATTCCTCAAAAAATTGAAAGTAGAAATACCATATGATACACTTATGGGAATTCCACTTTTGGGAACGTATCCAAAGAAATTGAAAACACTAACTCACAAAAATACATGCACCCTTATGTTCATAGGAGCATTATTTACAATAGCCAAGACATGGGAACAACCTTAAGTATTTATCAACGGATGAATGGATAAAGAAGTGTCGTGTGTGTGTATGTGAGGAATCCACTCTGGTATTTTCAGGTATCAAAGAAGGAGATCTTGAGGTAGTGGTAGTGGAGGGCACCCATATAGGTCTGGGCTACCTCCTAATCTGGGTATGCCGTGGTTTCATTCTGTGGAAAGCCATGTAGTTGAACCCAGTCTTGGAAAGCAGCATAAATTAATTGTGTAGAATAAATTCTTCCATATACTTTTCTTTTTAAAGTGTGGGATGAATTATTTACACTCAATTTTTTTGCTTTCTTTTTAAATTGTGGGATTAATTATTTATATTCAATTTTTTTTCTATCTTAATACAATTCTGAATTAAAGAACCCATGTGGGTATTGTTAGATTGATAACCTGAGTTTCTTGTACCTACCTTGCTTCTTGAATTAAACTGCAGAATCTCAGTAACTGTCTTCACAAGATATGAGTTGGCCTAGTTACCTGTGCCTTAAATTCTATCTTTCCTATTATCATCAGTGCTCTGTAAGATCGTCCATGAGACGAAGAAACTGCCAGAATCACCATTTCACCTATGCAGGAAGCTCTTAAGAAATTCTCATTGACTTGAAAAGATACTCTAACTTCTCCTCTCAAGGTAATATCCACAGATTCTAATTTGAAGGAGGCCTAAGACCATAGGAGAAAACTTGGATGTAGCTAGTGCTATCTAGTGCAATAAGGCAAGAAAATGAAATGAAATAAATGGCATCTAGTTTGGAAAGGGAGAAGTAAAGGTACTTTATTTGAGGATAACATATCATCCACCTAGAAAATCCTATAGAATCTTCAAATGAACACTAGAACTAATGAGTGAGTTTAGCGAATTTGCGGGAAACAAGATCAATATACAACATTTAATTGCATTTCCATATACTGTCAATGAACAAACAGAAATTGAAATAAAAATAGCTTTGAATAGCAAAGACATGCACCCTGAAAGTAAAAATTACCCAGATAAATTTAAAAATATCTAAATAAATCTATACAGATAAACGATCTGAAGAAATGCTGTGCATGGGTTGAAGACTGAATAATCTGATATCAATTCTTTTCAAATTTGTCTATAGATTCAATAAACCACTATCAAAATTCCAGAGACTTTATTTATTTATTTATTTATTTATTCACTTATTTTGTATTGTTTTATAGAAATGGACACAGTGTTGTTGGGGCTCACAGGGGTTAAATTGCTAAACTATTGAGTGACAGAGCTAGGATTTATAGCAGCAGACAAGAAGAATCAGAGAATTTTAGAACTGGAAGGGAATTTTTAAAGGAACTAATTTAACTTCCACAGAGTAGAAATGAGAAAAGCAAGGTCAGGAAAGAGGAAGCAGCTTCCCAGGGGCTCAGTGCAAGTTAAATTACCGACCTCCTGACTTTGTCATGAGTGGTCTTTCCATCCCAGAGTTGAAGCCAGGCTGGCTGAACCAGCTACTGAATAACTAGCCTTCCTTTGCTTGTCTTTTTGTAAAAAAGTTATTTCTAAAAATGGATGCCCCTCATTATTTTATTTTTCCCTGGGTGGGGAATTGAGATAACACAAGAAAATGATATTCCTCTTTCCCTCTCCCAACTCAAAGTGTACTATGATAGATGAGTTGTCACTCAAGCCGAGATGGGCAGCATTGAGCTATACTATTGAACTGTATTAAAATACTGATTTTGAAAGAGAAAGTAATGTCTTTGGTTAGGCAAATCCCTAGGCATATATAAAAATGTGAAATCAGGCAATTTGGGGAAAACTGTGGCAGCATGGAGTGAACAGGCACTGGCCTGCTGGCTGGTAAATCACAGATCTTTTAAAATTTCTGGAGACCTTTTCCGCAGGAGATCTGTTTAGCCTGTGATGGTGAGAGAGATGGTGGCCAGGCCATCTCTGTGAGGTTCCCAGAGGCCCCCTGGGATGCAGGTCATGAAAGCTTGGAAGAGGACTTTTTTTAATGAAGTTTTAAATTTTAAGATAATTGTAAATTCACATGTAGCTCTGGAAATAATATAGAAAAATCCCATGCAGTTTATTCTAAGGTAATATCTTGGAAAACAATAGTACATTGTCATAACCAGGACATTGACATTGATGTAATCCACATATCTTATTTAGATTTACCATTTTACTTGCACTTGTGTGTGTGTGTGTGTGTGTGTACGTGTGTGTTTATTCTTTACAGTGTTATCCTATGTAGGTTCATGTAGTCACAACCGGTTAAAATATAGGAAAAATTCCATCAATGCAACAATCTCTTGTGTTGCCCTTTAAATAATTAAATTAAAAATTAAAATTAAATTTAAAATTTTGAGGCAAAATTCACATAAAAGAAATTAGCCATCTTAAAATGGACAAATCAGTGGCGTTTAGTACATTCACAATGTTGTGCAATTACAGTCTCTTTATAGTTCCATAACAACTCCATCAATCCAAAGTAAAATTCCTTGCCCATCAACAATTTCTCCTCATTATATCCTCTCCCTAGAATTTGGCAAACATAAGTATGCTTTCTGTCTCTGTGGATATATCTGTTCTGGGTATTTTATATAAATAGTATCACAAAATATGTGATGTCTAATGTCTGGCTTCTTTTACTTACCTCTATGTTTACAAGGTTCGTCATTATTGTACCATTGTAGCAGTACCCCACTTTTATGACTAAATAATATCCTTTTGTATGTGTAGACCATGTTTTGTTTACCCATTCATCTATTCACAGACATATGAGGTGTTTCCATTTTTGGTTATATGAATAATGCTGCTATGAACATGCATATATATACATATATATATATCCACATACATATATATGTATGTGTGTATATATATGTGTGTGTATATATATATGTGTGTGTGTATATATACATGTGTGTGTATATAAGTGTGTGTGTGAATATATGTATGTGTTTATATATACATGTGTGTGTATATATATGTATATATGTGTGTATATATCTGTGTGTATATGTATATATATGTATGTGTATATATATGTATATATGTAAGTTCGTATATATGTGTGTGTGTATATATGTGTGTATATGTGCATATATACATATATATTAGTTTGAGTATCTGCTTTTAATTTTGGGAGGTATGTACTTAGCAATGGAATTGTGGTATCATATAGTCATTTAATGCTTAACTTTTTCAAGAGAAGATAAACCATTTTCCACAGTGGCTAAATCATTTTATATTGCTGTCAGCAATGTATGAAGGTTAGAATTTTTCCACATTCTTGGAAACACTTTGGGAGACTATTTTCTATTATTGATTCAGTCTCTTTACCTATTAGAGGTTGTGTTAGTCTCCTAGGGCTGCTACCCAAAATACCCCAGACCAAGAGACAAAAACAAAAAAAATTCTCACAGTTCTGGTGGTTAGAAGTGCAAAACCAAGGTAGTAGCAGTTTTGTTTTTTCTGAAGTGTCTCTCCCTGGCTAGTAGATGGGCTGCCTTCTTGTTGTGTCCTCACATGACCTTGTTTTCTGGTATTTGCTCATCCCTGGTGTATCTTCTTCTTCTTCTTCTTCTTATAAGGACACCAGTCATACTAGATTATGGCTCCACTCTTAGGAGCTCATTTAACCATAATTACCTCTTAAAAACCCCATCTCCAAATACAGTCACATTTGTGGTTATGACTTCAACATATGAATTTTGGTGGGACACAATGCAGTCCACAATACAGGTGTATTCAGATTTTCTATTTTTTATTGAGTCACTTTTGGTAATTTGTGTTTTTCTAGGATTTGTCCATTTCTTCCAAGTTATCTAACCTGTTGGTATGTAACTGTTCATATAATCCTTTTAATTTTCATAAGTTTGAGGTTAATGGCCCCACTTTAATTTTTTATTTTAGTTATTTGTGTCTTCTTTTTCATTTGTCACTTTAAATATTTGCCAATTTTGCTGATCTTTTCAAAGAACCAACTTTTGGTTTCACTTATGCTATTGACTTTTAGGCTTTATTTTGTATATCTCTGCTCTAATTATTATTTTTCCCCCTTCTGCTAGCTCTGTGTTTAATTTATTCTTTTTTACTACTTCCTTAAGATGTGAAGTTAGTTTATTGATTTGTGATCTTTTTAATGTTTCCTTCTGAATCCTGCCTTGAAGGCATTCCATAAGATTTGGTATATCGTGCGGGTTTTTTAATACTCAAATGAACTTTTATTTATTTTTTATTTTTTAAATTAAGCTTTAAAAATTTAATCCCAGTATAGCTAACATATAGTGTTATATTAGTTTCACGTATACACTGCAGTGATTTAACAATTCTATACATGCTATGTTGTGTTTCTGTTTTCATGTGTATTTTCTCATTTTCTTGTGATTTCTTGTGTTAGTTTAAGAGTGTGTTGTTTATTTTCCACATATTTGTGAAATTGCCAGTTTGCTCTTTGTTATTGATTTCTAGCTATATTCTATTTTGTTCAGAGAAGGAATATACTTTTTATGATATCAATATTTTTAAGCTTATTAAGACTTCTTTTGTGGTTTAACATACATGGTATGCCCTGGAAAAATGTTCCATGTACTCTTGAGGGAAATACGTATTCTAATATTGTTGGGTGGAGTGCTTTGTATATGTCTGTCAGATCACTACTCTCCTGCTATTCTCAAGATTCTGTCTTTGTCTACGTCTTTTGATATTTTGATTATAAGCTATCTCAGTGTGGAACTCTCACTTTATCTGCCTTGAAATTCAGTGAGCTTCCTGGATTTTATGTTCATGTCTTTCATAAAATTTAGGAAGTTTGTAGCCATGGTTTCTTCAAATATTTTTTCTGACTATTTCTCTCTCTTCCTTGTCTATGTCTTCCATAGCTATATATGTTGTTCTGCTTGGTTATGTCCTATGGGTCCCTCAGGCTTTGCTAACTTTTATTCATTTTTTTTTCTGCTCCTCAAATTGGATACTTTGAATTGTCCTACCCTCAAGTATGCTGATTCTTTCTTCTGCTTACTCAAATTGACTGTTCATCTCCTTTAGTGATTTTTTTTCATTTCAGTTATTGTACTGAGTGTGAGTGGAGGAGGGGCAGAGAGAGAGACACACACAGAATCCAAAGCAGGGTCCAGGCTCTGAGCTGTCAGCACAGCTTGAACCTCATCGGCCTTGAACTTCACGGATTGTGAGACTATGACCTGAGAAGTTGGACACTTAACTGACGGAGCCACCCAGGTGCTCCATATCCTGGTTTGTTTTAGTTCTTTTTTCCTGTTTCCTTCAGCTCTTTGAGCATATTTAAAAATATTTATGTAGTAAATCCCATGTCTGGGCTTTTCCAGGGATGGTTTCCATTAATTTTTTTGGTCCTGTATATTAACGATGCATTATTATTTCTTATGATTTTTTTGTTGTTGAAAATTAGAGTTTAAATATTATACCATGGTAACTTTGGAACTCAGATTCTTCCCTTCCCTAGGGATTTCTGTTTTGTTATTTACTTATTTATTTGTTTGTTTATTTAGGGAGCACACGCAGGGGAGGGGCAGAAGAGAGGGAGAGAGAATCCCAAGCAGGCTCCACCCTGTCAGTATAGAGCCCAATGTGGGGCTCAGTCTCACAAACTGTGAGATCAATACCTGAGCACAAATCAAGAGTCAGATGCTTAACCGACTGAGCCAACCAGGCACCTGGGGTTTCTGGTTTCGATCGTTGAAGCCTGAAGTTGACCATTTGTTTATGTATCTCTTCAAAAAAAATTCTTTTGCCAAGACCATTCCTTTTCATGTGTGGTCTCTGAAGACACTCTTCCCTTAGTTTATATTTAGGTAGGGTTTTGAATGCCAGGAGTTAAAAAAAATTAAAAATACAAACAGCCCCTTCCCCCAATTTTGAAACAAAAGCAAATAAAAGACAATAGCAGCAGCAACAATAAAAACCACCACTTCCATTTTTTTCAGACTGGCTCTGTGGTGTGGCGCTCCTTCATCACTTAGCCAGGGTCCTTACTACTCTACTTTAGCCTTCATTTCCTGCTTGCATCAGAGGTTAGCTAGAGGCGAAAGCTGAGGGTATTCTCAAGCCTGTTTTAATCATGCATCCTGCTCCAGATATGCATGTGCCTTTCTGAATTCTCCAGTATATGTGAGTGCTTTTAGAATGCCACAATTTCTCAATGAAACTTTGTCCAGCTTAACCTCCCTGGCTTTAGACATTTTATTGAATACATCAACTATAATCTTTTGCCCCAGGAAGATACAGGGTTTTCATTTGACTTCTGTTTTCTCGCAATGCTTATCTCTTTTCTGACCCAAGTGATTTCTGAGTTAAGAGAAATAGAGACAATGACCTTGTGTCAGTTTGTCAGATAGGCTCTAGACTCAGTCGGAATGGACAAACACAATAATTTTAAAATAAGGTCCACTCTGTTCTCTCTGAACCAAGGACCTGGACCCCACACTGGGGGTGTGGTCTGCTGTATTTAAGGTCACTATCAAACTGTAAGGGCGTGGGACATGGGTAAGTTAAAATGTCACAGAACTTTTCTACTACTTTCAAATTGCTTTTTTATTGATTATTTACTTGGTTATTCAGAGTTTCTTGGTTTTTACTTGATTTCTTTCTCTGTCCCAGGATCTTATCCAGGATTCCATGTAACATCTAGATATCTATCTCCTTAGCTCCTCTTGTCTGTGACAATATCTTAGTCTTTCTTTGTTTTAGATTCTCTTGACAGTTTTGAAGAGTACCACTTATGTATTTTGTGGACTATCTCTCAATTGGAATTTGTCAGATGTTTTCCTCATAATTAAACTGTGGTTCTGGCTTTCAGAGGGAAAGGACACAGAGGTAAAGTGCAATTGCACACATCACATCAAGGGTATATACTATCAACATGAGTTATCACTGTTGATGTTAACATTAATCAACATCAAAGCTAAGGTAGTGTTTGTCAAGTGTCTCCACTGTAAAAGTGATTCTTCCCTGCTCCTCTCCCCTTTATATAAAGTACCTATCAGAAGAAAGTCACTAGGTACAAACTGCACTAAAGGGTGGAGAATTAAGCCCCAACTCCTTGAGAGCTGAGTATCTACAAAAACGATTTGGAAATCTTGGGAGATTTCTCTTTTGTCACTATTTATTTATTGATATATTCAATCACTTATTTGTAACAATATTCTATTTACTTTATACTTTGGGTTGTAATCTAATATTATTGTAGTTTGTTGTTTAAATTGTTCTTTTTTTAGGTTTTTAAAAAAATGTTTATTTAGTTTTGAGAGAGAGAGAGAGAGAGAGAGAGAGAGTGGGGGAGGGGCAGAGAGAGAGAGGGAGACACAGAACCTGAAGCAGGCTCCAGGCTCTGAGTTGTCAGCACAGAGCCCAACATGGGAAAGGTACCCACAAACCTTGAGATCATGACCTGAGCTGAAGTCGGACACTTAACTGACTGAGCCACCCAGGCACCCCTGTTTAAATTATTCTAACTTTGTTCAGTAGGAGTTCTTTCAGTTGGTTCTTCCAACTTTTTGGCATACCCCTATCACTATAGGGTTTTTTGAGCATGTTTTTACTTTCTGGTACTACATGACGTTTCTGTTCCATTTCTAGAATCAGTCCTGTCCCTAAGTGTTTTCCTATACTTTTGGAGAGGAATATTAGAAAGTAAGATCTGGGCACTGGGTATGCTCATAGGTGTCATTGTTTATAGGTCTTCTCAGGTGACAGAGCAAGGAAATACATCAGTGTGTTAACTTATATATATGCACATGCATAACATATTTCTATATGTAGCCCATCTATATCTATATTAAGCCAAACATGAGTTTATTCTGATTTTCCAACTCTAATCCATTACCATATTGAGCATTCTACTCTTCTTTCTTTTGCTTATCAGCAACCTCTTTCTCCAATAGCAAGAAACCTGGATCCCACCACCTCCCCCATCTTTTTTCTTAATGATTCAATTCCAGTATACACATATAGTGATATCAGAATTGTTATTGAGTACCTCTGTAAGAAAAAAAAACTTTAAAAAACTATCTACAATTTCTTTTGCCTTTAACTTTATAGATTCCACTCACTTCCAGAGGTCAGTGCAATTTTCCTTACCCTATTCAGTGAGGCTGTTTCATACATTTGCAATACAATTAGATTTTTTTTTTTTTGTCACAGTCTGCATTGCATCTTGGGATCTCCAACGTCCTAAATAACTATTAAAAAAAATTTCATACATTAAGTTTCAGTCTTTTTTCTCTAAAGTTCTGTGGGTTTTGACAAATGCGTTATGTTATGTATCAGCCATTTCAGTATCACATAGAATATTTCACTGCTCTAAAAAATCTCTTGTGCTTATCTATTCGACTCTCTCCTCTCCTCCAAGACCCTAGCAACCACTGATATTTATAGTATCATTATAGTTTTGACTTTTTCACAATGACATATAATTAGAATCATATAGTATGCAGCTTTTTCAACTGGTTTCTTTCACTTATCAATATGTATTTAAGATTCGTCTATGTCTTTCATGGCTTGATATTTCTTTTTATTGCTGTATAGTACTCCACTGTATAGAGTTATCATTGTTTGCTAATCTATTAATTTATTAAATATCATCTTGGGGGGCGCCTGGGTGGCTCAGTCGGTTAAGCATCTGACTGTGGCTTAGGTCATGATCTCATGGTTTGTGAGTTCGAGCCCCACGTTGGGCTCTGTGCTGACAGCTCAGAACCTGGAGCCTGCTTTGGATTCTGTGTCTCTTCTCTGCCCCTTCCCCACTTGTGCTCTGTTTCTGTCTCTAAAAAATAAATAATTGTAAAAAAAATTTTTAAAAAAAGATCATCTTGGTTTCTTCTAGCTTTGGGCCATTATGAATAAAGCTGCTGTCAACATAGCCATGTAGGTTTTGATATTGTCATAAGTTTTTGGTTCAATTGGTAAATGCGTAGGAGGGTAATTTCTATATTGTGGTAAGAGTTTAACTTCCAAGAAACTGACAAATTATCTTCTGAAGTGGCTTTATCATTCTTCATTTCTGCCAGCCAAGAATGAGAATTTTTAGGTTTTGTTTTTTTGTTGTTTGTTTGTTTCAGCCATTCTAATAGGTGTGTAGTAGTATCTCATTGTTGTATTAATTTATAATTCCTTAATGATAAAATGATATTGATAATCTTTTCTTATGCTTATTTTCCATCTGTGTATCTTCTTTGGTGAAATGTCTGTCCAGATTTTGTCTATTTTTTTATTGCATTTTGTTTTAATTGGGTCGCATTTTAAGTGGTTTTTTTTTTTTTTTTGGTTTGTTTTTGTATATTTTGGACACAAGTATCTACTATGTATTTTGCAACTATTTTCTACCAGTTCATGGCTTATCTTTTGGTGTTCTTAACAGCACCTTTCACTGACGAGAAGTTTTTCATCTTAATAGGGTTCAAATTATCACTTAAAAAATTCTATGTATTATGCTTTGGTGTTGTGTTTGAAATTCATCACCAAACCCAAAGTCACCTAGATTTGGGGACAGATATTTGCCATGCAAAAAATTGAAATTTCTGGTCCTTGTGTTGTTTGATTTACAAGTAGCATTCGATGAAGTGGATTACTCCTCTTTGGTATATTTTTTGTACTTCAATTCTAGGACACCACCCTTTCCTTTTCTCTTCCTACACCATTAGCCACTCTTTCTCAGTCTCCTTGCTGCTTTCTTCTTATCTCTTTGATCTCTTAAGGCAGGAGTGCTCCAGAGCTCAGTTCTACGATCACTTCACTTTTCTATATACATCCACACTCTTAATGACTTTATCCAGTCCTGTGTCCTAAACACCATCTATTTAATATTGGCTAACAAATGTTTATATCCTTCTAGACCTCTTCTCTTAATTACAGATTCACCTATAACTGATTGAACCTCCACATTAATTTCTTCTGGAACCTAGTTGGCTTTAGTCCAAATTCTTCATTTCTACCCCCATTCTTGCATCTCCTAGAGTCTTCTCATTTAAGTGTGTGAAATTGCCCAGGGATCAGTATTTTCCTGGATGGAAATTAAAGATAGTAGCCATTTTATGGAAATAGGGACTGGTACGTAGGGGAAATAAGCACTATCTCCTGTAGTTGCTTTCTGTGGTAAATGATTTGCCAAATGGCTGCCATTATTCCCTTTCCTCTAAACATGATCTTGAGTAGTCTCTTCCCCTACTGACTTCAGACTTGATCATGTGACTTACTGTGGCCAGTGGAATGTGGTGTTGTATAAATTCTGAGCCCAAGCCTCAAGAGGCTTTGCAGCTTCTGGCTTTATTATCTTGAACTACTTCTCTGGAAGAATCATGTGAAAATGCCTGGTCTAGCCTACTGGAGGGTAAGACATGGAATAGAGATGAGCCTTCCCAGCCAAGAACCCCTAAATTGAACAAATTCTAGACATGTGATTGAAGGCATCTTTGACCCTCTAGCCCTAGTAGAGTTACTTGATGACTGCAGTCAAATGTGACCCCAGGCAAGGCAAATAGAAGAACTTCCCAGCTGAGCCCAGGCCACATGGCTGACTCACAGAATTGAGCAAATGAAATAGTTTTTGTAATAAACACTAAATTTTGGAGTGGCTTGTTAGGCAGCACAAAATAATTGAAATATGGGAATGCAAGGAAAGTTTTTTATCCTCACCATCACACATGGCATAGTATGGATTTGGGGAATTTTGGAGGATGTGTTCACTTGGATATCACTAGTTGGCCTGTGCTATGGAAGCTGAGCTGTATTTTTATTTAAAAAATTCATTTCATCATCTTCCTATTTTCCCTTATGATTTAGTAAAGACTGTAGAGTTTCTTACTGTACCAGTTGAGTCCAACTTCTAAAACACCAGCTTGTGAACTTTCTAGTCCCCATGTGTCAAAGGTCCGTTAGAGTTAGTGCGGAGTGGCAGTGGGACCAGAGGGAGAGAGTCCAGCAGACTACACAGAGTCTGGTCAATCAGCTTCAACTTCTTTCCTTGAAGAAAGGTCATAAAGCCTTTCTTATTGATTATATCCTCTTACTTTATAAATATTCTTATAGTTCCTATACTCCCCTTCTAGGAGTTGGACTGATTTCTTTACTCACCATTCATTCAACAAATAACTATTGAGCTCCTCCCTAGGCTCAGTCCCTGTGGCCAAACATCACAAAGATAAAAGACTTAATTTCTTCCTTAATGTCCCTTGCCATTTAGCCCATCCCCCCACCTAACACCTTTCCAACAACCCTCAGTGTGTTCTCTGTATTTAATCAAACTGGCTAGAGGTTTATCTATTTTGTTAATTCTTTCAAAGAACCAGCTCCTGCTTTCAGTTATCTGTTCTATGGTTTGTTTTTTGTTTGTTTGTTTCTTTTCTTTTCTTTTTTTGTTTGTTTGTTTTTGGTTTCAATAGCATTGATTTCTGCTCTAATCTTTATTATTTCCTGTCTTCTGCTGGTTTTAGGTTTTATTTGCTGTTCTTTCTCCAGCTCTTTAAGGTGTAAGTTTAGGTTGTGTATTCAAGAAGGCCTGGATTGCTATATACTTCCTTCTTACACTTGCCTTTGCTGCATCCCAGAGGTTTTGAGCTGGGGTGTTATTATTTTTGTTGGCTTCCATGTACTTTTTAATTTCTTCTTTAACTCTTGGTTATCCCATTCATTCTTTAGTAGGATGTTCTTTAGTATCCAAGTATTTGGTTTTTTTCCAAATTTTTTCTTGTCGTTGATTTCGAGTTTCATAGTGTTGTGGTCTGAAAATATGCATGGTATGATCTTGATCCTTTTGTGCTTGTTGAAGGCTGATCTGTGTTCCATTATGTGATCTATTCTGGAGAACGTTCCATATGCACTGGAGAAGAATGTATTCTGCTGCTTTAGGATGAAATATTCTGACTATATCTGTTAAGTCCATCCAGTCCAGTGTGTCATTAAAAGCCATTGTTTCCTTGTTGATTTTCTGTTTATATGATCTGTCCATTACTGTAAGTGGGGTGTCGAAGTCTCCCCCCATAATAATATTATGGTATTATTATCAATGAGTTTCTTTATGTTTGTGATTAATTGGTTTACATATTTGGGTGCTCTCACATTTGGAGCAAAAATGTTTACAATTGTTAGATCTTCTTAGTGGATAGACCCCTTGATTATGATATAATGCCCTTCTGCATCTCTTGATACAGTCTTTATTTTAAAATGTAGATCGTCTGATATAAGTATGGCTACTCTGGCTTTCTTTTGGCGACCAGCATGACAGATGGTTCTCCATTCCTTTACTTTCAGTTGGAAGGTGTCTTTAGGTCTAAAATGGGTTTCTTGTAAACAGAATATAGGTGGATATTGTTTTCTTATCCATTCTGTTACCCTATGCCTTTTGATTGGAGTGTTTAGTCCATTGACATTTAGAGTGAGTACTGAAAGATATGATTTCATTGCCGTTACGTTGCCTGTAAAGTTGGAGTTTCTGATGGTGTTCTCTGGTCCGTTCTAGTCTTTGTTGCTTTTGGTCTTTTTGTTTGTTTGTTTGTTTGTTTGTATTTTGTCTTTTCCCTCTCAGAGAGTCCCCCTTAAAATTTCTTGCAAAGCTGGTTTAGTGGTCATGAACTTCTTTAATTTTTGTTTGTCTTGGAAACTTTTTATCTCTCCTTCTATTTTAATGACAGCCTTGATGGATAAAGAATTCTTGGCTGCATATTTTTCCAATTCAGCACACTGAATATATCCTGCCACTCCTTTCTGGCCTACCAAGTTTCTGTGGTTAGGTCTGCTGTGAACCTGATTTGTCTTCCCTTGTAGGTTAAAGACTTTTTTTCTCTTGCTACTTTCATGATTCTTTCCTTGCCTGAGTATTTTGTGACTTGGACTATGATATGCCTTGTTGATGGTAGTTTTTGTTGAATCTAATGGGAGTTCTCTGTGCTTCCTGGATTCCCATGTCTGTGTCTTTCCTCAGGTTAGGAAAGTTTTCTGCTAGGATTTGCTCACATAAACTTTCTACCCCTTCTTCTCTCTCTTCGTCTTCTGGGACCCCTATGATTCTGATGTTATTCCTTTTTAATGAATCACTGAGTTCTCTAATTTTTATTTTGTGCTCTTTTGCCTTAGTGTCCCTCTTTTTTTCTGCTTCATTATTCTCCATAAATTTGTCCTCTATATCACTGATTCTTTTCTCTGCTTCATCCATCCTGCCACCGTGGCATCAGTTTGAGATTGCAGCATTTTGATTTCATCCTGACTAGTTTTCTTTTATGTCTGCAGAAAGGGATTCTAATCTATCTTTAGCCCCAGATAGTATTCTTATTATCGTGATTCTAAATTCTTGTTCAGACATCTTGCTTGTATCTGTGTTGATTAAGTCCTTGGCTGTCATTTCTTCCTGTTCTTTATTTTATGGTGAATTCTTTTGTTTCATTATTTTGAAGGAAGACAAGGAATTAATAAGGTAAAAACAATAAAAATTAAATATTAAAAACAACACAAAGAAATCAAATAAAGGATGCTAGATGCTACGTGTGTTTGGTCTGACTGTTGAAAGAAGCTTGATAGATTAAAGAAAAAAGGGAAAGATAAAAAAAGGAAAAAAAGGAAAAAAAAAGGAAAAAAAGGAAAGTGCTTGAAAATTTGAAAATATGAATACAATAAAATAGAATAAAATGAAATGATGAAAGTAAAATAGAATTTAAAAAATTTACAAAAAAGTAAAAAATATAGTAGAATAAAATTAAAGAAAAATCATTTTAATAAAAATGGAAAATAAAAATAATGTTTTTCTCTTTCTGTATTCAAGAGTAAGAAAAGAAAAAAAAAACATTGAATAGATGGACCAGCAGACAGACCTAAATATGATTGAAATGACATCGTTTTCCCCTAGAAATCAAACTATGAAGCACTTTATTGTCTGTAAACTAAGCAGGTGGAATGTTCTTCAAGAGCTCAGTTAGCCCAGTTGGGTATGGCTTAGTGTAACGGCTCTGTTTTCCATTAGATGGCGCTGTTGGGCTTACTGGGGTGGATTGTTGTGGTGCGCGTGGGAGTGTATGTGCATGCGTGGGAGGGGTGAAAATGACGTTACCCAGCTACCCAGTCTCTAGTATCAGAACTCTGTGCTCTCCCTGACCAGCAATCGCAAACCCATCCTTTGTCTCTGGCTTCCATCTACTCCCTGCTTTTAGACTGTGACCAAGACATCATGTTGCCAGGCGGCACCTCCCTCCTGAGTTTTATCTCAGATGCAGCTGTGTTTCCTGACCCCTCACTTCTGAGGGACAGCGGCTTTGACCCATTCTGACCCTCTGGGGGAGGGTCTCACTGAGCAATGGCCAGTGCAGGCCAGGTGCAGGCCACACCCAGGAACGTTTCTGGGACCGTGCTGCTGCCTATGCCCAGAGACTGCAGCTGGGTGCCAGCCCACCCTAGAAAAAGTTCATGTGTAGCATGAACTGTGTAGCAGCAGCAGCATTTCAGGGATTGTGGAAAATCACAACACACATCTGGCACCAAGTTTCACCCTTAAGGACCTTGTTTCAGCACCAGCAAATGTGGTTGTTCTCTGGGGTCTGCTGGGACCTTTGCCTGTGGGGAGGCCAACAGCCTTTACTGAATGTCGCCCCAGCAGGGGAACTGTCTCTCCCCATGTGGCCCAAGGACCCCCTGGACTTCACTCTGCTCCTGAGGTTTCATCCTTCCCACCAGAGCACTGCCAGGAATCGAGCTGCGGAGTTTCAAACTCTGGGCTCCCCGTTTATAGAGTCTTAATAGAATTTAAGCTCTCTCCCTTCTCCTTTCTCCCTTTTTTGTTCAGTCCCTTGTGGCTGTTTCCATTTTCTCTACAGCTTCTTTTAGGGAGGGGTGCTTTCCTGTATTCTCCCCCTGCCCCTGTCTCCATCCTCTCTCTTCACACAAAAGCGGCTCCCTGCCCTCTGCAGCTTCTCTCTCCCCCGGTTCACCTCTCTGTGTCATGTACCTGCTGAGTTCTGTGGTTCAGGTTGTGCAGATTGTTGTGTTAATCTTCAAATCAATTTTCTAGGTTGTTCTCTGTATTTAAGAGTCTCTTATGGTTTGTCTCCCTCTCTGTTTTTATATTATTTTTGCTTCCCTTCCCTTCTGCTCATCTGTTTTGTATCTTAAATTCCATATGTGAGTGAAATCATATGGTGTTTGTCTTTCCCTGTCTGACTTATTTCGCTTAGCATAATACACTGTAGTTCCATCCATGTTGTTGCAAATGGCAACATTTCATTTTTTTGACTGATGAGTCAAAAAATTCTATTTATTTGTATTTATTTTGTGAAGAATCAATCCAATTTCCTCAGTACTTCAGCTGGAATTGTGGCAAGGGCCTCAGTCCTCCAAAAGTCTTAGAGAGCTTTCCGCCAGCTCCAAAATCAGCTTGGTGAACATGTGCAGGCCACGAGAAGGGTGGAAAGGCATACAAAAGGGTTTTGGAGCCAGAAGGATCTGGTATTGCATGCTGCTTCTGTCACTGACCAGATGTGGGCCCCTGAGCAAGTCATGTCACTGTCCCCAGACTGCTTCCTCATGATGAAGTTGGGGTTAACCATTACCAGCCTCATCAGGCTGTTGAAAGGAATTAAGAAGACATGTGTACTGGGGGCATGGCAGAGCACCTATCACATGGCAAGGGTGCAATGAATGGCCTCAATGTTGAAAATGTTTCTGCAGGTGACGATAGGAGAGGAGGTGCAAAGGGCTTCAAGTTAAAGTCACAGGCTGCCCAGCAGTAATAAATGCCATGCACTATAACTCAGATACTTGAGTTTGGAAAGGCTCTGAAGTTTTCCTTTGATGCCCAGTCCTTGTTTTACACTGAGTTCTAAGAAGTTTCTATTTGTGTTCTTTGCAGTTCATAAAAGTTTCCTAGAAGACATGGTGATGATGGTGGCAGTGATGGTGGGGAAGGATCTGCCACCCATGCCGTTTAGACAACAGTAGGCAACTTCAGCTGAAAGTTGGAAAAAGGAAAAAGATGAAAGAAAGAAAGAAATCAAGAAAGAAAGAAAGAAAGAAAGAAAGAAAAGGAAATAAAAGAAGAAAAGATAAGATGCATGCTCATGCTCATGGCCATGCACCTGCTCCTTTAAATACATCCAGCACACCCATGTCAGTTGGGTAGAAAATCTTAAAAAGCCATGTAGCCCCTTGGCCTCAGGCATCCTTGGGCTGGCTGTTTGCCTGTGTCTATGGTTTCCCTGGTGTTTTGCCCATCAGACTCCATGTCACGCCTGATACTTTATTTCACACATCTTGTGCTTGTGCCAGACTCTGAACTCAGGACCCGTATGTACAACACTTTGGGGTTTGCCCTTTGTCTCCTCTCACAACAAGAATCACAGTAAGATTCTCACAGAAATAATCTCCTCGTGCAAGGCCATCTCCAGGCTGCTCTAGTTTTCCAGGCAGGCCAGGTCATCAGACAGTCTAAGTCTATATAAGGGATGGTGGTGGGGACCTCACTGCCAGAAATAGTCAGGAGCAACACATCATGGTAACTCCTGGTCACAGTGAGGCAAGCAGTCATGTTTAAGACAGGATGCTAGAAGGCAGAGACTACTTCTACTAAATAAAAGTAGAAAAGGGAAAGAAGTTTTGAATCATAAAGAAATAACTTTCTGTTATTTGGCTTCTACCTGCCATATTTGACCTTACAGAGATATCATATCTCCATTTGCAATTTTAGAACCTGTGGACTTCTTTGTCGTCTGGCACCTGCAGGAGGTCATGCAGCTGACTCCTGAGCATAATACCCCTGGAGCCTGGATCAGACATGCCCAGGCTTGAGACATCTGATGTTTGGGGCCCTCAGGCCCTGAAGGTACAAGGTCCAGATATACCAGGAGATGCAACACAAGATGACGGGTATGAAGACGGGGCTGGGGACGGGTTGGCAAAGAGTCCTTTATGAGAAAAGCTCAGAGCACGGGCTGGGGGCAGACGTGCTGTAGAAAATACAGAAGCCCGAGGCTCCATCATTATCTGTGTTCAATATCCATGGGCTGGAGGTGAAGTGCATTTTCAAAGAGGTGAACAAGTTAATCAAAGCAATTGAGTTCTGCTCTTTTGTAGCAAGCAAGACCCTGTGCCAGGGTAAGGACACTTACCTTGGGTGTCACAGGGTAAGACACTGTGCCAGGAGGAGACAGGGAGAATGACGGAGGTAGCTGAGCATTCCCAGGGAGCCCAGCTAGGAAGCCTCTAGGCTTCTGCTGGCTGCACCCTACCTGGGTACAGGCATTCTGCTCCTCTTCTGTGACCAGTGTTTGTACACATGCCAGAGCCCAGCCTGTCTCCATGGCTGAAATACAACCCAGAGCCAGTGCACCCATAAAAGGAGGTGCTCCGGCTGGGGTCACAGGGGTGTGTGTGTCCCAGACTTTGTGTTTTTTGAGGAGGCCAGTGAAAAATGGGTGGATGGAAAGGACTTCCAACTATTAATTTTACTAAAGTAGGTCATTAAAAAAAAACTATTGCTAACTATAGCTAATCATTTCTTCAGAGAAAGAGCATTTTGAAATCAAGAAAACAATATCTCAGAAAAAAGGATAGACTTTTTTTGGGTGCCTCGGTGGCTCAGTCATCCAACTTCTGCTCAGGTCATGATTTCACATGAGTTTGAGTCCCTCTTTGGGCTCTGTGCTGACAGCTCAGAGCCTGGAGCCTGCTTTGGATTCTGTGTCTCCCTCTCTCTCTGCCCCTCCCCTGCTCAAACTCTGTCTCTCTTTCTCAACAAATAAATAAACACTTACAACGTTGAAAAAAAGATAGTCTTTTTTGTGGACTACACAGACTAAATTTCTGATTTTTTTCCTTTTTAAAAATTTCCTCCAAAGATCACTGGACAGTTCATTGTGGACCAGGCCAGCTAAGAGGATTTCAGGCTGTCCTGGATTCAAATGTCCTGGCCTCAGAAAATTTATTTGTCTCTGGGCACAGTGCTTAACCTCTCTGAGTGTTTGAGGATTGTTTAGAGAAACAGAAGCAATAGGATGTGTGTGTGTGTGTGTGTGTGTGTGTGTGAGCTCCTACATGTGTGCATGCACATGTGCACATATGTTCCAGAGACAGTCTGGTGGCAGAATTCTGTCTTGCTTGGAATTAATTCTATCTTTGCTCTGATAAGGCCTTCAACTGATTTGATAAGGCCCATCCATATCATGGAGGACAATGTGCTTTACTCAAAGCCCACCAATTTAAATGTTAACTGCAGCGAAAAAACACCTTCACAGAAACACCTAGGATAATGTTTGATCAAACATCTGGGCGCTGTGGCCTAGCCAAGTTGACACAGAGCATTCCATCACACTGAGCTCAGTTTTCAGTTTTCTTAACTTAAAAATGGAAATAATAATCCTTTCCATATAGATTGGTTAATAGGACTTGATAAAATGGCACACAAAGACTGCCCCAGGAAGCCTGCCCTGGCCTCTGAGGCCTGGCTGCATGTGCTATCCCTCCTCCAGACCCCCTGAATCTCTGCAGACAGTCACTGGACTCCAAGCTCTGCGGGGTAGGATTGTGTCTTCCTCCACATAAGTGCTTCCAGAGGTCTGGCCCATGGGGACCTCAGCAAGCCCATGACTGCCTTGTGCTGTGGAACCAGCCCAGCTTTTCCACCAGATGTCCCACTCCTTTCTGCCACCCATGCCAGAACAGACCCTGGTGCTCAGTCAGTGTGTGGGGAGTGGCTGAAGAACTGGATGGGTAAGGACTGGGTGGGACTGTAGGAGGAATTTTGGGACTCCATCCGGGGCTTTACAAGAGCTAGACTCTTCTTTGTACCAGCCCATCTGTGCCTACTCCTGCCCTCGCCACTGGCAAGCTGGACTCCTCCTCCGTGTTCTGAGCAGTCAGATTCTCCTCTGTAGGCTTCCCATAGGGACACCAGGTATCAGTCCTTCCTGACTTTCTGTAGCCACCTGACTTCCAAGTCTCATTCAGACTCTAGTGGAGCTACTCAGGTTTGTCTGCTCTGGGCTGCATGGAGGCATGGCATCCTGATTCATCTCAGGGGAACTTCCCCTGATCCCCAGAACTCCAGGTACCTCTTCACGATGCAAGACAGTTTCTTGGTGTGGCCCAACAACATGGCCTCTTGCTTGGTGTGGGCCAACAACATGGCCTCCTGCTTTACCAAGACTTCTGCTTCCCACCTGGTTTCTTTCACTGGAACCACAGTGCTATGAACCTTTTCTCCATTTTCACCAAGTCTCCACATCTCACTGGGAAGATGGGGAGCAGATGACATCACTTCTCTCAGTTCCTCTCTCTTAGAGCCCTAAATGTCAGCAAGTTCCCACTGTCCACCCTTCCCCCTCCATCTGGGGACAAGCAGCCTCATGTTTAAGGCAATCCCCTCCCCTCCCTTCCCACCTGGTCCTTGCTGTCTTGCTGAGCATGCTGTGACAAAAAAAGAAAATGTCTGTGGGTTTGGACAAAGTGAGTCCTCTGGGACTTTGGGCGCATTGCTTCACCTCCTTGAACCTCAGAGTCCTTCCTGTCATTCAGTGAAATCACTATTAGGAATACATGGGTTACTGACTACTCAAAGTGCCTGGCACAGGCCTTGGCACAGAAAAGACGCTCAAGGAAAGCCTGTTCCCACCGCTAACCATGCCCTCCAAAATGTTCAACCCCCACCTGCCCCCACTGGTGTGAAGAGGAACCTTGGTGCCTGTTCCAGGTGCATCTGTAGCTTGCCCCCCACATGCATGCCAAGGATGAGGCAGAGCTTTCTGGTTGAGTGAGGTTGAGTTGGGAAGGTGGCACTGTGAATAACAGATGTTTTTCTCGTGTGGTGTTGCCTCCCTCGGGGTGGAGGCAGAGTCCTCATGGTGGGAGGTGAGGGGGGGTAATAGGGTTTCTGTGGCCTGAGAGCAGCCTGAGATCTTGGGGCCCAGTCCCTGACTTTCCCCACTCCTCTGCCCACAGCTATGGCCACCTTCCCTCCTGGCTCTTCTCTGAGAGCGTTCATGCAGCCCATGGTCCTCCTGGCATGCTTATGTGGAGCCTTGCTCCCTTAGCGTGAGTATGGCCTTTGCTTCCTCACAGTGGGCAGAGGCCTGACCTCTCACAGTGCCTCATGATTCACACCCTCACATTACCCTTCACCGTGCTTGGCCCGGTGTTACCCTAGGAATCTCCCGTCCTATTCCCAGTGCCCTTCCAGACCAGCACTGTGCTTCTTCCCTATTGGGACAGCCTTTCCCCTTGAAGATCCATGCTGCTGGCTGAGAGGCAACTCACTGCTGGTGAGTAGGGGATTATAAAGAGGACCACCATGCTCCTGCCTGGCCCAAATGCCCCTGTCTTTAGCTCTCATTGAACTATTAAGATGACATTATGAAATGACAACTAATTAGTGGAGAGACAGCCTTGAACAGGGTAAAAACAGGAACCTGCCAGTGAAGTGGGACAACTTAATTGTAGTTACTTATTTAGTGGTAGAAAGAAAAAAGTGTGTAATTAAGTGTTTCCTGAACATCAGTGGCTCACTGTTAGAGCTTCTGCTCCAAGTGGAGAGCTTGCTGTAGTCTTTGGCATGTGTTAATGCCACTTGCACAGAAGGCCTGTGGCATGGAAGGGAGGGGATCTGGAGTGAGCTGGTGGACAGAATGGCTGCTAGGCCTTTTGACCCAATACCCGAATCCACCCCACGTTCATAGATGTGAAAATGGGCCCCAGAAGGGGGCAGGGTGGGGGTGCCCAAGCCCAGTGCCTCTGCCACTGGAGACCCCCACACCATCACTATATTCCTCATGCACAGTGATTGTGGAGCATATCACACGCAATTCTATTCTTTGTGAACCTATGACAGTCATGTCCTGGACCCCCAGCGCTGGGCCCGGCACATAGTAGACCACTGCTCAGTAGCTTTTTTTAGATTGGCATTTTGAGATGGATGATTCATGTGTATCTCCATGTCATGACGGCAGCTCTTTGAGGCAGGGGCTGAGTCACAGTGATTCTAATCTGGCACATAATGGCACCTACAAGTTGCTCTGATGTCACTATAGCTTTTCTGGGGAAATAAAATTGATTTGAGCCAGCACAGAGCAGTCAGCCTGCAGGCATGGACCATGCATGGGGCAGCTGGAGGAGCCCAAGACCCACTGCACATCGAGGGCAGACTTAGCTACAGCTTTTCTTTTTTTTTTTTTTTTAAATTTTTTTTTTCAACGTTTATTTATTTTTGGGCCAGAGAGAGACAGAGCATGAACGGGGGAGGGGCAGAGAGAGAGGGAGACACAGAATCGGAAACAGGCTCCAGGCTCTGAGCCATCAGCCCAGAGCCCGACGCGGGGCTCGAACTCACGGGCCGCGAGATCGTGACCTGGCTGAAGTCGGCCGCTTAACCGACTGCGCCACCCAGGCGCCCCAACTACAGCTTTTCTAGCAAAATCTTTGCTGATGGCTTGCTTGCCATTTTACATGGCAGTTCCTGTGGCCACCTCTGGGTGTGGGGTGCAGTCCCCTGACACCTGCTAGCATGGGATGGAGTGCTCACATTTCAAGCCCTCAACCCAGCAGGTCACTGGGTCACCAGTGTGATGCTCATTTGAAAACTTGATGGTGTCTCCTTTCAGGTCCAGTGGCTGCTGATGGCTGATTTGTGACATTAGCCTTGATAACACTGCCTGCTACCCTCCCTCCTAAAGAGGAGAAATGATCTCTACCCAGGAGCACGAGGGAGAATCAGGGCTGGATCCAAGAAACGGCCCACCCTGGCCAGGCCTCAGTTCAGCTGATGTACTCCACTCAGTGCCCCTGTTCTTGTCCTGCCGCCGGGAAGGACCACGGAGCCTGAGCGGGAGTAACACCTTCACTGCGTGTCTTCCAGAACCCCCCGGCCCCCCGCCCTCTCACATTTGCCAGAACCTCCTGGCCCCCCGCCCTCTCGGCTCTGAGCCTGCACTTTTGGCCCATGTGCACCTAAGCGAGCTCCCAGGCCTCATGGCTTGGAACCTGGGTCTTTAGATGTGTTGTGTTTTCCTGCCCTGGCCATGAGCCCATCTCTAGTGTGCCAGCCTGATGCAGGCAGTGCTTCTCATGCTGGCGCTGCCTCAGAATTACCTGGAGGCTCTGATTCAGGACATCTTGCTTCATACCAGACATTGCTTCTCACATAGCACTCATCCCATGCCCCTAAGTGTAAGATCCATGAGAGCAAATATCCCCTATTCACTGTTGCATTTTCAGGGCTCAGGAGAGGGCTTGACCCCACGTGGCATTTTTTTTAATAAACAAATGTTTTTTACATTTTTTTTAATGTTTATTTATTTCTTGAGAAAGAGACAGAGTGTGAGTGGGGAGGGGCAGAGAGAGAGAGGGAGACACAGAATCTGAAGCAGGCTCCAGGCTCTGAGCTGTCAGCACAGAGCCCGAGGTGGGGCTCGGACTCAAAAGCTGTGAGATCATGACCTGAGCCGAAGTCAGATGCTTAACTGACTGAGCCACCCAGGTGCCCCTAAACAAATGTTTTTTAAATGACCATAGCTATCTGCAGGGACCATGTTGGGGAATTGGGTCCTGGAGACCCACTGGGCATGACCACAAGGCTCTCCTGAAATGAGCTGGTAAAGGCCCTAGTTCAGTCTCACACAGGCTGCTGTCAGCCCAGAAGCAAAGGGTCAGGCAGGTCACGTGTGTGTGTGGGGTCAGGCCGGGCAGGCTGATGCCAAGGAAGACAGAGAGAAGAGAGCTGGCAGGCCCTTCTCACATCCCCACCCTTGCTGAAGGCACTCTTTGCTTAGAACTCCTTCCTCTTCTTCCTGAACTCTGGATTTCAGCAGGGGTGGGGGGCAAGTCGCCCCCGTTAGAGATGGAAAAGCCACAGTTCTACCTACTGATCAGATTTTTTTTCACTTTGTAGTAAGGAAAGTTTTCAACATTTACATAAGTGGAGAGTAAGCATAATGGATCCCTATATGTTCCTCAACAACCTTTTAATGACTCTTGATAATTCACCCATGTTGTTTCATCTATTTCCTCCCACTTTTGTCTTGAATCATTGTAAAGCAGATCCCAGACATTATGTCATTTCATTTGTAAATATGTGGATGTGCATCATTTACTGATAAGGACATTTTGTTTTTAAACATAGGGACCATAAGCCTGCCATTATCTGTTATCTGGCCAGGGAGACACTCCATAGCTAGCCACCAGCATCCTTCCGTTTCCACAGACTGGTCCCACCCATGTCCCAGGAGGGTGGGGTCCATTCCCCATCCCTCCAATCTGGGCTGGCCTTGTGACCTGCTTTGACAGCAGAACGTGGTAGAAGTGACAGTGAGTAATGTCCACAGCTAGGTTTAACAGGCCTTGTAACTTTCGCTTTTTCTTTCTTGGGACTCAGTTGCCATGTAAGGAATCTTGGGCCAGGATGTTCATGCTGAGACCCCATGGGGAGAGAGACCCAGACATCTACAAGTGCTCCAGCCATCTCAGCAGAGGCAGCAGACATGTGAATGCAGCCTTCTAGAATGTTCCAGCCCAGCTGGGCTCCCAGGTGAGTCAAGCCACATGAATGGCCTCAGCTGGCACCACATTTAGCAGAAGAGTCACTCAGTTGAACCAAGCTCTGACTGTAGAATAAAGGGTTCTTCTGCCTGAAACTCCACCATTAAGGCCCTGGCCCCAGCTCCTGATGCGAGCCGTTCACAGTAGCCCATTCCTTGGCAAAGGAGCTAAGCTGTGGGGAAGGCATGGTGAGGAGGGGGCAGGATAGGGCCTGGAGAGTGTGATCCCGCCTCCCAGAGCACCTGGGACCCAGGGTGGGGTCTGGGCCGGGCTGGCTCTGGTTTCTGCAGAGGGGTACAGGGTCCTCACAGCCTGAGTCACTAGGAGCACCCTGCCAACACTGTCTGAGCCACCTGGGGCAGGTCTCTAATCCTCGGTCAGTTACTCATCTCCAAGTCTGGTAACGCACCTCCGGCCCTGGGACTTTGCTGAGGAAAAAATGAGAACATGGGTACAGGTCCGAGGGTGCAAGACTGCCTATCCCAAGGGACTTTCCATGCTGTGAACTTGCAGGGCGCTGGACCCAGGAGCCCAGCACGCCAGCTGAGAGGTGATTTGTGCACCCTCTACTTAATGCTTTTTGAAATTAAAGCAAGACTTGCCTCCATCTCCTCCGTTTTTAAATTGTTTATTCATTTTTTTGAGAGAGAGCATGAGTGGGGGAGGGGCAGAGAGAGAGGGAGACAGAGGATCTGAGGAGGGCTCTGAGCTGACAGCAGTGAGCCCGACGCGGGGCTCCAGCTCACGAATTGTGAGATCATGACCTGAGTCCAAGTCGGGAGTTCAACTGACTGAGCCCCCCAGTTGCCCCTCCTTCTGTAGTTTGAATGTGTATATTTCTTTTATTAAAAGGATGCCCCTGTACCTCTATTACTTTCATGAATTGGTGCTTTCCTGTCATCACGTCACACAGCAGAGGCCTTCTCCCCATCCCGGCTACCAGGGTCATGTCCATTAGTGGCCGTGGGATTGGGTTTGGCTGAATGCAGGACACCACCTGGCATGCCCTGACCATGGGGCCCCTCCCTGGAGGAAGGAGGACAAGTGTACACTGTGCAGAGCCCCTCAGGGCCTGGGGGGGGGGACTTCCCTGCTGGCCAGAGCTGGGCACTGTTCCACAGTGCACGGGCAGTTGTAAAGTCTTCTTTACAAGACTTCCTGGGCCTGGCCTGGGAGACGATGACACAGCAAAGGAAAGTGTCACGCTGTGTCTCCCGCACATGGGCACAACATCCAAGGAAGCACGCATGGTCCTGTGTAGTCTGGGGGCGATAAGGAGGAAAGGGAGACTTGTTTTTTGGTCTACACTGTTTGAATTATGCACTTAGGATTTTGGACCATGAGCATGTGTCTTTTTGCCAACTCAACCAATGAACCAAACAAGCAAACAAATAACAAACAGACACTACTGTTTGTATAATCTAGAAGCCCTTCATGGGGGGCATGTTCTCATGTCCCTGGCTTGGCTGTCACAGAGTCCCCACGTCCCCGAGTTTCCTACCTGAGTCCCCAGAACCCTCCTACAGTGTTCTGGCAGCAAGAGAAAGCCCAGACACCCCGTCCTGTCCTCTAGGCCCTGGCTCCTCTCATACATCTCCTGGTTGTCCCCTAAGCTTTCCTCGACTGCTCGGCCGGTGGCTTGTGCCACTACGCAAGCATGCATACCTGTCGTTTGTCCATCTCTTCTTTTTTAGAAGAGGAGTTAGGCTTTACCTGCATGACCACAAGTCCCACTGAAGAGTTTGCTTCTACTTGGAGAGGCCCATGGCCAACAGCCAACTGAAGATAGTGCTGGCAGCTCCAAGGGGTTCAGGAGGTAAGGGGGCGCTGGAGACCTGAGATCACAACGAGCTCATTTTACTGATGCAGACACTGAGGGTCAGAGAGGGGAAAGGACTTGAACTTGCCTTCCACTCCATGCAGAGAGCCCTGGGGGAGTGGGTGGGGCTCTGACTCTGTTCTCCTTGCCCTCTGGCTCTGTCCCCAGGCTCTCCTGGTGCCTTCAGCTGAGCCTGGAGTGGACTCCCCTCAGCACAAGTCACTGCAGGCCATTCTTAGGGCAGGTGGGGAGAGGACAAGATCAAAGTCCGACCGGGGCCGAGATGTGACAGTTGGAAGGTACTGCAGGCCTGAAGACAAGGGCTGCAGGAAAGAGGGCAGGAGTCCCTCCACAGGGAAATTGTATTGGTGTTCGTGGTGGGCCCCCACCCTGCAGGTGCAGAAGCAAGGGCCCTTGGAAGTGGGAGGCTGGAGCTGAGGGCTGGACCCACGGCTTTGTGGGCAGCAGCGCTCAGAAGGAGCCTGCAGCGCCCAAGAGACCCGGCTCAGCCCGGGAGTCCGGAAGGCATGCTGGTGGTCCGTGCGAAGGCTGAGATACTACGCCATCTGTTATAAGTCTGGGCGACGGTCTAAGAATCAAGGGCGATGACCACCTCAGGCCTTCTGATTCTGGAATTTGAGGTGCCAACTTTGAAATTCTCCCTGGGTGACTCGGGCGCATTACATGATGATCCTCAAAATCTGTCTCCTCCACAACCATGAGCGGCCCAGGGCGGGGGGCTGAGCACGGGCTCAGGGTGCAGGAGGCAGCTCTGTCTTCATCCCCACACCTCCCGCCAGAGCTCGTCTTCTCTAAAGTCCTCCTGGGTCCCCTTTGTCCGTGACATTCTTCCGGCTGTGAAGCCTCACGCTTTTCATCCTCGGGAAGCCTCCCCGGTCACTTCCTCTGAGCCTCTGACTTCTGGCTATTTCCACAAACTATACCCCGGGGTGGACGTTTGCCACGTGGTGCTTCCCAGTTAAGTCAGGTGACTCTCGCCTCTTCAAAGGTCCTGCTTTCCATCTCGTAGGAACACCTAGCCTGGTGTTATATTTATTGAGCAAATGAAATAAGAAAAAAATGAAGATTGGGGTGCCTGGGTGGCTCAGTCGTTTAAGCGTCTGACTTCGTCTCAGATCATGATCTCACAGTTTGTGAGTTCGAGCCCGGCGTGGGGTTCTGTGCTGACAGCTCGGAGCCTGGAGCCTGCTTCATATTCTGTGTCTCTATCTCTCTTTGCTCCTCCTCTGCTCTCTGTCTCTCTCTTTCTCTCAAAAGTAAATAAATATTAAAAAAAGAAAAAAATGAATATGAATGCATGCAGACAGAAAGAAGGAACACATTAAAGCAGGAATAAATGACTGCAAGCCCCTCTGGAAAGAGCCACTCTCGCATCTGTCTTCTGGAGCCCCTTCCCTCTTTGTAAAGTGGCTGAGACTTCATGTGCAAGTGGGGTCGCTGGCTTTGATTTATTTGATCTGCTCGGTGCTTCCTGATTGTCGCCAGCTCACAGAGGCCTCTTGAAGCTGCCCATTTTGCCATCTTTGCCCCCCTCTGTTCCTCAGCAGGTGTCCCTCTTCCATACCCGGGCACTTCCTGCTCCCGGGGCAGTTGGGGTGACATTCTCAGGCCTGAGTCTCCATAGCCGGATCATCAGTCCCTGCCTGCTTTTTCCGGCCAGCTGTTGCCAGCCCTCGCTGGCTATTTATACTCTGTCGGTCAGCTGCTTGGAGCCATACTCAGTAAGCAGTTTCATCTCCTGGCTGACTTCTCCACGCACTGGGTGCTGGAAGGGAGCCTGAGAGGAGGAGGGTTTGACAGGGGCTAGCTCCTGGATCTGTGATGCTGTGGCCCTGTCAGCCCCTCACTCTCCAGGAAGTCAGGTTTTCCACCTGAATTCTGTGCGTTCCTTGACAGATGCATCCTGAGTCATTTCACTGGGGGTGATTACAGAGACCTTGGAATTGGGGTACCTCTGGGTTTTCCCGAATGGGTAGTGAGCTAGGTGAAAACCTGGCACTGGGGAGAACCAGGTGGCTCTGTCAGCTCAGTGACCTGAGGTTAGATGCTAACAGTTCAAATGTGATGCCCACCATCTTTGTCCCTCTCATCCCTGTCCCCTCTGCTGCTCTGCTGCCACCGAACACTGCCATCACCGTCACCCCATCGGTACCCATCCCATTCCCACCACCAATGCTGCTACCACTATCATCCATAGCCCATCCCAGCTTCAAGTCTGGCAAGTCATTGCCTCAGTACCAGCATGACTGCCACCCCACCCCATGTCCTTATGCCATCAGCTGTCCTTACCACGTCCCCATGACCAGCACTTGGCTAAAGACCCTTTTCCTACACCACCTACCTGCTTAGGATCCATTCTCCTTTCTAAACTGCCCCTGAGGTGTATTTAAAGCCCATCTTATTTGTGCAGTGGGGGGTGGGGTGAAGGTTGCTGGTGGGGGTGATGACACTGAGAGGGTATATTGGTCCTAGACAATGGGTACCTTGAATTTTGTACTTGTCAGTGTGAACTTGATGTCCAGTTGATGGTTTTGAGTCCAAAGCAGAAATTTTCTGAGCAGAAAGTTACAGGAAAACCCCAAGAACCACAGGAGATTGAGAGTCAACGGTCATTCAGCCCATGAGCATTAGATGCCTAGGAAGGAATAACATGTGATCTGATGGAGGTCTGGGAAGGGAAAGGCAGACACCATGGAAGAATGGACTGGTGAGGAGGTGATGTTTGGGTGAGAAGGAGCCAGTCATTTGAAGATCAGGGAGAGGAATGCTCCCGGGAGACGACTTAGCAGATTCAAAGGCCCTCTAGTAGGAAAGTTTGTCTTACTTGAGGAATAGAGAGGAAGCAATGTGCCTCTGTGGGTCACTGCTTCCTTGTTTCCTAAAGAGTAAAACAATACATCCCACACGTAGTTATTTTTAGGGTTAGATTTGATAATGTGTCCTTAGCAACATTCCATCAGTTTGAACACATACTTTGCACATAGTAAGCATTGAATACAGGGCTGCTCTGACACTTTGCTTTTTAGAAATCTTTACCTCTCTGCCTCCTCCACCTCCTCTGGCAGTTTGTGGTGGGGAGGTGGGATGTAGTGGTTTTCTGAAGTAGCTGAGAGGGACTGGAAAAGCACAGGATGGCAGGTGAAAACCAGATTAGTGAATTCCAACTTTTATGAGACGCAGTGAGGAGGAGTCAGGTTGAGGTGGCGAGGCCAACCCTGCGAGATAAACAGGATATATAAGTTTGTACTCAGGCCCTCCCAGATCCTACTGATGAAAACACACCACCTCTTGGATATTCACTAACTATTTCTTGAAAATTTATATTTCTGCCTCTCAGAGTGTTGTTTTTTTTTTTTTTTAATTCCTCCTAGGTAGCATACAGATCCCAGAGTTTCCCTGCAAGAAACACAGAATCCTGCCCTTTGGGTACTAACTGCTGACCTTACATTTGAATTACTGGTGCCCAGAATGACTTACATTTTAGAGCAGTTCTTGCAAGACCAAATACCAGAAGGGTCCATCTGGGCAGAGTGGGGGAACTCACAACCGTTTACTTTATGACAGCATCTTCAGCTGTATTCTTTGGGCACCAATTTTGTTTGCCTGATAAAAGCACACTTTTCTTCCACGGAGTAATGTGCTCCCTCCCAAACTTCTTGAAATGCATGGGCTTGCTGGTGTAGCTCTTTAGATTCCATAAAGAAGCAGTGAAGAAGCCATGATAAATGGCCTTTGACACAGGGCATTGGGTAGAGAAGTGATGGGAAGAAGGAAGGCTGGGGTCAGACAGGAGAATGTACCACCTGCAGGGAACAGCCATCATTTGCTTCCAGAAAGTCAGGAGGGACAAAAGCCCAATGTTTCTGGCTGCCCTGATTTTTCAAGAGAACCCAGATGCCTAGATATTTATGGGATGTCTCCCGATTTCTGAAAGTGGGCAAGTAACTCAATGTTTTTAAAAAGCGCTATGCAGGGCTGCACTGTGAGTTCTGCAGTGAAATGTACACTCTTTTTTGAAGGGTCAAAGCAGAGGCCTTGCCAACTCACTCTCCAAGCTTCTCCAGCTGCTGTCCATGACAGCATACAGTGTGATGCCTGCATACATGGACCAGAATACCCTGGTCCTCCATAGAGTTTCATTTACAAAACAGATTTTCTCCACTTGGTCCAAGGTGGGGGACATGCCTGCCTTTGCACGTGTTGCCTACATCACCTTGCCTTGTTCACCAGCACAGGAGGACTGAAGCATATGTTCTCTGGGACCAGTTAAAAATCCCACAAAGGGCTCATGGGGCACCTGGGCAAACTGGCTCAGTCAGTTAAGTGTCTGACTTGGGCTCAGGTCATGATCTCCCCGTTCAGGAGTTGGAGGCCCTGCATTGGGCTCTGTGCTGACAGCTCAGAGCCCAGAGCCTGCTTTGGTTTCTGTATCTCCTCACCTTCTCTCTGCCCATCCCCCCTGCTCATGCTCTTTCTCTCTCAAAAGTAAATAAAAACATTAAAAAATAAAAAAAAATACTACAGAAAGGCTTAGAGTTCACTCAACTAGAGCCAAAGTCCTCATCTAAAAAGTATGCATGTGTGTGAGAGTGTGTGTGTATGTGTGTGTTGGGGGGGGGGTCGGGGTGGGCAGGTGCCTGTCCTTGAAGAAGGGAGAGGTGGTAGGTAGGCAGGGTCTGGGATATTCTTGATAGTGAGAGACAGATAGACCCTACCTGTCATGGCCTGGATGTTTGTGTCTTCCCCAGATTCATATGTTGAAGCTGTAAGTCCCAGTGGGGTGGTATTTGGAGATGGGAGGCTATTAGGGTTAGATGAGCTTGCAGGGGAAGAAGGCATTTCCCCTCTGTCCTCCTAGGTTTAATAGCTGGGTCTATAAAGTAAACTTACAACAGGTAGATTAATAAGGGAAAAGGTATACAAATATATTACTATGTGCATGGGAGATTGACAGGAAAGAAAGGAAATGCCCAAAAATGTGGTGAGACTGTGAGAGCTTATGTAGCATCGCCATAGGGTCAGGTGGGGGAGGCTGGAAGCCACTTATAGGAGAATAAATGATTTTGAGGAAGGATGAACCGGCCCTTAGAGGAAGAGATGGGAGGTGTGATAGCCTGTGTCAAAGCCTTGCTGGCTGAGGTGTAGACTTCTAGTCTCCTGTGACAGAAGTCACAATGCTTCCCTGGTTGATATCACCCCCTCCCCCAGGAGATTTATGACAACTGAGTTCCTTTTGGAGAAGGCTCTGTGCTTACATAGATAAAGAGAGTTCACAGAAAGCCTCTCCCTGCATTCACTCTTTTTCAAGTGTCTTCAGCTCAAAATAATGTATACAGTAACATAACCTATTTTGGGGTGGCATGTCCTGAACTCCTTCAAGATCACGAGGGTGGGACCCTTATGATGGAGTTAGTGCCCTTACAAGAAGAGACCAAAGCTCGCTCTCTTTCCCTTTCTCCCTCTCCCTGTCCCTGTGTCCACCAGGTGAGGACGTGGCCAGAACCCAGTCATCTTTATTTAAAAAAAAAAAATTTTTAACGTTTATTTATTTTTGAGACAGAGAGAGACAGAGCATGAATGGGGGAGGGTCAGAGAGAGGGAGACACAGAATTGAAACAGGCTCCAGGCTCTGGGCTGTCAGCACAGAGCCCGACACGGGGCTCAAACTCACGGACCGTGAGATCATGACCTGAGCCGAAGTCTGCTGCTTAACCGACTGAGCCACCCAGGTGCCCCAAACCCAGTCATCTTTAAACCAGCAAGCCTGTCTTTATCAGAACCTGACCCTGCAGGAACCCTGATCTTGGGCTTCCCAGTTTCCAGAACCGTGAAGAATAAAGGCTATTTAAGCCGCCCAGTCTGTGGTTTTCTGTTGGACCCGCCCAAGGTGACGAATGTACTACCCCAGACAAACTAGGCTCGCCTAGGACATGCAGGCCTGTCATTTTCGTCCTTGGACAGGAACTAACTGTGAAAACACTCTTTCCTGGTGTGAGGTCTTGCCATGTACTGGTTCTGTCACCTCAGGTGGGTTTTGTTTTGTTTTGTTTTTTACTTTCTGAGGGTCAGAGATTTAATTTCTCTAGTGAGGGTAATTGTATTTATCTCCTGCCTCTTCACTTTTAATTCTTGTGGAGAATTAAATGAGGTAATGCTTATGGAGTGTCCAGTATAGCCTTTAGCACATTAAATAATAGCTCACCCCTGCTCCTGTTATAGTTACTACTACTATGGCTTTTGTTAATATTTTCTTTCTTCTGGCCTCATGTCTTGGGGGATGATGCCAGAGAACTGGGGTTTGGGTTCTATAAATGGCATCAACGACCACTGTAATCCACTTATTTTGCCTCATTTGCTAACTCAGTGCTACTCTGGAACAAAAGTAGTTGGTACTGGTCATTGTGCCAATGGTCCCATGGCACTTTGGGGACATGGACAGCAGGGTATGTACAAGTTGGTGGAACCATATTGGACAATGATGGGGTGCTTTGATTGAGTAGTGTCGGGAGAAGCCTTGTCTGCCTGCACTGCCAGAGCAGAGCTCATGCTATCATGCAGCCCTGGGTGGCTGGGGCCCATCTTAACATCAAGTGGGAAGAGATGATGTTTCTTGGTCACACGTCAAGACTACAGCCTTTCACCTAAACCTCTGAGTCCTGGTAGTGTACCCTCAGCCTGCTGGTGTCCCAGGGCCCTCTTCCTGCCTTGAGAAGGCAAAAGCTGACAGATGTGGAGTGTCCAGAGCCGAGCACCAGAGATGTCTGGGGAAGGAATTCCAAGCAGTCTGAGGCCACCCCTGGGAAGGGAGTGACAATTTGGCTTTTACCTTAAAATATGAGCCGGACAGTGAGGGGGAGTAAGCAAGAGGAGCTCAAGGTACCAAGTCACTGGGGCTCTTTAGTCTTGGGCCTGTGTCAGTTTAATACCACGCTCTTGTGTCTCAGCCCCAAATGGTCCATCAGTAATATATTTTGTGATGCTGAGGTTGGGACTCTGAAGATCTTGCTTCTGCTTTGCTGGCTCCTGCTTGTTTGGATCTGCCAATCAGGGTCACTGTGGGGTGACCGTGGGGCTGGAGCAGGGAGAAAGGGCTCGCTACTTGCTTCCCATCAGTCCCCTGAGCAGACACAGCTCCTTTTTCTTTCTTTTTAAAAATTTTTTTTAAAGTTTAGTTATTTATTTTGAGAGAGAGAGAGAGAGAGAGAGAGAGAGAGAGAATCCCAAGCAGGCTCTGTTCTGTCAGTGTGGAGCCCGATGTGGGGCTCGAACTCAGATCATGACCTGAGCCAAAACCAAGAGACTGAGCCACCCAGGTGCCCCTCTTCTCCCCTTTCTTGAGAACATCTCCCAGCAGCGCTTTTGGGCACAGAGCAGTGGCAGTTCCTTCCTGGGTGGTGGCCACGGCCAATGTACAGCTTCCCACCACTGCAGACTCATCCTCACTATTCTCGTAGATTCGCTACACCACCAAACAGCACCTTTCCTGGGCAGCAGGTGCCCAGGGCTGTCCTGCAGGCTCAGAGACATGAGAACCAGACACTGGAGATCAGGGAGTTCGGATACAGATCAAGATGTATGGAAACTCTGTGTTCTTTATTTCCTCACAATACAGCCTTTCTCGGTTTCATTTATGAGTGGGGCTGCTTCTTGGCTCTCAGTTCATTTCCATTTTTCCTTTCTCCACTCCTGCACCAATACCTGGCTGCCTAATTACTTGAGATATGTAATGATTCTTAGTATCTGGTGGGATAAGTCTTCTCACTTCATTTTGCTTCTTCATAAATATTTGGTTATTCTTACTTTTTGCTTTTCTTTCTAAACATTAGAAATAGCAGATCGAGTCACAAAATCACAACACAACACAACAAACACAAATTGTCACCACTTCTGTGTATTTTGATCTGAATGCATTGAAGACATAGATAACTGGGATTCTTTTTTTAATTGAAGTACAATTGACATACAATTAGGTCAGGTGTACACCATAGTGATTTGATATTTATATACATTACACGATGGTCGCCTCAATCAAGTCTAGTTATGATCTGTCACCATACACAGTTGTTACAATATTATCAACTATTCTCTATGCTGTACATTACATCCCTGTGTTTTATGTATTTTATAACTGGAAGGTTATACCAATGTAAGTGATGCTAGTGACCCTTACGTATTCCTAATCTTAAGGAAACACTTTCAAATTGTCACTGGTATATATGATGTCTTCTTTGTCTGATTTATTTCACTTAGCATAATGCCCTCTGGGCTCATCCATGGTTGTTGCAAATGGCAAGACTTCATTATGTTTTATGGCTGAGTAATACTCCATTGTGTGTGTGTGTGTGTGTGTGTGTGTGTGTGTGTGTGTGTACACCACATCTTCTTTATTCATTCATCTGTCTGTAGGCATTTAGGTTGCTTCCATATCATGGCTATTGTAAATAATGCTGTGATGAACATAGGGGTACATATGCCTTTTTAAATTAGTGTTTTTGTTTTCTTTCAATAAACTCCTAGAAGTGGAATTGTTGGGACATAGGGTAGTTTTATTTTTAAGTTTTTGAGAAACCTCCATACCATTTTCCATAGTGGCTGCACCAGTTTGCATTCCCACCAATAGTGCCTGAGGGTTCCTTTTCTCCATATCCTCACCAAAACTAGTTATTTTTCACCATTTTGATAATAGCTGTTCTGACAACTGTGAGGTGATATCTCAGTTTCCTGAATGAGAATCAGGAAATTTCTATTTTCCTGATGATGAGTGATGTTGAGCATACTTTCATGTGTCTGTTGCCATCTGATTGTGTTCTTAGGAAAAATGTCTATTAAGGTCCTCTATTTTAAAAAAAAATTTTTAAAACATTTATTCATTTTTGAGAGACAGAGCACAAGTGGGGGAGGGGCAGAGAGCCAGGGAGACACAGAATCGGAAGCAGGCTCCAGGCTCTGAGCTGTCAGCACAGAGCCTGATGCAGGGCTTGAATCTACGAACTGTGAGATCATGACCTGAGCTGGAGTCGGACGCTTAACTGACTGAGCCACCTAGATGCCCTGGTCGTCTAGTTTTTAATAGGATAGTTTGGTTTTTAATATTGTTTTATGAATTATTTATATATTTTGGATGTTAACCCCTTATCGAACATATCACTTGAAAATATCTTCTCCCATTCAGTAGGTTGCCTTTTTGTTTTGTTGATGGTTTCCTTTGCTATGCAAAGGACTTTTAGTTTTGTGTGGTCCCACCTGTTTATTTTTGTCATTGTTGCCCTGGCCTGAAGAGACAGATCTGAAACGTATCACTAAGATCAATGCCAAAGAGTTTACCGCTTATGTTTCTCTTCTAGGTGTTTTATGGTTTCAGGTTTTACATTTTAGTCTTTAATTCATTTTCACTTTCTTGTATATGATGTAAGAAAGTGGTCCAATTTCATTTTTTTTGTCATGTAGTTGTCCTGTTTGCCCAGCACCATTTATTGAAGAGACTGTCTTTTCCTCATTGTATATTCTTGCCTCCTTCGACATAGATCAAATGACCATGTAAGTATGGCTTTATTTCTGGGCTCTCTATTCTGTTCTATTGATCTATAGATCAGAGATCTATAGTGCCATAGAATACCATATGGTTTTGTAGTATAGTTTGAAGTCTGGAAATGTGATACATCCAGCACTGTTCTTTCTTTGCGAGATTGCTTTGGCTATTGGGGATCTTTTTTGGTTACATACAAATTTTAGGATTATTTGTTCTAGTTCTCTGAAAAGTGCCATTGGTATTTTGATAGAGATTGCACTGAATCTGTTGATTGCTTTTGGTAGTATGGGCATTTTAGCAACATTAGTTCTTTCAATCCATGAGCACAATATATATAACTAGGATTCTTTAATGTCTTTTAATAAAGTTTCTAATTTTGTCCATATAGGTCATCTACATTCTGTGTTAGATTTATTCCTGTGGACTTTATATTCATGAGATAATTTTGAATGACACCTAAAATCACACAAAAGTGACATTTTAAAACACTTGTTGGTAGTATACAGAAATGCAATTTTAAAAAGTATGTATTCAGTAATTGTGCTAAACTCTCTTATTAATGCAATAATTTGGGATTTCTATATGGATGGTAATATTACCTGCAAGTAATGACTGTCTTGGTTCTTCGTGTCCAGCCTTTAAACATTTGCCTCCTTGTCTTTCTGTGGCACCTGGGATGGTGTTCACTGTAAGTGATGCTATCAGGCCCTTTAACTATTCCTAGTCTTAAGAAAACGCTTTTAACTTGTCACTGTTATGTATGATTGCATATTAGATTGAGGAATTTCATTTTATTTCTAACATGCTGAAGATTTTTATAATGAATATATGCTAAATTATATCAAATGCTTTTTCTGTATCTAATAGATAAGCCTATGATGTTTTCCCTTTGGTATGTTTACAGATGATTTCTATTCATTGATTTTTGAAGTTAAATTAATCGTACACTCCTATATTCAACCCAGTGTGGTTGTAATATGTAAGTTTTTTTATATAATGCTGGATTCAGGTTTCTAATACATTTTCAAGGATTTCTCACATCTATATTCATAAAAAAATAGCCTATAATTTTATTTTCTTATACAGTTGTGGTGGGATTTTGGTGTTTAGTTCATGCCAGCCTCATAAAATGAGCCCATTGCCTTTTCTCTGGAAGAGTCTGGGTAAAATTAGAATTTTGTGTCTTTTAGATATTTGGTATAGCTCTTGGTGCAACTCTATGGACCAGGTGGTCTCTGTGTGGGGAAGTTTTAACTATTAGGTTTATTATTTAAAAAATGTTTTCTGTTTATTTATTTATTTTGAGAGAGAGAGACAGAGAGAGAGAGAAAGAGAGAGAGAGCATGAGCAGCGGAGGGACAGAGAAGGAAGGAGAGGGAATCCCAAGCAGGCTCTGCACTGTCAGCAGAGTTGAACATGGGACTCGAAACCACAAACTCTGAGATTATGACCTGAGACAACATCAAGCGTGGAACGCTTAACTGACTGAGCCACCCAGGCACCCCTGGTCAGGTTTTTAAAATGATTATAAGACTATTCAGAATTTCTGTGTTTTCTAAAAAAAATGTTCCTATATGAGTAAGTTATATTTTTCATGAATTTTTACATTTCATCTAAGTTTTCAGCTTTATTGGTGTAATATTCCTCATAATGTCCTTGTATTGCCTTTTTAATATCTGCAACATTTAAAGTTACATTTTCTGTTTTATTCTTAAATTATTTATTCATGCCTTCTCTCATGTTTTTCCTTGATTACTTTTGCCTGAAGTTTTAAAATTGGCCTTTTCCAAGAACCAGTCTTTGGCATTATTTTTCTCCTCATTGTATGTGCTTATCTTTCATTAATTTTTCTTCAATAAGAAGGGAGTGTTTTTATTTACTTATTCTTTTTAAGCTTTTTTTAAAAAAATTCCAGTTAACATGCAGTGTAGCATTAGTTTCAGAGGTATAATATGGTGATTCAACACTTAACATCCATCACCCGGTGTTCGTTATCACAAGTGCCCTTAATCCCCATCACCTATTTCACCCATACCGCCCCCCCCCACCTCCTCTCTGGTAACCAGCAGTTTTCTCACTATAGTGAGTCTGTTTCTTGGTTTGCCTCTCTCTCTCTCTTTTTTCTCTTTGCTCATTTGTTTTGTTTGTTAAGTTCTACACATACATGAAATCATATGGTATTTGGCATTCTCTGACCAATTTATTTTGCTTAGCCTTATACTCCATAGCTCTGTCCATGTCATTGCAAATAGTAAGGTTTCATTCTTTTTTATGGCTGAATAATATTCCATTGTATATATTATATAATCTTCCTTATCCATTCATCAGTCAAAGAACACTTGTGCTGTTCCCAAAATTTGGCTATTATAGATAATGCTGCTATAAACAATGTGGTGCATGTATCCCTTTGAATTAGTGTTTTTGTATTTTTTGGGGTAAATACCCAGCAGTGTGATTACTGAATCTTAGGGTAGTTCTATTTTCCATGTTTTGAGGAATCTCCATACTGTTTTCTACAGTGGCTGCACCAGTTTGCATTCCTACCAATAGTGCAAGAGGGGTTCCCTTTCTCCATATCCTCTCCAATACATGTTGATTTTAGCCATTCTGACAGGAGTGAAATGATATCTCATTATAGATTTGATTTGCATTTCTCTGGTGATCAGTGATTTGAGCATCTTTCCATGTGTCTGTTGGACAGCTGTATGTGTTCTTTGGAAAAATGTCTATTCATGTCTTCTGTGTATTCTGCCCAGATGAATTGGATTATTCATTTTTTTGGGTGTGGAGTTTTGTAAGTTCTTTGTATATTTTGGATACTAACCTTCTCTCAGGTGTCATTTATAAATATCTTCTCCCATTCTGTAGGTTGCCTTTTAGTTATGTTGATTGTTTCCTTCGCTGTACAGATTTTTATTTTGGTGAAGTCCCTATATTTATTTTTGCTTGTGTTTCCTTTGCCTCAGGAGACACATCTAGAAAGAAGTTGTTACTGTTGATGTCTAAGAAGTTATGGCCTTTTTCTCTTCCAGGATTTTTATAGTTTCCTGTCTCACACTTAGATCTTTAATTCATTCTGAATTTATTTTTGTGTATGGTGTAAGAAAGTGGTCCGGTTTCATTCTTTTGTATGTTTCTGTCCAGTTTTCCTAACACCGTTGTTGAAGAGACTGTCTTTTTCCCATTGAATATTCTTTCCTGCTTTGTTGAAAATTAAGTTGTGGGTTCATTTCTGGGTTTCTACTCTGTTCCTTTGATCTATGTATCTATTTTTGTGCCAGCACCATACTGTTTTGATTATTTTTCAGTTATTTTTGCTTTCATCTTTAGTATACTCTTCCTTTCATTTTCTTTAGGTATGTTTTATTGTTCTTTTTAAGTCATATGTTTAGCTCATTAACCTTTCTTGTTCTTAATATGAGTATTTAAGGTGATAGATTTCTATCTATATATCAAATTAGCATTCCATTACATGTTGATTCTTCTACATTCTTCCAGTTTGAAATGTTTTCTAGTATCCATTATGATTTCTTATTTGACCCTTGCTATTCAGAAGTATGTTGTTGAATTTACATCCAGTAATTGTCTTTATTATTAATTTCTAATTTAATTACGTTGTGGTCAGAGAATGTAGTTTGAAGATACCAGGATACCAATTCTTTACAAGTATTTGAGACATTTTTGTTTGTTTGTTTTGGTCTTAATACCTGGACAAGTTTGTAAATATTCCATGTACACTTGAATAGAATGTGCATTTCAAAACTGTTGAATGCTATGAATATTAATTGTCTCTCTCTCTCTCTCTCTCTCTCTCTCATCTATCTAATCTCGGTTATGTCAAGATTGGTGTGCTTTTCAGATCTTTTATGTCTCTATTTTTTGTTTTTTTGTTTTATTTTTGCTTGCTTAATCTAGCTATTCCCGACAGTTGTGTCAATATCTCCTAAAATAATGCTGGATTTGTCTATGTTTTCTTGCAGTTCTGTCAACTTTTGTTTTATATATTTAAGACCATATTTTTAGATGCATACAAGTTTCTAAGTATTTATTAGTTTGGGGGGAAATCAGTTATTTAAATGGTTAGATTTTTTTGTCCTGTTTTACTTTCATCTTGTGTGTTGGTTATAGCTGTTTTTACTTTTCTATTTTGACAATCTTTTTTTTAATGGAGACCTTAATAAATTTACATTTTTATATTTCTGACAGAATAAGATTGATTTCCAATAACCTCCTTTTTGCTCTCTGTCTAATCTTTTCTGTTTTTCTTGCCTTCTTTTGAATTGATTGCTTATTTTTTCTCATTCCATATTTTGCTTACAATTTGGAATTTATACATTTTTATGTAATGTTATTTAATATGCATATTTAACTTATGAGTCAAAATTTAATTAATATCTTTGTAATTTTCTTAAACAAAAAACCTCAAGAACATTTTAATTTTAACTTCCCTTTCTAAATATGAGGTTGATGTTCAGTATTTTAGTCATACCATATTTTTTTTTTTAATTTTTTTTTCAACGTTTATTTATTTTTGGGACAGAGAGAGACAGAGCATGAACGGGGGAGGGGCAGAGAGAGAGGGAGACACAGAATCGGAAACAGGCTCCAGGCTCCAAGCCATCATCCCAGAGCCCGACGCGGGGCTCGAACTCCCGGACCGCGAGATCGTGACCTGGCTGAAGTCAGACGCTTAACCGACTGTGCCACCCAGGCGCCCCAGTCATACCATATTTATAATCTCACAAGACATTATTATTATTGTTTTATAAAGTCTGAATTTGTTTAGATTTACTTATATATTTGCCACATATTTTGCTTATTTTATTTTGCATCTTATACTTTCCATCTGGAATTCTGTTCTCTGCCTGAATTATTTTAGAATGTCCTTTAGTGAGAGTTTCTTGTTCATCTGAAAATGTCTTTCTTTCATCATGTTCTTGAAGAGTAGTTTTGATAAGTATCCAATTTTGACAGTTTTCTCTACTTTCTCTTTGAAAGTATTATTTCAGTTTTCAAGGCTGCTTTTTTTTTCTGTTGAGAAGTTATCTGTCAAAATAATTGCTGATAATTTTGAATTTAATCTTTATTTTTTCTATCATTTCAAATATAGTCTTCTTGTCTTCATTGTTTAGCCATTTTGCTATGATTTGCCTAGTTGTGGGCTCCTTGTATTTTCCTACTTGAGAATCTTTAAGATTTCTATATTCTGAAGATTGGTGTCTTTTAATAATTCTAAAAATTTGTCTCCTTCAGTTTCTCTCTTCTCTTTCTAGAAATTTGACTAGATGTTTATTAGATATCCTTCCTGAATGCTTTATATATATTTCATCTCTTAAAACTTCTTTTCCCATCTTATTGTTCACATTCTTCATTTCCTGGATAATTTCTACTCAGTGTATTGTAGGTAATTCATTGCTTTCTGATTTTCTTTGTTGTTAAGACACTTTCCATTAGCTCAATTGTTATTCTGTTGGAGGGGGTCTCTATCCCCATGTTCTCTGTGGTTTTACAAGGATGTGTCAAGGTGTGAGCTTACTTTTGTTCATGCTTCTTGGTTCTCCGAGGGCCAGTTTTCTCTGAAAGTCAGACTTTATAAACTCTGGGTCTCCCTTTCCAGGTGAATACTTTTACTTCTTACCACCCAGCCAGAACTATCTCTGAGCCAGCAAGCTGGTGCCTCTCTACATATCTATCCCTTTTCTGACTCCACAGAAATAAATACCTTCCTTACTTTTGAGGCTGCTTTCTCTCTTTTGGGCTTTATTCAAACTACGATATGATGCACCTAAAGAGGGAATTTATTTACACCATCTTGACTGGAGCCATTCAGTCAGCCATTATGTACTAAAAGTACATAAAAATAACATTAAAAATACATTAAATGTACTTTCGTTGCTTCATGATTTTAGGGCCTTCATTTGCTTTGTCATTTAACCTGAAAATGGGATACAGGCTAATATGCTATAGGTATTTTTGTATTGGTGGATGCTAATGTATTAATCACTGAATATTAAGAAATACCCAGGGAAATATGGTGAGGCACCCAGGGAACATATTTGTGTGCTATTAAGTTCTTTTCTGAAGAGAACATATTTTTCTCAATTAGGGATTTTAAGAAGTAGTGGGAATTTCCATGACTTTGGCCTGTGGAAGGAGAAGAGTCCTTCTAGCCCATCTGTCATGACACTAAAAGTGATGTTTTTAAATTTCAAAACTGATTAAGCCTCCTCCTGTCTAGAGTCCTCCAGGGTGTCCCAATGATTATTGAGTGAAATGCATACTTCATAGCTTGGCCCTCAAGGCTGTTGTTGAACATTCTTCTAGCACTTTAGGCATACCAGACCCATTTCTGTCTGTCACCCACCTCTTTTCAAGATTCTCTTTTGTTAATTCAAATGATGGTAACTCAGTAATTCCTACTTATTTTTTCAGACTGACAAGCAGAGTTCTTCTCCCAGGGACCTTTGCTTGACTGATCCTTCTCTTCTCTTCTATCCCTTCTCATTCCTTCCCCTTGCTTCTCTCCCACATCCCACTGTCTCCTGGGTCACATACGGAAACATCCTGTGGTCTCCTCTGTCTCTGTATTTAGCAAGATGTATTGAAGTTTTTGAGTTCCTTTCTATCACTATTGTTCTTTGTGACCTCCCTCATTCATCTCTGTAGACCAAATGTCCATATAAGAGCAGGCCACAGAAGGTTCTTTGTACATGATCTGTGACTCAAAATGAAGGCCTGTTCTACTATGGTGTACAAGTGCTGCTGTGCTCTCTCAGGGTCTCAGGTTTGCTTTGCCATGGCCAATGAACAAAGCTCCCCAGCTTGCCTCTTGCTCAACACCATCCTCAGGGTTTTCCGTTATTCTAAGAACTGAATGTCAGAATCCAGGTAGGATATTTCTGGAAGGCAGTACCTTTCCCTCTTCTAGTGCCCCATCCCACGCAAACATCCTGGGGGAAGCAGGGTTACCCCCATATACCTTGTGGGGTGTCTCTGAGAATCTATTTGCCTAGCCTCTGGGAGTCTGCTTGGGAAAACACTTACATCAGTTGGAATAAATGCTAGTTCAGGGGCTAGAGATGCTGGCTTGGTTGGGTCAGGGTTGCAGATGAGCCCACTCTCCTCATGCTAGACAGAAAGAGTATCTAGACACTCTTAGATCAATTCTCCTGCAGGCCCACAATCATCAAGCTCCCAGAAACTCAGTGCAGCCCTTTCATTTCAGAATCAGCCCTTTATGAGAAACTGTGTGCTGATTAAGTTCATGGGCTGAAGGCTGGGTTCAAATCCTGGCTCTCTGCCATGTCATGTCATGCAATCTGGATGACCTTCCAAGTGTCCCTGTGTCTCAGTTTCCTCATCTGTAAAAGGGGTTCCTACCTCAAAGAACTGCTGTGAGAGTTAAGTGAGTCAGTAGATCACAATGGGTACACAGTCAGTGATTAGTAAGCTTATAAATGTTTGTCATAGCTCAGTTCCAAGGCATTGTATTGTATCTGACAACCCTGTACCCTACATCTCCTTGGTGTCCCCCTCTGTTCAGTGAGAGAGCTGGGCTGTATAACCTCATCCGTGCCTTCTAGCAGCAGGGGCCCCCATTGTCTTCTGTCTTGCCACCTCGGTGCGCAGTGCTTCCAAACATGGATGGTGTGTTCGTGGAATAGTGTGGCTGGGCATAGGTCTAAATCAATTTTCACAAGGTCTTGTTTGTGGTTTGGGCAATACTCCTGCCCTATTTCTCTGTTTGGCTCTACAGACCACCTCTCCTGGGTAGATAACCTTCACTGAGGGAATTCACATAGGGATTTGCCCGGGGCTCAGGGAGGAAGGTGGGCTGTAGAATACTCTTCATTTTACAGCAGAGCCGATTCTTGGCTGAGGCTCATTTAATTTATACTACTTTTTTATCCTGATTATATAATTTTCGTAGAAGACTTGGAAATGTACTTGATAGGAAAGAAATAGCTGAAAATGATGACTCATACCTGTAACTTCTTGCAGCAGAACCTCTGCTTGTCCAGAGGGGCCAAAGTCCTCTGCAGTCACTGAGACAGAGAGGGAGACTTCCGGTTTGCAGTCTCTCTGTGTGGACTCATGATGTGACAGTATGGAGCCCTTGACAAGAGACACACAGCAGGGTGAGGGAGCCCACGAATGTACCGAACCCCGAGGGCGAAGACTGAACAGGCCGCAGTGAAGCTCTGGTCTCCACCTCCAAAGGACGAGGAGTCTCAGAAAAGCTTCCTTGATTCTTGTGGAAACTTCTCTCAATGGTCTTAGCACCCGGAGTGGTTACTGTTAGCATGCAGGTGGGCTTTCCTCTCTTTTCTGTGCCTTTTTAGCACACCTGAGTTTGCACAGGGCAGGGTGGGGGGTGTATCATGTATTTTAATGTGTTCCCCTTAACATTATATCACAAGCATTTCTTGAACTTATTAGCAATTCTCTGTAACATCATCTCATTGCTTCAGAATATCTAATTGCAAGTTCACATCATAATTTTCTTAACATTCTCCTAATGATAAACACTTAAGCAGTTTTATATTTCCCTTACTGTAAATAGAGCGATTAAAGATGCTTTTTAACTGAAATCTTGGTCTGCATTTCAAGATAGTTTCTCAGGATAGACTTCTAGAGATAGAATTTCAGGGTCAAAGAATGTGAACATTTATGAGATTCTTGGCACACTGCCAAAGGGACTGCCAAGTCTACTCCTTCCAGTGTGGGCTCTTTGTACCCTTAGTGGCTTTGAGTAAGCTTCTTTTAGATAATCTCTGCCTTAATTAATAAAATAAAATGCACATACATATTTCTTTGATTTGCAACTCAGCGGCACATTTTTTCCTCTTAGAATCATTTTTCAATGGCAGGTGATTAATAATAAGTGGGATAAACAAGTTAGAGAACTTCCTTCTACCTCCCTTGAGGGGAGCTGCTGTTGGCTGCCAAGAATTCCAGTTCAGCTTGGCTGTTGAAACTCTCCAGCTTTGTTATTTTGAAAATTGAACATGTCTGTGTGTAGGTGGGGGGACCCTCCGTATGTTTTGCATGGTACGTTTCAACAGGGTATTGGCAAGGACAGGAGGACCGGTGGTGGAGGCTTTCCACCCGTCACACATTAGCAACGCTGTCTCAGCACTGGCTATGCCTACTCCTAATAGTTTCATGAAACGGGGAAGCTAGGGCTTTTTACTGATGAGAAAATGAAGACTCAACGAGGGGAGCCTCCTGATTCGGCTCCACGTCAACTCCCAGGAACCAGCTTATCTTCTTTAGATGGTGGCAAGATGACAGCAAGGTCACTTCCAGTCTGGCTCAGGCTGCCGGGAGCGAGGTGTGGGGAAGATGGTGAAGCCCAGCCTGGTTCCAGTGGGAGAACGACACAGTCAACAATGACTGCCAGGGACACAAGGAGTGGGAGGGCTTCACAGGTGCCCACTTCTGCCCAGGTACCCAGTGGTGCCCAGCTGCCAGTTTTTCTCAGGTATCAATATTGCATATATGCTAGTATTGCACAGGTGCTGGGCGTTGCCCAGAGGCTGGTATATGTATAGTTGCTAGTATGGCACAGGTGCTGGTATTTACAAAATATGTGGAGCCTGCCCCCTTTTGGAGGCTCCAAGACCCCATTTCTCCTCTCCAAGGGAAATTAGAAGGTTGGACATAAGTACGCAGATTGGTTTCTGTGGCCTTGTCTGGCACATGTGCAGCTATTTTGCTGGACTTCAAGGCACAGCCTCTTTTCTGTATCATAGTCCTCTGTGGGCCAGGACAAGGTTCTGACCCGAGAAAGGCTTCAGAGCTGAACCTTTGCAAAGTAATTAAGTCAGAAATGTCTTCCTTCTCTGCCCTCCTGTCTCTATCCCACCATGCACGGCGCAAACACGCCTCAGCTCCCCATTCTGCTTTCCCACCTCCAGGCTCTCATGCCCTATACCTCTGGTCAGAGACAGGATGTGCAGAGGCTTACCCACCATTTCTCCTGTGCCTGGAAGGATGTGTGTGGCAGAAGGCTTTGCAACTTTTCATCCTAAAGAATAAAACTTGAGTAGTAGAATTTCTGACTTCCTTGGGGTGGGAAGTTTGAGTAGAATGCCTTCCCTGGGCATCTCAAGTGCTCTATGGGCAGGCTTTAAGAGGTAGCCCTTCTGAATCCTTTGTTTTGATTTCCCCTCTGGGGTTCTAGTCAAGTATCTTTTGTCCCAGAGGAGTTGCAGATGTGACTGTAGGATGCCGAAGACCTTGATTCATTCTTTGTAGATTTTAGTGACAATGGCTGATGAACAGTCTGCGTCTACAAACCCAATAAATCTGGTATGAACTTCCGCTCCAGGGGCTGTAGTTTTCTGTGTGCATGGCATGCCACAACCAATACAGAGTCAGGTGAATTCGCAACTGTGTCAAAAGAGAATTTTGCTTTGATCCCAAGGGATCTGTTACAAGGTGCTTTTCCTTATCCAGGCCTCAACAATTTCTAAGCCATCTTTCTCCCCAGGCCTCTAATTCATCTTCACCTCTGGCTACCAATGTAATGTGCAAATCAGACCACATCTACACCCCATTTCCTCCTGTAAGCCCCTCCAAGGGCTCTCCATCACCTACAAGACGACATCCAGCCTCCACAGTATGATGGCCAGACCCCTCATTACTTGGTTCTTTGCAGTCTCTGGGTCCAGCCTCATCCTTCACTTCTGCGCAGACCACATGCTCCAGAAGAACATGGCATTGGCAGTTTCTGGACTCACCTTTATTTCTTTGCATTTCTGACCCCTGTGACTGGCTGACTCCTTCAGAACTAGGCTTAGAGTTCCTCCTCCAAGAAGGCTTCCCTGGCCTCCATTAGGCTCTTCATTTTTCTTCCAGTGTGGACCTCAAGCAACCTGAGCAGTTTTAACATATTTCCTGTTGTGATGAGTGTCCTCCAGGCAGTGGCAGTGACTTGCTCGCCCTAAGTCCCTGGCATGGTGCCTACTGTGTGGTATAAACTCAGGGGACATTTGGGGACTGAATGAAGGTATGTCACTGCCTGGATGCTGAGTTCTGGATGCTCACCATCATTTTGTCCTAATGTCTCCACTTGTCACCCTTAGAGGACAATGTCCGACAAGCAGCGGCTGTGACCTAAATGGTCCTGCCCCAGAGGAAGGGGTGGCCTGCCCTTGGGGCATCCAAGGGAGCCCCCAGAGTGTTGTATCTTTGGAGAGCTGAATGTAGAACACTTTCCTACTCTTTGACTTGGGGGGAAAAGAAGAACGATTTCAGCTATCTGAAAAATAAAAGGTGGCCAAAGTGTTTGGTTTAAAGTTAAAGATTGGGTGGGGGGTTTGCCTATCTTAAGCATCCTCTGAGATCTATAATGTTGGTAAGAGAGACCTCTTGATCACTGGGTGACCTTAGAAATAGAAGCTGGAGAATTCTATTGAGTCTCATTGTCAGGGCTCTGGATTTATGAGTTCACCCATGAACTGAGACATTCCCACGGTGTATACCTCTATTTGTTCCTGTGACAGCAAACTAATAAAACCCACAAAACCTGAAGCTACATCTCTCAGGGATTAGCAGAAGGATGGAGAAAAGTTTTCCCCTTGAAACTCCCCCACGTGCCTTAGGAAGCAGAATATGCTTTTTGGTTGGCTGGTGACAAGGTGGGAATATTTCAATGGGCTCTGAGCCCAGGTACTTAGCACATTGCTAGAGTTTAATGTATGTACACGCTTATTCAGTAAGTACCGAACACTCATGGGCCACCAGGTACTGTTAGGCAGTGCCTCCCTTGTTGGGGTAAAAATGTTCTGTGGGTCTCTCAAATTTCTCACATCTTGTGAGGCATGACCTGGCTGTTCTGGACTATCTTTTCAAGGAAGTTTGCATAGCAAACAGCTTTGGAAGACTGAGCTAGTACCTTCCTCCAGATAGAGGGGCAGACGTGCTTACTGCCCATCAGAAGAGACTCTGGTTCTCTTAGTTCAGGGTTCTTCTTCTGGAATTCAACCTACCATGTGGACAAGTATCCATTGGGGACCACCCACATTGTCCACCTGGGGCTAGGGAACAGGAAGTGCCCACACAAATATGCCAATGTCTATGCCCTTGCTGTAAGAAAGCCCTCTGCCCTGTGTCTTCTGTCAGCACCCATGGAACTGTTACAGCCTTGGCTTACCTCACAAGCAGGTATAATCTCAGTGCCCTCACAGTTCCTGACAAGCTTATATCCTTATTGAATTTCATATTCAAAACACCATAAATTAAAATAATTTAATCTTCATTTTGTGGATTAGAACTGAATCAGAGAAGTTAACTCTTCCTAAGTCACAGAGGTGGTTAGTGCTAGTGGGGAGGTTTTTGTTCAACTCTGTCCAATTCCAGAACCACAACTTTCCATAACATGTTGACATGATCGCAGATGTTCAAGTGCCTGTAGTTCTATTTGTGGCACAGCTCCTTCCCCCTCCCCCAAACCCCTTGACCTTTGAGGCATCTCTGTTGCTATGATGATAAGAAAGCTCAGGTGAGAAATGGAAAACAATTAAACAGCATCTCTTCCAAAGGAACATAAACAAGATAAAACCATCAGGAGTTGCTTCCATTGAAGAAGTTTTTCTCTGATATTTATGTAACAGTTGGCTTGCAGCTCCGACCTACTGTCCTTTCTTCTGGTGAGTGGATTGGATCCATTTCCCAATGAGCAGGATGGGCTGAGTCATGTGAATTTCAGATGGGGCAATGGGGTGGCTGGAGTAATGGGCTACTACTCCAGGATGACAGAATGACCTTGTACATTTCCACAATGCATTTTCATCCTGTTTAATTTGATCATTGCCTTATCTTTATGATAGAGAGTGACCTGTTTTTCCGGTGGCTTCCTGTGGCCTGTGACACAAAGCCCCATTTCTTAGCTGGGGCTTAAGACCCTCCGTGGTCCAGCCCTAGTCTACTGAGTGGCCAACACAACCTTCCCTTCTCCTCTGAAGGCTTCCTAATCCATCCCATGCCTCAGGTGGAACCGGCCTGTCCTTCCTTTGTGTTCCACATTTATCTGTTTCCCTTCTCTCACAGAATCTGTGACACTTTGGAGCTATCTACACTGATATGTTTATCTTTCCCACCAAGCCATGAGCTCTTGAAACAGGGCTGCTCATATTTGTGGCTTGCAGCTAAAGACTCAGAAACACTTACACACACACACACACACACACACACACACGATCTATCTCTGTATCTGAAATTTTACCATTACTCTTATTTTGGGGTTAAGCACTTTTTAAAAGCACAAAACATCCAAGGAGGATTAGTACAGATGTTTTATGGATATTCTGACAAGATGTAATCTACCCAGTCATTTTCCTCTTTGATAAGAGTGACCTGGATGGCAAGATTCTTGGGTGCTAGCACATGAATCAAGTGTGATCAACCTGAAAACACTTGCTGTCTTTATCTTGCTAATCATCCTGCAGAGCGCCAACAGCCCAGGACTCTAGGGCGGCCTCTGTCCCAGGCCAGCCCTTGACAGGGATGGGGATGTTAGTGTAAGAGCCCAGGTCATTGCTGGCACAGAGCCCTGGCCTGGAGTGCTCTGACCCCTGCACTGGGTCATTCCAGGGTCCCTGAGTCCTGGTGCCACCTGCTCTGTTCACAGAAAGAGTCCTCACTGATTCACCTCAGCCTACAGAAGAAAGGAGTCTCCTCTCTCCAGCCTACTGGTCAGACAGGCCTGGGCTCAAATGCTCCCATGGCCTTTAGGTGCTGTGTCATCTCCAGCAAGCCCTCCAAGCTTCCTGAGGCTCAGTTTCTGCAGGTGTTAAGGGTGAATGAGGCCACTCACTTGTGAGGATTGTGGTGAGGCTAAGAGGAACATGCATGGGGAAGGGGGCATTGCATACAGAGTGTGCTAGCTCCCCTTCCCTCTTCTTCCAGCCCTCCTTTTCTCCACCTCTCCCATTTTATCTGCCTTTTCGGCCTTTCCTCTCCACTTCCTTCCTCCTTAATGGCTTTTGGAGAATGGGCACATGCATAGGAGTGCACACTCGCCCCAATCCACATTTGTTGTAGACATGCTACATGGTGACTCTACGCATCGCTGGGGGAGGGATAAAAGATAAGGAATGTGCAGTCCCTTACCAGAGGGAGCACCATTATTTGCACACCAGTGTGCACTGGATGCCCATGGGGGGTGTGCATGTGCATTCTCATTGGTAGGATGCTCTTGCTCACCTCTACAGTTAGCCTGTGACAGCTCCCTTCTGGGGACATTTGGATAGGCCACCTTGGATGACCCATCCTGGCAACATCCATGTCACCTCTGCATCTGATTCTGGTTGGGACTGAGGGCTGGGAGTGAGCTATGCTTCAGTACGGTTTTCCAGGACATTCGGTGGACATGGAGGGCAAGCACCAGGGGAGGCAGGGACCAGTTCTGAGAGAGCAGTGAGTAGGGGGTCCCCGGGGCTGCTGCAGAAAGAGTGGGGAAGAGCCACCAGCATCTTTTTCCAGCACAGACACTAGTGGCAGCATCAGGGGGCCCAGGTCCTCTGGGCTGACCCTCTCCCTGGAGACTTTTGTAAAGCAAGGCATGCCTGCATGTGGATTCTGGGTGCCTCCTCTGTGCCCACTGGGCAGTGATGAGTGCTCATCATCCTTGAACATGAGGACATATGCCCCGTATGTTCTCAAAATCCTGAAGTGATGTCACAACTGAAGGGATGTTGGGTAGCTGGTTGGTACAGTTGTTTCCCAAATGTGTTCCGGGGACTCTTGGCCCCCAGATTTGTAACGGGTATTCTGGGAAGCAATGGGGTGTCTGGAAAAATACATTTGGGAAATGCTGAATTCATCCCCCTATGCCCACACCCCAAGAGTCATGGCACACATTGGAACACAGGATGGCAAGAGGCCTCACATGGCTTTAGATTTGCTTAACATGCCATTTTACACATCTATTTGCACATGCAACACCCTTTTTGTTTGGGCTGTTTATCACCATTTTTCCAGGCTGGTATTTTATAGATCACACTTTGGGACACATGGATGTAGTCAAACTCTTGGTTTTACAGATGAAAAAGTGGTGGGGCAGCAAACTTGGGTTACTCCACGGAAGGTCTCACCGTTTGAAGATCACCAGTTCCTTTCCTTCTATTTCTCCCCCCTGTTCCCATGTCAACCCTATAACTTCCAGCTCTTTTGCTTGGTGGCCACTCCTGGCAGGGCTTGGATCCTGTTATCCCCTAGGGAGAGTGATGGGGGACCTTTTTGCTGACTCCCGGGCATAGATGGTGCAGCCTCAAGAAACCTGAGTTGTAGGGAGTTCAGGGAAGCCCAGGCTGCAGGCTGAAACTTGGACCTGCTGGTCTCTGAGTGACTGCTGAGTTGCGGGGAGTCTAGAAAGACACTTACGAAAGAGGATGGTTAGTAAGTTCATCTTCTCTCCCTGTTGTTCATTTTATCTTTTAAAAATGTTTTTATTTATTTATTTATTTATTTATTTATTTATTTATTCTTGAGACAGAGAGAGACAGAGCATGAGCAGAAAAGGGGCAGAGAGAGACACACAGCATCTGAAGCAGACTCCAGGCTCTGAGCTGTCAGCACAGAGCCCAATGTGGGGCTTGAACTCACAAACTGTGAGATCATGACCTGAACCGAAGTTGGATGCTTAACTGACTAAGCCATCTAAGTGCCCCATAAAATGTTTATTTATTTTTGAGGGAGAGAGAGAGAGGGGGGGCAAAGAGAGAGAGGGACAGAAGTTCTGAAGCAGGCTCCACACCTACAGCAGTGAGCCTGACATGGGGCTCGAACTCGTGAGCTATGAGATCCTGACCTGAGCTGAAATCGGAGCTCAACTGACTGAACCACCCAGATGTCCCCATCAGTTTAAGTGACAGTTACTCCTCCTCAGGAAATGTTTAGAAGTGGTACAATGAGGAAGTTTCATTAACCAATACATATGCACTACCTATGCAGCACTAGTAATTGACATCAGAAGACAGCACTGAGCACCTGATGCATCTGTTCCCACCATCAACCCTGACCCTTGGTACTAGAGGGTTTCAGAAGAAGTCCCTCAGGATGGGTCACTTTGCCATGCAGATTATTTTGAGCTGAAAGTAATTGGTGCCCAAAACACCAAGGAAGAAACTCTGACCTTCCCCCAACTATCTCTAAGAATTTAGATAGAGGACTTGGGGCGCCTGGGTGGCGCAGTCGGTTAAGCGTCCGACTTCAGCCAGGTCACGATCTCGCGGTCCGCGAGTTCGAGCCCCGCGTCGGGCTCTGGGCTGATGGCTCAGAGCCTGGAGCCTGTTTCCGATTCTGTGTCTCCCTCTCTCTCTGCCCCTCCCCTGTTCATGCTCTGTCTCTCTCTGTCCCAAAAATAAATAAACGTTGAAAAAAAAAATTAAAAAAAAAAAAGAATTTAGATAGAGGACCTACTCCAGGAATGGAGCTATCATCACAATTACATTATCCAGAGGAAGTAAAAGGAGGAGTTTAGCAAAGTATCTTTGTTAAAATTCCTCTCCCTGTCCCATTGTTTCTGAGGGGCCCAGTACACATTTGTTTACCAAATAATTACCCTTTTTCACCTTCCAGTGAATCGCCTTCCTTCCCTTTGAAGTCCCAGACCCCTACCTCCTTCCCCTTAGTTCGGGGGACATATATATCTCATTTTGCCTGCCTTTGGAATCCCACGTTTATGTGGATTCCCAGGACGTACAAAATTAAATGTGATTTTTGTGGCCAATCTGTCTCATGTCAACTTGATCCTTAGACCAGCCAGAAGGACCTTGAAACATAGAAGAAAACTTTTTCCTCCTCAACACTACCATGGAGCCATGTCCACTTGAGGGATGAGAACATTGAAGCCAGAAAGGTCAAGCAAGTTGACTGAGGACCTAGGATCAGGAAAGGAGGATCCAGGGCCCAAACCCAAGACAATGACATTCTGCAGTCTGTGCTCCAGCCATGGTCATTAGGGGAAGGATGGGTTCACTCATAATTATTTAATGGGGCCGATTTCTCTAATACTGTGCCTTAGAAAACCATCACTTCAGCCAGTGTCCTCACATCCAGGGCAACCTATTTCTTGAGGAACATTCCACGTTTACATTTGTTTCATGAAGCTGGTACTTTTGTGGGGAAAAGAATGCTGGTCACTGGACCCTCTTCTCCTGGGAGGCCCAGAAGCCCTCTGCACTGTCTATGCTGAGGACAGGCCAATGGGGCCAGAAGTGGACGGTCCCATCCTCACACACACAGACTGTAGTGGAGAACACAATGTCACACTGGTGAAAAGCAAGGCCTGGGTGGTGGTTATCTTTCCCCAATTACAGTAATGTTGTTTGACTCTGAATGCTTGGTTACATTTCAAATTTATTTCCAATCATTTAGAACTGGATCGATGGGAGACAAAGGTGCCTTTTAGCGCTGGCACCTGCTGTTCCCCCCAAATGTCAAGGACTGACATTTGATGCCATTATCCCCAGTCAGCTTACAGATGACTCACTTCCTTGCTTCCCCAGCCCTCAGGCCCACCCACCCAGCAAGGACTTTCACACCATGCTGATGACAAACCACACTGCCCAGGGGGACCCAGATTTTCTCCCTCTGGCAGAGCAAAGGTGGGCCTCCTGGGTGACCACTGCATCCCTGGGTGCCTGGGACAGGCCTCTCCTGGCTCAGTTCCTCCTTCTTTCTTTCCTGTCCCCAGGCTGGCACCCAGAGTTCTCAGGTCAGGTGCATATCTTGGGATGAGATGGGTGCTCTCATGGTCTGCCTGGTGGTCCAGGTAGCAGGGTGGGGCTGTGGGGTGTATCTTTTCTCGTGAAGAAGGCATTGGGGGAGAGGAGACCCGGTGCCCCTCAGATAAAGTACTCCTTTCTGCTGCTGTCCCCACCTGTGTCCTGGAGGGAGAGGTCATCCTGCAGGGCTGCGTCTGCACTTTCGGCAAACTCCGTGCCCTTGGCCTCATTGGTGTGGTAGGTGCCCTTGTGCCCGTACAAGTAGCGTAGAGTGATGACAAGCAGGCAGATCAGGATGATGGCTATCGCTGTGATCACGCCTGCAGAGGGAACAAATGCATGGCTCTGTCTGGGGCAGGCGCCTGGGACGGGGGTCAGGACTCATAGGGCTTGTGCCAGGACAGACACTGCTACAGTCAGCACCAACCCAGACAGGCTGGCTCATTCCTGCCCTTCTCCTTCCTGCCTGGCATGTGCTCACCCTTATCCGCACCCATCTGAGTTACTCCAACCTCCCTTCCTCTTTCCCCCTCCTTCCACTCAGACTGGCGCAGACTGAGGCTGGGATAGGATTCCAGCACTGACCCTTGCTCAGGGCCACTCAGTCTACTGAGGAAGACAGACTTCTGTGCATACCCTGCAGAATCAACTACATGAGTTTACCTAAAACTGAGAGGTTCATGGCCTCAGGACTTGCAGTTTTAAATCCAGAATGATCTCAACTGAGAAGTTCCCCAGGGTGTGAGACTTGGTACTAAATCTAGGAAAGTGCCCCGAAGGCTGGGCCCTGGTGGCCACCCTGCCTTGTGCACTCTTAGTAGGAACAAGACAGGGCCATGGGAAGCACTTGGGACAGGTTGGGGGGAGTGTGGCTCACTGTTCATCACCCTACCTTAGCTCTGGCACGCTCTCTGGAGGTGAAGGCTGCATGGGTTTGCCAGAGGAGCAGGGGCAGCCAAGCAGAGGACTGGAGAGGGAGGGGGTTCTGCAGGACACCCAGTAAAGGCGTGGAGTGTGAACAGCAGTCAGCCCCTCATTTCTGTTTGGACTCAGGAGCGGTTGGGAGGTGAAGCTGGGAGGCTGGGCGGTAGGGGCCAGGTCACTCAGGGCTTGGGAGTGATGGGGTGAGGGGACACCAGTGAGTTTTAGATGGGCTTAGGCGTGGCCCCTCATGCAACCTCACCCTCATTCAGGCATTTGCTCTGAAGCCTTGGGTGGATTCTCCCCTGAGCACTCCCTCTGATTCTCCTGCTTGGAGGCCCAGGACAGCTCACCTGCAATGATGGCGATGTTCACACCCAACGTCATGAAAATGTGGTCAGAGTCGACCATTTCTGTGAACAGAAGAGAAGAACCTAAGTGGGGAGAGGAAATCCTCCCATGCTCAGCAGTGTGTCTGCACCCCCGCCCCCACTCACAGGTGCACAGCATTGTGAACGGGCCGAGTGGACAGAGGGCAGTGTGTGGTCAGGCTTCTGGCTCTTCCTGGTCGCTGACCAGTCTGGAGAGGACGTGGGAACCACAGTGGAGGCTGACCTGGTTCCTGCGTCTCTGAGTGGGGTGAGGGGCGGACTCCTTGCATTGGGCAGGTGCTCGGTAGACACGTTAGGTAGGCTAGCTCAGTAGTGCGCATGAGGGTAGGCAGTCATGTGCCCGGTACCAGCAGCATCTGCCTTTGGGCCTCGGCTTTCTCACAATAATGGTAAAAACAGACCATTTGTGAAGTGTCCCCACACGTGGAGGGTCCAAACATGCCAGGTGTTCATTCAGTTGCCTCTCACCCATCATATCATGTGGTCTTCCCAGCAGTCCCATGAGGTGGATGGTATTACTAGCCTATTTCACAGGTGGGACCCTGAGAGTGAGGGAGTAACGTGCCCAGGGTCACACTGGCAGGACAGTCAGCCCACACTCCCGCATCTGGGGGGCAACTTTCTCCTTTCTCTGTTGAAGCCACCCTCCCAGGAGGGCTCCTGTCTGGTGGCTCCTCCCCAAGTCCCCTCTGTGGTCTCCGATTGGCTCTCTTGTGGGCAGGGCCGCACTGGGGCACTCTCAGAGTTACTGACTGGTCTGGCCACAGGGCTAGCATCTCAATTGGAATAGGAAGCTGTACATCACCTCCAGCTGCTTCACAGAGTGTCTCCTCTCTCCTCTGGGAGATGAGTAAGGAGAAGGATTTATTAGACCACAGAAATCTCAGTGTTAACATGGAAATCCCATGTTTCAATTATAATGGCTACGCATATTAAAGCAGAGAAGGCTACTTCGTAATAGTCCTTTCTGCTCAGATAATCACTTTAATTATAGTGGGATGAGGTCATTCTCCCCAGCTTCCAGATGCCTCTTTCTGAGAAGGGACTGGCCGTGGTGCGAGGAAGGAGAGTGTGGTGAGTAAAGGGAAGGCTCCAGGCTGGAGGCAGAGGAGGAGGAGAGCCTGCCCAGAGTTTGGAGGTGGTGAAGAGGGTAAAAGAGGTCCCTCAAGTCAGCAAAGAGACAGAGCAAGCACACAGCAGGAGTCAGGGAAGGGGAGGGAGGGGGAGGCAGGAGGAGAGCTCAGTTCAGCCTTCTAAGTGCTTCACGGTACTGAGAACTGAGGCAGGAGGGGCAGGAAGTACAAGTGGCATCCGACTCTGAGATTCAGGGTGGACAACAACAGCCCGGATTTCAGCATGTAGCACATTGTAGGTCCTCAATAATTATCTGTTGAATGCATGACTGCATCCATAAATGCAGGCATATATGAGTGAATGGATTCAGATGCTGGCACTGCGGACCTTATTCAATCACCAAGAACTTCAGAGTTCAGGAAGAATAAAGAATGGCCCCCTCCTGAAGTTGGCATGGATGGCCATAGAAGTTCAAATACCTAGAATTGCCACTTGGGATTTTCCATGTTGAAGACCAGCATTTCTTAGGCCAGTGTGTCCAACCCAGTCAGGGTTAGAAGGGATTGCTGGTTCTTCCTCTTTGAAAAACACCTAGCAACAGCTTAGCCTGTGACAGGTGCCATCCTCAGCATTTACCGGGCTTGGCCCCCATGGCCATCCCATTTGGTAGAAGTTACTATTATTCCCATCTTACAGATTTGGAATCTGAGTGCCAGAAAAGTGTTACTGTATTCCCTGGATCTTATAGCTGAAAGAGAGTCAGAGGTCAACCAAGTCAAGCCCAGGCTGCTCTGGGTCAGTGTGCTGAACCCCGCCTGGCACTGCCCAGTACTGCTTAAGTGCTAGATGAGGTATTTGGCTTGAAACACTTGGGGTGAATTTCTTAGCTTGTGTTTAGGGACCTTGCACCCAAACCTATATACTGGAACACTGGAAGCTCTCCCTGCAGGCCAGTGGGGTGGGGACAGGAGGGATCTGAGGTCTCTGAGGGGTCAACAGGGCTCCCTCTGAGCTTATGTGTGCCCGGGAGCAAGGTGGGCAGGCATGCCTCATCTCCATGCCCTACCCCTCTGGGTGTGTGGAGCTGAATTTGCACAATGTGATTGATCCCAGGGAGGTGACACTTCAGCATGACCGGAACGGCTATAGAGCTCAGAACTGGCACAGCAGAGGAAGCTCAGGCCTGTCTGGGAGGATGGAGATGGTGTGAGAAGTGGTTCTCAAAGCGTATTCCTGGGACCAACAGTATTTCCTACAAGCCTGCTAGAAACGCAAATTGTTGCGCCCCATCTCAGACCTGCTGTATCAGAAACAAGGACCTGGATCTCACAATCTGTGGTGATAGGCCTCTAGGTGGTTCTGATGCATGCTCTGTGCTGAGAACTGCTGCTGTATGAGAAGACTTCTCCGAGGGAAGTCGTTAGGATTGGCCTTTGAAGGATGAATAGGAGTTTGCTGCATAGACAGGAGTATAAGTGTTGTAGGCAGAGAGCTCAGCACCCACAACAATGCTCACCTCTCTGTAGCTCTCACTTTCCCTCTAAATGTCTGTTCGCCATCCATGACACTGAGGCTTGTGAAGCCTACGTTTTCATCTCTTGCCTCTGGAGATGGAGTTAGAATGCTCATCGGCTATGCTCCCTTGTCCTGGGTCCCTGTAGCCGGTGGTGATGATAGGGATATTTGGAAGAGTAGCTGGAATGAGCTCCATTCTGCCCAAGGAAGTTGATGGGCTAGTGTGCAAGCAGATAAGGACCCTGGAATAAAAGCCCACCCCTAGCTGGGGTTGAAGGGTGAGTATGTGATTGGAGATGGCATCATTCTGAGTTCAGGACTTGGGGCAGAGGGATTTATGGGAAGCCTTAGGGAGTGCATTTATGGCAGAGGTAGGTGTTATTTATGGCTAGGTGTGGGTCCGAGATCAGAAAAAAGTAACTGTGTGTAGCCCTCAGATTGGACAGGCATTGGAGACCTCAACCTTTTTACAGAGATCCCAGGTACCCTGTGGTTTTCTTTCTTGGCTCCCTTTAAGACTGCAATGCCCTCGCCAGAGAGAAAGCTCTACAAACCCCAGAACCACATTAGCCCTGCTCAAAGTTCTATGCCCAGCATCGGGCTGTGTACCTGGCACCCAAGAACGGTTGTTGGATGTTATTTGAAACCTGGCCCCTTTGGAGGAACTGAGAATCAAACTGCCCTTTGCGCTGTCCACATCATTGTGAAGACAAGCTTTGGGTTCAAGTCTTGGCTTGACCAGTTTCACAGTAGTGCATCCAGCAAAATATTTAACACTGACTGGCTTTAGTTTCTGTATATGTAAAACAAGATTAACCATACCCACCCTGTGGTTGGGATTAGAAAAGATATGCATGATAATGATATTTTATGTATGTTGTGTAGACAAGACCTACATGGCACATAGCTCAGAATAGGTATTTACTAAGTTGTCATCATTTTTTTTTTTTAAAGAAAAGCAGACTGCCATGTGCAGCACCTCATTTGGGTGTATCTGCTCTTGGAAGCTTGACGAGCCTATGCTCTCCTACAAATGGACCTTGAGACCTTGTTTGGAGATTCTAGCAAGACAGTGCAGCCACTCATATGCCCTTGACTGAAGAGCAGTCCTCCTCTATCGGGGAAGGTCATCGTCTTCAACAGAGTGTGCAGCTTTCGGAGGGACGCACAGGGAGCAGTGAGGGAGGAAGGGGATGCCTGCCTAGCCAGGCAGTTTTGCTGAATCAACCAGGGCCATCAATGGGTTGCTGTCACAGAGGTGGCAGCCAGATGGTCCTCACATCCTGTCTCCACTCTTTTGATCTCATCCTCATTACTACTCTGGTTTGCACATAATTCAATGCCAATCACCTAAGCCACCCACTCACAAATGTTTGGAGTCCATGCAGAGGATGGGCACTGGTCATGGATTCCTATGACGGGCCTGGTGGACAGTAAATCAACATCTGGGTGCTGAGTGTCTCTGTGTTCCCAGGATCACCGTCGGCACAGAGGAGGTTCCAGGAAACAGAGAATGAGTCTCTCTCTGGGAGATACGACTGTGACATAAAACTTATTTAAGGCAGGGTTTGTCAAACAGTAAATCCCAACCCACTGGTGGGTCCTAACTAGAGAGAGAGAAATAGAGAGAGGAGAGGGAGAGAGAGAGAGTGTGTGAGAGAGAGAGGGAGAGAGAGAGGAGAGCTCAGAAAGCATTAGGCTCTATCATTCAGCCAGGGTGAATACTGTTTGGTGGGGCTTTGGTTTCATTTGGGCACACACACCAAATGCATTCACCATACTGTTCAGAGGCCATGACTTAGACCACAGCACCATAAAAGGGAAAAAACCAAATCCCTAGTCCTGCAGCACTGGGCTCAAGGGAGCCCAACTCTGAGCAGGCAGATGGTGAAGAAAACACAGCTTCACTCTGACAAAAGCTGACGTGGGCCAAGGCGGGAAGGTGGCCACGGTGTATGACAGCTCCGGGCTTCTGAACCCCAGTGTGGCCAGCCAGAGTCCTCGCCACAAGGCCAGGGCCTGGGCCATGAGCCAAGTGCAGGGATAACAGATGCTTCCTGTGAGCTGAGCTGGTGGGTCTCTTGGGGGAGAGGAAAGGGAAGAGCTGTTACTGCCCTAAACTGTTCAGGGAAGTTGCCCTCCTGTGGGGGCAGGGGTGGGGTGGTGAGCGGGAGGAACATTCCCTCATGATGGGGATAAGGCCACGTGTCCTGGGGGTTTAGCCTCAAGAGGGTGTGGAGGAGGAAGGCCACTCGGCCGGCACAGGCACTGGGCACTGGGCACGGTCTCCACGGAAGTCTCCTCATTTCATCCTGCAGCAGGCATGCAAAAGGGAACTTCCTTCCCTTTCTCTAAGTTACAGAAAATGACATGCGTGCCAAAGAGGTCAAATAATGGGGCGAAACTCACAGCCAACCAAAGGCAGAGCCTGTGTTCAATCGGAGGATTCTCCAGAACCAGAGTGTGCACCCTCCGAAGTGCTGGGAATGGCTTTCTCCTGTGCAGTCTGCAATCTGGCTGCAGCCAAGGGCTGTCGACCCTCCATACAGTCCACAGGGTGGCCGGCCACCTGTCTTCTGGTCAAAGGCAGCGGGGCACACAGGTGCTGCGGCTCATTGAAGGTGATGTTCCCGGTTCCGGCTGGCAGCTTGGGCATGGCCAACAGGACACAGAACTTTAGCCGCAGCTGGACCCTGGGGGCTGGGGGCTGGGGGTGCTTCCCAGATGTTGACAGAGAGCAGAGGTCAGGTGCTGGCCCCAGGGACACAAGTCCAGAATCTCCCTTCTTTGGTGTTTTCTGATGAAGCTGTGTCAAGGGCACTCTTCTTCCCCTAGAGGTGTTATCTTCCCACCTCCTGCCCACCTCGGATGGTTTTCCTGGTGCCTCAAGGTTATGGAGGAAATGCCTGCTCCCTGCTTCTCTCGCCCAACTGGGGCAGAGGACTCTGGGAGAGTGAGTTCCTTCGAGTCAAGGGGGAGAATGCCTTCAGACTAGGCGGTCTATGTGTTCTGGGAAGAGGAAGATTGTTTCAGCTTTAAAACCATGAAGGGGAAGTCATGGAGTCCTTGGAGAGTTCCTCCCATGACAACTGTGTCAAGGACAGCAGTGCAGAGGCTGCCACACCACCGCCTACGGTTTGCCAAGTTCCATGCCACTCACCCAGACTTCTATTTCAAGGAAACTACGGATCTGGTTAGAAGAGCTGCTCTCCCCTGGCCGTGACTTTGTGTGAGTCTGATTTGGGTTCAGGATGAGGCCAGCGACTAGGGGAGGGACAGGAAACTTTGTGGCTGCAGAAAGTTCTCCTTGGCTCCCACTGGGGTTTCTTCTTCCTGCACTAGATTCATGCCTCCAAGTCCTCATGCCAGTCAAGCAGAAGAAAGCAGTTGACGGCTGAAGTTTATGAACTGCCTTTTCTTTTTTGGTGAAAAACAGGTCAATCATATTTCCTTTTCTTGGATGATTTGTTGTTATCACAGTCTGAAAGGCTGTAACACTGAAGCTACAACTGGGGAAGAGTTGGTCTCAGGATGGAAGTGTGACAAAGTGACAATTACACATTGTCTGTCCATGTCTCTCGCACGGCAGCCATGTTGGCTGTGTAGGTGGCATTCACCCAGCCCCAATGGCACGTGCCCACAGGGAGCTCAGGACTTGGTTGAGGACACGTGACATATTTATGTGAAAACGGACTGCCGACACTGTCTGTGTCGTAAGGTGTCAAAACAAGCAATAAAGATATGCCTGGGGGTGTCACAGAGGGCACTCACCCATCAGACTCTGGGCCGCAGGACTCCCAGATTCTGTGACAGTGGTTTTGATTTTGCTCATGCTTTTGTTTGTTCTTTCTTTCCTCAGCAAAATGTCTCTAGCACCTACTTTTACAGCAGCAAGCTCTCTACTTGAGTCCAGGCCCTTGCCTTTAGGGAGCTTGCTGTGTGACAGACTGAGAGAAATGCATCTGTGGGTAAGTTCAGAAAGGGTAGTTTAAAGAAGGGCTTCCTGGAGGAGGAGACCCCCCCCCCAACACTGGCCTGCTCAGATGGTGGGATGGACAGGCCAGCGGGGGGACCTGGGTGCAGTGGTGAGAGAAGAGCACGGAGGGGAACTTCGCAGTGGGGTGGCCAGGACTTCTGTGTGGGCATAACTGCTGTGGTACCTGGTCATTGTATGTGAGATGCAGGGCCCTCTTCCTGTGCTTTTGTGGGAGGCAGAACTTCTCAGGCAAGTTAGCTCACCTCTTGGAGCCTTCTTACCACTTCTGTAAAGTAGGGAGTGAAACCTGCTCCTGATAGGGTTAGTGGGGGCTGCCGGCAAGGTGTGGGGTCTCAATCTGAGTGTGCCTCGTGATTTCCTGGGGGCTTTGTGACACCACAGATCCCTGCACTCACCCCAGATTTTGACACCTAGTGTGGCCCCCAGAATCTGCATTTCTCAACATGTTCCCATGTGCAGTTGATGCCGCTGGCCCTGGGAGGACCCCTGAGCTCATGATGGTGAGACTGGCTTATAGGTCACGTGCCCAGTTCCAGTGCTACCACACAGCTCTTGTTTGCAAGGAGATGATAGCAGGCTCCAGTAAATGAAAGTATGGGGGGTGGGTCGTACTTTCTTAGTGATGAAGACAAGAAGACACAGTCACAGCTGCCCAGGCCACAAATCTGAGCTTTGTGTGCTTTCTTTGAGGACCAGCGGATGTAGTTTGAGACCTGGTACAGTGGTTACTCTGCGGACTTGTCCCCTGCGCTGGCTCCTTTGCCTGCCCCCAGAGACTGGAGCTGGGAGACAGGACAGAAGGCCCTGTGCCAGCGTCTGGTAGGTGCACTGGCCTCCGATGAATGCCTGATCAGGAGACTGTAGTCTCCTCTGCCTCATTCTTTGGAAACTCCAAAAGTCTCAGCTATCCCCTGGAAGGAAAAGTAACCTCTGCTGATTTCTTTCAGTATCCCTGGGCTCTGATGACACACCAGGGAAGCGCTTCTCCAAAGAAAGGTGTCTGGGGCACCAGAGTGGCAAAGGAAATGGGTGCTTAGGGACTTTTTGGGGAGCCAAGAGGGGACAGTGTATCCCAATCAGCATTTGCTTGGCTTTCCAGCTCTGAGCTCCAGTCAGCAGAAGCCCTAGAAGGCCCTAGATACACCTATTTCCAGCCCCAGCTCTTTCCAGACTGGGGGAGAATGAGGGTGCAGGATGCCTCCACCTGCTGGGCTCGGGGTAGGGGCCTGCCTGCTTGCCTACACTGGCTGAGTCGGCCAGGTGCGAGAGTGAACAGGTGAGGGAGTGAGGTCCAGAGCAAGGGGCCATCCCACAGCATGACTGAACTCCCACTTAGACCACACCGGACCATCCTGGAGAGTGCAGTGGCCAGCACAGGGCAGCAGTGTGATTCTCACTGTTGTTAACACCATTGTCACCATTCTGACTGTTGTCAGCAATGCCAAAATGGCCTCCAAGTGCGATTTCCAAAAACGGCACCTTTAATTCTCTCATATGCTATTTGGCAAATGTGTCACCCTGAGCATCAAAAACCTCATTTCTAGCAATGGGCCTTAGAGACATAACCTGAAAAGGAAACAAAAATTCATGCTCAGAAAAGTATACTGCAACTTGGTGTAAAATGGAAAATAAAAGAGAGAGAACCATCTAAATGTTCCACATTAGGGAATTGGTTATGTAAATTCCAATACACTTATGTGATAGAATAGTATGCAGTTATTGAAGTGATGTGTGGAAATTCTCAGTGACAGGAGGAAATGCTTACAGTGTGATTTAAAGGAAAAAAAAAGCAGGACCCTGTAAATATAAATTATGTTAAATATTAAAAAAAATTCTTGGATAAAAGAATAAAAGGAAATAGCATGTTGAGGTGGTGACTTTTGGGTGGTGGGTGGGGTTGGGGTAGTGTTGCTTTCTTCTAACATGCAGTTTCTGTACTTTCCAAATCACCTCCAACAAACATGTTACTTTTCAGGTCAAGAAATGGGAGTGGATCTTCAGAAATGGCTCTCATCACAGAGTCTTCAAAGCCTCAGACTGGAAAGTCCATGAAGTTCCCCCTGAATCCCCCACTATGGTCTCCCCCGCCCCACCCCAGTGCAACTTTGGTTGCACTTTCCCGAATATCTGAGTCTTGTTCTCACATACCCTTTGCCTGACCTGGTCAGGGACAGCTCCGTGTAGACACTTTCCTTTCCAATAGAAGAGATGCATGCTGGGGACAAGTGGAAGTGCATTCGACACCCATAGCTCACCCTGCCTTTTCCCTGGGCTGCAGTTGTAGATGGGGGAGTTCCAGATGTGGCTTGAGTCCCAAAGTGCTCACAGACACCCTTGTTTCTGCAGATGGAAATGGAGGCAAGCTCTGGCCCTCTCAGGAAATGGGTCAGAGCCTGGATTTTAGCACCTGTGGCTGCTCGAGCCCAGGTTTTGCTTTTCTGGAGCTCCTTGAGTCATTGTGGGTGTCCTACTCAGCTGGACTCCAAAGGATCCTCAGATTTAAGTATCTTCTTAAAGACCCTGGAAGGGTCCCTCTCACCTCCTGGACTGGTTAGAGCCCTCTGGACAAGATTCTCTGAAGTTAGGCCTCAGTTGTCCCTTTAATTTCAGTCTCAGGGGAAGGGACCTTATAATGGAAATGCACAGACTCAGTTTCCCCTCTTGGTCTCCTCTTTCCTGCATCTCTTCCTTTTTTCTTATCCTTGTGGCCATTGTCAGTCACTTCACACTCATCCATATCTCTTGCTTCTTTTTCTCAAGCACAATGAATCTTCCATCAATGATTTTGCCCTTATACTTTTGCAGGCTGTGTCTATTCTCCTACTTATAAAGAAGTAGTAGAGTTTAGCATCTGGAATAATGACTTCTAGCTTGCCTTGCAGAGAGGTGCACTTAGCTGTGTGGGTGTCAGAGAGCTCAATCTGGAAAGATCCTTGTAGTCCCTGAAAGCCAAACATTAGAACCTCAGGATTGTTAGGACTGGGCCTCAAGGTCACAGAATATCTTGTCTTTCAAAGTGTCTGCGGGGAGGGTGTTGGAGGAGTTAAAATCATCTATTGTGGGCATGCAGTGGGCATGTACTCATCAGTTGCTGGGATCACAGTAGCTTTGGGTTGGAAATGACCTTGAATGCTCATTCCAGCTATGGCTGTCTTGTTCTTCCATCACTCTACAGCCTCCTTGACCACAGCGCTTACACTGTGTCCACAACTTCTTGGGGTTATCAACTCAGTCCTGGATTCCTCCTCTTTCCACCTGAGCTGGGTGGCTCCTTGGCCTCAGGACACAGCCCTCCATCTGGCGTTTGTCTTGTGGCCTGATGTGTCCAGGAGAGTTTCGTGAGCTGGCATGGGGCTGTCGCCACCACTTCCCATTGTTTTGGGTAGAAAATGAGATACATATGGGCTACAGCAATGCTTTGTTAGCAAGTTTACACATTCTCTCACCCTGTTAAGCACATGGGTATTCAAAGCAACCACTCATTCACAATGTAATTTTTATTCTGGTCTCCAGGTCATGGCTGCAGCAGGGAGGCCCTGAGTTGAGCAGACACCTCGGGAGAAGGAGGGTTCTGTGGTGCAGGAGAGGCAGGCAGAAAAAGGAATGGGGCCCTACAATGGGGACGCAGCTTATGTCCTTCCTGTGAGTTGTCAGAACAGGCTCTATGTGGCTGCTCTTAACCTGGGACTGCATTGTGGGCAGATTCTATAACTTTCCAGTCACTTCTGGAAAAAAGACCAGTCAGAAACAAAAGCTAGGGTCTCACATCTATTTTAAAGCTCCTAAGTGAAATAAGCAAGTCATAGAAACACAGATGCTACATGATTCCACTTATGTGAGGAATCTGAAATAGTCCAATTCATAGAATCCAAGCAGGGAATGGCGGGTGCCAGGGCCTGGGGGGAAATGGGGGCTTGCGGATCAGTGAGCATAGTTTCGGAACAGGAAGGCAGGATGCTCTAGAGATGTGTCCTCAGACATTGTGCCCACGGTCAGTTATAATGCATGGTACACTGGACCATTTGTTAAGGGAGTAGATCTCGTGGTAAGTGTTCATACCACAGTGAGATAGGGGGTCTGGCCTGCTCTCCTTAATTCCTCTCTCCCCACCAGTTCTGAGCTCAGCCCCTCAGAGCTGCAGTGGGAAAGGGATGTGAGGCTAAGGGAAACCATTTTTCACCCTCATGGGTGACACAGGTTACTTGGTCTTGGTGGGGGGAGCCCTAGGCTGGGCAGGCTCTTTCTGAGGACAGAGTGATAGCCTTTGGGGAGAACTGAGGCAGATGTGTCCACACTGCACTGCCCCTGACCCTGGGGGGCCTCAAGCTGACTGACCCTTCAGCAACCCCCTGTGCGGCCTGGACAGGGCTCTTGGGAGTGGGCTGCTTTGAAGATGGTTCACACCCAGCCCCTCTGGGCCTAGTCCTGCACAGGCGGGGGTGTCGAGGATGTGCTGCTGCTTCCAATGCTGCATGGACAGATGGACGGGGAGCTCACTCCCCTGTGGCGCCGGCCCCCTTGCTCTGCGGGCTCTCTTGGGCCCTCCTCACTTGGCTCGAGGCAGAGAGAAGCTGAGCACCATGGAGACAGATGAGGATGATGTGGGATTCTCCCGCAACAGCCCTCAGGGATGCTCCGGGTGGCTATCTATCCATTCTGCGACCATGGCTTGTGGGTAACCATGCTTGCACCAGTGTGGACTCCACTCAGGCTGTGCCTAGTGCACATTTGGCATGTGAGTGTGCTTACTGCTCCCCATCCTCAGTTTTGAGTCTTCATGGAAATTCCTGCATTACATCACACACGCAGGTGCACAGGCACAGACATATACACACGTACACACACGTGTGCGCACACACACACACACACACACACAGCCTTCCGGGACCTGCAGCCTTGTCTGGCCCCTCCTTTGGCTGATGCAGCTGCTTCTCTGAGGCACAGGCTCTGGCACTGGTTGGCAGGTTGTCAGCTTCCCAGCTATGTGACTGTCCCAGCCCAAGGTCAAGTGCATGGACGATGAGCGAGAGCCATGTATAGGGAAGATAATTCTGTAAGGAGCAGTTGTGCCTCTCAGTGAGGTGTGAGGCTCAGAATGACAGTGCTCACCAAGGAAGTGGGCCAGTGAGACTCTCCCCAATCCTGATTTCAGGCAAGGGGACCTAGGAGCGCCTGACGTCTCCAGCTTAGGACACAACAGAGGCCGGTGTTATAAAGCTTCTCTCTACAGCAACCCAGGGCATCTGGCTGCATCTGAAGTTTTTCTGAAGAGGATGTCACCTTCTCCAGACTTGCCCAGACCTCCAGAGGTCTATTTGGCCTCTGTTTGCTCTCCCCTTCATGCCCTGAAGCCTGGACCACCCCTTTGGCCTCCACACCCTCTACTTCCCCTGGGATCCCAATTACCTACTGATCCAGATTGCCCGAGTCTCTCTTTTTCTACTTGAAACACTCCTTTCCTGATATGGATAATGATGCCATTGCCATCATTTTATGGGATCACTTTATAATTTCCTGTATTGTTCCAATTTCTCACCAAAGTCATTGAGGAGGGTGTTATAATGCCTATCACTTTAGAGTTGAGGAAACTGAGGCTCGGAGAGGTTGGGTCACTTGCCTGAGGTTACATAATGGGTAAGAGTGGGACTGAAACCCAGGTCTGTTGATTCCAAAGCTCCTTCCAGAATCATCTGTCCAACAAAAGTCTCTGAGAAGCTACTGTGTTCCTGTTTTAGAGCCTGAGGATCCAACCGTGCACAGTACAGAGCCTTCTATTCTAGGGGAGGGAACAGTCAACAGTTCATAAAAAATGTGGACCCATGTTGTTAGGCCAGGTGGTGATAGATGCTATAAGACATAAAGAAAGAAGAAGAGAGGGAGTGATCAAGGAGGCCTCTCAGAAGAGGTGTTTTGGGGCTGTGGTAGAGACTGAATGAATGTTTGTGTCCTCCCAAAACTCCTATGTTGAAAGCCCTCACTGGATGGTATTAGGAGATGGGGCCTTTGGGCGGTGGAGCCCTCGGATTAGTTCCTTTAGAGAAAGACTCCAAGAGCTCCTTCACCCCTTCTGCCCTGTAAGGGCCCACAGAGAAGACAGTCGTCTATGAACCAGGAAGCAGACTCTCATCAGATGCAGGCACTGTCAGTGCCTTGCTTTTGGGTAAATGTCTGTCATTGAAGTCTACCAGTACTCTGTGGTAGCAGCCTGACTCATACAGGGTGAAGCAGGGACAGAAAGAGGCCTGCTCATTCTGAATCTGAAAGAGGAGTGTTCCAGGAGGACATGGGCCAGTGTGAAGGCCAGGGCAGGCAGGCTGGGTGAGCTCCACGGTGAGCCAGAGACCGTGGGGCAAGAAGGTGCAGCATTCAACCATAGAAAGAAGTGTGGCCTCCATCTGAGAGGCCAGGGAGGGTCCCCCATAGGAGCCTTTCGGGTTGTGTCTATTTGAGAAGCATCTCCGTGGCTGTCGTGCTGGGAGCCACTCTGGCCACGGTCCAGGCAAGTGCTTAGGCCTGCACAGTGGTGGCACTGGTGACGGGGAACAGAGGTATTTTGGACATGTCTGGAATTGAGGCTGACAGGAGTTGCTATTGGATTAGCTGTAGGGCAAGCAAAGATGTAGGGTGACCTCTACTATGCCCAGGGATCCCGTCAGATGTGCAGCACAGGTGCAGGGTAGGCCACTGGCACAGAGTCTAGGGCTCAGGGGACAGGTGAGGGCTGGAGCCCCAGCTGGCACCTCCAGCATCTCAAAGGCATGGACAGCCATGGGAAGGGACAAGAAAAGGAGCCAGGGGTCTTGCATAGGGCATCCCGGGGGGAAGCAGGCAGAGGGCCAGGAGGAAAGCAGGGAGCACCATGTCAGGAAGATCCCAGTCTTCCCTCTGCTGCTGCCCAGAGCTTCCTGTGCTCCAGGCCTCCATGTCTATACTAGCCCCATTTCCTCTCACTTTGCCCAAACTCTGCTAAGATCCTGCCCTCTCCCATGTATCATGGAATCTTCCCCCTCCACCAGATCACCTCTGGCAGCATGTCTGTTCCCGAACTTAGGAAAGGGACCCCCCGCCCCCCACCATGGCCTGTCTCCCTCCTGCTCCTGGCCTCTTCCTTGTTCCCTTCACAGCAAAGCTCTGCAAAAGGCCTTCTCTACATACTTTTGGTGTTTCAAGTGCTTCTTTTTCTTTGTCTTCTGGTGACATAAACTGAAACAGAGCCTTCTACAGAATGTGGGAGGCTTGGAGAGAGTGGAGGCAGGGGAGGCCTTGGCCAGAGAAAGGTGGTGGTTTGCTGGACAGAGCACTTGGGCTGTGGTTGTGGCGCTGAGATGAGGCCGGTCAGTGTGAATGTGTGTGAGTGTGCAAGTGTGTGTGTGAGTTTCCAGCCATGGCCATGTTTGGGTGCAGGCATGCAGGAGGGAGGAGCTGGATGAATCTAGACTGAGCCAAGACGGAGAGAATAAAAAAGGCTAAGAGTGTATTCAACCAAACCCAGCTGGGTTACAGCAGTGAAAAAACAACTCAGAGGTCTTGTCCTGCTGGAGTGCACATTCTAGGGAAGGGATACAGATGATGCAAAGGAGAAATAATGAGGTGTGCAGTGTGCTAGATGGTGCTAAGAGGAAAAATGAACTAGAGAAAAGGATGGGGCTCTGGGTGGGAGCTGCAATTTTAAAAATGTGGCCGGGAGGGCGTCAGGAAGAAGGCGGCATATGGCTAAGGCCTGAGCCAGGTGATGGGGGGAAGATGTGGGTATCCGGGGAACAGTGTTGCACACAGAGGTGCAGCAAGTGCAAAGGCACTGAGGTGGGAACAGCTCTGCATATTTCAGGAATAGCCAGAAGGGTGGCCGTAGTGAAGTGAGTTGTAGAAGACAGTCAGAGCATGAATGGAGGCCAGACCACATAGGGCCTTGAGAGCACTGCATGGGCGTCAGCTCTCACCCTGAGGTAGACGGGAGCCATGGGAGGATTCTGAGCAGAAGAGGGACACAAACTGACCGACACGTTGGCAGGATTATACTATGCAGGGGAAGGGACCCACGCGGGGCAGTGGGGGGTGTGTGGCTGTGGTAAAACCCAGGGTAGAGAGGATGGTGGCTTGGACTCCAGCAGAAAAGGTGAGAGGTGGTGGGCTTGAATATACCTTCTAGGTGGTGCTGGCAGGAGTTGAGAACATACAACAAGGGACCACAATGGTGGGCTATGGAATCTGAGCTGTGAGAGGGAGGAGATGAGGAAGGAAGGGAGGCAGCCAGGCTGTGGAGGGAGGTGTTCCTGGGCTGAGGAAGTGAGGGAGGGGAGACGTGGAACGGACAGCAGCACGAGCTAGGAGTGCTGTGAGCCGTCGGGGGGCAGGGTGGCCAAAATGGAGATTGGGGTCCCTGGCACTGCCCCCATGGCAGCGAGGGAGTGCAGGAGCAGGGTGCCAGAGGCAGGAGTTAAAGTAAGTCACCTGTGTGTGCGCACAGCTCTAAGGATGGCGGTGGCAATGGGTGCGAGGGACGGCAGAGCTGCCCGCCTCACCCAGGAGGACAGGAAGTGTGCTCTGTGGAAGGAAGGGGCACTTAGCAACGAAGGGTAACAGTGCCTGGGAAAGGCCTCTGTCTCTACCCTGCACCCAACGCACAACAGTGTGGGACAGAAACGCAGTGTCCTCGGGGAGCCAGGCTTCCTCCCCCGGGGGAGAAGGTGAGGCTGTGCTCAAACAGGTTGAAAGGTGGAGCTTGGTGATGCAGTCCGGGGCCCTGTGGGGGGAGCACTGAGCCACAGGGAGAGGGCCGGGGGTGTCCCAGGTCCTTGGCCATCCGTGTCAGAGGCCTGGGGCACTCAGAGTTATCTGTGTGTGCCTGTCTCTTCCACTCAGCCGCTCTTCTCTTCCCTGTCATTCCATCCCCAGAAGGGACCCTCTGATGATTCAAGGGCTAAATCAGTGGCATCTGGGCCACAAGGGGCCTGAGAAGCTGAGTCGTCTGTCCCTCCCCTCTGACTGGCATTGGGGGCAGTCCAGCTGTGTCTGGCCGGATGCCTCGTGCTCCTTCTGCTGAAGATCCAGTCCAAGTTCCACTGCCTGACATTTCAGAACCTCTGGGTGCCTACAGCCCTTATTTCAGGGGCAAGTCTTCTAAATTTGCCTCTTCTTTTTTCTCATGTGCTGCTGGCCGCCTGGCTGGCAGGAGGCTCTGGGAGGCCAAGGTTCTGCACTATGCCACAGTGATTGCGGGCCTTTGCAGACTCCTCTCTGCCGTCAAGTTTAGACCACGTCACCTCCAGGAAGCCTTCCCTGACTTCTGCAAATGGCTTGTGCGCTCCTTTCCTCTACCCCTGCAGAAGGCTGCAAACTTCCTCATAAATATTTTAGGCTTTACAGATCACATATGGTCTCTATTGCATATTCTTCTTTATTTTATTGGTTGGTTGGTTTGTATGCTTTTTTTTTCAATACTTTAAAAATGTAAAAACCATCCTTAGCTGGTTGACTCTACCAAAGCAGGCCACAGGCTGGGTTTAGCCTGAAGGCTGAACAACTCGTTAAAATCACCATTAAAACGCTTTGCAGTTGTCTGTCTCTGCACTGACTTTTAACTACTAGAGGGCAAGGACTGTATTTTATATACCTCCACATCTGACACAATGCTACGTGAATGAATAACTGATGTTGCATAAAATATCCTCTGACGTGTCCCAGCTGACTGTTTTATCATTTTTCTGCACACCTGCCTCTCACATGTTAAATAAACAACCTCCCTAGGAGTCTCCAAGTCAGCCATTAAACAGTCCCTCCACAGATGCATACCAAGCTTTCAGTGATATTAATGGATGTCATTTATTAGGTCCCCGGTATGCAGCAGGCCAATGTAGAGTCTTATGGACACAGAAGTGAAGCCACCATACTGTGCGTGTGCATGTGTGTGCGTGCGTGCGTGTGTGTGTGTGCATGTACGTGCATGTGCTCATGCATGTGACTTAGGTACAGATCACTGGGTCGCTGTGCAGCTCAGGGTCGTGCTGACATGCCCTCCATGCTCCCTGCACTCCAGCTGGATCACGTGTGCTAATCCTTCCCACTTCTCTGGAGGACTTAATTCACTTAAAAAATCATATAATTGCATTTTCAGCATAATTAGGTACCTAATTACATGACTAAATGTCCTCGATCAGGCTGCATGTGTAAATAATGATGATTTAGTTAGCCGTGCTTTGTTATTGGCTTTCCAGAAGGCTCATCAGTTGGTGAACAGGATGTGGAGAATGTTTTTCTCCTTCCCTCCCCGGGTTTGACAGGCAGGAGTGGCAGGAGGGGAGCAGGGTGGAGAGGGGAATGGGAGCTGGGGGGATTCCTGTTGCCTGGGGATCTTGGTTCAAAGCCTCAGGTAGAGCCTGTCAGAGTACCCACATTCTAAAGCCAGACAAGGTCACTTCCCCCCAGGATGTGCTAAGGGAAGCCAAAGTGATCCAGAGACAGCTGGACCTCCAGGTTATGGACCAGGAGGGTAGGGATGTGGTAAGGATTCTGGAAGGAAGGCAAGCCACAGGAGTAGGAGGCATGAGTAGTTCCTCCCCCATTCCCTGGAATATTTCTCCTCCTCCTAAGCCAGTGAGGGCACCCACACTGAGGGATGCTGCTTTCTTTCCACACTGGATGGAGGTGTGCTGATACTCACTGTTCTTCCGTGTGCAATGGGACCATAAAAGAACCTGCGTCGGAGGGCAGCTGTGAAGATGGCATGAGATGATGCATGTCGATGGCAAGGTATGATTTGCTACACGATACCTGTTAGCTAGTATTGTGAGTGCTATTTCTGTGGTTTGTTTTTTAGGCTGGACCAGTGTTTGAAAGGGAGGGTGCATTTTGACATATATATATAGGAAGTGTAATCCTGGGGTGGTAATGAAGAAAAGGGCAAATGCATATCAATATGCCATCTATAGAAACCATCTTACAGCCCTTGACGGGGGCACTGTCATGTGGGTAGTGATGCCAGAGCTGTGGGTCCTGGCTTCTGAGTCCCACTGGCATGTGACCCTCTCTAACCCTCAGCTCACTTGCCAGAACAGAACGATGCACCTGCATGGCTCCAAGAGAGGCGGTCTCCAACACATGCAAGCTCTTCTCATAATCCCCATTTATTTGAGCATGGTTCCTGCATGTGTGTACAGGCCCACATGGCCCCTGGATGCAGGGCCCCTGTGGGGAAGCAGAGGGGCCCAGTTCCTGTGACTTGGGGGGCAGGGAGTGCTTGTTTATCTCCTGGAATAATTGGGCTTCCCAATGCTTCCCACTTTGCTTTTACTCCTCCTTTGTCCTCTGGGTATCAGGGCAGGAAAGGAACTTTAGGAAGGCACCAATTCACCTCATTTTGTATCCAGCACCAGAGCCAGGAGGCTGACTGCCCCAGTCAGGCCACTGCACTGTTTTTGTGCTTGGGGAGGAAAAAACATTTCTCTTCACTGCACACTCCCCACCACCCCACCACCCCATCCTCCCACTGTGTTTCTGGCTGATGGAGACACTTTATAATATGTCTCAATCCATCACGCGGGCACACTCCTGTTCTATCTTCCCAGCCCCCCGTTAAGGTCTTGTGATTTATATTTCTCCAACATTAATCTTTTAAAAGCAAAGAAGCTATAAACACATACATAATTCTTCCTCCCGTCAGTTGAAATCCCATGACACAAATCAACTGCCATCTAAATTAAATGTTTCTTTCAAAGAAAGTGATAAATGCCCTGGAGACCAATCAAGAAATCCAACAAACTTAGACTTTGTTTCACTTCAGAATTTTGCAGGTGGTGTGGTTAAAGTCCAACAACTGGTTACATTGCATGACCAACAGGACTGGTGAATTGGATGTTTTAATACAGCTGAGATGGAAAGCAGACTTTGTGCATCTTTCCTTATCAAGGTTTTTAGCATTTCAAAATGTGGAGTTGAAATCTAACATGTAACCTTAGGGGAAAAGGGTAGGTACAGACACAATTTACTATTCCGTCAAACTGATGTACTGCTTTCTTAAGCAAACCAAGTAACAGAGTGAAAATGGAGTTACCAAAAGAGACATCAGCCACTTATAGACTTGGATCTGTTTGAGTGGTTAGGATTAGGGATCCCAGATATGCCAGATGGTCTAAGTGCAGATTTCAAATAATTTTATCCTTTTTTTTTTTTTTAGCAAGGATGGTTTCATATGTAAACCAATGCAAATTGTCAAATTGTAATTCTGTGCCTTCCAAATATCTATTTTTAACTTTTGAGGGGGAAATATAAAAGCTATGGTTTAGGAAGGAAGGAGAGAGATGAATGGCTAAATCCAGTATATATCTTGGGTTTTTTTTCCTCTCTTCCTTTTCCATGTCTTATTACTTCTTCCACCATCACTACCACATTTAGTATTGTTAATAAACGTCATTATTCATTATTCAACTCATTATGGGAAGTAGAGAGTCTTAAATATCAGGCTAAAGAAGCTGTGTCTACTACTGTAGGCCATGAGCAAATGACAGATTATGAAAAAAAGGGATTCTCTAGAAATCCTGAAGTAGTACAGGGATGGAGAGGGAGAACATTCTCTCTTCCAAGTTCAGAGAGCATTCTCTCTTCCAAGTTTAGACAAGAAAGAATCAGCATGACACAATGAGAGACCAACAAGGCTGAGAGAAGCGGACATGAGCGGAGAGGTACGGATGTGAAATGAGGGGCTAGCAAGGCCCACTTGACAAGGCTAGGAGTCTTGAGGGTTGGAGAGTTTGAGATTCTGACAGGAGTATGATTAGAAGTTAAATGAAGGAGACAGTGTAATTGAAGAGGTTGGAGGTTTATGAACAATGGTTTATTATTTTGTATTAAAATATATCCATTTAATGACTGACTTCCATAATCACACAATAATTATATTGTAGTTACATAACATAATTTATTATCAAATAAATATATCATTTAAAGTATTAAATATTAGGCTGTGTTTTGGATTTTCAAATTTACATAAAAAGTACGTTTTTGACTATTGCGAGAGGCATCCATGTATGGATGGGAAGAATGAATGACAAGGGGATCTCGACACTGCTTGAAACGAGGATGCTTTTGAAGATTACGATGGCTCCATCCACATAGAAGGTTTTGCACCCAGGCAACCTGGTCTGGGAGTTGGGGCACTGAGTGTGTGTTGGTGGTTCTAAACTCTGGCTGCACATTAGAACCACACGAGACCCTTTAAAAGACGCTCTTGTCCAGGTCCCACCCTCCTAGGGTTGCCAGACAAAATACAGGGCACCAGTTAAATTTGAATTTTAGATAAGCAACAACAAATTTTTTAGTATACTAAGTATGGCCCAAATATTGCACGCCAGCTCCACAGACTGTTTAGTTCTTTGTCAGCTTACCAGGTAGACTGGGGGTCTCCTAAGGTGAATACACCCAGAGGAGAGCCCTGGGATCTCCTGGGCCTGAGCCCAGAACAACAGGCACAAGCCAGTCTGAATTCCCACTTTATTATCTCACACACTCACATCCCTCCTACTTGTCCCAGGTGAGCCTACTGTGCATAACACGGATTCTAATTCTATTCCACACCTCCAGACTTTGGCTCATGCTGTTCCCTCTGCCTGAAATGTCCACTCCACCCAGCTTACCTGGTGAATGGATGTGTACCCATCAAGGAGGATGTCTGTCCTGACCTCCCAGTGGAAGTGACCTCCTGTTACTACAGACAGACTCGCAAAGCATGTCAAAATAACTCTGGGGGTGCAGGAAGGGCCATGGCACTTTCATCTCGGTATCCTGGCATTTTGCAAGGTGGCTTGCACATAGTAAGTAGGTGGTCATCAAAAGCTTACTGAGAGCAAGCTCCTCTCAGCAGACCACATCGAAATGCAGCAGGCAAATCACCCAGAAGACAGGTTATGGAAGCAGGAGTGTGCTAAACCAACTTAACTGAGCACCTACTAGGTACCAGGTGGTAAAACCATCTCTTGCATCTATCTTTCCACACTGTAGAGAACTTTTTTAAAATGTTCTTTTAAATTTATTTTGAGAGAGAGAGAGAGAAAGAGAGGGAGAGAACGAGCAGGGGAGGGGCAGAGAGAGATGGAGAGACAGAATCCCAACCAAGATCCCGTGAGCTCAATCCCACCACCCTCGGATCATGACCTGAGCTGAAATCAAGAGTGGGACGCTTAACTACCCAGGCGCCCCACAGGGCAGAGAACTTTTTACATACACTAATCCTTCGGCACTAGTGATGTCTGGTGATGGTTTGGCTCGTTCCAGGGTAGAGATCAGAGGAGTCCCCGCCTTGTTCCTCCCTTATGCTGGCAGTCCTTCTGCCCTTGCCCTTGATCTGCCCTTTCTCTAGCTCGTCAGGCTTTGTCAGCCTTGGGGTCTGAAACTTGCTCATTTCTCCACAGTCCAGCTATAATCCCAGGCCTTGAGCTCAGTCTCCATGTCAGGCCTTACCACCTGTATGGTCCCAATTTGGGGATTTGAGTCAGGAAACACACTTTTCCTATCCGGTCTGCTGTGACGAACCGTCCTGGCAGGTGGTCTGAAGGCGCTCATTCTGCCGGCCCCCTCTGGGTGTCCGCCTCCTCCAGGGAAGCCTCTAGTCACTGGGCCAGGGTGCCAGGAGGCCCTGCCTGACCCGCCTGCACAGAGGCCGCTGTGTCTGCCTTGTCTTGGAGGGTCCTTCAGACTCTGTTTGCATCCGTGTGCATCAGAGCCTGGGGCAAAGGGCAGCTAGAAGTCAGCCGGGCCCATGCCACTGCTTGTATGGTCTGTTCCACGCTGGGAATTCAACTGTACCTCCAGCCACTCATGATGCTTCTCTTATTCAAAATCCTGTGTCATGGGACAGACACAAATCATGAGCACCTCTCATTAGCTGAACTCCCCCAAACAACCTGCTTTACATATGAAATATATTTTTTAATTTTTTTTAAATTTTTTTTCAACATTTTTATTTATTTTTGGGACAGAGAGAGACAGAGCATGAACGGGGGAGGGGCAGAGAGAGAGGGAGACACAGAATCGGAAACAGGCTCCAGGCTCTGAGCCATCAGCCCAGAGCCTGACGCGGGGCTCGAACTCACAGACCGCGAGATCGTGACCTGGCTGAAGTCGGACGCTTAACCGACTGCGCCACCCAGGCGCCCCTATATTTTTTAATTTTTAATTTTTTTATTATTAAAGCATTTTTTAATGTTTAGTTTTGAGAGAGGGAGGAGGGGGAGGGGCAGAGAGAGGGAGACACAGAATCCGAAGCAGGCTCCAGGCTCTGAGCTGTCAGCACAGAGCCTGATGCGGGGCTCGAAATCTTGAACCATGAAATCATGAAACCATGAAAACCATGAGCCAAAGTTGGACTCTTAACCAGCTGAACCACCCAGGCACCCCCAAAATATATATTTTTATATTCCATCCCTGCTTTATATATGAAAAGACTGAGGCTCAGAGACATTGTCAGTTGCTGAAGTCAGAACCAGGATTCAAAGCCCAAGGGTCTACTGCTGTCCACCCCTGAAAGCCCCTGGCCCTGTCTCCCAGTGTAGTGTTGAGTCTGGGGATGGGACCCTGGCAGCCAGTGACACAATATGCCCTCCATCTCTGGAGCCTGTGTGCTCCTGGCAGGGCACTGGACACAGCGGCTCTGTGAGGCAGGGGTGACCAGCCCATTTTACAGACAGGACAACTAAGGCCAGAGAGACAATTTGGTGAACATCACAGTCTGCTAACCCAGTCTGCCCTACCCCAACGATGAGAAGTTTAACAGCCTAAAGGAAAAGTAGTTAACTTTTGAAGGTAAAATTGGCTGTCGTCCAGAAGGTGTGTGTATGTGTGTGCGTGCGCGTGTGTGTGTGTGTGTGTGTGTGTGTGTGAGGGGTGGTGGGATGAGTCTCTGATCTCCTTCAAACCAGAGCTCCCAGGAAAGAGGGAGGCTACCTGAGGTTTTGGGGTCAGCCAACCGGCTTTCAACCTGACCACACCACAGTCAACGAAGTACCTTAACACCTTCCCTCTCCTAGGTTGAGCGTCTGATCCAAAAAATGGGAACAGAGAGCGCCTGGGTGGCTCAGTTGGTTGAGTGTCCGACTTTGGCTCAGGTCATGAACTCATGGTTTGTGAGTTCGAGCCCTGTCTCAGGCTCTCTGCTGTCAGCATGGAGCCTGCTTCAGATCCTGTGTCCTCCTGTCTGTCCCTCCCCTGCGCATTCTCTCTCTCTCTCAAAAATAAACAAAACATTAAAGAAATGGGAACCCTTGTGTGCCTCCCGGGGGGTCCTGAGGGGGCTCAAACCACAGAAGTCCTCTGAGTATGTCCAGGAGAGGTGTCCACTCCCGCTGCCATGTCCAAGTCCCCAAGAACTCTCCAGCATCCCCTTCTCCATCGACCCTCCTTGCCAAACCTTTGCCCCCAATTGCTTCCTATCGGGTCCTGTTGCCTGTGGCCACCAGAAGTCTGCTTTGGGGAAGAACGGAAAGAAGCTTCCTGGGTCTCACTGGCCCTGTTTCTGAGCGGTTAGGCCCTGGGGACAGGTCTGAGAGAGCAGCTGGTGAGCGCCAGGGCCCAGACGCACTTTATCAGCCCCAGGCCTGCCAGGCGGGGCACCGGATCTCTTCTCACTGCAGCTGCCTGATAAGAGGCGCAACTCTGCTTTCTTCCCGCCCAGAGTCCTATCTGAGGCAGGCCTGGGTGGAGGCCTCATTCTCCTCCATGCTATGTGAGTGAAGGGGAGAGAAAAAGGCCCCTGGAAGAAATATAATGTGCTCGCACTTAGACGCAGTCAAGTGCAGGTGGAGGGGGACTCAGGATAAGGCACCACAGGCTTCCCCATGCTGGAGTGAGTGGGGACCCTCCTGCACACCAGGTTTCAAGCTCACAGAGACCTGAGTTCAGTACTGGTGTGTGTGCTGCCTTTCAGGTCTCCTGGACGTGTGTGTGTGTGTGTGTGTGTGTGTGTGTGTGTGTATGTGTTGGGGGGAGCAGACAGTGCTTAATCATGAAGCATTTATCCCTTTAAAACTGTAGCACATAAAGTGCATGGTGTCATAAGGACACCACACTGCCTGCCTGCCCATGAGCCTGGCCAGGGAGGAGGTTAGCGGATCAGGTAACACCTGAATCACAGTGCTGGCTGTGCCCTGTGCTATCCGTGCACCCTTGGGACAGACTTTATATCTTTTCCAGGAACACTCAGGATACTAACTTGTATGGGGACCCCGGGCTCCTCTTCTGAGCGGTGTGTAACAGCACTGTCCTTCCCGGTGGGCACGTGGATGGTCCGCCCTGGCACCCTGGCATACAGAGAGCTCGGTAAATGCCAACAGCCTCTCTGGCTCTCCCCGCTCCGCTGTTCCAGGCTGGGTGAGGACAGAGTGAGGTAGGAAATGTGAATGGCTTTGGTGTGTGCCAGCCACCCTGAGTACAGCCCAGGTACAGCCCAGGTGGCCTGACTTCCAACAGGCCCTCGGGTGGAGGAAGTGAGAAGTCAGTCACTCCAGTAGAAACTGATTCGCAGGGGCGCCTGGGTGGCTCAGTCAGTTGAGCATCTGGCTTTGGCTCAGGTCATGACCTCACAGTCTATGAGTTTGAGCCCTGCCTGGGGCTCTGTGCTGACAGCTCAGAGCCTGGAGCCTGATTTGGATTCTGTGTGTCTCTCTCTCTATCCCCCTCCCCCGACTCATGCTCTGTCTCTCTCTGTCTCAGAAATAAATTTAAAAAAAAGAAAAAAAGAAAGAAACTGGATTCTCACACTGGGATCATATTATCTGAGGAGAGGAGGCACACAGGATGAGCTCCTGTGTCCATGTTCAAGTGGCTTTGGTCACTTAACTGAACTGCTGTCTGGACTGCTCATCAGACTCAACAGAAAAGCGTGCAAATATAAAGCAGGTGCAGATAGCCTCTCAACATCTTTCCTGGTCTTATGAACTGGACCTCCGGGGGTGCAGGGAGTTGTATGAATTTGCACCTTGCACATGGGTGTTGGGGGTGTGCTTGGGAGAACCTGAGGTGGTGGAGTCCTGGGCTCTAACCTGAGCGGTCTGAGCCTGAGCTGTCTCTTCAGTTCTCTGATTTCAGGGAGAAGGAGCCTGTATTCTGGGCTGTGCTCTCATTCTGCCAGGAAAGACTGGATGAGGCTGAACAGGGCACAGTGACGTCCTTCCCCAGCAAGGTGGCAGCCTGGACCCCAGGAGCAGCAGGGCAGACCACTCTTGTCCACACCCCTTCAGGGTCGTCTTCTCTACCCCCCTTCCAGGCCAGACCCTCCACCCCAGGGGAGAAGGTTGCTGCTCTGTGCTCTCTGCTGGGTGGCTGCCCCCAGGGCTTCTGTGGACCCAGAGATGCAGGTGTGGGGCTGATCCACATCCTTCTGCTCTGAGCTGCTCCTCCGGGGTCCTAGTGCCCTGGGAACTGCAGGTGCATGGGGCCTGCCCCCCGCTGCCACCCCGCACTCACACTCAGTCCCTGTAGGGCCCAGCACAGTCCAGCAGAAAAACCTTCAGACCCAGCAGACGCAACTAGCAATTTCAGAGAGGCTTCTGGAAACTGGCCTGGGTGTGCGAGTGCCTAGGCACTCCACTAAGGCACCTCTCAGGATGGCTGAGGACAAATGCGGCTCTTGGTACAGTCCCTCCTGTCTCCCACTTTCTTGTATTTCAGGCACCCCTTAGAAGTTCCCTACCTCCTTCTTCCCTCCTGCTCACTCTCACCACTTGCCAGGGCTCGCCCAGGGCCTTGGTCCTTAGTCTTTTGCTGGAGCATTAGCTGAGGTGCTCAATGGCTCCTCTCCTAGGGTCTGGAGCATTCTATGAGGAGGTTTGCAGGCCCCAAGACTCAGGAGGATGGTGGGCTTCCAGCTGCTACAAATGGTGCTGACAGATGGTCCCACTGTCTCTCTCCCACCTCACCTGTCTGACTTCATCTCCTTCTGACCACTTCCTGCCCTCCTCTCCCTCTACCCAGTCACACTGTCTCCTAGCTATTCCTTGATCAGACCAGGCCTCCTCCTACCTCAGGGCCTTTGCACTTGCTGTGCTCTCTGCCTATTATGTCCTCTCTCAGATATTTCCGTTTGACTCACTGGCTTTCCTTTAGGTCTTTCTCAAACATCATCTTTCCCAGTGAAGACTTCTCTGGCCATGGTCTTTAAAATGGTACCTTCCTCATCCCTTGGTCTTCCTTACCTCCCTTCTTGGCTTGGTTGTCCTCTCTAGCACTCAGCACTATCTGATGTACTGGGCATTATCCCCATGTGTCTGGTGTCTTCCTGTCCAACCCCAATAGAATATGAACTCCCTTTTGGGATTACTGCTGGTTTGTTCACTGTCATTTCCCCAGAACCTCAAGCAGGGCCTGGCACACAGTTGGTCCTCACTACATGGTCATGGAATGTGACTCCTGGCCTACTAGCTAACTAGTGTAGGTGGCACAGGAGAAGATGGGTGTAGACTCAGGGATCCACCATTTTATAACTGGTCAAATGTGGACACGCTTCTGAGCATCCAGCTCCAAATCTGAAAAGAGGGGTGACAGGATAACCCCACAAGGGGGTAGGAGGTTTCAGTAAGGTCAGGAGGCAATGTACTTGGCCCAACTCCTGCCAAATTGAGAGGTGTCCCTCTCCCTTGCTTGGGCCCTGGGTGAGAAGCACTGTTTTCTGAACTTAGGAGGTGAGCTGGCTGGCCCTCCTTCGCTGTAGGTCCAGGAGGCCCTGTCTGATATTTTGCCTTTCCTCCCACCCCTGTCAAGGTAAGGTGAGGATTTTATGCAGGGTAGCAGCAGAGCTCTGAGTTCCTGTACTGACAGATAGGTGATTGGAGGACAAGAGAAAGTAAAGACTATAACAAAGGCCCTCTCCTTGGTGGCCTGGGCATTGGCAGATCAAGTGATGGGAACCAAGGCACTTTGTGTGTCCCCAGCCTGGCCCATTTGAGCCTTCCTGGCTGATGTCTGGTCCCTGACCTTCAGCACTGGTCTTTCTTCCATGGCTTCTTGTCATGGGGGTGGTGTCTCCAGAAAGAGGGGCAATGGGGCCCAGGTGGGCTCTAGGCTTGGAAGTTGAGCCATTAGAGATTTTCCTGTTAGTTTAAGTCAGGAGTCAGCAAACTTTTTTTGATAAAGGGCCAGGTAGTCATCAGTTCAGGCTTTGAGGGCCATATGGTCTCTGTTACAACAAAGCAGCTATGGATACTATATCAATGAATGGGTGCAGCTGTGTTCCAATAAAACTTTAATTATAAAAGCAGGTGGCAGGCTGGATTTGTGCCATGGGCCTTAATTTGCAGACCCTTGGTTTAAAGTCTGTGTCACTAAGTCTCTCTCTTTCCACTCAGGCTAATATTTATCAAGAATTTGTCCCTTGGCCTGGGCCTTTACCCACATCTTCTCATTTAAGGTGCCCGCAGGGAGGAAGCTATCGAGTGACCCAGATGCACCTTGAACCCAGGTCTGTCACACCTGAGGCATGAAATTTAACCTGTGCAATGCTCAGCTGTTTGAATGCAGGCACTCTGTCCACTGCCATGGCTGCTTCCACAGATTGCAGAGTTTGGTGGCACCTGGGACTCATTGCATCCTGGACATCCCATCAAGTTGTGAGGACATAAGCATCAGGGACACGGAAGCCAAAGGGGGCGAGATGACTATCCCAAAGTCATCCTCACTGCTTAGTGGTGGAGCCGACAGTAGCTGACAAGGTGTCATGGGTGGGGTGGGGTCCTGCCTCTGAGTTAAACCTTGCATGGGGTTGAAGCCATCATTGCTGGTGAGGGCAGTGGCCTGGGCCTCTCTGATTTGGCCCTGTGTACCTTCTCTGGTCAACTGCACTGATTGTCCCAGCCCTGTCACATAGGGACTCTCCAGGGAGTCCTGAGCCCCCAGGGTGTTGGGTCCCAGAAGAGGAGAAATGGCCACAGCCTGGCTACATTCTAAGGGCTGGGTTGAGGGAGGCCAGAGGAGGCCCGGGCAGTGGCCTGCTGCAGTCCGAGCATCCCTGAGTAGGGGGTTGTCGGCTCAGAAAGAGACATCATGAACTGAGCGGAGGAGAATGCTGCCAAGCACTCATTCCCCCTTGGGGAGGGCCCTCTCAGGAGCTCAAAGGAAAACCATGAGGGACCCCGGTGGGGGTGGGGGTGGGCAGGAGGCAGGGCAGTGAGAGGTCAGCCTTTTATCTGCCTAGACAGTCAGCCTTCTGTTTCCACAGCCCCTGGACAAGGAGGGCAAGATAAAGCCAGGAACTCAGATAATTGTGCCTCCAAGGCAGTGGAATCTCGGAGTTGGCTTGCCCCAGAAGCACCACCCTGGAAACAAAAGGAAGAACAGGGAAAATAGGCGAGACCAAAGCCTCAGGAAACAAATGGCCCAGAAGGGATCAAGAATGGGAAACACAGCCTCAGAGCTCTGAAATTTGAAGGAAAACTGCGGATTCCTCCCCCTTTGACTGCCCTGTCCTCCAAGACATATTTTGACTTTTCCCAGAGTTGTTTGCTTTTTCAGTGAGTGACAAACGTCACTTCACTCAAATGAGTTGTTTAAAAATAGCACATTCTGAAAGGTCTTTTCGGAAGCTCCATGATTCTTAAACAGGAGATGACCTGGGGTAATTACCAGAGACCCACATGCAGAAATGTAATTAAAAAATCCTTTGGAACCAACTTTCTTTGCCTCCTCCTATGAAAGAAAACTTTGTTCTCCTTGCAAACTCCCCATTTTCTGCACCCACCAATGGTGGCAGTGCACATAGGTTAAAAGACAGCCCAGGGGTCCACCCCTCGCGTTCAAATCACAGCCCTACCACTCACGGCAATGTCTTGTGTCCTGAAGATGGGGGTGTCACCCACAGCACCCACCTCACAGTGATGGTGAGGGTGATGGCTACTGGTGAGTATGACCAGTGAACATTTTCTCAGCTCTTCTGACAGGTCAGATCATCCCTGCACATCATGGGACCGCATACATTTGCACCAGTTTTCCTTTTACACCCTTGCAATGTATCTTTCCCGAAGTCATTCCCCAAAGTTAGAACATTCTCAAGAATCAATGTTGATCATTGACAACTTGTTTTTTCAAGCACAAAATCTTAACCCGAGATAAAACTCTATCTGGTTAAGTAGAAATTCATCATAATTTAATATTACCTACAAATATTAGCTAATATTAGGTCATAATTTACATTTGAGGGCTATATTACTTTAAGTTACTCTTTAAATATCTCGATATCTATTTAGCTATTTCAGTGAATAATCACAAGATATAGGCAATTTGGTTTGCAACCTGAATTTATGTGATAAGAAATTTCCCCCTAGGAGGATGGGTCGCTTTTTATTCCTATTATGATGTGTGTCTGGCTGCCCCAACAAACCCAACAATGCTTTGAGGGCAGGGATATTGTCTTATACTTTATCTGTTTCCTCCTTAATCCCTAGGACAGATGACAAGATGCGTGTTTCTTTTGAAGAACCAGGAATGTATATGGTGGTTGGTAAAAATTTGTGCATAAATCGCTTTCATGATGGACTCTTCCATCCAATTTCCCTTCCCACTTTTCAGGTTTTCTTCATGGAATCTGAGCATAGTGGTCCTGAAGTTGGTAAGAACTGTCCTCATGGAATTCATTGGTAAAGTGATTGACAGCTAGGCATCCATTACAATCTGGCCATAGGCAAACCTTTAACCACAGTGAGAGCATTTTCTGGCTTTATGTGATGGAAGCATCCACGATGGAAAGATCCTCTGAGATCCAAGCTCCCAGGTATCATCACTGACAACCAACAGTGACTGGACATCAGTGAACCATTCTGGCTTTGGCACCAGGCAGGAGGAATTTGCAGACTGGGTTTCACAAAGCCCTCGGTGTCCAGTGATAACTTGAGAGTGAACCATTACAAGGGGCCCCTGGAGTGTGGTCACTCACTTCTTCTCCTCAACAGACATCAAATAAACTTTTATCTCTTTTGTATTTCTAGACTTTATCTGATACTTTATTTTGGGGGAATGTCCTTTCTGCTGAAAATAACTGCAATGGAGATTTATAGTTGTGACACCATTGTGTGTGTGTGTGTGTGTGTGTGTGTGTGTGTGTGTGTGTTTGGAGTGGAGACCCCAGGTGAGAAGCTACTTCTTTTGGAATTTCAGGGATACATGGCCTTTATTCCAGAGGGGACTTGCACAGTTGCATGAACCTGAAGGGTGTTCTGAATTCCTTTGCCCTCTGATGTTCCTGGGTCTTGCTTCCCCAGTGAGGCTGAAGACCCTTTGAAGACAGGGTCCCCTGTGTCTCCTGTGTGGCCCCTTGCACGGTGGTGCTCATTGGATCAGAATCAAAGTGCATCAGATTGGATTATGGTGATCTGAAGATTGTCCTCTGGACTGGATTCACCAGAAGGCTCATGGTTTGTGTCACTGGCTACCCAAGGGATCCCTGAAGACATGATCCAGATCATGTGATAGACTGGGGGTGAAGAGGGTGTGTGTAAGGATCAAATCTGGAAACCAGCCCTAAATTTAACTACTGGTACATGTATGGGCTGCATAGATAACCCACCAGAGAGAAGGCTGTCTTTATTAATGGACTTACTAATAGACTGTTGCCTTTGTTAATAGACTTGGGATGGGTTCAATGGGGAGAGGCAATGCTGAGTCCAAATCCCAAATAACCAAAACAACCTTGCTGCCTTCTTCAGACCTGTGTGTCCCTGTCTGCCACAATGGGGGGTGGGTGGTGGTAAAGGGGATCTGACCTGGACATCACACTGACCTCAAAAGAGATCACAGACAGAACAGACTGCTGATAGTCAGATGTACTGCAGGGATACCAGACCAAGGCAGAGAAATGGGATGCTGTCTGAAAACTAGTGGAAGAGGAAATAGTTTCAAAAGCATGCTCAAGGCCAAAGATGCTTGTAGACAGCACTTCTCACATTTGTCTCCAGCTATCTCTGTGAGGTCATAGGACCCATAGACTAAACGCCTGTCCACGCTGCCCCAGGCCAAACTAGAACCCAAAAGAGCTCCTCCCCACCTTGAACCTGGGGGTGACACCAGTCTGTTGCTGATGACTGCAAGGAAGTGGTAAGGACTGTGTGTGTGTGTGTGTATGTGTGTGCACCTGTTTATGCACGTGTGTACGTGAGTGTGCGTGTGTGTGTGTGCTTGTGCATGTGTGTACATGTGGATATACAAGAGAATGTAGGGTCAGTGTCAAAGTGTCTCCCTTTCGGTGACCCTACAGTCCTTGCATCCTATCCCTCCCTTCAGAACCTGATGAATGAGTTTCTGTGGCACAAACAACACACCCCCAGAAGATTCAGCCTGCGTCACAGCCTTGTTCCATCTACTACCCCTGGCTGTGGGAACTCTTAAAAGTCACTCGACTTCTCCGAAGTTTACTTTGTTTCCTCACAGAGAGGGAGAACAGTCTCTCTTGAATGAAGAAGGGGAACAGATTTGAAAGTGCCTGGCAAAGTACTGCACAATGCAGGAAAGGTCCTGCGGCTGCTAGTATCTTAACAGCATCTTAACAGAAGACAAAGCTGCCAGCCCAGGGGTGGTTCTGTGGTGGAGGCATCCCAGGAATTGGTGAGGAATTGGTGGGGGCTTCATTCTCTCCCAGTGCCCTTGCGGTGAACCTGAGAGGCAGCTGCCCACCGCTTCCCTGGGGGAAAGCGAGACCTGTGTGTGGGCTGGCCTTGGCTGGCAAGGCACTCACAGCCACAGCCCGGCCCTTGTGTGCCACTGCGGGCATTTCATTAGCAGCTGCTGGGCTGGCAGGTGTGGGCCGGCAGTGGAGGTTAGAGCTGAGCACAAGTGGCCTGGGGTGGGTGGATAAAAAAAAAAAAAGGCCTTTTTTTTCTGATAGTGACCTCGGAGTTGCATAGAGCTGAGCAGAAGGGCACGGGGTCACAGGCAGCCCCCCTCCTGCCCTGGCAGGGAGCCAGATGCAAGAGGCAGAGGGAGACACACCGAGCTCAAGGCTGGACAGTGCCTGTGGTGCATGGCGAGGGCCTGGGGACACGACTTTTTAAAACTCAGTTTCTGTATTCCTAAACTGGAACAAACAACATCTACGTGTGTGCAACGCCTTCAGGATGAAACAAGGTACCCTGTATATCGTCGCTGGGTCTGGAGGGGAACAGAGACAGCATGGAGCAAGTGCTCTCCACCCCCCCCCGCCCTCCCCCCCCCACCCCCCCCGCCAGCCCCTTTGTGCCTGTGTGAAGACCCACATTGTCTGGGGTGATCCATGCAGCCCCAGCAGGCTCTTCGCGGCCCCCAGCTCCTCACTGGGGCCCCCAGGCCGTCTTTATCTTTGCCCAGATCTCTCTCTGAAACTGCCTTCCAGCTGTCACCTGCCTGCCGCACAGGCATCTCCAAGTCACCTCCGCTCTAGAGACAGTCATCCTACACCTTTCCTCTTGGTCATATACATAGTTCTCCAGCGAACGTGATTGTTTCTGTTATAGTGAAACAGGGCAAAGAAAACTTATTCTTTTCAAAACTTTTTAAAGTGGAGAACAACCTAATTTCATGGCTTAAATAGCCAAGAGAGTAAGAGAAAGAGAGATGAGGGTGGGTGGGAAAGAGAGACAGAGAGAGAGAGACCTAGGTTCCCTCAAGCATTTACTTTTGATTCTAAATCTCCTGAAGGCTGGGGTACAGGGCAGGCCCAGAAGCAGCCACTACCGCTGCGCAGCCCCCAGGGTTCTGCTGGGTTAGGCAGGACCGCCAGGGGAAAAACATGTGAGGATTCGAGGCAGGACAGCTGCGCAGAGGGGTCACAGTGCTGGGAGCAGGGCAGAGTCCGGCGGGGAGAACGGCAGTGCAGGGAGCAGTAGGCCGGCACCCGGTCCCATGGCCTCAGCTGTGCTGAGCCAGGCAGGGCTGCAGGGTGACCGTTTTGGACCTCGGTGCTTTATGTTTATGGGTCCCTTCTCCCCCAAAATACCAAAAGCTGTATTTTACAGTGGCATAGGTATAAAGACAAATGTAATGTTTAGTCTCAAAAGTTCATTTTTTCCTTTTCTTTTTAAAATTTCTTAAATGTTTACTTATTTATTTTGAGAGAGAGAGAGAGAGAGAGAGAGAGAGAGCAAGTAGGGGAGGGGAAGAGAGAAAGGGAGACAGAATCCCAAGCAGGCTCAGCACTGTCAGCCCAGAGCCTGATGCAGGGTTCAAACTCATGAACTGGGAGATCATGCACCATCAGAGCCAAAATCAAGAGTCAGATGCTTAACTGACTGAACCACCCAGGCACCCCTTTCTTCCTTTTCATTGTAAAAGAAATGTAAATTTTTGTGGATCTCTAAAAGCACCCTGGGTTCTAAGCACTTGCCTGCTATGTGGGTTGGTCCTGGCTGAGCCTTCCTAGAAAAACTCCCTGAACATGAGCCTGAATCCACCGTATGTGAGCCTGAGAGTGAGGGGTTGGCTGTGGCTCTCTCTGCAAGCCACGTTGGTTGCCTCTTAGGTTTCAGTGCCATCATATGCAAGATGGAGATAAAAATACCTCCCTTAGTTAAGGTGGCTACAAGGCAAAATGAGATAGCATACGGGAAGTGAAGTCTACTTTCTGTCCTTTGAGTCAGGGAGACCATCACCATAAGAGGACGGTGAGTCAGGATAATTTAGAATTTGTAACAAGAGGAAAAAAAAAAAAGAGATTGTGAAATTAAAAAAAAAAAAGATCACTCAGGATTGTCAGCCATAGCTGAAATTAATTCACTAAAATGAGAATTTTGGTAGAAGTGGAAGGATGGCAATTCAAATGACAAGCCAGTCTCAGAGGAAGCAAGGCTCAGGTCCCCTGCAGGAGTTCAGGGGTGGGCTGTAGGCTGGACAAGGGGAGCCCTCCCAGGAGAGAGGGGAGCCCGGGCATTAAGGAGCACCTGGCGGAGTCCTGGCTGTGAACCCACACAAATGGCAGCACTGAAGAAAAAGAGAAGGGAGCCAGGAGAGAAGGCACTGAGAGGTGGTGGGTGAGATGGGTAGGGGGGTAACACAGGTTAGGGTGCGTAAGGAGTGCAGGGCTGGGACAAGCTGGTGGGCTCAACCAAGAGGAGCCACTTTAAGGGGTGGGGGTGGGGAGGTGACTACGGGGACCCACTGCACTCTGTGTACATCAGGCTTGGCTTGCATTGGCTAGACCTTTTCATTCATTCATTCATTCATTCATTCATTCATTCATTCAGTGTTTTTAGGAGTCTACTCTTCCCCATGGAGAACAGGACAGCTGAGCCCCTACTGTTCAGGGGCTGGTGTTCAGATGAGGCTAATGGAACAAGGAGGGTCCACCAGGCACCATGTAAGGAAACCCATTGCTGAGGCCACAGCTGGTGTTGAGGTCACAGTGGCCTGCACACCCTCTCTGGGCTACCTTCCCCCTACTGCACCCCCTCTGATGCACTCACAGCTCAGGAGGGAGCGGATTGCCAGAGCTATTGGAGAGGTCCTCGACCAGGCCCTACAGACCTGGGCAGACTCTGCCATCTTGGCCTCAGGTACTATTTTCAACAGCAATTGGGCAAACATGGACAGAGACTGAAGAACGTGGAGGGAGCGGGGCAGGGGGAGTGAGCCAGCATTCATTTACAACACACTCAAGCACTCAGTAAGTGGCAGTGATTAACAAGCACCAGGTGCTACTGGAGGAATTTTATCTAGGCTAATGCATTTAATCCTCAGAACAAACGCCTGAGGTAGAAATTATTATTATCCCCATTTAGTGGCTCAAGACTGGCTATAGAATTTGTGGGGCCCAGTGCGAATTGAAAACAGGAGCCCCTTTACAAAAGCGAAGAATTTCAAGGAAGTGACTGCAGAGCATTGAGAGTGTGGGGCCCTCTGAGGGTGGGGGTCCTGTGAGACTGTATAGGACAAAGCCAGCACTGTCCTTGAGGAAGAACTGGGACGCAGGGAGCCCAGCGACACGTTCAAGGCCACAGGCAGGTCAGAACGGGTTCGGATTCAAACCTCTGACCTCTTCAGTCTGACCTCTTCATCACCAGCAAATTGGTACAAAGTGAATTTAGTTAAACGGTTTTCAAAAGCTCAGAAGGGGGACCTGAACGCGAAGCCTCCGCTCGCTGAAGGTGGCGTGCAAGGTTCTGGCGTCTGGTGAGCCTCTCAGGAGCAAGTACCATGTCATAGCCAGTGGGCCATGCTGCCTGGTGAATGCAGAAATCACAGACTGGGGCCCAACACAAAAGGCAGGCAGGCATTAGCAAACCGTAATGTCCTTCACTCTTAGACTCTGGTGAGAATATATGTGCCCACGGCTAAAACGCAAAGCTTCTCCATTCCAGGAGAAAATTTTTCCAAGGGGGAGAAATGGCAGGGCTCGGCCTGGGGTCAGCTGGGCGGCTGTATGCTTGTGCCCCTCTTAAAAACATGCCTTGTGTGCAGGTGAAGGGGACACGGGCTCTGCAAGTGACAGGGTCAGGTTCCAACATCCCTGCCACGTCTGGTTCTGAGGCTTGCTCTGTCTCTTCAATTTGTATTATTTTCCTTTTAGTGGGTCTTGTAATTTTGTTGACAGTCAGGCATGATGTATTGGGTAGAAGGAACCGCAGTGACAGCGTGGTGGGGTGGGGCAGAGGAAGTGGCCCACGGTTCCGTGAGTAGGAGCCTGTGTCTCTGGACCGTGAACTTCACAAGTGTTTCTCATTCTTTTTTCACCCTTCAGGTGGGACAGGATGGGTGCGGTGGGCTGGTGTTGGTTATGTCCCTTCCTCCAGGTCAGATAGGTTCTAATGATACCTCTGGGGGGTTAGCTGACCTTTGAACAATGTAGGGGGTGAGAGGTGCTGACCCTGCACACAGGTGAAAATCCATATGTAACTTTTGACTCCCCCCAAAACTTAGCTGTTCACCAGAGGCCTTACCAATAACCTCAACAGTCCATTGACACAGATTTTGTTATGTTATATGGCTTATGTAGTGTTTCCTCACAACAAAGTAAGTTAGAGCAAGGAAAAGGTTATTAAGAGAATCATAAATAGGAGAAAATGCATTTACAGCGTGTACTGTATTTATCGAAAAAAATCCACGTAACAGTGGTCCCACGCAGTTCAAAGCCCTGGTGTTCAAGAGTCAGCGGTAGCTTCTGCTGAGGGAGGCCTTGTTAACAACAGGTGCTCTGGTCGATATCAAAATGTGAACCTTTCCCTTCCCTGGCTGGAAGCTTGAGGGAAGTTTCCTCTCTTTCCTGTGGGAACCAGGTCGCGCTCTGGGAGGTAATTGTGGGGGCTCCCTCTGACCGGGTCCCCCTGGAGTTTCTACTTCTCAGAGTGGTCCACACTGAGCCTCCAGCAACCGCCCAGTGTCAGAGTTACCAACAAGAGGGGTAAAGATGCCCGGCCAGGAGGAAGGGCTCAGACCGCTGTGCTGGGCAGCTGGGCCACTGTGGCTAGGGCCACAGGGGCTGTGTGTGCAGTGGTGACAACCTCGCAGGCTCTCTGAGGGAGTCATGCAAAGAGCCTGCCACGCCCGCCTGACCTGTGATGGAATCCAGTGTCCTGGGCTCGGCGCCTGCTGGCACAAGAGGAAAACCGCTCTTGTCAGCATCTGCCATTGGCTACACTTTTGCACGCTATTTGTTCTGGAAGAATGTGCAAGAGTGAAAATGCATACTAACTAAAGGCAGGAGCCAGCACTGCCTCGGAAGTTCAGATGATAGAGAGATGTGGAGAAAACCCTAGGCAAGGTGTTGGGGTGTTGGGGGAGAACAGGAGGTGAGAATCAGTGCAGGAGTGAGAAAGAGCCAGGCGGTGAGTGCCAGGGCCCAGCAGCCCTGTTCTTAGAGTTTGTTTCGTTTTGACTTTCTGTCCATTTGAACTTATTAGTCACTGACCTCCATGTATATGCCAAGTGCTGGACTAGGAGCTATTGAGTGAATGATTTTTTTTTTAAATGTTTATTCATTTTTGAGAGAGACAGAACATGAGTGGGGGAGGGGCAGAGAGAGAGGGAGACAGAGAATCAGAAGCAGGCTCCAGGCTCAGAGCCGTCAGCACAGAGCCCCACACGGGGCTTGAACTCACAGAAGGTGAGATCATAACCTGAGCCAAAGTCTGTCACATAACTGATTGAGCCACCCAGGAGCCCCTATGATTTTTAAAAGGCAATTTCAGCATGTGGAATGGATGCAGATCTGGGAGCATTCACCTCTCTGGACCAGGCCTCAAGGAGGGAGTGGGTAAGGTCATGGAGCCCCTTAGGAGGTCAGAATTTCCAGGAAACAGACAGATCCAGGAATTTGGGGGGTGGCTACAATGTCCCCAGGGCCACGGTGGGTGGTCTTCTAGTGTTCAGGGAAGGCCCAGGGAGGTTGGGGGTCATAAACTTGGCTTTATGGGATGAACAGGAGTGAGGCAGGCAGGCTGTGTGTGTGTATGTGGATATGAATGTGCGTGTGCACGGGCATGGGTACCTGTGTGGTGGGGATACCCAGAGAGCCCTGGAAATGAAGCTACAGAGGCAGGGCAGTCTGGGCATCAGGAGAGTCCACAGGAAAAGGCTCCAGGGGACAGCCTCAGCAGGCTGTGGAAGGCAGGGTGAAGGGCAGCGGCTGGCCTGGTGTGGGTCGGGCCCAACTGCAGAACAGGGAACTACAGTAGGCAGTGGTAGACTGAGGTCATAGACTGTGGTCAGAACACAGGCTCGGCCGAGGAACTGTGGCCTGGTTGGCAGGTTCTCAGCGCCCGTGCCACATGCAGTTCCTCTGTGTGCAAAGCTACAGTAGTGACTTCCCAGCCACAGCCCCCACAGTGCCCTGCCTGCACACACCCCTCAGGCTGGCCCCTGCTGGCTCTCGGGTCTGAAAGCCTGTGTCCATAGCCTGGCTGAGCCCTCCTCAGTGCCTGGGAGGCCTGGGATACATTGTCCCCCAAGCCTGCAGTGTTTCATCTGCAAAACAGGTAAGAAAATGCCCATGAGATCAGGCTATGGAAAGGTGACCCACACAAGGCCCTACCACAAGGCTCAGCACGTGGGTACTGATATCCTTGTTATGTTATCAGAAGCCAAAACAGCAACTGTCTGTAAAGGAGACTTTGGAGATTACCAGCACTCGCAGGTCAGGTCTACTGTGATAAATTCTGTTCACAACAGCAGCCACAGTCACCACCATTCGTGGGCATGATGCCAAACCCTTATTCTCTCGTTCATCACGTGACCCCTGCGAAGCCACTGTTATTATTCCCATTCACAGATGAGAAAACTGAGGCTCTGCTATACTGTGTACCTCCTCAAAGCCCACAGGTATTGGAGGTGGGATCAAATCCAGTATGGAGATATGAAAACATGCAGAACCTCACTTAGAATTACAGAGGCACGTTCAAAAATGGCAACCTGTTTCACTTACTAGATTGGCTAAGAGGTAAACCACACAGGGTGAATGGGGGGGGGGATAATGACTTTCATGGGCTACTGGTGGGTATTAGAAATTCATGTGACTTTTTAGAGGGCATTTTTTTTTTTAGTATCTACAACATTTTGAATGTTCACACTCTTTGTCCCAGAAATCAAATTTGTGTGTGAGGGCATTTGCTCGAAATTTATACAAACACATGTATTTGTACCTATTCGTGTAAATACATAAGGCCTGCTTACAAGGTTTGTCATGGCTGCACTGTGTCTGTTTTTTTTTAATCAAATAAAGACTGTCTATAACCTAAATGCCCATTGGTGTAGGGACTGGTTAAATAAAATAACCAATTTATTTATATATTCATACAATGCCCTGAGAAGAATGAGTTAGTCTATATTTGACGATGAAGTACAATCTTCAACATATATTCTTATGAGAAAAAAGCAAGATGAAGGAGAATATATAAAGTGAGTTTTATTTTGTAAAACAGAAAGTAGCTGTGTATACACATAACACTTTAGAAGGATTCCCATAAATTGATAAATTGCTCTGGAGGTGGGATGGTATCTTTCTCTTTCCTATTATTTACTCTTGATTTATTGTTCAAATTTGTTCTTAGCTTGAGCTTACTGGGCTCACTGTGGCCACACAGTCTCTGGAAGGTGTTTTGGTTGGGGCTGCAGAAGGCCATTTGATATATGAATATCTGCCATGCAAAGAGAGAAACTGATCTGGGGTGCCAACCTCCCTGCACTGCCTCTTCCTCCTCGTTATCGATGGGCTCACGTGTTTCCATTGCAAACACAGAATGCCTCTTACCCCACACCCCTCTGTTGCCCAAATACCCAGGAATAATTGCCCAACCCTAGACACCCTTGGAAAGGTCCAGCTGCTGATTGTGCCAATGCCTTGTGACTCCTCCCGCCATGGATATATCTGGAGCCGTTGGGCAATGTCTGAGATGGAATTTCACTTGGCACTTAATGCAACCCTTTTCGCTTCTGCCGGAGGCAGTGAATTCTGAATAAAGTCCACAAACCTGACCATCTCCTCACTGAGCAATCACCCCTTCCATCCAAGGGCAAGGCAATGGATTTCTGCACATGACTCCTACGCAGTAACTGTGGCACTCTGGCTTATGGGAGTTGGCTGAGACCAGAGGGTAAGGGACAGGCCTGGCGGAGCCCAAGCGGTCCTCTCCTAACCTCTGGTTCTGAGAAGCAGTGATGTAAACTGACACAGGATATAGACACATCCTGCCTGAGTTAGCAGCAAGAGAGAGGGCCCCACAGTTCTCTCACAGCAAAGAGCCTGCCATAAATGGAGTCCTAAGGGTAATCTAGAATGGCATGCAAGTGATGGCTGCATCCCTCTGAGCTCCAGAAGGGAAGTGTTTGCAGCCATTGGTCTTGGTCTGAAACTTGAAGCCTAGTGAACTGCTTAAGGGAGGGGGCGGGGCAGGCTCCTGGGGAGGGAGCCAGCCTCTCCAGAAGGGGGAGTGGCAGCCTGCCTGCACTTCCTCAGTGGCTTTGCCCTTCACCCCTGGCCCCAACACACACACACACACACACACACACACACACACACACGTGTCTGACTCTCACACTCACGTGTGTTTACACACGAAAACAGGAGCCAACATGAGCTCCCAGATCCAGTCTCCTGTAAAATGAAAAATGAAGATGACTGACATTTATGGGGCCCTTAGCAGTCCATCTCCATGCTGGGACCTTTACACAGAGCTTCCTTCCCAGGACCCAAAGAAGAATATCCTATGTTCCCATTTCACTGATGATGAGGACGGTGCTGGAGCTAAGACAGAGGCTGGCTTGCCTCAGGCCCCTGGCTAATCAGTGGCACGCCTGATGCCAATGCAGGCGGAGGGGCCCTCCCCCCAGGACTCCTGTCCCCACGCACCCCCAAACAAGCATGCCAGTGGCCACACACACACAGGCACATAGTGCACAACCACAAACCTAGCCACAGTAGACTATGCTCCAGTTCCGCTGGTGAGGCCACAGAACCACCTGGATGTTAAAAACTTGTAAAGGAGCTGGTGTCCCCAGTACCCCTATTATCACGTTAATTATTTAACAGGATGACTCAGAATGTCTCCCCTCTGACAGTTTCTAATGAGCAGACCTGGGCAGAGTTGGGGATAAGAGGGATAAACGTTCGCTTTTTTAAGAAGAAAATTTTAAGTTTTTGTTGTTGTTTATGTTGTTACTGCAAAAGCCCATTGGCAGAGGAGGGGTGGGGGAGGCCAGGCCAGGTCCCCCAACACCCTTACAGAGAAGCTCGGGGTATCCGATTTCTCTTTCCCGTCAGCAGGAAAGCATGTGCCTTCTTAACAAGAAAGAGGAATTACAACGCTCTGGGGGTCAAGGCCAGAGATGCCCCCGCCGCGTGCACGTCCCTCCCGCCGCCCCAGAGAGGAGTCAGGGCACCAGCTGAGTTTCCTGAAGTTTACTCGGAATCCGCCCCCACGTCTCGGGGCGGCCGAGCCACAAGGCGGGCGTTGTCCCCTCCCTCCGCGCAGGGGTTCCTTACTTCCCGGCCTGGGGCAAGTTTCCGAGGCGGATACGCGCTGCCACCGCACAGAGGCGCGAACGGAGCGGCAGGACCCGGGGGCTTGGGGCGCAACCCCGCGGGGCGGCGGCGGGCACTCACCTTGGTCGGGCGGCAACGTGCTGTTGAGACTGCTCATCGCCAGCGGGTGCGGGGCGCGGGTCGGGCCAGGGGCACGGAGAAGCCGAGCGGTGGCGAGGGGCGCGCGGGCCTGCTTCTGACCCTCAGCAGCCGGGAGGAAGCGGCACCTGTGTCACGGTCTCCGGCGGCCCGAGGGGAGGGGCTCCGGCCCCAGATAGGCAGACTGCATTTATTTTTTTTTCTGCAGACTTGGCTGGTGGGGTTTCCACCCTTTTTTTTTTTTTTTAAACACACACACACCCGCCCACGTCTGAACTCTTCTCTGTTCCAACTTTCCTGCGCAAGAATCACATTTTCTGTGTTTCTGTTTCCATCTGCAGCTATCAGACTCAGAGGTTGTGGTGGAGAATTCCCCTGGGTGAGGACTGAAAAACTCCCAGATGTGACAGGATGGCCTACAGGGCACTGTTAGGGCCAGTGACCAAATAGGGACAGACCTGTGTTTGAATCTTGGCAGGCTGCTTGGCCGCTGGATGGCTGCGTGGCCACTCAGGGCTGAGGGGCACCGTTGGCCTGGGAAGTCCCTGCCTGGCTGGCCCTCCTCAAGGGCGCTGTCCCCATCCGTGGGCTGATGTTTGGAAAAGATTCTTAGAAAAAGGGATTGCTTGGACAAAGGTCGTATGATTTATTTGGATCACTTTTGTCTGAGGCTTCCAGACATAGTTGAGTTTGTAAAGAATTCACTTTACTTGGACAGTTAAAAACTTTGAGATGGATTTTGACACTCTGGTTAGTTAAATGGAGTCTGCCTACCTCATGGAGAAGGAATGCTATGTTATATGCAAAATTTGATCTCTCCCCTCTCCCCACCAGGGAGAAGGGCAAGGGAGTTTGAGACCATGTCAGCCTGGTTTTAAATCTCAGATCCAAGACACATCCTGTCCTCATGTCTGATGGCCCTTCCTGTGGGGCTTTTCATGTTGTTTACTTGATGGTCCTCCAATGCACCAGCTGTGACACCTTCTCCCCTTCTCCCAGGTAAGGATGCTCTGCTGCAGTCCCGGGGCACCATTTCAGATGTCTGCACGATGTATATGCCCTTGGGAGTACCAACCAGGTTGAACACAATGTAACGCTGCCCCCTGGAGGTGTGCAGAGCAGACTCCTTGCCCAGCTCTATGTGGGCTGGACCAACTCCAGGCATTATTATGAGGACGGCCTGTTTGACACAGTGGGCAAATGTTCATAATTCTCATTAGTTAGATGATGAAGAAACTCACACTGCTTGTAAATCCTTAGTGAGACTCCCATGCTACATATACATGTTGATGTGAAGGGAACTATTCAACGGAATGCTTTGGGCCAGGTGTGGAAACTTTGGAGTCTCCATTTCTTCGCCTAGAAAATGCAGACAGGAGCACTTGCATTTCAAAGTTGCAGAAGCAATGTCTATAAATAACAGTGGGACAGAAAAGGGATTTACTAGAAACTAGCAACAATTTAGCATATAAGTCCTTGTTAGATGATAGAATCCCCTGTATTCAGAGTTCATAATTTAAAGAACTTCAATGATCTGAAATGCAGCTGGGGAGCCCAAAGGAGGCCAAAAAAGCCACTAGGTAACCAAAGAACAAGTCCCCAGGTCATTGCATCTCACTTGTGAGAACACCTGTGGGGAGACTTTTAGACCCTCACTGACAGCCAGCTGGCCTTTAGATATAATCATAAGACATTTGCTTATGTCATTTCCCAAAGTAGGACAGGTTAAAAGCACCAAAATGGGGCACCTGGGGGGCTCAGTTGGTTATGTGTCTGACTTTGGCTCAGGTCATGATCTCCCCTTCTGTGAGTGCGAGCCCCGCATCAGGCTCTGTGCTGACAGCTCAGAGCCTGGAGCCTGCTTTGGATTCTGTGTCTCCCACTCTCTCTTCCCCTCCCCCACTCATGCTCTGTCTCTCTCACTCTCAAAAGCGAATAAATGTTAAAAAAAAATTTAAAGCACCAAAATGTAACAAGAATCCCTTACAGAGAGGAAGCCAAAAAACTAAAGAAAGGTAGCTCCACAAACTCTAAGTTCGGATACAAAAACAGAGTAGCATTTATTATACAACAAAAGCTTCTTGGATCCAGCCATAAGTGGAGGATGTGACTGCACCATGGACCGTCAAGGAACCGAGGCTTTGGGACTCCATCTGGGTTTGAGTCCTCATTGCCTTCTATGTGGCTGACCTTCAACATTTTACTCAAATCCTCTGAGCCTCAGTTTTCTCATCTGTTAAACTGGAACAATCTGCAAAGTGAGGTCACTGTGACTGATGCATTAGATAATAATGTAATAATACAATATCTTACTCAACAAATAAAGACATTAAGTGTAAGTTATCGAAGACATTGGTCCTGTCCCCTGATGGACACACTTTATAGTAAGGACTTCAGGCCATTCTGAAAAGAAGATAAATAGTGTTTAATAGTGAGTAGTCATTTAGCTAGCAGAGAAACATTTGATATAGTTTAGAAGGTTTAATCCTAAAAGTGTCTAATTTTAAAGAAACAAGGAGTATTTTAAGAAGGTAAAATCATAACATGAAAAATTAGATTCTATGGTAAGGGTCTGATACTAAGTCACAGAAATGCAGTGTATCTTGATGTGTTGGGTGCTTATTAATGGAGTAGCAAGAACTCAGCTATATCTTATAACAATAAAACAGTTATCTAATTCACATAAGCACCATCGAAGAGAATATTGCCAACGGCCCATTTGGAAGTGAGAAAATTGAGGTTGGCAGCAGTGACAAGAACTTGTTTGACGGAGTGCAGCCAGGATTGGGACTCAGCTCTGGCAGCCTCTGTAATGTGTGCAGGATGTGGCTGGGATACCCTGCTGAGCTCACCACAGACAGAGAGGGTGTGATGGGGCCCCAGAGGGGAACTTTCACTTCCTTCCCAGAACTACATAGGGTGGGAGTTGTGCATGTGAGGGGGATTCCTGCCTGACTTATCCCCACCCAAACACACCCAAATACACGCATACACACGCACACACACACACACGCATACACACATGCACACACACATACACACATGCACACACACACATACACACACACACCCAAACACACACATACATGCACACACACGTACACCCAAATGCACACACACACATGCACACACACCCATAGTGCTGGTTTCCTCTTGGAGGGGACCTACTGCAGTCCTTGTCTGTGAGCTCTTACAGGTAGAGGCAGGCAGATTTTACTTGGGTCCTTTAAAATTTCTAATTAAAATTTTTGCCCTGTATCAAACTAATAGATGTTCTTTGTTTAAAACAAAATGTAATGGAGAGGTTAAAAAAAAAAAAACTCTAACAATTGCTCATAATGTCTAGCACATTAAGTGCTAATCTCTTTTACACATTTGTGGGCATTTGCTTTATATTACTGAGATTTTACTGAATGTGTGATTTTAAGTGCTGTGTTTTCACTACCAAACATTATGCCATGACCATTTTCCCATATACAAGTATAAAAGCTCTTTGATTTAATTACTAAGTTGTTTCCTTTTCTTTGCTGGGATAAACCATATGAACATAAATACCTACTTTTCATATATTTCTCCTTAGCTTGTATTCCACCAAGTGGAATGGCTGGATCAAAGGCTAGGACTATGTTTTAGGGTTTTGATACATTCATGAGTTGTGGCTGTGACAATTTACCTTCTCCCCAGCCAAGCGTTCCTCTCAGAGCCTCTTGACAGAATCAAGCATTAGATTTTAAATCATTGATAATTCTGTGGACGGGAAATATGTAATTATTCTACTTTGCATTTTCTTGATTACTAGTGAGGCTGAATATACTGTCATGCTTATTTGCAAAGTGCATGTTCTTTTGGCTGAATGTTTTGTTCATGCTGTTTCTCATCCAGAAAGGTGTTTTATGTTTTTTTTATTGATTTCCTTGAACTCTTTATACACAAAAGACAACAACGTCTTTTCATGTGTATTGCGAACATTTTCTCCTTGGGCCCTTTTCTGGTTCTTTCTCATTAGCACAGAAACATAGCTTGACTTATCTGATTGGCAAGTTGGCAGCTTTTAAGAAAACCACACTGTGGCTCTGCATATTTTAAGAGGCGTGGAGAGAAGAAGCAGGGGGAGCTCTGAGTAATGAGGAACATGGGCTGGGAGTTGGGAGGGTGGGGTCCAGAGGAACACAGAGACATCAATGGCAGCAGACGCTGCAGCCTTGGCCAAGAGCCTCTCCCTTTTCCCCTCAGGACACACATCTTTCTGAGAAGAATCCATGAGTGAGGATATTTGAAGGCTGAGGGAAAGAAGGTCTAAGGGTGTCTGCTATGATTGAGCCGCTAGGCCCTCTTCTGTCTAGACTTTACTAAAGGCTGGCTCTGGCCATGCCAGGCAGAGCAAAGGGTGTCCAAGGTCAGTGAGGCTGTGGGACTCATGCTAGACCCAGAGCTGCAGCCTAGGCCCCTAGCTTATAGCAGCACCTCATCTGGGAGTAGATAGGTCGTAAGCATCCAGAATGGTCTGACCCTGGTAACTTTCTAACAGTATCTTTAAGAGAGGAAGAGTAGCACAGAAACCCAGCAGGAACACTGGGTGGGCTGGGGTAGTTGGAAGTGACCATAAGCAAAATCTTATGCATTGGTGACAGCTCTGAGAGTCCACCTAGTACAGACTAGGACTGAGACACATGAAGAAGCTTCAGACTGGTGGTGGGGGAAGAAAAGAAGAGGAAGAAAGAAAGGAAGAAAGGAAGAAAAAAAAGGAAGAAAGAAAGGAAGAAAGGAGACAGCGAAGGAAGGAGGGAGGGAAGGAAGGAGGGAGGGAAGAAAGAAGGAAAGAAAGAAAGAAAGAAAGAAAGAAAGAAAGAAAGAAAGAAAGAAAGAAAGAAAAAACACATAGAGAAATGTCAGGATGGGGTTGGTTTGAATCTCAGGCAGGGAAGAATCAGTGAAAAGGACACAGCCAGCACATAAGTCAGCCTGGGTGGTTCTAACACTTAAGCAAGTGTGATTTTTCCAGAAAAACACATCCTAGCAGACATAGGAATATACAGATAGTAACAATTTCCTGAGGACCTAGAATGTGCCAGGCCTGGTGCTGTGTTGGGCCCTCCCATGTGAGGTTACTGATATGTCACAGTATCCTTACAGGGTAGGTGGCATTTTGTTTCTGACTTTTTTTTCTTCCTTTCCCTTTTCTTCCTTTTACAGAAAAGGAAACTGAGGACCAGAGAGGAGAGGTAACTACTCATGCTCACACAGCTACTCAGTGACAGCTAGAATTGGACAAGGACTGTCCAACCCTAAAGCTCTGGTCTCCTTGGCACCCCTCCTGTATCCCTGTATCCAGTGTCCCTGGTGGACCCCAGTGCCCCTGGAGGACCCCACTGTCACTGGAGGATCCAAGTGTCCCTGGTGGATCCCAATGTCCCTGGAGAATCCAAGTGTCCCTGGAAGATCTAAGTGTCCCTGGTGGACCCCAGTGCCCCTGGAGGACCCCACTGTCGCTGGAGGATCCAAGTGTCCCTGGTGGATCCCAATGTCCCTGGAGGATCCAAATGTCTCTGGAGAATCCAAGTGTCCCTGGAGGATCCAAGTGTCCCTGGAGGATCCAAGTGCCCCGGTGGACTCCCTGGTGTTACTGCCCAGCTTGATGGCACTCTTCATGCTGGCAACCCTGAGACACAAGGGAAGGAGGCAAGGAGTTGCTAAATGAGTCTCCAACAGTTCCCACCAGCACATAAAGAAATTATTATCTCCCAGGAGGTAGAATGAATTACTAACTTTCAGAGAGTCCTGTTTGGGTCACAGCCCTCTCCCTTTGTGAGTAAGTTGTTGGTGTGAACCTGAACTAAAAAATTGTACTCTAGCTGCTTCCAGCTGAGGTCTGGGGCCCACGAAGAGAGGAGGCAGTTTCCTCCTTAGAGTTTTTGCTGTGGCTTTTATTCCCTTTGGCCCAAGAATACAGAGGGATTTGGGGTATGTAGCTGTGACTAAGAAGGGGCAACCAGAATGGTAATTACATTTGCCAAACTTTTGCTACAAGCTCTGCATATTTTATCTCATGTAATACCCCAAACAATCTCATGAGCAAAGAAAGAACAGGGTTTTGGAATGTGGCAGATATGGCTTCTCATTCTTGGCTCACCATGTGTGACTTTGCTCAGTGACTTTGCCTCCAAAATTTCTCACGTGCAAAAGGGGGTTAATGACCCCCTACATCCGATGTGCTCTGAAGGGGTCGGTGCAGATTCCCCCCAAAAGCTCACACATTTACCAAGATGTAAATGTATGTACAGTGTTGTAGCACTGTAGAAAAAAAATTAAAATAAATCATGTGTAATACATAGAGAGACATAGTATGCCATGAACACAACTAGGTATAACTCTGTCTACTGTCCAGGCCACAGGGACACAGGTGACTGTATACCTATTTCTCTCATCTTAAGTCCCTTCAAGTGTAAGGCTCGAGACAACAGAATTAGTGTATTTTGTACTCTTTTTACAGCACATGACAATTACATTATAGGAATAGTAAAGAAAGAAGCTCATAAAGTGAAGGGGCTCTAAGGGGATCCTTCAGTGTGTATGAGATTTCCAGAATTCCAGGAAGATGGGGTATGGAGTATGTCAAGGGAGGAAATAGAGAGATAGAGGTTCCAGCACAGGGGAAGCCCAGGGGAGGCTGCAGGGTGGCCGGTGTGTGTGTGTGTGTGTGTGTGTGTGTGTGTGTGGTGTGTGTGTGTGTGCCCGCGTGCGCGCAATGGTGCGTGCGGGCAGGGGGGTTGGGCTCAGCTTGTCAGAGCTGCAGGGGCTGGGGCTCAGAGTGGCAGGTTGGAGCATGGGGTTTGGAAGTGAGAATACAGACAAGGACATTGGTTAAAGGTTTATTCCTTGTGGAAGCAACTCCTCCCTGCTTCCCCACCTTTGGGTACAAAATGTCAGGCCAACCACAAAGGTTTGCCCCTGGGGACAAAAGCATGTGAATGTCCCTAAGAAAATTAAGAAACTGTGTAAGTGAGTCAAGGCTACTAGTGTGGGAAGGAGCCTCTTTTGGTGAAACCCTCCTCCTTCTGGGATTTGTCAAGAAGGTCTTTTCCACACATCCTAAAGCAGAGACCATTTAGTCCAGAAACACAGATCTCCCAGCCAGATTTCTCCCTCCCAGAAGGAAGACTAATCAGGAAACATATTCAGACAATGGAAGAGAGAATCCTTAACAACGCTTTAGAATGATTGGCCTGGCCTTTGCTTTTTAAGCATCGATAGACAGCTGTATATGACAACCAAGTCACATACAAGAGCCAGAACATGGCTGAGCCAAACAAAAGAAAAAAGCTAACTTCAAAAAAAGAAACAGAACTAAATAAGACGAGGATCTAAAGAAAACCAAGGGACAAGGCAGAACTTTAATACTCAGAAATTTGGGAAAATAATAAAACCATAAAATAAGAGAGGTGTTCTATGTAAAAGAAAAAGCAAATAATGAGAAAGGAATTTTTGACAATTAGCAGTAACAACATATAGATTAATTATACAATTAACGATGTGTAGATCTTCCCCCACTTAATGGGGCTACATCCCCGTAAACCCAGGTAAGATGAAAATATAAGTTGTCAATGCATTTAATCCACTTAACTTCCTGAGCATCATAACTCAGCCTAGTCTACCTTACACATGCTCAGAACACTTACCCAGCCTATGATTGGGTGAAATCATCTCACACAAAGCCTATTTTTTCATAAAATATTGAATATCTCATATAAGTCATTGACTACTGTACAGAAGGTGAAAAACGGAATGGTGGTAAATGTGGGGGTTGTTTGGCCTTGTGATCATGTGACTGACCAGGAGCTATCACTGCCCAGAATCATGAGGCAGCATCACCCTGGGAAGAGATCAAAATTCAAAATTCTGAATACTGAATGTGTATTACTTGCACCATCATAAAGTCCAAAAATCCTAGGTTGAACCATGCTGGGTTCAACCATGCTGGGAGACCATCTGTAATGGCTAAAGTGAAAATCCAATCAAGAAGGTGAAAGCTGAAGGAATAACTGATAGTTTGTGTTTGCTTTTGTTTCTCTGGCCTTAAAAATGTTGCGATGGCTAGTGTGAGAGAAATTACTATCTGTGCTCCCTTCTGGGATTTTTATGATTTTAGGTCTCACAATGAGGTCTTTCATCCATTTTGATTTTATTTTTGGATATATTGTGAGAAAGGATCCAGTTTTATTCTTTTGCATGTTGCTATCCTGTTTTCCCAGCACTATTTGTTGAAGAGATAGTCTTTTTAATTTTTTTTTTTTGCATTTGATATTCTTGCCTTCTTGTCAAAGATTAATTTGCCACGTAAGTGTGGAGTTATTTATTTCTGGCCTCTCTAATTCTGTTCTGTTGGATCTATGTATCTACTTTTTTGCTTATACCATACCGTTTTGATTATTACAACTTTGCAGTTTAGTTTGAAATCTGAAATTATGATACCTCTAGTTTGGTTTTCAAGATTGCGTTGGCTATTTGGGGTGTTTTGCCATTGTACACTAATTTTAGTATTATTTGTTCTAGTTCTGTGAAGATGCTGTTGGTATTTTGATAGAGATTGTACTGAATGTGTAGATCGTTTTGGGTAGTGTGGACATTTTCACAATACTGATATTGTTAAATATATGCTTATAGTCCATCAGCATGGAATATCTATTTGTTTCCATCATCTTCCATTTCTTTCATCAATGTTTTATAGTTTTCAGAGTACAGATCTTTTACCTCCTTGGCTAAGTTTACTTCTGGGTATTCTATTCTTCTTGGTGCAATTGTAATTCTAGACTAAGAACAAAACAAGAGAAAATTGGAGAAAAAATGAGTGATGAGATTAGGAGGTCCAACTTATATGAATTTCTCAAAGAACAGCAGAGAAAATGAAAGAGAGGAATTTACATGTAAATATGTATAAGGAAGACAGAGAAGAATGAGCGGGGAAAGGAGGAAGAAATCATGAGGAGCTAAAGGAGTATACAGGTTTTCAAATAGAAAGGACTGCATTTAAAAAATTATACATAACTATGTATTATGCAATTTCAGAACAGCAATGATATGGAGAAGAGATTTAAAAGCTTCCACAGACAGGTGGGTGGGGGAGCGTAGCTGGCATCTTCTGCAGAAGATTCAAGTCAGACTGGCATCAGGACACCTATCAAAAATACAGAATGTAGAAGTTAAGAGGCAAAGATGACTTCACACCTTACATCTTACACCTGGACAAAAAATCAACTGTCATGCCTGGGCACCTGGGTGGCTCAGTCAGGTAAACATCCAACTTGGGCTCAGGTCATGATCTCACTGTTCATGGGTTCAAGCCCTGTGTTGGGCTCTGTGCTGACGCTCGGAGCCTGGAGCCTGCTTCTGCTTCTGTGTCTCCCTCTCTCTACCCTACCTCGGCTTGCTCGCTCTCTCTCTCTCTCCCAAAAATAAACATTAAAATTTTGTTTAAGTAAAAATAAATAAATAAATTATCATGAGAGAAGAATAAGAGGTCTTTGGATATCTAAAGGCTCAACAAGTTTAGTTCTTATGCAGAAGAAAGCTGTTGGAAAATAAGATCTGTCAGACCAAGGGAGAATGACCAGGCAGAGGAGTCCCAGGATGCAGAGGACAGTAGGTGTGGCTGGAGGGAGGACAGCGAGGTTCCAGGGCTTTTGCTGAGTTCTGGAAAATGGTGACATTCAGGAGGGAGAATGCTGTAGGAGATGAGATGATTGAGCAGCTGGATATAACTGAAAATGAACTAAGAATGCATACTTTGCTTTTCCACAGAGGAAAAAAAAATGTTGGCTAAAAACCCAGAATAACAAACAAAAAGCTGTACAAGTAAGCCAAATACGAAGCTCGCTAAAATATGGCATTTTGGGGGACTGTTGATGGAGGACAAGAAAAGATTACTCCTTTACACCCCAGGTCCCTCCTCTGGCTGGGAGTAGGGGAGAATGGGTCTGGGAGATGGGTAAATGGACAGTAACCATTACAAGAAGTCAATGCATTGTCTGAAGTTGGCAAGTCACAAACCAGGATAATGAGCATATTATCTAGAAAAATGATGTGGCCAACTGGAGACCCGCTATCTGTGATGGTAAAAAGAGCATTTGGAGAACAGGCCTGTGGGTAGGGGCATGGGGTGGGAGGCGGTTGGTTTTAAGACAAAAGCCCTCTGTGCTATTTGAATCATGTATTTATTTATTTATTTATTTATTTATTTATTTATTTATTAAATTTTGAAAAACACTCGAAAACCACAGGAAAAACCTAAAACATCAAAACAAAACAAAACAAAACCCACCCAAAACCAAAAATCCTTCAGGCGGCTTAGAAAATGGGCTTAACCTGGAAAGATGAAATTTAGCAGCAAATTAAATTAAGTCCCTGACCTTGCTTCAAAATCATGCACATGGATGGTACCACGGAAACATAATTTAGCTCAGTCCTCAGCCTCAATTCTGCTCGCGGCATGATTTACAGGGTGTGTGCTAAGGGAGGTGTCTCAATCTCTGTGGTCTCCTTAAAGGACTGGCCCTGAGCCCCTCAACGCCCCCCCCCTCCCCGCTGCCCCACCACCAATCAATTCCAGCTGAGGCTCTAAAACAGAAACCTTTTCCTCCTCCCAGTGGATCACCCAGATCAGTATCATTGTGCATTCTTGTTTCCTCAAGTTCAAGCTTCCCAGGCTCTTCACCTACCCAGCTCTTAAATCCTTACTGGGAGCCCATTGCCCATTCCTCTGACTCTCTCAGCCCTTCTACTGGTGCTCCAACACTCACATTCCTAGCAGCAGATTCCCTTGTATTCTGCAACTTTTTGTCAGATGTTACTTTTCTGTTCTTGCTCTTTCAGGAGCATGGCTTTCTTTAAGGGCATTTCTTCCTCTTTTGTCCTTTTAAGTGAGGATTCTTTTCTTTAATTATTGTTTGCTTGTACACACACACATACATCAATACCTACTTCTATATTTATATCTATATCTACGCCTACATCTATATGTCTACATATTACATAGTGTATTTAGGAGGAGCGGACTTGCTGGGTATTAACACAGTATGCATTTGACTCTAATAGATAATGTCAAATTGATCCCTAAAGTGCCAATTTCCATTGTCGCCAACAGTGTAGGGAGCTGTTGATACTCTGTCTTCCAAACACTTGGTATTTTCAGTCCTTTAAATTTACTTACTCAGTTGGGTGTGTAGGAGTATTTCATTGTGGTCTTAAATGGCACAAATAAATAAATCAGATAAGATGATCAGTGAGGTTGAGCGTCCCAAGAAATTTTAAAGGGCCCATGGTCTGTGAGTTGGGCTGCTAGAATGGTCTTGGTGTCTATCTCTGGCATGCACTTCGTGACATTGGATGTGATACTTTCTCTCTTGGATCTGTAGGTTTCTCATATGCGATACACATAGCATATGGGTAACAACTCTTTCTTTGTAGATCTGTAGTGAGAATTACAAATGACACATGTGAAGTGGCTGAAGCATAGTGGGTACTCCAGAAATAATGACTCTTTATGTTGTTATTTTTACTCATTGAATTAAAAGTCACCAAAGCATAAAAAGTGGGCAGAGCTCCAGGATACTGTAAGGAAGCAGCAGGGAGTTTGAGAGTTAACTTTTGAATGACCCCCTGTGATAGCTTGTATTACTATTCAGCAAATATTTACCCTTCCCTTCCCCAGCAAGAGCCCAGTATGCTGTCTTGCCCTATGGATATTGGGATTGGTCCTGAGATTTATTTTGGCCAATGGAATGTGAGTGGACATGACCTAAGCCGCATCCCAGTGGAGGCTTGGAATATGTTTGCATGGTTTGGCCTGACCTCTTGTCCTCGAGCCCTCCACCATGGGAAGAGCGTGCCCCTGGTAGCTGATGACTCTTCAGCCTGAGTCACGCTTTGGAAGCCCCACTGGCTCTTACTATGCCATTTTGATGCCTTGATTCAGCTGTGAATGCCTGTGTTGAGATTTGCTCACAATGATGACAGTCTGAAACATATCAGAATTTCATTGTATATGGCAACAATAAAAAATAATAAACATGAAATAGACTTTCTTTGCAGAGAGGAATTAATATGACTGTGGACAGATACTCTCATATTCATCCCTGAAGCTGTTAGTGCTTGTTTTCTCAGAAACAGGAAACAATAAATACAAAGAGCTTTCTGCTTGGAAAAGAGAAAAAAAACAGCTAAGGGAAACAGCACCAATTTAATTATAGTTTTCTCTATGCTGATGATGAAACTTACAGGGTGGAAATAAATTCCACAAAACTGGAATCCTGAAGTATGGACACAAGTTAGATCAGAATATAGAACTATTTATAGTAGACTTTAGACATTATCTAGGGTGACCCTCTCATCTTCTTGTCATGAGGAAAGGGTTGATACTTGGTAGGAGGTATTCACTTACCCTCCCCTCCACCCATCCACTCAGCTTTTCATCTGCTTATCCCTGGATCCAATCATTCATTTATTGAACTGATTGCCCACTGTCTGCCAGACACTGTACTAGGTGTCGAAGATAACAGAGATGAATCCAATAGAGAGTTACCATCAGGAAGAACATAGACAAGCACTGGAGAGAAACATGTGTCAGAACGTCCCCACAGTGTGCTGTCGATGCTGCTAGATATCTGGGCAGGGCTCCTTCTCTGAGAGTCTGGAGCAGAGTACACGCTATTCTTATATCACGTCCAGACTTTTAGACACAGATTAAGTCCTGTCATTCTTTCGTAAGTCCCACAGCAGTTGGCACAGTGGAGCACACAGAGACAGCAGGTGATGGACATTATTTGATGTGGAGGTAGTGAAATCTTCTCCCACAGTTATCAAAATTTAGGGACCTGGTTAGCCCAGTCTTATGGCTTTATTTACGTGGTTCCATGCCATTGCCCTGTGACCCACCTGGGCGACATTTTGATCTGTGCCTGATAGCCACCACTCAGACATTCCTTTTAAGACGTTCGTGTCTTCTACCTAGTGAGTGAGGCAAAAGCAAGCCCTACATTCCCTTTTCAGGTTTAGTGTCCTATTCAACTTACCATTCACACAGGGAAATATCTATTGCCTCTATGTCATTTTGAGAATTATATCTTAATACTCAAAAAGCACTAAGTCTAGCAAACAGTGAGCTCTGAAAAAATGTTGACATTATTATTAGCTAATATATCTTCGTGTGCTTCTATGAAAATTTCTGAAATGATAGAGCCTTAACAATGGACATGCTGAATCAACGAGCAGTAAACTTAAAACCCAGAGAGATACTTGGCAACCAAAACTTGTCATTTCCACTTCCCTAAGACATGAAAGTTCCAGCTTTACCACCATAGATCAATGATGTATTGTATTACTTTCAATGAAATGTATGAAAAATAGCATCTGATTGCTATTTTAACTTGCAATTTTTGATTAAAAGTGAGCCTGCACATCTGTCAGATTTATTCTTTTATAGCTTATTTGTGTTTTCTTGTGAATTGCCCGTTTAGAACTTTTGTCCATTTTTCCTTGTGGTGATTTTCTCTAATCTTACTGATTTGTTAGAACTCTTTATATATTGTTAATCACTATTGTATCTCAATCTGGTGGTGGTTACAGAATATATATATATATATATATGCACCAATGACATGTCCGTTTAAGATTTGTGCACTTTACTGCATATTAATTATAATCCAGGGAAATATTTTAAAAATAGAAAATCAGACAATATAAACAGACCCACAGAAAATTCAGGTATTGGATTTATTAGACGTGAACTCTATATTCATATATTCAAGGAGTTAGCTGACAAAATGAAGACTTTGATAAGCAAACTATAAAAAAGTTTATATGAACAGTCTAGAAATAAAAAAAATACAAGAACCTATATTAATTTAGAGCTCAATAGATGAATTTCACAACAGATTGGATAGACTTACAACAGAATTAGTAAGCTGGAAATCTGGTCAGTAGAAAATAAATAGAATGAAGCACAGAGAGAAAAAACACGAAATACAGGAAAAGAATACGAGACAGATGGAACATGGTGAAAATATATGACACAGAGTTACTGGGGTCCCAGAGGTAGAAGAGAATGAAACGGAGTAGAAGCTATACTTGAAAACATCATGGCCAATAATTTCCCCAAATGACAAAAGACATCAAGTCACAATTTCCACAAGTGTTTTAAACCTTAAGCAAAATAAATGCCATAAATAAACCTATGTTTAAACACATCACAGGAAAACTGGTGAGAAAAAGTCAGAGAGAATCCTAAAGGCAGCTAGAGAAAAAAGGCATGTTACCTTCAAAGGAATAATACTTAGCCTGAAAATTGACTTTTTTCCCCCTATTTGCAAAGAGGAAGCACATTTAAATGGATTTAAATATTTAAATGGATGTTCCTTTTGTCTGTATAGTTTTAAAATGATAGGCAGAAATATAATATGAAGGTATTTGTATTTAGGGGAAAATCCAGATGTAGAGGCGACAACCATATTCCAGTGATGTAGCCCGTCTTTGAAATGGTCTTCTGTCTCATCTCAACTTGGCAAATTGCAGATTTACTTTACATGCCAACTAAGAAAATCAGGCCTTACAAAAAGAAAAACAAATATATCCAATCAGCTATGCTGTTCATCAGTTTCGGTTCAGAAAAACTGGTGACTGCTCTTCAAGTCAAAACTTCCCAGGAGACATACCAATGCAGAAGGTAGAAAAGAACACCCTGTAAGTCTGACAGCAGCTCACGTGAACACTGGAATAACTGCCAGGCTTCAGAGGCAACTATTTTGAAGGAAAAAAGTGCATCCTCGGACAAAAATATTAGAAAGTGTGATATGAAAAAAGTGACTTTAAGGATTAATAGACTTTAGTTTTTAGAGCAGTTGTGGATTAACAGAAAAACTGAGCATATAGTACAGAGAGTTCTATATACATCCCTCCCTACACACACTGCTTCCCTTATTATCAAAGTCTTGTATGAGTAAGGCACATTTGTTACAATTGATGAACCAATATTGATACATTATTTTTATTTTTATTTTATTTTCATTTTTTTATATGTGACCTAAATACCAATTTTACTGTTTACCCCCATTACATTATATATCTGTTTTTTTTCTAGTCTATGCTTTTATTTACATGCAAATTTAGAAGGGGTGGTAAATGATGTAGTAGCCAGTTGTAAATTTTTTTTTCAGTGAAAGTTTTCATTTTATTTATTTTTATTTATTTGTTTTTAATATGAAATTTATTGTCAAATTGGTTTCCATACAACACCCAGTCCTCATCCCAACAGGTGCCCTCCTCAATGCCCATCACCCATCCTCCCCTCCCTCCCACCCCCCATCAACCCTCAGTTTATTCTCAGTTTTTAAGAGTCTCTTATGGTTTGGCTCTCTCCCTCTCTAACTTTTTTTTCCCCTTCCCCTCCCCCATGGGATGAATGGATAAAGAAATTGTGGTTTATATACACAATGGAATACTACTTGGCAATGAGAAAGAATGAAATATGGCCTTTTGTAGCAACGTGGATGGAACTGGAGAGTGTCATGCTAAGTGAAATAAGTCATACAGAGAAAGACAGATACCATATGTTTTCACTCTTATGTGGATCCTGAGAAACTTAACTGATATGTTATTTTTAAATAAAGTCCATAGTTTACATAAAGTTTCACTCTTTGTGTTGGGCACTTCTACGGGTTTTGACAAACAAATAATATTATGCACTACCATTACATTGTCGTAGAGAATAGTTTCACTGCCATAAAAATTCCTTGTGGTCTACCTATTCATCATCCCCAAACACCTGATAACCCCTGATAATTTTTGTCTCTGTGTTTTTGCCTTTTCCAGAATGTCATATTGTTGGAAGCATACAGTGTAAGCCATCTTTTCAGATTATTTTCTTTCATTTAGCAAACATGCATTTAAGCTTCCATCATGCCATTTCGTAGCTTGGTAACTCATTTCTTTTTATTGTTAAATGATATTCCATTGTATGGATGTACCAGGATATCCATTCACATATTAAAGAATATCTAAGTTTCCTATAGTTTGTGACAATTATGAATAAAGTTTCTGTAAACATTTGTGTGCAGAGTTTGTGTAGATATGAGTGTTCAACTCAAATGGTAAATATGTAGGAGAGCTGGATTATATGGTAAGAGTATGTTTAGTTTGGTAAGAAACTGTTAAACTGCCTTTCAAACTGTTGTATAATTTTGCATTCCCAGTGGCAGTGAATGAGAGTCCCTTTACTTCACGTTTTTACCAGCGTTTGGTACTGTCGATTTTTTGAATTTTAGCAATCTTAATAGGTGTGTAGCAGTATTTCATTGTTTCAGTGCTGAGCATTGTTTCACATACATGTTTTCATCTGTATGCTTCCATTAGTGAGATGTCTGTCTAGACTAGTTTGCCCATTTTTAACTGGGTTGTTTGTTTTGTTATTGTTGTTGAGTTTTTAGAGCTCTTTGTATTTGGGGTAAGAGTCCTTTATCAGATATGGTTTTCAAAGATTTTCCCCCAGTCTGTGGCTTATATTTTTCATTTTTAAAATACTGCCTTGCATAGAGTAGAAGTTTTTAATTTTAAAAAGGTCCAACTTAGCATTTTTTCTTTTTAAGTCATGACTTTGGTATCATATCTAAAAACTCATCTCCAAACCAGGGAGCTTTGAATTTCTCCTATGGTATCTTCTAGAAGTTTTATACTTTTTTTGTATTTTATATTAGGTCTAGGATCCATTTAGGGTTAACTTTTTTGTGAAAGGTGTAAGGCCTAGAGCTAAACTTATTTAGTTAATTAATTAATTAATTAATTAATTTATGTAACACATGGATGACTTATTTACTGATTTATTCAATTTATTTTTGTAACACATGGCTGACTTATTTATTTATTTATTAAATTTATTTGTGTAGCACATGGATGACTATTTATTTATGTAGAACATGGATGTTTAATTTCTCCAACACCATTTGTTTAACAGCCTATTTTTTCTTCCTTGAATTGTCTTTGCTTTATCAAAGATCAGTTGATTGTCTTTGTGTGGCTCTATTTCTGGACTCCCTAATTTGTTCCATTGATCTGTGTGTCTATTTTTTCACCAATAAACATGGTGTCATTTACTGGAGCTTTATACTAAGTTTTAAAGTTTGGTCGTATCTATTTCCCAACTTTGCTCTTCTCTGCCAGTATTGTGTCAGCCATTCTGAATCTTTTGTCTCTCCATATAAACTTTAGAACCAGTTTGCCAATATATACTATATAACTTGTTGGGACTTATATTAGGATTGTATTGAGTAAATGGATCAAGTTGGGAAGAATTAGAATCTTACCAATATCAAGTCTTTCTTCCCATGAACATAGAATAACTTTCCACTTATGGAGATTTGCTTTTATTTCTTTCATCAGAGTTTTGTAGTTTTCCTCATATAGATTCTTTACATACATATTTTCACATTTGTAACTAAATATTTTTTAGGGGCTAATATAAATGGTATTGCGTTTTTAATGTCAAATTCCAATTGTTCAGTACTGATATATAAGAAAATAATTTACTTTTGCATATTAACCGTACATTCTACAGACTTTCTATATTTACTCAGTTTCAGAAATTTTTGGGTGATGTTTTTGGGATTTTCTGCATAGGCCACTCATGTCATCTGCAAAAAAAAAAGCAAAATAGTTTTATTTCTTCTCAATCTGTATGCCTTTTATTTCCTTTTCTTGTCTTATTGCATTAGCTGCCAATACAATACTTAATAGGAACGGTGAAAGGGGATATGCTTCTTCCCAGTCTTAGAGGGAAGGCTGTAGTATCTCAATATTAAGTATGATGTTATGAGTAGGTTGTTTTTGTAGATGTTCTTTATCAGATTGAAGGATTCCCTTCAATCTCTATTCTTAGTATGCTAAGAGGTTGGTTGTTGTTGTTGTTGTTTTTGTTTAAAGTTTATTTATTTATTTTGAGAGAAAGAGAGCACATGCTGGGGAGAGGCAGAGAGAGAGAGAATTCCAAGCAGGCTCTGCACTATCAGGGCAGAGCCCAATGTGGGGCACAAACTCAGTAAGCGGGAGATCATGACCTGAGCCAAAATCATGAGACTAACACTTACCTGACTGAGCTGCCCAGGGGCCCCTTGTTGTTGTTTTGTGTGTTTTTTTGTTTTGTTTTGTTTTTATCACAAAAGGGTGTTCAATTTAGAAGAAAGCCTTTCCTGGTTATGATCATATGATTTTCTTCTTTAGCCTGATATGATGGATTGAATTAATTGATTTTTTTTTTGGAACATTGAACCATCCTTCTATACATAGAATAAATCCTACTTTGTTGTGGTGTATAATTTTGTTTATACACTGTCAAATTTGATTTGTCAGTATTTTGTTGAGATTTTTCTTGAATTTATGTTTTATGAGAATTTTCTTGTAAGGTCTCTATCTGGTTTCACTATTAGAGTAATGATGACCTCATAACTTACACATTTTTGGAAGATAATATAGGGAATTTGTATCATTTCTTCTTCAAATGTTTAGTAGAGTTTGATAGAGTAAACTATCTGGGCCTGACACCTTCTTTTTTGGAAGTTTAGTAATTATTGGTTCAATTTCTTTAATATATAGGGCTTATTCACATTATATATTTATATATTTTTCTTTATTGACTATGGATAGATTGTACTTTTCAGGGAATTGTTTCATTTCATTCATGTTATCAAATTTATGGGCATATAGTTTTTCATAATATTCCTTTATTATCCTTTTAATATTCACAGTATCAATAGTGATAGTCTTTCTTTAATATCTTATATTTCTTTCATATCTCATATCTCATAGTTTATGTATTCTCTTTTCCCTACCCTCTTAGGTAGCCTAGTTAGAGGCTTGTCAGTTTTACTGAAAAAAACATTTTTTGATTTTATTTATTTTTCTCTATTATTTCCTGTTTTCAATTCCTTAATTTCTGTCCTAATTTTATTATTATTTTTCTTTTGGTTGCTTTAGGCTTATATCTCTTTTGTCCTAGTTTCCTAATGTGGAAAATTAGATTATAGAATTTCGTATTTTCTTCTTTCCTAATATATGCCTTGGGTGCTATACATTTCCTTTTATTATTTTTTAAATTTTTTTTTAAATTTTTTTTTCAACGTTTATTTATTTTGGGGACAGAGAGAGACAGAGCATGAACGGGGGAGGGGCAGAGAGAGAGGGAGACATAGAATCGGAAACAGGCTCCAGGCTCTGAGCCATCAGCCCAGAGCCCGATGCAGGGCTCGAACTCACGGACGGCGAGATCGTGACCTGGCTGAAGTCGGACGCTCAACCGACTGCGCCACCCAGGCGCCCCTATACATTTCCTTTTAAAAACCGCTTTCCACAAGTTTTAATGAACTGTATTTTCATTTTCATTTAGTTCAGAATACTTTAAAATTTCTTTTGAAACATCTTTAGCTCATACATTTAGGAGTGTGTTGTTTAATCTCCAGTATTTTGAGATTTTCCAGCTCTCTGTTCATTATTGATTTCTAATTTCGTTCCCTTATGATCTGAAGGGCAGAGGTTGTGTGATTCTAATTCTTTTGAATTTGTTAAGGTGAGTGCTTTGTGCTTCAAAATGTGATCTATCTTGGTGAATGTTCCACTTGAGCTGTAGAAGAATGTACGTTCTCGTGTTGGATGAAATGTTGTATAAATGCCAATGAGATCCAGTAGGCCAATAATGTTGTTCAGTTCAGTTATGTCCTTCCTGATTTTCTGTCTGCTAGATCTGTCAATTAAGGATGGGGTCTTAAACTTTAACAGCACACTTTGTTTCTGTTTGCAGTTCTATCAGCTCTTGAGCCATATATTTTGATGCTCTATGGTCAAGTGTATACCTGTTAAGAATTGTTATATATTCTTGGAGGATTAACCATTTTATCATTATGTGATGCTTCTCTTTATTCATGACAATTTTCCCTCCAGAAGTCAGCTTTGCATGAAATAAATATAGCTGCTCTAGCATTCTTTTGTTAGTGTTACCCTGGCATATCTATCTCTACCCCTTTACTTTTAATGTATTTGTGTCTTCATATTTATGTGTTTTTTTTTAAATTTTTAAAAATGCTTTTATTTATTTTTGAGAGAGAGCAAGACAGAGTGCGAGGTGAGGAGGGGGTGGACAGAGAAGGAGGGAGACACAGAATCCGAAGCAGGCTCCAGGCTCTGAGCTGTCAGTGCAGAGCCCGATGAGGGGCTCGAACTCTGTGAGATTATGACCTGAGCCGAGGTCAGATGCTTAACCAACTGAAACACCCAGGTGCCCCTCAGTTATGTTTCTTTTTAAAAAACGTTTAAATGTTTATTTATTTATTTGAGAGAGAGAGAGAGAGAGAGAGAGAGCGCGCACAAGCAGGGGAGGGGCAGAGAGAGAGGGATACACAGAATCTGAGGCAGGCTCCGGGCTTTGAGCTGTCAGCACAGAGCCTGACACGTGGCTCGAGCTCAGGAGCCTTGAGATTGTGACCTGAGTCGAAGTTGAATGCTTAATGGACTGAGCCACCCAGGCACCCCTATTTCAGTTATGTTTCTAATGGACAACATATAGCTGAGTTTTAAAAAAAGAATTCACTTTGAAACAAGACTTGTAATTTGTATGTTTAGAACATTCATATTTATAGTGATTATTGACATAGTTTGATTAATATCTACCATATTTGTAACTTTTTGTTTGTTGCCCTTGTTCTGTTTCTATTTTTTTGCTCACTCCTTTTTCTGCCTTCTCAGATTTTAATTGAGAATTTTATATTGTTCCGTTTATTCTTTCTTTTGCCATATCAATTATACTTCTCAAATTTCATTTTAGTGGTTTCTCTAAGGTACTATTTTATTTTATTTTTTAAATGTCTAGTTACTCATTTTTGAGAGAGAGAGAGAGAGAGAGAGAGAGAGCACAAGCTGGAGAGGAGCAGAGAGAGAGGGAGATACAGAATCTGAAGCAGGCTCCAGGCTCTGAGATGTCAGTGCAGAGCCCAACTCGGGGCTTGAATCCACAAACTGTGAGATCATGACCTGAGCCAAGTCAGATGCTTAACCAACTAAGCCACCCAGGCGCCCCCTAATGTTTTAAATTAGATTTGTAATTAATCTGAGTTGACTTACAAATAACATCGAACTGCTTCCTGGGCAGTATAGGTAACTTCAATGCCTCTCTCCCTTCCCCTATGACATCGCTGTCTTTCATCTCACTGACCCATAAGCTGTAATCACCCAACACATCGTTGCTATTATTGCCTCAAACACCGTTATCTATTAGGTCAGTTAAGAATAAGAAAAATAAAGGATTTTATTTTTATCTACCTTATTTTATTTCTTCTCTAAAATTTTTTATTTCTACATATAAACACATTTTTCTGACATATCATTTTCTTCTCTGGAAGAACTTTTTAAAATATTTCTTGCAAGGCAGGACTACTAGTGACATATTATTTCAGTTTTTGTTTTTCTGAAGGTATGTTTATTTCTTCTTCACATTTGGAGGAAAATTTCACCGGGTTTAGAGTTTGGGGATGGTGGGTTTTTTCTTTCAATAACATAATATTTCATTGCATCCTCTTCTTGCTTGCCTGGTTTTTGGAGAATGGTCTAATGTAATTCTTATCATTGGTTCTCTGAAGGTAATGTGTTTTCCCCCAATTCACCTCCTCCTGACTTCTTTCAAGATCTTCTCTTTGTGGATTTTTTTTTGTTGTTATTGCTGCTGTTTTGTTTGTTTGTTTGTTTATTTATTTATTTATTTATTTATTTATTTTCAGTTGGAATAGGATAGACTAGGTATGTTATTTGTTTATTCTTGGGATTTTTCTTGGTTGGTATTCTTTGAGCTTCCTGGGTTTGTAGTTTGCTGCCTGTCATTAATTTTGGAGAATTCCCTGCCAATATTACTAAAAACATTTCTTTCTTTCTTTCTTTCTTTCTTTCTTTCTTTCTTTCTTTCTTTCTTTCCTTCTTTCTGTTTCTGGTATCCCTATTATACAAATGTCACTCCTTTTGTGATTATCTCACAGTTCTTGGATGTTCTGATCCTTTTTTTTCTCCCCATTCTTTATTTCTCTTTGTGTATCAGCTCGAGAAGTTCCTCTGACACATTTTCAAACTCAGGGGTTCTTTCCTCAGCCCTGTGCAGTCTACTGTTCACGGCATTCAAACTGTCCCAATTGGAGTTCCTTTTCAGGAAATGCTGTGTTGGGACCATGAGTGAGAATGGGCAGTGCTGAACTGGTAACATGGAGACCAGAAATGCCACACTAGCACATTTGACTGTGCAAACTGGGTGCAGAGGGAACTTGTATGTAGAAAGGGAGACTAAAGCAGTTATGAAACTCAAGATGAGGAGAAGGAAGGGAAATCATAAAATACCAGGACCACCCACTGTAGCCATCTTACCATCATGAGGGGATCCAGCCTGGTGACAAAATCAATGCACCCACAACAGAGAACACAAAAGTGAAAAAAGATTGGCTCCGAGACATCTCCGAGATGGCCAATTAATCCTGAAGCTTATTCTTCTAGCAACAGACTTCCTGTTTTGTAAGCTAATAAGTTTCTTTCTTCAATAAACTATTTTAGTTCGGTTTTCCCATTACTTAGGATATAGCACCACCACTGATTCTATTCAAAGGGACTAGTTTTCATTCTATGTGACCATTTTATTAAGTGAAAGCATTTTCTCCCATAGATAGTTGGTGGGGTGATTTCTTGTATCCTGAGAAAGCACTTTGGGCTGTCTCTGAACTAAAGGTAAGACGGGGGACTTCAGCTGGCCACTTGAGCTTTAAGTCCTGGATCTTAAATCCCCTAGTTGGGACTTTCTCACTCTGACTTCTCCATCCTGTGAAATTTCACTCCTCCCTCAGAGCCTCAGTCAGCTCCCTCCTCCTTGTAAAGATTTTTCCTTGTGACTCCAAGTGAAAACAACTTATTTTTATGAAGCCACTGGCAGAATTACAGTCAATAAAATGACCTCAGTTAATAAACTTAGACACCAGAGGCGCCTGGGTGGCTCAGTTGGTTAAGCGTCCTACTTGGGCTCAGGTCATGACCTCATAGTTCGTAGGCTCGAGCCCCGCGTCGGGCTCTGTGCTGACAGCTTGGAGCCTGGAGACTCCTTCGGATTCTGTGTCTCCCTCTCTCTCCGCCCTTCCCTCTCTCTCTCTCTCAAAAATAAACATTAAAAAGTTAAAGAAATAAACGTAGACATCATTTTCTCATGGTCGTGTGCATGTATTTTCTGTTTCCAAGGCAGTGTACCCCCAAAATGCTCTCAGCTGCAAGTAACACAAGACACAACTAACTCAAACAGAGGTTTAGTGTTTGGTTAACAGGCAGTCTGGAGAGTATAAGCATCTCAATAATGATATTAAAAGCCAAACTCTTTTTGTTTTCTTTTTGCTCTACTATCCTTTGTACATTTGCTTTTTGTTCTCATGCCTATTGCCTCATGGCAAGAGGACAACTGGAAGTCCAGTGAACTCCCATATTTCTCTCATAAGAAGTTCAGAAGAAGTATGGTTCCAGCTCATTCGATGCCATCCTGAACCCATGTTCTGCTCTCTCCGCTCTGCCTCGGCGCCTGTCCCTTTGTGGTTGAAAGATGGCCGCAGCAGCTCTAAGACTCAAGGTCAGACATCAATGTTGAAAGGCCAGAGTAAAGAATGTTCCTTCCCTAATTCCCCTTTCAGAATATGCAACACTTCCTTAGAAGCCCTGCACAGGGCTTCTCTTTATATATTGTTCGCTAGACATTCTTAATCGACCACTAATAAGAGAAATAGAATTATAAGGATTAGATTGGATAAATAAAACATCACTCCCCATGGGTGAAAAGGGACTTCACCTTCTCTGGAGTATATGGCCATCTGTTAGTAAAAGGAACAAGGAGAGAAATAGGCAAAAATAAATTCTGCCATAGAAAACTTTCCTTACCCTAGATATTGAACAAGGAAGGGCATTGAAGTAGCACAGGCCTGATGTGTTCTTTTAATGAAAATATCCAAACATCACAAATACTCTACAGTAAACACCCATGTATCCATCACATAGAATCTACCTTTAACATTTTACTATCCTTGCTTTATCACAATCTAATTGTGCATCCATTTCTTTATCCATCATCATTTCATTTTAGTTTTTGGTACATTTCAAAGTAAACTGTAGACAATAATCCTAATTTATCCTGAACTTTATTCTAAATACTTCAGCATGCATAGCCTTAAAATTCAATCTTTTGTTTCTGTTATCTTTCTTTTGGTATACAGTTTCTACACAGTGAGCTGTACATATTTTCGGTGTATATTCGCTGTGTTTTGGTAAATGCATACTAGCATAACCCATTAACCCAAGCACCTATTAAAATACAGACCATTAACATCACACGAACATTCCCTTGAGATCCTTTCGGTCTACCCCCACCTCCAGTCCCTCAGAGATAACCACTGTTCTGACTTTTTCCTACATAGATTAGATTTTTCTATTCTAGAACTTTGTATGACAAAATACTAGAATATTTCCTCTTTTGGGTAAAGCTTCTTTCAAGCAGTGTAATGCTTTTGAGATTCATCTGTCATTTTTGTGTAGTAGTAGTTCATTCATTGTTATGAATAATGATACATTGCATGAATCTACCACATTTTATGTTTCTACTGTCCTATCAATGGATAAACAGAGTAGTTCTAGCTTTTGAAAGTTATGAATAAAGCCAGTCTGAAGATCTTTTATAATTCATTAGAATCGGTATAGCTAGAATCAGAATTTGGTGGCTCATAAGGCAGGAAAATGTTTAATTTTGTAAGAAATTATTGGAATTTTTTCCCTAAATTGGTTGAACATTTCATAAATCCACTAATAGTATATTATAAAGTTCCATCTTTTTGGCACTGTTGTAGAAATCAGATATCCTTAGAAATGTGGGTTTATTTCTGGTTCTCTATTCTGTCTATTGATTTATTTGTCATTTCTTATGCAGATACCACACTTTTAGTGCTTTTTAAGAGAAAATCTTGACATTTGGGAATGTTAATCCTCTGAATTTCTTCTTTTTCAATATGGTTTGGGTATTGTATGATCTTTGCATTTATATTTTATAATTAATTTATTATTGTCTCCAAAAAGCCTTTTAAGATTTTCATTTGGATTTCTTTTAATTTTTTTTACATTTATTTACTTTGAGAGAGAGAGCGAGGAAGTGGCAGAGAGAGAAGGAGAGCATCCCAAGTGGGCTCTGTGCTGTCAGTGTAGAGCCCATGGGAGTCAAACTCACAAACTGTGAGATCATGACCTGAGCCAAGATGAAGAGTTAGACCCTTAACCAACTGAGCCACCCAGGTGACCCTCATTTGGATTTCTTTAAGTCTATAGGTCAATTTGAGAGGAATTAAATTAAAGACATCAAATCTTAAAAACAAATAGTTTTAATCCATTAACATGGTACATCTCTCCATTTATTTAGTTAGTCTTTAAGATCTCTTAGGTCTGCTTTATAGTTTCCAGTGTGGAGGCATTAAGCACTTTTAATTAACTTTAAGTACTTCATTACTTTAAATGCTATTGTAAATGGAGTTTAACAAATCTCCTCTGATTGTTTATTGCTAACTACAGAAATCAGATTATTTCTGTGTATGATCTTTTCTCCTATTTTATTGCTAAATTCATTTCCTAGATGTGTAAATTTTTTATAGTTTTTGTTTTGTGGTTCCATTGGGGTTTTCTACATAAGCAATCATGCTGTCTGTAACTAAGGGCAGTTTTATTTTTTCCTTTCTGATTATGTGGCTTTTATTTCTTCTTTTTTTCTTATCTCACCAGCTAGGATCTCCAGTAAAGTGTTGAATGAGGTGATGAGAGCTAACATTAAGCTTTGCTCCTGGTGTTACGTAGAAAGCATTGAACCTTTCACAATTGGGTATGATGTTAACTGTAGGTGTTTAGAGGCTCTTAATTAGGTTTGGAAGTTCTATTCAGTTTTCTGAGTTTGTCTCAGCAATGGAAGTTGGGTTTGGGTGATTTCTTTTTTCCTGCATCTGTTGAAAGAATCCTGAGGATTTCCCTCTGTTACTCTCATCCTTGTGGCTATCTGGGTCAGGCACCTCCAGGTTCCAGCTCAGATGAGGTGAAACTAATACAGGGGAAAACACTTGCAATGAAATAGCAAAGGTTTGTTTCCTATTGGTGATCCCTTATCAGATGCCCACACCCAGCTACCAGGGGGCCTGGGAAAAGTGGTCCCATATCCTCACCCATAGTTCAATTAATACACAGATGCTGGTGGGTAAGAGGCAAGAAACCATCTAGCTTCTGTCTGAATCTCTCCAGCGATGGGAAAGTCACTAATGACCGCAGCAGCCAACTTCATCCTTACAAAATTCTGAAATGAAGTTTGCCCTTTGAGTAGGCCCGAATCTGCCTGTGTATAGCCTCCCCCAATTCTTTCTAATTTTACATCAAGATGTTATTTACATCAATTAGGTTCTAAATCATTTTGTTCTAAAACACGTGATGATGTTAGTCCACCACTTACAGGACCTCAAGAGCCTTCAGTTCCCTACTTAGGTTAGCCCAAACCCTTGGGCGTGGTGGCAGTGGTGTGCGTTGCACAGGGGGTGGGGCTGTGTGAGGGGTAGAGGCGGGGAATGTACAGAGCCAAGCACCCTGCGACTTCCTGCTATCCCAAGAGTAGGCACAGAGACCTCTGAAGGCAGCAGTCAAGTATGCTACTGATCAAGGTCCAGCTCCCAAGGTTTACACCTGTCCTGGCAGGTTCTGTCTTCTTCAATTACATCAGCTTTCTCTTCAAGCTGGCTTCCACTTGATCCTAACATAGATGCAGTAGCCCCAGGAAAAACAGAAAAGACACCTTCCACTCGACAGTATCTCTTTTGCCCGTTTGCTATGTTTCCTGAACTGTCATCATTCACTCTTCATTCCTCTGTGGTGAGGCATGGCTCCTTCCAACATGCAAACCAAGTTTAGATAGGACTAATAAATGTTCACATTGATTAATTAGCTGGAGGGATTGCAGACAAGCATGGTGATATTAGGGAATTCTCAGTCATTATAACCTCAGAACGATTCATTTTCCCTAAAATGAAGTTTAGAGACGTTAAGAGATTTGACTAATGACATTCAGCAATTTGATAACACAGCTGTGCAAGCGGTGCTCCTGCACTTTAAATACTATGCCTGTGTGTGCACATTTGTCCATTTGTGCTTTCCTTTAGGTGTGTGGCTAGAGTCATAGCTTGAGAAAGTACTAAAAACAGGCCATGCAAACGCCTCTTTGCTGGATGCAGGGCATTCCCCTGACTGAGACAGTGGACTCCTCAATTAAAAAATATATATATTAAAAAATTTTTTTAAACATTTATTCATGTTTGAGAGAGAGAGCGTGAGCAGGAGAGTGGTAGAGAGAGAGGGCGGCACAGAATCTGAAGTGGACTCTAGGCTCTGAGCTGAGGCTTGAACTCACAAACTGTGAGATCATGACCTGAGCTGAAGTCAGGTGCTTAACCAACTGAGCCACCCAGGTGCCCCAGTACCCTCCTCAATTTTATTCTGGAGCTGTGAGGTCAGACAGACCTCAAGTTTCATCCCACTTCCTTCACTTACTGGTCTTTGGGAAGTGACTTAGTATTTCTGAGCCTCAGTTTCCCCATCTAGACAACAGGATACTTCGTGAGCCAGGTTTTCTGAATCTTGACATCATTGACAGTTTGGACTGGATTATTCTTTGTTGTGGGGGAGGCTGTGCTGTACTAAACATTGTGTGTAAATGTTTAGCAGCATCCCTGGTCTCTATCCACTAAATGCCCACAATACCCACAAATTGTGACAACACCAAGTAGCTCCAGGTCCTGCCTACCATTCTCTGAGAACAACACAACAAGCATTAACTAACATATGCTCGAAGTGTTCACACAGTGCCTGGCTCAGTCCAACCATTCGGTGGTATTAGTGTTAGGACATCTCCCCTGACTCCCACACCCTTCACCCTCGATCAATTCCATCTCCCATCACTCCTCTACATTGAGACCCTGTACTCATGTCTGTGGGAGGAGACATTTGCTGGGTTTGGAACAGACAACGGATCGGCTCTTGATTCTACTACTTAGTCACTGAAATGGATGAAAATTGAAAGCAAACCTGATGATATCATTTTCAAAGCTGCCTCAAATACTGCATTTCCTTTCACAATTTAATGGACTCATTCACAAATTGCAGGTATGGCTAAAAAATAACATGTATTATGCTTGATAACTGTGATTTTGTTTGTGGGGGAAGGAAGTGAATTTTTTTTTAACCCAGAAGTCAATGCATGGTTACAATGTGGGTTTTGGGTGCAACCAGCAGATTTGGGATATATGACAGAGAAAACTAAGCCAGTTAGGTCCACTGATTGCTGAGTTTAGAACCAAAGGCCTACTGTGGAAGGATTTCAAAGCTCCTGATAAAAATGCAGTCCTCAAGAAGCAAGGAAAGTGAAAGATAAATGTCCACATAAAGGAACTGGTTTTGATTTTCAATGGTGGTGGAAGAAAGACCCATACCCAGGAGAGATTGAATGAAGAGTACCCTGAGAAGTGAATGGTGTGATGGTCAGGGCTCTCAAGGTTCAGAGAGAAGCTCTGAGGGTCAGCCTGCCTGGAAGATGGATTTGGGTCTTGAGTGGGCATCTGGTTCTGGTCATCAAAGCAGAGGTATAAGTCTGGGTTCATCCATCACATCCTACCCAGGCAGGAACAGATCTGGAACGTGATTTAGAAATACAGTTGTGATGCTAAAACTAGAAATCAGTTTGGAGGAAAAGCCTCAGGCAGTGGGGACCTGGTTCTAATCTAGACAACTCTGTTTTAGTGTTATTTATTTTTAATTTTTAAATGTTTATTTATTTTTGAGAGAGAGAGAGAGAGAGAGAGAGAGAGAGAGAGAGAGAGAGAGAGAGTGCAAGTTGGGGAGGGGAAGAGAGAAAGGGAGACATAGAATCTGAGGCAAGGCTCCAGGCTCTGAGCTGTCAGCACAGAGCTTGATGCGGGGCTCGAACTCACAGACCACGAGATTATGACCTGAGTTGAAGTTGGACGCACAACCAACTGAGCCACCCAGGCACACCGGGACATTGGTTTTTAATAAATCTTCCCAGAGACTCTGATGGTGTGCTTTGTGTAAATTTCAGAAGCATCATTAACACTGGGAGGGCTGTGTACTGAATAGCTACTTAGTGCTGGATTCAGCCAGCAGAAAGTCTTGACCATAACTACATTACCATGCTTCAAATATATAATTCAAGCCTTAAAATGCCTAGGAGGTATATATTTTTGTATTCATAGTACAGATAAGAAAACTGAGTCTCAAAAAAGCCAATAATGATACGCCATAAAAAGTAGATTCAAACTCAGTTCTGTTTGACTACCAGATTTATGCTGTTTCCCTTACACCACACACAGGCTGTGCTGAGGCTGTCTGGTTGGGTGAGAAACCCCAGGTACAACTAGATCTCAGGTAGGGAGCGGCTTGTGTCATGGGGTAACAGAAGTAGGACATAGCGACCCCTGTACACCTAGTGCCTCTCCAACCTGAGCTGCCTAGAGTCCCTCACAGGGTCCTCTGAGGCTCTGGAGACCTCTGCTTACACTTTAAGGCATCAGCCATGAAAAGCTCCTGTGATTCCCTAACCTCAGCACTGGCTGGCTGCACACAAACTACCTAGGGCACCTGTTCAAATGGAGATCCCAGGATCTATGCTGGGATGTGACCCAGCGGGCATGGGGACAGCACACCTCTGGACAACTGCTAGAGCTATGAAAAATTCCCAGAAGGATTGGATGCGCCATTAGCTCCTTGTCCCTTTGTGTGGGACACCTCTCATCCCCCCTCCCACCCCTGCTGAGTCTTCCTCATTCTCAGCTCAGCTCATTCCTCCAGCTGATGCAGCAGGTTGAGCTCAGAGCCCCTCCCTGTGTTGTCAGCCGCTCCCCCCCCCCCAAATTCCAGCTTCCATCTGAACAGGTGGCAAACTGGATGTTGAAATCATGTTTCCTCATCGATCTCTGCTCCTTTCCAGGAGAATGATTCTCCATGGGGGTGATTCTGTCCCCCATGGGACATTTGACAGTGTCTGGAGACATTTTTACAAGGTTGTTACAAAAAGGGGTGCCGATAATGCACAGGGAAGCGCTACAGGGGAAGAATGATCTGTTCCTGAATGTCAGTAGTGCTGCAGCGGAGAAGCTTTACTATCACGCCCCTTCCCTGTTTCCTAGCCGTGCACCCCACGCAGGTTTCTTACCTTCTCTGTGGCTGGCCCCTCCATCTGTAACACAGGTTCACTGAGAGAACCTGTCTCACAGCTACAGGAGGGTGAAATGGGTTAGTACACAGAAAGTGCTTAGAACAGATCGGTGACTATTTCCTGGACACATGGTACTATTCCTGGTGGAGTTTAGGGCATCTGGGGAGTCATTGTCCCTCTGACCACACTCCATGCAACATCCACTCTGCTGGGCTCTAGTCATGCTGCCTGGCCTCCTGGTTTCCTGGCCTCACTGGCCTGTCCCACCCTGTGACGATCCCTTTCCTCTGTCCCTCATTTACATTTCAAACCCACCTGGCCATTTACAGTTGGCTTTTGGTAGGTTTCACCTTGACTTTTTGTTCTCTGACCACTCCCCTGGGTGCTATGGGTGCTTCCAGCCCACTTCAAATGTGCCCTGAGGTCTTCCTGGTCAGGCCCTTTGCTCTACCTTGGAGATACAAGGCAAAATAGGATGTGCCCAATGTCTTTCCACAGGAAACTCGCAGACAAGCTGAACATATGGAATAGGTGTCAGTGTTCACAACACGAGGCCTTCTCGGCCGATCAAACTTCCAGAATCTGAGCCTGAAATTCTGGAGCTGAAGGTCTGGGTGGACAAGAGGAGGCCAGTTCCTTTGCACCACTACTGTATTGGGTAGACCACCCATCTTCCTCATAAATATCACACTCACAACAGCTCTGGTGACAGTTGTTATTGTCCCCCCTTCACCACTGAGAAACGGAAGCCCAGAGAGGTTAAGTAACTTGCCCAAGGGAGCAGGACATGGGAGTTGCCTGCCTTTCCACATATGACAGTAATAAGTGGGCCCCACCTCACTGCCTACCTCTTCCTGCTCTTGTACTTAGGCATCTTGGGGCTCTCCCACCCCAGTACTTCTCTGTACCTGGTGGTCACTTATGAGCCCTTCCTTATGCCTGTCCAAAGGAGTGCACCATCTACCCCTCGCCAGCCAGCTTCGACCGCACTGGCCCAGCCACTTTGCTTGGAAGGCGGTCTGGCCCTTGCCTCCAGAGGTAAAGCGCTTCCCTCCACCCACCTATGCTGTTGGCCTGGCTGGTTTGTTCAGTGCTCCCAACCTTGCAAATCATTGCTTGGGGTCGTCCTCAGGAGCTGTCAGACCTGCTTATCTGACTAGGAAGGCTGGAGGAGCCAGGCCATAAAACTAAATGAAATTACTGCAGAAACTAGGATGTTAGTGAAAACGAGGTGGAATTATAACTTGGAGAATGGCGAGGGAGCTTTACGATGCCCCAATGCCTATCTGCGAAGTCGTTATTCAAAAGGCTCCCATTTTCCCTGATGTCCAGGCTTAATACCGTCCTTTGCCAGCTACAGGGGGGGCTAGCTGGCCTCTGCAGAACGTTCTTCTCAGGTTGATAGAATTTGAACCTTGGAAGGGTCTCTGTTTCGACTAGCTCAATCCTCTCATTGTATGATGGAGGAGCTGGGGCTCAAGAGGTATTGAGGTCGCCTCGCTGTCCCAGAATGTGTGAGTGACAGAAACAATATTCAAGCTCAGATCCCTTGGCTCCAAATCTAGTGCGCCCTTCCTTGTCATTTTGGAGCATTTTTTAATATAAAAGAATTGCATTCACGCACCACTGTGAATTAGTATCTAAACACAGACAGAGCTATGTAACAGGAGTGAGACGGTAAGGAGAACAGGGCTGCGGTGAGGTCAGGGAGGTGAGGTGTCAGCCATGTTCACAGTGACACATTCTCTCCCTCTGCAAGGAACCCAGCCTGAGCCAGACCTCGAAAACCCGCTCTCACTATCCAAATCCCACACCAATAAGTGATTTTTCTTCTGATGCCAATTTTTTTTTTCCTGGATCTTAGGACAACAGAAAGCATAAGTCGCAATGCCTGCCCTCAGTGAGTTCTGAGTCCACTGGGGGAAAGAGGCAAGTAAGCAAATTCTCTCCCAAATAAATTGCCATGTGTAGAGACAGAAACGTGCAGAGAAATGGGAAGGTACAAATGTTCACAAGAGTAGTTGTTATCTGGGGCTATCTGGGAAGGCCTCTCGGAAGAGGTCATAGCATGATTCTCTCACAGGGAGTCATGACACTGAGGCTTTTTTTTTTTTTCCAGGAATCAACTTTATTAGTGCCGGCATGGCTCTAATACCCGAAGAACTGAGCCCCCAAACGCTACGTGGTGTAGTTTTTTAAATATAGTTTTTACTTTTTTGTCTCTAATATATGGTAACACACAAACATGTAGTCTGATTAAATGGTCTCATGTTACAAGGTCGTGAGAGATGTCACAAATGTGTATAGCCAGGTTGTCTTGAGTTTTGTGTGTATGTGTGTATGTGTGTGTGTGTGTGTGTGTGTGTGTGTGTGTGAGAATGTGTGTGTTTTCCTTAGGGAGGGGACCCTACCACGGTGTTGCCTGACCAGGAAAGCGTTCTAGCCTGGTGTGGCATGGATAGCTCATTTTTTTGCATGGTGTATCACTTCTGTCCTTGGTATGATTGCCAGCATCTTGAGGAGTGGAACAAGACCTTTCCTTATACGTTTTTGGGTCTTCATCAGCTCACAGTTCAGGTTCATAAACCTTTAGGTGCACAAAATGGATGATGGATCAATGATGCATCAGGAAATAGAACATGGGCTTGGGCCAAAGTCTCATCGCATGTCAAACATAGCTGACCAAGCTTACGCTGGAGGGTCATAGGAACTTAAATCCTATGAAGCTCCTAGAATAGTTCTTGGCATAGAGAAGCTAAGGTTTTTTGAGTCCTGGGGCACTGCTGTAACCTAACTTCATTTCATAGCAGGTAGATATCCTGTTAGTTACTCGGCCAACCCCATGTTTCAGGACAGGGTTAGCTGAAACAGCGTTTTTATTTTTCTTGTAAGAAATAGCAAGTCTGGAACCCTGTCACAAAGCTGTCCTGGACTAATGGGAACATCACGGGGAGAAGCTGTCTGCACGGGATATCCTTGTTAGCACTCATTGCCGGGGAGTGCAGCCTCTGTCTCCAGGCAATGGAATCCTGCTGTGAGACCAGGTGCAGTTAACCTCCATGGAGCTTTCTGGTTTGGGGGACATAAGGTGAGACTTCAATCCAGCGATCTCTCAAACTTAGCTGGAATTTTCAGAAAATGCTGTGCATGGGATTTAATTCATGATGGCCCGGAACAGCTCTGACCACATCAATGTCCATGGAAGAAGTCATGGGAAAAGCATGGATTTTAGAATTGCATGGGGTAGATTCAAATTCTAACCTCACCACACAGAGATAGAAACATCCCGTCAATTCCTTAAGTTCTGAGTCTCAGACTCCTCGTCTACAAAAGCAGGGTATAAACACTGACTGTGCAATCATTGTGTGGATTGTATGAGATGACATGTGTACTCAGCTCACAATACCCATGGCCCCACTTCCTGTGTCCTCACTCACGAAGCTTGTCATTTCCTTACACCACTAACCATCAGTCCCTCCACAGGCTGGCTAACGGAGGATCCTCCCGGAGCCCAGTCTTGAACCAGGCCTTTTCTCTCATGTCTCAGATGTGCTCTGATCCAGGGCTCTGGGTTGAGACAGAGCACTGGGCAGGGAGTCTGCCAGCCTGGTTTTGGAGTCCCTGTCAGCCTCCTCCATGCTCCCGTGACCTGGACGTGGCATATGCTCCTGCCTGCCCAGACATGCACAAACACACATCAACACCTCCAGGCTTTGCCATTCTCTTGCATCGGAAAGGCACCTGTTAAAAGGGAATTTTCTGGAAATATCACAATTAGCTTTGAAAATGGTTAGGCCACTCCATGGCAAGAACTTTTAAAAAAGCTTAAAGCCAAAACACACAAACCTAATCGCCTCTTAATTTTGAGGGCATCTTCTTTGCTGTGGGGACCCAGGATGGATGGTTTCCTGGCCTTCAGTGACCTCTCCTTGGAGTTCAAGAAACCCCTTCCGTGAACGTCTATTTTCTCTCCAGAAACTCTTTTAATTATTCCTTGAACCTGCCTTTGAGGGTTTTGTGGTGTCAAGAGAGACAGGTAGGTGGACTGAGTTGTGACAGAGCAAGGCACTGGGTCAGGGTAATCTCCCAGTTCCCTTCTACGACCAGACTTCAGAGAAAGTCTCAGCACCACTGAAACACCCAGCGAATTACAAAATCATTCAATTGAGCGCCTTGGACATGCCTTATGTGACATTCTGACCCAGTTTTTCAGGCAAAAAAATAGTCCCACAGGCAGTGAACATGTGAATGAGAACAAACTGTATGCCCCAAATGTAGAAACTCCTTCCCATTTTTTTTTTCCTAACACAGGTGCCCTCACCTCACAAAACCTGTCTTTCACAAGTGGCTTTTTTAGGTTTCAGAAAGTCCCTAAAATTATTAGGTTTTCATCACTGCACTTGTAACTATGAATAACCTAGGGGAAACCTAGGGGGATGGAATAAGAGCTATCAAACCTACAGAGCTATCTGTAGGTTTCTTAAGGATGGTTGTGTGTTGGAGCAGGAATAATTCTTATTTGAGAACTGTTATATGGATGGCCATCCCTGTCCCGCCTCCTTACTGGCTGGGGAAACTGAACATCTTTGAACTTTACGGGGACATTCTTCACATATGAATGAGGATATTTTTCACGCAACCATCTATCACAGAGACTTTCCTATGTCAAGACACTGTCTACCTTATTCATGTTAGTGACTGTTGATATATTTCCAAATACATTATATTTGGAATATGTATCAATGTACCATAATTTATTTAACACTTCTCTTATTGGTAGCTACCTTTCATTTTCTTTTCTACCCAAAACAATGTTCCAGTGAACTAGCTTATCTATAAATCTATGGAAAGTTTGGAGGATATTTTTCTAGAATAGATTTGAATTACTTGGCTTGCTGGTTCAGTGACAGGGGCATTTAATATTTTAATAAGTTTCTATAAATTGTCCACAAACAATGCTGTATCTAATTTACACCTTATCTATAAAGTATATATCTGCCTGTATAGTTCAGTTCCCCACAGCATTGCAAGCTCTACGCTGTCACGTCCATCTTAAAGATGAAGGGAGCCAGAGTCAGAGAGGTTAAGTAAGTTTCCAAAGGCCACCCAGGTGTCAAATTCTCCAGCTGGGATTTGACCGAGGTCAGCTTCTGTTTGCTTCACTGTCCACACTATACGGCTTCTCTTCGGGTCACTGGTTTTCATGACCTCTGGAAAGTTAAGTTTCACTCATGATGGAGTGAGAGAAGGCAGTGGAGGGTCCGGAGAACACACAGGAGAATAGGAAAAATAACATCCTAGGGTCCACGTAAGGCCACAACTGGCTGAGCCTTTTTCTTGTATTATGTATTAGATACAAAATATTTATGAAATATGCATAATGAATATAAAATAATAATATGGCGAATGCCAACATAACCCTGCACAGAACGTTATACCATGATCTTCGAAGCCCAGTGAGTATCTCTTTCTAACCCTGTCTTCTCTTTCCCCACAGGGAGTCGCTCTACAGGATGTGTGATTTTTTTGTGCATCTCTTCATAGTTGTAACAACTACGGCTGCGTCTATAGCAGTGATGCCACCTAATGCTTTGGACCCGAGGCGCCACAGGGGGCTGGCTCAGCTCTGACTTGCAGCCTCCAAAACAAAATAGTGCTTAGTGCTGCAAATCTTAAACTTTATTTAAATGGCATCGAACCATCTGTGCTCATCTGCAGCTTGCTTTGTGCGGCTCAGCGTACTCTCCGGGAGCGAGCCACCAGATGCTCCTGGCTGCAGCTCATTTAGTTTTACTCTGTGCGGGACCGTGTGGCACCAACGTGCCAGTCTCTATGCATCCTCCTGTTTTGGGGCGTTCCGCTCGATTCTGCGGTTTTGCTATTACGGAGTGCTGCTGTGAGCATTTTGCAGATATTCCCCAGAGCATCTGCAGCCAGGGCTTCCATTCAACCCTGGGAAAGGAATGCCTGTATCTTGAGAGCACACAACTCCAATTTTACGAGATGATGCCAGATTGTTACCCCACAGCCGTAGATGGGTTTTTCTGAACCTCCCTGCCAAAACCTGATTTTGTCAGACTTGGAAACTTCTGCCAATCCGATGGGTGTAAAATGGCATCTAACTGTGGTTTTCATTTGAATTTTCCTGATTAATCATGAGTTGAGCATCTTTTCATATTTTCATTAGCCACTGGAGGGTTTTTGTTTTTTTTTTTATGTTGTTGTTTCTTTTTTTATTTTGCAAAGTATTCAAGTATTCTTTCAAGTCTTCTGCACATTTCTTTTTTGGATGATCTTTTTCCTGTTGATTTATAGCAGCTCTTTAAGTAATTTGCATTCTAATTCTTTGTTAGTTATATATGTTGCAAATATGTTTTCCCAATTTGTGGCTTATGTTCATTTTTACAATGGTTTCTTATGACAGGGAGAAGTTATTTTTAATATGTTTATGTTTATTTTTTTCTTTATGATTTGCCTTCTCCGAATCATAAGAAATCCATTCCTATCCTGCTGTCATAAAGATAGACTTCCATATGGTACTATAGGATGTTTGCAGCCTCATGCTATACATTTACGTCTTTAAAGCATCTGGAATTAATTTTTATGTATGGTAGGAGGGAATACTCCAATTTCTTTCTTTTTCTTTTTTTTTTCTTTTTTTTTTTTCTGCTTATGTGGATAACTGATTGTCTCAGGACAGATTATTGAGAAGCTCATGTGTTCCCCCTCTTGTTATACATCACATTTTTCCCATGCAAACATCTGTGTATGGGCTTTCCCTCCTGCTTCGTCTGTTTACTAAGGCATCACTGAACGAATGCCACACTTGCTTAGTTATGGCTTTTTGATAAGTCAGGTGAGGGTGGGACTGCCTACCTCGTTTTTTCTTTAGCAGTATTATGCTGATGCTTCCTCCTTAGCTCTTCCACATACATTTTAGAAATTGCTTGTCAAGTACCACAAAATAGCTGAGGATTTGAATTGGATTTGCACTGAATTGTTATCGTTTTGGAAATAATTGCCAACTTTATTTTTTTTAATTTTTTTGAAGTTTATTTATTTATTTTTAGAGAGAGGGAGAGAGAGCATAAGCAGTGGAGAAGCAGAGAAAGAGAATCCCAAGCAGACTCTGCACCACCAGCACAGAGCCTGACATGGGGCTTGAACCCATGAACGGTGAAATCATGACCTGAGCTGAAGTCAGATGCTTAACCGACTGAGTCACCCAGGTGCCCCACTAATTGTCATCTTTAGACTGTGTAGTTTTCTGAGCCATGAAAATAGTCTATTCCTTCATTTATTTGGATCTTCCTTTATATCTTTTATCATAGTTTTATAATTTAGTTTATAAAAAGCTTAAGATCTTGCACTAGATTTATTCATAGGAAATTTATAATTTCAAGGTATTTAAAAAGTATTTTTATTTAATTGTACTTTTTTTTTTTTTTTTTTTTAAATTTTTTTTTTTCAACGTTTATTTATTTTTTTGGGGGGACAGAGAGAGACAGAGCATGAACGGGGGAGGGGCAGAGAGAGAGGGAGACACAGAATCAGAAACAGGCTCCAGGCTCCGAGCCATCAGCCCAGAGCCTGACGCGGGGCTCGAACTCACGGACCGCGAGATCGTGACCTGGCTGAAGTCGGACGCCCAACCGACTGCGCCACCCAGGCGCCCCTTAATTGTACTTTTAAAACGTTTGCTGCTGGGGGTGACTGAGTGGCTCAGTCATAAGTTAAGTGTCCAACATCTGTTCAGGTCATGATCTTGCTGTTCTCATGTTCGAGCTCCGCACTGGGCTCTGTGCTGACAGCTCAGAGCCTGGAGCCTGCTTCAGATTCTGTGTCTCCCTCTCTATCTGCCCCTCCCCCAATGATGCTCTATCTCTCAAAAACAAACATTAAACAAATTAAAAAAAAATAAATAAAATGTTTGCTGCTGTTATGTGTGTGTGTGTGTGTGTGTGTGTGTATTTAAATCAACCTACTGTGCTAAATATATTTTTTAGTTCTATCAATTTATCTGTCTACTTTAACAATCACATTAGCTATAGTTTCCTCTCCCCTTCCTTCCTTCTTTCTCTCCTTCCTTCCTTGCTTCTTTTATTCTTTGTATTTCTTATTGTATTGCATGGTAAATCTTTAGTATATGTTCAGCAGAAGTGGTAATAACAGGTACTCTTTCTTTTCCTGTTCATAAAGAAAATAGTTTTGGTATTTTTCTATTTATTATATTGTTTGCTTGAAGGTGTTTGTGGATGTATTTTGCCAGTTTCAGAGAATTCACCTCATTTTCAGTTTGTGAAATATTAATTTTTAAAATATAGATTGAATTTTCTTTTTGCCAAAATTCTTTGTTCTCTTTTGAACTATTAACATAGAACTTACCTAAACTGATTTCTATGTAACATTATCCTGCATCTCTATCAGCATATTGCATTACCTTGTCCATACATTTTGGATTCAGTTTGCTAACATTTATTTGGCTCTTTTGCATAGGTTCATGAATTGAATCTATAATTTTGTTTTCTCATAAGGTGAATTGTAAAGTATTTTCACTGTTTATCCTCAGTAATATTGGTTTAAGATTATTTGTCCCTTGACAGTTGGAACTAATTGGGAAGAACTATCAGAAACCTATATTTTCTTTGTAGAAAAGACTCCTAAATGCTGATTTAGTTTATCAAATATTTATAGGATTATTTACATTTTCTATTTCTTCTGGTGTTGATTTTTATATTTTTAATTTGTCTATATGATCCGTCTTCAAATTTATCAGCATAAAGTTATTCATAAAATGTTTTTATTTTGTGCAAATCTGTAGTTATACACATTTGTTATTTCTAACACTGATTATTTCCTCCCAACTGATTAATGTTACAAAGTGTCAGTTTTTAATCGGATTGCTCTCTGCTCCATATTTTCTTCTTTCCATTTATGTTATCAGCTGTCAATTTGGATCCTTTGCTCATTAAATTTCATTTTTTTTTAGTTTTCTAATACAAATTTTTAGGTTACACATTTCCCTCTAAATACTATTCTAGCTGAATTCCAGTTTTGTTAAGCAGTAACATTCATTATTGGTCAACAGTATTATTTTTAGCATAATTATAACTTATTTGATCTGTAAATTACTTAAACTGTATTTTAAAAATAATTTTCCTTATCTTTTGTTATTGATTTCTAATTTCTAACAGATAAAAATATATGAAAGATTCCAATTTTAAGAATATCAAGAATTTTTGAGTTTATCTTTTTGTTATTCGTATCTAACTAATTGCATTAATTTTTTTGATAATTGAATTATGGTACTATTAATCAACTTTTATGTGTTACATAGTTGCTTAGTTAAGATTTATATTCTCAGCTGGTTGTTGTAATGTGCTAGCTAAATGTGTTTAAGTTTACTTGTTGCATTACTCAAGTTTTGTGTATGAATACTGAGTATTTTTCCTGATCTATTATTAGGAAATAATTATTGTGAAAATTTGTTAAGACTTTCCATCACGAACTGTGAAATTTGTGTTAAAATCACTCACTATGATGCTGTTGATGATGATGATGGTGGTGGTGGTGGTTTTCTTCCTTCTTGTCTTTTCAATTTCAATTTCTGCTTATTTAAAAAAATTTGTTTTTAATGTTTATTTATTTTTGAAAGAGACAGAGATAGAGTGCAAATGAGGGAGGGGCAGAGAAGGAGAGGGAGACACAGAATCTGAAACAAGCTCCAGGCTCTGAGCTGTCAACACACAGCCTGATGTGGGGCTCAAACTCACAAACCGTGAGATCATAACCTGAGCTGAAGTTAGACACCCAACCAGCTAACTCAGGCACCTCTCAATTTCTGCTTATTTTATTTTAGGCTATGTTGTGTGCATACAATTTTACAATTATTATATCTGCCTTGAGAATTAAACCTTTAATTGTTTCATAGTGATTCTCTGTTAGTGCTTTATACCTTGAAGTCTTTTTTTTTTTTCTTTCTGTGCTATTATTGTCACTACATATTTGTTTTGGTTAGTACTTTTCTGGCATAATTTTCTGCATTCTTTTACTATTATTCTTTCTAATATTTATGACTTAGAAATGTTTCTCACAAATATCATCAGGCTAGCTTTTATTTGTTTGGTTTGGAAATCTTTTTTAATTTTTTAATTTAAATGTTGTATTGTTCTAATTATTATTATAATTACATGTATACCTATTATCTTTTTGTGTATTATAAATTTCCTATGCTTTTTTATTTCTCTTTTCCCCTCTTCTTTTTTATTTTTAGCACATTTTCTCATTGTACCATTACCTCTCTACTATTTTGTAACTGATTAATTCTATTTCTTGTTCTGTTAATGGTTACTTTTGAAAATTTAAAATGGTTACTACCTTTGCTTTTCTACTGGATAATACAATAACTGAGTAATAAATTAACAGTAATCTTACTCTTTATGATATATTATTGTGGGTTGGTGTTTTAGATCTATTTTATTACCTCCCTTACTCTTAATAGACAATATTATTATTGTCTTATTTAGTCAATGTATGAATAGATTCATCTTCATATTTACCATTTTCTTTGCTCTTCATTTATTCTTACATCTCAGATTTTCCATCTGATTGCTTTAATTTTGTCAGTTGAATAACCTTTGCAACATCATATGTGAAGGTCTTTCAAGTACCTTGTTAGTCTGAATGTTCTTTCTCTTGGTTTCTTTTTTCTTTCTCTTTCTTTCTTTCTTTCTTTCTTTTTCTTTCAACTTCATCTTCTTTCAGGAACATATTTTCATTGGGTAAAAACCTATTTTTCTCTCAGCATGTTCAAGGTATTATTCCATTGTCTTCTGACTCCCATTTGCTCTTTGTCACTCCTTTACTGATTATCTGTCTTTTCTCTTTGAAGATTTTTATGATAGTCTCTCTCTCCCTTTGGTACTGTGCAGTTTCAGAGTTACGTTTCCAAGTGTGGATTTTATTCTTTTTTTAAAAAAATTTTGTTCTGCTTGAGATACACTTGCTTTTATGATGTAAGTAGTAATGTCTTTTATCAGTTCTGAAGTTTTTCACTCATAGTCTTTTCAAAGATTGACCCCCATGTCTCACATCACCTTCTGGGCCTCCAATTAGACAAATATTAGGCTAGCTTACTCTATGTCCCATGTCTTTTCATTCTCCTTTGTTAGTTCCTGATTCTGTGATTTTTTTTTAAGTTTATTTATTTTTGAAAGAGAGAGAGCACACGTGATTGTGTGTGAACAGGGGAGGGGCAGAGAGAGGGATCGAGACTCCCAAGCAGACTTCATGCTGAACACAGAGCCTGACATGGGGCCCAATCTCACAAATCATGAGATTGTGACCTGCACCGATATCAGGAGTCCAACGCTCAACTGAAGGAGCCACCCCGGTGCCCCCTGACTCTGTGATTCTATACTGCATTATAGAAAGTGTCTTTAGATTTAGCTTTTTATTAATATTAAATATCTCTTCAACTTAATTTTTTTTCTGTTAAAACCATCCATCATGCTCTTTATATTGTTATACATTCTTTGCCACTCATTTTTTTTTTGTCAAATGGTTTGGACATGTTAATAATCTCTCATATTTTCATTTTATCAATTCCTATTTTTTCCTTTAATCCTATTAAATATACATATTTTATATTGTGGCTGGTAATTCTGTATATGAAGTTGGTGAAAATGTGTTGCCACTTATTACTCAGAATGCCTGTTTTCCTTGTGAATTTTTTAAATTTTTGACTGTGAAATCAGAATCCTTGGCAGTTCATATGGGGGGGGATCTATCAAGCTTGTGTTGAATATTTGCTGCTACTAGTTATCTGGAATTGATATTTAGTTAATTTATTTATTTTTTAAAAATTAACATTTATTCATTTTTGAGAGACAGAGCAGGAGCATGGGAGGGGCAGAGAGAGATGGAGACACAGACTCCAAAGCAGGCTCCAGGCTCTGAGCTGAAAGACAGAGCTTGTCGTGGGGCTCAAATTCATGGACCACAAGATCATGATCTGAGCTGAAGTCAGACGCTTAACCAATTGAGCCACCCAGGAGCCCCTGGAATAGAAATTTTTTTTTAATATGAAATTTATTGTCAAATTGGTTTCAATACAACACCCAGTGGTCATCCCAACAGGTGCCCTCCTCAATGCCCATTACCCACCCTTTCATTCTGAGTTTTCTTGGACCTTTCAGGTTGTGTTGATTCATGTTGCAATTGGAGTGAGGACAAGATTTTGTTAACAATTTTCAGGATAGATTTTTTTTCCTTTACTCAGTGCCATGACTCAGACAAGTATGTTTCATTGTTTTCCTTTCTGTGCATATGGGCCTGAGTAAGTGACTGTGAGTGTGGAATGTGGGTTTATTTCTTGTTCACTCTTGCACTGAAGGTGTGGCACTTTGGGTTCCAGCTTCATGAAACTAGGCTTCTCCCCTTGGCAGACTCCAGGCTTTATATCTTGATCCCTGAATCCTACAATGTCATTAATGGATGCTCAATGTCCTCAAGGAGAAATGTTGCTTCTGTGTTTGACTTAACCCTCTAGGTTCTGGATTTCCTTTGGCTTTTGGCATATGAATTACTTTTACTTCTGTGCAAAATAGTCAACACACTAAAAATATTAATTATATTATATATATGAGTATAATATATAATATATAATATTATAATTAATATATTAAAAATAAAATTTCAATTTTTTAAACATTTCTATTCTTTTCTTTTTCCTCCTCATCTGGAGGGTTAAGAAGTGGCTCTATTCTGTCACAGTATCTGAGCTACAAGTTTTGAAATAGGTCTGAGTTGAGCAAGACACCATGAAAATCATAATGAATAAGTTTGATACCAGATATCAGAGAGTTTATAATCTAGCTCTAAGCAGTAAGAAACATTACCTACAGCAAGTAGTTAAGGAACAGCATGAAACAGGTTGAAATTAATTTCTGAGGTCTGCACAAGTGAATGTGAGCACTGTCAGTTCAGAAGAGAGGCAGAAATCTCTTCTATCGACTAAGCTGGAGAATATGAGCTTGAAGCGTGGGGCATGCCTCTCTAGGCAGAATGGCAAGAAGATAGAATATCCCTTGTTTGGGCAAAGACAATGTGGAAGGCATTAGGGAGGAAGAATTCATATGACAGCCTGGCTTTGGTAGTAGGAGGCTGAATGGTAGATGCTGAGTGTGATTGCTGTTGGACATAAGCTTGGACATGAGACGAGTGTGTGAATGCAGGTATAATTGATGCCCAGGGTGGAGAGTTCTGGGTCTATTTTATGGGCTGTTGGGAGGGTTCTGAGTTGGAAAGCCACAGGAAAGATGGACCAGTGTCGAGGGAACACTCTGGTGGTCCCTGTGTCAAATCCAGCCAGCAGGTGTCCTGCAAACGTAGTCTTCTGTGATCATTTGATTACTTTGCCATTTAACACTCAGCCGGTTCCACATTAGAAATCCAGAGGCATATTGAATTATTGGACCCATAGCTTGCATTCCTGTGGGCGGTGCCTAGCTGAGCAGAGCAGCACTTGCTCTTGGAATCTGGCAGGGGTTCCTGCCTCCCTACTTCCCACTTTCCCTATTATCCAGCACGTGTTAGCTTCCAGGCATTTCCGTGGTTCTCGTTCTTCTAATAAATCTGGAATTGTAAGACATTCCTTATTTGCATGTCTCTATGAACAGTGTGACAATGAAAGACAGACTGAGAGATCCACATCTCCAGAAAAGTAGGAGAGAAGATACTCCCTTACCCAAGTGAAGACCATTCCCACTTACAAACAAAAAGTACCTATATCGAAAGATCCCCTCTTAAAATACAGTCGTAGGAAACAGTCTGCATAATTTGTTACTCTGACTCCTTCGTTCTTCCTGGATGAGATGGTGAGGAACTGGAAGCAGTGCGGCAAAACCAGATGGAGTCAGTCACTTGTATGTGGCCTGTCAGAGCCATGTAAGAACAATGTCTATCCTTGGGGCACCTGGGTGGCTCAGTCAGTTAAGCGTCTGACCCTTGGTGCTGGTTCAGGTCATGATCTCACGGTTTGTGAGTTTGAGCCCTGGGTTGGGCTCTGTGCTGACAGCACACAGATCCTCTGTCTCTCTCTCTCTCTCTCTCTCTCTCTCTCAATCTCTCTCTCTCTCTGCCCTTCTCCAGCTCATACTCTCTCTCTCCCAAAATAAATAAATAAAATTAAAAAAAAAAAAAGAACGATGTCTATCCTTGAAGGCAAGACAGAGGTACTAGTGATAGATGTACACCAATGACAATTCCCCAGTAGATGGGGTGAAATTGTCCCTATGGGGATTTCCACCTCACAGGGCCCATCAGCAGTGGGGGATTACCTCCAGGTATGCAGCCCAGAGATGGTGGGGGCCCAGAGCCAGACCTCCACTCTGGAGCCTCCCTCTGCCTCACCCCCACGGACTTCTTAGGACAGCTGACAAAAGGGCCATCCACATTGGAGACGGGGGGAAACCTGGGAAAGGAAGAGATTCTGGGTAGTGCTGTGGGGATGATTCCCCCACCCCCAAAGTACACAGTTACAAGTCACAACTCTCGGGAAGGTGTCACAAGGCGGATGTGGGACTCAATTAGGAGAGTGGAGTTAGGGTGAGGTGTTTCTGCCACTTGCAAGCTTCCCATAATATTATTTTGAAATTAAATATGCACAGAGAGGTTACCCTTGATCCCAAAAGGAATGCCGGAAGTGATTGGTGTTTGCAAGACACAGGTTTTCCACAGGGAAGGGCAGGAAGGGAGCATTCATTTCTTGAGTGCCACATGCTCCATTTAATCTGTTGCACAGCCCTGGCAGTGGCTATGGCTGTCATCCCTTTGCACAGACAAGGCAGGACAGGGCAGGACTCTGCACACACAACCCACCTAGATGGGACCTCTCCGACCCCAAATCCATCCACTTTCCCATCCCAATCCTGCCTACCAAGGGCTCTACAGACCAAACTCATGGTTTGAAAAGTCGTTAGACACTGTAACTTGGTTGTGAGGCCTGATCGAGTCAATTGTTTCACTGTGGGAGAATGGCCCAAACTGGTAAAATAAATTGCCCTCTCCTCTCATGTTTTAAATGCAGTTTTTCTTGAAGCCATGCGGTCCACATTGAACATGGATATTTACTTTTTAGAAGACTATCCTTGCAAGAAAGGGTAGAGAGACAGAGAGAGTGAAAGGCATAACTGAAAATGAACTATATTTAATAGGAAACTAATCTTTTAATTGGTGGTTTTTTGTTTTTTTTTTTTTTTCTTGGAGACTCCCCTGATTTATGAATGTGTTATTCAGGAGCCCAGGGAAAGCTTCATGACTGGGCTCCTGCAAGCTTACGGGACACATTTCACAAAGAACAAATGTCTTTAATTAGGAGTGTGAATGTTAACGGAGTCCATAATTAGCTGTTTGCAATAAACATGCTCTGTTAGTGGGAGTCCCCGGAAATCTAAGAAAGCTAGATTGCCACCTCGTGTTTGCATGTGTATTTATTTTGTGGAATGAGAGATGAATCCCAAAAGAAGATTCCTTCTTCCGGAGGCTCAGCCGTCTAGTGAATTCATTTGTTTGTTCTTTCCTACTTTGGAATGTCGCATTCTTTCTCTATTCCATATGTTCATGGAGAACTGTCCATGTGATCACTGGGACTGGTCACTCTCAGTCTTAGCTGGTAAAGACTAGCAGGAGGAGGGGAGTGTGCATCTTTTGGGTCCCTACTGATTGCAAATCACTTCCCAGAACACAGAGCACGGCACAATATTAATTTCTTTAAAGTTAAAAAAAATTCTTTTTTAATGTTTATTCATTTTTTTGAAAGAGAGAGAAACAGAGCACAAGCAGGGGAGGGGCAGACAGAGACAGAGACACAGAATCCGAAGCAAGCTCCAGGCTCTGAGCTGTCAACATAGAGCTCAATGCGGGGCTCTAGCCCATGAACTGTGAGATCCTGACCTGAGCCCAAGTTGGATGCTTAACAGACTGAGCCACCCAGGCGCCCCTATTTCTTTTAAGTTTTACAACAATTTTGTTAAAAGTCTGAAACTTCTAAAAGTACTTATAAGGATTTGGTGTTGCCAAAATTTAAGTTTTGCAGTTTTGCTTGCTTGATAACTCCTTCCAGTTTTAGTTTGCATTTCCCCAATGACTAATGACATGTGCTAATTGGATATTAATATCTTATTTTCTTAAGCATATGTTCAAATCTTTTGCTCAGTTTTATAGTGTTGTTTCTCTTCCTATTACTGAGTATTAAGAGCCTTTATATATTCCATATATAGTCCTTGTCAGTAATATGTTTTGTGAACACATCCTCCCATTTTGTGGTTTGTCTTTTCTTTTCCTTTTCTTTTCTTTTTTCTTAAATGTTTGTTTATTTATTTGAGAGAGAGAGAGAGAGAGAGCGAGTGGAAGAGGGTCAGAGAGAGAGGGAGACAGAGAATCTGAAGCAGGCTCCAGGCTCTGAGCTGTCAGCACAGAGCCTGATGCGGGGCTGGAACTCACAAACGGGGAGATCGGACCTGAGCCAAAGTCGGACGCTTAATGACTGAGCCACCCAGCCTCTTCCGTCTTTTCATTTTCTTAACTACGTCTCTCGAATAACAAAATTTTCCCTTTTTATGGAATTTAATATATTTTTTTCTTTTATGGTTTTCATTTTTGTGTGTTTTATAAAAATTCCATCTTTACTTCAAGGTTATGAAGACATTTTCCTGTATTTTTTTTCAGAAGCTTCAGTCTTTTAACATTTGCATTTAAGGCTATGATCTCTCTCTCTCTCTCTTAAAATATTTATTTATTTTTAGACAGAGAGAGAGAGTATGGGCAGGGGAGGGGCAGAGAGAGAAGGAGAGAGAGCAAGAATCCCAAGTAGGTCAGCACTGTCAGCACCGAGCCTGACACGGGGCTCAAATCCACAAACTGCAAGATCATGATTTGAGCTGAAATCAAGACTTGTTCGCCTAACAGACTGAGCCACCCAGGAACCCCCTTTCTCTCTCTCTTTTTTAATGTTTATTTATTTAGTTTTGAGAAAGAGAGAGACAGAGAGACAGAGAGAGAGGGTCTGTGCTGTCACTGCAGATCCAGACTCGGGGCTTACACTTATGAACCTGTGAGATCATGACCTGAGCCAAAATCAAGAGTCAAAGGCTTAACCGGCTGAGCTGCCCAGGGGCCAAGGCTATGATCTTTCTTGAATAAATTTTGTGCACAGTGGGATGTAAGGTCAAGATTAATTCTTGTTTTTATGGGTATATAGCTGTTCCAATACCTTGGTACCTTTGTTGAAAATTGCTTAATCAGGGGCGCCTGGGTGGCGCAGTCGGTTAAGCGTCCGACTTCAGCCAGGTCACGATCTCGTGGTCCGTGAGTTCGAGCCCCGTGTCAGGCTCTGGGCTGATGGCTTGGAGCCTGGAGCCTGTTTCTGATTCTGTGTCTCCCTCTCTCTCTGCCCCTGCCCCGTTCATGCTCTGTCTCTCTCTGTCCCAAAAATAAAAAAAAAAAAAAAAGAAAAAAAAAAAAAAGAAAAAAAAGAAAATTGATTAATCATAAGTGTGTGTTTTATTCAAGGACTCTTCTGTTGGAACTCTGGACTCAATTCCATTGATGATATTGGCTAGTCTTGTGACATTACCACTCTATCATCTTATTAAAGGAAGTTTTGAATTCAGAAAGTATGTGTTCTACTTTGTCCCCTTTCCAAGATTGTTTTAGCTCTTGTAAATCTTTTAGCTTCCCATATAATTTTAGAGTCAGCATTTCTATGGAATAGCCTATAAAGATTTCAATTAGGATTGCATTGAATCTGTGTCAATTTGTGGACAATTGACATATTAACAATATCCAGTCTTGTCACCCATGGCTATATCATGCCTCTCCAGTTAGTCAGTTCTTCTTTAATGTGCTTCAGTGATGTTGTGTGCTTGGCAGTGTATGGATCTTGTACTTTCACTAAATTTATTCCCAAGTATTTTGTGATTTCAGTGCAAATGTAAATGACATATTTTAAGATTTCACTTTGCATCATGTGACAGTATGTAACAGCCAGGGCTCAATCAGAGGAGCAGAATCAAAAGAAATGTAGAATTAGGGATTGATTGCAGTTATTGGATTTTTATGCAATTATAGGAAGTTGTTAAGCAGTCTGTTGAGCTGTTACCTCTGTGCCTGGTACAAGGGCTTCAGGTATGCAGGGCTGGTGGTTGAGAAAGGAAGATAGACGTGGAAGGGGAGACACTGGGGACAGAACCTATCATAACAAAATGGAACTCAAAATGGATTTTTAGCTGAGTAGAATAACACCTGAACTCATTTACCAACTAAAGGTAAGTACTGACAAAAAGAAAAAAAAAAGGAGGAAAATGAATTGCCAGTGGACAAAGCACATATGTAAAGGCACATGAATGAGGGACGAATACACTAAAGGACTATCAGGGAACTCCCTGTGGCCGAGTTACAGACAGGGAATGGAGAGATAACAGCAGGCTAGTACATAGGACCAACTTGTGATGGGACCCGCACTTGGACTTGTGATGGGACCCACACTTGGCTGAAGAGCATAACCTTTATTTGCATGGCAAGACTTTGGGAAGTTTTGAAGATTATGCTAAAATATAAATTACTTAAAAGCTATCATCTTAACCATTTTTCAGTTTTAGGTGTACAGTTCAGAGACATTAAGTACCTTTCATTGTGCAACCATCACTAACATCCAACTTCAGAATTTTTTCATTTTCTCAGACTGAAACTCTGCACCCATTAAATACCAACTCATTTATCCATCCCTTCAGCCCCGGAAAACACCATTCTAGTTCCTGTCTCTATGAATTTGGCTACTGTAGGTACCTTACATAAGCGGGTTCATGTGCTTCATGTGCTGTTTGCCTTTTTGTGATTGACTTATTTTACTTAGTGTAATGTCTTTAAGATTCATCCACATTGTAGCATGTGTCAGAACACCCCCCCCTTTTACAGTTTATTAATTTTGAGAGAGAGAGAGAGAGAGAGAGAGAGGAGAGAGAGAATCCAAAGCGGGCTCCACACTGTCAGTGTGGAGTCTGATGCAGGACTCAGCTCACAAACCACGAGATCATGACCTGAATGGAAATCAAGAGTCATACACTTAATCAACTGAGCCACCCAGGCGCCCTTCCCTCCTTTTTAACTTAGAATAATATTCCTTTGTATGTATATCACAAGTTTATCTATTCATACATTGATGGACATTGAGTTGCTTTCACCTTGTGATTATTGTGAATAATGTTATGAACATGGGTGTACAAATGGTGTGCTTGGAACCCCTGATTGTGATTCTTTTGTGTGTATTCCCAGAAGTGGAATTGCTGGATTATGTGGGCATTTTATGTTTATATTTTTGAAGAACTGCCATACCGCTTTCTACAGTGACTGCATCCTTCCCAGCAGTGATGCAGAGGGTTTTGAGTTCTTCACATCCTTGCCCAAACTTGTAATTTTCTGTTTTTTAACTTTTAATTTAATTTAATTTAATTTAATTTAATTTAATTTAATTTTTAAAATATAATAGTCATCCCAATGTGCGTCAAGTGGTATCTCACTGTAGTTTTGATATGCACTTCCCTAATGATTAGCGAAGTTGAACATCTTTTCATGTGCTTGTTGACTGTTGTATATCTTATCTCCAGAACTATCTATTCAAGTCTTTTTCTCTTTTTTTTTTTTTATTTTAGAGAAAGGGGGGAGGGTCAGAGGGAAAGTTTTAAACAGGCTCCACACTCAGCGTACAGCCCTACACAGGGCTGGATGCCACAATCCAGGGATCACGACCTGAGAAAAAAATCAAGAGTCAGACACTTAAACAACTTATCCACCCAGTTTTCCTTCCTTTCCTCATTATTAAATCAGATTGTTTTTATTATTGTTGTTGAATTGTAGGAGTTCTTTATATATTCTGGCTATTAATCTCTTATCAGATATTTGCAAATATTTTCTCCCACTCTATGTATTGCTTTTTCACTCTGTTACTAGCATCCCTTGATGTTAAAGAATTTTTAGTTTAGACACAATTTACCTACTTTTTTCTTTTGTTTCTTATGCTTTTGGTGTCATATCCAAGAAATTATTGCCAAATGCAATGCCATGAAGCTTTTCCCCTATGTTTTCTGTGTTACATTTAGATCTTTGATCCGTTTTGAGTTAATTTTTGTATGTGGTGCCAGATAATGATTTAATTTTATTCTTTTTCATGTGGTTAACCAATTTTCCCACCATTTGTTGAAAAGACTGTCCTTTCCCTTATTGAATGGTATTGGTATCCTTGACAAAAGTCATTTGACCATATATGTGAGGGCTTGTTTCTAAGATTTCTATTCTATCCCATTGGCCATATGCCCATATTCCATATGCCCATCCTTGGGCTGGTACCCAAGGAAATATCTCTTTGTGGCTTTGTAGTAAGTTCTGAAATCAGGAAATCTGAGTCCTTGTTCTTTTTCAAGATTATTTAGGCTATTCCATGTCCCTTGAGTTTGTATATGAATTTTTGGATGGATTTTCTATTTCTGAAAAACTCTCATTGAGATTTTTGAGGTATTGCATTGAACCCGTAGGTGGTTTTGTGTAGTATTGACATCTGAAAATATTAAATCATGTAATCCATGAACATAGCATTTCTTTCCATTTGTTAGTGTATTCTTTAATTTCTTTCAACAATGTTTTGTAGTTTCATGTACAAATATCTTACTTCCTTGTTTAAGTTTATTTCTACATATTTTATTCTTTTTGATGCTTTTTTATAATGGAATTATTTTCTTAATTTTCTTTTTTGATTGTTTTGTTAGTGTAAGAATTTTTGTGTGTCTGTTTTATATCCTGCAACTTTGCTGATTCTTTTTTCAGTTCTAACAGTTTTGTTGCTGTTGCTGTTGTTGTTGTGTTTGTGTGTGTGTGTGTGTGTCTGTGTGCACATGTGTAATCTGTACGGCTTCCTACATCTAAGGTTGTGTGGTGTTTGAAAAGTGATAGCTTTGCTCTTTCTTTTCCAGTTTGGCTGCTTTTATTCCTTTTTGCGCCTATTCTCTCTACCTAGAGTTTTTAAATGCTATACTGAACGTGATGGCAAAAGTGTTCATCCTTGTCTTGTTCCAACTTTGTAAGGTTTAAGCACATGATCAACAGGGACATTTCCAGGTTTTTAGGTATCACTCTGGCTGCTGAATGAAGGATGGGTGGAAAGGGCAAGACTGGGAGCAAAAACACAAATGAAGGAGCCTTTCAATAGCCCATGTAAGTGTGCTAACTTGCTTAGAGGGAAGTAGAGTGAGCTAGTGATAGTGACACCCAGTGCTCATGACCTTGACCAGATGTGAGAGGGTCTTTGCCAAAGCTAGAGGATAGTTTGAGGTTGGACCATGTTGCATTCCTCTCTACATTCTCATTCAGGGGAGGGAAAATTAAAATTAAAACCAAAGACACCCAAGATGCATGTCTAAGGGAAACTCATCAAGTCAAATGTTCTAGCCCTGTGGTCTCTTTATAGGCAGTGTTGATTACATAGCAGAAATGGAAGGCAATAAAGGTAGCAAAACACTCCATTGGGACCACAGTTGTCTTTTTTTCACACTTTCTCCACACCAATACGATCTACATAAAATAGAAAAACAAAGCTCAGAGCAGCTTTTGATCTCAGAGTTCCAAGAAACAAGTGGAAAGAAGTCATTCGTTCATGTTCCAAGCTCTCTCCTCTCCATTTCTCTCCATTACTCCCCTTCTTTCCATTCTCTTCTTTTCTGCTTTCTTCTTTTCCCTCTCTTTATTTATTTATTTTTCTCTTTCTACCTGTATTCATGTCCTAGGTGATCTAATCAATCAATGTTCATGGCTTTAAATACCATCCACACACTTATAAGACCTTAACCAATTAAGGTAGCCTAGATTCCTCAGTACTGACAATTTCAAATGTCATTAGCTTAATAGAACTGAAGTTTATTTCTTGCTCATGCTACAGATCCAAATTCATTTTGGAGTCATTATCTTGATAGAATCTCCCACTATCACATCACCTGTAAGAGGGAATGTAGTGAACTACACCGTCTCCTCTGAAAGGTTCTGCTTGAAAGTGAGATAGGTACTATTATTCCATTCTCCAGGTGAGAAACCGAGGCATCAAGATGCTGACATAAGTCAAACAAGCTGTACTGTGAACCCAGAGGTGCATTACTCTCACTAGTTTATGAATGAGTGAACTAGGTTGCAGTGAGGTTGACACTTGCCTAGGGTCACACTGTACTCAAGAGAAGATCATGTGCACATGTAACTCTTGTCTGCTTGACATCAGAGTCCAACCCCCATGCCCCCCACTCCCCCACCCATCACATTCTTCCATCAATCACAGGAAGTCTCATTCCTGGCTGTGAGGGAATCATTATTATCTCCCATGAATGTGAAGTTTTATAGGAAGGAGTAACTTGCTAACAATAGCTAATGTGTGCAGCTGTCTTACAGAAATTAGCTTACTTTTTCCTTGTTAACAGCTCTGTGGAGTAGATGCTATTATTTTCATTTTATAGTGGGAAACTCTAAACTCTGTAGATAAGCAAGTACTTTTGTCAAGGCCACACAACTAGGGGAGGTGGAGCAAGGCTTTGAGGCCAGGTAGATGACCCCTGACCTGATCATACAACCTCAGACAATTCAGCCATATTATGCATTTTCAGCACATTAGCTGTTGAGATCCATTTCCTATGTCAACACTAATGGGTACCTGTGATTGGCGTAACATGTGGGCTGGTCTTACAGGTCTGGCAGGCATAGATATAGAGCGAGGCCTGGGATGAAACCCCCTCAGTGGTCATTTTTGACAGATGGAGACCCCTTCTTCTGTATCAGTGCATCCTTTGTAGGTATGTGGTAGGGAAATTATGTTGTAGGGGTGGCCACCTGTGGTGACACAAACTTCTACTTCTTAAGTTGATGGCTGTTTGACCCTACAGTTACTATTTGAAGCAGCAAACTTTCACTAACCTGGGGAAGAAGGGCCTCCTGGGATCCCTACGGCCTACATGTTCAACTCCTAAGCAGGCCTACAAGATGCTTCCTCCTTCTGTAGCCTTGTACGCGGCAAATTCCCCTCCTCCATGCTTTGTCACACTAGAACTACCAGGCCATCCCATACCTGTCCCCTCCTTTCCCTAATTTCACCCCAGTCACTGCCCTGGCATGTCGATTTTGCTCATCCTGAAGTGTGATCCTCTTTTCACCTTTTTGCCACTGCCATTGTCCCATTGTCTTCCCATTGTGTGGCTTTGCATTTGAATCCTGCATGGCACAGGGAAAGAGTCCACACTTTGGAGTCAGAGATCTAGATTGGAAACTTGACTTTTCCACTTACATGCAAGTGACCTTGCATGTGTGTCTTCAGTTCTCCAGACTCAGTGTTCACATCTATAAATGCAGGAAGTTACATCTCCCTTGCTGTAGGTAAGGCCGTGTATAAAGGTAGCATAGTCTCTAGTACAAGTGGCTGGTTCACAAATGAATGGATGGTGATCTTCTAGCCCACAGATTACTGATCAATGACTACACAGCAAATGCATGTGTACATATGCCTGTAAATGGATACATGCATATTACATGGATATTCTCACACGCTGCTGCCCTGACAGACAAAACAATGCTCATCCTTTCCCTAAAACCTAGCTAAGTTTCCCCAGGAGCTCTGACCTGGCCTGCTAATGGGGAGACTGACGCTTGTCAGTTACAAAGCTTATCTAAATTTCTTTTGGGTAGCATCCTTTTGGTTTACATGTATTCCTTTAGGTCAATGCTGTGACTCTCAGAATCATCCTGCTCCTCGCCTACCCATGATGGGAGTTTGTGCCTGTGTCCTCAGGGTGATGGGAGGGAGGCATGTATTTGTCTGGAACTCTTGTGCTGTTGTCTTTGTGCTAACTGTCCCTTGCCCTTTTGGTCACTGACTTTATTGTGGGAACTTACTGCTGCTTGGCTGGTGAGTTCAGGTTATTTTCCTCACAGGGTGGTCAAGGTGGGCGGTCTGAACTCTGCACTCCGCAGGGCTGTGTGTACTCCTGAGATCTGTCCGCGACTCCCCTTGGTAATTCTTCACCCCATAAGTTAACCAACAGCATTGGGACCTGGCTTCCACATGCTTGCACAAGATGGTATGAAAGTGTGGTTTCTTCCAACCCTGTGTGGTACTTCTGGAGTGACCAGGGAAAAGGGGTAGAGAATAAAAATCTTTCTTGGGAACGTTTGTTTCAGGAGGGGCATGGGTTAAAAGAGGTTGGGGACCTGACATGTTTTGTTAAAGTTTATTGAGAGAAGCCAGCAAAACTCCTTTCAACCAAAGAGATTCTAAAAATAATAAAGGCCTTTTTATCCAATGGGGTCATGTAAATTTTTTATTCCTTTTGGAATAAAGCAAGTATGTGAATTTCCAGCTCCTTTTAATCTGTCACTCACGTATCATATGTCAAGGGGCTGGCGCCGAAAAGTGAATTACATAATGAGTGAGTGGAAGACGTTTTTCCCCTGACATAAGTATGCCTTAAATTACATATTGTTCATCTGGTTTTTAAAATATGGAGTTCTATTTTTTTCGTGGTTGTCAAATATGTCTCAGAAAGCTTATAATTTCTCAGTATGGATCAGAAGAATTTTTCTGCATAACAATGTGGAAGCTACTCTTTTGGTTCTCAAAGTACCGCTATTTGGAGATCAGTGAGGTTTATTTGCATTTCATTAATCATTATTGCTGAGGGCGAGTAATAATAATAATAATAATTATTATTATTATTATAATCTATGTCACTCTGAATTCTCAGCCTAAGTGGTGCCAAAAGGTGGAGGGACACGCATACTGAAACCTTACATCCGGATACACTGTGTGCCTGGGTGGAAGAGCTGGAATCTAAACACATGCGGTCAGAGGCCCCTGAAGACAACTCGTGCTCCAACAGCTGTGATAACTGAGGTCTGACATTTCTGTTCACAGCAACATGCTGAGAAAGGAATAAGAGAAAAGGTAACATGAAGTAACACTCATGGCACACTGAGAATAAGGCAATGGCATCAAGTGTAATGGGTCCTATGTCCTTTGATGCTCACAACAGTGCTGTGAAGCTGAAGGGCCATGGTGGATCCCACAATGGTGGGGAGGACCAAAGCTCAGGACAGGTGAAATCACAGTCCAGGGTCAGGCGGACAGTGAATGACAGAGTCCTGGTCTCTCTTGGTCCTTTGAGGCAGCGATCACAGCAACACTCAGGAAAGCCTCTCTGTTTCATTTCTACAGCAGGGTTACAGGAGTTAATAAAGCTGTCCAGTGTCACCAAGTTTATTTCTTTTTCTGCCATCTTCTACTAGTAAATGGCAAGGCTTGAATTTCACCTAGTTCTGACCGATGCCAAGTAAAGCAAACTTTGTCCTTAGGAGAAATCTGTCAGGAAACATCAATATGTAAAAAAAAAATGGGTAAGGGAGCATTAGTATATACTCATTTTATAAATCTATATTATATCATTAACTGGTAAAATTAATCAATGAGAACAATTAAGGTATTCAGATAATCACAAACACTGGAAAAAATTAAATATAATTAATAGATTTTTATTAGCTTCAGCATCCAATTTATTTTTCAGTTTCATGTTATTTGAAAGTCTCAAATTTTAAAATATAACCAGTCGAAAATTCTAGTTCTTTTATAGTAACTCCTTTTTTGGTCTTAGGTCATTGAAGTCAATCTCAAAGCTTGGAAACTGGATGAAAGGCAACAGGAATGTCTTGTTTCAAAGTTGATGTCTTAACAGCGTTTACGACTGAAAACATCTTCTACTCCTAATGATTTCTCAGCTAATCTAATTTTTCATTACTCATAGGAAATAATTTAAATATCAAGTAAAGTTAAATAGTGCAGGTATTTGGAACCTGTGATTCCTCATTGCTTCTCTCCTAAACAGCGACTCCAATGTGAAAATAGTCAATTCTTTTTTTCTATTTTCTATATGAAACTTTGATTTTCAAAGTTTCAAAGTTTCAAAGTTTCTGTAGAAACTTTGATTTTCAAGTTCATTCACTTTATTTGCTGCCATGGGTGTAGTGATGTGGTGACTTTGCATTTTCAGCCTGTAGAGTGCAGTGTTGCCCCTTTTCAGTTGCTATCGCATGCATGACCACCATGCCATGATGGAGCAGTGCCCAGCAGGCAGCTGAGCGTGGCACGAGGAGTGCTGAGAAGTGTCCTCAGCTCTGCAAATTATGTAAGCAGATGTGCAGCTCAGACTTCAAATGAATATCACTACAGAATGGATCTCTTCCTGGTTGGTGATGAAATTTCAAGAAGTTTAAATATATGGTTGGAGATGGTAAGAGAGGATTGTTACCCAGCTGCCTATGTGAGAATATTGTAGACTGTCTTGTGCATAATGTATTTGAGTGTGTAAGTTTTATTGCAACCTAACTTACATACAAAAATATGTTAAATGAAATGAGAATTGGGTACATTAAAAGACACCAATATATTGGATTTTGAAGAATGAATAGGAGTTCTGGGAGGGAGAAGAAATGGGCATCGATGTACCATGGTCCTCTGGATCCAGAGCCTCCCTGGGAAGTTGGTTTTCCTGGGTAGATAGTTGGAGGATAGTGAACTTGTCTTGCAGATTAGTAGTCACCAGGGAAATTATTTCAAGCCCTACTTCCATATCTTGTACTAATTCACTGTTGATCAGAGTGGGAATTTAAGAACTTTATGATCTTTTAACAACTTGCTAACCTCAAGAGTGAGATGATTGATTCTCAAATGTCCTTGTGTATTTAGCCCAAAGTGCTATGGAAAAAAAGAAATCTAGGCCCAATCTTGGTCCTCTCAGAGGACCTTTTTGTCCATTTTGGAAGCTGTGATTCTTACCCATAAAACCCCTGTGGAAGGAGGGGTGGGGGACACCAGCTATCTGTCCACATGCAAAGGATTGACTCAAGAGGTACCCCCAACAGAGAAATTATTGGTGCAGGTTCCTCGATGCCAGCTCCAGGACTTCCTGCCATTAGAATCACCAGGGGGTCTTTTGAAAAGAAAGATTCCTAAACTCTACCTAGAGCAACATAGTTGGAATATCTAGACTCTTAATTAAAATAAATTTGTTTAATTTTAAGTCCCTTATCTGGATACCATGTGTACCTAGGAAGGAAACTATTGGGACACAGGTCTTATAGCAAAAAAGGACAATACCCCTTCTTATCCTGCCTCATCCTTTATCACGTCCCACCATATTTCTCAGAAGCAATTGTACCTTTTCTTTTGCTTTGGATTTATTTTTAAGAAAGAAAATGTATATATTTGGCTGAAGTCCCATTTTTACCTCCTCCACCTGAATTTCCCTCTTTCGTCCTTACAGGGATCCACACTCCCGGGGGTAGTTTGCCATTATATTTTGTTTTAGATTTTTTTTTCTCAGAGCATATACATGTGCTTATAAAGGAGAAAATGGTACTTCCTTTATCACATTGTGAGAAATCTCTAGCTTCTTATGCATTTATTTACTGAGTAAGGAGCAGTTTCTGTTTCTTGGTGATTTTCTCCTGAGTGCCTATCTCACTGTATCCTGATGCAGACTTGTTGCCATTTATCCCCGTTGGACTTTTGGGGTACAGCCATGTTTTCCTTTATTTTGGGTCTCATTTCTTATTTTGTTGGAGGAATTTAGGTAATGTATTCAGGAAGGATATATGTGAGGTAAATGTTCTGAATCTCTCTATGCTTGAACACATTTATTTTGCCTTCTTATTTGCCTTCTTAATTTGGCTTTGGGTTTGGTATGAACTCTAGGATTGGAATCATTTCTCTTAGGATCTTACACTGCTATGCTATGGTATCTTTTGCTAAAGAGACGTATGATATTGCTGAAGTATGGAGTGCTGATTCTCATGGGTTTATAAGGAACTTGCACTTTCTCTTGAAGTTCTATGATCTTCTATCATTTTGGTATTCTGGAGTTTTATAAAATGTGTGAAGGTGGGAATTATTTTCCATACATTTTGCTCAGTTCCTGATGCACGTTTTCTATCTGGTGGCTTATGCCTCTCTCTAGCTCTGGGAAGTTATTCTATTATTTCTTTAAAATTATGTCACCTCCAGTTTATGCTATTTTCTTTAGGGCACCTGCTTTGAAATTCCCTGTCTCTGTGCTCTCATCTCCTTTACCTTCATGGCCTGGACACTTTCCTCAACATGATTTTTCCGGCATTCTAAGGAAACACTTTGGGAAACCTAGTTTTTTCTTCTTCTTTAGCCCATAGCGTGTTTATACTTTCTTCCTTTTTTTCAATAGCATCCGATTCTTTCAAAAATGAAATCTGATATTTCATTTACAAATTTTAGGGTAAATATTGGAATCTCCAAATTCCCTTTTGTCCCTTGAATCACCTGAAATGATAGGTTTGTTTTCTAGGGAGGAAGGTGGTTTGTACATTATTGTGCCTGTGACTGGCAGGGTGTGATTCAAGGTGAATGGAAAGAGCCATCCATTACCTCCTCTTGCCCACCTTAACCCCTGCCCCACTGCCAGGATCAGGTGGGCTTTTCCCATGGCTCTAGCAGCCACGGTAGAAGCCTTAGCCCCACCTTCCAGAAGTGTGTTGGGTCTTTTGCTCACTGATGAGCACCTTCTCATGGTTCCATGTTTTAGTATAGATTTATTCCCATTTATGCATCTGCCATCCTTTCAGGGTCTTAGGAGAGAAAACAAAACCAATGTATGTACTTAGCCGTCTGGAATACAAGTCTCGTTATGAGTTGACTTGCTAGCAGCGTTGTAAAAATATAAGGGAGACGGACATCTCTGATGGAGTATGGAAAGGAGGGGGTTGAAAAGTGGTGTGAGGACTGGGGCTTGAAGGGAAACCAGTGTTATGAAGGGCATGGAGTGTTTGAGACAAAGGTGAGATGGGGACTTCTGATGCTCTGTGGGTGGTGGGGCAACAGCCGCATCAGAGGCAGATGGAACAGGAAAGGAATGGGCAGTAATGATCTTGTTCCCCACATAGTGTTCCCTCTCCAGCATTTTGACTTGATTCTATGATTTGATACTGATTTAGCTTCTTCCTGGGGGTAGGCACGGCCCTGAGTCTGGAGCAGGGTCCTGGATGGTGAGTCCCAGTGCAGTTTGCTGCCTGAAGGCCCTCTTGGACTGCAGCCCCCTCACCCTGCAAACGCTCTGTCAGCAGAAATGATAAAGCATGCTCTAAACACGGTGAGGAAATCCAATGATAATTTGTGATAACACATCTGGTGTTATCAGTAGCTCTGCACCTGCGATGGAAACACAGTGGGAGGCTGTTTGCAAATATGTAAAGTCTTGTCAAAGGATGCCTCGTGCAGAAGTAGCAGAAAGCTTCTCTGGAAATGCTGCTGTAGCAGTAACAGTGATTATTGATTACCCCAAAGTTTTAGAGACTTTACAGCATGTAATTAGCACAACGTGGTGGTAGGTATTGTTGTTACCTTTTTACATACCAGACACCCGAGTTCAACGAAATTCAAGCCCGAGATTGTGCACCAGTAATGGGCAGAGACGGGATTTGAATGTAACGCCTGCTTGACTGCTTTTCACTGTCCCTCTGGATGTTCTGTACAACCACTCACACCAGTCCTGAGTGGTCCTATAGTGGTCTATAAGAATAGTGGTCTTTGAGTCCTGATTACCTATGCTTATTTTCTCTGTAGCATTAGGCATCCTGATACTGGAAGTAGCTGAGGACATTAGGGTTTAGCTGATTGCTCCAGTATTGTGGCAACTGGGGACAGCTAGGTACGGAAGAGCCTCACCATGGCAAACAGGGTCCCTTCAGTGCCACAAAGGGATCTGGAGAAAGTATCCACTGGGAACTGGCTCTTAGAGTTCCAGTAAGCTCCAGAGTGGCCTGTGGCCTCACCCTTGATCCTTCAGCACAGAGAAAGGAGGCATTGAGCAGGCAGACATGTGGGACAGAAAGAGAAAGAAGAGATGTATTACAATGATTGTGAAAGACATATGCCACTCGTCATCCCCATTGGTGAACCTTACTTTTTGAGAGAAACACACACACAATACACATATACATATATGCATACGTATACATTTATCCATTACATTGCACTTCCCATACTGCATTGTCATTAATTCATTAGTTTAACTACTGTTTATTGAGCATCTACTCCATGCCAGACACTGTTCTAGGCACTAAGGATATTGCAGTGAATGAAACAAACAAAAACCCCTGCCCTTGGGAAACTATATTTAAATAACTATACAGGAATATCAAATGTTCAGAGGGAAGGTAGATATAAATCATTATATAAAATGACCCAAAGAGTTTATATTAAGTGATGCCACAGACAAAGGCAAACACTAAACACCAAGACCGAGTAAACACAAATTGCCATTCATATGCCATAGATTTCTGTGTAATGCACACCTGCCAACTTATTTCATATCATAGCACATATAAAAGTGGATAGTGTGAGTTCAGTGTCCTGGGGTGAGTGAATGGGGCTGTGTGCAGCCTGAGCAACAGGGCTGCCTGAGGACCTACATTTCAGCGTGCTTCTCATCCATGTGTATCAATATTACTGCATACCATTTGACAAACTCTGTACTCAAAGCTCTAACAAATTGCAAAACTGATACTCCAAGGGAATAATGGGAAAGTATGATGAATGGAACATTTACAGATTTCACAGAGAAAACACCAAAGCCTAAAAATTGTGTGAAGAGATGCTCAACCTCTCCAGTAGCTACAGGAATGCAAAGCAAAGCACCTTTCCTGTCACCAAAGAACATGGAATGGGGCTGGTAATGTTGGAGAAATAGGTATGCTTAATCTTCCTGATGGAAGTGTGAGTTTCATATTTCTGGAAAACAATCCGGTATGATGTATTGAAATAAAAAAGTATGCCTGCTGCCTACAAGGGGAGCCTTGTTCGTAATGTCAAAAGACTGGAATGGACCCAAATGTCCTCTGTTACGGACTGGTAAAATAAAGATGCACTGGAGTCCTGGAGTCCTGGAGTCCTGGGCAGTTGTAGAGCGTCAGAAGGTCCCACCTTTATTCTGGAATGAAAGTATCAAGACTTGATGTCAAGAGAGGAAAGCAAAGTGCGGATTCCGCTGCACGTCCGACTGCTCGCAGTCTACACATGTGTGAATGGTTGTAAAGTTCTGGAACTACAGGGGCCCCCACAAAAGCCGAGTTGTTTGTGTATCTGTGTCCCTGAGAAGGTCAGCACAGCCACGTGGACATCAGCTGTTCTTTGCAAGGACAGCAAAGAAATGAGAGTCTTCCTTTTGAACCATCCAGGGAAACGGGGGAAGTTTGCTCATGTGGGACACAAAGATCAGCCCTTTTCCTCACTCCACTCAGACCCTCCAGCATCCCCGAAAGCCAGGCCTGCTTTTGCAGGGAGGTAGCTTACCAGATAGATGCATGAGGGCTACTTAGGGGCAGCGGGAGGATCCTTTACAGTTTTCTTTGCTGTTCTGTGTATGTATATATCTTTGCATGTAGTTAACAGACACTTTTGGATCCTGCTTTTTAACATGACATAATGTACATATTATTATGTTATCATGAACTCTTTTAAATAACATATTGATCCTCACAAGTTTGATGGTCACGGAGTGCTTTTGATAGAAATTATCGTCTTTGATCCTGACCTCTTTATTTGTTCTCTCCCCGGGGGCAATGCACAAAAAGAGAAAAAGCATTTCAGACAATCTGCCTATTGATAATTGAGCAGTCCATTTGATGGTTACTTAAGATACTTCCCTAATCTTTTTCAGTGAGCCTCATCAAACAGAAATTTCTGACCCACAATAAATCTTTGACAGATACAATCGATATTCTAAAGTAGCAGATGCAGAAATTTACAGTATATTTTAAAAGCTAATTGATTTATAAAACCACATGGAAGGATTACCAAGGAAATCGATTCCTATAATTTGCAGGGAGATGGGTTTGGTCTTCTGAGAACAGCCTGTGGGTGAGCGGGAGTCCCATCTGGAGGAAAAGGGATGCCATGAAGACTCCGATTCTAGGCCTGATGGTGCCACTGTGTGGTCCAGGAACTCAGCCCTGGTCCCGGGTGCCTCATCTGTGAGATGAGCACTTTGGCACTATTGCCCGCAGCTTGGTAGGCATTTGTAAAGCAGTTTAAAAGTGTTCTAATCGCTTTCACACACTTCGGCTCTATTTTCCGCAGTGGCCCTATGAAGAAACTAGACTAGGATTTAGCATTTGTGACAACACAATAAAAAGTTGTGGGAGGTCCAGAGAAATTCAGAGGCATGCCCAGAGCTGCATGGCCCCAGCAGGGTCTCTGGGCTTCCAGGAGCAGGCGCTGCCATCCGGAGCTCTGGAGACAACCTGATGCTGTTCCGGAGGGACTTTCCGAGTGGAAGGGAAGCAGGTGTCTGCTTAGCCTCCTGACCCAATGGTGTAGAGCAGGCCCACCTAAAACAGGGCCAAAAAGAAGTTAAGGCGAGCCTAGAGAAAGGCGGTAGGGAGAATGACCAGATTTTCATGCTTCAGAGGCAAACTTTTGCTTCTGGTGGGGGAGGGGCTCACGTAGTCAAAACAATTACGGTTTATGTGCTATTTTTGCCTCTCTGGGAATCCTAAAGAATACCACGGATGGAATTGGTGAATTAGTGTCAGTTTAAAATGTGTCTTTATTTCCAGTGTGAAGCCCATGAGAGGTTCACATGGCCGTTTGGCTATGACTCACATCCTGTACACACTGATTGTCCCTCTGTATGCCTTCGGGGAAAAAGCTGACATTACAAAAAAAAATGATCATGGCTGGCTCAGTCGGTAGAGCATGTGACTCTTGATCTTGGGGTTGTAAGTTCAAACCCCACATGGAGGGTAGAGTTTACTTAAGAATAAAATCTTTTATAAAAAAGAGGGATTATTATTTACGGCAGTAGGATACATACAGCTCTTTTTGTATCAGAAATTAACAATTTAGAGACAAATTCTTAAAACTTTTTAATAGCAAGATGCTTCCCTGTCCTGGAAGTGGTGAAAAAGGACCATTTTAATAGGTACTAAAAACTTACTACTCTACAGCTTGTCCCTTAGACATTGCTAGGAGTGCAGGTGTGGGGAAGAGCATCTCAGACAGTGGACATCACTAGGATTAGGAACTTCTCAGGTGTCTTCTGGCTTGGGGGGAGCAAGACAGCTTCTGTAGGTCAGATGTCAGTCACCTTTTTTCTGTGAAGTGAGACAAAATTTCAAAAATAAAAATCATTTAGTTAACAACTTTGGGTTTTTCTGTTTTTTTTTTTTTTTTAAGTTTATTTGTTTTGAGAGAGAGAGAGTGTGTGTGTGCGCAAGACGGGAGGGGCAGAGAGAGAGGAAGAGAGAGAATCTTACAGTGTGGAGCCTGATGTGAGGCCCAAACTCACAAACTGTGAGATCATGACCTGAGTCAAAATCAAGAGTCTAGGTGCTTAATCGACTGAGCCACCCAGGTACCTTATTGTTAACAGGCATCTGTTACTGTTTTCAATAATAATTACTATATTATTATTAATTATTAATTAATATAATTATATTATTATTTTTGCAATAATCATATTGTTTATTTATTTTAATATTTTAATATAAATATTTTAATATTTATTTATTTATTAAAAATAAAACATTATTTTTTTAATGTTTATGTAGTTTTTAGGAGAGAGAGAGAGAGTGCACAAGCATGAGTTGGGGAGGGGCAGAGAGAGAGGAAGACAGAATCTGAAGTAGGCTCCAGGCTCCTAGCTATCAGCACAGAGCCCCACGTGGAGCTGGAACTCACAAACTGCAAGATCATGACCTGAGCTGAAGTTGGATGCTTAACTGACCGAGCCACCCAGGCGACCTGTTATATTATTCAAATATAATTCATATACCATTTGATGGGCCCACTTAAAATGTATAATTGCATGGCTTTTACTGTATTCAGAGTTGTACAGATATCACCACAAATTTAGAACACTTCATCACTCCCTAAATGATACCCAGTAAGCACTCTCAATCACTTCCATGCCCTTCAAACTCCCTCCCCCTCACCAACCTAGGCAATTACTAATCTAATTTCTGTCTCTCTATTTGCATATTCTGGACATTTCAGATAAATGGAATCGTATAATATGGCGTCTTTTGTAACTAGCTTCTTTTACTTAGCAAAATAGTTTCAAGGTGCATGTATTGGTACTTTTTTTATTGCCAAACAATATTTGGTCATATGGCATGCCTTATTTATTTATTTATTTATTTAAATGTTTATTTATTTTTGAGAGAGACAGAGTGCAAGTGGGGGAGGACAGAGAGAGAAGGAGATACAGAATCGGAAGCAGGCTCTAGGCTCTGAGTTTCAGCACAGAGCCTGATGCAGGGTTCAAACTCTTGAACCTTGAGATCATGACCTGAATCAAAGTCAGACACTTAACTGACTAAGCCACCCAGGCATCCCTGTCACATTTTATTTATCCATTCATCAGTTGTTTTTACCTTTTGGTTATTATGAATAATACTCTTATGAACATCTGTGTACAAGTTTTTGTGTAGACATAGGTCTTCATTTCTTTTGGCTAATGCCTAGGAGTAGATTTGTCAGATGAAATAATAATGCCTTGTTTAACTTCTTAAGGAACTACCAAACTTTTTTTCCAAAGCAGCTGCACCATTTTATATCCTCACCTGTAATTTCTCAGGGTTCCAATCTCTTTACATCCCACCAACATACGTTATTATCTTTTTTTTATTATAACCATCCTCGTGGGTGTAACATGGTATTTCATTGTGATTGATTTAATTTCCATTATCCTGATAGTTAGTAATATTGAGCATCTTTTCATGTTCTTATTGGGCATATATGTGTCTTCTTTGAAGAAATGACCATTTGCACCCTTTGGCTATTTTTTATTTTTTTATTTTTTTTTAAATTTTTTTTTTTTCAACATTTATTTATTTTTGGGACAGAGAGAGACAGAGCATGAACGGGGGAGGGGCAGAGAGAGAGGGAGACACAGAATCGGAAACAGGCTCCAGGCTCCGAGCCATCAGCTCAGAGCCTGACGCGGGGCTCGAACTCACGGACTGCGAGATCGTGACCTGGCTGAAGTCGGACGCTTAACCGACTGCGCCACCCAGGCGCCCCCCTTTGGCTATTTTTAAATTGAGATATTTGTCTTATTATTGAGTTGTAAGAATTCTAGATACAAGTCCCTTATTATAGGTAGCATTTCCAAATATTTTCTCCCATTCTGTGTGTTGTCTTTTCAGTCCTTGATGGTGTCCTTTAAGACACAAGGTTTTACATTTTTATGAAGTCTCATTTGTCTTTTGTCATGTGAGCTTAAAGTGCTCAATCTAAGTAGAAGTTGTCTAAGTCAAGGTCATTAAGATCCTGTTATATAGTTTTCGTTCTCATATGTAGCCTTATGATCCATTCCAAGTTAATTTTGGGGTATGCTACAGTTTAACTTTCTTCTTTTGCCTGCAGGTATCCAATTATATTAACACCTTTTGTTGAAAAGACTGCTCTTTTCCCAGTTTCAATACCTTTTTGGAAAAACAAGTTTAACTTTTGAAAATGAGTTTATTTCTGGACTCTCAATTTTATTCCATTTATCTCTATGTCTACTCTGATGCCAGTACCATACTGTTTGAACTATTGTAGCTTTGTAGTTAGTTTTAAAATTGGGCAATTTGAGTCTTCCTAGTTTTTCTTGCTCAAAATTAGCAAAATTTTAAAAATTAGGTTTTTAAAAATTTATTTGAAAAATGTTTTATATTTTTAAGTGTGTAATTGTGCATTTCTTTTGTTAAATATATTCCTAAATATTTTATTCTTTTTGAGCCTATTGCATATAGAATTGTTCCCTTATTTAATTTTTAAATTGTTCATTGCAAGTATATAGAAATACAATTGATTTATATATATTGCTTTTGTACCCTGCAATCTTGCTGAACTTATTGGTTCTTTTATATATTAGAACATATATAGAATATATATATCATATATATATTATATGTATGTTATAAAATATATATATTAGAACAAATAATAAATTCAGCAAGATTGCTGAATAATATATATACATATATTAGTGTATCTCTTAGGATTTTCTATAACATGAACAGGTACTTATAAGTACAGTTTTACTTCCTTCTTTTCAATCTGGTTTCCATACATATATTTGACTAATTTCCCTGACTGGAACTTCAGCACAATATTGCAAAGGATTGGTAAAAACAAACATCCTTGTTTTATTCCTAACATTTGGGTAATCATTCATCATTCATCATTCATCATTAAGTATGATGTTAACTGTGGATTTTCATACATGCCCTTTATTAGTTTGAGGAAGTTATAATCTTAGTTGAGTGTTCTTTTTTATCATAATTTGGTGTTCATTGTGATCAAATGGTTTTTCCATATATATGGAGATGATCTCATAATTTTTGTCTTTTATTTCATTGACAGGATAGATTACATTAATTGATTCTTGGATGTTAGACCAACTTTGCATTCCTGGGATAATTCCCACTTGATCATGGTATATGATCCCTTTCATATGTTGGTGGATTCAGTTTGCTAGTATTTTGTTGAGAATTTTTGTGTCTATATTCATAAGAGATATTGATCTAAAGGTTTCTTTTCTTGTAATATATTTTTCTGGTTTCATACCAGGGTCATTCTAGTCTCCAAAAATGAGTTGGGAACATTCTTTCCCACTCTTCTTTTATTTTAGAAAAGTTTGTGAGAATTTGAATTGATTATTAAATGTTGGGTAGAATTCACCAGTGAATCATTCTGGGCCTGGAATTTTTTCGTAGGTACTTTTTAAATTGTTCATTTAATCTTTCTAATTGCTAAATCTATTCAAATTTTCTACTTCTCCTTGTCAATTTCAATAGTTTATGTCTTTCTGGGAATTTGTCTATTTGACCTAAGTCATATACCCTGTTGGTGTTGTTTTGTTTTCTAATTTTCTAGATAATAAGTACATGGTCATCATAAACATTTCACTATTAGGTTTAATACTTAGCATGGCCTAGAAACAGTGAGAACAAATAGATTAAGAGAACAAGAAGTTTGGAAAAATCCCAACAATCCTAAACATGGTAGATTGCATTTTTCAAAACAGCTTATAATAATTTTCTTTTTCCATATGAGTTTATAGAACTTCCCACACCCCCATCAAGAGGTGGAATCTATTTCTCCTCCTTTTGAATCTGAGTGGGTTTGTGGCTCCCTTGTAACCCATAAAATGTGATGTTGTACAACTCTTGAGAAGTCTACCTTCTTAGTTAGAACAGTAGTGACTGGAGTAGAGACCTTTCTTAGAAGAAATACTACTTCTCTGAGGACACTATGATGTAAGAAAACAGAGGGCACATGGAAAAGCGTATTGCAGGTGTTTTTCTCTTTTTTCAAGGTACATTTAGTTTAATATCAAGAGTGCAATACAAAAGGCCCAAATACAATGAAGGCAACACATTGCCCCATTAACAACAACAACGCTCTTTCAACATGTGCCTGTTGAATGGAATGGGGATTTAATTTAACTACTGAAAAAAAAAAACATGGTGAGTCTCATCACAGGCAATATCCTTATATAATCTAGTAGTGAAATGAATGTTCATAAGGCTTCAAACATTTTCAACCTGAAGTTTGATACCACACATTTGTGTTTGTACAGTCCTCAATAAGATTATCTACAGCATTAGCAACCATTCAAAGAACAAACCATTGATTAAACCCACGTTGATTTAAAGCTCAATCAAGTAATATAGATCCCCAAACTAAATGGTTAAATATATGAACTACTTGTACTGACATCTATTATTTGATTCTCTCACAACTATTAAGTTGGTTCTTAGCAAATGAAACTCTTTAAAGGCAAAATTCACCTCATTTGAGTTTTGACCCAGAAGTTCAACAACAAACACAAAGTCCACAGTCTTATTGGCAAAACTGATATACAGTGTCTCTAAGTCACTATGCTCAAGGTTAAGAGTGATGCATATTCCATTTTTACATTTTACTGGAATTTTACATGTTCAGTTCATGATTTTAAATCTCTAGGTTTTCATTCCTCCAAACTGTCTGAAGACACAGTGTGCCACACACTTAAGACTTCTGTTTCTCCCTCTATTTTCTTCAAACAGAAACGTTTCTCAAGTGTCTACATGTTCTAGAAGGGGAATTTTTTGGCTGTAACCACTTCTTCAGAATAGTCTGACGCCATCAGGCCTCTGAAGCAAGGGGAGAAGGAAGAGAAAAAAGCTGAAACACAAGGTTCAACTGGTAAGTTTTACGCTAACCATTACAAGCTGGATAGTATAAGAATGTGGCTTTTTTTGGTTCAAAAAGTCTGAGTCTTGGTGTGGAAATGAGTACTTGGCTGTCCCACAGCTTTCTTGCAGTGGGACTGTCCGGGAAGTCCTGACTGGGGAGTATGATTTGTTTACCCATCAGGTGTGTACTTCCATGCACTCAGTTCATTTTGGGCTTGTTCCAGTTTGTCTTTAGTCTGTTCCAGTTCACCTTTCATTTCTAGGAAAAACAAGTTGACCGCTGGGTCTACCATCGTTGATCGCAGTTGGGTGATGCTAGGCCGCTGGACTTGCTTGAGGTACTGGATTTGAGTAGTAGACTCTGGCATCTCTTGCTCCTTGGTGGCTAGTCACATTACAAGGATGTTTTCCCAGTGGGCAGACTCTTGTTGCTTTAGTTTTTCTTCAGACTCCCTTAACCCAGTTACATCATTAGAATTAAGATCTGTGTATTTGCCCTCCAAAGCTTGGACGTGTGCTTCATATTGTTTCCATCTTAGAATTAACTCATCTCGTGAGAGGAAAGACAAAGGGATGGCACCCACCCAGGCCCTCCAGGAGGAGCTGTGTCTCAGTGGCATGTCCCCCAGCCTCCGGAACGCTGCAAATTCAGCAGGGGCCGGGGGAGAAGCAGTGTTTTGTTTTGTTTTAAATCACAATCCCAGTTGAGGTCCCAGCCAATGCATAGCAACTGCCAGATACCTGAGTAAAGATGCCTCTCGATTATTCAAGGTCCATCTGTTCATTGATCCATGCGAAAAGCCTACATGTTGGGTAACGATAAGTCATTATCTCTATGCCATGTCTGATTCTTAACCCACAGATGCATGAGCATAATAAAATTTTTTGAAAAGATGATCAGTTTGTGGAAGAGTATGGTCAGTCCTGAATGATCATTTCAAATGATTGCCCTGTTGTCGTGACTAAAATAACAAAGGTGAAGTTTAGGTAACTTCATGAATTATAGGAAATATGAAGACATTACAAAGGGAAGGTCCTGGTCTTTTGGTTTCCCTCCCTGTGCACAAGGCCATCCTGAAATGGTTCTTGCTTGACTCTTTAGACCCTCCCTGCTACACTCCTATTTACATACCAGCCACATCCACATGGACATCTTGGAGGTTTGCAGATGGAAAGGGCTGGTTCTCATCTGGGGCCTTCGGTTCCTGAGCTCCTCTTGTTTGAAATGTTTTCCTCCTCCTTGTCTCCTTTGCTCATTCCTCCTCAGGTTCCTGATTTCTGAACGTTAGTCAACTCCAGGGCTCAGTATGTGGAGCTGTTCTTTTTGGACACTTACTGCCTATGTGGCTTCACCTTGTATTGGGGCTCAAAATATCATGTAAGTGCTAATAACCCACTTTTTTAAAGACAGGGGCTGGCAGAAAACAGCTGAGATTTTGAAGATAATTTTTAGTATGGGGGCTCTTTGAAGAGATGTGGGGGTTAGAGGAACAGGGTGCTGTGGCAGCGGGGATCAGTCACGATGGGCCACATTACTCCTGAGGCTGCAGGGAGACAGGGAGTAAGCAGGAGAGCCACTGGCTGAGGGGTGGTGTGGATCTGTGAATAGAGTAGCTCCTGGCATGTGTTGCATTCAGAGGGAGGCGAAACGAGGGAGCGCAAAGAAATATCCTGATCTCTCCCCTTTCTCCCTATGATTGCTGACTATTTTCTTCACTGCTGAATTCAACCAGAAGCCACAGGCCCTGTATTCTGCTTCCCTTATATTCACTCCACTGGAGAGAGTGGGATTCCCTGCCCTAAATAGCACAAGATGGCTGAACACAAAACACCTGACATTGGACCGGTGAGATTTATAGCAGTTTACGACTCACATGTGTTTACAGCATGGAGGAGGAAGACAGCACCTGCGAAGCAGGGTAGCATAAGGGTTATACTAGAAAATAAAGTGAATAAACAGGGTCTATGGGAGGCAGGCTTTGTAGCAATAACAGGGTGGGTATCCCCTGATTCCCTTGGGAAGATGTGATTGCCTTGTTTAAATAGCTTTGAGGGAAGACAGGAAAACGAAGTCAGGTTGGGGACTGGGTGAAATGCAGCTGGTGCCACTGGTAGAAACATCTGAGCGGGGAGCACCACTGAACATGCAGGGGCATGGGCTGTCACCTCAACAGCAGGCCCCAATCAAGTGAGTTTTAGGCCCAACTCAGAGAGAAAGGATGTTCAAATATTAGTAGTCAATAATATTAACACTAATATAAATCTAATACTAATGCTAATAAAAATACCCATTTTTCAGCAAATATTTACTAGGCATCTAGACTATGCTAAGCACTGCCCTGTGAATAAAACTAAATCCATGCTCTTATGGAGCTTATATTCAGTGTGTGTTGGGGGGGGTAGAAAGAAGAGACAAATTATAAGCAAAAACTCATAATTAAATATACTATTCAGTATGTTGTGCAGTGTAATATAAATATTGGTGAATGGCTACCGGATGGAACAGTACAAAGCAGAATAGAGCAAGTAGAGAAAGGGGCATTAAAGTGTGGGAGGCAGTGGGAGCAAATTCTAAATCGGTTGGTCTCTTAGCCCTCTTTACGTGATAAGAGTCATATTTCTCCCACGTTATTTAATTCCAAGGACAATATCCTCATTTAAAAATAGGAAACTGATACTCAAGGGGTTGTAACTCAGAACAGGTGGCACAGCCTTGACGTGATAGGGTCCAGGCTCCAAGGCCCCCAGCATCCTTCCCCACACTGTTTTGCTGCCTCAAGATCTCCAGATGAGGGTCTACTCTAGCATCTGAACATACCTCACAGACATCACAGATGCTTGATTCGAATCACCTTGTTTCTTGTTCTTTTCCATGATTGGTGAACACCTAAAGTCCATCTGCATATGATGCCTTTTAAGGAGTTTTCCTTTTATGTAATAGTAAACAAAAATCAAACATGGCTACCGTTTAGTGGGTCTAATATAAAAAAAAAAAACAACTATGAGTTAGATGTTAATTTTTCTACATTGCTGAAAAGGAAACTGAGTCTCAGAACGGTATCTTTCCCAAGGTCACACCAGTCCTGTAGATGCCTCTCACAGAGATCTGATTCCTTCTCATCTTACCACCACCATTCCCTTGGCTCCTCCAAGTCCTCTCCTGATGTTTCCTTGGTCTACCTGCTTCTGAAACAGACCTCTCTCACCTCTCCTCCACAGAGCCAAACAGGCTTTTTGAAAAGAAAATTTATCCACATCATGCCTCTGCTGAGCATCTTTCAGTAGTCTTGCCGGATATCACTCAAAAGGCTTCCCTCAGACCATTTGGCCTTCAATGACCTGGAACTGGCTAACCCTCTGGCTCCTTCTCTGGCCCTAGAAGCACCCTTTCCTCCTGCTTTAAGGAACTAGGTATAGTTCCCTAAAGTACTGTGCTGCTTCAGGTCTCCGTAACTTCATATGTGTTGCTGCCTCTGCCTAAATTTCTGTCTACTTCTTTGTTTTATTAAGTGCTGTTTACTCTTTGAATTTTTTCTCTTCATTTCAATTTCATCTGATGTCTGCTTTCTCATACTTATCTGAGTGACATTATTGGGTGCTCTTTCAGTCTGTGGTTTGTGTCTCTATTTTTTCTCATGTTCTTAGTGCTATTGATTTATCTGCCTTCCCCTCTGGATTAAGAGTTCTTAGAAGGTAGACAGCAGTGTGTAGTAAGACCTAACATGGTGTGTACTCCAGGGTGGAGGCTTAAGAAATGGTTTCACTAGAGATGGTGTGAACACGAAGAAGTATACCTGGACAAAAGAGCACCTTGTCCCCTTGCTTTGGAATCCTATCAAGCAAATCCCTGCAAAATTGTCTTTATGCTTTCCTGTCTTATTCAGACACTTGGCTACAATCCATCAGAAGCTTTTCATCCATTAAATATAATTATATGCTTTGTTAGAATAGCCAGATGTTAAGCACAGTGTAAAGCAGATGGCATTTCATCCAATTGAAAGGTTATAAAGCTATTTGTGTTGGCAATCAACCACAAGTATTTAAGTGATGGGTGAAGTGGACAGCCTCTTTGTTAGTAAATTCTGGAATAATGGAAAAGGGCACTGGTGAGTTAGGACTGGGGTGAATTCAGCTCCTGAAGAGTAGTAGCAACCTGGTGAATTGTACTATATGCTTGAGATATATTTTTGGTGTGATACATGAAAGTTGCTATCTCAGGAAAGCCCACCATAATATTCCAAAATTTTCAAGGATTTAGACAGAACTTGTTTTGAATGGGATTCCCTCTTGGTCTCAGATGGCGGTGCTAGCATTCACATAAGCACCCAGCTTGAAAATATGGAAGTCAATTAGCCATCTGGTCCTTCCCACTTTATCACCCAAATATTTCTTAAATATTCTTCTTATTTCTATGCCTATTACTACTGCTAAAGTACACAGACCCTTACCACCTCTTGGCTGGATTTCCTCCACAAGACTTCCTAATTACTGGCCTCTAATTTCAGGCTTTCACCATCTATTTAATGGCTAGATCCACCAAATATATAACCTATATTTGACCATGTTCTTCTCCTGTTCAGAGGCTTCCAATGGTTCCCTATCACCCCATGTATTAAGTCCTTTGGCATGATACACATTATTGTTAACTGTCTGCCTAGCCAATCTCTTGACCTACAAATTCTGGCTTGGAAATGTCAGATTATACCATACTGAATTACTCATAGGTGCTTATACTCATCCTTTTGTTTCTTAACTTCATATTTTTGATTCTACTGGGAATTTCCTTTTCATCTTTCTTCCCCCTGGAATAATTCCATTTACTTAAAAAAGAAAAAAAATATATATATCATTTTTCTTATTTAGCCTGTTGATACAATGGATTGCATTATTAATTTTTAATGTTTACTCATCCTTCCATACCTAGAATAAGTCTCACTTGGTTGTGGTATATAATTTTGTTTATACTTTGCCAGATTTGATTTGGCAATATTTTGTTGAGGATTTTTGCAAGTATGTTCATAAGACTTTCATATAAATGGAAATTTCATATAAATGCACATGTTTTGGAAGAAGGGTCAGCCTTCTTTTGAGACCCAAGTATGTTGTTGCTATATTGCCAGTGTATTCATTTTTATTATATTTTTAAACACCTAAATTATCTTTCAAAGAGACAATATTTAAGGAAAGTAGTCTTTTTGTCCATGCGTTTAACATTTTTATTGTTCTTCATTCCTTCTTGGAGATGCCTATCCATTTGCCTTCTGCCTAAAAGACTTCCTTAAGTGCAGGTCTGATGGTGGCACATTTCTCCAGGTTCTGTATATCTGAAAAATTCTTTATTTTTGAAAGAGTATATTTCATTGAGTATAAAATTCTAGGTTGACTTTTTTCCTACTAGTCTTTTAAGAATGTTATTTTAACTATCTTCTGGCATGTATATTTCTAGAGAAGTGTGTATCATTCTCATATTTGTTCTCCTGTATGTAGGGTGTCTTTTTTTTTCTGGTTGCTTTTAAGCTTTGTATTTTTTTTCCTGCTGGTTTTAAGAAATTTGATTATTATGTGTTTTGCTATAGTTTTCTTCATGTTCTTGGGTTTGGGCTTGTTGAATTTCTTGAATTTACAAAGTTAAAATGTTTGTCAGTTTGGAAAATTTTTAAACATTCTTTTTTAAATATTCTCCTTCTTTTCTCAGAAATTCTAGTTATACATTTTTTTGTCCTATTTGAAGTTGTTTATAATTTCTCCTGAAAGATTTATTTTCAGTATCTTTACTCTCAGTGTTTCCCTTTGGATAGTTTTTATTTATATTTAAGACCAATATTCTTTTCTTCTAAAGTGTCTAATATTTTCATTTCATCCAGTGTACTTTTAATTTTAGATATTACATTTTCATTCCAAGAAATTTGATTTGGATTGTTTTATATTTTCAAGTTTTTATATATTTAAGCATTTCTCTACTTTCTTGAGCATATATAATATAGTTTTATATAACTGGTTTGATATCATTGTCTACTAATTCTATCATCTAATTTTCACATCTATTTCTATTGATTGAATTTTCTCTTCATTATTTCCTGATTCTTTGCATGCCTGGTAATTTTTATTGGATTACGGACATTGTGAATTTTACATCATTGGTGGCTGGATACTTTTGTTTTGTGTAAATACTATAGAGCTTTGCTCTGAGATGCAGTTATGCAACTTGAAAGGAAGTTAATCCTTTCAAAGCTCACTTTTGAGCTTTTCAATACAGGTTGGGAGTAACCTTTTGTTTAGGGATAATTTGGTACCACTTCTGAAACAATACCCATCTCTACATGACTCTACATGACTTGTGAGGCTTTTTCCCTCTCTCTGGCTGTTAGTTTTTCAAATTGTTGGCCCTTATGAGCCCTGGGGATTACTTCTCAGGTCTTTTATACTAGTTAATTTACATGTCCTTGAGTAGTTGCCTTCCATGTATGTGTTGATCAGTATTTAGCTGGGTATTCAAGAAAAATGAAATGTTTTTCTTCTTTTTGGTTTTTTTTTTTTTTACTCTTTTTAATGTTTTCAGATAGAGATGATGTCAAAATGCTTAAACTCAGCAGTTTTTAACTGTAATTGTCACAAAATGACTAGAATGGCAAAATAATTAGGTTATTATTGAGTTTTGGATGATAGGATTTGCGTGGCCAAAAATTGTGAGCAGGAAATCAATTAGGAAGCTGATGGGGAATTCTGAACAAGAGATATTGAGTTCTTGAACCAAGATAGAGAGATTGGTTAGAGAGAGAGATTTGAGAGAATCCAAGGATGTGGATCTTATTGAACTTGGTAACTGGGGGTATAAGATGAGGGACTGAAGAAATTGATTAATGGGTTGAGCAACTGTGTTGATAGTAATATACTAAGTTTCCCCATTACATCATTAGCTAATAATCACACAATTTTATTTCTATATAATCTTGCTCTAATTTTTTAAATTAAAGGCAATACATCCACATGATGTTAAAATGGATTTGTAAATTCTCATAACATGGATAAGCTGTTACTTTCTCGAGTGCTCCTAATTTTTATCCCCTGTCTGATTCTCTAGGGGCAATAACTTTTAAATATGTTTGCCTGAATATCTTCTGATGATTCTTTACACATGTACAAATCATATGTTCGTATGGCTACTTAAGTTATTTTGAATGAATACAAGTCCACTGATTTTTATGCTATGGTGAATACGGTGATTTTGCTCATGCCCCTCTCACTGCCCTCCCCCCATATCTTCCTGTTTCTTTTCTTTTATTATAATTAGGTCCTTCTTAGTTCCCCCACTTCCCCTCTGCAGCTTCAAGCTACATCCCCAGGCATATAATTCTTCCCACCAATTATATGGAAAGTGTTTCTTGGCTCATTCATTTTTAAGAAAATGTTGATAACATTTTCAGTTTTATTTCTAACATTAATTTAGGTACTAGGTTTTTGTTCCAAGTAACTATTTTAAAATGCAGATGTGGCTATAATATGACGGTTTACTATTATTTTATTATTCTGATTTGTGAGGGAGTTCAATACGTAGGCATTCTCTGTCATCTCTAGTGCATTTAGTAGAGTGGAGTTTCTTTTCTTGTTTTCTAACCCCATCATCTGTCATTAGTATATTACGAAGTTTATCAAGTTCTAATGAGCTCTAGCTATTTTATCATATTCTGCTATCTTTCTGCCAGAGACCTTTCTCTCTCTCATAGACTTCCATACTCCTGTTTTAATTTACATTCATTATTTCTGAGTCTGCTTCATAACGGCCTTCCTGAAACTTCCTTTAGTAGCTCTTCTGGGTTAAATCCATCCTTTCATGGATTACACATGTATCTGATTATTTATGTAGTCTCTTGTTTTGCTGGAGTACTTCCTCAAGTAACTTTCCAATCAAGAATAGGAGAAGAATAAAATTTCTGAATTTTTGAATGTATGTATATGCTGTATTCACCAAGTATGCTATACTGATTATTTAGCTAAGTATAGAAAGCTATGATAAAAATTATTTTTACTCTGATCACTTAAATCACTGCTATCTTATAACATCCAGTATTTCTGATAATAAGTCTGATGCCAGTAGGATTGTTTCTCCTTGATAGGAATTTTTTTTCCCTTCTTCCAGGAGCTTTGTTCATTGTGTTTGAGAAATTTGTAATGATATGTCTAAATTAAAAAAAATAGTTTTTTTTTGGGAACTCTATAAATAAACTTTTTAATGGGAAGTCTCATGACTTTGTTCACCTCTGTTACTCAGAAGTTGGAATTCCTGGGTTGATTGTCCTTGCCTTTGTATTTTGTCTAATATTTGCTTTTTTTCTTTTTGCCAAAAGCTAGATATCCTTGACTTTATTTTCAAATTATTCCTAATATCTAACAATCATAGTTTGTAAAAATCTTTCAGTTCTCTGATATTCATTTTGTTGTTGTATTTGGATTTTTCCCTAAAAAATACTGATTAGAAGATGTATTTTGTTATTTATTCATTTACTCATTTACTTTTGTTTCATGATTACTCTGTTTCCTTTAGGGCTGTTGTCCCTGTTTTTACCACCATGTCTTTCCCTCACATTGTAAGCTGTCCACAAATATCCTTTTTTTTAAAAGAATAAAATTAAGGTTTTTTTTAATTTTTATTAAAAAAAAAATTTAACGTTTATTTATTTTTGAGACAGAGAGGGACACAGCATGAACAGAGGAGGGTCAGAGAGAGAGGGAGACACAGAATCTGAAACAGGCTCCAGGCTCTGAGCTGTCAGCACATAGCCCGACACGGGGCTCGAACTCATGGACTGCGAGATCATGACCTGAGCCGAAGTTGGACACCTAACTGGCTGAGCCACCCAGGTGCCCCTAATGCTTATCTATTTTTGATACAGAGAGACAGAGCATGAGTGGGGGAGGGTAGAGAGAGAGAGGGAGACACAGAATCTAAAGCAGGCTCCAGGCCTTGAGCTCTCAGCACAGAGCCCAACTCTGAACTCATGAACCATAAGATCATGACCTGAGCCGAAGTTAGATGCTTAACCGACTGAGCCACCCAGGCACGCCCCCCTCAAATATCTCTTTATCATATGAAAATATTATATAGAAGATATAAAATCAAGTGTGTTACTCATCATGCCTGGTGTAAGTGGATTGAATTCTTCCCCTAAAAGAAAAAGAGCAAATATTGGGTTAAATAACATCTATGTGCTGTTTATCATTATAAATAAAAATGAAAAAGAACATTTGAAAATGGAAAGGTGGAAGAGTTAACAAACAAATACAAATTAGAAGAAAGTACACGTGGTACTATACATTTTATGTGGGCTATATTTTAAGCTTTTAACACTAAACAGGGTAAAGAGCGATATCACACAATAGGATAACATACATAGACTGTTTAGAACAGAGCCTAGTGTGCTCAGTATTCTTATGTTATAATGTTACATTATGTTGTTATGTTATGTTGTTATATTATGCTATGTTATGTTATGTAAAGGAATTATCATAACTTTTTGTGTGCTAAAGAGTTCATAGATAAACTTTCACCAATTTGTTTTGAAAAACTAAAGAGATATTGATCAACATACAATAATTATTGTGAAGGATTTCCATATACCCAGTAAGAAAGTTAAAGAAGTATAAATTATAATTAGGGTTTTCTTATATGGGCATTTTGAATCAAAACTGCTTCCCAAAACTCTTCGTAAACTGGTAGAGTTTGAACACTAAACTTCTCTGCCTCTTGGCAGGGGAGAAATAATTTGGTAAGTAGAAGATAAGATTTGAAAAAGAAGTAAAAGCTATGCAGGTAGAAGGAGAAAATATTTTCCTGAGACTATAAGAAGGTGAGAGGTAAGGAGTGGAGCTAAGGGAGGGATGGAGGGCAGTACCAGCAAGGACCTTGAAGTCTTTCCTGAGACAGTTGTTGCAGATGAGAGAAGGCCCTCTACCCAGGAAGGTTTCATGGTTGGAAGGGTTACTGTTAAAGGCATTATTCCAAGAAGCCATGTGGTGGCTGAATTATTTCCCATGATCTGCCAAACTTTGTCCTGTGTGATGTCTTCCCATCACCTCTACTTAGGGACCTGGACCATTCTTTCTTTGGCACCATATGTTTACTTCATCAACACCAACGACCTCATCCACGACTACCTGGGGGAAATGGTACCTCCCTTTGCTGCCAGACCCAAGTGGGATGTGTGTGTCTATGTGTGTCTGTGTGTGTGTATTTTGGAGCATCACAGTTGACTTATGAAATTTAGGAGAAGCTGCTGAACAACCTCACTTGGGTGGGCTTGTAGACCCAAGCTTAGAACCCAATGAGTGAGGGAATTGTTAATGCAAATTCTATTGCCTACTCTGTGCCATTTACTAACTATAACCACAGGACAGTTTCATAAACACTCTGTCTGAATTTCCTTGTGCATAAAATAGGAATAATGATTTCTACTTCTCAGGGTTGTCATGGGAGTAATATGTGGAATAATATATATTGTGTTTCTTATAGCCTGTCTGGAACTTGAGAGATGATCAATAAATTATAAACATTATTATACTAAAAGTTCTTAGTTTTAAATACCCTGCTTAATCTTCATCAGATTTATTCTGATTTCTCTTTAAGTACTAAGGACATAGACTATCATCTCTTTCCACAATGATGGTAATAGGTTAAATTTATCTTTCTATAGGAATGTTCTTGTGCTTTATTGTTAGTAAGAAAGCCAGCCATTTTTTTTTTTTTTTTGGCTCAAGTTTTATTGAGTGTTCCAGTCTGGTACTTTTAAAATCCAGTGTTTACCTAACTGTATTCTCCAAAATGCAGTCCCACACGATAGACCTTAGAAAAATTATCTTCATGGTCAATGGGTATGAATAATTTGTATGCTGTATATGACATTTTCCTTTATCCTGCTCTTCTGCAGAGGCTCTGAACATGTAAATATATTAAGGACAAAACTTTGCTTAGTCCAAAAGTTTTAAAACGACTTCAAATATAGAACTAATTTTCCTCCATGAAATATCTAGTAACATTCTAAGGACGCATTGTTCCATGGATCACATTTTGGGAAATGCATCACTAAATAAAGCTAATGTTTTCAATATGTTCACTGGCAGCATTAGAGTCAGAAAGCAAGGAGTTGTGCTTTGGGTAGTGACTGCCACTAGCCAATACTTTCAGCTTCATGGAAGGATCTGTCACTGTTGATCTAGACTGCTTTGATATCTTGCTCTTTAAGATGATTGATGCATGAAATGATTTCACATTACCCTGCATTAGCAAAGATTTGTTCTGACATTCCACTGGGAGTCAATCAGAAATCCAATCTGAAGTTAAGTCAATAAACTCCTGGTTCCTCACTATCTCTTATTTATTAATAGTATTAATGGGATCCAAAAGCCTTTCTTGGTCTTTTCAAATCCTGACAATATAAAGTTGTACATCTTATCTATAAGATCCCACTCTTTTCTAAGTATATTGCCTCACATATAATGCTCACATAATTCTATGGTAGTAACCAATTTAACAGACAAAGAAACAAAGGCTAAGAGGGTTTTCAAAGCTTATTTATTCTCAAATAGCAAGTAGAGCCATAATTCAAATACACATATTTCTGACCAATCGTAATATACTATTTTCCACTCCACACCATATCCTTTCAGAAAACCATATCTGCTCACCTTTATTGGGTAAATACAAACATGTTGTGCAACAAACTACCCAAACACTAAGTAATTTAAAAGAAACAATTATCCTCATAGATAAATTGGCTAATCTAGCTTGCACTTTGCTCTGTGAGTCTATTGCCCTTTGAAAAGGCCAGCAGACTAGCTGGGGCAAATTCTTTTCATGGTAATGGCAGAGATCCAAGAAAGTAAGAAAATCACAAATATGCTTTACAAGCTTTGATCACTTCATGTTCAATAACATTCTATTGGCTGAAGCAAGTCACATAGCCAAACCCAGAGCCAAGGAACAGGAGGTTATACTCTGCTTTAATAATAGAAAGAACTAGAAAGCCATATGTCCTGTAGTACAGTATGTTCACAGGTTTGGGGGACTAGGATGGGAACATCCTTGGGGTCTTCATTCTGCCACAGTGTGCCATATATATGACATTCTAATAGGTGTTTAGTGGTATTTCACTGTGGTTTTAATTGTATCTCCCTAATCATTAATTATGTTGATAATCTTTGTGTATGTTATTTGGAATATATGTATTTTCTCTGGTGAAGTATCTGTTTAAACTTTTGCCAATTACATATATTAGGTCTACACTTTCCTTATTATTGAGTTTTGAGAAGTATTTATATAGTGTGGATACAAGTCATTTGTTGGATGTATGAAGTGAAAATATTTTTTCAGCTATGTGGCCTGCTATTTTCATTCTCTTAAGGATATCTTTTAAACATCAGAAGTTCTTAATTTCAATGACATGCCATTGATGAATTTTTAATCATTCTTTCGGCATAGTATTAACAAACTTTTGCCCAACTCAAGTTCATGAAAGTTGTCTCTGATGTTCTTTGTTTGTTTTTCCTCATGTATTTATAAATATTTATTGAATGCCTGGGCATAATGTGGAACTCCTTGAAAAAAGAATGCACGTGAATATAGTGTTCATATGCTAGTGATGAAGATAGATACCAAAGAAATAATTACACACACAATTATGTTATTACAGGTATGATAAGCACTGTGAAGATAGAATTGCATAGATTCAGAAGAAAAGCCTTGTCTGGAGTATCAGGAAAGACTTCTTGAAGGAAGTGGTATAGAAGGGAAAAGGGCAATGGTTTTTAAACTATTTTGCAACATGAGCTACATAAAGTAAACACATTCTTCTAAATGGAGTAGTTTGATTTTTTTTCTCCCAACGGGAAGAAACAAATTTAATGAATGGAGAAGATTTTCTCACTTCTAGGTTTTCCTTCCATAATATATTTTTATTTATTTTTATCTATTTATTTATTTTATTTAAATCCAAGCTAGTTAACATATAGTGTAATAATGGTTTCAGAGGTAGAATTTGGTGATTCATCACTTACATATAACACCCAGTGCTCATCCAAACAAGTGCTTTCCTTAATGCCCATCACCCATTTAGACCACTCCCCACCCAACACCCTTCCAGCAACTCTCAGTTTGTTCTCTGTATTTAAGAGTCTCTTATGGCTTGCCTCTCTCTCTGTTTTTATTATTTTTCCTTCCCTTCCCCACAGAGAAGGAAATAATCAACAAAGCTAAAAGGCAACCAATGGAGTGGGAGAAGATATTTGCAAAGAATATATTGGATTCTTTGGGGTTAGCATCCAAAATCTATAAGGAACTTATCAAACTCAACAGTGAATAAGTAAATAATCCAGTGAAGAAATGAGCAAAAGATGTGAACATCTTTCCAAAAAAGACATCCAGATGGCTAACAGACGCATGAAAAAATGTTCAACATCACTCATTAGCAGGGAAATACAAATCAAAACCACGATGAGATACCACCTCACACACACCTGTCAGAATGGCTTAAATGAACAACTCAGGAAACAACAGATGTTGGTGAGGATGTGGAAAAAAGGGAACACTTTTGCACTATTGGTGGGAATACAAACTGATAGCCCCTGGGGAGAATGGTATGGTGGTTCCTCAAAAAGTTAAAAATGGAGCTACCCTATGACCCAGCAATTGTACTACTAGGTATTTATCCAAAGGATACAAAAACACTGATTCGAAGGGGCACATGAACCCTGATATTGATAGCACTATTGACAATAGCCAAATTATGGAAAGAGCCCAAATGTCCATCGATTGATGAATGGATAAAGAAGATGTGGTATATATATATACAATGGAATATTACTCAGTGACCCAAAAGAATGAAATCTTGCCATTTCCAACAATGTGGATGGAACTAGAATGTATTATGTGAAGTGAAATATGTCAGTCAGAGAAAGACAAATAGATAATTTCACTCATATGTAGAATTTAAGAAGCAAAACATATGCACATCGGGGAAGGAAAGGAAAGGAAAATGTGATGTTTTATTTTAGAAGTTTCACAGTTTTAGGGGTGCCTGAGTGGCTCAGTCGGCTAAGCGCCAGACTTAGTATCAGGTCATGACCTCACAGGTTCCTGAGTTCGAGCCAGGCGTCTGGCTCTGTGCTGACAGCTCAGAGCCTGGAGCCTACTTCAGATTCTTTGTCTCCCTCTTTCTCTGCCCCTCCCCTGCTCACGCTCTGTCTCTCTCTATCTCAAAAATAAATAAATGTTAAAAAAATTAAAATTTTTTTTTTCTTTCTTCATTAAGTCATCTTCATCTCTGTCAAAAATCAATTCACAATAGAAATGTGAGTCAGTTTTTGAGCAGTCTATTCCATTCTATTTTTCCCCAATAATATGTTTTTTACTGTAGTTTTACCTTATTAGGTAACATGAATATTCCAGCTTTGTTTTTTAGAATAGTTTTGGCTATTCTACTTTCTTTTCTTGTCAATAAGAATCATAGATTCAACTTTTCAGTCATGTACTGAATCATGTATAGAATGTTGATATTTTGACTCTGTTTCCTGGGACCTTAGTTCCAGTAAAGTTTTAGATTCTTGGGAAATTTCTACATAGACAATTATGCAATATATGCATAGAAACAGTTTTGTTTCTTTCTTTGCATATCTGTATGCCTTTCATTTCCTTTTGTTGATTTATTGGAGCAAACAATACCTTTGGTGCAATATTAAATAAAAAAAATACATCCTTGGGCTGTTCTCAATTTTATAAGGATAGAAGTCAATCCTCCACTATTAAATATGAAATTAACTGTAGTGTTGATTTTTTTTTTTTTTTGCCTGTGTCATTAGCTTGAGAAAGTTTTCTTCTATTCCTAAATCCCAGTCTTCTGGAAGATTTTTGTTTGTTTGTTTTGTTTTTTATAAATGGATATTGAATGTTGTCAAAGACTTCTTTTTCACATAAAAGGCTTCTTTGTCTATTGATAGAATGAATTATACTGATTGAACTTTGCATGTTGAACCACCTTTAAATTTTTGGAATAAATCACATTTGGTAACAATGTATCATCTGTTTAATGAAATGTTGGAATTGATTTGCTAGTATATTGTTGAGGATTTGCATCTAAGTTCATGTGGGATATTGCTTTTTAGTTTTTTCTTATAATTCCATTATGTTGTGTCACAGTAACACTTGTACTAATAAAATATACTAAGAAGTGGTATTCATTTTTTATGTTCTAAAAATAGTTGCATAAAATTGGTATTATTGCCTTCTTAAGAATGTGGTAAAATTCAATGGTGAAACCATCTGGGCCTGGAGTTTTCTTTCTGGAATGTTTTTATGACAAGCTTAATTTCTTTAATATATATTTTGCTATCCAATTCATCTATGCTTTCCTGAGTAACTACAATATTTGAGGGCACTTTTCAGATTCATCTAATGAGTCAAATTTATGAGCACAGAATTTGAGTATTTCCTAATTATCCTTTTAAAAGTCTGTAGAATGTGCAATGATGCAGTGAGGGATGTGTTCTTTTCATTCACGTTTGAAATTTGTGTGTGTGTGTGTGTTTAATTGGCTAGTCTGGCTAGTGATTTATCATTTTTTATTCATTTTTTTAAAGCTCAAATTTCTCATTTTATTATCTATTTTTTTTGGAGGGGAGGTCTCAATTTATTGATTTCTACTAATATTTTTTTTAAGTTTATTTAATCTAAGAGAGAGGGAGAGAGCGCGCGCACATGCGCGCATTAGCAGGGGAGGGGTAGAGACAGAGAGAGAGACACACAGAGAGAGAGAGAGGCAGAGAGAGAGAATCCCAAGCAGGCTCTGCATTGTCAGCATGGAACCTGAGGAGTGGCTCCATCCCAAGAGCCATGAGATCATAACCTGAGCCAAAACCAGGAGTTGGACACTCAACCCACTGGGCCACCCAGGTGCCCCTCTGCTAATGTTATTATTTAATTTCTTCTGCTTACTTTGGGTTTAATTTGAGTTTTAGAAAAAAATTTTCTAAGGTACTTTGATTATTGGTTTGAGATTTTACTTCTTTATAACTTAATGTTATAAATTTTCCTGTAAACACTGTTTAGCTACATTCAACAGGGTAAAATTTTTGATATGTCTTGCATTTTCCTTTTCATAAACTTTTCATTTCAAATGATTTTCTCATTTTCCTTGAGATTTCTTCTTTAACCATTAGCTATTTAGAAATGTGTTATTTAATTTACAAATATTTAGGGATTTTCCAGATATCTTGATTTCTTCTCAAATTCTGTTGTCATCCAGGAACATACTCTACACAATCTCAATTTCTTGTAAATTCAAGAATTTAAGGTTTATTTTTTTGAGACAAAATTAGAGAATACATTTTGTATTGTAAAATATTTTTTTTTTCCATATGCATTTGAAAAAAATGTGAATTCTGTTGTTTTGGGGTAAAATATTCTATAAATATCAGTCCCAGTTAATTAGTGACACTACTCAGGTCATCTGTATTCTTACTCACATTCTATGTACTTTTTCTGTAACTTTCTGAGAGGCAAGTATTGGATGTTTGCTAATATTTGAGGATTGTTTGTGTCTTCTTTCAGATATATCATTTTTTGCTTAATTTATATTGGAATCTCTTTTTAAGTGTGTAAGCATTTAGGATTTTTGTGTCCTCTTTGACAATTGACCTTTCTATCATTATATGATGTTCCTTTTTATCTTTGTTAGTATTCTTTTTTAAGTGCACTTTTATAAATATTAATATACCTTATCCAACTTTCTCCTGGTTACTGTTTATGTGGTATCCGTGTTTTCGTACTTTCACTTTTAAAAAAAAAATTTTTAATGTTTATTTATTTTTGAGACAGAGATACAGAGCATGAATGGGGGAGGGGCAGAGAGAGAGGGAGACACAGAATCGGAAACAGGCTCCAGGCTCTGAGCCATCAGCCCAGAGCCCGACGCGGGGCTTGGACTCACGAACTGTGAGATGTGACCTGAGCTGAAGTAGGACGCTCAACCGACTGAGCCACCCAGGCGCCCCACGTACTTTCACTTTTAACTTAGTTTTGTATTTATATTTGAAGTGTGTGTGTTGTAAACAGATGCTCTTTTCTTAATTCAACTCATCAATATTTGTCTTTATTCTGTGCTTATGCCATTGCTATTTAATGTAATTATTGATAATATTAGATGAAAATCTTTTATCTTTTTATATCTTAGTAAGCTATATCATAAGTTAATATCTGTGAGCTGTCTTCTATAGTTTCATTGCACTTCATTTTATTTTCCCTTTCTTCTCTTTATTCAGATTAAATGTTCATTTTTAGGATTCCATTTTATCTCTACTATTGGCTTAATGTTTACACTTTTTTTCAAAATTGTTTTAGTGATAACCTTTGTGTTTAATTTTTAACTAATCAGCATATATCTTCAAATAACATTGTATACCTTATCTCTTATAAGCTGTACATTGTACCTTACAATTATTAATTCTCATCATTTGTGCTATTTTTCTCATACATTTTACTTTTACAGATGTTACAATCATATAATACATTGCTACTATTTTGGCTTTAGACAGTTGCTTTTTAAAGCTATTAAAATAAGACATAAATGAATGTTGTAGTTACCTTCATTGATTTTATTTATAGCACAAAAATCACTTTGTGTAGATTTAAATTCTCTGCAGTGCAATTTTGGCTGATTAAAGAACATGTTGCATATTCCTGTGGTGTAAATCTTTTTCTGAGAAAATGATTTATGTCTCTTTATTTGTCTTTCTGTTTAAAAATATATGTTGCCTGGATATATAATTTTGAATTAATAGCTTTTATTTTTCCTTTTAACACTTTAAAGATGCCATTCCCTCTTCATCTGCATTGTACAGTTTCTGATTACAAATCTGCTGTGATTCTTTTTTTTTAAATTTTTTTTTAACATTTATTCATCTTTGAGAGACAGAGAAAGACAGAGCGTGAGTGGGGGAGGAGCAGAGAGAGGGGGAGACATAGAATCTGAAGCAGGCTCCAGGCTCCGAGCTGTCAGCACAGAGCCCCATGCAGGGCTCGAACTCACTGACTGCGAGAGCATGACCTGAGGTGAAGTCGGATGCTTAACCCACTGAGCCACCCAGGCACCCCATGATCTGCTGTGATTCTTATCTCTCTGCCTGTGTAGATAGTGTGCTTATCTTCATTTTCTCTGTATTGAATTTTCAGCATGCTGGATATATGTCTAGGCGTTTTCGGTTTTTGTTCTGTTGCTTATTTTCTTGGTGTTCTGTGAGGTTTTTGGAGCTATGGTTTGGCCATAGTTTAAATTTTTTTTTGAAGATTATTTCCTCAAATATTATCTTCTACCATATTATTTTTATTTTCTTCTGGGATTCCAATTACAGCTATGGTCCGCCATTTGTTATTGTCCTACCACTTCTGTATGATTTGTCCCTTTATTTTTCCTCTATCATTTCTTTGTGTTTCTGCTTGTGTATTTCTATTGACTATCTCCAGTTTTCCTATTTCTTTCCTATCTGCTCTAGCTCTAGACTGATGAGAGACTATCTGTCAAATGCAGGGGCGTCTGGGTGGCTCAGTCAGTTAAACATCTGACTCTTGATTTCAGCTCAGGTCATGATCTCATGGTTTCATGAGTTCAAGCCCCATGTTGGGCTCTGTGCTGACAGTGCAGAGCCTGCTTAAGATTCTCCCTCTCTCTCTGCCCCTTCCCTCCTTTCACTCTCTCTGTCTTTCTCAAAGATAAATAATAAATAAAAAACTTTAAAAAAAACTTAAAAAAAAGACTGTCAAATTCATTATTCACCTCTGTTGTAGTGTTTGGTGATTCTAACATTTTTCTTTTGGTTTTTTTATTAGAGTTTCTTCCAACATTACCCTTCTGTTCTTGGATGTTTAATACTTTTTCTTTTAGAGCATTTAAGAAATAAATCATAGCTATTAAATCCTGTTTCTCATATTTTCAAAATTAGTATCATATCTGAGTCTGGTTGTGTTGGTTGCTTTATTTCCTAACATTGTATTATTTTCCCGTGCTTATTATTATGCCTCATAATTTCTTATTGAAAGTTGGAAATATTTGCAGAGTGCAATAGAGACTGAGATAAATCCTTTTCTTAATCTGGAAATTAGCATGTTTTCCTTATGTTAAACCTTTAGTGTGGGGGTTGAGTCTGTCTCTTCAGGAGTTAATCTGGGTTGGGATTTAGTGTTACTTTCAATGTACCACAGACTGGAAACTCCTTTAGCAATTTCTTGTGTGGGGGCAAGTTCTGGTTTGCTAGATGATTTTTCATTAAATCTATTCTACTCTCAGTTGTAGGTATTAATTTTGTGCTGTGTTTCAGAAAGAGACTTTCTCCATGCTCTTGACTCTGTCCCAGCAATAGAACAGTGGTAACTGTTGCTTCATTTTTGTTAATTTTCTATGGAGGTAGGATGGGCATATTATGTGTTTTTATTAATTTATTGTCGTTTCCCTCATTCTTGGGGCCTATGCCTTGTCAGCAATCCTCTCCTGCCCCTAGCTTTATTTCTGAGCCAGTATTTATTTTTGCACATCTCTCGGGCTAGTTTATTATTATTATTATTATTATTATTATTATTAACTTGTTTTATTTTTTATTTTTTTAAGTCTACACCCAAATTAGTTAGCATATAGTGCAACAATGATTTCAGGAGTAGATTCCTTAGTTCCCTTACCCATTTAGCCTATCCCCTCTCCCACAACCCCTCCCATAACCCTCAGTTTGTTCTCCATATTTATGAGTCTCTTATGTTTTGTACCCCTCCCTGTTTTTATATTATTTTTGTTTCCCTTCCCTTATGTTCATCTGTTTTGTCTCTTAAAATCCTCATATGAGTGAAGTCATATGAGTTTTGTCTTTCTCTGATGACCCAGCAATATTTAGGTATTTATCCAAAGGATAAAGGTGTGCTCTTTCGAAGGGACACATGCACCCCCATGTTTATAGCAGCACTATCAAAATAGTCAAAGTATGGAAAGAGCCCAACTGTCCATTGATGGATGAATGGATAGAGAATATGTGGTATATATATATATATATATATATACAATGGAGCATTACTTGGCGATCAAAAAGAATGAAATCTTGCCATTTGCAACTACATGGATGGATCAGACTAGTTTTTTAAATCCCTTTTCCTGCCCACAATAGGTTTTCTTCAGTTCTCTATAACTGAGAATGTCATTTTGTTTTGGCTTTAACCCTTCTAATGTTGTTTAATCTTTGTGCCATAAGAGGAATAGGGAAGAATATAGGTAGGTTTTCGTGCCCTTCCTGCAGCCACTTCTTTTCCTTCCCTAAAATCTGTGCTGTGAGGGGGCATTTTATCACTATCCTCCTTCTCTAAATCTATCTATCTATCTATCTATCTATCTATCTATCATCTATCTTATCTAATCTAATCTATCATCTACCTATCGTGGGCATACAATGAGAACCATGGAGAAGGGCCTTAAAGTGAATATAAATACCTCTTCTTTTTATGGAACCTGAGGTTCTATATTCTCTCACTAGGCCATACTCCTCATTGAACAATTAGCTAAAATTTTTATCTGTATTCTTCTTTTCAGTGTCGACCAGCATCTGTCCCAGGTAAGCAGGTGCTCACATCCTGTATCTCCTTGAAGGTGCCTGTCTTTTATTAGCTTTTGAGATAACTCAGTGCCCTGTGATGTTGGCTCTATGGTAGGTTAAAGAAGAGTTGCAAATCTTCAGATTTTTCAGTTTATTTTTCTTCTTGAAAAGATGAGAGTGATACTCTTTCTAGCTTTTCATGGAAGAATTTTAGCAAAGAGTGACCCAATGATATTTTTGCCTCCATTTTCAACTAATTATAGGCATTCTAATAACCTGCCAATTGTTGTAAAGAAATACAAATCAAAGTCAATATACTTAAATTATCAAATTAATCAGGGCCTCTACACAGCCTTAGAGACATCCCAGACATTTTCAGGGAATTAGGATACACCACAGTCTTGTTTCCACTTCTTTCTAAGCTTTATGAGCAATTTTCCTTCTAATTTATGACCCCTCACTGCCACTGTCCATTTATGTCTCCCACTTTTTATATTTAAAGTGTGCTCTTTATAGTCAATATATGTAAGGCTGGTATTTGATTTTTAAATCTAATCTTATAATTTGTTTTTCAAATGCTAATTTCAGATTATTACATTTAAAGTGATTATTGATACTAATATTGATAGCCAATAGAAATCTATTATCTTTCTAATTGTTTTCTATTTGTTCCATTTGTCCTGTATTTTCTTCTATTGCTGCCTTCCCGTGGCTTATTTGAACATTAAAACATTTTTTATATCCTTAATTGACTTATTCCTCTTTTAAAAACTTGTCTTACATATTTTAAATACTCTAATTCTACTCCTAAGTAAAATGATACAATTGCTTATGTGGCATAGATCTCTTCTTTTTATGTGCCAATATCTATCTATCTATCTATCTATCATCTATCATCATATATCATCTACCCATCTTTATTATTTTTATTAAAATATAATTGACATATAAAACTAAGTGTTATGCATACAATGTGTTCATTTGATACATCTTATATATGTTGTAATATGATTAGTTAACATCTCTATCATGTCACGTTATCATTTCTTTTTTTAGTGGGAAAAATTAAGATCTAGTCTTTTAGTAACTTTGAAGTTTATAGCACAGTATTGTTGTCTAGAATCACTATGTTGCAGTTAGGTCTCCAGGACTTCCTTATCTACTAGTTGTGAGTTTGTAGCCTTAACCAAATTTCCCCAAATCCCCTACCCTCCTAGTCCCTGGTTATTACTATTCTATTTTCCATTTTTACAAGTTAAGCTTTTTTAGATTCCACATATAAGTAATATCATACAGTATTTATCTCTCTCTCTGACTAATCTCACTTAGTACAATGTCCTCAAGATCAATCCATGTTGTTGTAAATGGCAGAGTTGTAAATGGCAGAATTTCACTTTAGAATGGCTGAATAATATTCCATTGTGTTTATATGCCATAACTACTTCTTCTTCTTCTTCTTCTTCTTCTTCTTCTTCTTCTTCTTTTTAGCATTTATTTATTTTTGAGAGACAGAGAGAGAGAGACAGAGCATGAGCTGGGGAGGGACACAGAGAGAGGGAGGCACAGAATCCAAAGCAGGCTCCAGGCTCTGAGTGGTCAGCACAGAGCCTGATGCGGGGCTCGAACTCATGAACCATGAGGTCATGACCTGAGCCAAAGGTGGTTGCTCAACCAATTGAGCCACCCAGGCACCCCTATATGCCGTACCTTCTTTATCCATCCATCCACTGATAGATGCTTAGGTTGTTTACTCTCATCAACTATTGTGAATAATGCTGCAATAAACATGGAAGTGCATACATTTCTTTAATATCCTGTTTTTATTTCTTTTGAGTGTATATCCAGAAGTGAAATTGCAGGTTTGTATGGTAATTCTATTTTTAATTATCTTGGAAATCTTTCCCTGGTGCCTGTACAATTTACCTTCCCACCAACAGTGTACTAGGATTCCTTTTTCTACAAACCCTTGCCAACACTTTTTATCTCAACTTCTTGATGATGGCTACCCTAACAGGTGTGAGTTGATAATGGTTTTGACTTGCATTTCCTTGGTGATTAAGTAATGCTGAACATCTTTTCATATCCATTTGGATGTCTTCTTTGGGAAAAATGTCTACTTAGTTCCTCTGCCCAATTTTTAATCAGGTTTAGTTCTTATTGAATTGTATGAATTCTTTGTATATTTTGGATATTAACCTCTTATCTGATATATAGCTTGCAAATATTTTCTCCCATTCCATAAGGTTGCTTTTAATTTTTTTTATTGTTTCTTTTGCTGTGCAGGAACTTTTTAGCTTGATGTAGTTTATTTTATGTTTAATTTTTTGCTTATGCTTTTAGTTTAATATCCAAAAATATTGCCAAGACTAATGTCAAGAAGTTTTTTCCTATGTTTTCTTTTAGAAGTTTTATGGTATTAAGGTTATATACTAGGTATATAGGTATATACTAGGTTGTAAGTTTTTTGGTATGGGGTTATAAGTCTTTAATTGATTTTGTTAATTTTTTTTTGTGAGTGGTGTAAAGTAGGGGTCCAGTTTCATTTTTCTGCATGTGTTAGCCAGTTTTCCCAACACCATTTATTAACCAGACTATTCTTTCCTCACTGAGTTCCTTTGTCAAATATTAGTTGACCATGCATGTAGGCATTTGTTTCTGGTCTCTCTTTTCTGTTCTATGGGTTTATGTGACTATTTTTATACCAGTACTATACTGTTTTGATTACTATAGTTTTGAAGTATAGTTTGAAATCAGCAAATGTGATGCTTCACACTTTGTTATTTTTTTTTTTTTCCTCAGGATTACTTTGGCTATTCAGGGTCTCTTGTAGTTTCATACAAATTTCAGGATTGTATTTTCTATTTGTGTGGAAAAATGTCATTGGGATTTTGACTGAGATGCATTGATTTATAGATGGCTTTGAGTAGTATGGTCATTTTAATAGTACTAATTTTTCTGATCCATGAACACAAGATATCTGTCCATTTGCTTGTCTCTTCTTCAATTTATTTTATCAAGGTCTTATATTTTTTATTGTATACATATTTAATTTTCTTGGTAAAATTTATTCCTAAGTATTTTATTGTTCTTGATGTGATTGTGAATTGGGCAGTTTCCTTTACTCCTTTTTCAGTTGTTTCATTATTACTGTGAAGAAATGCAACTGAGTTCTATACGTTGATTTTATATTCTGCAAGTTTATTGAATTTGTTGATCAGTTCAAACAGTTTTTTGGTTGAATCTTTAGGGTTTTCTGTATATAAGATCATATCATCTTCAAGTAATGACAAGTTCACTTTTCTCTTTCTAATTTGAATGTATTTATTTGTTTATCTTGCCTAATTGCTATAGCTATAACTTTTATTACTATGTTGACCCTTGTTTAGTTCCTTATTTTAGAAGAAAAGTTTTCAATTTTTTACAGCCAAGTATAACGCTTGTTGTGCATTTGTCATATATGACCTTTATTATATTGAGGCATGTTCCTTCTGTACCTAGTTGGTTGAAGGATCTTGTCATAAAAGAATATTGTATTTTGTCAAATTCTTTTCCTGTATGTATTGAGATTTTTTATATGGTTTTCGTATATGATTTCTATCTTTCATTCTATTAATGTAGTATATCACTTTTATTGATTTGCATATAGTGAAACATCCTTGTATCCCAATCATAAATCCCACTTGATCATTTGTATAAGTCTTTTAATATGTTGGTAAATTCAGTTTGTTAATGTTTTGTTGAGAATTTTTGCATCTATATTAATCAGGGATATTGGTCTACAGTTTTCTTTTCTAGTAGAGTTTTTATCTGGCTTTGATATCAGAGTAATTCTGACTTCACAAAACAAATTTGGAAGTGTTCTCTTTCTTCAATTTTTTTTTAAAGAATTTGAAAAATATTGGCACTAATTTTTATTTAAATATTTTATGGAATTTTCCAGAGAAGCTCTCTGGTCCCGGGGTTTTCTGTGTTGGGAGGTTTTTGATTACCGATTTCATCTTTTTTCTCATTACTGGTCTGTTTGGATTTTCTTTTTCTTTCTGATTCAGCCTTGGCAGGTTGTAGATTTCTGGAACTTATTTATTTCTTATGCATTACCTAATTTGTTGGTGTATAATTGTTCATAGTGGTCTCATGATTTTATGCATTTTTGTATTTTAGTTGCAATGTCTCCTCTTTAATTTATGATTTTATATATTGAGTCTTATCTGCCTTTTCTTAGTCTAGTCAAAGGTTTGTCAATTTTGTTTGTCTTTTTGATAATAACAACTGTTAGTTTTATTAATTTTTTTCTATTGTTTTCTGGTTTCTATTTCATTTTATTTACACTGTAATCTTTGTTATTTTTCTTCTGTTATATTTGGTCTTTGTTCTTTTTCTAATTTCTTGAGATGTAAAGTAAGATTGCTTATTTGAAATATTTCTATTTTCTTAATATATGGATTTATCACTATCGGCTTCCTTTTCAGATTGCTTTTGCAACATCCCATAGATTTGGATATATTGTGTTTCCACTTTCATTTGTTTCGAGCTTTTTAAAAATTTCATTTGATTTCTTTTTTGGCACACTGGTTGATCAGGAGTGTGTTTTTTAATTTCCACATATTTGTAGATTTTCCAGCTTTCCTTTTTTTTTGTTGTTGTTGGTTGATTTCTAGTTTTATACTACTGTGGTTAGAAAAGATAGTTGGTATGATTTTACTCTTGAATTTTCTAAGACTTGTTTTGTGTCCTATCATATGACGTATCCTGGAGAATGTTTCATGTGCATTTGAGAAGAATGTGTATTCTGTTGCTGTTGGATGGAATGTTCTATAAAAGTCTGTTAGGTCCATTTGGTCTAATGTATGGGTTAAGTACAGTTTTTCCTTGTTGATTTTCTGTCTGGATGACCTATTCATTGTTGAAAGTGGAGTAGTGAATTCCCCTACAATTTTGTATTACTGTCTATTTCTCCTTTAAATTTGTTAGGAGATATATATATATATATATATATATATATATATATATATAGTGTCCAGATGTTGGGTGTGTATATATTTATGATTGTTATATCTCCTTGATGAATTGATCCCTTTATCATTATATAATGGCTTTCTTTGTATTTTTGTTACTGTTTTTTGGATTAAAGTCTGTTTTCTCTGACATAAGTATAGTTAGCTTCACTTTCTTTTGGTTTCTACTTGCATGGAATATCATTTTCCATTCTTTCACATTGATCCTATGTGTGTTCTTAATTAAAGCTGAAGTGAAGCTCTCATAGGTAGCACATAGTTGGGTCTTGTTTTTTATTTTAATCCATTCATCCATTTTGTGCTATTTTTATTGGTTAATTCAATCAATTTATATTAGTGTAATTATTGACATGTAAGACTTACTAATGTGATATTATTAATTTAATTGCTTTCTGGGTTTTTTTTTGCATTTCTATTGTTTCTTTTCCCTTTGTTTCTATCCTTATAAATTAGTGGATTTCCATGGTAGTATGCTCTATTTCCCCTTTCTTATCTCTTGTGAATCTATTCTAGGTTTTTGCTTTGGGTCTCCATGAAACTTACAAAAAATATCTCATAGATAAAACAAGCCAGTTTAAGCTAATAGGAACTTGGGGCGCCTGGGTAGCTCAGTCGGTTACATGTCTGACTTTAGCTCAGGTCATGATCTTACAGCTCACATCAGGCTCTGTGCTGACAATTCAGAGCCTGGAGCTTACTTTAGATTCTGTCTCCCTCTTTCTCTTCCCGTCCCCCACCCCATGCTCTCTCTCTCTCTCTCTCTCTCTGTCTCTCTCTCTCTGTCTTTCTCTCTCTCTCAAAAGTAAATAAACATTAAAAAAATAATTAAGCTGATAGGAACTTAACTTTCATCCCCTACAAAAGCTTCGTCATTTTACCACCATTTTTATATTTTTAAGTCACAATTTACCTTTCTATTTTGTGTATTTGTTAACAAATTATAGAAGCTATAGTTATCATTAATACTCCTTTACTTTGACCTTAAATTATAGTTAAGTGGTTACACATCATCCTATTACAGCGTTAGAATTTTTTAAGTCGGGCTGTATATTTACCTTTATCAGTGTGTTGTATACTTTTGTATGTTCTCATGTTGCTGATTGACAGATTTTCATGTCAGTTTGAAGGATTCCTTTCAGCATTTCTTGCATACCAGGTTTAGTGGTGATGCAGTCTTATAGCAGCTCTTCCCTTTCCTCTTCCCCTTCTTCTTCTTCTTTTTCCTCTTCTTCCTCTTCCTCTTCTTTCTGAGAAATTCTATTTTCCATCATATCTGAAAGGTAACTGCTGAATACAGTATTCTTGTCTGGAATTTTTTTCTTTCAACACTTTGAATATGTGATTCCAGTCTTTCCTGGCCTATAGTTTCTGCTGAGAAATCTGCTAGTAGCCTAGTGGGGGTTCCTTTGTGTGTTATAATACTTTTTTTCCTTGGCCTCTTTAGAATTCTCTGTTTATCTTTGATTTTTGACATATTCATTATAATGCGTAGGACAATGTCCCACCTCAGTACTCTGGGTGCTGCTGCAGAGAAGTATATTTCTTCAGCCATGTTCTGCTGTCCAAATTCATATTTATGTTTGCTCCAGTGGTGTGCTAGAATCTCCTCTTGGGAAGACAAGACTGAAACAAATTCTCTCTTGTGCTTGGATAATTTCCTAGGTTGACACTCTCCATGTTTCTTCCTGACTGGAGTGACAGGCATTGGGACAGATTCACTGTCCCTACTTGTTTGACCACCCATACTGAGATCTCTGTGCTTACTAGTAGATGCACTGGTGGGCAAGACTCCTCTTGGGCCCCTTGGCATATGGTTCTGGATCTCACAACTTCCACAGTGGCTCTTTTGCTCATGGATAATTGTCTAATTGTTAAAGGAGAAAGGCAAAAGGAGGAATGTCTGGTGCCACCATTATGCTGATGTCACTCATCAGAAACTTCTAATAGTATTTCCCTAAATCCTCCCATCCACAACTTATGCCATTTTTGTCATATATTTCACTTTTATATACACTTTACTTTTTAAGTTTTTATTTAAATTCCAGTATAGTTAACATACAGCATATTATTAGTTTCAGGTGTACCATATAGTGATTGAACATTTCCATACAATACCTGGTGCTCATCACGAGTGCACTCCTTAATCCCCATCACCTATTTAATGTGTCCTTCTGCCTACCTCCCCCTCTGTAACCATTAGATTATTCTCTATGATTAAGAGTCTGTTTCGTAGTTTGCCTCTTTCCCTCTGTGTCTCTGGCTCCCCTTTTTCCCTTTTGTTCATTTATTTTTTTTTCCTAAATCCCACCCATGAGTGAAATCATATGATATTTGTGTCTCTGACTTATTTTGCTTAGCATAATATGACTGTTATATATACTTTAATTTTTTTAAATGTTTATTTATTTTTGACAGATAGAGAGCAAGCGGGGGAGGGGCAGAGAAAGAGGGAGACACAGAATCCAAAGCAGGCTCCAGACTCTGAGCTATCAGCACAGAGCCCAAGAAGGGGCTCAAACCCACCAGCTGTGAGATCGTGACCTGAACTGAAGTCAGACGCTTAACTGACTGAGCCACCCAGGTGCTCCTACATATATACCTTAAACGCATAAGATTTTTTTTTTTTTTACTATTTTTGCCTTAAAAAGTCACTTATTTTTAAGAATTTAAAGAAATTAAAGAAATTAAAAATAAAGAAAATGATTTTTATTTTACCTCTACTTACTCTATCTCCAATGTTTTTCATTTCTTTATGTAGTGCCAAGTTTCTGTCAAATATCATATTCCTTCCGTCTGAATAACTTTTTAAAAAATCATTTCTTATAAAGTATGTTAGTCTACAGTGAGCTACCTCAGTTTTTGTTTGTCTGAGAATATCTCATTTCTCCTTCACTTTTGAAGTACATTTTTACTGGGTACAGAATTTTGGATTGATGTCCTCCCCCAAACTTTGAAGGTGTCACTCCATTGTCTTCTTGCTTGCACAATTATCAATGATAAATCTTATGTAATTAATGTGCTTGATCTCCTACTGTAGGCAATGTTCTTTGTTTTCTCTGCCTGTACTCAAGATTTTCTTTTTGTCATTGGTTGCAGCAGTTTGAATATAATATTCCTAGTTGTGGTTTATTTGATATTTATGCTGCCAACTGTCTTTGAGCTATTTAGATTTTTGTTTTGTTGTCTGCCACAAATTTTAGAAAAATCTTGGCACTTATTTCTTCTTTCTGATTTTCTCTTTCTTCTCTTTTTGGGATCTAATTGTTTGTATATTTTGTGTGCTCTATTTTTGTTGTTGTTGTTTTGCTCTTTGCTCATTTGTGTTTCAGCTGAGTAATTTCTAGTGACCTGTCTTTAAGTTCTCTCATACTTTTTTGGCTATGCTGACAACACTAATAGGCCTGTTGAGATCTTCTTTTAATATATAATCTTTGTTATTGTATTTTAGATTGCTGACATTTTCATATTATTTCTAATGGTTTACATTTCTTTGATGAAATTGTCTATCTGATTATTCATGTTATCTATTTTTTCTACCTTTTCTAACAGAGCCTGATACTTCCTTTCCTAAGAGCACCTGATGAGATTAATGGAGGAAAAACCTACACAAATCTGGATCATATCCATTTTTGATACTTATTATTGCTTTGTCTCTTCAGGCTATGTTTTTTTCTTGTCTTTTGGCATGTCCCATATTTTTTGCTGTTGTTAAAAGTCAGACATGTTGTATACTTAAGTAAATATTTTTGTGCTGAAAGAAAAGCAAGCTTTTGTCTCCTGTTGATTTCAGTGTGGGAAGGTTTGTGTTATCCAGTTGACAATGAAGTTTTTTTGAAGTTTGTTGTTACTTTTACTGTCCTCATGCATCAGAGACTTCTGCTTCTACCAGTGCAATGTTGTGTTTAGTGCATGAGCTAATAAACCACAGCATTTTCCTCAAAACCTGCTCCTATTTTGGCTCTAGTTCTACCTACTAAACTCTGTATCTTTACTTTGTACTGCATGTCAGATAAAATCTTTCTCTCACGGTGCTCCTAGCCCTATCCCTTCATTTTTACTCAGAGCTTGTTAGTGCAATGTGGGAAGTAAGAGTGAGGGTATTGTCTGAAGTTATAATTCAACCTTCCTTCTAGACAGTCATTGAGTCTGTGTCTTGCGGCTATGGCTTTCACAAGTTTTTCTACCCGTTCTCCCAAAGATCATATGGGCATAGCATGTATGTGTACCCTTCTTCCATGGGTAGATTTTTTTCCCCCTATTCCCTTCCACCAGTTGTAGTAGGTATTCTCAAGTGCCTTTGGGCTACTGTTTTTGTTACCTTTTCTCCTGTAGATTAATGTTTCTGTTCTGTAAGGAAGACAAAAAATGGTTGTGGATGGATCTCAGCAATACCTACTGCCCCATATCCCCCAGCCAGCTCTGTGGGGGAGCCTTCTCAGGGTTCTCTGATTTTCCTTGTGAATGCCTGATGGGGTCCTGGAGGAAATGCTTTCAAGAGGGTGTGTACCTATAATTAAGAGTCTGTTTCTTAAAAAAAAATTTAAGGTTTATTCATTTTTCAGAGACAGAAAGAGACAAAGCATGAGTTGGGGAGGGGCAGAGAGAGAGGGTACACAGAATCCGAAGCAGGCGCCAGGCTCCCAGCCAGACGCGGGGCTCGAACTCATGAACCACGAGATAATGACCTGAGCTGAAGTCAGCCGCTTAACCAACTGAGCCACCCAGGCGCCCCAAGAGTCTGTTTCTTGACTGTACACCTGAAACTAATATAATAGTGTGTGCTAACTAACTAGAATTAAAGTGAAAACTTAAAATTAGAAATAAAAATTAATTAATTAATTTAACTAAATAAATTAAAAAGGAAAGTGTGGATCTCTCTGTCTGTGGTCAAAGGGGTTTCACACTCTCAAACTAGACCACATTCAGATTTTAGAAATTCATTAAAAATTTCTCACTGAATCTTCCTACTGGCATTATTGAGTCCTGTTGGGTGTCTTGGTGGGCCTTGTTTCTCTCTGTGGTGACTCTCTAGATTCTCAGATTTTTGTCCTGTGACCTGAATTCCCTAACGAGTGCAAGAAAAGTAATTGAAGTTTTTCCTGAAATTGTTTATATTGTAATGGTGACAGCAACATTCTTCTAGCTTTGTCCATCTGAAACTGAGTATTTCTTTTCATTTCTAAAGTTGGAAAGGAAGAAGAAATATGGGAGGGTAAGTAATGCTATGGATAACCTACTTTGAACCATGCATTGTGTTCAATCACTCATATCATCATTAAACAATTCTATTAGCCATTGTTTAATCAGCCATTAAACAATTCTATGAGACAGGAACCATTATTATTATTATTACCATACCTGTTCATGTTCTTAATAATTTTGTGTACTGCCTTCACTTTATCTTGTGTCATAATCACAATGGTCATATGAGCAAAGAGATGGTGATTACCTTGGTGCAGTTATACGGCCAGTACCTAGAGGAATGGTTAGCACATAGTGAGTGCACAATAAATGCTTATTAAATAAATTTGTGTAAACACAGACCTCAGGCACATATAAGGTAATCATTACATCAATCTCCATGTTCCCTCCCTTTTCCACATCACTGAAAGGCTGGGATGGGATAGGAACTGTGGACTCAAAAATGCATTTCTTCGTTCATTGGCTGACTGAGATTGAGAGGGTGGTGGGAAAGAATCCCAGAGGGTGGGGCCTGGGCAGGTGCCTTGACTCTCATCCTCCCACATCACTGGCTCTATTCTAGGAAATGTGCTCCTCCTTTGGAGATATGGCCTTTGACTATTTGACATTCTCATAGCCAAGTTTTCAGAGCTGCATTCTTTCACCTTTTTCTTCTCCCCACTTGCCACTTTGCTTTCTTTTATCTCATGATAGAACATCTCTGTCTCAACATTCCAAAGTCCTGCTGCCTTCCCTAAAATCAATTTTATAGTATGAAAGGGACCATCATGCAGAGGTGTACATTTGAGATCTGCACAATGGTGCATGTATGGCGGTGAAATGCAGCTCTGCTCACTAAGACAGGCCGTGAGAACAGCTGCCATGTCTGCTGGGGCAACAGAATCTTTTCATATTTTCACAAACCACTGTGGATTAATTATGACCCTGATCATATGTGAGGTTGAGCTTAACATGGGAGCAGATGTACGGAATGCCCCCTTCCCTTTGATCTCCAAATTTATAGTAATTTCCCTGAGGTACCCCTCAGTCCCCTTCTGGTTGCCACCCTCTTCTATTTCTTATATTTCTTCTCCCACATGCTTACATTCGTCTTGTTTTTGCCTCATTTGTTCCTCCTCTGCCCACCCCACCCTGCTCCACCACACAAAAGCATATAACCCCAGTCCTTGCTTTTCTTCTCCACCTCTATTCCACTTTTTACTGGTATTCTGAAACCAGTCCCGATGCCTGCACCTGCTCAGGAAATTAAAATGTCTAATCTTTTTTGGCCGCGATGCTGCTGTGAGGCTAAACTGACAATCTGCTAACTACAGACTTAGAGCTAAAAGAACAGAGTGTTTTGCAATCAGGGCTAGAATCACAGGTGGTGGATTCTTTTTTAGCTTTCCAAAGCCAACAAAGCAAAAGAAAACATTCCACATTTCCTTTCTGCCTTTTCACTTCCCACCTGCCTTTTCCATTAACCAGTGGGGGGAGAGCCTCTGAGGAACACAATCTAAGCCTTTGGATTTTTATTTATTTATTTATTTTTTTTTTTGGTCAGAAATCAGAAGGGGGAGTGGCTGTGGGTCTCTTTGCCCCCCTTCCCCGTTCTCACTACATCTTCTATCTCACACTTCCTTCTTGTGAATAATCTGCTTCCCTTCCGAGGCATGTGCCCAGGCTGCCACAGGCATCCGAAGGCATTCTGAGCAGCTGTGATAAGCAGAAACCTGCAAGGCCTGGGGGTAGGACCACCTGCCCACTGCCAGTTGTCAGGCTTGGAGACAGGTTAGTTCTCTGAGGGAAATCTGCTTCTCTGAAGGAGGCACCTGCTCTACTTCCATAGAGGAACTTTTCACAGAATGGGCACAGGTTTGGAAGACATCTCCCCAAGAGATGATACAGCTTGAAGACCGAAGACAGGAAGGCCCACAGAGGACGTGTGTTGAGTGATCTTGAAGGGACAGGAGGAGAAGGAAAAGAAACTGTAACCACAGTTGCTTGAACACGCCACACACATCCCATGTTAGAATCTTTGCTGACCTATTTCTTTTGTCATCCTCCCTCAAATATAAGCTTCATATGGACAGGAATTTTTTTTCTTCTTCTAACTACCACATCCCCAGTACTCAGGGAACTATCTAGTGAATAGTAGGAGCTCATTAAGCATTCATTAAATGTATGAACCCAGGGGACATCTCAAGTGTGCCAGGCACCATGCTGGGTGCTTTACATAATTTTATCTTATTTCAAATTCAAGCACACTTTACAGATAAGGTGACTGCTGCCCCATGGTGTTAGGGACACCTGGGTTCTTTCACAGGGTCTTGATCTCTGGCATGTTAACCCCAGAGCCTGCATCCACCAAAATCTGCTGCCTTCTGAGCACTGATGACCATGAGTCTTCCCCCTCTTCCTCTTCTGGTCCTTAGCCTGTGACAGCAAAGACTTTCAGTTGCAGCCTTTGAACACTTTCTAGGCTAGGTAAGAGTTTCTTGGGCCCTCTTTCTGAACACATCTCTGGTTGGACACTTCTCATAGCAGTGGTCCTCCTGGTTGGCTTCCTGCTTTTCTCAGAGCATTCTGAGAGATGGCACCTCTTCATCTGTACTTACTCTGTTTTTATCCGTGATTCAGGGATTTTACTTAGAGAGCTCCACCGAATCTCAAAGGAATCGAATATTAAGGCTTTTTTTGTATCACCAGTATTTGTTTTCTTCTTTGGGAGAGTGGCAGCTTCCTGGATCCCCATGTACAAACAGCGCAGGTGAGCTACTGAGAAGGTTAACAAGCTACTCCTTCCACCTTGCTGCTAGGGAGAATCGTGTAAGTGAGCACACGAGGTCCATGAGGTCTGGAGCCCAGTGGTGGGAGTGGTGTCCTTCTTCTGGAAGCAGCACGTTCCCTGTCCTTTTTAGGTGTTGCACCCAGGATTCTGCTCTGGAGATCTGCTCTGCACAATTTCCTCAGCCTGCAAGCCTGCTCGGCCCCATACGATGGTTGCTGCTCAACTATGGCAGCTCTGTCCTGCTGTTGGCTGACGGTCTCAGGTCTGAACCTCTTGTCTATCCCATCCCTCATCTCTTATTCTACACTGTTTTCAGGTTGTTGAGATTCCAGCCTCATTACTCATTCACCTGACTCTATCGTGGGCTAGACCTTCAGGCTCAATGCCATGCCCTGCCTTTCTGGTTCTTTGTGGCTCTTCCCATACCAGCAACATTGCCTTAAGCAGCCTCATCCTAACGTAAACTTGGTTGTGTTCAAGTGGTTTTGTTCTTCAGAATCCTGGATGGCTTACCAAACATTTGGTATTCTACATCCTGCACCGAAAAGTTCTTCTCATCTAATCCTCACAAAAAGTGTGTGCCTCAGAGTTTCATACATTCTTCTAGTCCTCAACTGTCTGTCTGGCCTTGCCCAGTCCCTGTGTGAATGTATTTGTCATTAGCTATTCTCTGTGGACCCACTTGGTGGTGACAGACGGGAAAGAGTGATGGGCCAGATGTGAGACAGAACGGAGCCATATGGCTCTGCTTGCGGGTGGCATCGGGCTGCACTTCGTTCATACTCTTCTCAGGGTAGAGTCCGGGCCACCTTCGCCTCTCCTCAACATCTATAATGTCTTCCTGACCAGCTGCCCTCCAGCTACTCCCCATTGCACCTGTTCTCTGTACAACAAACTAAATCATCTCCTCAGAAAGGAAATCTGACACAGCATCCCCAACCCCAAATCCTTAAATGACTTTCAGTCTTTTAAAGATCAAGTAAAAAACTGATAGCTTGGCTTCTAAGGTATCAACCTGTTTCTTCCTACTGATTCAGCTTCTGCACACATCACTGCCTTCTGCTCCCTTCATTCCAGACCCATTGGCCACCTGTGAGTCCTTGTGCGATGAGTTCTTCCCTGTCCTGGGGCCTGTCTCTTTCTTGTTCATGAATGCAGAGTCCTCCTTCTTCAAAAGCATGTGGGGTCAAGCAGAAGAATGCCAGTGAATGTGAGCCAAACCTCAACTGTTGCTTAATTTTGCAAAATGTAGGAAGCAAACTTATGATTATAAGAAAACTAGAGCACTTTGAGGAACAGGATGCGATTGCCAGCCTAAGATCTTTGAAGAGGCATTTATGGTGTAGAGAACACCATGCGGTCAGGCTTTGGGATTAAACAATAACTGGGACTTTTATAGGTAGTGGTAAGTTGACTAGTTTTGAATGTGTGATTGGGTGTTTGGACAGGAATGTCATGGTTCTTGGTTTGTTAAACTACAATCTTCTCTTGATCTATGTCTGAATTTCAGTGAGAACAAGAGTTCCTTGCATGAAGTAATGCCATGACCTTGCTTGTCTCCTAAGACTTGAGGACGAGATCTTCAATGACAAAACTCAAATTTTATTCATGTTTGTTACCCCAATATTCAACTCAAGGCTTGGTATAGAATAGCCTTAATTAATGATGTTGATTTGGGATGAGGGTGCATGTAAACATTTTTCAGTGAAAGAAAGGAAGAGACACTAAGAGGGAAGATTCAATAGAGAAAAGTCTTAATTGTTTTTTAATGTTTGAGAGGGACAGAGCAGGAGGAGGGAAGGGGTAGAGAAAGAGGAAGACACTGAATCTGAAGCATGTTCCAGGCTCTGAGCTGTCAGCACAGAATCCAACATGGGCTCGAACCCAGGAACCATGAGATCATGACCTGAGCTGAAGTCAGATGCTTAATTGACTGAGCCACCCAGGCGCTCCTAGAGAAAAGTCTTGATGTGGGTGGGAGGGATTATTCAGGTGTGTGACAAGGGGTTAGACATAGAGAAGAGAAGGGTATCTGTTCTGATGAAGTAGGTGAAGTGGAAGAAGCAGAGGCATTTTAGGATAAGAGTGGTGTAAAAAGGGAGGTAATTTGTATAGGCTTCCACATCTCTATAATGTTGCTTCTTAGCAGTTTTTTTTAAAGCTTATTTATTTATTTTTGAGAGAGAGAATGAGAGAGAGAGAGAGGAAAGAGAACAAGTGGAGGAGAGGTAGAGAGAGAGAGGGAGACAGAGAGAATTCCAAGTAGGCTCTGCACTGAGAGTGTAGAGCCCACCGTGGGACTCAAACACACAAACCGTGAGGTCATGACCTGAGGCCAAACCAAGAGTTGGACACTTAACCAGCTGAGGCACCCAGGTGCCCCTCTTAACAAAATTTTAAATAAGAGATGCGCATGTGTGTGAAAGAGAGAAAGAGAGAGAAAGAGAGAGGGAGAACCTAAAGGCATGAGGACTGAGCATCATGGCGCAGAAAGGAAACCAGTAAATTTTGTACCATGGGTCTGCCGCTTATTTGTATGAGATTGAATAAGATGCTTATCTTCTTGGAGCCTCTTCTTCTATAGAAGACAAATAATATAGCTTAATAATTTAATGTGATGATTTAATTAGCTATCACACATGAAATATTTTTGCTAACTCTAAACCATATTGCAAATGTGTTTCTTTAAAAAATACATTTATGGTTTAGTTGAGTTGAAAAAAAAGTTTAATTCATATAAACAGCGTGATGAATTAAGTATAAAATGTTGAAAAAACTATCAGAGGATGGGATTACAGAATACCAGCTTGGTGCATTTTTGGAAAACATTGACACAGTCTCCCATACTGTGTAATAATATTTAGCTATTGTAATTATTTTTGTATGTATCTCTGTATGTCTTTCCCCATACAGTTTGAGAAATCCTCAAAAAAGAGATAGTATCATACTTATCTTTATATGTCAGCCTCTATTAAAGTCTAATCTATAAGCTAATTGCTCAATACCTGTATCTTGAACTGATCTGTTGAAATCTCTTATTTTACTATTGGAGAAACATGCTCAGCTTTTCAAGTGACTCTGCAAACCTAATGCAACTAAATCACCTCATTGCCAGTCTAGTGCTTTCTTTGTAATCTGATCTCAGGAAAGAAGTAGGTCTTGAATTTGGCCTTGATGAGCAAAAGCAAAAGTAAACAGAAGGAAGGGCATTCCTGGCAAGAGAACATCTTGAGCAAAGGCACTGGGGATGAATGCGGATTGCATATTCAGGGCTCCTTTTGCCCTGGCAGCCTGGCTGCCATGGAAGGCACATACATTTTTATGGGACTTGCTAAGCTTTTACAGTTCTGAGAAAAAGAATCAAGAAGCTGTCAAAGATAATAATACAGGTTTTAATCATTTAGCAACTTATCTAGTACCAAACTCTAAGAGTTTGTCATATGAATGAATGTATGATCAAACACATAAAATAAAATAAATGCTTTTATTTTGCCAATGACTCCTTGGAAATATATCACAAACAACTTTCTTGGTAATAATGGATCCAAGAGATCTTAATTTATTTCAAAGGCAAATGCCATTGGGTAACTTTGAAGTCACTAGGGGTCCTCCATTTAGTTTGACTTGCCTTAATGGAGTACTCACTTACTCCACAGAGAGAAGTGAGACACTGGTTACTGGCTTCTCTGGGTCTTGGACACATGTCATGCCTTAGTGTTGTGTGCTACCAAATTGGATAGTTGGATAGAATGCATTTCAAGGCTCACTGAAATATGTATGTAGTCATGGAAGGCTTCTGGAGGAAGGGTGACTTTGGGAGAACCTACAGAATGGAAAACTACTGCCTAAAACCCATTAGTGTCTCCCTAATGGTGGCATGCAAAGTCCTTCAAATCCTCCCTTTTTTAGCTGTCAGTTTTGTCTCCCTACATTTCCCTTTCATGTCCACACACTCCAGTCATACTGAATTGCTTGTTCTTCCTTGAGCTCTTTCTTGCTATTTTGCACCTCTGAATCCTTAAACATGTTTATTTTTCTGCCTGATGTAACATTGCCCTCCTTCTTCCTGGAAAGAATGTCTCCTCACTGCTCAAGACCCTGACGACTCTTCTTTTTCTGTCCAAGGTACAGTTGATTGATGCTTTCTTTGTGCCACTCTGTATCTTATATCACCTTCCTTATGGCACTTATCTTACTGGACTGAATCCTTTTTTATTTTAATAAAACTTGGTTTTGTATTTATCTCTAAACTGTGAGCTTAAAGAGTCTATTGCAAGTCCCCAGTTAAGTAATGGTGATCTGTTTGTTGAACGAATAAATGGATAAAAGAAGGAATAAAAGATGTGGGATGAATAAATTGATGAGTCCAGGAGCCAACCAGTTGCATTAGGTAGGATGTAAATGTGTTTCGATTCAAGAAATAGACAAATCAACTCTATTAGCTCAACTTTCCTGGAAAGTTTGAGGCCCAGGCTTGCATAAACAGCTAGGTAATGGCAGGACCTGGGTTCTTTCCCTCTACTGTCTTCTCCTGGCTCCCCCTTGTGGTTGCAAGGTGGCTGCCCAAAGCTTCAGTGAGGGAGGTTTCTGGGTCCATATCAAGAGAGAGGAGGTTTCTCTTCTGAAATCTCTCCTAAGAGAGAGGATTATTTTCCCTGGAAGCCACTAGGTAAATATTTTCCAGTTTTATTACCCAAATTGGATTGACTGGCCCCTCCTGAACCAGTAACTTATGTGGGGGAGGTGAGATTTGCTGAGGAGTCATGTGCTCTGCCTTAAAGCTGTGTGGAATTGACTTGGAGGAAAACACAGGAGATGTGAATGCCCAAGCAAGTAGGGCTATTTTAAATAGGGGAGGATGGGAATTGGGGGTAAACATGGTGACTGCAACGAAATGGAAGGGACATGCCCAAAAGTCACTCATGTGGCTGTGTTGACTCTGGATTTTTATTCCTGGCTCTGTTTGAATCCAAGGTTCTTTCTCATTGTCTTTTTCCTTATGAAAATAAAGTAACAGTATACACACACACACACACATACACACACACACACATCTCCAAGTTTAATCTGACCTTCTGTTCATAACCTGCCATCAAGGTAAACGTGAAAGTACCAACATCTGCTTGTGTCTCTGTCAGTCTGCAGAAAGGGACCAACTCTACAGAGAAGCAGAGAATGCTGCTTTTGGAATCTGCATTAAGTTACCTTCAGGAGACACATTTGTCACTGTCTAATGCCTTCTTTCCCACTCTGTAAAAAAAAAAATTATAAGTGCCAAACTCCTATCCAAAGCAGGGAAATGCCAGTGTTTGAATTCTTGATGCACTTGCCAGGGCAAAACCTAGGGAGGTCCAATATTGTGGATCCTCATGATGTGCCAATGATCTATGCACACTGCTACCCTTAACCCTCCCAGGAGTCACACTAAAAGAGACCCAAAAGGGGTTTACAGGGAAGGTACTTTGCCTGGTAAGCCAAACATAGCACAGACACACCCAATCCACCCTCTTCATCTGCCTCCTCCACTTACATGCTAAAGTTTTCTTTTGACACACTTCTCTTATAACTGTGGCATTTCTTTTTTTGCTTCATCACAAAAACACAAACAAAAACCAAACATGATCAACCAAACAAATAACCTCTCTCCTGCAAAAACAAAACCCAAAAGACACAAAATCAAACCAAACCACCACTGCCACCACTACCACCACCAACAACTACTGGTTTCACAATAGGAGCAACTAGCATGAGTTCAAAACTTGGAATTTGGAACAATTTTATATTCATCTCACTTAATTCTAACAAAATTCAAATCTGTTTAAAAGGTGAGGAAACTTGGACACAACAGGGAAAAGCTTTAGCTAAATATGCTTATCCTGATGATGTGTGCTATGTGGCAGGCTCCTTTTCTATTCCAGTCTTTTGTTATTTTCTCTCCAATTAAAGGAAGAAGTTCATTAATTCAACAAATAGCCATTGTACCACAGGTCAGGTACGACTATAGAATCTAGAGACATAGCCATGGACAAGACCTATTTGGACCTGCTTTTTCAGAGTTTAATTTCAGAGGGAAAGATGGAGATTAAACCCATGAATCAAGATGTGATCAAGAGAATTACAGCTGGAGATAATTGTTATGAAGAAAGTAAAGCAGAAAGATGTTGTAGGAAGTGCCCAGAGTGAGGCACTAAGTTGCATAGCATTAAGGAAAACCCTTTGGAAGAGAAGACATTTGAGTAGAGACCTACGTGTTGGGAAGGACTCAGCCACAGGGAGGTATGGGGTAGTTCTTTCCAGTAAAGGGCAGGAAAATTAAAGTTTGGAAGTAAATAGTTATCCTGGTTTGTTCAGAAAGGCCAGAAGGAGTAAGAGAAGAGTAGTGGATGGTCTCTGGATTCCTGCCCTTTATTCTGTGGGTCAGCCTGACTCTAACTCATGATTTAATTATCTAGCAGCCATATCTGATATACATTATGCACACTTTGCAGATGCACAAGCCAGATTCCAGAGTAAGTGAATTACTTGAGATGATGTAGCTAGCCAAGGGAAGAGGAAAGACGCCCATGCCTCATCCATTTGCAGGTAAGTATGAGAGGGAGCAGTCCATGCAAGACTATCTTTACTTCTGAAACCAATTGCAAGTTTGGGGGTTCCCAAAACCAACCTTAGGTTCAATAATTTGCTAGAAGAAACTCAGAGCTCACTGAAGGCTATTACACTCATGGTCATAGTTTATTAGAGGGAAAGGATGCATATGAAAGTTAGCCAAGGCAAGAAGCATAGAGGGCAGAGTCTAGGAGGGTCCAAAATGTGGAATTTTCAGTGGTTCTCCCTGTGGAGTCAGGATGATGTCTCTCTCCTGATGTTGACTTATGACAATCAACATGGACTATTACCAATCAAGAAAGCTCACCTGAGCCTTAGTATTTGGAATTTCTACTACGACTCCATCAGGTTAGGCACGATTCATCAATTGGCCATGCAGGTAACTGTTGTCTCCAGCCCCTCCAAAGACTGACTGATATGACATGACTCAAAGCCCTCACCTCAATCACATTGTTACTATCCAGTGCATCCTGTCCCTACCCTCAATCACATTGTTAGGCTATCCAATGTGACCTTGGTGTGACCCAAGATCCCTAGGCAAACAAACATTCCAAGGGCCCATAGATCATTTTCTAGTAGCCAAGGGCAAAGGCCAGACCTCTTTTTGGGAAGGTTAAAGTCTTGATTGCACATGGACCTATACATTTCCACTGGACATTGCTTCTGGCACACACAACTGCCCTTCTCTTAGTCCTATAGGATGTGTTGGGTGGCAGTGTGGGTGGTGTGTGGCTAGGCTGTAATGAACAGTTGCTTCCCTGCAGTGGGAGGAGCACAAGGGCATAAGCACCTCTATTCACCTCAGATGGAACCTTTTCTTGCCTTGCCAAGTTTTTGGACTCCAGAGAAGATGCTGGTGGGTGGTTGCATGGGAGTCAATCTGGGAGCATGATAGAAAACATCCTTGACAGGCTGCCCTCACACAGCGCTCTATTCAGAAAGGGCAAAGTGGTAGGGAGGCAACAAATAATATTCTTTTTTTGTTTTATGTTTTTTTTTAAGTTTATTTTTTGAGAGAGACAGAGACAGCACAAGTGGGGAGGGGCAGAGAGAGAATCCCAAGTAGGCTCCTCACTGGCAGTGCGGAGCCTGATGCAGGGCTCTAACCCACAAAACTATGAGACCATGGCCTGAGCCAAAACCAAGAGTTGGCTGCTTAACCAACTCAGCCACCCAGTCACCCCAAATATTCTTATACCATCACAAAGGTAACTACTTTACTTCAATACCCTGGATCCTTTGGATTCCTCATTGCTTGTGACCAAAAAGTTGTTAGCTTTGTTGGAGGGTACCTGCATTGCTTGTGAATTTCCTCTGGGGCATGACAGTTCAGGCTGCTGCCTTTCCATTGTGATGACAGCTGGCATCTGACAAAGAGAGGGTGGGAACAGCACTGCCTGTGGAGCCACCTGAGATGGGTCCCTCTTCCTACTACAGCTATGCAGTCTCCATGTTAGGGCCTCATCCACCCACATCACTCTAGTCTGAACTAGTGTACCTGAAGTGGCCCTTTTTTTCACCCCTGCTGTCTCCTCCCAGATCTACCCAGGCATGACCTAATCTGAAATATCCCCCCCAAGAATCTGTGGGGTGGGTCAATTGGGATGAAGGGTCACACAGTAGTCAATTAAAAACCCAAGTCTGTCTGTTGCTGGCTTCAGCCACTTGGGCAAATCATTTCAAATATCTGAGCTTGTTTCCTCCTCTATAAAGTGTCACAGGCTTCTTATCAATGAGTTTGTACACACACTGCTGAAGGCAGTAATCAGTATATTATTAGGTATTATTATTGTCATGTGGCTATTGTGAGGATTAAAGAAGGGAATACACTGTCATTAGTATATAGCCGTTGCTCATTGCACATTTTCCTTTCTTGCCTCGCAAAGAGGTCTTCATTGTCCTCTTTGTCGAGCTTATCATGCATAGCATTTTGGTAGCTAAACACACACACACACACACACACACACACACAATCTCTTCACTCCCTTGTCTCCACCTACAGCAGTTCTTGCTCTTTCTTCTTCTTCTTTTTCTTAATTTCTTAATGTTTATGTATTTTTGAGAGAGAGAGTGTGAATAGGGGAGGGACAGAATCCGAGGGACAGAACAGAGGGGGACACAGAATCCGAAGCAGGCTCTAGGCTCTGAGCTGTCTGCACAGAGCCCGACGCAGGGCTCGAACCCACAAGCAGCAAGATCATGACCTGAGCCAAAGTCAGATACCCAACTGACTGAGCCACCCAGACGCTCCTACCTTCTTGCTCTTTTTCAGGTGAATCAAATGTGGCCCATTTTCAGACATTTGCCCTTGGATTATTTTTTGCTTGTACACTCTTTCCTAAGATGGCCATATGACTCATCACTTTGCTTCATTTGGGTCTGTGCTCACGCACCAACTTTTCACCTTACCATCCAAAAGGACAGCTGATGCTGCCCTTCCTCTTCTCCTCCTTCCTTTTTCCTCATGGCACTTATCACTGCTGACATTATATTATGTATCTGATTGCTTATTTTCTATCTCACTCACCAGAATTTAAGTTACATGAGGATGGGTTCTCTGGTCAGTATTTTACTCTCCTTTCCTAGAATAGTGCTAGATATATAATAGGGGCCCATCAAATAATTGTCAAATAAACGTAACAATATTTTCTTGGATTGTACTCTCACAGTTTTTATGGTTTTTGCTTGTTTGTTTGTTTTGTTTTTTTACATTCAAGTCTATAGGACGGAGCCCTGGACTTAAGAGTTTCTGTCTCCCATTCAGTACACAGCAAAAACATTGGTTCATATCCCATACTCCATGAAGACATTTAGAATTCAATTATATTCATCCACCCATCAATCTCCTTTTATTGAAAACAGATTTACTAGTGTCTATTTTGTACTGAGCCCTATGTTTGACTTTTAGGAATTGAAAGATGATTTTAATGTCATTCTGCCTTCAAAGAGCTTAGTTCAGTAAATTGAAATAACAGTGCATTTTCCATGGTGACTCAGTACAACATATACAAAATGCATACACATAGATGCAATGGAAACAATTTTTCAGTAAACAATGCTCTCTGATATTGTCTATTCTTTTACACTTTTCAAAAGTGCTGGTGGTAACTCCCTAAACTAATTTTATGATTCATCAATGTGTTACAACCCATGATGTAAAAAACACAACTATAATACAACTTAGTTGCTTTCCTTCATTGCATAAAGAATTGTGTAATAATTATTTTACAGACATTCCATGTCTATCGTCCCCACTATGATAATGATGGTTATTATGATACTATGGTGATTATGATACTATTATTCCTAATATCTTACCATTTATCAAACACTGTTCTAAGTGCATATCATGGATTGTCTTGTTAAATCTTCATGATAAGACTTTGAGGTTAGGCTTAGTAATAGCCCCATCAAGCAGATGTGGAAAATGAGACCAGAGAGACTACACAGTCGTTTTATCTAAAATATGATAGCTGGTGAGAAGTAGAGAATCAGAATCTGTGCCCAGAGCCATGTTCTCAACCACAAAACCATGTTGATTCTCCTAGAGTTCCTGGTCTTAGGCAAAGACCACATCTGTTTTTACTCATTGTTTTATCACCTGGTTTGAGAACCCCTGATTCCTCTGCTAGGCTCTTTCCCCCTTTTAGTGAAATCATCTCCCCATCTCACAGTGTGGTATAATGAAGAATATATCTGATCTTTGTGCCCAGTTCCTTGCACAGAGCTTTAAAAACTCTTGGAATCTCCTGAGTCAGAGTGTTTGCTGTGCCAATCAGGTGACAAATGGTAGATCCTTGGGTAGCTTTAGGATAGGGTGTGGTCATCAGAAACACCTACTTTGTAATTAGAGGGTTGGAATTTTATCCACTCAACCTCTGAGTGGGGGTGCAGGGGCTTAGAGATTGAGTTCAAACAGGTGGCAAGTGAGTTGATCAATTATCGCTATATGATGAAACTCTAATAAGAACTCTAATAAAAACTGGGGGCATCTGGGTGACTCAGTCAGTTAAGCCTCCGACTTTGTCTCAGGTCATGATCTCAAGGTTTGTGAGTTCAAGCCCCGCATCAGGCTCTATGCTGACAGCTCAGAGCCTGGAGCTTGCTTCAGATTCTGTGTCTTCCTCTCCCTTTGCCCCTTCCCCTGCTCATGCTCTCTCTATCTCTCAAAAAGAAATAAACATAAAAGAAAAAAAAAACTCTGGACACTGCATTCGGTGGAATTTCCTGGTTGAGCACATTGGTGTGCTAGTTGGGTATCATGCACTGATTCTATGAGGAAGGGGAACAGAACGTCTTCACCCTCCCCAAGACCTTGCCTTATGCATATCTTCATTTGGCTAAACCTGATCTAAATACCTTATAATAATAATTCCTATAATCATAAATAAGCACTTGAAGTGTGTTCTGTGACTCATTCTAGTGAATTATCAAAGCTTATATAAATTTGCTTATGGGAACCCCTGAATTTACAGACAGTCAGAAGGGTATGTGCCCCCTGGCCCCCCCCAAGAACAGTGGGTGTCTGAACAAGGCAATCCTGTGAAGGACTGAGCCCTTGTGGTATCTGACATTAACTCTGGGTGGCAGAGCTGAATTGCAGATTACCCTGTTGTGGTAGAAAAGGAGCATTTTGGGATTTGTACCTTGCCAGGAAGGGGTGTGAGTAGCTTGGGATACCTGAACCTGAGGCTGGTGTCTGAAGTGGGCCCAGTCTTGTGAAAGACTTTGCCCTTAACTGTGGGGTCCCTGACAATGCTTGATAGTTAATATCAGAATTGAACTGAATTGTAGGACACCCTGTAGGTTGTAGAGAATTGTCAGAACACTTATGGGAATCCATAGGGATCTCTGTGCTTGAAGTCCTCTCGTGGTATTAATACACACCATCCACTGAGAAGCTCATTTTAAAGAAGTGCTAATGATTAATGGGACTTAAATCCTGCAAACCACACCTTTCACAGAATAAATTACCACATAAAATTGCATTATGTTAGACATCAGGACATTATTAAGTTATCCTTTGGGGAAGGAAGGTCTTGTCGGGGCCAGTGAACTCTATGTAGGCACCAAGTGAAGAGCAGAGACTTTGGAATGGAGTAGACCTGAGCCAGTGCTGGACCTTCCACTTACTAGTTCTATGAACTGAACTCCCATTCAGTTAACATTTCTGGGCCTCAGTGTCCTCCCATCCACATCCACTGATGGTAGTTAAGTTTTAATAAACTTCATCATGTAATTATTTTCAAGAAACAGCTGACTCAGCATACCATCCATCCCATTTCAAGAGCTCTTGAGACAATCTAATAGATGGGTCTGGTGTCCTAATAACAGAGGTACACTGAAGCCTTGAATTCAGTCTGTGTCAATTCCGGGGTCGTCCAGTGACCCCTGGAACTCCCCCTCCTTCAAGAAGTCTCTCTGGTGAACAGGTCTCTCTGGTGAAAAAGATTTCTAAGGTACTTATGTCCTCAGATGCTCCTGCAGTGACCCTTGGGCGTTTCCCTCCCTAATGCATTATGTCCATCCAGCCCCAGGCAGGTAGCCACAGCTCTGTGCAGATAGGGACTGATTACCTGTAAACTCAGCGCTCATGGGCACCAACATCCGTCTGTTTTTCTAGGCAATTAGTTCTGATTTCCTTTCCTGTGCACTGCAATCTTTTGTTCCTTCCCTTCCCAAATGAATGCAGCTCCCTGCCAGCAGAATGTCCATTCCAACACCTCCTAGACTCTCCATCTGAGCGCTAAAGTTTTTGCATCTTCTTTCTCTTTCTTTCTTTCTTTCTTTCTTTCTTTCTTTTTCACGGAGCCTCATACAATGTGTGGCCATGAGGTTTCTGTTTATTCTTCTCATTTTTATACCATCAGCAAAAGTGAGATACTGACATCTATTTTCCAGAGCTGTTAAGGATGAAATAAGAAAACATACATGAAGTGTGGCTTATTCCTGGAATCTGATAAACATTATTTTGCATTCTTGCTCTATCCACACAGAGGCAAGGATGTATATTCTTCTAGTACAATTTAAGTGCACTGGAGGTTGCTGGATTATTAGTGACTGACACACCCTCTCCTGCCATCTGTATTGTCACCACCCAGTTATATCCCAGAAAGTCCATGATTACTCTTCTCTCTGGAGGTGGCCTGGGATTTTCCGTGCTGGTCTCTGTTGGGAGACTTCCCTTGAGGGAGGTTTTTTACTTTGGAAGCTTGGATTCTGGGTTGATTCTCATTGTTTTAGATGAGCACTTTCCTCTCTGACTTCCAAAAGAGAAGAAGGAGATACCTTAGTTAGAGTTCTGCACCCAGAAAATCACCTCATTTCAGAAATGCTGAGAATATCTCCTACTACACTCTGCCCTACTGCTGAAGTCTGGGTGGAGAGCACTGAGGAAGGGGGCTGGGAGTTCCCCTGTGTCAACTCCATATATGCAACTGCAAGCAAGGTCAGTGCAATCCTACTGGCACTGAAGTGTGCTCAGAGGCCCTCTGATACTTTTTGATCCAACATCTTGAGGCCCATTGTCCAAAAATGTCTCCTTTTTAGTGCCTCCGAAGGGGAAGAACTTAGCTCCTTTCCTGTGCTTAAACCATTAGGAGGTGGCAGAGTGGGAACAAGAACCCAGGGGACTCTAGCACAGAACGTTAGAGCAGCGAAGCGTTTCAGAGACCAGGGATTCAATTGCCTTGTTTTCAGAAAATAAAACTGATTAGGGAGGTTATGAGCCTTGCCCAGCCACATAAGAAGTCTACAATGTGTTTTTGTCTGCTCTATTGGACTTTGTATGGGACCTGAAAGGCCAGCATGACCATTCAAGGCACCATGCACAGGCCAGGGGGCCAGCCATCAGACTTGTCACCTTGTGATCTTACCAGCCTTGTGACCTTCAATTTTACTGCTTCCATTGGTATTTCCTGTCATGTTTTCTAAGGGATTGTGAATGAGAATGTAAGCCCAGGGTGGTGTTACCTTTCATTGGTTTTCCAGCACATACGGTCTCTGCTCTCAGGCCCCACAGATCTGCAGATTGGACCTGCTGGCACCACCCCTTCCAGGCAGATTGGCAGCTGTGTTTAGGGACGATGGTGAGGTGAAAAGAAAGAGTTGAAGTTAAGGCCTCAAGAGCTAAGTACAAGTCCCAGCTGCTTGGAGCATAGATTTACTAGCCGATTATTTGTTGTTTATCTGAAATTCAAATGTACCTGAGCATCTTGTGTTTTATCTGGCAATCTTAGTTGTGCGGAGCCTGGAAAATGAGAAGAGATGGAAACTGTCTCAGCCCCCACATGGTCTGTACCACTGGGTTGTGATGTTTTCAAGCCTGACAGACTCTGAGATATGGTGAATGTCTAGAACACCCTGGATCACCCTGGGTTAAGATTCTGCAGCAAATCTAGAGAACTGCCATTTAACTTGCCTTTGGAACTGGATGGGGGCTGGGTCCTGCTGGCTTATCTGGATGGACATCACTTTCACATTTTCTAAGATAGAGTATCTGACTGGGTTGGAGGGCCTAGCTGGGTGAGCCCCACATCATACTCAGCTCATGTGGCCTCCTTTGTCCCAAACTATTTACCATTTCTGGTCCAACCAGTCATATGCAGAGAGAAAAACCTTGCTGACCTTCCACTGGGAAGAGATACTGATGGACACACTCCTCAGAAGGGGCCAACAGCCCTTTGTGAGCTATGGTGAAAATCCTTTCCTCAATGTCAGTTATCTGGAATCTCATGAGAAATGAAAGGAAGCATGATTTGAAAACACAGATCCCCATGTATATAATATAAGGTATTATTGTGTAGACCCCAAATCTAGAACCCAGAGCCTTCAGGTTTAGATGTCACATATGCTGCTGGGAGGTAGGAACACCCTAAAGTATGTCCATGGAGAACTGCCAGCCATCTCCACCACCATGTGAAGCTAGTCTCACTACAGGCCACTATTTTTAATCTGCTAGGTTATCCGATTTTTTAAAAGTCACTGTCACAGACTAAGTGTGCAGAGGTTAGATTTAGTTCCCATGTGGGCATTTGTTTTTAAAATCTAGAAAATTTACCTATGGTTTCCTTGTATATCTGCTCGTGGAACATGAGATCTGGCAACATTTTCTTGAAGCAACACTTGACCAGAGGTAAGTAGTAGCTGCCTGGGTAAGCAGCTCTCACTTCCCTGTGTCCACTGCCCCCTTCCCCCCACCCCGCCCACTCCTCAGTGCTTACACTCAGCCCATCTTACCTGTTCATACTCACTGCCTGGCTCCATTCTTGCCCTGCCTCAAAGTTACCCTCCACCTTATCTGACCAGAATGCTGAGTGCAAGCTGACCAGGTAGCTTCATTCATTTCTTCTTAGTCCAGCACAGTCATTTATTTGTTCATTCATTCAATGAGTAAACACTAAATGCTTACATGCACAGAGCTATTCTGTGGACATACTTAAATAGAACATTTAAGTATTATTGGTCCATGCCTTCAAGGAAAACACAGTTTAGTTGGGAGGATGGACAAGTTGAAAAACACAGTCCAGCATGATACCTAATTTAATGAAGTGCTTTATGGATTCAGGGGACAGCTGATCCCATAAGGGAGGGCAGGATGGTGAAGGGGGACTATTGGCCTTTCCAGAGAAGCAGGTTTGCACTTGGCTTAAAAGACAATTAGGACTAAGACGGGGGGAGAAGAAAGGCAGACTGTTCCAAGCTAGGGAAGAACAGATTGTGAAAGACAAGAGGTACTATTGCATATGCAGAGGAACAAGCCAGTGTGCTTGGAAGGGGATGAGCAAAGAGTTATGGAGGGGGCATTGATAGCACCAGTTACACATGAAGAAGCATGGGGAATGGGAGGGCAAGATCCATGGGGCAGCCTACGCAGCCACCAAGCAGGTGAAAGTCCTAAATCCATGTATATTGAGGATATAAACCACAGGAACCAAAGGGGATTGTCAGCAAGGGAAGGAGCTGGGGCATAGATGAGCACAGACTCAAGACCATGGATGTCATTCTTGGGGTCCTCTGTAGAGCATCAGCTTCTGGTGGATAGAGCTAGATGAACCAGAGACAGACCTGGTTATTCCTCATCCTCAGCAGGGACATTGGATGACTCCTGATGGCTCTCAGCCTCAAGCAGAGAAGGGGAGCACACCTGAAAAAGTCAACCATGCCTCCATACCATTCTGCATTTTGGGAGCCTGATGCTTGGCTCAAGAGACTCAAAGTAAGATTAAAGTTTTAAACTGTGTTAGCTTACAACAACCAGAAGTGACTGAGACTTATATGTTCTGCACAAGATGCCATGAAAGGACCAGAAGAGAGTTTGATGGAGCCTGGTTGAAAGTAGTATTAGAAAAAAATAGACTGTTTACATGTTTGGGCTCCAGTGGCTACAGATGGCCTAATATACTGGTTACACAAGATCGAACATGATTCATGACAATATGAAGGACTTATCTGAGTGGCTGAACCTGGTTCGGGATCAGACAAAGATGGCTGGCAGTGAGGGGAGTGAGAACAGCCACAGAAAGCCTGGGGCACATCGCCCCAGCTGGGTGCCTATAATCACAGGCATTTGCCCATCAGCAGCTGAAGAAACAGCAGTGGAGTTCACAGACAATGGCCAGAGACAGGCAGCTGACCTCAATGAGGTCTGAGGCAATAAGCAAAAAAAGACACAGAAAAACAGCATAAGCAGGCAATGCTGGCACTCAATGGATTGGTGGGGGCAGACATACTTGCTCTGTCCACCTTATTGTCAGGACGTACCTGTCTGTGACAGGGCACATGTCCATGGGTATGTCTCCTTTCAAGTGCAGGCCAACCACTTTCTTATGTCCACAGTGACTGTGGCTATATACTGATCAGTGTGGCCATTATGTTTCTTTTTATTCCCAATTACTGTAAGTGAATTTCTGCAGAATCACCGAGCAGCGGAAAGATTTACAACAGATTAACTCCCATTTAGTTTAACAGAATTGTCTAAATGCATAAATCCAAGCTTGCCTTGAGCTCACATTTTTATCACTCCTGCTGGGCCAGGATCTTTTTTTTTTTTTTTCCTTTTCTTTCCTTCCTCAGCCTTTCTAGCTCCCCCTCCCACTCTGCTCTGCCTTTGGAATTGGCCTGGGTTCTGCAACTCTGTCAGACACTTTGCGAACCAGGAGATGAAAACTTCCAGAGAGCTGTGTAAAATATATTTATGGGTGTCTCTGCAAATACTCCTGTTTAGTCATAAACGAGTATAAATGAAGCATGACAAGCAATTTGCTGCATGGAAGCTGATATTAATGACTTCACATATTCACACTTACTTGCATGATCAGATTTTTTTCTTTTGTCGAGTGACATATTCGGTCCAAAGTGTCTCATATGAGGGATAGCCCCTTCCTCCTATTAGGAGGAAAACATATTCCCAATAATTTGGGGAATCTGGACATTCATCAGCCCTTTCGTTTTCTTCCATGGTTGCTCTCTTTGGAGCCATTATGCCCAGGAGGGACTGGTCCAAAGAAAACCTTCCCATAAAGTTACAAAGTATTCAGGCCATTATTTAAGAGACAGAGGCCAGGGTGATGAGACATAAGATGGGATTTTAAAGATAATTCATGCCATGTGTTTATCTACACTGAGACCAGGGAATCTCTGAGCTGGGGGAGAGGGTGGCGAGGGAAGAGGGCTCGGAGCCAGGTATGGATGGCCCTGCCTTTAACCTGTGGTCCCTGGTGAGTAGGGAGAGTCTGGAGAACTGAGGGATACTTGGCTTCATTGGGACTAGACAGGCGGGAGGTGGCAGCCTCACAGCACAGGGCTCTGCACTGCATCCTGGTGGGATGAGGGATGAAGGGTGTTGGGACAGGGAAGCAATCCAGATCCAGATCCCCCAGGACTTTTCTGTTCTCAAGTCTATATTAAGCATTAGAAGGGGGGTAGTGAGGCAATGGGGCTCGGGGATGACTGATGGATTTGAGGCTGGAGACAGAGGATCAGCGAGGAGCTCTTGACACAATCCATTCATGAAGCCATGGGGGCTGGAATGGGGCATGGCAATGGGAATGGCCCTGAGCCAATGTGAAGGCCACTGGGTCTGTGTGTCTGAGACACATGTGTGACATGAGGATGGCATAGGGGTGTCTCATCGCTGCAAACTTCTCCCAGATTCTGAATCATCCCTCGAGACACCAGCCTGAGGGTATTCTTTCTCTCCTACAGTCCATTAGTCGCTCGACCTGAAACACAAATGCCTTACGGAATAATCATTACTATGAGGGTTTGGACTTGACTCTCTATAATTCCATGATCAAAACAGATCTTGCAGAACAAAATCCAAATTGTTAGCTTCACTCCTGAGGCCCTGAGGATTTCATAGCAACAGGAAACAAGAATCCCATGAATTATTTCCTCCTCAAGAGAGACCCCTCCCCCCGCAAGTTATTTTGTAACAGTTCTAAGAGAAGGGGATAAAACAAAACTTCTCTTGAGGTGGTCAAAAATAAAATTAATTCCTATTCTCAGGATGAGAATGGAAATTTCTCTCACTGAGCCCAGAGGCTGCTCGGCTTCTCTGGCCACATGTTGACCACAGCATGCATCCACCCAGGCCCCTCGTGCACACCGCACGGTACCCTGTCCCGCTGCTTTGATTCTCACAGCAGCGAGCCTTCCCCACTACAGCCCGGCTCAGGCCCGGGGCAGACCAGCTGCCGATTTTGCACAGTCTTGAATGTGATGATTACAACAGGGTGGACGAGAGGTGACAGGCATTTTCTGGAAGAACGTGTGCTGTGAGAGAGGGAGGAAGACCAGGGCTTCGGCTTTCTGCTTGAGTTAGGCTTATGACAACTCCAACGCGGACAAAGAAAAGTTCTAGATATATTCCGCCTGACAGCCAGACTTCTCAGTGGCTTAAGAAGTGTATGAACTACAGTCTGTAGCCCTCATGGCCAATCACAATGAGTTGAAACATGGCGTATGCTCTCATGTGCCTTCTCTTGTAACGTGAACCTTGTAGATTGTATTTTCTTGGTTATCTAGACATAAGTGTTTTCATTATTAAAAATATATACATATATAATATGTATTATATACTAGTAATATACATATATTGTTGTAAACATATATATATGGTCTTGCCTTGCAATTATTTGCGTGGATGCTTTGTTTCCATACTAGACTATAACCTGCACCAAGACAAGGATCATGGCGTATTAATTTTTGCTTCCCCTCACAGCTTCTGAAAGCATCATGTAGAAGCACAGCATCTAACTGCATGGATCAGAACACAGATGTGAGGCAGAGAGATCTGCGTCTTCCTCTGGTTTTATCCCCTCGCAGAAATGGGAAGTTGTGCACACTTATTGAGAAAGTGAGGATACCAGATAGCTACATTATAGCATGAGGCCTTATCATCAGGATGAAATGACACGATGAGAAGTGAATGAGTTAACATATGGAGCTTAATTATTGATCCAACTATGTTCAGCCTAAAGTCATGATTTCCTAGTGGCAAATAGTCAAGAATCTCTAGGGATGAGGTGAGATAGTGATGGGGAACGGACAAGAAATGTTAACTCCACAACCACGCAAACTGGTGTCCTATTTTGAATTTGTCACTTTCTACTCATAATTTCCTCAGCATCACAGTTTCTGTATTTATCTACCACAACTGGGTGCATTATACACCCAAGAATGTACCTAACAAAGGTCCCTATCAAAGAAGGGATCACACGGGTAACTGTCTGCTGAGTTTTCACCTGCTTCTTGTTTCCATGCTATACAATTCGTCTGCTAAGATCTAGGCTTGCTTGTCTTCTTACCTCCTGGCATTGGTCACACACATATAGTTACTGTGACACTGTTGGTCATATTAGAAGGTAAGCTCCTTGAGAGTAGTAATTTTTGCCTGATGGGTTTACCAATGTATCGCCAGCACTTAGAACAACGTCTGACTTTTTTAGGTGTTTAGTAAACATTAAATGAATGAATGATCAAAAACGAATGAGAGCCTGGACAGTCATCACCCAATCCTAGCAGTTCTCTCCGATGCTAACGCAGCTTGGGCTGGTAAAACGAATAAAGCTCCACTGTCCAATGTGATTGCCTCTTGCAGTTGAGTTAATTCAATACCCGAGGCATCTCCTGGCGATTATGTCAAAACACCTAGTTTCCTAGGCAGAGAGGCAAGGCTCATAAATCTGCTCAACACATTTTCTCCCTCTTTAACAACAAAAAAATTCATTTTGAGGTAAAATGTCCTGAAGGGCCGTCAGTAATATGCATCACTAAAACAGAGAGGGTCAAACATGTCACCTCAACACTGGGAGGCATATTTCATGGCTAGTTAGTGTCAAACATGATCTCATTTGTCAACAAAGCACTGGGAAAAATAAACAAAACTAGGCAGGCACCATGCAACGGGCTCTCTTTTTTAACAAGGGGAAGGATTGTGTTTACAGAAGGAAGACTCTGGTTTAGTGGTGGGTGTGTTTATCACTCCCTGTCAATGGGAATTCAATAGGACATGTGCTCAGACCCTGCTTGAGATATCACGAAGCTAACAACTCATTAGTAGTCTCTTTCTAGTAATAATAAATGGTTACACTTCCATTACTCTTACACAAATACCACAACAAGTATAGAAAACACGTATTTTCAAAGGCATTATATATATTTTTGTCTCATACATAATTGGAAACAAATAACCTGTGAATTATGCTAGGAAATTTGTTACTGATCTTATTTTATAGGAAGTTTAAGGTCTAAGAGGATAGATCCAGTACTTACAGAATGAGTATTTGTTTTTAAAGAAAGGGAAACAAGTGAGTAGAAGACATAAACTTTATTTTTACTACCTGGTAGGGCAGGCTGATCTACCATTTTCTTCATTTAAAACTTTCATGCCGCTCTTAAGCATGTTTGTTTTGTAAGAATGTCAGGAGTCGAATTTCATGGAAAATTTTGTTGGGCTTTTTAAATTAGCCTTGGACTTAACTTATAGATTAATTTGTATGATATTATTTTCAAAATCTCTCATTTGTTTTAATATTTTACAGTTTATTTTGTTAAACTCTAATTCATATAAAAATAATTTTGATACAGGGGCGCCTGGGTGGCGCAGTCGGTTAAGCGTCCGACTTCAGCCAGGTCACTATCTCGCGGTCCGTGAGTTCGAGCCCCGCGTCGGGCTCTGGGCTGATGGCTCAGAGCCTGGAGCCTGTTTCCGATTCTGTGTCTCCCTCTCTCTCTGCCCCTCCCCCGTTCATGCTCTGTCTCTCTCTGTCCCAAAAATAAAATAAAAAACGTTGAAAAAAAAATTAAAAAATAATTTTGATACAAAGACTGAAGGACCCATCTTCCATTACTTTCCAGAAGGTGAACTATTTGCCCAAACGTGAGTTATTGAATTATTCCTCTTTTCCCAACTGCTTTGACCTAGCACTATACCTCATACTAAATTTTAACTTATTTTGAACTCTCCATTTCCGTTTCATGGATGTCTGTCTTCTGTTCTTGTGCCAATATTAAACTTAGAGTTACTACACCTTGTAATAATCATCTTCTTCTGAATTATTCTGGGTATACTTTTGTGTTTACTTTTCCCTATAAACTGTTGAATTAGCTTGTCTCCTTCTACTACCTCTCCTTCCCTTTGAAAATGTCAATATCATCGTAAGATACATCGCAGATTTATAGAGTTTTGACAGTTTTATAGATTTGTATAGATTTATTTATAGCCTCTTGATAGCCTTTTAGTATTGACTTTTCCCCTCAAAAATAGAGAATGTTTTTCCATTTATTAAGACATTTTTTGTTATAAGTCTCACTAGCAATTATAATTTTTCTTCATAGAACCCTAGATATTCCTCATTAATGCTTATATTTTTTATTCTTTGTTGCTATTGTAACTACAGTATTTTTCTCATTATGTTTTCTAAGTGGTTGATATTTTTTATAGTGGTGAGCTATTGAATTTTATATGTTGATTTTATAACCAACCACTTTACTGGGTTCTTTTTTAGTTCTTAATTGCCTTCAGCTAGCTCTCTTGGGTTTTCTAGATATGCTCTATTATTTTTGGCAAATGACAATAATTTTGACTCTTTTCCAGTTTTATGTTTCCTATTTCTTTCTCTTGCCTACTTGTACTGGCCAGGACCTTTGGAATGATAATAGAAATAGTGAGGAGAATGGCCAATCTTGTTTTACTCCTCATTTTAATAGTGGGGCTTTTAGTGTTTCATCACGAAGCTTAATGCTGGCTTTTGGCTTAATCTATTGGTACTTTATTAAGAGCTTTATTTTCACTTTAAAATCCAGAATGGGTATTGAATTTTATTGAATTTTCTTTTGTCCAGTAGCTACAGAAGTATGTATACCTTTTCTGCTACTAAGATATATATTGTGCAAAGCATTTGGTGGCTATATATTCCTGTATTAATGTCCTGCAGGATTGTTTGTTAATACATTATTTGGGACATTTATGATGACATTTATTAGTGAGTTTTGTCTATGTCATATATCATTCTGTCACTGTGCTATTTTTTGTCACATGTTCATATCCATAGTATGATGGTTTTGTAAATATTATTTGGGAACTTTCTGCCTTCATTTCTGGGAAAAAAAACTGAAAGCACTTAGATGATCTATTAGGTAAAGCATGGATAGAATTCATCTGGAACCTGTGACATCTGGTGTCATTTATCACACTCCTTTGTACCCTGTCTTTCCTATAAATTTATGCTCAAATCTAGAGACGTTATTAAATTTACATTTAATTTTATTTTTACAACACCACTTCGTTAGAGTTGCAGGCTACTTCCTTTAGTAATGTCTGGTTTTCTCTCTTTTCATGATATTGGTAGCCATTGGTAATAATTGTCTAGATCCGTTGATTAATTGGGGATTCCAGTTGTTGATATCCCTACTCTATCATTTCTTTTTTATTTGATAGGATATTTGTATAAACAGAAAATGTATTTTATCAATATTTGATTATTTTGAGATGTAGTTCATATAGTAAAGGGAGGAGGGATGTTTAATTCTAGGCTGCTTTTTAAAAAAAAAAATTAAGTCACCTTAGGTCTGAAGTGGTATCTCTTGTGGTTTCCATTTGAATTCCTTAATGACTAATGATGTCAGGCATATTTTCATGGGTGTATTGGCTTTATGTATTATCATCTTTGAAGATACTTCAGTTGAAATTATTGTTAGTTGGGCTATCTGTTTTTTGTTATTGAGTTATAAGAGTTCTTTAAAGAGACAAGTCATTTCATATACATATACACATATGATTTAAATATATGCTCCTATTTTGTGTGACATACTTTTAAGGTTCTTGAGTCACAAAAGTTTTTTTCTAATTTTTAATGTTTATTTTTATTTTTGATTATAATTCATTATTTGAGAGAGAGAGAGAGAGAGAGAGAGAGAGAGACAGAGCATGAGTGGGGGAGGAGCAGAGATAGAGGGAGACACAGAATCCAAAACAGGTTCCAGGCTCTGAGCTGTCTGCACAGAGCCTGATCTGGGGGCTCAAACCCAGGAACCATGAGATCATGACCTGAGCCGAAGTCAGATGCTTAACCAGCTGAACCACCCATGCGCCCCAGAATCATAACAGTTTTTAGTTTTAATGAAGTCTAATTATCTCTTTTCCTTGGATGCTTATTTTTGGTGTCACATCTAAGAAGTCATTGCCTAACCCAGCACCGTGACAACCTTGTGTTTTCTACCAGCAACTTAAAAAGTTTTAGCTTTTACATTTAAGTCTGTGGCTCATTTTAAATCACACACAAGTAAGTGACACGAGGAAGGGGTCCATTGTTGTTCTTTTGCATGTGGATATTCAGTTGTCCTCTCACCATTTGTTGAAAAGACTCCAATGTCCACATTGAATTGTCTTGGCATGTATGTAAAAAATCAATTGACCATAAATAAAGGGGTTTATTTTTGGACTCTCCATTCTATTGCATCCATTGATCTATATATTTGTCCTTATGCAAGTATCATACTGTCTTGACTACTGTAGCTTTGAAAACAGGCAATGTGAATCTTCCAAATTTATTACTCTTTTTCAGGATTGTTTTTGACTGTCTTAGTCCCTTGAATTTCCATATAAATTTTAAGATCAGTTTGTAAATTTCTTCAAAATGACTGATTGGGGTTTTGATAGGAATTGTACTGAATCTGTAGATGAATCTGCAGAATATTACCATCTTAACAATATTACTGTCTTCTACTCCATGAACATAAGAAGCCATTCTCTTTCTTTAGATCTTTTAAATTTCTTTCAATGTTCTGTGACATTCAATATACAAGTCTTGCACTTACTTTTAAAGAATTATTCCTAGGTATTTTATTCTTTTGGATGTTATTGCAAATGGAATTGGTTTATTCATTTTACTTTTAGATTGTTCATTGCTAATATACAGAAGTATACGTGATTTTTATATATTGATCTTATATCCTTTAACCTTAATGAACTTGTTTGTTAATTCCAATAGCGTTTTAGTGACTGTCTTAGGATTTTTTATGCATAGGATCATGGTTTCTGTAAAGAAATTAGCCTTTGTTCTTTTTTTCCAACTTGTTTTTTTTTTAAAGTTTATTTTTCTTGCTTTAAGTGTCTTGGATAGAGTCACAGTGCATTGCTGAATAGAAGTGGCAGAAGTGGATATCCCTCTTTTTTTTCCTGATCTTAGTGGGAAAGCATTCAGTCTTTGTCCATTAAATATGATGTTAGCTGTGGACTTTACTAGACACTGTGTATTACGTTGAGGAATTTTCCTTCTATTCTAGCTTCTTACATGTTTTTATCAATATTTTTTTTCTATTTTTTCAAATGCCTTTTTTATATATCAATTGAGATGATCATTGGGTTTTAGTCCTTTATTAATATTGTGTATTTTGGGGTGTTTTAAAATTTTTTTTAATTAAAAAAAAGTTAGAGAGAGGAAGAGTGTTTGCGAACAGGGGAGAGGGGCAGAAGGAGAGAAAGAGAGATTCCCAACCAGGCTCCACACTCAGCATAGAGCCTGTTGTGGAGCTCGATCCCACGACCCTGGGATCATGACCTGAACTGAAATCAAGAGTTGGACACTCAACTGACTGAGCCACCCAGACGCCTCATATTTTGGGGTGTTAATCCAACTTTGAATTCTTGAGATAAATCTGCGATGGTCATCATGTGAAATTCTCTTTTATGTTGCTGGATTCAGTTTGCTAGTAATTTGTAGTTTTGTATCTATAGCCATAAAAAATATTAGTCTGTGGTTCTCTTGTGATGTCTTTATCTGGCTTTTATATGAGAATAATACTGACTTCATAAAAAAATTAGAAAGGGCTCTCCCTTCTTTTACTTTATGAAGAGTTAGTGAACTATTAGTTTTCATAATTGTTTAAATGTCAGGTAAAATTCATTAAAAGTGGCTTGTTCACCATATGGGCTTGTGCTTTTCCTGCAGGAAGTTATTAAGTTACTAATTCAATCTCTCTACTCCTTAGTGTTCATAGTTTTTATTTACTCTTGAGTCAGTTTCACTAGTTTGTTTACTTTTTAGAAAGCTGTTCATGTTTTTTAAGTTTACTTGTTGGTGTACAGTTGTTTGTGGTATTGCCTTAGAATTCTATTTCCTTAAATACCTATTTGTCTTCTCCCATTTGCCGAGGGGCTCTGTGTAAGAAGGCACACCTTCAGACTTTAGGAAGTTTACGGAACAGACTTGGCTCTCACCTCCTCCATGTTCAGGGCTTCGTGTTCAGCCAGAAGACAGTCGATCTCTCACCAGCTTTTTCCTGGACATGTGCACAGCCTGGTGCATGAACACAGACTGATCTCCAGGAATATGTCAGAGCTTTTCAAGCTTCCTATGGTTATTTTATTCTATGCCATTTCCTGTTATTTTCCTGGCTAGGCTTTTGCCTGCCACGAGAAAATCAAGTCATGGTCTTAGGTGGTTGCAATGCTGTCCAGAGATTGATGTCACTTTGATAATAACCTAAAGGTTAGGCTTTGTCCCCCTGTTGAGCTGAGCTCTGAGTTGAATTGAATAGCCACTCTGCCTGGGATTAAAGATTTTCCTGGCAGCTGGAAGTTCGGACAACACATTCTTTGTGCTCTGAAGATGGTGCTTTTAATGGAATTTAAGAAGTCAGTTGTCTAGGTTGGCCGCAAGAATACTGGTATGAAGAGATATGGTATAGCCCCAAGTTAAAAGGTCACATATCCCACTATCTTACTGGGGTTCAGTAGTTTCTCCTAGATAAATGATTTTCAACGATTTTCAAATAGCTTTGGTTAATTTCCAGAGTTCTAAAATGGCTAATGGTTAATTTTGCTTTGCCAAATTATTTTCATTGTGTGTGCGTGTGTGTGTGTGTGTGTGTGAAAGCAGTTCACTGAGGTCATCACTCCACTATTCTTGTCAATCGCACGCACTTATTTTTTCCCACTCCCACTTATTTTTGATATTTAAATTAAATCCTCATTTTCAAAGCATATTGTTAGTACAGACTCCTTATACATATTCCTTACACTCCCATATGTATTCCTTATGACCATGAGTTACATCCTTGGGAAAACATGTATTTTATTTTATTTTATTTTATTTTATTTTATTTTTTTTATTATTTTATTAGTAGTATTATTTATTTTTTTTTTTAAATTTTTTTTTTCAACGTTTATTTATTTTTGGGACAGAGGGAGACAGAGCATGAACGGGGGAGGGGCAGAGAGAGAGGGAGACACAGAATCGGAAACAGGCTCCAGGCTCTGAGCCATCAGCCCAGAGCCCGACGCGGGGCTCGAACTCACGGACCGCGAGATCGTGACCTGGCTGAAGTCGGACGCTTAACCGACTGCGCCACCCAGGCGCCCCAATAGTATTATTTATTTTAGAGAGAAAGAGAGCACAAGTGGGGAAGAGGGGCAGAGGGAAAGAGAGAGAGAGAGAGAGAGAGAGAGAGAGAGAGAGAGAGAGAGAATTTCAAGCAGCCTCTATGCTCAGCATGGAGCCCTACAAGAGGCTTGATCTCACAACCCCGGGATCATGACCTGAGCCGAAATCAAATGTTGGTTGCTCAACAGACTAAGCCACCCAGGCACCCTGAAAACATGTATTTTATATTCACAACCTGTCTTAATGTCTTAATTTCAGTCACTTATCTTGTCTGAAGTTCATTCTTTAGATTCTTCAGGAAAGAATCATGAAAGCAATATTTCCTATGTTCTTGTATAAAAACAAAACTGTGACTTTTGTGCTTGAATAGCAGTTTGAACGAATATCAACATGTTCACTTATATTCTATTTCCTTAAATATCTTAAATATCCTGTGATACAAAATGTTGCTATCAAAAAATCTAAATGCCACACAAGTTTCTTTCCCTTGTAAACTATTTGGCCATTTGCCAAAAGATGCTGTCTTTTTTAGGTTACAATAAATTTAATTCAATATGTCTTAGTGTTTATTGTTCTGGGCATATTTCCACGAGTATCAGCTATGCTATGATACTTTGTAGATTCAAGTAATATTTTAATTTAGAAAAGTTTTCTTGAATCATATTTTTAGTATTTGTTCTATACATTGCTCCTTTTTTCTCCTTTGAGAATGCCACATTCAGGTATGCTGGATTTCTCTAGTTTCTTCTCAATATCTATTATTTTGTCTTGAATTCTTTTTGTCTCTATTTCATTTTTGAAAAAACTTTAATTTCCTGTATCACAAATCATGATCTGTAATGCTTGTTTACCTTGTTATTATATTCTTTTTGTGACTTATTCATTTATTAAATGATGTGTTTCTCTTTTTTATAACTTTAAATTATATCACCTCTGTTTTTAAATCAGCCTTTGTTGAATCAGTTACTTTTTTTTTTTTTTTTAGCATTTTCTAATTGTAATTTATGCTGCCTTTGCTTCCTATCTACCTCCCTCTTAATTTCTCTTGGTTCATTTTGTAGACACATCTTCCTGGGGTTGTTTTCATTACATTAAATTTCCTATACTTTTGGAGAGAGAAATGCATCAGGATAACTTTTACAGCTTTATTTCTCTGGAAATCCCATTTCTGTAGTTTCGCAAAGAGAAAAAGGTATTGTTCCATGCTGTTTGAGATAGTTCCATGCTGTTCTCTGCTTCTATTCCTAATTATATTTGAATATTTTTTTATTTGTTTCTTTAAAAAATTTTTTTTAATGTTTTTATTTATTTTTGAGACAGAGAGAGATGGAGCATGAGCAGGGGAGGGGCCGAGAGAGGGGGAGACACAGAATCTGAAGCAGGCTCCAGGCTCGGAGCTGTCAGCACAGAGCCCGATGTGGGGCTTGCACTCATAAACCGTGAGATCATGACCTGAGCTGAAGTTGGACGCTTAATTGACTGAGCCACCCGAACGCCCCTATTTGTTTCCATTTTAAATGTAGGCTCTGTCTTCAGTAGTTTCTCCTAATGGGCGAGATTGATCCTGATATGGTTTTGGTTTTCTGTAGGACTGAGATTGAGCAGCATCAAGGCTCTCTGTCAGCAATCTGACTTGACACTTTGGGGTTTCCTCCAAGTTTGGCTGCTTTTCTCAGTAGGGTTGTCATCTTTGACACTGAATATTTTTGTCAGTTTGGGAGTTTGCTTGTTCTCATGGTCATGATAAGCCCTGTTGTCTTTCTGCATACAGATCTTAGAGGCATTGGTGGTTTTTCCTTGCTCTTATTTTCGGAACTGTAGGATAACTTCTCGCCAGATTTTATCCTATACGTTGTCTGTATATTTTTATTTAGCTTGTTTTGGCTACCGTGTGTGTGTGTGTGTGTGTTAGAGGAATCAAAGAAATTATAAAACTCTATTGCCATTCCCAACATCTTCCTGGAACCTTAATATAATTATATTTTACAATCCACTCTTTGTATTATTTTGATGTTTTATAGTTTTTTTTTTATCAGAGATCTTGTATCTTTTTTTTTTTTGAGTTCACGCTTCATAGAGACCACATAATATTTCTTTGATTTCGTAGAGAGGTAGTGATCACAGTTTGAATCATGTAGATTGTGTAATATATCGGGTAAATTCATTAATTGTCCAGGTAGTGTTTTCTTCTCTTTTTCTTTCTTTTTTTTTTTTTTTTTTACTTTGGATATTTTAAATTGGTATGCTGATGTTTTCTTTTAAATTTAAATTCTCACTAATATCTTAAAGGTGGTGGAGAAAGGAGACAGTGGAGACAAGTAAGACAAGTAAGTCTTAATGGATTAACATTTTGAAAAGTTAAGAAGATACTAGAAATATTTATTACAAAAATTCAGCAATTTGAGGGACACTTGCTTATTCCTAAAAAGTTCATCTGCCTTCAAGCATGCTTCATCTGTGGAATAATTATAAAGTGCTAAGAAAAGGGAGTGTGTGTGTGTGTGTGTGTGTGTGCGTGTGTGTGTGTTTGACTGTGTATGCAGTTTAACCCAGATGTCTCTTGACTTAACAAAGATCCAATAGCTACAGAGCTTTTTACCACCCACAATGCTTCCTCCATCATTCCATGTCAACAGTGATTCCCCCACTCCCCAAATATCTGGTACCTTCTTTTCTAGCATCACATAATTTGCCATTCCATAGTGTCAAACAGAGTTCAGGGATGTTCCTCTAGTTTGTTGGGTTACTTAATCTTTTTTGTTTTTATTGTTTCAACTCAAAGGGGAATTATTATTTTGTTCCTTGGGGTATGAAATATATTTTCCAAATTTCTAATCCTTTTTTTAAAGTAATCTCTACTCCCAGTGTGGGGCTTGCACTCACCACCAGGACATCAAAAGTCACATGCTCAACCGAGTGAGCCAGCCAGGAACCCCTAGACTTCTAATCCTTTTATATACTTGAAGACACAATATTTTCATTAGATCACTTGTATCATCCCAGACAAATATTTACAGTATTTGGCTTGCTTTCTTCACATATTATACATTGCATTTTAGGTACTTCTTATTTTAATTGTAATTACCTTTAATTGCTGCTTTTCTTGCTTCCAAATATGTTTCTAAGAAGATATCTTTATTCTGCCATCTTGAACCAGGCTTTTCTGAACATGTTCCACAAATAATGTTTCACTGTCAACACTAATGTTGGCTTTAGCAGGTGTAGGAATCCTTAGGATTTTTTTTCCTGTGGTGGTTTTTATTGCCATGGATAGAATAGTGAACATATAAGATCTGTATGCCCTTTCTATGAATTTCTTTCTACTTTTTAAAATAAATTCGATGCATTTTTTTTCTCTTTCACTGCTAAAGAAAACTAGTCTTTTAGATTTAATCCAGCTTTTCTTTTATTAATTCAATCACATATTGAGACCTTATAGGTACAAAGCACTAGTCTAAGTGACTGACAAGAAAGTCCTTATCTTCATAGACCTTCATTCTAGTGAGGGATTAAAACTATCCAGATAAACCTACATGATTTCCACAGCTCCACTGGTAAAGGCTTCTTAAACTGCCCACATTCCCTACTTGCAAAATCTATTATTCCGTCTTCGAACTTTAGTCTTACGAGGGTTTTATTTACAAAGATACCAGTTTTCCTGATTGATTATAAATAATGCTGAACATTTTGTAAAGCAGCTCTCAAAAACAGATTGAATGTGTCAGTGCTCTCAGGTAACATAATTTAAAATTATATCAGAATATAGATTTAAAAGTATTTATACCGAATGCAAGTCTTTCTTTTTTTGAAGAAATAACAAAGAGAATGAAGCAAGTTGTGTAATATAGGCCACTTGGCATTTAGCTCAAAAGAACATTTTACAACCTGATTGAAGATAAATCCTGTACCTATAGAAATATTGGCTTCTTCCCAAATCAACCGTTAATCGTTAAATCCAGAGATTTCCAACAAAGTTTGCAATGAGTTTAACTTTCCTTCTGTTCAAATTGCTTGCACAGAATCAATGAAAACCAATTACTCTTTGTCAGAATTGTAAGATACCAAATAACTGAGAGTTGTAGATGTCTTCAGTCAACTGGTTAATTATTAGTGTTTTGATTACCTTTTAATTTTAAATTTTCTTTTCAGTGAAATCTTGCTCTGTGTTTTCCTCTAGTGGTGTGCCTTAATCTCATGGTTTCTGGAAGGTAAGAGTAAATAAAACCAATTATAATTAGTGCTCTTTTGAGCTCAGAAATCATTAGAGAGAGCAAGAAGGAAACTTTTACCAGTCTATTCTGAACAGTCTATCTGCTCAGTCCACATTCTCTTGTGTGCCTGTTTTTATAATAGGCTCATTATCAAAGCTGGTAAATAGACATTTAGCTTCAATTAATCCCTGTTGTTCAGTCTACAGTGTTTATCTTGTAAACTCCAGAGCTGAGCTGATTAAAAATTAGCTTAGGTGGGCATGTCACGACGATTTCCCTACCAACTTTTTTTTTTTTTTCCTGCTTTGACCTGAATTGCCTGAGCAGTCAGGCCAAATCTGGGAAGTTGGATGCCACCTGCCTAGAGCTAAAGATGACATAGAAAGAGATGCCCAAGCTGATATGGGGACCATAAAATGCTGTAGCCACAGACAGTAGCAAAGATTAGGTCAAATGTCATAGAGTAACTTTCCTGAAAATAGCTGAGAGTGGCATGCATAAGTTTTTGGGGCGTATTAACCAAAGATAAACCTCTAATGCAGTGAGAAGTCAGAATTGAGCAGAGGGGAAAGCTGACCTGTAATGTGGTCTCAACCAAAGCTACAGCCATGCCATGGGAAGCTCTCAAGCTGGCACAAGTCTTCATAGGGACGATGCCTTTGTTTCCCTGCATCAACTTCATTGGTGGTGACATGAACTTGGATGTGCGGTACCCGAACTTGAAGGTAGTACCCAGTGATAGATATAGGATAGATATAGGATCTCAAAGTCCTGACAGCTGGGATATGTGTTTTTGGCCTCAGAGAAGGGATCTGCTTAGAGCTCCAGAGACTCCACTATCAGTAAATTAGGCAGGCTTAGTGTTAGGCAGTACACAGTGTACTTTTTATGTTACTAGAAGGGCAATGATTAAGCAATAGCATCGCTTAGCTTTTATGGTCATGAAGGAAGATTTAATGGGGTAAAGCATCCATGTTTCTTCAAAAAGAGTGGTTTTCAGCCCAGACCCCAAATAGGCAATGACTCTTCCCATAAGAAAGTATGAACTACAACCCTTTGTATTATCATCACAGACTAAAGGATAATGGAAGGTAGAACAATAATTACTTGAGTAAATAGGCAGGGATGGAAATTACATGGAACAAAGAGAGGGAGAAAAAATATTTTTGTCTTTTTTGGGGCATTAAAGTAAAGCAGGAAGCTGACATTTCACAGAACACTTGGGAGAATCCAACTACTATCAGAATATTGATCATAAAAGCTGGGGTCTATAAGTAACCTGTGGACTCTTCTTCTAATAAAAGCAGAGTATTTGTTATTAAGGATAACTTCAAATTATAAATAAAATACAAAACCAAGTCTCTTTGAAACTATTAGAGGACTACTAAACCAGCCAGTATTTGAAAGGCCAAATTCTGAGAGAGAAGGAAGATACACTGGGATGGGTCCAACGTTGCAGAGGGATTTTACCACTGAGGCATTTGACAGTTCATAGGTGGGTTGGGGCTCAGAGGCTCCGAAACCTAACAGAAATCAGTGACTACTAGTTGGGAAATTGACATGAACCCTGAGCAGTCTTATGAGGCTGGGAAATTAAACTTGGACACAAGTCAGTCCTATCAGTTGAGGATAGACCAAGACACAAGAGGAAAGGAAAGTGAGTCCAGATGTGCACAGCCATCCTGCCACCCCTGCCCTTCAGTAGTTTGCTCATCCTTGGGCAGAGGGCTTAAGAAGCAAGAGGAGAGCAATAGATAATAGCACGATTATTAGTACGATTATTAGTAACGATAGATAGTACAGGGAGATGGTGGAGCTTTCAGCAGCCTTGCTGCACTGCGGAGATAAACAGAAGCTCTAAACCCACCAAAGAGAAGTGGTCCACCTAAACACCCCAACTTCCAGTGGTAGGAGTAAGGCCAATATCGAGTGGTAGAAATAAAGATATGATCCAGATCTCAGAAAAGTCTGAAACCCACCTTCAAATAAGCTCCAAACAGACCGAACTGAGGCTAGCTACCCAAAATAGATTGTGGAAGGAAGATAGTATCAGATTGAGCATTGAGTTATGTGCACAGATTTTCATACATGCTGTGTGGCATTCAGTTAAAATTACTAGGCATAACAGGAATCTGGTTTAATTTTTTTTTAAGAGGGAGGAAAAGACCATAAAAGTAGACTTTTATGAAACTTCAGTTACTAAGATTGTCAGAAACAGGCTTTAAAACACTGAAAATAATGTGTTCAACAAAATAGGTGGCAGGTAAGAAATTTCTACACATTCTTGGAATTCACAAAATAAAAGGCAAAGGAAACTAGAAACTATAGAGATGAAAATATAATATATGACATTAAGAGCCCAGTATATGAATTTAACATCAAGTTAAAAAATCTAAAGAAAAGATTGAAAAAACTATAAAACAATCAGTATAAAAATAACCAACTTGAAAAATGGAGAGAAAAAAATAATGAAAACACAGAAAAAACAATAAATGACATACAAGAAACAGTGAAAATAATTATTATATGTATGACTGGAATACCAGAAGGAGAGAGAGAATGGGGTAATATTTGGGGAGTTACTAGAAAATATTTTGCCAAAACCATTTAAAGATATCAAACTTCGAATTTGAGATTTACAAACCCCAAGGAAAATAAATACAAAGGAACATAGACCTAAGCACATGGAAGTCACTGAAACAACTCTAAATGAGAGAGAGAAACACAATTCATTGTATCCAAAGAGCAAGCATAATCTCTATTCTTGACAGAAATTATGGAAGGTAGAGACATGAATCACCATTGCAAAAGTGTTCACATAAAATATGTGCCAACATATAATTTTATATCCAACAAAAATATTCTTCAAAAAAGAAGATAATATAAATACACTTCAGACAAAATTTCACTTGAGACAATTAATTCATAACCAGATCTCTGTGAAAAGAAATTCCACAGGAAGTTATTTGGGCAGAAGAAAATTAACCTTAGATGGAAGTATGGAAGTACAGAAATGAATAAATAGTACACATGGAGAAGGCAGATCAAATGTGAATTTATATTAACTACAGAAAACAATGATTTTTTTTTCCTTTTTGCTCCTCAGACTGGATACCAAGTTGTTCTGCATTCAAATTCATGGGTTCTTCTGCTCAGATCTGCTGTTGAACCCCTCATGTGAATTTTTCATTTCAGTTATACTGCACTTTCCAGATCCAGAATTTCTGTTTGTTTCCTTTTTATAATTGCTGTATCATTATTAATTTTATAATTTTGTTTGTACTTGGTTTTTCTATTTTCTTTTAATTCCTTGCCTATGAGTTTCTTTCAGTCTTTGAACATAATTATGGCCATTGATTTAAAATAGTTGTCTAAGATATTCTACAATAGAACTGACTGGAATTTTTTTTTAAGTGGCAAGGTTACCAAAGACAAGGAAAGACTGAGGAAGTGTCACAGATTGGAGAAGACTAAGGAGGCATAACAACTAATACAATGTGAGATCCACATAAGAGGGAAGACATGGTGAAATTCAAATTAGGCCTATAATTTAATTAATAATAATTAATAGCACAAATAGTAACATTAATACTGCTAATGTTAATTTCATGGTTTTGGCCACTGAACTATGTAAGATGTTACCATTAACATGCAGGGAAGCTGAGAGATGGGTACTTTTTTGGCAACTTTTCTGCAAGTCAAAGTTTATTTCAAAATAAAAAGTAAAAAAATTTTTTTTCTAGTAAGTCTATTATCTGAGCTTCCTCAGAATATTTTGTCAAGTTATTTTATTTCCTTTGAGTGGGCAACATTTCCTTTTTTTTATGACTTGTCATTTTTTGTTATTGTTGAAAACTGTACATTGAAGGCTACGATATGGTAGCTCAGGAAATTATATTCTTCCCCTTTCCCTGAGTTTTAAATGAATATGTTTTTGTTTGTTTGTTTGTTTGTTTGTTTGTTTGTTTTTGTTTTTCTTGAGGTGGGAGGAAGGGCACAGGGAGGCCAAGAGAGAGAAATCTCAAATAGACTCCAAGCCCAGCACGGAGTCTGACATGGGGCTGGATTTCATGGCTGTGAGATCATGACCTGAGCCGAAATCAAGAGTGGGGCGCTAAGTCCCCAGGCGCCCTTGGCTTTGCCCTCAATGTGTACAGTCACAAAGTCTCTGTTCCTGTAGCTTGTGTTCAGTAATGTTTAACAGAAATTTCCTTGAATACCTACAGCTAAAATAACTAACTAAAACAATATACCAACACTACCACCCCCACCTTCCCTAGTCTTTCAGATTGGTTCTCTACTGTGACACTTTTTCAATACTTAGGCAGGATGTTTCGAATTCTGCTGTAGCCTACACTTAGTTCCTATTACACCAAGTCTAGTAATAAACCAGAGGTAAAAGATTAGGGTCCTTTCAGGTAATTTCCAACATCTATCCTGCTCTGGACATCTAGGTGACTTTCTAAATCCCTAGTACACACAGGCAATACTGCATGACCAAACACTTCCAGGGTTTTCATCCCTAGTTTTGTAGTCTATTGTATGTATATTTTTTTTGTCCCAGGAAGTTGTGGGATTCTGTTCACATTACAGTGTTTTCAAGCAATGTCCACTGCTTTTCCACCCTGACTGCATTCTAAGGTAGGTGCAATAGAGACATGTGCTTTGTGTCAGTCCTTCAGGTAGCCTTCAGCCAGGTTGCAACAGACTAACAGAATAAACAGTGAATAAGGTCTGCTCTGCTCCCTGTGGAACCAGGACCTAGGGTCCCACACTGGGAATGTGGTCTGCCATCCACTCTATTGCCTCCAAGCTGGGAGAAGGTGGGGCAGGGCAACGAAAACACCACAAAGTTTTCATACTATTTTTAATGTACCTTTTTCTTGATTCAGTGTTCTTATGGTTGCGGTAAGCCTTTCCCTATTTTCCAGAGTTCTGACAAAGTTGATTTGGGTGATTTCTGTTTGTTTTTCAACTTTTCTGTGGAGGACCAGGTGTTTAGAGCTGCCTAATTTGCCATTTTGCTGCCAATATTCCTTTTGAACTTAAAAAAGTAATTCTAATAATTTTTATTTAGATTCTCTTGTATTTTACACATAGATTAACTTAGAATCGGACAATATTTTTATTTTATATATAGCTAAATATAACTATATAGTTATGTTATATGTATAAAATTATCTTTTATAATTTTATCCTTTATATTAATTAATATAAAGATATCTCGTAGTATTGGCTAGCACTGCTGATAAGATGTTGTATATAAAATGCTAGAGTATCGGTGTTGGATAGATATCTTTAAGGGTGGTCCTTGTATGCCTAACTTACTAAAAGTCATTTGCTTTTTGATTAGGAGTATGTTTCAAATTTCATATAATGTATTTTCTACACACCATCATATTATTTATTTTTTAATCCGTTAAATATATCAATATATTTTCCAATGTTAAATCATTCTTTGCCCCTTCCTTTTTTTTTTTTACTACAACCTGCTGGATTTTATTGGCTACATTTTGTGTAGCATTTTTATTCATATTCAGAAATATAAGTGACTCGTAATTACCATTTATCATGGAGGCCTTGTCTTCCAATGTGTTATTACCTCACATTAACTGTGTGTCATGTGTGCTTTTTCTTGTAAAATCTTTTATATACAGTTGAAACCTTGAACAACATGGGTTTGACCTATGTAGACCCACTGACACAGGGATTTTGTTTTGATACAGTAGTACAAATGTAATTTCTTTTCCTTATGGTTCTCTTAATAACCTTTTCTTTCCTCTAGCTTACTTTATCATAAGAATACAGTGTATATAATCCATATAACATACAAAATATGCATTAATCAACTGTTTCTGTTACCATTAAGACCGCCAGCCAACAGTAGGCTACTAGTAGTTAAATTTTACGACAGTCAAAAGTTATACATGGATATCTGACTGCATGATGGATCAGTGCCCCTAAATTCTGCATTGTTCTTGGGACAACTGTATTTGATATAATTTAATTTGAATGCTCCCTAATAATTGACACTAAAGCTTTATTATGTATATGTACTCTATATGGACATAGTGACAGTAAAATTTGTTATTCAAACAAGGGTACTTTGTTTTTAATTTTAATACAGTTAGTTAGCATCTTCATTTACATTTTTGGACTTGTCGTCAATGTTTGAAAACTGCTATCCAGTTTCTTTTATATGTGACCTGTAAGAACTGGATGAACTTTCCAGACTTGCTTCTGGCTTCATACATTCCAGATCTTGGTTCTCCTTCACTACCCCGCACTTTCAGAATGTGCTGACACTGCTACACAGCACTTGGCCTTGCTCCTTTGTGTCAGGAGGAGAAATGAGAACACCCAATGGGCAGCAGGAGATTTCCTGAAAGTCATTCCTCAGGGTGGCCAGCAAGAGTCTAACAACACCTGGAAGGAACCGCACATAAAATATCCAGTGAAACCCAAATTAAATGGACCCCTCACTCAATTCCTTGTCCACTGATGCCCGGAGTGCCTTGCACCACTCTACACAAGTGTGACCGAGGGGATATCAGAAGGGAAGGCATCTTCATTGACTAAGTTTAAAATATTTCACATCTACAATGTTTACAAAAAAACATACGATGTGTGAGGGCATCGCCAGGACCCTTCCCAGAAGCCTTGATGGGGAGTGTCCTGGCACTGAAGGCTCATCACCCTCAGTGTAAATCCCCCTCCACGCCTGCCCAGTTTGTGGGTATGCAGCAGAGCCTCTTCTGGTCCTGGCTCTGGGGTTAGCCACTGTGTCAGATTCATGTGTGACAGGAACTGGCCTCCATATGGCTTCCTCTGCGCTGGGACTGCTGTCGGTGTAGCCGTGGGCCCAGGACAGAGCGGGCCAGACCTGCTTGGAACTCACTAGCTCCTTGGCTAAAATGCAGGAAATGCAGGCCCTCCATTTTCTTGTTCTAAAAACAGTGTTGGAACCAGTTGTGTCCCCATTCTGGTGATTTCTGCCCCAAGGAGAAGGGAGGCAAACTCTGTTCCTCTTATGGTCCAAAGGAAGAGTGTGCAGAAGGAGGGGTGCTGAGGTCTAATGTCTTGTGTGGCTGGTGTTTTGGTGTTCCAGTTTGACAGCTCTGTGTGAGTGGTTTCTTGGGAGAGCTCCACATGTCAGGAAATTACTTTTTGTCAAATTAGAGGTGATAATAGGCAATACCTGGCAGTGTTTGAGGGTATTGAGAAAGCAGTAAGACAGAAGAGAGAATTTCTTCTCTTGTCTTTGCCAAGCCAAAAATGTAGGTCAGCACCAATAGCCTGACTTATAGAGAAATTTGGGTTCAGGTAGTCAAAAGTCACATGCGACATTCTGTTTAGGGGCTCACTATCAGTTTTTGTTTTCATGGGACTGCGAATTTGTCATTGAAGGTAAAGGGGTCACACTGGTTGGCCTGTAAGGTCTCTCCCTATACTAGTTTGCTATAACAATTGTCCTTGGTAAAGCATGGGCCCTGCTGTAGGACAGGTGCCCTTGGGTGGGGTAACAACATGCTGCATGTTTATTCACACCACAGTGAGAATCGTTTGTCAGACGATTCCACACACGTAATGTCTAGGATTATCAGGAAGGAGACCAGCCTTGTGAAGTGTTGGAGGCACAGTGCAGCAGAGTTCAGAGGTCTGGCCTCTCCCGCCCCCACTTTCCTTCAGAGTGAGGGGTCCGAGTCATCTGTGACTAACAAGAAGGTCCTGGCATCAGGAATGAGGGGAAACCTAAAGCAGGGGTGAAGTTGGAAGAGTGTCAAAGAGAAATTTCAGTTGCCTCATGGGTCAGTCTAGAGTTTACCTGGAGTCTCTCAAATAACTATAGTTTTCTGTTCCCAGGGGCTTTGCTGAGGATCTGGGCCCAGGATCTGGGCCATCCTAAGTGGTAGCAATAATGGTAATGGCCAATGTACCATGTTTGCCTCTTCCCTTCCCCTCTTCCATCTTTCTTCCTTCCCCACATATCCATTGAGTACAAGCCTCTTTCCAGGTGTTGGGATTCAGAAGTAAACAAACATAGACCAACTTCCTATCCACACAGGCTTACATTCACATGAGGAGGGACCATTACTTTGGTCACAAACCATTACTATATGACATGCTAGACACTGTACTTCATGTTTATCTCAAATCTCCCCAACCACTCTGAAAATGATATTCATTATTCCCATTTTTCCAGTAAGACAACAATACCTAGGAGCATGTCTGAAAGATAATACTTATTCTGTAGAATGAAGGAATGAATGAACTAGTGAACAAATGAGTAAACAGAGGCACCACAAATGTAAGCCATTGACTCACCACCATACAGCTAATAAGTGATATAGCCTGGGTCTGGCCTTCAAAATTTGGTGGAGTTAGCCTCTCTCCCGATTTTTTATTTATTTTTTATCTTATTTATTTATTTATTTATTATTTTTAAAAATTTACATCCAAATTAGTTAGCATATTGAAACAATGATTTCAGGAGTTGATTCCTTAGTTCCCCTTCCCCATTTAGCCCATGCCCCCTTCCCACAATCCCTCCCATAACCCTCAGTTTGTTCTCCATATTTATGAGTCTCTTCTGTTTTGTCCCTCTCCCTGATTTTATATTATTTTTGTTTCCCTTCCCTTATGTTCATCTGTTTTGTCTCTTAAAGTCCGCATATGAGTGAAGTCATATGACTTTTGTCTTTCTCTGACTAATTTCACTTAGCATAATACCCTCCAGTCCCATCCACATAGTTGCAAATGGCAAGTTTTCATACTTTTTGATTGCCAAGTAATACTCCATTGTATTTATATACAACATCTTTTTTATCCATTCATCCATCGATGGACATTTGGGCTCTTTCCATACTTTGGCTATTGTTGATAGTGCTGCTATAAACATGGGGGTGCATGTGTCCCTTCGAAACAGCATACCTGTATCCCGTGGATAAATGCCTAGTAGTGCAATTGCTGGGTTGTAAGGTAGTTCTATTTTTAGTTTTTTGAGGAACCTCCATACTGTTTTCCAGAATGGCTGCACCAGTTTGCATTCCCAAGATTTCATTCTTTTTTATGACTGTGTAATATTCCTTTGCATATATACCACATCTTCTTTATCCATTCATCTATTGATGGACATTTGGGTTGCTTCCATAATTTGGATATTGTAGACAATGCTTCAATAAACTTAGGGGTGTATGTATCTTTTTGACTTTGTGTTTTTATATTGTTTTTGAGTAAACACGCAGTAATGGAATTGCTGGGCCATATGGTTACTTTATTTTTTATTCCTTGCAGTGCCTCCATACTTGTTTTCCAGAGTGGCTTCACCAGTTTGCATTCCCTCCAATTGTGCAGGAGGTTTCCTTTCCTCCCATAACGTCATCAGCACTTACTGTTTCTTATGTTGTTGATTTTAGCCATTCTGACAGGTATGAGATGATATTTCATTGTGGTTTTGATTTACATTTCCCTAGTGATAAGTAATGTTGAGAGTCTTTTCATGAGACTGTTGGTCATCTTGTGTCTTTGGAGAAATGTCTCTTTATGTCTTCCTTCTGCCCATTTTTAATTGGGTTTTTTATTTGTTTATTTATTTATTTTTGGTGTTATATTTTTAAATGTTTATTTATACTTTGAGAGAGAGAGAGAGAGAGAGAGAGAGAGAGAGCAAGCCAGAGAGGGAGAAAGAGAGAGGGAGAGAGAGAATCCTAAGCAGGCTCCATGCTATCAGCACAGAGTCCAATGCAGGACTTGATCTCACAGACCTGAGCCAAAATCAAGAGACAGAGGCTTAAATGACTGAGCAACCCAGGCACATCGAGTTGTGGAAGTTCTTTATATATTTTGGATATACTAACACTTTATTGGATATGTCATTTGCAAATATCCTTTCCTATTCAGTAGACTGTCTTTTAGTTTTGTTGATTGTTTCTTTTGCTGTGCAAAAATTTTGATGTAGTCCCAAAAGTTTATTTTTTATTTTGTTTCCCTTGCCTCAGGAGACACCTAGAAAAATACTACTACTGCCGATGTCAGAGAAATGACTGCCTGTGCTCTCTTCTAGGATTTTTATGTTTTGAGTCTCATATTTAGGTTGTTAATCCATTTTGAGTTTATTTTTGTGTATGTTGTGAAAAAGTGGCTCAGTTTCATTCTTTTCCATAGAGCTGTCCGATTTTCCCAACACAGTTTGTGAAGAGACTTTTTTCCCATTGCATATTCTTACCTCCTTTGTCAAAGATTAATTGACCGTATAATGGAGAGTTTGTTTCTGGCTCTCTATTATGTTCCATTGATCTGCATGTTTATTTTTGTGCCAGTATCATACTGTTTTGATTATTACAGTTTTGCAGTGTGTCTTGAAAATTGAATTTGTGATACCTCCAGCTTTGTTCTTTCTCAACACTGCTTTGGCTATCTGGGGTCTTTTGTGGTTCCATACAAATTTGAGGAATTTTTTTGTTCTGGTTTTGTGAAAAATGCTGCTGGTATTTTGGTAGGGACTGCATTAAAACTCTAGATTGCTGGGGGGCATGTGTGGTTTGGTTGGTTAAGTTGTCCAACTCTTAGTTTGGGCTCAGGTCATGATCTCAGGGTTCGTGGGATCAAGCCTTGACTCCGGCTCTGGGGAGTACAGGGCCTGCTTGGGATTCTCTCTCCCTCTCTCTCTGTCCCTCCTCCACTTGTTTGTGCATTCTCTCTCTCTCTCTCTCTCTCTCTCTCTCTCAAATAAACTTAAAAAAATGTAACAAAAGAAAATCTAGATTGCTTTGGATAGCATGGACATTTTAACTATTTATTTATTTTATTTTTTTAAATCCAACAACAATATTTGTTCTTCCTATCCATGATCATGGGATAGCTTTACATTTGCTTGTATCATCATCAGTTTCTCTCATCAATGTTTTATAGTGATCGGAGTACCCCTCCTTGGTTTAAGTTTATTATGGGGCATTTTATTGTTTTTGGTACAACTATAAATGGGATTGTTTTCTTAATTTCTCTTCCTGATATTTCATTATTAAAGTATAGAAATACAATGAATTTCTGTAATTGATTTTGTATCCTGCAACCTTACTGAATTCATTTCTCAGTTCTAGTAGTTTTTTGGTGGAGTCTTTAGGATTTTCTAATATATAGTATCTACAAATAGTGAAAATTTTACTTCTTCTTTACCAGTTTGGGTGCCTTTTATTTCTTTTTCTCATCTGATTGCTATGGCTAGGTCTGGTAATACTGCGGAATAAACATCAAACCCGTGTACTTTTAAGAGTGAAGAAAGTCACTATTAATGTTTGCACTGGGACAATAGACACAGGTTAGAACCTACATCAGCAAACTGATGACCTTTATTTTTGATCACCTTTATTACAGATTTATTGAGTATTTTAATTTTCAATTGTTTTTTTAAAATCATGTTTTCTAGGAAATTGTAATTGTTTTCAGAATTGTCTCCTGAATCAGAAAAGAATCTGTCTTTGTAGTATCTTAGCAGTTACTAATGTCTGCATGATCATTTTCCTTCCTTTACCATAACACATCCCTAGATTTTTGCTTTGGGTTTTTGTTTTTCTGGAGTAGCTTTTATTTACTATTTTTCTTATTAGTACTTTCTCTGGGTATGACATTCTGTATTTATGATTATTTTCATCAAAGACTTTGATGGAATCAATTATCTTTTGGCTTTTGTTGTTTATGAGAAATCTTTTGATGATATAATTCTGTCAGCCTTTCATATTAATCTGTTTTTCCTGTCTTGTTACTTTAGAGCTCATCTCTTTTCCCTGGGTGCTGTGTACTTTCTCTCTACTTGTACTGATACAGGTTTCTTATTACATACATCGCTTGGAATTTGTTGTTTTTCCTGAACCTGATGGTTTGGATGGTTAATTGTCTTTTTGAGTATTGTGTATTCTTGATTTTCTTCTTTTGGAAGTCTGTTATTATGTGTGTGTTGTCTGTTCTTTTTCTATATTCTCTCTTAACCTCTCATATGTTTTCATCCCCTTGCCTCTTTGTGCTGCACACCAAATAGAATTTCCAGAACTATTATTATGTATTCTTAGTCTTCATCATATAGTAGTACATCAATAACAATTCTATGTAATTGTATTTAAATTTTTAATATTTATTTTTGAGAGGGACAGAGAGACAGAGAGACAGAGGAAGAGGGAGACACAGAATCCAAATCAGCCTCCAGGCTCTGAGCTGTCAGCACAGAGACCGATGCAGGGCTCAAACTCACTGACCTGATCATGATCTGAGCCAAAGTTGGATGCTTAACCTACTGAGCCACCCCGGCACTCCTAAATATAGGGCATTAACAGATAACTCCTTGTAGTTCCTTCCAAGAATTACCTGCCCTTTTCCCTGTAGGTAATCACTGTTCTCCTAACATAATCTATTGTGTTTGCCTTTCTCAATTTCAAAAAAAAAAAAAAAAATTGGGAGTCAAAACAGTGTTCACTCTTTTGAGTCTGTCTTCTTTCCTTCAATATTATCTTTATGAGATTTATCATGTCACTGCACTTAGCAATACTCCATTGTTTTTCACTACAGTCGCAAATTGTTAGGTGTAATTGCACCACAATGTATTTATTTCTTTCACTGGTAAAGGGCATTTAGTTTCCAGATGGGGGATATTCTGAATAGTGATGCTATAAAGATTCTAATCCTTTCATCTGGTGAATATTCTGTACATTTCTAAAGGGGGCATATAAGTGGGAACAAGACAGAGTTACACTGAATTGTAGAATTGGTGTACATTTAGATTTAGTATGTATTTCAAAGTTATCATGCTGATTAAAATGCCACCAACAATGTATAGGAGTTCTAACTGTGCCAAACTCTCAACAAACTTGATTTTGGCATTCTTTGTAATCTAAACCATTCTGGTTGGTGTGCAACTGTTTGGGCATTTTTTCCGCTTTTTGAATTTTATTCTTAAAATTTCTTTAGCTATTTTAGGGGAGCCTAGGTGGTTCTGTTGGTTAAGCGTCCCATTTTGGCTCAGGTCATGATCTCGTTGTTTGTGAGTTTGAGCCCCTCATCAGGTTCTGTGCTGGTGGCTTGGAGCCTGGAGCCTGTTTCGGATTCTGTGTCTCCTTCTCTCTCTGCCCCTCGTCTGCTCATACTCTGTTTCTCTCTCTCAAAAACAAATAGACATTTTAAATAAATAAATAAATAAATAAATATTTCTTTAGTTATTTTAAACATGCTTTTTTATGTTTTATATATGATAATTTTATTATTTGAAACTTTGGCCCCTTGTTTCTGCTAATGTATATCCATGGTGACTTTCTTAGACACACAGATACACATTTCAGATTATAGGTATCTTTGTTGTGAATTTAGCGAAGCCTGGCTGCCTCACCCACAGAGGCTCATTGCTTTGTGTCCTGCCAGTTGCCCCAGACTTGCGCTAAGCAGGGAGTGCTTTAAATTAAGTTCCCATTAGTGGTGACATTGAATCAATCATGTAGGAACGTGAAATTGCACCTCCTCTCCCAAACTTGTGATTTGAAAAGCTCAGAGGAGACATTTTCTTTCCCACCTACAGTCCAGTTTGAGATAGATTCATCTTTTTTAAAACTAGGTTTGTTTAGATGTTCCCATTTTCAAATAATGGAATTTCTGCTGTCCACCATTCATTGTGTTTAAAGTTATTTGCAGGGCCTGTATTGACGCTGGAGTCCCAGTCCTCATACTCCATCTCTTATGTCTTCAACGTCTTTCTCTGTGGTCTTTTTCTGTGGCCTACTATCTGTATTACAGAGAATGCACGAACCGAGGGCAGCCTCAACTTTAGAGGATTTATACCTTCCTGCTTGGTTTGGCAAGAGCCTTTTCCTTTCATTTGTGCAAAGGTATAGAGCCATTTTAATTTTTTAAAATTATATTTCATTGGAGACTTTTGCGTGTTTTTTAATGGGCAAGATTTTTTTTCAAGTTATCGTCAGAAATTGAGATCTCTACCAGTATTTCATTTATTAGTGGTTTATTTCAATTCTTCTCTTTCAGTATTCTTTTAGATGGACAGTGAAACTTCTGGCTTATTTTCATTTTTGTTGTGTTTCTTTACATTTAAAAAAAAATATTTCCACCATGTTTGCTGTGCTGAGGGAGTATTCCTTAGGCATCCAGTTCATTATTGCTTTCAGCTGTGTTTATTCTACGCTTCGTCTGAGTCATTATTTTTGTTTAGTAAATATCATTTAAATTTTCATGATCTCTAGTAGACTTTTTGGTTGTGATTATTTTTCTTATTGTCTGGGAATACCGGCCTGTTCAATTTTTCTCTATTTACTTTGCTGACACGATTGAGTTTTTTTGTGCATTTTGTGCATTCATTTATCCAAACTTTTGACTTTCTGCAAATACTGGATGATTCCTGCTGTTGGACTCATCTCTGGAGTTGATACTCTCATTGGCCATCTCCTGTGTCCATGTAGTTTGTAGAGGGGTGAAAGGTGGGCTGTAGTTCTGGGATTGGCATTCAGACTTGCTGCTAGTAAAAGTAGGGGAGCCTTGTGCTAAGTTATTAAGAAATGAGCTGTCTTCTATCTCTTGGAGGCTCAGTCTCCCCAGTCACCTCTGGCCTGTCTCTGACACAGACTCTAAAACCCACAGATATTACCTGGAAGTGGAAACCCCCATCATAGAGATACTTGGCCCTTTCAGTGGCTACTGTAGTTATTATAACATGAAAAATTTAACCCATGGAAATATACTACTTATTCGTTGTTTTTTGTTTTTGTTTTTGTTTTTTTTTTACCATTTTCTTGATAATGTCATAATCTTGGGAGATGGTAACTCCATTTACCCTCTTTCACCTTTTGTGCTATTCTTTTAGTGTCTTTTAATATTCTCTCTATTTGTCACTATTGTTACTGTGTTATGGTCTTATGAATTACTTATATTTATCTATCTATTTACTATTTTTCATCTTTCTTGCATATGTGAACTTCAAACAGACATAATTTTCATTTGGCCTGAAGAACTTGCTTTAGTATTTCCTTTGGTGCATGTGTACTCATAATAAATTCTCTCTCTTTTTTTAATGTTTGGCAAAAACATCTTTATTTCACCTTTTTTTTTCAAGGACATTTTGCTTGATATAGAATTCATATTTGGCTATTTCTTTTCTATCATCATGAATTTAAGCATATCATTTTGTGTCTCATTGTCTTCTGGCTTTTTTACTTTCGTTGAGGAAATTACTTCTCAGTTTTATTATGACTCTGTGAAGGTCATATGTCTTTTGCTCTTTGGTTTTCATTATTATTATTATGATATTCCTGGATTTGGGCTTTCTTTATTGTCTTAGTATATTGGCACTGCTGTAACTAAATACCACAGGCTGAGTGGCTCAAACAACAGACATTTATTTATCACAATTCTGGAGCCTGGGAGGCCCAAGATCAAGGTGCTGGCGACTGAGTTCCTGCTGAGAGCTCCCTCCCTGGCTTACAGACAGCTGCCTTCTCACTGTCCTCACATGGGAGACAGAGGAAGCTCAGGTGTCTCTTCCTCTTATAAAATTAATAATCACATCATGAGGACTCTATCCTCGTGATCTACTCTACACACATGCCTTCCCAAAGGCCCCCTCACTAGATATCGTCACACTGCAGGGTAGAGCTTTAGCACATAAATTTGGGGGAGCAACACAAAATTCAGTCCATAGCATTTATACTTAGTCTGAAGCTTGGTGTGTTTTGTCAGTTTTCTAACATTGTCAACTACTATCTCCTCAAGTACCCCTCCAGTATACTGGATGTCACATGTCCCTGTTTCTATTGTGTATTTTTTAAATCAAATTTTGTATTTTTATATGCATGATTTAATTTTAATTTTTTATGCTTATTTATTTTTTAAAGAGAGAGAGAGAGAGGCAGAGTGTGAGTAGGGGAAGGATAGAAAGAGAGGGAGACACAGAATCCGAAATCAGGCTCCAGGCTCCGAGCTGTCAGCACAGAGCTCAACATGGGACTCGAACCCATGAACCATGAGATCATGATCTGAGCCAAAGTAAGATGCTTAGCTAACTGAGCTACCCAGGAGCCCCTGTATGATTTTTGTTTTAAGGCTGGACTTTGCACTTCAAAATATTTGGAGATAATTTGAGGCTCTTAATAACGCTATCTTTACTCATAGAGTATCTGTGTTTGTCCTGGCAAATAACTAGGCTGAGGACAAACGTCTTAACATAATTAGGGATTAAGATGATTCAAAGTTGGTATCCATTTTCTGTGGGGGCTTGTCTATTTCAAAGTCTTTTTTACTTCGAAGATGTAGTTTTTACAACTCCCAGTTAAAACCCTTTTCTGTTTGCCAGATACTCTTGTCCTTGGCAGTTAGGTGCCCTCAGCCCCATGACCCTTTCAGCTTCTCTACATCTCTGAAGCTGTTTTTGAAACCAGCCATATCACTGAGCTTGCTTCTCTTGACACCGTTTTCCTAAATATTAGTGGTAAGTATTCTCTGTAACTTTTTAGCCATCTGACATATTCAAATTATTTTTTTATTTGTTTTCTTTTCACATATTGGTCCCAAATCATCTACTCCACCACTATGGGAAGCACCACCCCAAGGGGTCTATGTTTCAATCTCAAGACTATCACTAAACTGCAAAATATTTTGACTGAGTTTTATTTTCCTCACTTTTTCCAGTGGGAGCCTTTATCTGCCATACCCACCTCATGGGGAATTGAGAAGATCGTATGATGCAGTAGGTAAAAAGATGTTCAAACATGAAACCACATTCAGTACATAGACAATCTACTCCCCAAAATGTCAGGTAATTGTGCTAACATTTACTGAACTATTGTGTGTCAGGCCGTGGTCTATGTAACTTATGAGTGCTTATGCATTACTCTTCACAGACATTATAAATAATAATATGGAAGCTGTGACACAGATTATTTAATTAAATTGCTAAAAGTCACAGAGCTAGTATCAGAGGTGCCAGAAATTAACCAAGGTAGTGTAGAACTGGAGCTCTTGTTACAACAGAGACCGCGAACTTACGGAGAAAGTGTGTATGCATGTAGTCTTTCTGGAGAGAAATTTGCCTTATCCTTCAAAATACTTAAAATGGTTTTATAATCTTATTGAGTGTTGCAGATTCTGAGAGTATGTTCTAAGGAAGTTATTAGAGGCATTCAGCAAGATATATTATGTAATATCACACAATGCTTTAAGGGACGTGATTGAAATGACATTATTCATGTTAATAGCTTTTAGATGGTAATACTCAATAAGTTATTTTTGTACAAGAATGTTAATTAAATATTTTGGAGCACCTGGGTGGCTCAGTCGATTAAATGTCTTACTCATGATTTGGCTCAGGTCATGATCTCATGGTTCATGAGATCGAGCCCTGCCTCAGGGTCTATGCTGACAGTGTGGAACCTGCTTGGGATTCTCTCTCTCTGCCCCTCCCCTGCTTGCTCATGATTTATCTCTCTCTCAAAATAAATAAATAAACTTCAAAAAAAGATGTTAACTATATATTCTTTATCACAGCAAAAATATAGTAGTTAAATAAATTACATCCATATGTAGGAATACAATCATCCCTTAACAATTCTGTTTTCAAAAACTAAGATTCAAAAAATGTCATAAGAAGGTACATAATATGTGAAAAAAAACCAAAATGTAGAATTGTGGATACAGCATGATTTCTAACATATATGTTAATATATATGTGTATGTGTATATATTTATAACATATTATATAATCTATATTTTCAACCTTTTAATTATTTATTTTTATTGATCTACGTACTAGATCCATATTTTTATTCTGTTTTCCTATTATCTAACTACACAGAAAAGCCTCCCCAGAATACACCAAAGTACTACAGAGAAATCACTTGGAATGGAGGCATGCCAGGGAATTCTATTTTTTAATAATTTTATTGCTCAGCGTAAATATTTTCTATAGGAAGCATGCTTTAATTATATACATAAATTTATATATCCTTGTATCTATGTATGTGTTTACTAGTAGTGAGTATAAAAAAATATATTTATCATGTATGACCCTACTAAATAATTTCAAGTGCATTGTAGCCTCTTGAATGTCAAATATTGTCCTTGAAGGTTTTTTAAATGTTTATTTATTTTTGAGAGAGAGAGAGAGAGAGAGAGAGCACAGGTAGGGGAGGGTTAGAGAGAGACAGGAAGAGAGAAAATTCCAAACGGGCTCCCTGCTGTCAGCATGGAACCCTATGTGGGGCTCGATCTCAGGAACCCTGAACTGAAACCAAGAGTCGGAAGCTTAACCAACTGAGCCACCCAAATGCCTCCTCCTTGAAGCTTAAGCTTATTTGCAACCCCTGCTCATTGAAACTGAAGCTTCTGAACCTCCATCTGTGTGGCATCAGGCTGAGGACCGTGACACTGGGCCATTCTTTCCCTTGGTCCTCTCTAAACACACAGCTTCTTTCCCTTTCCTCCCTGCTACCTTCTAACATTTCCTGTTGGTTCTGCCAGAGTTTAATAGTTTTGCCACCATTGACATGTCTGTCTTCACACATGTAGCATTGCCCATAGAGGGTGGCTGAAAAATAATTCCTATAACCTTTATAAGTGAACTGATATTTTTTACGTTCCCTGAAGGCTTTTGTTACATTTTAATGAACACAAAACCTAGATTCTCCCCATACTCTGTCAAGTTGACAACATGGATATGCATGTGAGAGGATGTGCATTTGATGTGTGTGTGTTTTGCTCTGGCTATGACTGTATACACATTTCCAAAAGCAGCTCATCTCAGTCGGGTCTTGTTGGAGTGCTAGTCTACCACTAAATACATGACTGTGTTCTTTGCTCCAGAGAGGGAGCTGGGAACACTCTGGAGAAAATAGATCATCCCAAATATTTTGCTTAGTTGAACTGACAACCTTGTTTGTTTTTACTCTTTTTAGATTGCTAAGCATTTCTGGTAAATGTTTAAAAATTTTTTTAAAAAGCTTAGCTTTTTTGCATTCATGTTGAACAGTTAGCTTTGAGCATTGTTAATTATTTATTAGAAAATGCTTTTCTCCTCTGATATGTATATATCAAGAAGTTGTTTGTATGCATAAATGTGGCCGCCAGACCAAAAGTTTTCCCAGAACATATCTCTGAATTTAGAATTTGTGATCAGAGTATGTGGTGGTGGTGGGAGGAGAGGGGGTGTCATAGTTAGATGATTTTTTACATACATTCATCTATTGTATAGAATGAGGTACTCCTCTAAAGAATAGCTTTTGCTTATACTCAAAAAAAAAATGGCAATAGTGCAACTGGGCATTAGATGTCCCTGGAATTCCATTCAGCCTCAATCCCAGCAAGCTATTCGACTGGTGGTCACTGAGAATATTCTTTATTATTATTATTTTTTTTAATTTAATGTTTATTTATTTTTGAAAGAGAAAGAGGCAGAGCACAAGTAGGGGAGGAGCAGAGAGAGAGGGAGGCACAAAAACTGAAGAAGGCTCTAGGCTCTGAGCTGTCAGCACAGAGCCTGATGTGGGGCTTGAACTCACAAACCACGAGATCATGACCTGAGCCAAAGTCTGATGCTTAACTGACTGGAGCCACCCAGGCACCCCCAAGAATGTTCATAAAAGGTTCAAGAACACATGTGATCAAATAAAAGTTTAGTTTTCTTTCCAGCATCCTAGAAAAGTACTTTGTGCTTTCTAGAGTCTGTGTTCTAGTGCCCTTTACCACATCCCCTTGGAAATGTCAGCTCACAGAGAAGAGCGGCAACACACCGGACATCAGGGGTTGTCTCTTAAAGGCAAGCCCTGGAGACAGCCATGTGGGTCATTTTCCTGCCTGGCGTGCAGTGAGGTCCAGTCCAGACTCTGTGCAGTACTGTGCTGGGGAAGGGAAAGGTAAAACAAGAGAAAATTATCAGTCAGGAGGTTAGTCCATAAAACAGATGCAGATTATTCATTCCACAAATGTTTACCAAGCTTCCTCTGGGTGGCCCCTAATGGAAAGTTTCCTGCCTGCTAGCAGATCACACAAGTGTCTTGCCACTTGTGAAGAAGGAGGCTTCCAGAAAGGACACAATCAAAACTCCAAATTGGTTGGTAGCAGAGATGGGGCTAGAATCCAGGGTCCTGCTTCCCTTTCCACATAGAGCTTCCAGAAAGTGGTAGGCAAATTGGTCCTTGAACAATCCCCAAATGTATATCTCACACCCTACTTCTCTGTGGTTTATTCCCCTCCATACAGACCACCTAATCTCCTAGTCTAGTTAATCCTCATTCTTCATTTATTCATTCGCTCAAATTAATATTTATTAAGCATCCATGTGCGACACAAATACTGCTCAGTCTTTTTTAAAATTTATATTTTATGATTTTAGAGTGTGTTTCCTCACAGGCAATCTCCAATTTTGAAAGTGAGATATAAAAACAAGAAAAACTGCTTAAAAATAGCTCAATGAAATATCTACTAATATTTTTATTGTCCCACCTCCTAATTAAAGCAATTTTGTGAATTTGTGCTTTTCTTAACTTATTTGGAGGATTGGAAATGCCAGCTTATCTGGGTCCCCACCACCTTTTCCCAAATGTTTTCCTAGAATACCTGTCTACTTCTCATCCTTCTGTAAAATTGAGATTTTTCTCCTTGGTGACTGGCTGTGGGTGACTGATTTAGCATTTTTTGCTTTGTAAATGCTACATACAGCTTCTTGTGTTCTGGATCCTGAATTGGAGGAGTGCATCCTGACCTCCTCTTTCATTGCTCAATTAAAGTCTCCTCACTGGCTCTTCAAACTACTAATCTCCTGCCCTCTTACATCTGCTACTAGGACTTTATAATGGAAAGTGCATCATGAAAGGAGCAGCTTCTGGTGCATTAGAAGAATCCTAAAAAAAATAATTTCCTAAAAATTGGATGTTGTTAATACCAGCAATGTGGGGCTCTGAAAAGTATCCACTGTCAAAAGACAAAGAAGGTAGAAAAGTCAATAGCAAGCTTTAGGTACACGTACCCTATCATGGCGTGATGGGGTGTTCCCCTAAAGAAATCCTTCACTCTCTGTAAATAATAAAAACCAATAATAGCGTCATTGTTGAAGCTGGGAGAAAGGTAATGTGAAAAAGGACATGGGGAATTGATATGGATATTCTGTGAATTCAGGTAACAAGCCAAAGAAGAATGGCTGGTAGAGCAGAGAGTCCAAGAGACCTGAGCTGGCATCTGCCTCAGCCACTGGTCATGTGACTGGAAGCAAGTTACAACCTTTCTGAGTCTTGGGATCACCTGAATAATGGCAGATAAAATGATTTCAAATTCAGAGAGGTTTAGATGAGATAGTACTTGAAATAGTGCCTAGGGAAGTTCGAGAGAAATGTAATCTATGTTTACCAAATTTCAGTTCCCCAAGGTCTCTCTTTCTTCTGGAACATTTGGACCAGAAAATACCTTGAATGTAGGGGCAAGGAATGACGCATTCTGGGCATGGACAACAGCTTGACAAGATCTCTTTACAGACAAACTTTTGTGATTGAAGCATTCTACCTTGGGCACAGAAAGTGTGTTTGGAGTAGAACAGTTTTGTTTATAGAGCAGCCGATTACTCAAAAGGAAACCCAGTCGTGGACTGAGGTAAAACGGATTTTGAAGGTGACAAAGATCCGGGTGTGGCTTTGAGCAAACCTGTGATATTATCAAAACTTGGGTTTTTATATCCATGTCCAGGCATCTCTAGTGCCCTCATTACCTATATCCACTAAAATTGCCCACAGGAAAGGTTAGTTTGTGTCCATGGACATGAGTGCAAGTCCCAGACATCCTATAAGGGCAGGTGCGTGGATGCTCAAGTTATTTTAGGAATTAAGGAACAGGTGAGGAAAGCAATTCCTCTCAAACATGTTTTTCTTTATCCCTCAGGGTGTCTCTGAAAGGCAAGCACATAGTAGAAGTTGCCTTCAATTGATTTGGAGGTATATTATAGAAGGTGGCAGCAACGGTGGGACAATGTTGATTTCCACAGTGTAAGCTGATGCTTGTAGGAGTTGGAATTCATCCAAAATTTAAGAGATGGAGGGATATTCCAGGTAGAAAGAATGAGAGAAGAGTGTATACAGAAGCTCAAAGGCAAGGCACGCAGGAATGAAGAATGAAGGTGGGGTCTGTCTGGGGACTCACAGGTGACCCAAGTAAACAGGTATGTGAGTAGGAAGGGTGGTGGGTGATGGGACACAAGTAAGAAGCAAAACACCTTTCACAAAATTATGTTATGGAATTTGAACTTCTTTTTTTTTAATTTAAATTCGAGTTAGTTAATATATAATGTAGTCTTGGCTTCGGGAATAGAATCCAGTGATTCATCACTTACACATGACATGCAGTGCTCATCCCAACAAGTGCCCTCCTTAATGCTCATTACCCATTTAGCCCATCCTCCCATCCATGTCCCCTCCAGCAACCCCCAGTTTGTCTGTATTTAAGAGTCTTTTAATGGTTTGCCTCCCTCTCTGTTTTTATCTTCTTTTTCCTTTCCTTCCCCTATGTTCATCTGTTGTGTTTCTAAAATTCTACATATGAGTAAACCATGTAATATCTGTCTTTCTCTGACTGACTTATTTCACTTAGCATAATATCCTCTAGTTCCATCCACATTGTTGCAAATGGCAAGATTTCATTCTTTTCTTATTGCCGGGTAGTATTCCATTATAAATATATGCAACATCTTTATCCATTCATCAGTTTATGGATGTTTGGGATTTTTCCATAATTTGGCTATTGCTGGTAGTGCTACAATACACATCGGGGTGCATGTGTCCCTTCAAATCAGCATTTTTGTATCTTTTGGATAAATACCTAGTACTGCAATTGCCAGGTCGTAGGGTAGTTCTATTTTTAATTACAGAAAGTCTATCAAAGAAATTGAAGAAGACACAAAAAAATGGAAAAACATTCTATGCTCATGGATTAGAAGAACAAATATTGTTAAAATGTCAAAACTACCCAAAGCAATCTACACATTCAATGCAAGCCCTATCAAAATAACACCAACATTCTTCAGAAGGCTAGAACAAACAATCCTAAAATTTGTATGGAACCAGAAAAGATCCCAAAGTAGCAGAGTAATATTGAGGAAGAAAACCAAAGCTGGAAGCATCACAATTCCAGACTTTAAGGTATACTACAAAGCTGTAATCATCAAGACAGTATGGTATTGGCACAAAAACAGACACATAGATCAATGGAATAGAGAACCCAGAAATGGATCCACAAATATATGGCCAACTAATCTTCAACAAAGCAGGAAAGAGTATCCAATGGGAAAAAGACAATCTCTTCAGCAAATGGTGTTGGGAGAATTGTTAGGAGAACTGGGACATGCAAAAGAATAAATCCGAACCACTTTCTTATACCATACACAAAACTAAATTCAAAATGGATAAGGGACCTAAATGTGAGACAGGAAACCATCAGAATCCTACAGGAGAATCCTACAGGAGAAAATAGGCAGCAACCTCTTTGACCTCGGCTGCAGCAACTTCTTACCTGACGTGTCTCCAGAAACAAGGGAAACAAAAGCAAAAATGAACTATTGGGATCTCATCAAGATAAAAAGCTTATCCAAAGTGAAGGAAACAATCAACAAAACTAAAAGACAACCGATGGAATGGGAAAATATATTTGCTAATAACATGTAAGATAAAGGGTTAGTATCCAAAATCTAAAAAAAAAAAAAAAACTTACCAAACAACATTCAAGAAACAAATAATCGAATGAAGAAATGGGCAGAAGATGTGAATAGACACTTTTCCAAAGAAGATAAACAGATGTTCAATAGACACATGAAAAGATTCCTAATATTACTCATCATCAGGGAAGTACAAATCAAAACCACAATGAGATACTACCTTACACTTGTCAGAGTGGCTAAAATTAACAACTCAGGAAACAACAAATGTTGGTGAGGATGTGCACTGTTGGTGGGAATGCAAACTGGTGCAGCCACTCTGGAAAACAGAATGGTGGTTCCTGGAGTTTAAACTTCTTGACAGTAGTAAGGCATTGAATTTCAGGGAGTCTTCCCTTTAGAATTGTGCGGGGATATAGTGTGGAGATAAGCCAGAGGAGTCAAACTGGAGGCAGGGAAAGTGGTTGAAGAATTGCTATAAAGAGATGAGAGTCTGCCATGGGACCTGGCAGCATCATTGGCAAGGAGAGGACATACTTAGAAGCTACTCAGAAGGCAAAACTGCCCGACTCATCGACCAATTTTATGTTATGGTGAATAAAAAGAGCCCTAGTGAGCTTTCAGACTTCTTACTGATGGTGGTACCATTGACTCAGGTAGGAAGAACTCATTGTGGATGGAAGGCAGGGATTTGGAGACAATTTCTGATCTGAGTGTTGAGCTTGAGACATCCACTAGGTGGTGATGAAGAGAGTGTTCAGGACTGTGGCTATCAACTTAGCAGTGACCAACTTCCATGTCACACATAGCAGTAGCTAATGTGGTAATCCACTGGTGCTGTGCATCCTGAAGAGAGGGAAGGAGGGAAAAGCCTGTAGACCATCAAGGCAGACTGCTGGTAGGAAGCAGTTATAGCCAGACCAGAGGGCTCAATGCAAGCAGAAAGTGAGAGAGAGAGACAAAAAGTTCGGGCCAGGAGCTCAGATCCTACTTTTAGCAGAGGGAGTGATTGCTCTGATTAGCTTCATAGGAAAGGACAATGCTGAATTTTGTCTTCAGATTTCTTTCTTAGGAGCTATAAGTTCTGTCATTTTTTGCTTATTAAAAGTATCCACACATCCATCTATCCATGCATCTATCCATCCATCCTTCCATCATTCACTGGCCACCCAGTGTGTGGCAAGCTTAGTGCTAATAATCAGAGAAATAGTGCTGACCAAGTATATTTCCTGTGATCTAGGAGTGCAGTCTCTGCAATCAGCTGCAGAAATCTCTCCCTCTGTCTGCCAAGGAAGGGACATGGATCCTTCTAAGAACCAGGTCTTCAAACCTGTCTAGGAAGGCCAAGAAGACTAGGGTAGGCTACTCGCCTGCTTAAAATAATTCTGTGACTCTCTATTGCTATGGAATAAAGTGACTTGGCTTGGTACACATGATCCTCCATGATCTTCCCTTGCCTTCCTGGGCATCCTAAGCTTCTATCTCTGTGCTATACATTTCACATTTTAGCAATATTGAACAGAGTACAGATTTCAACCCAAGAAATCCTGTTGTCATTTTTTTAATGTCTATTTTTTCTTTTATTTTGAGAGAGAGAGAGAGGGAGGGAGAGAGCGAGAGCTGGGTAAGGGTCAAGAGAGAGAGAAAGAAAGAGAATCCCAAGCAGGTTCTACACTGTCGGTGCAGAGCCTGATGCAGGGTTCAATCTCACAAACTGTGAGATCATGACCTGAGCCGAAATCAAGAGTCGAGTTGGCTGCTTAAAGGACTGAGCCACCCAGTCACCCTGTTTTTGTTTTTTTATTTGTAATTATTTCTCTTCTCATTTGTCTGAGAGGCTCCTAATTTATTTTTAAAAACAGTGTTAAGGCATCACCTCCTTTATGAAGTCTTTGCTAATTGTCTAAACAGAAGTGACCTCTGAGTGTGTCTCAAGAATCAACCTCACTTCATTTCAAATCCCAAAGTAGCCGCTTCAAAGAAATATGACCTTACCCACAGTTACTTAAGTTCTCTGAATGTGAGTTCCCACTTTATCAGATGCTTATAAATAAGAAAGATATTATATTTAATTATATATACACAACATATTCATATATAACATATGAAGTATCTGTTGCCTAGCAAGTAGATCCTTAATAACAACTTTTACTTTCATGCAGTGATAACTTTTGTTTGTTTGTTTTTTACAATAAGAGTTTTCATAATTATTTTAGGAACTCATGGTTTCTCCTATCATTGCATGGATCATGGCCCCCATACCTTACTGTTGTAGCTAGTTTCCATAGTTCTCTCATGAACCAGCCCTCTGCAGTCATGCCTTTTGAATATAGGACTGTTGTTTTAATTTGGGTTGGTCTGGGATTCATTTATAACCAACGGGATGTGTCCTAAGTATCTTGGCATGACCTCCAAGGCTAGGCTAGAGGAAACCTTGTGCTTTCTACAGCAATTTCTTGGAAGATTTGTTCTGGAGGAAGTCAGACACCATGTATGATGTTTGAGTCCCTGAGTCCACCATGCTGAAAGTTAGCCATGAGGAGAGGTCACATCAAGGTGGAGACGCTAGGCCATCCCAGCTTGGGGGACAGATCTGTGGGTGAGGAAGCCATCTCAACATCCAACCTTGTCAAGATCTCAGGTATTTACAACTTTGTCCAACATCTGACAGCAGGCATCAGAGAGATTCCAAGTGAGAACTGCCCCACTGAGCCTAGAGAATCCATCAAGTGATATGAAATAGTGATACATGGTTGTTCTAAGCTTTAAAATGTTGGAGTCTGGAATATAAAACTGGATCACTTATGTTCTCTAGAAAGCTCTCCCTCAGGTTAGGTGGGATGTCCCTGCCCTATGCTGTCCTCTCACAAAGCATTCTTTGCTGTCCTGACTTACCTATTTTGCTCTGTGACCTGTGTGTGCAGTGGGGGTGGAGATCAGCCTGTCTTGTCTGTTGTTGTGCCTTGGTATCTAGCAGAAAGTGCCTGTCAGGTAAGTGGGATAAAGCGCTCTTTTGACTAAGTATAATATTCACACTATATTGTAATTAGATGCTTCCTGCTCATTCATGAGCTCCTATTAGATAAGGTTCAGTAAAATAAGATTAATCATTATATCTACTACAGAAATGTGTTGTAAGAAAATGAAATGATGTTTATAAAATACTTTATAGGCTTGGCATATAGTCAGTGTTCAATAAATAATAAGTGATGTATTACTGAGTCTGCAGGTTAGACTGTGGGCCTGGCAGGTGGTAGACACTCATTAAATGCTTGCTGAGCTCAGAAAAACTGAACAGAGAACCACCAATCCTGTGAGGCCCAGAGAGAACCACTTGGTGGGAGTCACTCACCGCCTTGGCAAGGGCCTAATATCTAGTCATTGGGGAATTTCCATGGACTCATCCTACACCCAGAGATGGAGTGAGGGTGAGACCAGATGCCAGAGTGAGGATATGTCTGAGGACATCCCTTCCTTTCAGAACTGATAGAAGTTGACATGAGTATAAAGGGAAAGGCCCAAGAAAAGCACCGTCCAAGGCAGAAGGCAATGGAAAGATTAAAAACGAGATGAGAAGAAATGGAAAGACATTCCCTGCTCATGGATTGGAAAAATAAATATTGTCAAAATGTCAATACTACCCAAAGCTATCTACACATTCAATGCAATCCCAATCAAAATTGCACCAGCATTCATCTCGAAACTAGAACAAGCAATCCTAAAATTCATATGGAACCACAAAAGGCCCCGAATAGCCAAAGGAATTTTGAAGAAGAAGACCAAAGCAGGAGGCATCACAATCCCAGACTTTAGCCTCTACTACAAAGCTGTCATCATCAAGACAGCATGGTATTGGCACCAAAACAGACACATAGACCAATGGAATAGAATAGAAACCCCAGAACTAGACCCACAAACGTATGGCCAACTCATCTTTGACAAAGCAGGAAAGAACATCCAATGGAAAAAAGACAGTCTGTTTAACAAATGGTGCTGGGAGAACTGGACAGCAACATGAAGAAGGTTGAAACTAGACCACTTTCTCACACCATTCACAAAAATAAACTCAAAATGGATAAAGGACCTAAATGTGAGACAGGAAACCATCAAAACCTTAGAGGAGAAAGCAGGAAAAGACCTCTCTGACCTCAGCCGTAGCAATCTCTTCCTCGACACATCCCCAAAGGCAAGGGAATTAAAAGCAAAAGTGAATTACTGGGACCTTATGAAGATAAAAAGCTTCTGCACAGCAAAGGAAACAACCAACAAAACTAAAAGGCAACCAACGGAATGGGAAAAGATATTTGCAAATGACATATCGGACAAAGGGCTAGTATCCAAAATCTATAAAGAGCTCACCAAACTCCACACCCGAAAAACAAATAACCCAGTGAAGAAATGGGCAGAAAACATGAATAGACACTTCTCTAAAGAAGACATCCGGATGGCCAACAGGCACATGAAAAGATGTTCAGCGTCGCTCCTTATCAGGGAAATACAAATCAAAACCACACTCAGATATCACCTCACGCCAGTCAGAGTGGCCAAAATGAACAAATCAGGAGACTATAGATGCTGGAGAGGATGTGGAGAAATGGGAACCCTCTTGCACTGTTGGTGGGAATGCAAAGTGGTGCAGCCGCTCTGGAAAGCAGTGTGGAGGTTCCTCAGAAAATTAAAAATAGACCTACCCTATGACCCAGCAATAGCACTGCTAGGAATTTATCCAAGGGATACAGGAGCACTGATGCATAGGGCCACTTGTACCCCAATGTTCATAGCAGCACTCTCAACAATAACCAAATTATGGAAAGAGCCTAAATGTCCATCAACTGATGAATGGATAAAGAAATTGTGGTTTATATACACAATGGAATATTACGTGGCAATGAGAAAAAAATGAAATATGGCCTTTTGTAGCAACGTGGATGGAACTGGAGAGTGTGATGCTAAGTGAAATAAGCCATACAGAGAAAGACAGATACCATATGGTTTCACTCTTATGTGGATCCTGAGAAACTTAACAGGAACCCATGGGGGAGGGGAAGGAAAAAAAAAAAAAAGAGGTTAGAATGGGAGAGAGCCAAAGCATAAGAGACTGTTAAAAACTGAGAACAAGCTGAGGGTTGATGGGGGGTGGGAGGGAGGAGAGGGTGGGTGATGGGTATTGAGGAGGGCACCTTTTGGGATGAGCACTGGGTGTTGTATGGAAACCAATTTGTCAATAAATTTCAGAAAAAAAAAAAAAACTTAAAAAAAAAAAAACGAGATGAGAGATACAAGTCCAGGAGTGAGATATTTGGTCAGGAAAGGCCATGGCTTTCTCTGTCCTGTGAGCAGGAGCCAAGCCCAGTGCCCCTGTCCACTTCAGGACCACCATGCAAGACTGCGGCCGCAAATGCTCGCTGTGTCTGTTGGCTGCTGGCTACAACTCACCTTGCCTGTGGTCCTCCCAGCTAGTGAGGAGGCTGCCCGCTCTCCTGTTTCTGTCCTCTTGCCCCCTCAGGCTCATTGCATGTGGTATAGCTTCTTGGCTACGAAACTACAACCTCCCTCAACAGTGGCCCAGCATTGACACCGCAAGTGTCCACTCTTATCTCACCTACTTTCAAGGAGAGCACCAAGCCATGTAACTGATTTGAAACCATTACTCAGGAAAGTAATGCATTAGTGGTGCAGGAGTGGCCGGCACAGTGGATTAGAGGGTCTGGAATGACGCTTCCCTCTTCCCTGTTCACCCTGATCCTCAAAGCCCCAACCATTTTAAGCTCCGCAGCCGTTCACACGAGCTCTGTGGACTATCTTAAAGGTTATTTATTTATTTTGAAAGACAGAGAGAGAGAGAGAGAGAGAGAGAGAGAGAGAGAGAGAGAGAAGGGCCTGAGAGAGAGAGAAAATCCCAAGCAGGCTCTGCAATGTCAGCACAGAGCCCCCGTGTCCGGTTCAATCCCATGAACTGTGAGATCATAACCTGAGCTAAAATCGAGTTGGACCCTTAACCGACTGAGCTACCTGGGCACCCCCATGGGAACCATCTTAATCCACAGTATTTCTACTTTCTCTCCTCCTTCCACTTTTAACATGAAAAGTGAAAACCTCAGACAGATTCAACTTTCTAGATGAACTTTCTGCCATTTCCTCCCTCGGAACAAAGTTGAGGGGCTTTCTCTCATCCAGGACACACCACTCTGATAGAGCCGTGAGTGGATCTAGCTTGCCAACTATTTCCATGATCCTCATGGCTCTAGCAAGGTGTTCACTTCTAGCACCTGCTGGTGTGAAGCGACACCTGTTCACTGACACCCCATTCACCTCATCTGTCAGTCAGTCTATAGGACTCTGAGATAAAAGTAACTGGTGCATCACTTTGTAAAGCTGGTCTGGTGTCAGATTCTTTCTTTCTTTTTTTTTTTTGCAAATACATTTACCATTTTATTTGACAAACATCAACATAGTGCTTATGTGTCAGGTACTATGCCAATTCTTTAGAAATATTCATTTGTTTAATCTTCCTAGCAATCCTATAAATGGGCATCATTATTATTACTATCTCTATTTAGGGATGCTATTATCCCTGAGAGAAAATCAAAGCCTGGAAAGGCTAAGATCAGACAGTGAATAAATGGCAAAACTAGAGTTGCCAGATTTAGCCACATAACTTTTATGACAACATATAATGTGTTTTTTTAAGTTTATTATTTATTTTGATAGAGAGAGAGCACACAAGTGGGGGAGGCTCAGAGAGAGGGAGAGAGAGAGAATCCCAAGCAGGCTCCGTGCTGTCCGTGCAGAGTCCAATGCAGGGCTTGATCCCATGAACTATGAGATCATGACCTGAGCTGAAATCAAGAGTCAGACGCTTAAGTGTCTGAGCCACCCAGGCGCCCCAGCAACATACAATATTTTGGTATAAGTTCATCCCATACCATCTTCACTGTTTATCTGCAATCCACATTTACCTGGGCATCTTGTATTTTATCTGGCAATCTTAAGCAAAACAGAATGGAACCCAGGCAGTCTGGTTCCCAAGCCACCCATCTTATATCCCCATCTAAACCCTGAGGCACTTGTGGCTTTAAAAGTTTTAATTCTCACTCAGGGAATTGCCAGCATGCTTTTCATTGGTCCAAAGGAATCTCAGTCCCAGCACCACCCCCACCACCATTTGCTCTCTCTAGTACCCGTACTGTGTGGTTCCGTGCTGGGGAACACTCTTGCTAATGCAGGCAAATCCTCTGCTCCATTGTGAATGAACATTTATAAAGAAAATGGAGAGGTAATACTATCCCATCTCCTTTTTTTTTTTTTCTGATTCGAGGCTTCCTTTCCACAGGGGCACAGGAAAATGGAACTCACAAATAAGAGAACATGGAAAAAAAATTGCTCTCATCTGAGCTGATCCTTTTCAAGCCCTTAAAACAGAAAGGCAAGCATTTCTTCACTGAAGAAGGACGAGTTAGTGACATTTTCTCATTTTGCTGCATGTGATATTCACACTGATACCAATTATGTGCAATGCAGCTTCCAAGAGTTCAACTTTAAAGGACCATGGGTGTTCTTCTCAATGGAACGGAAGCACTTTAAATCATTCCCACCTACGCCAGCCACAGTCATTGTTTTCTTTATAGCTAACTTTCTTCTTTCTTTCCTAAGCACAGTACAAAAGGTGGGAGGTTACTTTAAAGGAAGGCATTTATTTTTAACAGTAAACCAAGATCAGTGGAGTAGGTAGAATTAGACAGTTCCTGCAAAGTGAAAACAGAAAAAAAAAAACAAAGACATTACATTAAAAAATGTTTTGTGGAGAAAATGAAGAGTTGTTGGCTTTTAAAAATATACAATATACAAAATAAAACACAGTGCTTTGTGTTTTCTGAGGTCATTTCACATTTCCAGGCTTTTAGCATTTGCCTCAATATTAAGCACATGCATATGTCAGCAAGAAACATACCTTGTAATTTGATGAATATGGGTTCCTGGATCTCCCTTCTTACAACACCACTGACGTAGCTCTCTGAATGCTCTTGTGGTGTGTTACATGAGGTTACAGGTATCTTGTGAGAACTTCAAGGGTAACCCCCACATTCTGATGTTTTGTAGTGATGGGGGTGGGGGCTAACATTTTGACTGAGGCTCTTCATGAAGTTAATTGCCTGAGAAGAACTTGAGGAGGAAGGTCTAATGATGTAAAGGATTGCACATGTATATATGTATGTGTATGCACGTGCATGTGTGCCTGTGTTCACGTGTGCTCATGTGCATGCATTCATGTGTGCGTGTAAGTCTGTGTGTGTGTGTGTGTGTGTGTGTGTGTGTGTGTGTGTGTTTGGGAGGAAGGGGGAAAGATTTTCTAGGATAGAATGCTTCTTCCTTGCATAGGAGATAACACATAGCCCTGGAAGTGAGCTAGCTAGAACATCCACTCAACCATTCCTTTTTTTTCTGTTCTTTCATTCAACTTGCACTCGCTTAGTGTCTGAGCTGAGGGTGCCTCGTGCAGGTACTGAGGTAAGTCAGGGCCGCTTTCATGGGCTCGGTATATTTCTGCTAATTAACGTGGCATTTGGTTGTTTCCTGCTTTTTCCCAGATTCTGAGAGGCCCCTCCCATCCACAGTAAATGAGAGAGGTACTCTAGGAAAAGCAACAGTGCCCCTCCCTAACTCAGGGACAAGATCTGTTTAAATATGCAGAAGAGCATTTTTCGAGATGTGGTTGTCCAACTACCCTCATCAGAAGCCTGCGAGACGTCCGGGGAGCAGAGCCACGTGTCCAGACAGTGTTGGGGTTGTGGGTAGTCGTGACTATCCAGGGCTCAGAGCGCTCTCTCATTCATTGCCAGGCTGCTGTACCTGCTCACTTCGCCTGCACCAGCAAGGTTGCACACGATTCACGGGCTCCTGCGGTGGGATCCCAACTCGATGTGGGCCTCAATGTGTTTATATGCCTCGGTGTCTCCTGCCAGCCCAAGGCACCATGTGTCAAGTGGCGGGGACTCAGTGAGGGGTGTTGATGCTTACGACATTGGAGGTTTAGGGAAAAGTGATGCTGGGAGGCTCTGACCCACATATTTGGAGGGGGCTTATTCGAGTGTTTATTTGGAGAGCGAGTATCTCTGAAGCACCTGCCATGGACAGACGCTGTGTCTGCAGTAAGGGACAAAGGCATTGATGAGCATGCGGGGCCCTGCTCCCAAACTTTCAGTGGACACAGAGCCACAGGGAGAGTGGAAGCACTCCCTTCTGGCACGTATTTGGGAACTTTTTTTTGGAGTTGTGTCAAGAGAGAAGGTGGAATTTGGAGGTCACAGCAATGTTGGCTGAAGCTGAAGGAGAAATGACTTTCCTGAGCCTCAGTGCCCTAGTTTCACAGAGAATGACAGTGCCAGCTTCACCTTGCTCTTGTGAAAATGAAAATGAGATTGGCGCTGTGAAAAATGTGATGTGATGATCAGTTTCTGGCATATGGTGGGTACTGTGGCTTGGTTGGCTGGAGATACACAACCGGCCCCTTGAATGACTGCTGACTGTGGTGGGTAGGTTAATGGCTCCCTATAGGTGTCCAGGTCCTAATCCCAGAAGCCTGGGACTGTGTCACCTTGCATGGCAAAAGGGACTTTGCAGATGTGGTTAAGGATCTTGAGATAAGGAGATTATCCTGGATTAGCAGGCACACCCAAGAGAAATCACAAAGATCCTTGTAGGAGGGAAGCAGGAGGCTCAGAGTCAGAGACAGAGATGTGATGACAGAAGCAGAGGTCAGAGTAAGAGAGATTTGAAGAAGTGAAACCACTGGCTTTGAGGAGGGAGCGAAGGGCCAGCAGCCAAGGAATGTAGGCAGTCTCTAGAAGCTAAAACAAGCAGGGAAACAGATTCTCTCTTTGAGCCTCCAGGAAGGACACAGCTCAGCCAACAGTTTGATTTTAGCGAAGTTAGACCTGCTGGACTTCTTACCTCCAGAAACTGGATAGGATACATTTGTGTTGTTTTGCACCACTAAATTTATAGTAATTTGTTACATCGGCAGTAGGAAACTGGTACAGGAGTGTTTTAATTCCCACTCCAGGTATAGCGTGCATCAGGAAATCTTTTCATGTCTGAGAGACGTGGCTGGGGCCAGCGTAGTTCTCGGTGGGTTACACGTAGGATTACACGTTTGTCAACCTCAAACCACCCCCTTTGGATCACCACGGGAGGGGTTCTGGGGGACGTCATCCAGAGGACATGGCCACCAGCTGACTGGTGAGCTGGACCCGGGCACTTGGAGGTTCCTCACCCCCTCCCCTGTCTAGGAACTCAGGTTCAGCTTGCTTCCCTGATTCCAGAGGCTGCTCCAAGGACATGACCTTGAGACGGTGATGTGGGCCTGAGAACACCCGCAGGCTATACAGACTGAACCCAGTTAGGGCCTCTTCATAAACATTAAGATTTAGTTTAAATCTTGGGGATTTGGCAGGTATGGGGACTGACTTGCCACCCAAGACAAGTCTCATACGTAAATTCTCTTGCTTAATAAGCCCACAACCTACCAATCTGGAGGGTCCACCTGTCTTCAGTCTCTCCCCGTCCTCTGAGTGCAGGGGCCAGGTTCAGATTTCATCTAGGAAGCTCCTGAGGGAACTTTGAACTAACAAGAGGTAGCCAATATTTGGAAATGAATGCTCACTCAGGGCCCTCAGAAGCAGATCTACGACACTTACAGGCAGGTGTCCTAAGGAACTTCCTTAGTAGCATCCTCCGTAGCAGGTAGCATGGTGCAGTTCATACCAGCTGAGAGACTGGGGGCTGGTGCTCATAACGATTCAGTACTGGCCCCACACTTGCCCACCTACCCTCCCTCCCCACTCCTTCTCTCCTCCCTCCCTCCCTCCCTTCCTCCCTTCCTCCATCCCTTCCTCCCTTCTTTCCTTCCTCCCTTCCTTCCTTCCTTCCCTCCCTCTCTTCCTCCCTCCCTTTCTTCCTTCCTTCTTTTCTTCTCTCCCACCCCCCTTCCCTCCTTTTTGTATTTTTTGACAGCCAACTAGTCAGTCTATGGTTCCAGCATGACATCATGCTTGCATGGATATTTAACTAATTCCACTTTAATAGCATAATGCTAAATATATCTGTGCTTATATAGACACGCTCCTATCTACCAGTTTATATACTTTATTATATCACACAGACAGTATGAATCCATTATGCAGCATGTGTTTCTATAAAGAAGGGACCTGACAGAATCTACAGTTACGGATGCATACTCACAGCCATAGGGGACCATTACTTAAATCCTGACTCAGTAGCTCCCCTTTCCTACAATTCCAGAGGAGCTGATGCTAGGTCCTTTAGTTTTACAAAACTGTTCTCCCACAGATGGGGATAAAGCACTTGTGTGCATAGTATGAAAACCAGGAAATACCTGGCTGCTGAAAACTAAAATCCTACCATGGTCTCTGAAAGTAACAGTAGAAATGGCTTTTATGTCAAGTCTTTGATGACGTTATGGTGCAGATTTCACTGGGATAGGGCACACTTCTGAGTGGATTTCCATTCTGTGGAAAAGCTACCTACTTGGATGGTCCCGTGCCGGGTAGGGTCCCATAGCCTGGATGGATCTGAGAAGTGATTTGCTCTATCTGATGGAGGCAAGTCCAGGCTGTTCTAGAGGAGGAGAAGTTTTAAGCAAGGCTAAAAGGCAAGAGGGCAGAAGTTGTGGAATCAGGAGACACAGAAGGAGGCCAGCTATGTATACCAGTGGGGCACACCCAGATGCCAGACACAGAGCTATGGGAAATAGTCACAACACTGGTGATAACTCGTGGTTACCCTCATGGAACATTGGTATGGGTAAGCCCTTTCCATACATTCGCTCTTGTTTTAGTCTCCCAGCAACCTCAATGGGGACAATTGGTGGACACCATCATTAGTCACATTTTGCAGGTGAAGAAACTGAGGCATAGAGTGTTTGATTAGTTAGTTCAAGGCCACACAGCAGATGGTGGAGCTTGTTTTCAAAGTCAGGTAGCCTGGCTCCAGTGCCCCTGCTTATGATGCCCTAATCCTTCCCACATCCCTAAAGTCATTTGCAATGAGGGTGCTGCTACCTGGAGCTCAGTTCTCCCTCACCAAGTCATGGAACTGGAGCTGCTCCTCTGGGTGTGGTGTCTTATATGAGTCCCCCAGTCACCGAAGCTTGGCTCTCCCTGTGGATGCTTGTTCTTCTGTCTCTTTGGGCACTTGGCTGCCCTGCTTTCATGGATGGGATGAACCACGGTCCCTCTCCAGCCCCATGGAAATTGTCTCTGCTTCTCCACTCAGCTAATTCCCGTCAGAATTGCCCTGACTCCCAACACAGGGATGGCAGAAAAGGACTGTGAGGGCATGCATGGACAGACCCTGGAGATGGGCCTGGAAAAGGGACTTGGTTACTAGGTGTTGGCCTTGTGGTGCCAGAGCCTGTGAGCTAGTGGGATGCACGGTGGCAGATGAACGTGCATTTTAGCAAAGTCTGGTGCTGAGCAGGACAGATGCTTTCCAGAGCCCACATTTCAGCATGAAGTCTATAGGCAGCGGAAACACTGAGCATTGCAAATCCATCAGGCAGGGAGGAGCCAGATACACGAGGAAACTTCTTCTCAGGAGGCTGAGAATTGAATGAGAGTAAATGAGATGTGTTCTCTCCAGGGATGATATTAGCAACCTGCTGACTTAAAGGATAGTAAGTGACCACCAACTATGCTATGTGCTGACTGTTTGGGGGCAAGTTCTTGAAACTGGTTAAGCTTCTTTTCCCCTATTTGTACAGTATCTAGCTCATTTGGGTTATTTTGAGCATAGAACAGGATGACTTTTTAACATCACTAAGTTTTAGGATGGCTTGTTCTGCAGCAATGGATAATGGACCTATACTATAAGGGAAGACCTGACGAGTGCATTTCAGTCAAGAGGCAAGGGCTTCAGGAAGGGGCGGATCTAGAAGTTCAGACAGGGGCGCCTGGGTGGCGCAGTCGGTTAAGCGTCCGACTTCAGCCAGGTCACGATCTCGCGGTCCGTGAGTTCGAGCCCCCCGTCGGGCTCTGGGCTGATGGCTCGGAGCCTGGAGCCTGTTTCCGATTCTGTGTCTCCCTCTCTCTCTGCCCCTCCCCCGTTCATGCTCTGTCTCTCTCTGTCCCAAAAATAAATAAACGTTGAAAAAAAATTTTAGAAGTTCAGACAATGTCATTATGATTCTGTCACTCTCTATCTCCAAGAGTTTCTTCCTCCATTGTTCTTCATCATTAGTCAGATTCTCTGAGTATGATGACAAAAATGTCCACAAATAGTTCAGCCTTGTTTCCTGCCAAGTTAGGAGCTCCTGCAGAGAGATACTTCTTTCTCAGTAATTCCTGAAAAACCCTGCCCTTTGCTCTCCTTGACACCAACTGAGTCACGTGCCCAGGCCCAACCAATCATGGTGGCCTGGCCAGTCCTCTCCTGTGTCCTGGTCCCACCCCGCTGCCTGAGAAAATTTCAACCCCACCCAGCAACAGGAATTGAGATGGGGACAGGCTGGTTCTGGCAAGGGAAATTGACGTGTTATTCTCATCAGGAAAATGGGCAGGAGATGTTGGGAAGGCAGGTGAATGAACAGGCTACCTCCAGTCATTATTACTCAGGGTTGAGCCTAGGTTTGGGTTTGGTCAAGAGTTAAATCACAGTCTTTCGAGACACACGGTTGTGTGGAGAAGACGTACAAGAAAACAAACCAGCTTAACAGGCTTGCAGGTGTTGTGGTGCATACACACAAAGAGGAAAGGGTCTGGTGGCCTGAGGGGGGACATCCCTCCGCAGCGATGATGTATTAACTTCTTGCATAGAGAGCCAGGCGCACCACCTTCACTGCAGAGCCAACAGTCTGGCAACTGTCTCTCCGGTCCGGGTCCTTTGCATAGGACTTTGCTCGGCAACGGGAGTCAGTGTGGCAATATTGAGAAGGATGGCTCAGAGAATCACCTGAGAGCAGGGGAAAAATGAATAGCCCTTTTACAAACTCCCCAAATAATAAAATAAATCAGCTAGATTATTCAGTGATGGAGTGCTCTGCTCTCTGGCCAGGGGGGCGCCACAAGTTATTACTGGTTAACAAAGCTTGTTCAAGTGTTTGGGCACAGGAAAATCAAACTGTACAGGTCCTGGGAGAATCTGGTCATCTGAAAGAGGGAATCCATTCCAAGTGTGAGCTATTAGTTCTGCTCTGAATATCATGGCCGTTATTAACTGCAGGGCTTTAGTGAAATCACCAACCTGCCCAATCTCAATCCTCATCAACTGTCCAGGAAAACGGCTGTGGCAGGTGCTAATTGGTGATTATAGGAAAGAATATCTTTGGACCTGCAAGAAATGCACCAGGTGCTAACTAGTTGTAATGACAGGCTTCCCCTGGGAGGGAGATTCTCTGCGGGTGAATGTACTTGGCTTCCATAGAAAACGGTCTGGATCCCTTTTCCTTCCTGCCTGTTTCTCTCTGTCTCCTTTTCCTGCTCTCTGTCCTCAAGTCTCTCTCTGTCCTCCCCAGGGCTCTGGTCAAATCAGATGCTGACTACACCTTCTGACTCCTCCAGCCTGAGCTTCTGCTTGGGAGAAACTCCAATCTTGCTTCAGTTTCCAGCTCTACCAGCACAAGCTTTGTGACTTGGTCAGGTCACCTACTATCTCTATTGATTTAATTTTCCTCAACCCCAAACTGGGGTGATAATTGATCTGATCTCAGAGAATGGTTTACTGAGCACTGTGAAATGCAGCACGGTTCTAAGAACACAGATATGTTTAATCGGTTCCAATTCCCATTTAACCCTTCCCTTTCATTATAAAAATTTTTTTAATGTTTATTTATTTTGAGAGAGAGAGAGACAGAGTGTGAGCAGGGGAGGGGCAGAGGAAGAGACACAAAATCTGAAGCAGGCTCCAGGCTCTGAGCTGTCAGCACAGAGCCCGATATAGGGCTTGAACCCTGAGCCGTGAGATCATGATCTGAGCCGCAGTCCACCTACTGAGCCACCCAGGTGCCCCTAACCCTTTTCTTTCTTTACCTAATGTTCACACCATCATTCCTGACTAGATTATTAATTCTAAAATGCTATACAAAAACATGACATTATTATTAATATTATTATTTATTTTCCCTCATTATGTAGCATAGCACATGGCTCATAGCAGATACTCATTACACAATTATTAAATGAGTATGGATGTCCCTTTCTATAATACTTGTTTTTAAAGCCCTGTTCATTTCTCTCCTCTAAGAAGCCCTCACAGATTTTCTTGGTGCTTCCTATGTGTATCTGTGGCCACTACATTGTTTTGTTAGCATCATTGCATGTATCCCATGTCTGATTTCCAGGCAGCCATAAGGAGCTTTCCCTCTGTGCTTTCTTGTCTCTTAATTGTGGTCTACTAATTGCCATTTTCCCACTGAGGTGTTCCCACCTCCTGTGTTTCTCTTGGGTTGGAATGTCCATTCACTTGAAGGGTGCTTCTTGATGAGGCTGCTTCTCGATGATGCTAGTGATGAAGGGGAAGGGACATATCAGTTTGCAAGGGAAGTGATTGGAGACTGCCAAAGACCAATGGAGAAGGGGCACTGAGATAATTCCAGGGAAGAGGGCGATGCTGGAGAAGGAGTATGGGTTCACAGGAGGACTGAACAGAATCCTGAGATCTTGTCAGTCTAGAAAGAGCAGAGTCTGGGGCCAGAAGAATCATATTTTGTAAAGACTTAGATATTCTTAATGCAGCATGCATCCATTCAAATTAGGAGACCATGTCTGAAATTCAGAAGGATACCTTTACAGACCTTTATATATATATGTATATATATATACCTTTATATATAATATAATATAATATAATATAATATAATATAATATAATATAATATAAATATTAAAATATAATATAAATGTCAAAATATAATATATATACCTTTGTATATAATATAAATATATAACATATAATATATATCTAATTATAATATAATATTATTTTCCATGTCAGGGAGGGTGACATGGTTTAAGGTTCACAACCACACACTTGATCACAATCTGATGTATTGATCTCTGATATTCAGATGTGTCATTTGTCTTTCTGTAATTTGGTTTTCAAAACAAAATTAAGAGATTGTGATTATTATCACCATGCACACATGAGAAAATGAAGCCTCCTGAAATAGCAAAAATTGCAATTTTTATAGAAACCAATTTTTTTGGTACAGTCCGCAGCATGTACTATCTCATCAGGATGCAACACACTGATGAGGCATGTATAGTAGACTTATTTTATATTTCTGAAAATTAAAATATTTTTGAAAAGTGAATTATTTTTCTGTCTGAGTCACACAGCGGTGGAGGTTATCTCAGAATATTGAGGAGCTGGAACTGAAAAGTCTATCAGTTAGTTCGACTTTGCCATGTGACAGACCACCCCAACATGTAATAAAACAACAACTTATTTAGCTCGTAACTGTGTGTATGATCTGAAAAGTCTTTGGTCCAGATTACAACCTGGTTCTGCTTCCTTGAGTAGATTTCTACTCTGGACTCAGCTTTGATTTCTCAGAAATCCTTTCTTCGCTATAAAAAATGGTCCATGCCACAGCTGGGTAAACTTTGTCAGCCTAAGCCCTCTATGGAAAATTAGGGACTGGGGGTTTTCTGACATTTTGAAGAATCTCAGTTCCATTTTGTCCAAGCTATTGGCCCTTTTACTGTTAGAACTCCTTAAAAAACTTTGTGGACTTTCTAGTCATCAGATTGTACTCCAATTCATTTGGTGAAAGCCACACCCACACTTGTTTGAGGCATGTTTCTCTCTTATACCTTACAAATAGTTATCCTGGCTTATTCCCAGATATCTTATTATTTTTGATGTGATTGTAAATGGGATTGTTTTCTTAATTTCTCTTTCTGGTGCTTCATTATTAGTGTATAAGAACGCAACGGATTTCTGCATGTTGATTTTGTATCCTGTGACTTTACTTAATTCATTTATCAGTTCTCATAGTTTTTTGGTGGAGTCTTCACAGATTTCTATATAGAGTATCATGTCATCTACAAATAAAGTTTCACTGCTTCCTTACTGATGTGGATGCCTTTCATTTCCTATTGTTGTCTGACCACTGTGGCTAGGATTTCTAGTACATGTTGAAGAAAAGTGGTGAGAGGGGACATCCTTGTCTTATTCCTGACCTTAGGGGAAAAGCTTTCAGTTTTTATTTTTCCATTGAGTATGATATTCACTATGGGTTTTTCATATATGGCCTTTTTACGTTGGGATATATTCCCTCTAAACCTAGTTTGTTGGGGGTTTTTATCATAAATGGATTTGTACTTTGTCAAATACATTTCCTACATCTAGTGAAATGATCATATGGTTATTATCCTTTCTCTTATAGATGTGAGGTATCATATTGATTTATTTGAAAATATTGGGCCACCCTTGCATACTGGGAATAAATCCCACTTGATCATGGTGAATGATTTACTTAATGTATTGTAAGGTTTGGTTTGCTAGTATTTTGTTGAGGATTTTTGCATCTAAATTAAAAATAGAACTACCTGATGATCCAGTTACCACACTATTCCAGTAATCACATTACTCAAAAAATCCAGTAATGATGCTACTCAGAAAATACAAAACACAAATGCAAAGGATGCATGCATCTGTATGTTTACTTATTTGCAATAGCCAAGATACAGAAGCAGCTCAATGTCCATCGACTGATAAATGGATAAAGAAGCTGTGATGTGTGTGTGTATATATATATATATATATATATATTTGGAATATTATAATGGAATATATATAATGGAATATATGGAATATATATAATGGAATATTATAATGGAATATATATAATGGAATATTACTCAGCCATAAATAAGAATGAAATCTTGCAATTTGCAAGCTCCATGAACAGAGCTAGAGACTAAAATGCTAAGTGAAATAAGTCAGTCAGGGAAAGACAAATACCATATGATTTTTCTCATATGTGGAATTTAAGAAACAAAACAAATGAACAAAGGGGAAAAAAAGATAGAGATAAACCAAGAAGCAGAGTCTCACCTATTGAGAACAAACCTATGGTTACCAGAGGGTCAGTGGGTGGGGGGATGGCCGAAATAGGTGATGGCGATTAAGGAGTGCACTTGTCATGATGAGCACTAAGTGATGTAAGGAAGTGTGGAATTACTATATATTGTACACCTGAAACTAATATAACACTGTATGTTAACCATACTGGAAATAACATAACATAGCATAACATAACATAACATAACATAACATAACAGCATAAAATAAAATAGTTATCTTGGGAGTAGCTTTCTGTAAGAATAACCCTTAAGATGTTTACAGCATCTTTGTTTTGTTGAAATGATCTAGTAGGCACCATGGTGAATCTTTCACAAGCCTTGACAAAGGAATGTAAAGCCACATTTGTTTTTATTGTTGGCCTTAGACTTCACATGACTTAGAATTTTTTCCACTTGAGGATTAAGGATGAGTACAGTATTATTTTCTAACTCAACAACTATGGGTTTCTCTATATATCCTCTACTCATTCATTCAGTCTAAACAGATTTTTCTTTAGCTTACTCCTCTTGCAATACTTTATTACCATTGCTACATCCAACTGACCCTACAGCATTCTCTCTGTAGATATCCTTAGCCAGATCAAAAGTTATAAGCTACGTGCTCTATCCCCCACCTTCAGGAAACAGCTTTGCAAGTGGCCTTATTGTTCAAAATGTATCATTATTTTTCTAGCTGCTCTAGCAGTTTCCTCATCAGTATACTGGCTTCTACTAAAAGTTTGCTTCCCCTGCTAAGGTATCCCCATGGCTTTTCCTGGTTCCATCCACTGCCCAGTTGCAAAGTCAATGCAAGTGTTTGAAGGTTTGTTTTCAGCAGTAGCACCCCACTTCTAAGTAAGTGCTTCCTTATTAGTTTCCTTTTGCTGCATTACAAACCACCCCAAAGCACAGTGGCTTAAAATAATAGTGATGTATTTAATTTACAGGTTTTGTTAGCTACCTGGGAAGTTATTTTGTTCTTTCATGTGTCTGGGCTGAGATAGTGGGTTGGCCAGTGGATGGATGTTCTAGGGTGGTCTCACGTATCTGGCAGTTGGCTGAAACAATAAGGGAGACAAGGCAACAACATGTATCACTCTCTAGTAGTTTTCCTCAAGCTTCTTTACACGGTGGTAGTTGAAGTATTTCCAAAATAGCAAGAGGACAAACCTCACCAAGCAATTATTTTGCATGCCTCTGCCTATCTCGTGATGGGTAACGCTCCATTGGCCAGAGCCAGCCATGTGGGCCACCCAAATTCAAGTGCAGGAGAAACAGGATCCACTTTCTGATGGAATGAGATAAAATACGACCAGTTTTTCAGTTTACAACAAAATCTTACTTGACCCAAGACAACAGTCTAGCATTTAATCACTGTTCCACACGGCCTCAGGTTAAACATCTCGCTAAAATCCACATAGCCAACGAATCTTCTAGAAAAAGTTACATTAAATTTCAAATACAAGCTAATGTTTATAGCTAAGTAAAGTAAAATGTACTTCTCTGCCGTAGATCATTATAACTGCATAATGATAAGGACAGTAAGATATTTTGGACAGAGGGAGAAGAAAGGTCACACATTACTATAGAATACGGTCCATATTCTTCTCTAATTCAGATGTTGAGAAAAAAAGGAATTGGAATGGTGACTAAAAGTGTCAATTTGGTGGAAAGAATAGATGGCTCATCTCTAGACACACAGAGATAGGTTTAAAGTCTTTTAAAGGAGTAGGAAGGCTCATAGATCCAGGGAAATGTAGCAAGGTGTCTTACTTCATTCCATGCCAAATTAGTAAGCATAGCATTTCACACTTGATTCACACTTGGCAATTTACACAGCTCCCTATTTTCATTCATTCACTTAACTTTCAAAGTGCCTGATAATCATGACACACAGTATTATTGCCATTTCAAAGATGGCCGAGGCTTGCCCAAAAAATCAGTGTCAAGAGAGAAGAGAGACATAAGGGGCCATTATTGGGGGAGGTAGAGCAGAAAGAGATGAGTGTTGGCCAGAGGGTGGGCATTACAACAGTCAGAAGTTTGTTTGAGAGAATTAATGCTTCAGAAGGTCTTGAACTGTGAGCTCAAGACATGGCTTTAGAGATCAGGAAGTTGTTGTTTTTGTCAGACGTAAACTTCTTTGGGGGCAAGGAGACAGAGATGAGGCCAGAAGTGAGAAGGTAGAAGACAGAGCTGCTGGATGCTCACATGCAGTTTCCCAACCCCAACAAATGGTTTCATAGCTCAGAGTTCTGGGTTCTGTCAAAAGAAAATGTTATGTCTTGGAGGGCTAGCTTCCTGACTATGTTAAAACAATTAGGAGATAGATTTCACACATGCAAATGAGATATTTACATCAGTAAAGGGGTCATTTGTGTATAAGCAGAAACAGCCTTTTAAAATGAAAGTGTGACAATAGGAACATGCATTTTGCACCAGACTGTAAGTGCAGCAAGTACTTTATGCATAGGGCCTCGCTTATTTACTTGTTATTTTATTCATCCAGTGAATGTTAAATGCCTGTTGTATGACAAGAAATTTCTGAAGCATCAAAAATGTATGGATGACTAAGATCTTCACACCAGCATAGCTCATGGCCAAGGGCAGGGCTGTCTAGTGGAAATGTGATGCAAGGCACATAACGTACTTTCTGGCAACTTTCCAGTAACTCAGCTCCTCTCAGTTCAAAGTAGTCACATTTCCAGGGCTTGTGGCCGCCAAACTGGACAGCACAGATTTGGGTGGGCACAGGGACATAAACGATTATCATACAATTTGAAAACTGCTAGGACAAAAATTTCACAAGGTACAATGAATGGAGGCATGGCTTTTAAACTCCTAGATTACCCACGTTGTTAGCCACAGTTTCCTACACTCTCTGGGCTGGAGGAAAAAAAAGATTATTCCATCTTTTAATAAACATGAGAAATGCTTCATGCTACACCTCGTCTTTGAAATTCAAAAGGCACATTTATATATTAGAATGTCTGAGAAGGGGTGCCTCGGTGGCTCAGTTGGTTGAGAGTGCAACTTTAGCTCAGGTCATGATGTCATGGTTTGTGAGTTTGAGCCCCGCGTCTGGATCTGTGCTGACAGTTCAAAGCCTGGAGCCTGCTTTGGATTCTGTGTCTCTCTCTCTCTCTCTCTGCCCCTACCCTGCTCACACTCTGTTTTTCTCTCTTAAAAATAAATAAACATTAAAAAAATATTTAAAAAGGTCTGAGAAGCCCTGCAGAAAAGAAATGACCTTCAGTATGCCCACCCCAACATTTCCTCACAGTTATTGACATATCCACATATTTTTTGATAATTATAAATAGCTATGAGAAACACTTTGGAAAAAGCCTGCTTAAAGAATGTAAGCTCTTGGGGCACCTGGGTGGCGCAGTATGTTAAGGATCTGAGTCGATTTCAGCTCAGGTCACGATCTCATGGTTCATGGGATCGAGCCACATGATGGGCTCTATGCTGACAGTGCTGAACCTGCTTGGAATTCTCTCCCTCCTTCACTCTCTCTGCCCCTCTCCTATTCCTGATGTCTCTCTCTCTAAATAAAGAACTTTAAAAGATAGAATGTGAGCTCTATTTAATAGACATATTTTGGACAACTGGGGGTTCTAGTTCAACACTGGTCAGTATCTATATATTTTTTTCTCCTGAAATATCTAGTTCAATTTTCCTGCAATAGGAAAGTCTAGTGAACATACTTCGATCCTTCCAGGAATCTATGCCTAAAACACACTGTTTCTTCTATCTAAAATGGCCTTCCTCTCTTTTCCTTCTGCTCTTAGAAAAATTCCTTATTATTTTTCAAGACCCAGTGTAAACATCACATTTACTCAGACTCTCCCAGACTCCTCATGGCAGAAATAAAGTTCTCTGTGTATACAAAATAGTCACTATAATTACCTATGCACACGTTTAATGTTCTTCACACAGGTTAGGGACACATTCTTATCTCTCTCTATATTCCCAGAAACTGGCACAGCTTCAGGCATATACTAGGTGTCCCCCACTCACTGCATACATCCCATTAATGAGGGGCACTCAGCTAGGGTCTTTTTTTCTTAAAACTTTATTGAGATATTGACATATAACATATGTCATATGTGACATAGAACATATTTGTTTAATGGACAGTGTGATGACTAGATACATGTATATATTGCAAAATGATTACCACAATAAGGTTAGCCAACACTGCTTTCCCTTCAGATAATTATGATTTGTGTGTGTGTGTGTGTGTGTGTGTGTAACATTTAAGATCTGCTCTCTTAAAAACTTTCACATATATAATACAGTAGTGACAATTATAATTTTTTAAAAAATATTTATTTATTTTTGAGAGACAGCGAAAGTGCAGGGGGGTGGTAGAGAGAAAGGGAGACATAGCAGTTTCTGAGCTGTCAGCATAGAACCTGATGTGGGCCTTGAACTCATGAACCACAAGATCATGACCTGAGCTAAAGTCAGACACTGCACCGACTGAGCCACTCATGCAACCAAGTAGTGACAATTAACATCACCATGCTGAGCATTAGATCCCCAGATTTTATTTGCCTTATAATTGGGAGTTTCCAGACTCTTTTGACCAACATTTACCCAGTCTCCCGCTCCCAGCCCCTGGCATCTGCCATTCTACTCTCTGCTTCTATGAGTTTGGCTTTTTAAAATTCTGGTTTCTTTTTAATATCAGGACTTGTCCTGCTCCTTGCCCTTCCAGTGTCCATTCCAGGATCTGTGAGGGTCCTGGGAGGCCAGATGTGGGCAGCAAGGCAGACACTGCGTTCTGGTGGCTGGACCAGCAAGATGGCCACCCTCCTCCTCCCCTGGCTCTGCCTGGCCTGGCCTGGCCCCCTTCTCCCTGCCTTCCCGCTCCTTGTTTGACTTGAGTCTTCCTAATGAGGTTCCTGGTGTACTCCTGACTTCATTAGTCCTGGCCTCTTTTGGCCCTGATGAGGAATGGCTAAAGCATCAACTCCAACCTTTGCCAAAGGTCAAAGGGCTGACCCTGCCACATGCTTGCCTGACAACTTGATCTGTAGCTGATCTCTGTTCCTCTGGCCTCAGGAGACACATTTCTCTGGATTGTCTTCTTATCCCACCACCAAACCCCAGTCAGCTGTGACCAGTCTTGCCAAACACAATAAACCACCCAGAAATTAATTCCTTTCATGGATCCTCCAGTTCTGACTCTGTCCTCTGTGTCTGTGACTCTCACTTTGTCCCCTCATCCTTCGAACTGTCAAGAGACCACTTTCATATCTCTCTCCACTTTAATACTCTCAGCTTCTTAATTTGCTATACTGGGATCTTCTTTCTCCCTGATCTCCTCATCTCTTTCTAGCATGTTCTACTGATACATTGTGGGACCCACTTCAAATCTTGGAATGAAGTAGAAATTACACAGGAAATACCCTTTTTTTTCTTTTATCCTGTTTCATACACTAGACCTGTTTTAGGAAATAGTCCCAGACAGTCCTGTTGAGTACATTCAGATAAAAAAAAAACAAATCCGGAGATAAACATATCCAATTATTTTTCTGTTTCGCATGCCTAACTCCATCACAAAGCAGGGGTAAGGGGCTTTTGGATTCTGGGTCGTTGGTTAGTAAAAACTACGCATCATTGCTTCAGGGATGTGTCACCAAGTGATGCCCTTTGGTCTGTAATGTTATGAAAATGAGATTGTTTAATTTACAACTTTTCTTACACCAGCCTTGTAGATCTGAAAAATTAATTACCAAATGTCATACTTTACAAAATTAGGTAGAGAAAAGGAGGCAGCCGAATGTGAGAGCCAGGGGCCCCTTTTACACAGTAATATCTTAAAAGCCAGAAAGAACTGGCACACCGTGTGGCTTTTTTCCTGCTGCTGACTGTCATGGCCTTTTTCCCCTGGGGCCTGGAGCCTGCAGCAAGAAATGAGTCCTTCAGACTGGCTGGTCTGACATTCTCCCTCCCTCCTTATCCAGCTACATGCCAAAGGCAAGATCCTCACGTCTTTGAGATTCAATATGGCCATCTGTAGCATAGAGGGGTATTACCACCTACTTCATAAAGTTCCTATAAGAATTAAATGTGGACACATATACAAAATGCTCCTAGCCAGAGGGACACCACGGAGGTTTTCAGTGGTTCCTGTCCTGCCATTCTGGTTTCAGCCTGAGGCCTGCGGATCCCATGCGGCGTCACCCAGTGCCCCACTGGTTCCTTTCCACCACACTCATGACATTAGGAACTAGAAAACTCCAGTTTCCACACCTCAGCCAACCCATGTCTTTCCTCCATCTTTTCTGAACTTTCATTACTTGAATTGATTTGTTTCTTTTATTTATTGCTCTTGTCACTGGAAAATGCCCCCTGCCCCAAACATACACAGGGGTGAAATGTTCATTTTGGAACTGGAAGATTATTAGAAGTAGTCACACCCACCCCCTCAGTAGACAAGTGGGGAAAATGAGGCATAGAGAAGAGATGTGAGCTGCTGAGAGATATGCAGAGAGGGAACCCAGGTCCCTGACTTCCTCTGCATTGTCCTCAGAGCATGGACTTTGTATTCAGAAGGTTGAAGATTCTAAGCCTAGCTATACCATTTACTAAGTGTGTGATGTTTGCCAACTGGTTGGTATCCCTGAGCCTGTTTTCCCAAGCATGTATAAACTTGGCATAACCTTCTCTGGATTGGGTATGAATTACAATTACTTTCTTTGGAATACTCAAATGATTCAAGGTTTTCCCCTCTCAAGTGATCATGAGAATGTTGTTTTCTGTCCTTATGGTCCTTCCTGCTGGGAAGGAATCCAAGTGTTTATTCATCCAAGAAATCAGTTCTGGGTATCATCACCTCCAAAGGAGGGACCATAGGTAGCAGGGCATATACAGCCCTTTTGCCAATTGTGATGACCACACAGTGTCATTGCTGTAAGTCAGTTGGTTCTCACATCATCTTGTTTGACCCTGTTGGATCACCACTGGAGGCTGATGGCTGGGAAGCCAGGTATATCCCCATCCCCTACAGATGGGGCTCAGGAGTCTATGACTGCTGTTGGACTTTGGGTCTGAAGAAGGAATCTCCCTTCCACAGTGTTAGGGTATGTACCTGTGACTTATAAGATCACACTATAGGTATTGGCTCTGATTACAGCTCTTTAGTAGCCCAATTTTATAATTTTTACCCTTCTGTGTAGCCATCTGTGTAGACCATGGCCATAGTTTCAGAATGGCTGGGTCTGGAAGGTTGTTGGTCACAGAGACATCCAAGGTCCTGAACCATTACTGTTTCCTGACCTCCTAACCCCTAATGTTGAAGATATGCCAAATCCATTCCCCTTTCTTGTTGCAGAATGAGTAGCATTTTTCCAGGTGAAGATCCCCCCGTTATCTCAGGCTGAGATGATACTTTTTCCCTAGGGATGCTGTGAAGGCTGATGGTTCCAGACACTTGAGGAATGTGGGTGCTTTTCTTCTACTTCTGCCACTCAGGATAAGGGAAGGGTTAGTTAAAGAGGTTGATTTAGGTTAAAAAGAACATAGGGAGAGTACACGTTTAAAAATCAAGTTGGTTACTTATAGGAAGACAGTAAGGAGAGGGCTGGGCTGAAGGCTTATGACACAGAGGATCTCCGTTCTGAATATAACTCTCATCATGGTTGACTTTGTAAAAGTCTCTCTGTAACTTACATATTAAAAAATTCAAGTCAAGTCAATAAAAATGAGAAGAATATATCTAAAACTGAAAGAAAACTGAAACAAATAAATGTAATTATGTTTTAAACGAATTGTGTTTAAATAAACACACTGGGGGGGGGAGCTAAAAAAAAAACAAGAAAAGAACTAATTCTAGTAGCTAATGGCCACAGTGTTTGACTCTGTGTGGGGGTGCAACACACAGACATGAACTTTTGAGTTAGTTTGCTTATTTTAGTTTTATTGGCATAATTCTTGAGTTATTGTAGGTGTAATACAGGGTTGAGCAAATAAGTAAACATGTTAAAGCTGTTGGGAGCCAAGATACTCCTTGTGGAAGAAGCAACATTCAAATATGGATAGGAGGTTGATTAAGCTTGAAGGTACTGGTGTGAGCTCAGGATTTCCAAAATACATATAATACATGTGCACAAGTGTGTTTATATGCACAGGTATATGCATACATCTGTGCGTATGCATGCATATTTGTATGTATGTGCATCTTTATGTGAAAAGTATGTAGTGTTTCCTATCCCTGTCTGCTGAGAAAGCCAAGAAGTAAAGCCATCCTAGCAGAAATTATCACACCTGATGTTGGGATCTGGGTCTCCAATACCATCCACACTAAAAAGCACCTGGGCATGAGGCACCTGGGTGACTCAGTTGGTTAAGGGTCCGACTTCGCCTCAGGTCATGATCTCATGGTTTGTGAGTTTGAGCCCTGCATTGGGCTCTTAGCTGACAGCTCAGAGCCTGAAGCCTGCTTTGGATTCTGTGTCTCATTCTCTCTCTGCCCCTCCCCCACTTGTGCTGCATCTCTCTCTGTGTGTTTTAAAAATAAATAAATGTAAAAAAAAAATTTTTTTAAATGCACCTGGCCCAAACAGAGAAGTCAGTGATCAAGTTTGGTCAGGTGACATAAAGAGTTTGGAGCATCTTGTATGCCAGAAAGTAAGAAATGTTAAAAAAAAATACAAGCATGTTGCAAGGGCATAGAGGGGATTTCAGCAAGCCAAATATGGCACAACTTAAGAATCAAATAGTTAAATACAGTAATGAATTGTAAACCATTTAAAATAGAAATGTATGAGTTGGTGTTGATAATAGACTGAAAGACTGATGGATAGATAGGTAACTGGTAAAGCATTATTACAGTAGAATACTGAAGGTCATCTGTTAAAAGTGGAGATAGTGTCTAAAATTTGGCAACTGGGATGGTAAAGATTGCACCAAACAAGAATCATCAGTGGATGCCAAATGTAGGAACATTTTGATAAGGAGAAGGATATTTGCATGGTCTTAAAATGTCTCTCTACTGTCTGCTTAGTAGTTTTGAGGAGGGGAAAAACAGTTCTTATGTGGTGGAGAAATTGGGAAACTCCCTGTCTGGGTGATCAATAGTCACATCATCTATGAAAGACAGACAGACATGCAGGCACAATACCCAGAGAAGAACACAACATCAACTCTGCTGCATTGCAAGAATACATAAAATTAATCTTATCATGAAAGAACATCAGACAGATCCAGAATGAGAATAGTTGCATTTAATCAAAAAGGAGGGGGAAAAAGTGAGGTTGTATTCTTCAAAAATGACAATGTCATAAAAGTCAAGGAAAAGCTATGGAAATGTTTGAGATTAAAGGAAGGCAAACAGATATGACAACTAAATGGAGTACCTGACTCTCTCCTGGACCCTTGAACAAGAGGGGGGAAATGCTATAAAGGACATTAGGCCAACTAAAAAAGTTGGATCAGAACAGTAGGCTAAGTAAAAGCATAACACCCATAAATTTACTGAAGTTGATCATGGTACTGGGCTTACATAAGAGCATATCCCTGTTATTAGGAAATGCACATTCAAGTGTTTAGGAGAAAAAGACTGGTGTATTTAACTGACTCTCACGTTTTCTAAAACATGTATAAACATGTGAACATGCATGCTTATGTGTACATGCATATGCACATATTTGTATATTATATATATGTGTGTGTGTATATATGTATATATGTATATATATATGATAGCTAGAAGGATATACATAAATAGATTAGATAGATAGATAGATAGATAGATAGATAATATAGATGGTTAGGGGTGCCTGAGTGACTCAGTTGATTAAGCATCTGGCTCTTGACTCAGGCTCAGGTCATGATCTCATGGTTCATGGGTTTGAGCCCCACATTGGGATCTTTACTGACCATGCAGAGCCTGCTTGGGATTCTCTCCCTCTGCCCCTCCTCCCCTCATGTGCTTTGTCTCTCTCTTTCTTTCTGTCTCTCATTCCAAAAAATAGATAAACTTTAAAAAAAGATAATATAGATGGTTGGATGCATGGATGGATGGATAGACAGATGATAGATAAATAGATAGATAGACAGACAGATAGATAATAGATTATAGAAGATGGATTAGACACATTGGTAGATGATAGATAAATAGGTAGACAGATGATAGATGATAGATAGATAGATAGATAATAGATAATAGGTAAACAGATTTAGGCAGATGATAAAGCAAATAAAGTAAAATGTTAACAACAGTTCAATCTGGATAAATGGCACATAGGTACTCTTCACACTGCTTTTACTTTTGCAATTTTTCTTTAAATTTAAAATTCTTTTCTGTTAAAGTAAAAATGATGTTTCTGATTTGGTCTGTGTGGAGAAAGCAAATGAGCACCTTGGCTCTTGTAAAGAGCTCATGATGAAATGGAATAGACCTGACAAGAACCCTCAGGGAAAGGAGAACTGGAGAAAAACTTCCAGCTTTTCACATTTGCCTCAGGTCACATCTCCCTCTCTTAAATAAACATCATGCAAAGTAATGAGTACATATTTTCCAGCTCAGGACTCTTTTTGAGTCACACTATAAATGTCAGAAATAATCCCATGCTTAATAAATCAAATCTATTCCAGCACTTAATTATATCCTTTTGTTTTCACAAATCACTTGTGGTTAGAAATACTTTAGGGCAGAGCAACCATGAAACAATTGGCTATTTGCTCTTAAGCGTAGTGTTATACCAAATGGGGCCCTCACCAGTGGGGAGTGTGGCATTGGAGGAAGCTGGAGGTAAGGTATCTAATGCCACAAGTCCCAGAGTGAGCTTCAGGACAAAAAACTGGGGTCTTCCTTTTGCAGTCAAGGTCATTCTTGCCAGTAGAATGTTCTCTGTCCCCATGATTATCCACATTATCTACAAGAATCTCATTAATAAAGAGAATTCCTCAGACTATGTCATTTGGAATGTTTTAAAATTTCTTTTACACTCTATTTCAAACATATCAAGTCACATTCATTTTAAATTATAGAAGAGTTTCCATGTATTTTCTAATTTCTTCTTTAATTTTCTGGTTAACCTATTCATTTTTTTAGTAGGATGTTCTTTAACCTCCATGTATTTGTGGTCTTTCCAAATTTTTTCTTGTGGTTGACTTCAAATTTCATAATGTTGTGGTCTGAAAATATGAATGGTATGAACTCAATATTTTTGTACTTTTTGAGGGCTGATTTGTGACCCAGTATGTGATAAAATCTGGATAATGTTCCATGTGTACTCAAAAAGAATGTGTATTTTGCTGCGTTAGGGTGAAATATTTTGAATAGATCCGTTAAGTCCATCCAGTCCAGTGTGTTATTCAAAGCCATTGTTTCCATGTTGATTTTCTGCATAGATGATCTGTCTGGCACAAAACAGTCACATAGATCAATGAAACGGAGAGGAAAAACCAGAAATGGACTCACAACTGTATGGTCAACTAATCTTTGACAAAGTAGGAAAGAATACCCAATGGAAAAAAGACAGTCTCTCTAACCAATGGTGCTGGGAAAACTGTACAAACTACATGGAGAATAAAACTGGACCATTTTCTTACACCATAAACAAAAATAAATTCAAAATGAATGAAAGACCTAAATGTGAGACAGGAAATTGTAAAAATCCTAGAAGAGAACACAGGCAGCAATTTCTTTGACCTCAACCCCAGCAACTTCTTACTAGACATGTTGCCGGAGGCAGTGGAAGCAAAAGCAAAAATGAACTATTGGGACCTCATCAAGACAAAAAGCTTCCGCACAGCAAAGGAAACAATAAACAAAATTAAAAGGCAGCCTACAGAATGGGAGAAGATATTTGCAGATGAAATATCTAATAAAGGGTTAGTATCCAAAATCTATAAAGAACTTATAAAATTCATGACCCAAAAACCAAGTAATCCAGTTAGGAAATGAGCAGAAGACATGAATAGACATTTTCCCAAAGAAGATAGATAGTTAACAGGCACATGAAAATACACTCAACATCACTCATCATCAAGGAAATACAAATCAAAACCACGATGAAATACCACCTCACACCTGTCAGAATGGCTAAAATTAACAAATCAGGAAACAACAGATGTTGGTGAGGATGCAGAGAAAAGGGAACCCTCTTACACTGTCAGTGGTAATGCAAACTGGTGCAGGATCTCTGGAAAATGGTATGGAGTTTTCTCAAAAAGTTAAAAATAGAACTACCCTGTGACCCAGTAATTGCACTACTAGATATTTATCCAAGGGATACAAAAATACAGATTCAAAGGGGCACATGCCCCTCAATGATAGCAGTGCTATCAACAATAGTCAAACTATGAAAGAGCCCAAATGTCCATCTACTGATGAATGGATAAAGAAGATATAGTATATATATATATATATATATATACACACACACACACACACACACATACACATATATGTATATGAATGGACAAATAAGATTATATATATATATATATATAATATTCATATATGTATATATGAATATCACTCAGCCATCAAGAAGAGTGAAATCTTGCCATTTGCAACTATGTGGATGGAGCTAGAATGTATTATGTTAAGTAAAATAAGTCATTCAGAGAAAGAGAAATGCCATATTATTTCACTCATGTGGAATTTAAGAAACAAAACAGATGAACATATGGGAAGGAAAAAGCAAAGATTGGGGGAGAGAGAGAGAGAGAAGCAAACCATAAGAGACTCGTGACTATATAGAACAAACTGAGCGTTGATAGAGGGGGATGGGTGGTGAATGGACTAAATGGGTGATGAGCACTAAGGGGGGCACTTGTTATGGTGACCACTGGGTGTTATATGTAAGTGATGAATCACTAAATTCAACTCCTGAAACAAATATTACACTGTATGCTAACCAGCTAAAATTTAAATAAAAATTTGAAATAAACAAAAAATAATAATCCATTTACAATTTAAAAAAATATATAGAAAAACAAGTTTGTTTCAAAATCTCTTAAATTATTTTGAATAATTTGAATAAGAACCTAAAGTAGATATATCTTTATATCCCAGCTTTATCTCTATCTCTTTCTCTCTCATATGCATGTATATATACCTATTAATACATGCATACATACACGTGTGTGTGTGTGTGTGTGTGTGTGTGTGTAAAGTTCATTGACACTTTAACAGAAATAAGCACTCTGGCCCTTCAGGATCAGCATTTGCTCCTTAGGTAAAGAGGGGTTTGTAAACTGCTTTGTGGAGAATCTCATATAAACTGGGCTAAAAAAGGACCCCATCATTTGAGCAAACACAAGAGTGGTATAATGCATTTGTGACAATCTCATGTGTCATCCACACTCCATTAATAGATGTCCTGAGGAGCTAAGGAGGGCTAAATGAACAATTACTTTATGCTCAATAATTCAAAGGCAAAGTCAGACTCTCCACAGAGTAAGATTTCAGTGGTGACTGGAGAAAGCCCACTGCTATGCCAAATCTTCCTCTCTCCTCTACAGGGTTATCCCTAGAATTCTCCATCCAATGAAAAGCTAAACTTCTCTAACCTCACAATTTGAATGAGGCAGCATTGGTTCCAAAATCTCTAACAGACACTTAAGTTAAACCTCTCCACTTCTCACCTTTAAGCCAGGCACACACATTTGAGTTGAGCTCTGAGATATGGGGAGGAACTAGTTTTCATTAAAAAAAAAAATCAGCTTTCCATAATCCAAGCTAATCAAATTCCTAAGATTAAGGATGCTTTTCGGCTTTACTAATAAATCCTATTTTCATCAGATTACTTGCCTCCAAGTTTAAGTCCTAATGTGAGGCCAAGCAGCTTTACTTTAACACCATAATACATTTGGAGTTATTTAACTTCATATGGGTGCTTGCTTCTACACAACAGGGCCCAAGAGTACCATGGACCCAACAGATATCAGGTGTGTGCCCATGACATCTAATATACATGCTATCAATGAGGAGGAGGCAAGGACAGATAAGATGGTCTCTACTCATAGGATGCCTACTCTGGTGGAAGAGACACACTCGCTAACAGATAAATAACACAACTAATTAAATGTTAAACACAACTGAGATATAAACAAAATTGAATAGCAGATGACAGGAAAAAACATGTGCATGTACCAGAGGGACTCAGGGAACATGAGCAGGGTTTCTGAAGGCTCCAGACAAGTTACTAGATGAAGAATGTGAGGAAAGAAGTTCTCAACACATGGAACAACATGGGAAAAGCCACAGGAGTGGCTTGAGGGAGAGCATGAGTGGCTTGCTCCCAGTGGAGGATGATGGTGTGCTGGGACCTGGAGGGTACTGCAGATTGGCTGGGGATGAAGTTAGGAGAGATGAGCAGAGTGTGACTGACCTCAGGTCCTAATGAAGAAGGATGTGTCTGTATGAACATGTGGGTTATTGCTTTATATCATGTATTTTATAATGCTTTGACATCTTAGGGCCTTGCTGACAGGGGAGACACTGCCCTCCCAGGGATAGCTAATTCCTAGAAATAGTAAACTACTTGCCTATGAGCATGTCTTTGAGATGCAATCAATCAACGCCAAGTTCACACTCCTACTTGCAACCTTTTATGGGCTCCTGCAGTCCGGAATGCTATACCTCTTCTCTAAACCACTCTAGGGCCAGCTCTCAGATGGGAAAACTAGGGGCAGCCCCAGAGCCCAAAGCATGCTGAAATTACTCAAACTATCCAATTCTATACCTGGTCAGCAGCTTGAACCTGCCTTACCCATTCCTTCTTATGAAAACCACAACAAAGCCTCTTGCCCATGTTCCCTTCTTGTTCCTTCTGTCTCCTGACTGACCCTGGTGCTTCTCTGTGCAGCCTTGCATGGTGTGGCATGACCCCTCTTTTTAGGACCTGTGAGTAGCAAACTATTGTCTCAGTGGCAGTCATTTCCCGAGCTGCTAACCTCACTGTACCTGCAAACAAGAACAAAATTCTGGGCACATTTTAAAACAGTGTCCTGAAGGCAAACACAGTGCAACAGAGGCATTAAAGTAAGTATGGCTTCTTTCACAGGGAGGTAACTCTAATAACACTTGGCAGAATCAGATAGCATGAAGGAAGTCTCAGGCAGGATAACCAGTAGGAGGTAGTTGTAATCATCAAACAGAACAATAATGAGGGCTGAAGGGGATGGTGGTGAAGCTGGAAGTGCTTCTGAATGTAATCAGTCACTAGGATGAATTTTGCATTCTTGTGTCTTATTTTTACAGATCTTCTGTTCTTCTTACTTTCCTACCAGCTATCTTTTCTTGTTAGAGACCAAACTTCTAGGAAGATTACTACCTTCACTAATTTGTTATTTCTAACTGGGCATGGACTAGATTATCGGATACTCAAGTTTATTGCAAGAGTAGCCAGAATGAATAAATGGAGTATGTGAATGAAAGTCAGAACAACTCTCATAAACAAAATCCATGAGCTAGAGTGTATGGGAACATTGGAATCCCTTAAAAATTTTTTTTTAATGTTTATTTTATTTTTGAGAGAGAGAGAGACAGAGTGTGAGCAGGAGAGGAGCAGAGAGAGAGGGAAACATGGAATCTGAAGCAGGTTCCAGGCTCTGAGCTGTCAGCACAAAGCCCGATGCAGGGCTCGAACCCACAAACTGTGAGATCAGGACCTGAACTGAAGTCAGATGCTTAACCAACTGAGCCACCCAGGCACCCCTGGAATCCCTTTTAAATCTCCAGAGATATATGTTTGAGCTAACTTCTAAGTTCTTGGAGGTCTGAATATTTCAGATAGAGAAATTTTATCTGGATAAATTGGAAGGCTGAGAGATTGTAAAGGTTGGGAATCTTATACAGAGAATAAATACATGTCTTCAGTTCTGGCCATTGAACAGGAGCAGGCTTGGCAACATCATGTTCTAGGCCCACTACAGATGTCTCACTTCCTGTGAAACCACATGGGTTGATTCACTACGTGTGGTGCAAGACCTGATTAAGAACCCAGCAAGCAGAAGCCCAAGTATAATGATAAAAAATAGCCATGGACAAAAATGGGAGCTTATCTACCCAGTCCAAAGGCATTCTAGCAATGGTTTTCAGTACAGAATAGGGGAATAATAGGAGAGGCAGAAGTAAAAGAGGTGTGTATTTGAGAGAAAGCTGACTTTTCAGAATGCAAAACCATTGCCTCAGTTCACGTGTTTCTGTCTTGCTTACTGAGCTTCAATGTCTTTAACTGAAGAGTTGGTAGAAAAGTTTTGTTAAGATGTCAGAATTAACCTAAAGATACATAGAGACTTGAGGTCCCGTTTTCAATGTGTACTGAAGTGTGAAATCTCTCCTCAGGGATATTCAGGTACAAGAGTCCCAGTGGGGGCACGTGGACTGAACATAACTGGAAGGTGCGATATCAGGGAAGGCCCACAGAATGATCCATTTCCAGAATAAAGAGGAAACCTGCATTGGAAATATCAAGAAAGAGGGGCACCTGGGTGGCTCAGTCGGTTGAGCATCTGACTTTGGCTCAGGTCATGATTTCACAGGACGTGAGTTCGAGCTCCACATCAGGCTGTGTGTTGACAGCTCAGAGCTCGGAGCCTGGAGTCTGCTTCAGATTCTGTGTCTCCCTCTCTCTCTGCCCCTAACCCACTCTTATTATGTCTTTGTCTCTCTCAAAAATAAATAAACATTAAAAAAAATAGGCAAGAGGAGTTGCAGCAAGATGGCGGCTTAGGAGGACGCTGGGCTCACCACACGTCCTGCTGGTCACTTAGATTCCATCTACACCTGCCTAAATAACCCAGAAAACCACCAGAGGATTAGCAGAACAGAGTCGCCGGAGCCAAACGCAGACGAGAGGCCCACGGAAGAGGGTAGGAAGGGCCGCGAGGCGGTGCGCACTCCACGGACTGGCGGGAGGGAGCCGGGGCGGAGGGGAGGCTCGCCGGCCAAGCAGAGCCCCCGAGTCGGGCTTGCAAAAGCTGAGGGGCCGGGCGGACTGTGTTCCGAAGGCAAGCGCGACTTAGCGTCTGGGAGGTCATAAGTTAACAGATCTGCTCGGAAAGTGGGAAGGCTGGAGGACAAAGGGAGGGAGAGCTGCTGAGCCCTCTGACAACAGAGCTCAGTTTGCTGGGGAACAAAGGCGCTCGCCAGCGCCATCTCCCCCGCCCATCCCCCAGCCGAAATCCCAAAGGGAACCGGTTCCTGCCAGGGAACTTGCTCGCTCCGCGCAAACACCCAACTCTGCGCTTCAGCGGAGCCAAACCTCCGGCAGTGGATCTGACTCCCTCCCGCTGCCACAGGGCCCCTCCTGAAGTGGATCACCTAAGGAGAAGCGATCTAAGCCTGCCCCTCCTGCCCCCGAGCACCTTGCCTACCCACCCCAGCTAATACGCCAGATCCCCAGCATCACAAGCCTGGCAGGGTGCAAGTAGCCCAGATGAGCCACACCACCCCACAGTGAATCCCGCCCCTAGGAGAGGGGAAGAGAAGGCACACACCAGTCTGACTGTGGCCCCAGCGGTGGGCTGGAGGCAGACATCAGGCCTGACTGCGGCCCCGCCCACCAACTCCAGTTATACACCACAGCACAGGGGAAGTGCCCTGCAGGTCCTCACCACGCCAGGGACTATCCAAAATGACCAAGCGGAAGAACTCCCCTCAGAAGAATCTCCAGGAAATAACAACAGCTAATGAGCTGATCAAAAAGGATTTAAATAATATAACAGAAAGTGAATTTAGAATAATAGTCATAAAATTAATCGCTGGGCTTGAAAACAGTATACAGGACAGCAGAGAATCTCTTGCTACAGAGATCAAGGGACTAAGGAACAGTCACGAGGAGCTGAAAAACGCTTTAAACGAAATGCATAACAAAATGGAAACCACCACAGCTCGGCTTGAAGAGGCAGAGGAGAGAATAGGTGAACTAGAAGATAAAGTTATGGAAAAAGAGGAAGCTGAGAAAAAGAGAGATAAAAAAATCCAGGAGTATGAGGGGAAAATTAGAGAATTAAGTGATACACTAAAAAGAAATAATATACGCATAATTGGTATCCCAGAGGAGGAAGAGAGAGGGAAAGGTGCTGAAGGGGTACTTGAAGAAATCATAGCTGAGAACTTCCCTGAACTGGGGAAGGAAAAAGGCATTGAAATCCAAGAGGCACAGAGAACTCCCTTCAGACATAACTTGAATCGATCTTCTGCACGACATATCATAGTGAAACTGGCAAAATACAAGGATAAAGAGAAAATTCTGAAAGCAGCAAGGGGTAAACGTGCCCTCACATATAAAGGGAGACCTATAAGACTCGTGACTGATCTCTCTTTTGAAACTTGGCAGGCCAGAAAGAATTGGCACGAGATTTTCAGGGTGCTAGACAGGAAAAATATGCAGCCGAGAATCCTTTATCCAGCAAGTCTGTCATTGAGAATAGAAGGAGAGATAAAGGTCTTCCCAAACAAACAAAAACTGAAGTAATTTGTCACCACTAAACCAGCCCTACAAGAGATCCTAAGGGGGACCCTGTGAGACAAAGTCCCAGAGACATCACTATAAGCATAAAACATACAGACATCACAATGACTCTAAACCCGTATCTTTCTATAATCACACTGAATGTAAATGGATTAAATGCGCCAACCAAAAGACATAGAGTATCAGAATGGATAAAAAAACAAGACCCATCTATTTGCTGTCTACAAGAGACTCATTTTAGACCTGAGGACACCTTTAGATTGAGAGTGAGGGGATGGAGAACTATTTATCATGCGACTGGAAGCCAAAAGAAAGCTGGAGTAGCCATACTTATATCAGACAAACTAGACTTTAAATTAAAGGCTGTAACAAGAGATGAAGAAGGACATTATATAATAGTTACAGGGTCTATCCATCAGGAAGAGCTAACAATTATAAATGTCTATGCACCGAATACCGGAGCCCCCAAATATATAAAACAATTACTCATAAACATAAGCAACCTTATTGATAAGAATGTGGTAATTGCAGGGGACTTTAATACACCACTTACAGAAATGGATAGATCATCTAGACACACGGTCAATAAAGAAACAAGGGCCCTGAATGAGACATTGGATCAGATGGACTTGACAGATATATTTAGAACTCTGCATCCCAAAGCAACAGAATATACTTTCTTCTCGAGTGCACATGGAACATTCTCCAAGATAGATCATATACTGGGTCACAAAACAGCCCTTCATAAGTTTACAAGAATTGAAATTATACCATGCTTACTTTCAGACCACAATGCTATGAAGCTTGAAATCAACCACAGAAAAAAGTCTGGAAAACCTCCAAAAGCATGGAGGTTAAAGAACACCCTACTAACGAATGAGTGGGTCAACCAGGCAATTAGAGAAGAAATTAAAAAATATATGGAAACAAACGAAAATGAAAATACAACAATCCAAACGCTTTGGGACGCAGCAAAGGCAGTCCTGAGAGGAAAATACATTGCAATCCAGGCCTATCTCAAGAAACAAGAAAAATCCCAAATACAAAATCTAACAGCACACCTAAAGGAACTAGAAGCAGAACAGCAAAGGCAGCCTAAACCCAGCAGAAGAAGAGAAATAATAAAGATCAGAGCAGAAATAAACAATATAGAAACTAAAAAAACTGTAGAGCAGATCAACAAAACCAAGAGTTGGTTTTTTGAAAAAATAAACAAAATTGACAAACCTCTAGCCAGGCTTCTCAAAAAGAAAAGGGAGACGACCCAAATAGATAAAATCATGAATGAAAATGGAATTATTACAACCAATCCCTCAGAGATACAAACAATTATCAGGGAATACTATGAAAACTTATATGCCAACAAATTGGACAACCTGGAAGAAATGGACGAATTCCTGAACACCCACACGCTTCCAAAACTCAATCAGGAGGAAATAGAAAGCTTGAACAGACCCATAACCAGCGAAGAAATTGAATCGGTTATCAAAAATCTCCCAACAAATAAGAGTCCAGGACCAGATGGCTTCCCAGGGGAGTTCTACCAGACGTTTAAAGCAGAGATAATACCTATCCTTCTCAAGCTATTCCAAGAAATAGAAAGGGAAGGAAAACTTCCAGACTCATTCTATGAAGCCAGTATTACTTTGATTCCTAAACCAGACAGAGACCCAGTAAAAAAAGAGAACTACAGGCCAATATCCCTGATGAATATGGATGCAAAAATTCTCAATAAGATACTAGAAAATCGAATTCAACGGCATATAAAAAGAATGATTCACCATGATCAAGTGGGATTCATTCCTGGGATGCAGGGCTGGTTCAACATTCGCAAATCAATCAACGTGATACATCACATTAACAAAAAAAGAGAGAAGAACCATATGATCCTGTCAATCGATGCAGAAAAGGCCTTCAACAAAATCCAGCACCCTTTCTTAATAAAAACCCTTGAGAAAGTCGGGATAGAAGGAACATACTTAAAGATCATAAAAGCCATTTATGAAAAGCCCACAGCTAACATCATCCTCAACGGGGAAAAACTGAAAGCTTTTTCCCTGAGATCAGGAACACGACAGGGATGCCCACTCTCACCGCTGCTGTTTAACATAGTGCTGGAAGTTCTAGCATCAGCAATCAGACAACAAAAGGAAATCAAAGGCATCAAAATTGGCAAAGATGAAGTCAAGCTTTCGCTTTTTGCAGATGACATGATATTATACATGGAAAATCCGATAGACTCCACCAAAAGTCTGCTAGAACTGATACAGGAATTCAGCAAAGTTGCAGGATACAAAATCAATGTACAGAAATCAGTTGCATTCTTATACACTAACAATGAAGCAACAGAAAGACAAATAAAGAAACTGATCCCATTCACAATTGCACCAAGAAGCATAAAATACCTAGGAATAAATCTAACCAAAGATGTAAAGGATCTGTATGCTGAAAACTATAGAAAGCTTATGAAGGAAATTGAAGAAGATTTAAAGAAATGGAAAGACATTCCCTGCTCATGGATTGGAAAAATAAATATTGTCAAAATGTCAATACTACCCAAAGCTATGTACACATTCAATGCAATCCCAATCAAAATTGCACCAGCATTCTTCTCGAAACTAGAACAAGCAATCCTAAAATTCATATGGAACCACAAAAGGCCCCGAATAGCCAAAGGAATTTTGAAGAAGAAGACCAAAGCAGGAGGCATCACAATCCCAGACTTTAGCCTCTACTACAAAGCTGTCATCATCAAGACAGCATGGTATTGGCACAAAAACAGACACATAGACCAATGGAATAGAATAGAAACCCCAGAACTAGACCCACAAACGTATGGCCAACTCATCTTTGACAAAGCAGGAAAGAACATCCAATGGAAAAAAGACAGCCTCTTTCACAAATGGTGCTGGGAGAACTGGACAGCAACATGCAGAAGGTTGAAACTAGACTACTTTCTCACACCATTCACAAAAATAAACTCAAAATGGATAAAGGACCTAAATGTGAGACAGGAAACCATCAAAACCTTAGAGGAGAAAGCAGGAAAAGACCTCTCTGACCTCAGCCATAGCAATCTCTTCCTCGACACATCCCCAAAGGCAAGGGAATTAAAAGCAAAAGTGAATTACTGGGACCTTATGAAGATAAAAAGCTTCTGCACAGCAAAGGAAACAACCAACAAAACTAAAAGGCAACCAACGGAATGGGAAAAGATATTCGCAAATGACATATCGGACAAAGGGCTAGTATCCAAAATCTATAAAGAGCTCACCAAACTCCACACCCGAAAAACAAATAACCCAGTGAAGAAATGGGCAGAAAACATGAATAGACACTTCTCTAAAGAAGACATCCAGATGGCCAACAGGCACATGAAAAGATGTTCAGCGTCGCTCCTTATCAGGGAAATACAAATCAAAACCACACTCAGGTATCACCTCACGCCAGTCAGAGTGGCCAAAATGAACAAATCAGGAGACTATAGATGCTGGAGAGAATGTGGAGAAACGGGAACCCTCTTGCACTGTTGGTGGGAATGCAAATTGGTGCAGCCGCTCTGGAAAGCAGTGTGGAGGTTCCTCAGAAAATTAAAAATAGACCTACCCTATGACCCAGCAAGAGCACTGCTAGGAATTTATCCAAGGGATACAGGAGCACTGATGCATAGGGCCACTTGTACCCCAATGTTCATAGCAGCACTCTCAACAATAGCCAAATTATGGAAAGAGCCTAAATGTCCATCAACTGATGAATGGATAAAGAAATTGTGGTTTATATACCCAATGGAATATTACGTGGCAATGAGAAAAAATGAAATATGGCCTTTTGTAGCAACGTGGATGGAACTGGAGAGTGTGATGCTAAGTGAAGTAAGCCATACAGAGAAAGACAGATACCATATGGTTTCACTCTTATGTGGATCCTGAGAAACTTAACAGGAACCCATGGGGGAGGGGAAGGAAAAAAAAAAAGAGGTTAGAATGGGAGAGAGCCAAAGCATAAGAGACTGTTAAAAACTGAGAACAAGCTGAGGGTTGATGGGGGGTGGGAGGGAGGAGAGGGTGGGTGATGGGTATTGAGGAGGGCACCTTTTGGGATGAGCACTGGGTGTTGTATGGAAACCAATTTGTCAATAAATTTCAGAAAAAAAAAATCAAACAAACATTTAAAAAATTAAAAAAAAAGATATTTATATTTTAGGATGTAAAAAAAAATAGGCAAGAAAGAGACAGAGGTATGTGTGGTGGGTCAGGCAAATTTATCATGAAAATAATGAGTTAGGATAAAATGTGAAGAACACAGGGAGCCTGGGTGGCTCAGTGAGTTAAGCCTCTGATTCTTGATTTTGGCTCAGATCATGATCTCACAGTTCATGGGTTCGAGCCCCACATTGGGCTCTGAACTGACAGTACTGAGCCTGCTTGGAATTCTCTCTCTCTCTCTCTCTCTCTCTCTCTCTCTCTCTCTCTCTCTTTCTCTTTCTCTCTCTCAAAATAAATAAACAAACAAAAAAAGATGTAAAGAATACACCAGTTTGTGTCATTGAGGAGCCAGTTTGTAAACAAAGGGTGTAAACTTATGTTGATCTTTTTAATAATGATAATTGTTGAATTTGCTTTGTCCTATTTTTTGTAAGGCTTGGTACCAGGCTTTTTGCATTAACTATGTCTGATTCTGAAAATAATCATTATCCTCTTTCCAGAAGAAGAGAATAGTAAAATACAGAGCAGCAGATTAAAATGCCCAAGCTTGTGTGGGTAAGTGAATGAATGAAAGCTTCAATGCATAGTTGCTCCAAAACTTTGCCCTTGATTTCCATGAGTTTTATGTGGTGCCTCTCTTTCACTATAGGGATGGATGTGGCTACTTGAACATAGTGCATTGTCCTGGAACAAAGGAAACAAAAAGAAAAATAGACGCAATTTACTCCTTAAGTGATACAGAGTTTTGCCAGAGAAATTAGACTTTCCACCTAAAAAAATAATGGAACAGTGAAAAACTGCGCAGAATTAAATAGACAAAAGTTAGGGAAGAGTAAGAGAATATTTGAATGGGTCCAGACATTAAGCAGGTAGAACTTAAGCAGGGCCATTAAGGAAGGTGAGATCTGGCTTGGAAAAAAGAGGAGATCCTATTGTGGGATAATGGACTTGCCATCACCCTTAGCAGGCTCTGTCTGTTCCCAACTTCTTTTTACCTGTGGCTGGCAAAAGGTAAGAAGAGCCTGAGATGTAAGGATGTTAATGTATGGGATTGGGGTGCAGTACCAGAAACAGAGAAAAGGGACAGTAGAGGTCTTAGCCCTAAACTTGGTTCTCTGATCCCTCCCTCACAGATCTCTGCATCAGGGTTTCCTGGTAATGCTCCTACCTCACACAATCAAAATTGTTGTTCTGATCTCTGATATCTTCCTCTTGTGCTCCAGCCTACCATTTGCCATTAAGGCCCATTAGCCAGACCAGTCCTACAAATCTGAGCAGTAACAAAACCTGTTGTTTTCTTACCTCATAACATTCTCTCCATCTTCTTATTTTCAAACAGGACACAGATATGCAGAGAATTACCCTCCACCTTAAGTCCACATGCTTCCAAGGAAGGAAGCCCTGTCTCCAGTTTCAGGGAGTAAACACTGATTGGTTAAACTCTTGATGGACTACTTCAGTGTTTCTCAAATTGTACTGTGTAGACCAGCTGCATTCACATCAACTGAGAACCAGAAACTCTGGGCAGAGCCCGTAACCAATGTTTTAGCAAGCACTTCAGGTGTTTCTGACACATGCTAATGTGTGGGAATCACTGGTCTACACTGATGATGTTGGCCCCATTATTCTCACAAGTGATTGGATGAAGTCAGTGGGTCTCATCTGGGGGCAGTGTGCTCCCCTCATTCCATGGGGACCTTTGGCAGTATCTGGAGACATATTTGTCTCACTCTCAGACCTAGAATTGTTCATCTGTTTCCTTAATAATTCCTCTTTTTATCCCCAGGTTGATTGCCATGCTTGATTTTCTTGGCCAGTGGTTCTCAAAGTATGGTCACTGGAATAGCATCATCAGCATCAATTGGGACCTTATTAGAAATGAAAATTTCCCTGCTCTGCCCCAGAACTGTTGAAATAGAAACTCTGGGTGGAACCACAAATACTAGGGTTTTCACAAGCCTTCTGGATGACTCTAATCAGTGGCTGAGAACCACTGATTTTGACTGTTTTCTTTCAAGGTTGTAAATGACACTCTGCTATTTGGCTCCACTGTAGTGTTTCCAGATATTTCTGGCTAGTTCATTTTTTAAGTCATTGAAGGTCACGCCATCTTAACTATTAAATACTTTCATTTTAATTCTCTTTACAACATTTTACTCAGATATCTGGGATTTGGTTGTCTTTTAATAATTGTAAATACAGAGCACTGGTGAAGGCAACTTCCTTGAAGTTGCATTGGTCTGTTTTTCCCAATGGCTAACTGGTCCTTTATCAGGGACTGGGGCATGTAGAGCTAAATGTGGATTCTGTAAAAGAGATTGGGGCATGTGGATAACCAGGATTAATTTCCAGATGACCAGGTGCTGGCAGAGTTGGATTCTGCAAGGAAAGCATGTGGTCATGAGTATAATTCTTCCTGAGCAGGACAGTCTTTCTTGGTTTCCCCTTCCCTATCACAGAAGGCCACAATTACCAGAACACTGCTCAGCTTCCCTCCCAGTTCCCAAGCCCTATCCAGCCAGACAGTTCACTTTCTTACAGAAAGTTTAGAGTTTTAGCCAAAAGGCGAGGTTGCTACTTCCCTTTCTTCAAATACTTATGGGGCTGCTATTGAGTCAGAGTGGTTCTGCTCTGTCTGATGCAGATCTTGAATACAGTGCTTTCCAAACCTTAGAGATCTTCAAATCCTTCTGTTAGAATGTGAAGTCTGATTCAGTAGGTGGGGCCTAAGTTTCTGCATCTTAAAAAAGTTCCCAGGTGATATAGGTGCTACTGGTCCATGAACCCCCCCTTTCAGTAACAAGACTTTAATTCAATACCCTGAATTATTCTATTCCTTGAATTCCTTCATTCTAAGCTTCTAGCTCCTCTGGTTCTGTTCCTAACAACCAAGCACTCAATTTTTTTTCCATGTATGCATTGAGCTTGGGTTTCTTTCTTTCTGGGTTTCTTTCTTTCTTTCTTTCTTTCTTTCTTTCTTTCTTTCTTTCTTTCTTTTTTAATTTAACACTTATTTGTTTTGAGAGAGAGAGAGAGAACACATGTGAGTGGGAGAAGGGCAGAGAGAGAGGGAGAGAGAAAAGATCCCAAGCAGGCTTCTCACTGCAGGGCTCAATCTCACCAACCTTGAGCTCATTACCTGAGCTGAGATCAAGAGTCAGACACTTAGCAGACTGAGCCACCCAGGCATCCTGAGCTCGGGTTTCTTCTATTCTTTTTGACATGAAGTCTTTTCCTCTCTTTCTCTTCAGTTTTTCCCACGATATCCAATATGATAAGTGAATGAAACTTTCTTGTTCTCCCAGTACTCTTTTTAAAACTAGTATTAGAAAATATATTGGATAGGAGATGGAATAGACCCAAGTGCTAGGTACAATGAATTTTAACTTCTAAATAAAATTTCCATTTCTAGGTTCTCTTCACTTTATAGATTTTATACATGCTATAGTGTTGCCAGCTAAGGCATGCTCTGGTCTTCTCAAGAACTGTTCTCATAATCAGCCTTAATTAAGTTGCCTTTTGACATCTTAGGTTAATCATGTTTCTTTCTAGCTTTTAGGTCCTTGTGATTTTGAGTCAGTTTTTAGGACATCCCAACATCCTCACTGTGGCCCCTTGAATAACTTGCTACTTCTCACAATATTAATTGAGAGAAAAGAAAAACAGACAAATGTAGGCCTTGATGAGAAGTAATAGATGAGTACCAACCATATCTTACAGAATCTATACCCTGTGATGTGTTCCAATTCTATCTGTTCTTGGCCTCCAAGAAAGATCCTGTCCCCACAGGACAGCATCAAAGTTATAGTTGGATGGAACTAGTGAGTACAAGCTGGTTCCTTTATTGCACTGAAGCTACTTTTGATATTTTCTTTCTTGAGGATGCCCTGCTTTATGAATGCATACATGTGAATCTTAAAAGAAAATCAAAGTCTGAAGGCTAGTGGTATAAAATTAGCAAGACTCTAGGGAAGAGAGTGAAGATAGAATTTTCAAAACTTCATTGCCCGAACTCTCAGCCAGCAGCAAATCCCCTTGAGGAAGGACTTCATTTTCATCTCCAAGCCATATCTAATTGACTCTTTGTCATCCTCTGATTAAAACCAGCAGCAATTGGACCATCTAGATGTTCTGTCTATAACAAGGTTTAGATACTGGCTTGGCAGAACAGTGTGGTTTTTCAAAGGCTAATAAGGTTGAACTCGGCATCATTTATCACTAATCTGTGGCTTTATTCTTGGCTCCTGTTTCATGATCTGCCACATTTAATTTACTGCTCTCTTGCTCCAGATGACACTGATGATGTTGAAAGTCAGTGAGGCAGGTGGGGGTAGGGGGTGGGGGGGGGACTGTGGTTAATAAATGTGGTTATAGCAGTCTGGTGTGTATCTGACCTTTATCTTTCAAATAACCTGTGTAAATCCAGACCAGCCAATGAGCCCAGATAGATGACTGTGTTAAGGGAGACAATGAAATTCGGTGAGCAAATTCTAACACAAGGAGAAATTGATGTGGTAGTCCAGTCCACACCAACCAGTTCTGTAGTTTGTCTTAAGTGCCTTCCTTGTGTGATGTTGAGTGACTAGGACTGGTTGCTAATGGGAATGGATGACCAAGTTTCTGATAGGAAAGGATGATGAATACTTGATTTCAGAGGTGATTTTCAGAAGAAGGGAGGATGCTGTTAGGGCAGTGAACATCAAGAAATGTGTTATGAATGTCTTTTTTCTAAAATTGGGTGAAGAAAACAAAATCCACCTGTATACCATACCCCAGATGATTCATAAAGAGAAATTTAAGACCCTGATGTCTTCTTTCTTTTCTTATAAGGAAGCTGTTTTTTTTTCACCCCACTTATCACATTCACATGTATTTGCTCTTGACTATTGTTCCTAGGACTCTTCCACCCAAGTACAAAATTATGCTTTCCTACGCAGCTTTTGGCTTAGCTTTCTATTCTAGTTTTAGCATCTTCTATGCAGTGAATAAAGATTACAAGTTCTACTCAGGGTTGTATAGAAACCATCCCTACCTGAGCCAGTCTCCTTCCTTATGATTGAAATAGATTCATACAAGACAGAGGGAATGCATAGAAGGTGTCCCTTTAAGTGTATCATTCTCTGTCCCCATTTTCCCAGTGACCTCTATTTTTAGACTATTAAAACATGCTCCCAGATTATTATTACACATGAAGTTATAGAGCTTTATTAATTAAGGCAGAACTTGTTGCTATGAAAGATGATTCAATAAATTCAGTGACAACACAATAGAAGTTTATTTCTCATTCGCTTAGAGTCCAAAAGGAGGTGATAGAAGAGAGAGGATGATCCTCACAGTTATGTAGGATCCACACTAACAGAAGCTCTGCCTTTTCAACATGAGGCTTATTGGGGATTACCTTGGTCTTTGATATAAACTAGCAGATAGGGGAAGAAAAGAGTAGTGTATGTTGTAGGATGGTTTAGTATGCAGGCCAAAATGACAGATGAAGTTGCCTAACTTCAACTTTATCAAGTTTTTATCTGAATTGTGTACTCAAGAAGAATGAGAAGCAAATTAGTAAATAACTGGTCAGTTATTGGCACATGCCTACTGAAGGAAAAAAGATCTGGTCTGGAAGTCAGAAGGATTGAACTCTACCTAGTTCTGGTTCTGCCACTAGCGTAATACCTTATCTTTCTATTTGGTTAATGTCCCCAATGTTGATTTTCATACTGATAATAAACTATAATATCTGGTCCCTAAGAAAACTTCTGGTGCTAATACGCTGTAAACTTATATTAATAATTAAGAAAAAGAAAGGAAGATCAATACCAAGAAAAAGGCCGTTGTTTTTAGTTGTTTGTTACTATTGTATTTTATATTAAAAAAAACCTGATCTTAGATTATACTTTATACCTATCCAAAGCATTTCAAATCTCCCTATATATTATAGGATATGTCCATATTATTTGAGTTCTATAGAGTCTAAATGCAGTTTTAGCTTACATCAATTTGTTGATGTAGTTTCCATTTTGGTTAAGCTCCTGAACAACATATCCACAGGAAGCGGAATGAACTCCAGAATGTAAATAAAGATTCTAATGTGAGATGCGAAGCACAGGTAATTACTAACTTAAATAATTTATAACAGCATAGCTGTTTTCCTCTATCACCATATCCATATTTTTATAGCAAAATTTATAAAATTTTAATTCATAAGCTGTAGTCACTACTTCTTTACTTCCAAACACTCATTAACACCTAATTATTTATTTATGTATCTATCACTTAACTATAATTGTTCCCATTCTTCTGCTTTTCTGCCCTAAATTTTCAGGTCCATGAAAATAAATCTATAATATTCATCCTTCAAAATCACTGCTACAGGTTGTCAAATATTTGATCGCTTGATGATTGCTTTCAAGTTGATATCTCATAAACCCTTCAAACTCAACATATTAATAAGAAATTGGACATTAACTTATTATTACATTAATTAATTCCATAAATATTCAGTATACTTTTTTGGTTTGGGCTATGAAGCAGTAACCAGGAACAGAGTTACTATCCTGCATTAATAACAGAACAAAAACATAAACAAATAAACAAAATCAGAAATCTGTCAAATGGCGCATGAACCCAGGGAATAGGAAAACAAATGGAGCCTACCATTAGAATGTCCCAGCTTTATGTTGAAAGCACTTTTCTGAACAGAAACTCATTGTATTGGCCTTTTTCCTTTGTCAAAGATCAGTTTATGAGGTTGACTATATTTATTAGTTTAATTTATTTACTTCTATGCTCTCTATTCTGTTACATTGATATGTGTTCATTTTTTTTCAATAGCACACTGTCTCAATTATTATAATTTGGTGATAAATCTTGAAGTCAGACAGTGGCAGTCCTTTAATACTATTCTCTTTTAATGTGTTGACTGCTCTGGGTCTTTTGCTCTTCTATATAAATATTGAATTAGTTTGTCAATAGCCACAAAATATCTTGCTGGAATTTTGATTGGGATTGTACTGAATCTGTAATCAAGTGGGAAAAACTAATATATTAAAAAAAAATCTTAACGCTTATTTTTGAGAGACAGAGAGACAGAGCATGAGTGAGGTAGGGATAGAAAGAAGGGGCAACACAGAATCTGAGCTGTCAGCACTGATCCCAATGTGGGGCTTGAACTTATGAACCATGAGATCATGACCTGAGCTGAAGTTGGCCACTTAATTGACTGAGCCACCCAGGTGCCCATGAAAGAACTAGTATCTTGACCTTACGGAATCTTCCTTTCCATGAACATGGAGTAGCTCTGCATTTATGTAGCTCTTTTTCCACTTTTTTCATCAGAGTTTTGTAGTTTTCATTATGTAGATTTTTAAAATGTATTTTGTTAGATTTATACCTAAGTAATTTATTTTGAGTTATTAATGTAGATGGTATTATGTTTTTAATTTCAAATTCCATTTGTTTATTGCTGGTATATAGAAAAGTGATTGACTTTTGTATATTATCCTTATATCTTGTAGTTTTGCTACAATCAGTTCCAGGAGGTTAAACATTCTATTCTTTCAGATTTTCTCTATAGACAATCATGTAATCTGTGAATAAAGACAGTTTTATTTCTTTCTTCCAAATGTGTATACCTTAAATTTCCTTTTCTTGTCTTATTTTATTAGCTACAACTTCCAGTATAATGTTGCAAAGGAATGATGAGAAGAGACATCCTTGCCTTATATTTGATCTTAGTGAGAAAGTTTTTACTTTTGCACCATTAGGTATAATATTACTTGTAGATTTTTTTTAACAGGTTGAAGAAGTTCCTTCTAGGGGTGCCTGGGTGGCTCAGTCAGTTAGCATCTGACTCTTGATTTTGTCTCAGGTCATGATCTCATGGTTCATGAGTTCAAGCCCCACATCAGGCTCCATGCTGACATAATGGGGTCTGCATGGGATTCTCTCTCTCTCTCTATCTCTATCTCTCTCTCTGCCCTTCCCCCACTCTCTCACTCTCTCAAAATAAATAAATAAACTTTAAAAAATTAAAAAAAGAAGTTCCTTCCATTCTTAGTTTGCTAAGAAGTTTTATCATGAAAGGGTGTTGGATTTTGTCAAATGCTTTTTCTATATGTATTGCCATGATCATATTATCTTTTCTAATTTAGCTTACTGATGTGATGTAATTGAGTTTCAAATATTGAACTAGCCTTGCATACATACCTGAGACAAACCCACTCGGTCATGGTGTATAATTATTTTTTTGGACTTTTAGATTAAACTTGCGAATATTTTGTTGAGAAGTTTTATATCATTATTCATGAGAGATATTGGTCTGTAGTTTTCTTTTCTTATATTTGTCTGGTTTTGTTTTAGAGTAGTGCTGGTTTCATAGAATGAGTTAGGATTCCCTCTGTTCCCTCTGCTTTTATCCTCTGAAATACATTATGGAGAATTGGCATAATCTCTTCCTTAAATGTTTGGTAGAATTCACCAGTGTACCATTCAGTATATTTCTCTTTTGGAGAATTATGGGTTCATTTTATTTAGTGCATATAGGTCCGTTTGGCTTGTTTCTTATGTGAGTTTTTCTTATGTGAGGTTTGGCAGATGGTGTCTTTTAGAGAATTTAATTTCATCTAGGTAATCAAATACACTGCCATAAAGTTGTTCATAATATTCCTTTATTATCCTTTTTTTAAACAATTGTATTTACATATTTATTTTTGAGAGACGGGGGGGGGGAGAGCACGTGCAGGAGAGAGGCAAAGGGAGGCAAAAAAGGAAAATCCCAACCACGCTCTGCACTGTCAGCACAGAGCCTGATGGCGGGACTTGAAATCACGAACTGTGATGTGTTCATGACCTGAGCTGAAATCAAGAGTCAGACACTTAACTAAGACACCTAGGTGCCCCTCTTTTATTATCCTTCTAATGCCCAGACGAACTGTAGTGATGTAATGTCTTTCATTTCTGATATTAGCAATTTGTGTCTTCTGTTTTTCTTAAGTAGCTTGGCTAGAGATTTTTTGGTTATGTGGATCTTTTACAAGACTGACTTTTGGTTTTGTTGATTTTTTTTCTATTTATTTTATGTTTCCAATAACTTATTTCTTTTGTAATTATTTTTGTATTACTTACCTAGACTTTAATTTGCCCTTTTTCTAGTTTCCAAAAGTGGAAACTTAGTTTATTGATCTAATGTGCTTTTTTTTGTTTCTAATATATGCATTCAATGGTATAAATTTACCTTTAAGCACTGCTTTTGCTGAATTTCACAAATTTGGTAAGTTGAGTTTTTATTTTTATTTAGTTCAAAATACTTTTTAATTTATTTTTATTTTTATTTTTTTTAATATATGAAATTTATTGTCAAATTGGTTTCTATACAACACCCAGTGCTCATCCCAAAAGGTGCCCTCCTCAATACCCATCACCCACCCTCTCCTCCCTCCCACCCCCCATCAACCCTCAATTTGTTCTCAGTTTTTAACAGTCTCTTATGCTTTGGCTCTCTCCCACTCTAACCTCTTTTTTTTTTTTCCTTCCCCTCCCCCATGGGTTTCTGTTAAGTTTCTCAGGATCCACATAAAAGTGAAACCATATGGTATCTGTCTTTCTCTGTGTGGCTTACTTCACTTAGCATCACACTCTCCAGTTCCATCCACGTTGCTACAAAAGGCCATATTTCATTTTTTCTCATTGCCACATAGTATTCCATTGTGTATATGAACCACAATTTCTTTATCCATTCATCAGTTGATGGACATTTAGACTCTTTCCATAATTTGGCTATTGTTGAGAGTGCTGCTGTAAACATTGGGGTACAAGTGCCCCTATGCATCAGTACTCCTGTATCCCTTGGATAAATTCCTAGCAGTGCTCTTGCTGGGTCATAGGGTAGGTCTATTTTTAATTTTCTGAGGAACCTCCACACTGCTTTCCAGAGCGGCTGCACCACTTTGCATTCCCACCAACAGTGCAAGAGGGTTCCCGTTTCTCCACATTCTCTCCAGCATCTATAGTCTCCTGATTTGTTCATTTTGGCCACTCTGACTGGTGTGAGGTGATATCTGAGTGTGGTTTTGATTTGTGTTCCCCTGATAAGGAGCGACGTTGAACATCTTTTCATGTGCCTGTTGGCCATCCGGATGTCTTCTTTAGAGAAGTGTCTATTCATGTTTTCTGCCCATTTCTTCACTGGGTTATTTGTTTTTCGGGTGTGGAGTTTGGTGAGCTCTTTATAGATTTTGGATACTAGCCCTTTGTCCGATATGTCATTTGCGAATATCTTTTCCCATTCCGTTGGTTGCCTTTTAGTTTTGTTGGTTGTTTCCTTTGCTGTGCAGAAGCTTTTTATCTTCATAAGGTCCCAGTAATTCACTTTTGCTTTTAATTCCCTTGCCTTTGGGGATGTGTCGAGTAAGAGATTGCTACGGCTGAAGTCAGAGAGGTCTTTTCCTGCTTTCTCCTCTAAGGTTTGGATGGTTTCCTGTCTCACATTCAGGTCCTTTAACCATTTTGAGTTTATTTTTGTGAATGGTGTGAGAAAGTGGTCTAGTTTCAACCTTCTGCATGTTGCTGTCCAGTTCTCCCAGCACCATTTGTTAAACAGACTGTCTTTTTTCCATTGGATGTTCTTTCCTGCTTTGTCAAAGATGAGTTGGCCATACGTTTGTGGGTCTAGTTCTGGGGTTTCTATTCTATACCATTGGTCTATGTGTCTGTTTTTGTGCCAATACCATGCTGTCTTGATGATGACAGCTTTGTAGTAGAGGCTAAAGTCTGGGATTGTGATGCCTCCTGCTTTGGTCTTCTTCTTCAAAATTCCTTTGGTTATTCGGGGCCTTTTGTGGTTCCATATGAATTTTGGATTGCTTGTTCTAGTTTTGAGAAGAATGCTGGTGCAATTTTGATTGGGATTGCATTGAATGTGTAGATAGCTTTGGGTAGTATTGACATTTTGACAATATTTATTTTTCCAATCCATGAGCAGGGAATGTCTTTCCATTTCTTTAAATCTTCTTCAATTACCTTCATAAGTTTTCTATAGTTTTCAGCATACAGATCTTTTACATCTTTGGTTAGATTTTAATTTATTTTTAGATTTCATCTTTGACCCATGTGTTATTCAGAAGTTGGCTGTTTAATCTCCACATGCTTGGGAGTTTTCTGGATACCTTTCTGTTTCTGATGTCTAGTTTAATTCCATTATGGTCTGGGAGCAGACATTGTATGATTTCTATTATTTTAAACTTAAGGTATGTTTAATCCCCTGGAATGTGTTCTATCATGGAGAATGTTCCATATGAGCTTGAGAAAAATGTGTATTCTATTTTTGTTGGGTGAAATACTCCTTGATGTTGATTTTAACCAGGCGTGATAGTGCTGTTGAGATCAATTCTGCCTTTACTGATTTTCTTTCTGTTGAATCTATTTCTGATAGAAGAGGTTCAAAAGCTCCAACTATGATAGTGGATTCATGTTTTTATTTTTTCCATTCTATCAGCTTTTGGTTCACATAGTTTAAGGCTCTGTTGTTAGGTGCATACCTTTTTAAGATCATTGTGTTGTCTTGGAGAATTGATATTTTTCACTATGTAATACCTCTCTTTAACTCTAATAATTTCCTTGCTTTGAAGTAAGCTCAGTCTGAAATTTGTTATTATTAGCTAATTAAAATTATTTCTACTTTCTTTGGAATAGTGTTAGCATGATATATTTTCTCCATCCATTTACTTTTAATCCGCATGTGTCTTTACATGTAAAGTAGGTTTCTTGTAGACAGCACATAGCTGAGTTTTAGTTTTTGGTCCACTCTGATAACCTTTGTCTTTTAAATTGATGTTTTTAGAGCACTGATGTTTATAATGATTGATAAAGTTAGATGAATGTCTATCATACTTTTTTGAGTTTTTCTTTTGTTGCTCTTGTTCTCTAATTTTTGTCTCGCATGCTTTTCCTGCCTTTGTGTTTTTTATACAGTAATTGTGCATTTTATTGTCCATTTTCCCTCATTTCTTAGCATTTTATTTATTTATTTATTTAACTTTTTATTTGAAGCAATTTTCCTAGAATTGGCAATATACTTTTAGAACTAATATAAATTCACTTTCAAATAATAGTATACCACTTCTCAGGTATTATGAGTACCTTATAAAAACAAAATAATTTATATTCCCCCCTTTTGTCCCTTTCATCATTGTTATTTTTCATTTAATATATTGATGCTTTTATTTTTTTTATTATATTTCATTTTCTTAATGTTTTTATTTATTTTTGAGATAGAGACAGAGTATGAGCAGGGGAGGGGCAGAAAGAGAGGGAGACACAGAATCCAAAGCAGGTTCCAGGCTCTGAGCTGTCAGCACAGAGCCTGAGCCTGACGTGGGGCTCGAACTCACAGATGGTGAGATCATGACCTGACCTGAAGTCGGACACTTAACTGACTGAGCCACCCAGGCACCCCATTGCTTTTATTATGTTGAACATACTCTTATCTGTTATATAAATTAACAAGATATATGTAATTATTTTACCATTACTTATTCCTTTTTAATACTCTTCCTTTACCCAAATTTCTGAATCATATTTTATTTTCCTTCTCTCTAGAAGAAATTTTTTTGACATATCTTGAAAGAGATACACTGCAACAAATTCCCCCAATGTTTATTTGACTGAGAAAAACCTTCTCCTTCACTTTGTTGTTTATTTGTGTTTATTTATTCTTGACAAATAAAATTGATGCATATTTAAGATGTACAACATGATTTTTTAATTTACGCATACATTGTGAAATGTTACCAAAATCAAAATAAATGATATATTCATTTACAATAGTTTTTTGTTTTGTTTTGTTGGTAGTGTGAACACTTAAGATCTAGTCCTAACATTTTCAAGTTAGTATTAACTGTGACAGTATTATGTACCTTAAGTGCTCAACACTTATTCATTTTATAACTGAAAAGTTGTGTCTTTTGATGAATATTTTCCCTTTACTCCTAAGTCTCATCACCTGATAATCACTATTCTACTTTTTTTACTATGAGTTTGTGTGTATAGCTTATTTCACTTAACATAATGTCCTCTAGGTTTATCAATATTGCAAGTGGTAAGTTTTCCTTTTTAAAAGCTAAATATTTTATTACATATATATCCTATGTTACATATATACTATTTATATTATACTGTATACACACACACTCACACATACATTTGGCTGAGGTGAATAATGCTTCCCTAAACATGAGAGTGCAGATATTATTTTGTTATTGGATTTGTTGCTGTTTGTCTCCTGATCCTCTGCATTTCTGTCATATCTGTCATAATATCTCCTTTTACATTTCTACTTTCATTTATTTGAGTTTTCTCTTCTTCTTTCTTAGTCTAGCTGAAATTTTGTTAATTTTGTCTTTAAAAAAATAACTCAGTTGATTGTTTCCTGTTGTCTTTCTAATCCCTATTCACTTAATTCTCTTATGATCTTTATTTTCTTTCTCCTATTAACTTTGAGCTTTTTTGTCCTTCTTTTAGACCCTTGAGATGTAAAGTTAGGTTGCTTATTTTAGATCCCCCCTTTTTTTTAATGTTGACATTGATTGTCATTTCCGTCTCAGACCTGTTGTTTTGATGTATTCTTTAAGTTTTGATATATTGTGTTTCCATTTTTGTTTCTCTCTCTCTCTCTCTCTCTCTATATATATATATATATGTTATTTCTTTCACCCTTTACTTGTTCAGGTTGGTCAACCTCCACCTACTTGTGAATTTTCCAGGTTTCCTTTTGTTACTGATTTCTAGTTTTATACCATTGTCATGGAAGAGATACTTGATGAAGTCTCAATCTTCTTAAGTCTTGTTTTTTGTGTTTGAAAAAAAACTATATTCTGCTTTTGTTGAATGAAATATTCTGTATATGTTAGGTTCATTTGGTCTAAAGGTTATGTTCTAATACTTCCTTATAGACTTTCTGTCTGGATGTATCCATTGTTTAAAGTGGGGTGTTGAAGTCCTCTACTATTTTTATAGTACTTTCTTTTTTCCCTTCAGATCTGTCATTGGTTGATTAATATACTTTGGTGCTCCATTGCTAGGTAAATATACATTTTCTATTGTTATTTCCTATTGTTGAATCAATCCTTGTATGATTATATAATGACCTTTTTTATCTCTTATTATAGTTTTTATTTAAAGTCTATTTAGTCTGATAAATATAGATATCTTTGCTCTCCTTAGATTTCCATTTGCATGGGATATCTTTTTTCTAACCCTTTACTTTGAATCTATGTGTATCCTAAAGCTGAAGTGAGTGTCTTGCAGGCAGCATATAGTTGGGTTATTTAATCTTATTTTATTATCTTATTTTACATTTAACCACTCTATGTATTTTAATTAAAGAATGTAGTCCATTTACAGTTAAAGTAATTATTGATAAGGAAAGACTTACTCTGCCATTTTGCTTATTTTTTTTCTAAGTATTTTCTAGATTGTTTGTTTCTTTCATTGTCTCTTGCTGTTTTCCTTCCTAATTTGATCATTTTCTATAGTGATATGTTTTCATTTTTTTCTTTTTCTCTTTTGTGTATTATCTTGCATAGGTTTTTGCTTTGTGGTTTCCACAAGGCTTACAAATAACATATTTATAATAGTCTATTTTAAGCTGAGAACAACTTAACTTTTTGCATACAAAAGCTCAACATTTTCACTCCACCATACGCTAATGTGTACACATAAATGTGTTTGATGTCACAACTTATGTCTATTTATATTGTATATCCATTACCAGATTAATGTTGCTATAGTTATTTTTAATCTTTTGTCTTTTTTTTTCAACGTTTATTTTATTTTTGGGACAGAGAGAGACAAAGCATGAACGGGGGAGGGACAGAGAGAGAGGGAGACACAGAATCGGAAACAGGATCCAGGCTCTGAGCCATCAGCCCAGAGCCTGACGCGGGGCTCAAACTCACGGACCCTGAGATCGTGACCTGGCTGAAGTCGGACGCTTAACCGACTGCGCCACCCAGGCACCCCTAATCTTTTGTCTTTTAACTTTATGCTAGAGTTATGTCATTTACACACCATCATTACAGTATCAGTTACTCTGAAGTTGACCATATATTTACCTTTACTAGTGAGTTTTATACTTTCATATGATTTCTTGTTACTACTTAGTGTATTTTCTTCTCAGCTTGAATAACTCCTTTTATCATTTTTTGTAAGTCAGTTCCAGTGGTGATAAATTCCTTTAGCTTTTGCTTGTCTGGGAATGTTTTATTTCTCTTTTAATTCAGGAAGATAACTGTCAGGTATAGTATTTTTGGTTGGCATGTTTTTCTCTAGCAATTTGAGTATATCATCTCAAGGGTTTCTGCTAGGAAATGGCCTTATGTGGTTACCTTGCATGTGATGAGGTTTTTTTTTCTCAATACTTTCAAAATTTTAATTTTGTCTTTTTAATTTTATTTTTAACTGAAATATAGTTGACATAGAGTATGTATTAGTTTCATGTGTACAACACAGTGATTCAAGAATTGTATACAATTCTTGTATACAAGAATGTATACATTACATAATGCTTACTACATTAACTACATTAACCACACTAACCACAAAGTGTGGTTATCATCTGTCACTATATAAAGTTATTGCAATAGTATTGACTATACTTCCTATGCTGTACTTTTTATGCCTATGACTTATTTATTTATAATTGGAAGTTTCTACATCTTAATCTCCTTTACCTAATTGCCTATCAACACATCTCTCTTCTCTGGAATTTAGAAGTTTGTTCTCTTTATTTGTAAGTCCATTTCTGTTTGTTCATTTTTTTTTTAGATTCTAGATATAAGTGAAATCATATGATGTTTTTCTTTCTCAATCTGATTTATTTCACTTAGCATAATACCCTCTAGGTCCATCCATTTTGTTGCAAATGGGAAAACTTCATTCTTTTTATAGCTGAGTAATGTAGCTGGGTACTTAAGTTGTTCCATATCTTGGTTATTGTAAATAATGTAATAAACATTGGAGTGCACTATCTTTACTAATGTTTTCCCCTTTGGGTAACACCCAGAAGTAGAATTACTGGATCACATGGTGTTTCTATTTTTATTTTTTTGAGGAACCTTCATACTGTTTTCTATGGTGGTTGAACTACAAAAAAGAAAATGATAGATCAGTATTCCTGATCAACATAGATACAAAAATTCTCAACAAAATAATAGAAACTGATTTAAAAAATACACTATAATGATCATTCATCATGATCCAGTGGGATTTATTCCAGGATGCAAGAATGGTTCAACACTTGCAAATCAATCATCATACACCATATTAACAAAATGAAGGTTAAAAATCATATGATTATCTCAATAGATGCAGAAAAAACATTTGACAAAATTCAGCATGGATGTGTGATAAAAACTCTCAATAACATAGGTATAGAGAAAAAAATGCCTTATCATAATAAAGGCCATATACGAAAAATTCACAGCTAACATTACACTTAATGGTGAAAAGTTGAAAGCATTTCCCACAAGATCAGAAAAAATATGAGGATGTCCACTCTCGTGACTTTTATTTGACATAGTACTAGAGGTCCAAGCCACAGCATTCAGACAAATAAAATAAGTCATCCAGATTTCTAAAAAGAAGTAAAACTGTCACCATTTTCAGAAGACATGACACTATGATTAAAAAAACAAACAAACATGATATTATGATTTAAAAAAAAGCGTAAACACTCTACCAAAAACTATCAGTACTAATAAATGAATTCAGTAAATTTGTGGGGTACAAAATTAATACACAGAAATCTGTTGCATTTCTATACACCAATAAAAAATGAGAAGAAAGAGAAATCAATACATCTGTTTGATTTTTAACAGTTTTTTTTTAATTTTTTTTTCAACGTTTATTTATTTTTGGGACAGAGAGAGACAAAGCATGAACGGGGGAGGGGCAGAGAGAGAGGGAGACACAGAATCGGAAACAGGCTCCAGGCTCTGAGCCATCAGCCCAGAGCCCGACGCGGGGCTCGAACTCACGGACCGCGAGATTGTGACCTGGCTGAAGTCGGACGCTTAACCGACTGCGCCACCCAGGCGCCCCTTAACAGTTTTTTTTAAATAATATGTCTTGGTCTAATCTTCTTTGGATTAAACTTGATTGGAGATTTTTTGTGCTTTATGTAATTGAATGTCCACATCTTTCTCAAGAGCTGGGAAATTTTCAGTCATTAATTTATAAATAAGCTTTCTGCTCCTTTCTCTCTCTCTCCTTCTAGTATGTTCATGATGTGTATATTGTTTTGCTTGATAATGTCTTGTAAGTCCTGTAAGCTTTCATCACTTCTTTTCTTTTTTTTTTTTTTTTTTTTTTGTCTTCAAGTGGATACCCTCAAATGACTGAGTTCACTCTTCTTCTGATTGAGCAGTTTGCTTTTGGAACTCTCTGTTGCACTTTTTATTCAGTCATATTCTTCAACTCCAAAATTTCTGTTTGGTTACTTCTTAATTTTTTTCTGTTTTTTGCCTCTTTGTTGAACTTCTCATTTTATTCTTGTATTGTTTTCCTGATTTTGTTAAGTTGTTAACTGCATTCTCTTGTCCTTTGAAGTTCTTTAGAATAATTATTTTGAATTCTTTGTTAGGTATATTTTGTATCTCTATATATTGGGGTTGGTTGCTGAAACTTTATTGTGTTCCTTTGCTGGTGATGTTTTCCCAATTCTTTGTGATCTCTGTGGCTTTGTGTATGTATCTATGATTTTAAAGACAGTCCAGATTTTATTTACTTATTTTGATAAAGGAAAGAATTTTACCTGCAGTGGGGAGATGCTAGAGTGTGTCATGACCTTGGACCTATTGGTCTGGGGAGCCAAGTGCAGGTGGTGGAGGATCCCAGACCAGTGAGGAATAGTGTCTCATTAGGTCAGGCAGCTGGTATCTATGACCTCAACAATGGATGATCTGTGGTGGAAAAAGCTGCGGGGGGCCTTTGGTGGCTACAAGAGATTTTGGGGTCCTCAGCTGTCCCTCTAAGTCCAACAAGGTAGGTGTGGTGGTGTCCAGAACTGTAGCATGCATATGTACACTTGAAAGGGCTGGCTGCAGGGGTTTTTTTTGTTTTGTTTTGTTTTGTTTTGTTTTGTTTTTTGGTGGCAGCGGCTACTTGCAGGCACATATACTGTGGCAGGGGCCTGGACTAGTTGCTGGGGTCAACTGCAGGCACATGGACAGCTATGTTAGTCTGGGTTGTCAGCCTTCAGTTGCATGGCTATGGGGACTAGTCACAGTCATGTCATGGCAATGGGGGCTGGTAATGGGAATCGGGTTGGGGATGGGTGCTTGAGCAGCTAAGTGGGCCTGGGCTTTTGGCCATGTACTCATGCAGCTGTAGTCTCTACTCACAGGTACAAGCATGGTAGTGGAGGTCTATCAGAGTCAGGACAGCAGATGGCTACAGAGGCTAGCTGTGAAAGTGTACATGCCAGAGGAAGGTCATGATAAGAGTTGAGGCCAGCTGGGTTCAGATGACAGCTATAGTATCTTGCTATGGATATCCAAAGGGCCAGTGGCAGGAGTTGGCGCTAGATAAGCTCATAAGCAGCTCCAGTGACCTTTGCTGTAAAAATGCACATGTATGGCTGTAGGGGCTAGCTGTGAGTATGTACATGGCATTGGAGGTCAGCGACAGAAGTAAGGGCTGCTGGCATGTTAAGTGCACAGCTATAGAAGCTAACTTTGGGCATGTATAGTAGTGCCCATCAGTAACAGAGCTGGGCTGGCCCTGGGATCTGAGCAGCGGTGGATGCGTAAGCTGTTGACGTGCCCTTTTTTGGTTGTTGGGACAACCACAAGCACACACCAAGTGGTCAGGGTCAGACATAGAGCATTGTGCTGTCATTATGCATACATACAGGACTTTAGGCTAGAGCTTGCTAGTAATGTGGATCCTGGGGCCCAACAAATCCACAGCAGTGCTGGCTGAAGTGGCTCCAGTGTGGGAGGGTGGGAGTCAAGAGGATTCAGGCAGATGGAATCCGACAGTGCCATATACCATGGGGCCCTCAGTGGTAAACCACACAGGGTCTGTAGCAGCTAGCCATGGTGGATGTTGGTCTCCTCAGTGGATTTTGCTAGGGTCCTCTGTGGAGCAGTCTCCTGGGGTTCATGATGGGCTCAGTGATGTTATCTATCGGGCTTTTCAGTGTCTGAAAAGGTTGTTGAAGTCCCTAGTAGTGAGGGCTACTAGGATTTTCTACAATACAAGCCACTGGGAACTGTGGTTGCTCCTTCCACAAAGCTAGGACTGGTAAGTTCTGAATTTCTTCCTTGTTTCTATCCATTTCTAGACCTCTCTGCTCTGCTGGGCTCTGGATGGAGTCAAACTGAAGCAGGTCCTTTCCCAAAAGGCTGGGGAAGTCAGTCATTCTTCTCTCCTCTTCCAGGTGACTGAAACTCTCTCAGGCTGAGAAGTTCCCTCTTGGCCCTGAGCAGTGTCGACTTAGGGAATGGGTGGATTTAGGCAAAATAAAACTGTTCTCCTGCCCTTTTTGTGCTGTTATTTTGTTTTTATATTCCAGTGTGTCCTGATGCTTCTTAAGTAGACTCTGAGCTATTTTTGCTCAGATAGCAGTCCAATTGCTCTTTGTAGTAGGGGTGAAGGTTGAGGTCTCCTACTTTGCCATCTTGATGATGTCACTCTGTTCTTCATCATTTCTCAGAAGTCAGATGTAGATCTTATCTTTGTTATTCTACATATAGGGTGCTTTTTCCCTCTGGCTTCCTTCAGGCTTTTTTCTTTATCTTTGATTTTCTGTAGTGAAAGTGATATGCCTAAGTGTAATTTTTCAACATATTCTACTTGGGGTTTTCTGAACTTCTTGGATCTGTGTTTTTGTGTCTGACATTACTTTGGGAAAATTATCAGTAATTAATGTTTCAAATTTTTCTTCTGTTTCTTTCTTCTCTTTCTGGCATTCCTATTATGTATATGTTATACCTTTTTGTTGTCCCACAGTCTTCAGATATTTTTTTTTCCTTTTCCTTTTTCTTTTCTTTATTTTCTTTCATCTCTTTTCTTTTCTTTTCTTTTCTTTTCTTCTCTTTCTTTCTTTCTTTCTTTGTCTTTGTTCTCTTTGCTCTTTGGTTTTATTAAAAAAAAAAATTGAGGGGCGCCTGGGTGGCTCAGTGGGTTGGGCAGCGGACTTCGGCTCAGGTCATGATCTCGCGGTCCGTGGGTTCGTGCCCCGCGTCGGGCTCTGTGCTGACAGCTCGGAGCCTGGAGCCTGTTTCAGATTCTGTGTCTCCCTCTCTCTCTGCCCCTCCCCCGTTCATGCTTTGTCTCTCTCTGTCTCGAAAAATAAATAAACGTTAAAAAAAATTAAAAAAAAGAATAAAAAAAATTGGGAATGCAAATGGGTGCAGCCATTCTGGAAAACACCATGGAGTTTCCTCAGAAAATTAAAAATAGAACTACTTGGGGTGCCTGGATGGTTCAGTTGGTTGGGTGTCTGACTTTGGATCAGGCCATGATCTCATGGTTTGTGGGTTTGAGCCTCATGTCTGGTTCTGTGCTGACAGCTCAGAGCCTGGAGCCTGCTTCAGATTCTGTGCTCCCTCTCTCTCTGCCCCTCTCCTGCTCATGCTCTGTGTCTCTCTCCTCAAATAAATAAACATTAAATAAATAAACATTTTTTTTTAAACAGAACTACCCTATGACCACTACTAGGTATTTATCCAAGGGATACAGGTGTGCTGTTTCAAAGGGGTATATGCACCCCAATGTTTATAGCAGCTCTATCTACAATAACCAAAGTATGGAAACAGCCCAAATGTCCATCAACAAATGAATGGATAAAGAAGAAGTGATATATATATACATATATATATGTACATATATATATATGTACATATACACACACACACACACAATGGAATATTACTTAGCAATCAAAAAGAACAAAATCTTGCCATTTGCAACTACATGGATAGAACTAGAGGGTATTGAGCTAAGTGAAATTAGTTGGTCAGAGAAAGTCAACTATCATATGACTTCACTCATATGAGGACTTTAAGATACAAAACAGATGAACATAAGGAAAGGGAAGAAAAAATAATATAAAAACAAGGAAGGGGACAAAAGATAAGAGACTCTTAAATACGGAGAACAAACTGAGGGTTGCTAGAAGGGTGGTGGGTGGGGGGATGGGCTAAATGGTTAAGGGACATTGGGGAGGACACTTCTTGGGATGAATCACTGGAATCTATTCTTGAAATCATTATACTACTATATGCTAACTAACTTGGATGTAAATTAAAAACTAATTAATTAACAATAAAAACAAATAAAAACATAAAAAATTTAATGTTTTATTTATTTTTGAAAGCGCACAAGTAGGGGAAGGGCAGAGAAAGAAGGAGACAGAAGATCCAAAGTGGGCTCTGTGCTGATAGCAGCATCGGCTGTAGGGCTCAAACTCATGAACTGTGAGATCATGACCTGAGCTGAAGTTGCATGCTCAACCAACTGAACCCACCCAGGGTTCATAGAGTTCAACCACCCAGGAACCTCTTTGCTCTTTGGTTTTAGAGGTTTCTACTGATGTATCTTCCAGTTAAAATATTCTGTACTGAGTCATATTTACTTTACTAATAAGCCCACCAAAAGCATTCTTCATTTCTTGTGTGGTGTTTTTGATCTCTAGCATTTTTTTTCACTTCTTTGTTAGGATTTCCTAACAAAGCTCAACTTGCATTTCTCATCTGTTCTGGCATGCTGTCTACTTTATCCATTACAGTTCTCAGCATATTAATTATAATTATTTTAAGTGCCTAGTCTGATCATTTCAACAGTTTAAAATTCTTTTTTCTAATGTTTTGTCTCTTCAAATTGTATTTTTTTTTCCCTTTTGGTATGGTTTGCCATTTTTTCCCTGATACATGTACATGCTGTGCTGGGTAAAAGAACTCTATAAATAGTCTTTTACTAATGGTGTGGTGAGTTGTGCCTGAGGGGAAATGTTCTATTGGCTATGATTAGGTCTTAGTCTTTTAGTGAGCCTATAATTCACAGAGTTTCTCAGTTTTTTTTTGTCCTTCTTTATTGGGACAGGATGGCTAGGGTGGGCTGGAATTGCGTGTTTCCCTTTTCCAGGTCTGTTAGGCTCTGGCTAACCAATTTCCCTTGAGTACGGGCCTCATTGAGAACAGAGTTCTTTGAAAAAAAATTTTTTTAATGTTTATTATTTATTTTTGAGAGAGAGAGACAGAGTGTGATCAGGGGAGGAGCAGAGGGAGAGAGGGAGACACAGAATCCCAATCAGCTCCAGGCTCCAAGCTGTCAGCCCAGAGCCCAATGTGGGCTCACAAACTGCAAGATCATGACCTGAGCTGAAGTCGGAAACTTAACTGACCAAGCCACCCAGATGCCCCTAGAACAGAGTTCTTTGGCTTGCCTTTTTCCCTCCCTCTGCTGGGAGGACAAAAATATATTTCTGTAGTATTTACTGTAGGAACCTAGTTGAGATGCTGGACTGAAGTCTCACAATATTGTGGGGATCCCTTTATGTTTGGGTCCCCCTGGAGTTTTTTTAACTCTCAATCTTGTCCATATCTTGGTCTCTAGCAACTTGCCAATTATAGCTTCATTTTTTCCAATCCAGGTACAAGTTCCCAAGTGGTTTCCACTTGTGGGTAAGCCTTGGCTCCTTGTGTTCACCTGTCTGTCTCTCCAGTCTTGGGGATAGCAGTTCTCTTCTGTGTCTTCCCTTCCCTTGCAGATTCAATAAATGCATTGATTTTGCAGTTAGTTCAGCTTTTCACTTGCTAGAATGATGTGGTGAGTTCCAAGTTTCTTGCATGCATAACCTTGTGCTTAGAGATTTAAAAACCAAAATGATAATAAAGAGAAACAACATAGAAGATATCTGGAAATAAAAAAAAATAATACAATATTTTTCTGAAATCCAAATGACAAATTATAGGGAAAAAGTATATTAAATGCTGCAAATAAGAATGCCAGTGGATTCGGAGACATAGGAATGCATTTTATGAAAAATGTAACACAGAATGGAAAAATAATAAAAAACAGATATTGGTAGAATAGACCAAAAAAAAAAAAAACTTAAGAAAATGGAATACTTCAATAACACAATAAATCAACCCGATCTACTTGACGTTTATAGGACCTAACACAAAAAACACAGAAAGAAACCTTTTCAAGTGAATATGGGAAATTCACCAAGATGGATGAGGCACAAAAGAAGTCAAACAAATTTAAAATAATCGAAGTGACACAAAATAAGCATTCTGATAACAGGAAAAATTAAAAGATAAATGAATAACAGAAACGCATCTAGAAAATCCTCCAGTAGGTGGACATTAAACAATACAATCCTAAGTAATTCAAGACTGAAAGAAAAAGCACATGGAGAATTAGCAAATATTATGAACTGAATGAATATAAAAACAAAGCATATCCATACTGGTAGGATGCAGGTAAAGTAGGGTGTAGAGAGAAATGTATAGTTCTAAATGATTATATTAAAAGAGGTAAATATGATGGGCATCGAGGAGGGCACCTGTTGGGATGAGCACTGGGTGTTGTATGGAAATCAATTTGACAATAAATTATATTTCATAAAATAAGGTAAATCTGGGATCAATGAGTAAAATTTCAGTCTCAAAGAACTAGAAAAAGAAAAACACATAAGCCAAATGTGGGTAGAAGTTATTAGATGCTAAAGATAAGAGAAGAAATCAATGGAACTGAAAATGGACAAAGTCCATACCAAGTCTAGTTTTAAAAAGATCAATAAAAATGATGAGCCTTTAACTACATTCATGAGGGAAAGGAGAGAGACAAATCTTTATTAACATCAGGAATAAAAGAGGAATCATCATATCACATGGTACAAACATTAAAGGACAATAAGAGGATCTTGTAAACAATTAAATTTCAGTAAGTATTATAACAATGTAATAGGAAAGTGTTATGAAAGGCAAAATTATGAAAATTGGCCCAGGAAGAAATAGAATATATGAGAAGCACAGCATATATTAAAAAATTGATTTGGTAACTAAAGGCCTTTCCACAAAGAATACCCAGTCTCAGATGGTTTGCAGGTCAAGTCTGTCAGACATCTTTAAAAAAAATACCACAGAGAGATTTTAGAAGATAGAGTGGTGGAGCAGGGAAGAAAATTTCCCAAGCAAGGCCTTTTATAGGTCAGTATTACTTTAATGCCAAAAACTAGACAAAGACATTAGAAGATAAATTATAGAAGAGCTATTATACAGACAGATATATTGTATTCCCTAGACTGGGAAGGCAAATGCTTTTAAGACATCAATTATTGTCAAGTTGAACTATGTTTCCAACAGAATGCTAATCATAATCCAGTTTTGTTGTTGTTAAAATTTGACTGCCCTAAAGTAGATACAAAAATCCCTACATATTATATTGGTTTCCTAGGGCTGCCATAAGTCCACAACCGGGGTTACTTAAACCACACAAATTTATGCTCTTCAGTTCTAGGGGTTGGAATTCTGAGATCAAGTTGTTTGGAGTTCCATGTCTCTTCTGGGACTCTTGGTAGAAGCCTGCCATGCCTCTTCAGAGCTTCTGGTGGTGGCCAACAATCCTTAGTGTCTGGTCTGATAGCCATTATCAGTCTAGTCTCTGCCTCTTTCATCACATAGTCATTTTCACATCATCATCCCTCTGTGGCCAAATCTCCCCTTTTTATAAGAAAACCAGGGGCACCTGGGTGGCTTAGTCGGTTAAGCGTTTAACTTCAGTTCAGGTCATGATCTCACAGTCTGTGAGTTCCAGCTCTGTGCTGACAGCTCAGAGCCTGGAGCCTGCTTTGGATTCTGTGTCTCCCTCTCTCTCTGCCCCTCCCCTATTCATGCTCTGTTTCTCTCTGTCTCAAAAATAAATAAAAACATTAAAAAAAAAAAAGAACACCAATCAAATTGGATTAGGATCTGCCCTAGTGACCTCAAAAGAGCTTAATCATCTGTGAAGATCCTATTTCCAAATAAAGACAAATTCATAGGAGCTGGAGGGTAGGACTTCACATATTTATTAGCGACAAATAATTAGAAATGAAGTTAGCAAAATCAAAATAGTTCACAAGAGCATGAGAAACATAAAACATGTAGGAATAACTGTAAAAAAAGATAAGAGCCAAGCACTGAAGAAGACCTGTAAAACACTGTAGAAGACATAAGCTTGTGGAAAGATATATCATGTTAATAATTTGAAAGATTCAAAATTGTAATTGTGTCAGTTCTTTCCTGAATTGATCTGAGGTTTCAACACAATCCTAATCAAAATCTACATAGTTGATGTAGTTAACTATTTTGTTATGGTTAACTAGTTGATTCTAAAATATATGTGAAAGTCCAAAGGATCTAGAGTAGCCAAACAATTTGAGTGAAAAATATTAGAAGAGTAATCCTGACATATTTTATGGCTTACTACAAATGTCTAGTAATCAAGACAGTGTAGAATTTACGTAAGAATTGACACAGATAAATGCCATTGGATATTTATCATTGACATAGATAAATGGAACAAAAATCAAGAGCATAGAGATATATAGGCACACATATGTAGTTTAACAAAGTGCCAACATTTCAACAAGAGTTAATGGGCTTTTCAAACAATTGACATCCATATGTAAAAAATTAAAAGAAACATTGAGGTTTGATCTTTTCCATATCCTATCTACAATAATTAGCTTGAAGTGGGTTCTAGACCTAAATGTAAAAGAGCTATAATTATATTTTTGAAATCATACAGGAAACTCTTTGAACTTGAAGAAATGAGAAATTTCCTTAGACAGGAGCACTAAAATGTGGATCATAAAGTATTAAATGGAACTTCACCAAAATTTAGATCATTTGATTTTCAATATAACCCAACTAGATGCTACTCACAAAAATCTAATTTCAAATTCAATGACATAAGTAGATTGAATATAAGAAGATGGAAAATAATATGTCATGTAAACAGTAATCTAAGAAAAGCAGGGGTGATATATTAATATCTGGAGAAGTGTACTTCAGAGCAAAGAGAATTACTAGATACAAAGAGGAACATTACATAATGATGAAAAGATTGGGGCTCCTGGTGGCTCAATTAAGCATCTTACTTTTGATTTCAGCCCAGATCATGATCTCACAGTTCCTGGGATCAAGCTCCATGTTAGCCTTTGTGCTGACAGTGTGGAACCTGCTTGGGATGCTCTCTCTCTCTCTCTCTCTCTCTCCCTCTGGCTCCTCTCTGCTCTCTCTCTCTCTCCCTCTCACAAAATAAATAAACATAAAAAATTAAAGGATGAGTTATCCGGGAAGATATAACAATTTTAACTATATACATACACACCAAACAACAGAGTTTCAAAATCTATAAAGCAAAAACTAAAAAAGCTGAAACAAGAAATCCACATTTATAGTTGAGAACTTCAACCTCCTGCCTCCCATCCTCACTACCTGCTGTCCCAGGAACTAATACAACTGCAAGGCAGAAAATCAACAAGGATATAGATGATCTGTACAATACAGTCAACCAACAGGATCTAATTTACATATATTAACAATGGTCTCAATCACAATAGACCCTACTGTGTTTTCAAGTTCCCATGGAATAGTCAGAGGTAGACTGTATCTTGAGCCACAGAACAAACCACATCTAACACTGTACTAGAACATCTACTCACTACAAGTAGGTAAGAGAAATGAATAAAAGGCACAGATTAAAAAGGAATAAAAGTTTTGACTTATAGATGTCAAAATCGTCATAAAATATTTTTAAGATTCACTAGTACGAATAAGTGAATTTAGTAAGATCATAGGATACAAGTTCAACATGCACAATCGATCAGATTTCTAATAACAAATGTGGGAAATGAAATCAGTAACACAATACTATTTATAGTTCCTGTAAAGGAAAGAAAATATCTAGACATACATTAAAAGAAATGTATAAGATCTTTATTATGAAAAATACAAAATGGTGATAAGGGAAATGAAAGATCTACATACAGAAGGAGATGTACCACATTCTCAAACCAGAAGTCTCCAAGGTAAGGATATCAGCATAATAAAGGTATCAGTTCTCTCCAAATGGATCTTCATTGTTTAGCACTATTTCTATTGAAATCCCAACAAGTTTTTGTTGACAAACACAGAGAAGTTTATTCTAACACTTATTTGGAAATGTATAGTCTACAGACCAGATAAAACAGTCTGAGAAGGAAAATTCAAGTGGGAGAACTTACTTTCTCCAACACTGTAGCTTATAGAGTTTAGCCAAGTGTAGTATTGGCAGAAGGATAAACAATGACACATAAATACTGTGAATAAAAAATTAATATTTTCTGAAGATACAGTTAAGAAAAAAAAATACATGGCCCAGAATTGGAGAAAATATTCTTTTTTTGTTTTTTTTAAATGTTAATTTATTTTTCAGAGAGAGATAGAGCATGAGTGGAGGAAGGGCAGAGAGAGAGGGAGACACAGAATCCGAAGCAGGCTCCAGGTTCTGAGCTGTCAACACAGAGCACGATGCAGGGCTTGAACCCACGAACTGTGAGATCATGACCTGAGCCAATGTCAGATGCTTAACCAACTGAGCCACCAGGAGCTCTGATAAAATATTCTTAATGCATATATCTGCCAAATATTTGTATACAGAGATCTTTCATCATGTAATAATGAGACAACTAGGAAATTAGAATCATCATCAAAAGACTTGGACAGTTTTTGCAGAAAGGAAAATATATGAATATTCAATATACTCCTAAAAAATCAGCCACCATGATTGGTCATCAGGCAGATGCAAATTAAAACTGCACTAGGATACCACTACACACACTCCAGAATAGCTAAAACTAAAAAGTTTGAAAAGAGTAAATGTTGTCAAACTTACAGAGCAACTGACTCTCTTACATTCCTAATAGATAGCAAGATGATGCAATCACTATCTAAATCCAAACTGGATTCTTATAATAATTGTTTTTAATACCCTCTATTTAAATCATTTAGTTTTGGGGTGCCTGGGTGGCGCAGTCGGTTAAGCGTCCGACTTCAGCCAGGTCACGATCTCGCGGTCCGGGAGTTCGAGCCCCGCGTCAGGCTCTGGGCTGATGGCTCAGAGCCTGGAGCCTGTTTCTGATTCTGTGTCTCCCTCTCTCTCTGCCCCTCCCCCGTTCATGCTCTGTCTCTCTCTGTCCCAAAAATAAATAAACGTTGAAAAAAAAAAAAAGCATTTAGTTTTGTTAATGTTTATTTATTTTTGAGGCAGAGAGCAGGAGAAGGGCAGAGAGAGGGGTCAGAGGATCTGAGCCTGGCTCTGTGCTGTTAGCACAGAATGTGGGGCTCCAACTCATGAACTGTGAGATCATGACCTGAGTCAAAATCCAAAGCTTAACTACCCAGGTGCCCCAAAATCATTGTTTTACTTGTTTTTCCTTTTCCTCTCCATTGGTATAGAAAGTTAAATTATTGTTTACCACTTCCTAATATGGAGAAATTATGTAACACATCCAATTCAGTTTCCTCATCTGCTTCTATGGGTTTACTAATTACACTTATCTCAAGATATTGATTTAAAAACCAAACGAGGGGTGCCTGGGTGGCTCAGTCGGTTAAGTGTCTTCCTTGGGCTCAGATCATGATCTCATTGTTCATGAGTTCAAGCCCCTTGTTTGGCTCTGTGCTGACAGTGCAGAGCCTGGAGCCAGCTTCGGATTGTGTCTCCTTCTCTCTCTGCCCTTCCTCTGCTCATGCTATCTCTCTCTCTTTCTCTTTCAGTCTCTCTCAAAAAATAAATAATAAATATTAAAAGCATTTAAAAACCAAGTGAAATTATGAACATAAAATATTTACTAATGAGTATCATATAAAGCACTCAATAAATCCTAAACTTCATTAGTATTGTTACATTGAGAATAGCTATATTTCTTAAGTAAATCTTTTATGACTGTCCTTGTGCCATGTTAATATTCTTCTTAGGGCCTCACCCAAGTTGTCTCTCAGCATTTATTTGTGTGCTGATATGCTGAATTTCACAGTCGCTGCTTGGGAAGTGAGTTGCCTGCAGTCAGACACCACCCCTGCTTTGCCTACTGTTGCACTGCCAGCCCTGCCAGTGGTAGATGCCCATTGACCCTTTGTGATTACCTGACAATTGCAGTGGCACAGAGCAAAGCATCCTCCTATTTCCTCTCTGGGCAACTTCAATTTTTAGTCTCTCTTATGCTTAGTTACTCTCATTCTTACTGTGGAATCAAAGACCTAGTCCCTCAGAAAGGAATTTTAGGTTATTTATTTATTTATTTATTATTATTAAAAAACCCCATTTATTTATTTATTTATTTATTTACAGCAAGCCGTGGAGGGGCAGAGAGAGAGGGAGAGAGAAATCCCAAGTGGGCTCGGCACTGTCGGTGCAGAGACTGACATGGGGCTGGAACCCACCAACCGTGTGATCATGATCTGAGTTGAAACCAAGCGTTGGACACTTAACTGACTGAGCCACCTAGGTGACCCCTGAATTTTAGGTTTTGATGAACGTAGCCTCATGGATTTCTGGTGAACACAGAAACCTTTCCCGTAGTCTGATGAGGGAGCCTGAGGCAGGTTGAGGGGCAAGATACAGGCTGGCACTCCCCACCCCCACTCTCCCCCCAATGCTGATGGAATATGTGTGATATTCCTCAAACACTCCTGGCCTACCCACAAACAAAGGAAAGGGGTTTAAGTGCTTGCCATAGTAATGTGGGAAACTAAGGCAAATGAAAAGTTAAATTTCCTTACTGCCTACATCCCATTGACAAGTCCTTGAGACCAGCAGAGTAACCTCCCTCTAGGAGTTTAGCTGCCTCAATGATGACACTTTGCTAGGGGCAGAAGAGAACCATAGGAACATTGTCTTAATCTCAAGGATCCTGTAAATCTAATTCCTTTATCTCAACTGCCCCAGGATATATGCTGGCAATCATGCTCCAAGCTTATGTCACCCCCCCCCCCCATAAGTATCTGAAGGGTCTCATGACTCAGGTTTTATTAAATGCTAATAAATGGTGTTTCCCTAAGCAACAGCAGGCCCCTCAAGGTCCTGGAAACCTTGCTTCCAAAATTCCTTAGAGACTTACTCTTTACCTCACCCCCTCCCAACTTGAGGGTGTATAATAAGTTACCCATCGGGACCCCAGGGAAACTCTTCCTCCCATAGGTCCTGTCCCCATGCTTTAATGAAATCACCTTTTTGCACTAAAGGCATCTTCAAGAATTCTTTGCTGGCCATCAGCTCTGGACGCCATGAATCCCCCATCACCCCAAAACTTCATCATTGTTGAGTGTAAGTTGGGTATCCAGAAGGTTGTGGTCATGGAAGGCACACGGGGGCATCATGGCCCACCAGGGGAGTCTGGGACTTCTTATATTTTACAGAACCTCCTGCAGGTGGCTGGTTTGTTCCTCCCCCTTTACTGCTCTGGGGATTCACTATTATCTGCTTCACAGACACCCATTTTTTAAAAATAAAACCTCTCTTAATCACACCTTTCTTTGAGTTGTTCATAGTGCTTATCCCTAATAAGAACTTTTAAGTGTCACACATGGAGGTTCTTATAGCATTGAGTCTTTCTCCATAACCCCTCCTTTTCTTTTATTGGTGAAAAACTCTCGGAAAAGTTATAAATGTTGCCTCACATCATACAGCTAAACAGAGACAGAGCAGAGCAAACACCCAGATATCTGAACTTACAATATAAAGAACTTCTGATAGAGTGAACTTTAACTGACATGGAAAGTATTCTTTTTGGCTCTGAATGTGCCCCAACTCCCCAGCCCTTTTTTAAATATCTAAACTGTGGAAGTTTTATACTGAGACAGGTCCAAGTTCAATATTTTTGTCTTCCAACATTCACGCTGGCCACAAGGCTGAGCGTAGGGCTATTTATACAGATGTTTATGCGCCTAGCAATGCCCACTCAGTATTGATGAATGCATAAAAGAACGATGGCCTCATTTTGCTTATATTGGCAAATACACTTTGGGGGGCTCTTTGGTTTGCCTTTGAAGTTCAGACATCTACAAAAGCGTCTTGTAGTGTTTAGAGACTACAAAGGATCTGACAAATGTTTGTGTTTAACGGACTTTTATTTAGTTGAATTTTGTCTCTCTTTCAAAAGGAACAGGGGTAGTTGCACTCATACATGCGTGCCTAATAAACTATTCTTTTATCTTCCTCTGAATTCATGACACCCACCTGGCCGTAGCCTTGGCCCTCACAGGAGCCAATGTGATTGTAGAGAATTAGCTTTTATTACACTTGAACCAAACACACTATGTTTGAAAGGGTAATTGAAGTTTGTGGAGAGCACACGGAGCATTTTTCCCCTCCCCTCCAGAGATTATACAATAAAATGGATTTTCATTCTGCACAATAACCAGGGATTGCAGGCCAGGCAGCCTCTATCCCCATTGTCTTCCGTCCTGGTGTCCAAAGGGCCAAATCTCCTGAGAGAACAATAAGACCCTCAGGAAGACGCAGGCAGGCAGGAGTGACAATGGAATTAGAGAGATCTGTAATTCCGGGGGTGGGGGGGGAGGGGAGAACTTCAAAATCAACAATGATTTTATTTAAATACACCGAATTACCCTAACAAGCTGTTTTTCCATTTCAGCAGCACCCGAAATTTTATCTTCTTAACTCCATCCAAGGTATTGCATTCTGCCACTCGAATGAAATATTAGCAATAGAAGCACCATTCTAGTTAGTCTCCATTCAACCCCAAACTTTAATAGAAATAACCTGTCGGCTTTGATTGAGTGTGATATCACTATAGGAGCCTTGAATTTAAACTGGGGGGATAAAGAAAATTGCATAGTGTGTGAAGCCAGTTTGACTAAAATGGAAATTTTACTTCAGTCCCATCTGGCTGTCAAAAGGCCACTTCTAATACTTTCACAAAGCAATTTACCTTTGCAGCAAAAAATAAAAAATAGAAACCGAAAATGCAAAAATCCAAACTAAGCCAAACTTACATCTTTGCGAAATTTCACCTCGGGTTCTGTGTTGTCTCTCCAGGGGCTGGGACCGAGCACAAGGTACCAAGCTTTCCTATCAAGCTCACCTCCCACTTGTTATCGAGTACATTCAGTTTTCTTGGCTTTTACATCTTTTCAAAAGAAGACAAAAACATCCCAGAATATAAACTCCTAAATAATCTGTCAAGTACTTGAATTAAAGTGCATCCCACACTTGCTTCAAGTTTTTGAGAGAAGGCAACATGGGGTGAGCAAAGTTGGCAAAGGGCAAGCATCCCTGGGGGGCCGTGCACAACATCTCAGATCGGCTGGTGGTCCTAAGGGGCCCTTTCACATCCAAGGCTGGAAATTTCACCACATATTCTTTGGGAAAAATTTGGCACAATTGACTTGCTAAAGGAGAATGCCATGTCAGTGATGGTCGCATATGAATACATGTGAGTGCTGGGAGCTCTGGTATATAAACTGTTGGGGCCTAAGAGTCAAAATGGGGAGAATGGGGGGATTCTGGTGGTACCACAAAGATTTTTTTAATTAAAAAATTTTCAGACATTTGTTCCATTGTCTTACTGAATGCTCTTTGATACTGTCTTCCAGCATCTATTAAATATCTATGCAAGAAAATAAGAGAGAATGTAGATGTGATGTTAGAGACATATTTCAGAAAGAGGCTCTGTTTGCCTTTAAAAGAAAAATGTTTTCTTGGGGCACCTGGGTGGCTCTGTTGGTTGAGTGACAGGCTGCAGCTCGGGTCATGATGTTATAAGGAAAAATCTGTTATAAGATGACCAACAGGACTGAGAGGGAAATTCCAGTCCTGGACCGAAGACTCCCCTTCTGGGTTCTTGTTCCTACCCTGTTTGCACACCAAATTCCTACTAATGTGGAATGTGGAAGTAACAGACTATAAATTGTTCCCTCTGCTTACACTCTGGGCTCAGACCTCTGGAGAGTGATCTCCTCTGAGCCCGCCGATGTAAAATAAACCTCCTGCCTTCCAAGACCACCGAGTGCTGCTTGGTTCTTCTGCTGGGTCATCCAGACCAGGTTCCATAACAATCTCACGGTTTGTGAGTTCGAGCCCCATGTCAGGCTTTGTGCTGATAGCGAGGAGCTTGCTTTGGATTCTCTGTCTCCCTCTCTCTGCCCCTCCCCCACTAGCGCTCTCTCTCTCTCTCTCTCTCTCTCTCTCAAAAATACATAAGCATTAAAAAAATGACAATAAATAAATAAAATTAAAAGTTTGCCTAGAGTAAGCAGAGAATCAGAGAAAATAAATCTCCTTGTCTGGGAGGGGAAGGGCAAGGTCATGAATGCTATCTGGGCAATTTCTTTGAAGACTTATAATTGATCAATGCAAGAAATCATGTGCTATATCTATACTTGATCACCCCTGAGTGATCAGACAGACATCCCCCACCTCACACACACACACATAAACACAGACACACACACAAAACACAAAAACAACCTAGAATATCTTTACCTGTTCTTTTTTTTTTAATATGAAATTTATTGTCAAATTGGTTTCCATACAACACCCAGTGCTCATCCCAAAAGGTGCCCTCCTCAATACCCATCACCCACCCTCCCCTCCCTCCCACCCCCCATCAACCCTCAGTTTGTTCTCAGTTTTTAAGAGTCTCTTATGCTTTGGCTCTCTCCGTCTCTAACCTCTTTTTTTTTTTTTCTTCCCCTCCCCCATGGTCTTCTGTTAAGTTTCTCAGGATCCACATAAGAGTGAAAACATATGGTATCTGTCTTTCTTTACCTCTTCTTAAACTGCAAAGCAAAATATAGATCAGAAGGAACAAAATACATAATCATTGAATTTGTATCTCAAGCCTTCAGGTCTGGACATTATGTCAGCATTTCCTTAGAAAGTGACACATAAATAAAGACAAAAAAAGAACTTAAATGCAGGTGTTGTTCTATATCCATTTTATAGATGAAAAACTGATGCTTAGTTGCGGCAAGATGGCGGCTTAGGAGGACGCTGGGCTCACCGCACGTCCTGCTGATCACTTAGATTCCATCTACACCTGCCTAAATAACCCAGAAAACCGCCAGAGGATTAGCAGAACAGAGTCGCCGGAGCCAAACGCAGACGAGAGGCCCACGGAAGAGGGTAGGAAGGGCGGCGAGGCGGTGCGCGCTCCACGGACTGGCGGGAGGGAGCCGGGGCGGAGGGGCGGCTCGCCGGCCAAGCAGAGCCCCCGAGTCGGGCTTCCAAAAGCGGAGGGGCCGGGCGGACTGTGTTCCGACAGCAAGCGCGACTTAGCGTCTGGGAGGTCAGAAATTAACAGCTCTGCTCGGAAAGCGGGAAGGCTGGAGGATAAAGGGAGGGAGAGCTGCTGAGCCCCCTGACAACAGAGCTCAGTTTGGTGGGGAACAAAGGCGCTCGCCAGCGCCATTTCCCCCGCCCATCCCCCAGCCGAAATCCCAAAGGGAACCAGTTCCTGCCAGGGAACTTGCTCGCTCCGCGCAAACACCCAACTCTGCGCTTCTGCGGAGCCAAACCTCCGGCAGCGCAGCGGATCTGACTCCCTCCCGCTGCCACAGGGCCCCTCCTGAAGTGGATCACCTAAGGAGAAGCGATCTAAGCCTGCCCCTCCTGCCCCCGAGCACCTTCCCTACCCACCCCAGCTAATACGCCAGATCCCCAGCATCACAAGCCTGGCAGGGTGCAAGTAGCCCAGACGAGCCACACCACCCCACAGTGAATCCCGCCCCTAGGAGAGGGGAAGAGAAGGCACACACCAGTCTGACTGTGGCCCCAGCGGTGGGCTGGGGGCAGACATCAGGTCTGACTGCGGCCCCGCCCACCAACTCCAGGTATACACCACAGCACAGGGGAAGTGCCCTGCAGGTCCTCACCACGCCAGGGACTATCCAAAATGACCAAGCGGAAGAACTCCCCTCAGAAGAATCTCCAGGAAATAACAACAGCTAATGAGCTGATCAAAAAGGATTTAAATAATATAACAGAAAGTGAATTTAGAATAATAGTCATAAAATTAATCGCTGGGCTTGAAAACAGTATACAGGACAGCAGAGAATCTCTTGCTACAGAGATCAAGGGACTAAGGAACAGTCACGAGGAGCTGAAAAACGCTTTAAACGAAATGCATAACAAAATGGAAACCACCACAGCTCGGCTTGAAGAGGCAGAGGAGAGAATAGGTGAACTAGAAGATAAAGTTATGGAAAAAGAGGAAGCTGAGAAAAAGAGAGATAAAAATATCCAGGAGTATGAGGGGAAAATTAGAGAATTAAGTGATACACTAAAAAGAAATAATATACGCATAATTGGTATCCCAGAGGAGGAAGAGAGAGGGAAAGGTGCTGAAGGGGTACTTGAAGAAATCATAGCTGAGAACTTCCCTGAACTGGGGAAGGAAAAAGGCATTGAAATCCAAGAGGCACAGAGAACTCCCTTCAGACGTAACTTGAATCGATCTTCGGCACGACATATCATAGTGAAACTGGCAAAATACAAGGATAAAGAGAAAATTCTGAAAGCAGCAAGGGGTAAACGTGCCCTCACATATAAAGGGAGACCTATAAGACTCGTGACTGATCTCTCTTTTGAAACTTGGCAGGCCAGAAAGAATTGGCACGAGATTTTCAGGGTGCTAGACAGGAAAAATATGCAGCCGAGAATCCTTTATCCAGCAAGTCTGTCATTTAGAATAGAAGGAGAGATAAAGGTCTTCCCAAACAAACAAAAACTGAAGGAATTTGTCACCACTAAACCAGCCCTACAAGAGATCCTAAGGGGGACCCTGTGAGACAAAGTCCCAGAGACATCACTATAAGCATAAAACATACAGACATCACAATGACTCTAAACCCGTATCTTTCTATAATAACACTGAATGTAAATGGATTAAATGCGCCAACCAAAAGACATAGGGTATCAGAATGGATAAAAAAACAAGACCCATCTATTTGCTGTCTACAAGAGACTCATTTTAGACCTGAGGACACCTTTAGATTGAGAGTGAGGGGATGGAGAACTATTTATCATGCGACTGGAAGCCAAAAGAAAGCTGGAGTAGCCATACTTATATCAGACAAACTAGACTTTAAATTAAAGGCTGTAACAAGAGATGAAGAAGGACATTATATAATAGTTACAGGGTCTATCCATCAGGAAGAGCTAACAATGATAAATGTCTATGCACCGAATACCGGAGCCCCCAAATATATAAAACAATTACTCATAAACATAAGCAACCTTATTGATAAGAATGTGGTAATTGCAGGGGACTTTAATACACCACTTACAGAAATGGATAGATCATCTAGACACACGGTCAATAAAGAAACAAGGGCCCTGAATGAGACATTGGATGAGATGGACTTGACAGATATATTTAGAACTCTGCATCCCAAAGCAACAGAATATACTTTCTTCTCGAGTGCACATGGAACATTCTCCAAGATAGATCATATACTGGGTCACAAAACAGCCCTTCATAAGTTTACAAGAATTGAAATTATACCATGCTTACTTTCAGACCACAATGCCATGAAGCTTGAAATCAACCACAGGAAAAAGTCTGGAAAACCTCCAAAAGCATGGAGGTTAAAGAACACCCTACTAACGAATGAGTGGGCCAACCAGGCAATTAGAGAAGAAATTAAAAAATATATGGAAACAAACGAAAATGAAAATACAACAATCCAAACGCTTTGGGACGCAGCAAAGGCAGTCCTGAGAGGAAAATACATTGCAATCCAGGCCTATCTCAAGAAACAAGAAAAATCCCAAATACAAAATCTAACAGCACACCTAAAGGAACTAGAAGCAGAACAGCAAAGGCAGCCTAAGCCCAGCAGAAGAAGAGAAATAATAAAGATCAGAGCAGAAATAAACAATATAGAAACTAAAAAAACTGTAGAGCAGATCAACGAAACCAAGAGTTGGTTTTTTGAAAAAATAAACAAAATTGACAAACCTCTAGCCAGGCTTCTCAAAAAGAAAAGGGAGATGACCCAAATAGATAAAATCATGAATGAAAATGGAATTATTACAACCAATCCCTCAGAGATACAAACAATTATCAGGGAATACTATGAAAACTTATATGCCAACAAATTGGACAACCTGGAAGAAATGGACGAATTCCTGAACACCCACACGCTTCCAAAACTCAATCAGGAGGAAATAGAAAGCTTGAACAGACCCATAACCAGCGAAGAAATTGAATCGGTTATCAAAAATCTCCCAACAAATAAGAGTCCAGGACCAGATGGCTTCCCAGGGGAGTTCTACCAGACGTTTAAAGCAGAGATAATACCTATCCTTCTCAAGCTATTCCAAGAAATAGAAAGGGAAGGAAAACTTCCAGACTCATTCTATGAAGCCAGTATTACTTTGATTCCTAAACCAGACAGAGACCCAGTAAAAAAAGAGAACTACAGGCCAATATCCCTGATGAATATGGATGCAAAAATTCTCAATAAGATACTAGCAAATCGAATTCAACGGCATATAAAAAGAATGATTCACCATGATCAAGTGGGATTCATTCCTGGGATGCAGGGCTGGTTCAACATTCGCAAATCAATCAACGTGATACATCACATTAACAAAAAAAGAGAGAAGAACCATATGATCCTGTCAATCGATGCAGAAAAGGCCTTCGACAAAATCCAGCACCCTTTCTTAATAAAAACCCTTGAGAAAGTCGGGATAGAAGGAACATACTTAAAGATCATAAAAGCCATTTATGAAAAGCCCACAGCTAACATCATCCTCAACGGGGAAAAACTGAAAGCTTTTTCCCTGAGATCAGGAACACGACAAGGATGCCCACTCTCACCGCTGCTGTTTAACATAGTGCTGGAAGTTCTAGCATCAGCAATCAGACAACAAAAGGAAATCAAAGGCATCAAAATTGGCAAAGATGAAGTCAAGCTTTCGCTTTTTGCAGATGACATGATATTATACATGGAAAATCCGACAGACTCCACCAAAAGTCTGCTAGAACTGATACAGGAATTCAGCAAAGTTGCAGGATACAAAATCAATGTACAGAAATCAGTTGCATTCTTATACACTAACAATGAAGCAACAGAAAGACAAATAAAGAAACTGATCCCATTCACAATTGCACCAAGAAGCATAAAATACCTAGGAATAAATCTAACCAAAGATGTAAAGGATCTGTATGCTGAAAACTATAGAAAGCTTATGAAGGAAATTGAAGAAGATTTAAAGAAATGGAAAGACATTCCCTGCTCATGGATTGGAAAAATAAATATTGTCAAAATGTCAATACTACCCAAAGCTATCTACACATTCAATGCAATTCCAATCAAAATTGCACCAGCATTCTTCTCGAAACTAGAACAAGCAATCCTAAAATTCATATGGAACCACAAAAGGCCCCGAATAGCCAAAGGAATTTTGAAGAAGAAGACCAAAGCAGGAGGCATCACAATCCCAGACTTTAGCCTCTACTACAAAGCTGTCATCATCAAGACAGCATGGTATTGGCACAAAAACAGACACATAGACCAATGGAATAGAATAGAAACCCCAGAACTAGACCCACAAACGTATGGCCAACTCATCTTTGACAAAGCAGGAAAGAACATCCAATGGAAAAAAGACAGCCTCTTTCACAAATGGTGCTGGGAGAACTGGACAGCAACATGCAGAAGGTTGAAACTAGACCACTTTCTCACACCATTCACAAAAATAAACTCAAAATGGATAAAGGACCTCAATGTGAGACAGGAAACCATCAAAACCTTAGAGGAGAAAGCAGGAAAAGACCTCTCTGACCTCAGCCGTAGCAATCTCTTACTCGACACATCCCCAAAGGCAAGGGAATTAAAAGCAAAAGTGAATTACTGGGACCTTATGAAGATAAAAAGCTTCTGCACAGCAAAGGAAACAACCAACAAAACTAAAAGGCAACCAACGGAATGGGAAAAGATATTCGCAAATGACATATCGGACAAAGGGCTAGTATCCAAAATCTATAAAGAGCTCACCAAACTCCACACCCGAAAAACAAATAACCCAGTGAAGAAATGGGCAGAAAACATGAATAGACACTTCTCTAAAGAAGACATCCGGATGGCCAACAGGCACATGAAAAGATGTTCAGCGTCGCTCCTTATCAGGGAAATACAAATCAAAACCACACTCAGGTATCATCTCACGCCAGTCAGAGTGGCCAAAATGAACAAATCAGGAGACTATAGATGCTGGAGAGGATGTGGAGAAACGGGAACCCTCTTGCACTGTTGATGGGAATGCAAATTGGTGCAGCCGCTCTGGAAAGCAGTGTGGAGGTTCCTCAGAAAATTAAAAATAGACCTACCCTATGACCCAGCAATAGCACTGCTAGGAATTTATCCAAGGGATACAGGAGCACTGATGCATAGGGCCACTTGTACCCCAATGTTCATAGCAGCACTCTCAACAATAGCCAAATTATGGAAAGAGCCTAAATGTCCATCAACTGATGAATGGATAAAGAAATTGTGGTTTATATACACAATGGAATATTACGTGGCAATGAGAAAAAATGAAATATGGCCTTTTGTAGCAACGTGGATGGAACTGGAGAGTGTGATACTAAGTGAAATAAGCCATACAGAGAAAGACAGATACCATATGGTCTCACTCTTATGTGGATCCTGAGAAACTTAACAGGAACCCATGGGGGAGGGGAAGGAAAAAAAAAAAAAGAGGTTAGAATGGGAGAGAGCCAAAGCATAAGAGACTTAAAAACTGAGAACTGAGGGTTTTTGGGGGGTGGGAGGGAGGGGAGGGTGGGTGATGGGTATTGAGGAGGGCACCTTTTGGGATGAGCACTGGGTGTTGTATGGAAACCAATTTGTCAATAAATTTCAGAAAAAAAAAAAAAAACAAAACTGATGCTTGATGCTTAGGGAGGTAAACAACTTGTCCAAGACTGAGCAGTTGATAAGCGATGGGGCTGAAATATAACTCTGACTTCTGTTCCACAGTCCATGCTGTTGGTCTATGGCTATGCTGCTGGTTCTGGGGACTCTCGTGCCAATAGTATCCTTGCCATTTTCCCATGCAGTGACCTCCAGCAGCAAGACTTCTGCACAGGATTACAACAAGCCTGTTCTTTCATTTTTCAGGATGTCCTCTGGTCGCTTCTTACTCCCTTGTCAAAAGTTACGTGTCCAAGTCTCCATTCTTAAAAGGCTGTGCTCCCTGATTTTTACATTAGCACATCTGAGCTGAAGTACCATTGTCTGATAACAACATATCATAATCCTATCCTAAATTCAATTTTTAAAAACCTTTTCGTTACACCATTATGTTTTAACCATTGATTTTTCCCCTTCCCCTTACTTCCTTAGCTCTTAGGTTAGACTTTACGTTTCTGACTTCTTCTCACACTATTTTTTTTTTCTGCCAGCACATACTGCTTGGCTGTGTTCACTGCCACTTCCCTCACTGTGTTAGTTCTGCTCTCTGTGCCCTGCATGTGGCTGTACCCTACACGGAGTGCTGCACACATACATTCAGCCGTTTAAAAAGCTACTAGCTCTCCAAAGCAATTTCACATGTGTTCTTTCATTTAATTCTTATAGAACCCAGTGCTGCGAGAATTACTATTACTTATTTTACATATAAGACTGTGAAGGACTGAAAAGGCTTGAAAAGGCAAATTCACCCAGAAGCTTAAGCTTTAGGGCTCTTCACTTGTACAAGGTCCTGTGAACGCTGGAGGCTTGTGCGAGCTATAGCTTGTTCCAGATAAGGAGAGGAAGCCAGACAACCACCAGGAAGCACTTCTTATGATCATTTCTGGTGTCTCAAGACAAAAAAAAGGGATCAAATCATCCAAGACTTCAGTAATATGTTGTGATTTCCTTACTCATTCTTAATAAATAACCACATCTATATTATATATACATACATATATATACACACATATATATGCATACATATATATACACATATATACATATATATACATATTTATCTATATGAAAACATTTATATATACACACACATATATACATACATATATATGTATGTATGTATATATATATGTATGTGTGTATATATATGTATATATATATATATATATATATATATATAAATGTTTTTACTTATTTTTTGAGACAGTGTGTGTGTCAGAGTGAGCAGGGGAGGAGGAAAGAGAGAGAGCAGAACAGAGGGTCAGAGGTGGGCTGTGCACTGTTAGCACAGAGCCTGACACGGGGCTCGAACTCATGAACCATGGATCATGGTCTGAGTTGAAGTCAGATACTCAATGGACTGAGCCACCCAGGTTCCCCAATTTTTATATTTGCTTTCATTTTACTTAAATATGGCCCACCAAAATGTACACACCTTAAGCCCACAAAACCTGTCTCCAATCCTGAGTTATTGAAATTGCCCCAGACAATGGAAGAGTGGGGACTGGTGTCCTTTCTGCCTATCAGATGCTGGCAATGCCATTGCCTTGAAGGGCTCAGGTGAGCAATGGCCTGAAGTCTTCCCAAGGCCAAAGCAATATCAATGTGTCCCTTTGGATCTCGCAGGGTGCTTTTTGAGGCCTTTGGTTTTTACATAACAAATTTGTCTGCTGTGTTGTCTTACCTTTGTTGTGCTATTTGTCCAGATAAACTGGGAGAGGCCCTGGGTCAATGTGCTGTGTTGTGTCCTTTCTGAAAAGTCACCATGGCATGGACTTGGTGGGTAGTAGCTAAGCTTTCTGGAGTATGGAAAGCCTTTCCTGCACTGCCAGGTGTCTGCTGTGGACTTCCATTGGTCTCTATTTTTAGATTTGTAAGGACAGTTTATGAATCTAAGGCAATAGGAGAGCCGGAGGACCCCAGGATAGTAGAAGGCAGATTCACAGGTCTGTGTCTCTGTTTTCAGTGCTTTACCTCCAAGCAGAAAACGCTCTCAACTGCCACGATTTATTCATCCATTCATTTAGCAATTATGTTTTAGGTACTGACCTAGATTCTGGGGACAAAACTGAAAGAGATTCTCTGCCTGCCCTCAGGGAGTTAAGCAAAGAAATGTTATTTATTATTAGTGATGCCATGATTTCTGTAGAAAATTTAAGTTGTCTGGATTATTTTGTAGTGGTCCATGGACTGAAGTTTATCATAGACAAAAGGGCCATTTGTTTTACTCGGCAAGGTACGCTTTAAGGAATAAATTTGTCCCTGAAAATTTGTTTATAGAGTGAAACTTGACTTCCTGTTCTAGTAACTTCCCATATAAGATATGACACCTTCTTGGTGGGAAAAGTCCTTCAAGCTGAAACCCACATGGGTGTGCCATGTGAGTGTGATGGCAAGGATGTGTCCAATTGTGTTCACCTGGTTTGTGCTGTCCCAATGGCAGTGTGCTTACCTCAGTGACATTTGGGGAACTTTCTCAGTTAAGAATGTGTTTTTTTCAGGAGAACATTTTCCTTTTGTCCTTGACTGCAAGTTTCTTTTGACTCTGACCAGGAATCTCTAGCCTTTCTCACTTGCTCTTTATCTGTGTACAATAGAGCTAGGACTACAAAGTCATATTAGTAGCTACCAGGTGTTGTGGCAGTATGGCTAGATAACATTTAGTGGATTGAAAGCGTTTCATTGTTTTTAAATAAGACTTTTCTAATTTGAAAAATGAAATGCCTTTAAAATGTTTGGAACAGTCCCCACTGAGAACTCCCATTTCTATACTGCTTTTGTGGAGAAGGAAAATGACAAGTCACTTAGCACTTAATTTCTTTTTTTGTTTGTTTATTTATTTAGAGAACCAGTTGGGGAGGGGCTCTGTGCTGGCAGCAGAGAGCCCAATCAATGTAGGGCTTGAACTCAGGAACCATGAGATCATGACCTGAGCCGAAGTCAGCTGCTCAACTGACTGAGCCACCCCAGCGCCCTACTTAGCACTTAATTCTACGTGTTTCCTTACATCCGCTGGAATAGACAGTAGCTCCCTGGAGGGCAGGCACCATATCTTCCATTTCTTTAGGGTTCCCTGTAAGGTTTGGTTCTATGCTGGATACAGAGTAAATGATTTTTATTGTTCCCTTGCAGCCCCACATCTGACACGAGTTATCACTTCCATTTGCTGACATGGCGGGGTGCGCTGTTCCCACACTTTAGCGTGAGCACGTTGAAGGTTGGGGGTGGGGCTGTTCTGACTCATCCCTACCACTTCCACACTCAACACCGTGCCAGGTGTTTTGTGGATCGTCAGCGAATGTAGGATGAATGAGTGAATGAATGAATGAATGACTGCTTACCTTGGCTTCTGTAAGTACTATTTTGACATAACTGCTGAAACCAGTACTGGTAAATACACTTTGTTCTGGAGTCACGTGTAAGCTGTCTGGCATCCAGCCTTCCCCTCTGCTTGCCTGATCAGCTCTGACTTGTCCTGAAGAATAATCTCAGAATTCACTTCTTCCCTGAAAGTCTTCCTGACTCTGGAATAAATGGTGGGCCTTGCCTCCCTCTTACTTGCACAAACCTTGGTACAAAGTTCTGCTATGTTCATTCCTTTCCGACACACGACCCGGTGCCTAGGCACTGCGCTGGGTGCTTTGGCACTTAGTGAGCTGTGTGGGTGCCCACCAAATCACCATCTCTCTCCCCACACTGGGCTGGTGGAGGAGACCAAGCATGGGTATAGGGGGCCCTGTAAAGCACTGCTCCCCACTTTCCAACTTTCCAGGCCATTTTCCTTGAGCCTACGATTTATGAGGCTCCCAGAAGGGGCATTATTGTCATCCTACCCACTCTAGCTTTTTCCTGAGTAAATAAAAATTAACATATGTTCCCATTTAATATCATGTATGTCTTCAGGTGCAGGAATCGGACTCTTCTGGCTTTAGGATCAAGTGTTTTTAAAATAACGTTGAGTTTTAGAAATCCCTGGCTTGTGGCCCCCGGTTGCACAATAATCTCTTGTAATCTCTGCAGACTTCTCGGTGCCCAGCTTCTGCTGTCTCCCCAGAGTTAGGAAGCTCCTTGTTTCTGTCTAGCTGTGTCACAGTTGGTCCCTTGGGTTTTGGAACAACACTGCATGTTTTCTGTGTCCTACACATTTCCTCATGAAAAAGACTCCTTTGGTGTTTACTAATGGACCTCCATCTCAGATCTCAGGCTTTGTGAATGGGTCTGAGCTGGTGAGATAGAAGCCATGGAGTCCCTTCCATGGCTCCATCAGTCTCTCAGGTGCTCACATACTCAAGGCCCCTCTGCTTGAGGCCTCTTTGTTGAATGTAAAATGTCTGAAGGTGGAGCCTGCCAGTTCCTTCACTGGGCCAGACTCTCAATCACAGAATCCACATCTAGGATAAAATTTCTGCAGTGATAATCTATTAGTAATGAATAGGTTAAAATACAACATGGTCAACAGTATGGAGTGAGCATTAGACCACAGGCTACTGCTCTAGTTATGGCATTGTGGCAGGTGACTCAGGCTTACCTGCAGAGAGGACAAGACAGCAGTGTGCAATCAGAAAAACGCAGGGTTGGGGACATCCCCAGGCTGGGTCCAGCCTCTCCCCTTCCAGCTGTATGAACTTGGGCAAGGATTATAACTCTTTTAGTCTCTGATCTTCTGTCTAAAAATGAGGACAGTCATATGCAGCTTCTCATATTGTGAGGATTAGAAGCAATGGACATATAACACCCAGCACATAGAGGATACTCCATTAATACCATGACTCCCTTTCCAGGCATTTATAGGAACTTATAATCTGACAGCTGAGACAAAGCAATACCCTAAATATTATAAATTCAGATTAAGTATTTAAAAAAAAAGAGTATAATGTCTTTGCTTCAAAGACTCAACCTAAATAGAAGGCAGACAACTGTTCTCCCTCATTGATGGAGAGGTTTAATGACTCAACTTACTAGTGAAATTTGAATCAGGAAAGCTTTGTATTTTTTTAGAGAGTTCCTGGCATATCTCCTCATTTCAAAATTTTTTAATTGTTTATTTTTATTTTTGAGACAGAGAGAGACAGAGCATGAACGGTGGAGGGTCAGAGAGAGAGGGAGACACAGAATCCGAAGCAAGCTCCAGGCTCTGAGCTGTCAGCACAGAGCCCGAAGTGGGGCTCGTACTCACAGACCGTGAGATCATCACCTGAGCAGAAGTCGGACGCTTAACCGATTGAGCCACCCAGGCGCCCCCTCTCCTCATTTCAAAAGCAATTAGAAAATTATTCTAAAGAGTTCTATTTAACATCCAGGCCTTCCATACACCCTGTGTGTTATTTTCTGTGAAATATTTAAAGCAGATAGAACCATGTGTTATGGTTCTGCCCAGTTATATCCTGGTTCTCAAAAGGACCTGCCTGGGCACCCTGCCCCCCACACCATATGCTATAATGGCTTGGGTGCTAATTTGTGACTCATGTGGGAAGCGGAAGAGAAGAGTTCTACCTGGATTTGGTAAAATAACTTGGAAGCCCCAGTAGAAGGCATCTGAAAATGCTATTTGCAGAGAGTGAGGACTGAGAAAGATATCCTTTTGTACTTTATGACACATAATACGATTTTTTATGTTTTTAGAACCATATAATGACTTTTCTCTCCAAGAAATCCATCACCTGTTTGATCATTTACACTCTGTTTAACGGGAATGAAGAATCCTCTAAATGCTATAAAAATTGCTCAATTTTAGCTGAGTTTCACCTAGAATGATTTATTTTCCTTGTTCTTTTAGCAGACATTTTTGTTTTAAACTGCTGGTCTGCCACACAACTTGTCTTGCACCCACAAAAAGATAAAAAAGGGAAGCTGAGAGATGTCAGCTGTTTCTGGGCTCAGCATCATCAGGCTCAGTGCTAGGATATCCTCAAGATAGGATATGAGTCAGGTCAAGGTTTAAGTTGTGGATTAACAACAATGAAGGACTACCTTCTTCTTTGAGAGAAAGCTGGGGGTTACTATAATAAGGAAGGGAAAGGGATAGAAGAAGTAAGGAGAGAAAAATAAACTGACATATGCTATGCTGAACGTACAGTGTCTGGGTCAGCTCAGGCAGGACACTTAAGCTATTTCATCTGTATCTGATATAAAAGGGCAATAATTTATTAAAATATTTTTATGAGTATTAGAAATAATACCCGTAGGTTGCTTACAGACCGGGGAAAAGATAAAGCTTCCTTTAAACTAATCATGACAACGTACATTTCACCAGCACTGAACGATGTCAATAGCCCTCCAATGAGGATCAGAGGGCAGGGTTGTTGAGCTTGTCTATATGGCTAACAGCATCATGTTATGGAACGAATGGGAATTTAAAGCCAAAGAACATCCATCACTTCTTGGGATCTTTGGGAGAAGCAGTCAGCCAGAGGCCCTGAGTCTCTCTAAAACCTCCTATCTGGGCAAGGCAAAGATTCAAAGCTCTGACTGCTCTCCACTGAAGCAGTTCCCAGGGTTGTTTACAGTGAACAGCCTTGAGGGACAAGATTATGTCTATTTTGGAGACAAAGAGCAGGTTTACTTACTGCTTGCTGTAAAATCGCAGATTTTAGAGTCCTAACGTTTTTCAACTGTGATACAAACCCACTGCATGAACAGCATCCATCTGAGCCCTTGGTAGAACTTGAGGGTAGTGGTGAGGGGAACAGAAGTAAACTGTGGCGCTTGCTATGCTGTGCATAATTATGTTCTTGGTCTCTGATCCAGGAGTCTTGTGCCTCCTGTCAGGATTCATTAAACACTAGTAGGCTTACTTACAAGCTGGTAAGTTGGACAAAATCAAATCCCAGACTTCATAATGTCCTAGATCAAATTATTTTATCTCTCAAATTCTTGGTTTGCTCATTTGTAGAATACCCACAATAGTAGTACTCCTAAAGGATTGGTGTGAGCATTTAAATGTTGTTAAATGTTAAGGGCCCGGTCCAGTTTCTAAGCATCTGTTGAGTGGTTGGAGCCTATCCAAGACCTCCAAGCTGTGTGGTTGTCGCTGTACCATTACTACAGTGCAATCAGAGCCACACTACCTAACAGAACATTGATTTCTTCTTTTTTCCAAGTGTCATTTTCACCTTGCCACTGGACACTAAGCAGCTTGAGAACAGGGTGTGCATTGCATGTATATTTTGTAACCTTGATTGTTGCAAAGATACCTAGCACCCAGTGATTGATGGACATTTACCCCTTCCCTTCAGGTAAGGCCTTTAGCTTCCTGCACCTTGTCCCTAACACAGAATTGATAAATAAAACCCATTTTACTCATCTGTTTTTTTTCTTGGAGGATGATGACCTCACAATGTCCTTGTAAACTTATGACTGTTTTAAATCATGAAGTCATAAAATAATAATTCACATTATCAAATGCTCCTTGTATCAACTGCCAAATCCACAAATCTCATTTCAGCCTATCATTATAAGCTCATTAAATATTTTTCTAATTATTTTACAGATTGAGAAACCAAGACTCAGCAAGTTTCATTTTCCCCAAATCACAAAAGTTACTAAGTTTGATAGACTGGATTTGAACCCAAGACAGTAAGATTCTAGAGTTGTACTGTCCAATATGGTAGCCATTAGTCATATGTGGCTATTTTGATTAAAATTAATTAAAATTAAATAAAATCAATAATATTACTCTTCACTAAAGGCCATGGGCACCAAAAATTTTTCCAAGGTTAAAGTACCAGCAAGTGACAAAACCAGAATCAAAACCTAGGACTGTTGATGTAAAGCTGGTGGTACAGGTCGGTCTCCATAGTATTGTGGCTTCCCTCTTCCTGGGATATATGGTTGCTTCAGTTTGTTTTTGGCACTCAGCTTTATTCAGATGAGCAGCTGAAGCTCCAGACTTGAAAGCCCTAGGGATTAGTCTTCTTATCTAATTTATCCCATGTCATGTGAATGGAAAGCAGAGAACACACTGTCTTACAAATAATTGATGACCAACAAATGTTTGTTGAGGCAAATTATCATCCTTTTCATTAACTGACATTGTTACAGACATGAAACAGAGATATTAAGATGAAAACAAGTCTGGAATCTTGGGACAAGAGAGCTGTCTCACAGCTGACATATTTACAAGTATGGGCACTAAATACTTCCCCTGGGCTGAGTGGGTGCCCAGTGAAAGACAAAGACAAGGAATGTTACAGAAAACCAGGACAGTGAGTACCAGCTATGCGTAGAGAGCAGTCAGAACAATCTCAAGAAGTGGAGAGACTGATTCGGGTTTTGAAGGGTGATTGGACTAGAAGTATAAGCTTCTTAACAAGGTGAGACCCTGCTTTCCTTTCTAACGTATTTCTTGGCAACTCAGCGTATTTAAAGCGCCATATTGCTTGCAATTTTTACACACATTTGGCACTTCTTGCTTACCTGTGTGTTTTTGTTCCTACATTCAGCCTACAGATGATATACTCACTGTCTAGTTAGTTCCTAATGTTTCCTCACGAGTTATCCTTTAAGCCATGCATAATCCCCATAGGACTGCTTGGTCATGCTCCTTTGTACTATTCGAGAATCCTGGGCTTACCTCTAAAACTTCACTTACCTGATTTGTTTACACTTCTATCTCCCTGGATCAGTTAGCTTTTGCTGCTTAAAACACCATCTCAAAACTCAGTGGCTCAAAACAACAATCATTTATTATTGACCATGAATCTAAGAGTCAGCTGAGTCATTCTGCTGCCCTGAGCTAGGTTTGGCTGACCTCAGCTGGGCTCCCTCATGTGTCTGCAGTCAGTTTGTGTGCAACTTGGGGTCTGACTGATTCAGGATGGCCTTCCTTACATGGCTGTTGGTTGGGGGACAGAAGAAGTGGGCCACATGTCTCCCTCAAATTCAACCTGCTAGCCTGGGCTTATGACTATGGCAATTGGCAGAGTTCCAAGAGCAAGAGCAAAAGCTTATGAGACCTCTTGAGGTGCAGGTTTAGTAATGCCATGGTGCCACTTCTGCTACATTGCTTTTGTTCAAAACTCAAGATTTGGTGCAAATCGTATTGCAAAGAGGTGACAATTGAGGCCATTTCTGTAAATGATCTAGCACACTCCTTGAAATCGTCCTCATCAGCAAAGATGGGAACTAAGATTTACTCATTTATCTATGTCCAGAACCCACCAGAAATTAAGGCTTTGTGATATGACAGGGCTTTGTTTTATTGCAGATGCTGATGAGTGGAAAATATTGGAGAAGATGCTCCAGGCAAGAGAAGATGGGAAAGTGGAACAAGCATGTTAGTTGTCACCATGGAAAACAGTTGCCATAAAGGAAGACTTCTGATTTTTCTGCTACCAGGACAAACCTGGAAAGTTAGTAATCATATCATCTTCCTCTTCTCCCATATATTCCATGTATCTTCTCCTTCATTGACACCTCCCCCCACAACTCCCCTCCCCCAACCCAACACACACACAAAGATATTTCTGATGAGGGAAATATAGCTCAGAGGATACTCCTGGTAAAGGCACTCTCTTAATTACTACACAGATCTTAAAAAAATGTTTTTAATGTTTATTTGTTTTTGAAGGAGAGCAAGAGACAGAGTGCAAGTGGGGGAGGGACAGAGAGAGAGGGAGACACAGAATCTGAAGCAGGTTCCAGGCTCAGAGCTGTCAGCACAGAGCCTCATGCAGAGCTCGAACCCATGAGCCAGGAGATCATGACCTGAGCTGAAGTCGGACGCCCAACCGACTAAGTCACCCAGGATCCCCTTGATTACTACATAGATATTTACAACTAATTCTGTCTTCTCTCTCCAAAGATTAACTGGGCTGAGTAGGTATGAAATTTGAGGGTTAATGTACCTCATGAAAATGTCTTGTTTTCTAAGTGTCTTCCTGCTTCACTCTCCTCTCTATGGCTCTTAAGACCAGTGTTTAGGGACAAATCCCAAGAAGGAGCACACTGGAAATATGGAAGATGGAAACAAGTAAGAGACAGCAGTCAAATACAGGCTTAAAAGCCAATACGTCTCAGTCAAGGTCAATTTACAACCTATTAAAATTCTCTCACGCAAATATCTACTGCCAAGCTGTCATCTCTAAGGACTCCATTTTGCCCTTCACCAGAGTTTCCTCTCCTTGGAAGAGGAGAGAGGCTGGACTGCAGCTATTCTCAAAAGAGTTTCCCAAAGTACATTTTATTAAATATATCAGTATCATATATTTAAGTATATTTATATTATATTAAGTATTAGGATTAGATGTGGGGATGAAGTTTCCATGTTCTAAAATCTTTGGGACACTTTGGGGCACCGGGGTGGCTCAGTCAGCTGAGTTTGACTCTTGATTTTGGCTCAGGTCATGATCTCACAGTTTGGGGAGTTCAACCCCACCCTGGTGTCTGAGCTGACAGTACAGAGCTTGCTTGGGATTCGCTCTCTCTCTCTCCCTTCTTTTTCCCCTCCCCTACTCAAGGTGTCTCTGTATCTCTCAAAATAAAAGTAAGAAAAAAAAACAAAAACGAAAAACAAAAAACAAAAAAACATTTCTAGCCAAATATTAAAACAAATAAAGAAATAAAAATAAAATAAATCAAGTCAAATCAAATCAAATCTTTGGGACACTTTGAGACATGCTTCTAATTATATATCTACGTCATGGAGGTTACTATTGCCTGCTATTCGCATGCTAGTTCACCACTGAAAAGTAAGGTAGAATCTATGCATTTCCTTTGAAACATATTTTAGAAAATGATGTTCCAGTTTTCAGAGGATGTAAGGAAATGATAGAATTCCCATTGATACCTAACAAATTACTCCAAAATTTAGTGGTATGACAACCATTTACCATGCTCACAGACTATCTAGGATCTCAGTTGAAAGTCTCAGAGCCTGGGGGCTTGAATCATCGTAAAACTCACTTACTCAAATGTCTAATGATTAATATTGTCTATAGGCTAAAATTTCAGCTAGTGCTTCTGCCCAGAATACCTACTCATGGTCTTTCCATATAATCTGTACCTTCTCACCACATAGTGACTGACTTCCAAAAGAAGGCATCCTGAGAGAGCCAGGGGTAAGCCATGTCAACTTTTATGACCTAGCCTTGGAAGTCTTGTGGTGTCACTTCTGTTACATTCTATTCATCAAGGTGTTCATAATATGCTGTGGTTCAAGGGGTGGGGGTGGGGGAGGGATTGATGGATGGTGGCAAGGCTCTAGGACAACATATGGGACTAGAAATATTGATGTGACTTAAAACAAACAAACACAATATTCCATACTAATTATGTGTGGAAGGCTGGAAATATATGAGCTGAATAAGAACAGAGAATTTGGATAGGAAAGCAGGGAAGATAAGTTTATAAATGGAGATTAGAAAACACACTATTCTAACTGGTCCATATAAACCATCATGAAATACTTGCCACCAGCATATTATATTGTCACAATGAAACAGCCCAGCATTTGGGAGTTATGAAGTCAGATAAATGAAAATATCTTCTACAATCTCTATATAAGGATGTTTCACTGTATTATGTTTCACTCGGAATTCAAAAAATGTCACTTTGGGGGCGCCTGGGTGGCGCAGTCGGTTAAGCGTCCGACTTCAGCCAGGTCACGATCTCACGGCCCGTGAGTTCGAGCCCCGCATCGGGCTCTGGGCTGATGGCTCAGAGCCTGGAGCCTGTTTCCGTTTCTGTGTCTCCCTCTCTCTCTGCCCCTCGCCGGTTCATGCTCTGTCTCTCTCTGTCCCAAAAATAAATAAACATTGAAAAAAAAAATTTAAAAAAAAATGTCACTTTGAGGCACTAGTCAGAAACTTACATTCAGCTAATGACTGTGATATAGATGGGAAATTGGATCTGTCCCTATATGCTGAGTTATGAAGAGAATGATAACAAGTATTATATTTAATGAAGGATATTGAATATTAAAATACAAATTACATGTTATAAACTTCTCCAGTCTTCAGCAACCTTTTAGAATAAATAGTCATGGTTAACATAGACCTTTCAACTTTTAAGAACTTCTGTATTATGGATGTCTTAATGTTTCAGGGGAGATATATGCTCCCCCAAACTCTTTATTTTACTGGTTAAATCCAGGGCCTGGGTGAGGTTTCACTCTCCATCAATCTATACTCCACATTGCTGGGAGCCAGCAGTGCCCTGCTGGACATCAAGGGCTGCCCTGGACACGAACTCTTTCGGAGCTTGTTGGAATAGCTGGAGGGAAAAATGTATCTGTTCTTTTTTTGTTGTGCTCTGTTGTTGGAATGGTCTCAAGTTTTGATATAGTGTTTAGCAAAGCAGCAATTCCTTAGGCATTTATCCATGGAACTGTGCGAAAGGCATAGTCACCTGAGAGTAAAAGTGTTTCTCTGAAAGATTACATCTCAGGACACTTGACTAGCTCAGTCAGAAAAGCATGTGACCTTGATCTTGGGGCCATTAGTTCAAGCCCCATGTGGGGTGTAGAGATTACTTTAAAAAGTTATGTCTCGCGGTCTTTTGGTTATACCAAGATGGCATCATCCATATCTCCAAGTTACTCTCCTTTATAACTAAAAGAACAAAAACAAAAACAAACCCTAGACATAACACAATAATTCAGCATGGAGAGTCCCTAAAATGTAGAAAGAATAAAGTAGGTTACTTTGGGAATTTCCTTAGAGCCTGAGGGACAACATAGTGGTGAGTTCCTTGGGTCTTTTTATTGCCTCCTGTATACCACAGAGTGCTGGCAGAAGCCTCAGATCTAGAACCACCAAAAAGCTGAGAAAAAAAAGTCTGTTGCCTTCAGCCAAAGAACAAGACAGGATGGCCTACCACCAGAAAAGTTTTTTGAAAATACTTTACACCAAACACTAATGAGAAAATCATACTCTTCAGCCCTGGAAGATTCATCGGGGATGAGTAGAAAGTTGATCTTCCATATCACCTTGCCATCACTCCTGGAAGCAGGGGACTTGCTCCAGTGTTCGCTCTGGATATTGTCAGCGAGGTTGAGCAGATTGCTGATCTTTTATCCCTTTTCTGGCAAAAGCAGTGGCTGTGATTTGATTTCCATGCAGAGAAGTGCTGGTGAGGCTGAGTGGTGATTCATTCCCCACACAATCGGAGGAGGTAGAGTTCTGATTGTTCTCTGTTCTATATTCTATGACAATGACAATTCTAGTGGGGTCCATCAGTGAGCAGAAATGGCTCTCCCACTCAGCAGCCATGAGACTTAACCAGATGATGTGATGTGAGGCTGGTAATCACTAGTCTTCACTCTCGCTGTTCTTGCCCCCCCCCCCGCCCATGCCAACAGGACCCCGTGGGCAGCTAAGAATATACAACCATGCAGACATCATTCAACAGCAACAGGAAGACTGCCTATTGAATACAGAAGATTCAATAGAATAAAGAGTTTTGTAACATAATATCCAAAATGTCCAGACCATAACCATAAGTAATTCATACCAAGAGCCAGAAAAATCATCCACAGACAAGTACTGAGATGAATCAGAGGTTGGAATTTCTTGACAAGTATTTTAATTTTTTTATTAGTTTTCTTTATTTTTGAGAGGCAGAAAGAGAGCGTGTGGTGGGGAGGGGCAGAGAGCTAGGGGGAGACACAGAATCTGAAGCAGGTTCCAGGCTCTGAGCTGTAAGCACAGAGCCCAACACAGGGCTAAAACTCATGAACCGTGAGATCATGACCTGAGCGAAAGTTGGACACTCAACTGACTGAGCCACCCAGGTGCCCCTTGACAAGTATTTTAAAGCAGCCATCATAAAACTGCATGAACAAGTGATTATGAATTTCCTTGAAACACATGAAAAATTAGAAAGTCTCAGCAAAGAAAAAGTTATAAAAATAGACCAATAGAAATTATAGATCCAAAAAGTAAATAACCTCTCACTCACAAAACAAAGATACAAACAAGCATACAAACACCCCTCAGGGGGTGGGCTCAATGGTAGAGTGGAGGTAATACAGGATAGAATCAGCAAACTTTAGGACAAATGAATAGAATCTTCCTAAACTAGATGATATGGAGAAAACAGATTGACAAAATTGAACAGAGCCTCTGGGACCTGTGGGAGAATATCAAAATATCCAACATCCGTATCATTGGATTTCAAGAAGGTGAGGAAAGACTAGGGCTGAAAAAATATTCAAAAACATAAGGGCAGAAAATTTCAAAAATGATAAAAGACAACCTACAGATTCAAGAAGCTGAACACACTACCAAAAAGGGTAAATTCAAAGAATTTCAGCCCAAAAAACATCATAATTAAACTTGGGTAATCTAAAGCCGAAGACAAAATCTTGAGAGTACCAAGAACAGAAAAACACATCCTTATGGGGTGGGTGGGGAATGCCGATTTGAATAACAGTGGATTTCTCACCCCACACGGGAGGCCAGTAGGAAATGGGACATTTTTCAGGCACTAAAGGAAAATAATCGGCAATCATGAGATCCAAAAGTATCTTTCAGGAATAAATGGAAATAAGCACATTCTTAAATGAGGGAAGACTAGGAAAATAAGTTGCTGGCATACCTGCCTGGAAAGAAATGTTAGGGGAAGTTCCCTAAACAAAAGGAAAGCACTAACAGTAGGCCACTTGGAACTTCGGAAAGAACTTTATAATAGATGCATGTGGAGTAAATATAATAGACTACCTTTATCATGATTTTATTAAATTATATTTGATGGTTGGAGCAAACTCATAAAACCATGTGGCGCTCAATAAATGAAGAGGGAATACTTAAGAAAATTCTATTTCAGTAACTGAAGAGGGTAAAGAAACTTCACAGAAAGTAAGTTTTCTACAATTCACTTGAAGTGGAAAGACATCGATGCCAGGTCTCTGATAAGTTATGTGAATATATTGTATTACCTTGGGTAACCACTAAGAAAACTGTACAAAGTGATAGACTAAAAAACAGTGTAAATAAATCAAGTTGGTTCTTCCTTAAAAAAATCAATAAAATTGATAAAACCCTAACAAGACTGGCAAAAGTAAAAAAAAAAAAAGGAAGACACAATTCACCAATATCAGGGATGAAATAAGGGACCCAGGGGATATCACGATAAATCCCTCAGTCTGGAAGGAGGTAATTAGGAAACACTGTGAACCACTTTACACTCATAAATTTGACAACTTAGAAGACATAGACCAAAAATCAAACAAAATGAAGGTGAGATCTCTAGTAGTATTTTATTCATTAAAGAATTTGAATTTGTAATTTTTTAGAAGAAAATTTTTTGGTTTATTTATTTATTTTGAGAGAGAGAGAGAAACAGAGAGACAGGGAGAGAGAGAATCCCAAGAAGGCTCCATGGTGCTGTGAGCACAAAGTCTGACACGGGGCTCGATCCCACGAACCATGAGATCATGACCTGAGCTGAAATCAAGAATTGGGCACTTAATCGAGTCAGGACATCCAGATGTCCTGAATTTGTAATTTAAAGGCTCCCCAAAAAAGAAATCTCTAGACCCAGGTGGTTTCATTATCAAATTTTACCCAACATTTAAAGAATTAACACTAATTTCATTACTATCTTTTCCAGAAAATAGAGAAGGGGACAATTTCCCATTTATTTTATGAAACTAGCATTACCCTGAAAACAAAACTAGATAAAGATTACAAAAAAAAGATAACTACAGACCAATATCTCTCATGACTTTTTACATAAAATCATCAGCAAAATGTTAGCAATTCTTACTTTATCTAAAAATTAACTCAAAATGAGTTAAAATTGAAATGTAAAACATAGGGGTATCTGGGTAGTTCAGTTGGGTAAGTGTCCAACTCTTGGTTTTGGCTCAGGTCATGATCTCACAGATCGTGAAATTAAGCCTTATGTTGGACTCTGTGCTGACAGTGTAGAGCCTTGTTGGGATTCTCCCTCTCTCTCTCTCTGTCTCTTCCCCTTCTCTCACTCTCAAAAATAAATAAATAAACTTAAAAAACATAAAACAAATAGAAGCATGTCTAGGAAAAAGGCTTCTTAGAATGATGTCCAAAAACATGGAAAACAAACAGAAATTGATAAATATGATATCATAAAAATTAAAAATATTTTCCCTGAGAAAAATTCTGTGAAGAGAATGAAAAGACAAGCTTTAAACTGGCAGAAAAAAATTGCAGCCATATATCTGACTAAGTACTAATATCTTGAATATCTAACATTCTCATACCTCTGCCATAAAAACAAAACATATGGAGGGCCTGTCTGGCTCAGTCAGTTAAGCATCCAACTGTCAGCACAGAGCCCGACGTGGGGCTCAAGCCCACAAACTGTGATATCCTGACCTGAACCGAAGTTGGATGCTTAACTGACTGAGCCAGGTTCAGGTCAGGATATCACAGTTTGTGGGCTTGAGCCCCACGTCGGGCTCTGTGCTGACAGCTCAGAGTCTGGAGCCTGCTTTGTATTCTGTGTCTCACTCTCTCTCCATCCCTCCCTTGCTCATGCTCTGTTTCTCTCTCTCTCTCAAAAATAAATAAACATTAAAAAAATTAAAAACAAAACAAAACAAAAACAAACAAAACGTATGACAAAAATAAACCAGTCCATCTAGAATACAGACAAATGCATGAAGACACATTTTACCAAAAGGAGTTATACAGATGTTAAATATGACTGAACATCATTACTCATTAGCCACCAGTGAGATACTATGGCACGCTGACCAGAGTGGCTAAAATGAAATAAATAAATAAATAATGACTACACGGAAGGCTCCAAGGATGGTAGGCAAATTGGATTGCTCATACTTTGCCAGTGAGTACAATGTCACAGCCACTCTGCAACACAGTGTGGCGGTTTCTTAGTAAAACCAGTCGGGCAACCACCACATGACCCAGCAGTTGTACTTTTGGTCCATCAAGCCAGAAAAATGAAAACTTATGTTCACACAAAAGTATGTACACAAATGGTCATAGTTATCTTATTCATAATATCTAAAAACAACCCAGAGGTCCTTTTGTGGGTGGATGGTTAAGGACACTGTAGAATGCTGCTCAGTAATAAAAAAAGAACTGATACACACAGCAACCTTGATGAAACTCCAGAGAATTCTACCAAGTCATAAAAGCCAGCCCTCAAAAGTTACCCATTGTATGAATCTGTCTACAGAACATTTTTGAAATGAAAACATTGTAGAAATGTAGAACTAGTGGGTGCCAGGGGTTAGAGGGGGGAATGGGGATCACAGATAAGTGGGTATAGTTATAAAGGGGAACAAAGTGGATCTTTTTTCTTGATGGAAAGGCTCTATATCTTGACTATATCAATGTTCATATTCTGGTTGATATTGTACTACAGTTTTGCAAGATATTACCACTAGAGGAAATAGAATAAAGGGTATCTAAGCTTTTTCTACATTATTTTCTACAGGCATGTTTGCACTTCATTATCTCAAAAGAAAACAAGCATTTAAGTAACTACTTCTCCCCTTTTAATGATGGAGGTGTTGTTACCAGGTCTGTTTGGGATACTTGCATCTTCTTTGACTTTGTGTGCATTCTTCCTGAAAAAGCCTCTCATTTTTTCACAGGTCATCTTGAGAGGAGCCCAGCTGTGTGTGTGCATCTGTGCATGTATGTGTGTCTGTACGCCCATAAATACACACAATGTACATATGTTTACTATATATTTTACTGAAGCCAAACTGCCACAAAATTTACAAATAATAAAACATACAGTACTCTGTACTATAAATTCCATACAGCAAATTGATTCGCACAGAATGCATTGTTGGTTTTTGCCAAACTCGTAGGCACAGCCAACCTATGGTTGCAACTGACAGACAAACGTAGCTCTCCTGCGGTGTGGGTTATTTGTGTTTACGTTAACAAGAAGGATGCAAAAGTAAAAAATGAAAACATGTCAGCACCTTGCTCATTTGTCAATGACCTGAGTGAGTCAGAATTATCTGCTGATTCAGATAATGATTTTTTTTTGATAGTGAAAGAACGTTTTCTAGATTTTTGTGCTATTTGTAATGGAACAGCTACGGACTCAACGTATTTTGAAATTTAATCTGCATTATTAACCTTTCTCTATGTTTTTTTTTGTCTAGACAAGAGTCAGCAAACTTTTACCGTAAAGTATTAAAGCATAATATTTTAGGCTTTGCAGCTCAGGCAGTCTTTGTTCTAATTACTTAGCTTTGCCATGTGGCTCTGGCATTGAAAGTAGCCATAGACAATACATAGTTAAATGGCCTGGCTGTGCTCCAATTAAATTTTATTTACAAAAACAGAGAGATTATCTCTCATCTATCTATCTATCTATCTATCTATCTAATCTGTTGAGAGTGAGTCTGGGTAGCATGTTCTCTGTTTTTAGTTTATAACCTTTTAAAAAGGCAAAACACATCCTTAGCTTGCAAGCCAGATTTAAACCACTGCCTTAGTTTGGTGATCCCTGGTTTAAACAGACAACGAAACAATAAACCAAGACTTACTTTGTGTGATTTGTCTATTTCACTGGTATAAAGGATCCCATGGCTGATTTTAAGCTGCTAAAGTGATGTCAATGAACCAAGAGTTAGGAAGACAGGCATACAAAACACCATTATATGTATTTCCACAGAGCATAGAAAATAGTCAGATGCAGTGAAATCATGAGAAAAAGATGACTTTTGAGTATGCACCACCTTTGTTTTGAAACGATTTAATTATAATTAAATTTATTAAAAAGTTTATTTATAATATGTAATATGGTAATGATTATAATTGAGTATAAATTTAATTCCACATAAATTGATTACTAATAATATAAATGGAATTAAATTTAAATTTCATCATAATTATAAGCTGAAGGTGGACATATTATTACAAGTGCAAATGTTCATGGTCCCAGGACTATGTCAGGTACAGTGTGCTGGAATAGAGTTGAAGAAGAGAATAATTAGTGGTCCCAGAAACTGCAGTAAAGATCCAGAGAGGGACCAGAAGGCCACGGGATATTAGAAGAGCAATCATTATGTTTGGATAGGTAGATGGCAAGTGGTTTGGGAAAACTTCAGAAATGGGGAACACATCCATTGTTAGACAATGACTCCCCAGCACATTTTCTAGGCCTGGGTGGGTGACTGGATGATATTTCACATCAGTGGTCTTAATAAGGACTCAACGAATAAAAATAATAATGATAATAATAAAATTATTAAATAGGGAGAGAATGAGAGGCTGGGACTGGAGCCCATGTACTTGTTCCACTGAACAAGAGGAAATTGTCCTTTCTAATGAGAATGTATTCTCTGGAATGCCAGATGGCCAAACCTTACTAGGTTCCCTTGTACACATGAAGCTTGCAACAAGCTTGCAAAGGAATAATTAGCATGTATTCCCTCATTCACAAATTAACAGGAGGGCTCACTCCATTCCAGCTCCAAGCAGACATCACTAGCTGTGTGTGGCCTCAGTGTATGTTACAGCTCCCAGCTTTCCACCTATTACAATGCCAATGTCACAACGGTGTCAGGGAATTTGGCCTAGTGAAAGGAGTGAATGCCAGACAAAGCCAATGAGGGTCTATCTCTTATTCCTTGATGTTTCTCTTTGTTCATTCTTGATCTCTGACAAGTTGCAGCTGAAAGGGAAGAATTAATCTGTAGCAAATCCTATGAAACATCCTATGAAACATCTGTATGAGGAGGACTCCTTCATTCAGCAGGCAACAACAATGTCTCCAAGGGTAAGGGGTGAAGTGAAGTGTCAGGGAGCCCTGAGGAGAGAAAGACTGCTCCATTAAACAATAATATATTGCTGATCCAAATCCTGATGAGGAAGGCAGTTTAGTTATGTAAAAATGGAAAACTGGCCCAGGGGAAAGAGGTGAGCTGCAAAGACAGGAAAAATGTGACATTCAACAAAGGTGCTATTAGAAAGAAAAATAAAGACACGATAGTGATACCAATGGAAGAAGCTAAATTTAGGGGTGATACTAAAGATATCTAGAGATACTAAATTTAGAGGTGTTGTCCACTGACAATTGGCCTTATAGAGAAACATGGCCAGGACTTGGTCAGTATGTGTCCAGAGAAGTGACTCCTGGGTCTTTGAAGACTGGAATCAGGTTTTCTTTCACTGGTGATTGCCATAAGTAATGCTAATGTAATTTTAAGAGACTGGTGCTTTCCTAGAAAAAAAAATATATAATCTGCATAAGCTATCCAGAGATTACAGATGTTAGCTTTTTTTTTTCTATAGCACTGTAATAAAAGTACTTATGGGGGGATGGGGCAGAATGTTATTGCTTCAGAGTAAGTTTTATCCAGGTGAGTTTGGTAGAATAAGCCAAGAGATGGGACTTCATTGCCTAAATATATCTTCCCAGTCAACCCCCCAAAACTCTACCCTGTTTCCCCATCTCAGTGTAGGATGATTATTAAGCTGCAGATCTAGAAAACACTCGAGCAGATATTACCACCTGGAATGACAAGGCCTGCACCCTTTGTCTTCTCATCAGAAAGAATTCAGGTGACAGACCTGGAAGGCACAAGCAAGCAGAGTTTATTGAGTACAGTCGCAAGAGAGGTGAGCAGGCAGCTTGAGAGAGACTGCCCAGAACAGAATTGGTACCAGGGTTTTTATTAACTAGGGGGTAGAATATTACTAGGGGGTGGAATAGTCATTACTTGTTGGGTGGGGGGAGGCAGGGTTTCCCTCCTTTTCTTCCTAATTTGGTTAGAGGTTTCCTGTCATAGCATCCGCCATCTTGGGTCCATCTGGTTTGATCTGGGTTTTTGTGGAGAGCTGCCAGGACAGGTCTCTGACTTTCCCCATACCTTTCTTATCATGGTGCACCTGCTCAAAATTCTTTAGTTTTATTACCTAGCATCTTCTAAGAAGGTCGGATGAAGGTGGGGATGGGCAAACCACGATGATAATTGCATTTTTTTTTCTTTTTGTGCCTGTGCATCCTGTGGTTTCTGTATTAGAATTCCCCTTGGCCCTCGGGGCAAGATATGCCTAATTGTGGTTCACAGATGTCTCTCCTACCACATTCACCCTCCCTGCCCCCGTTTCTGTGGGACCCAGGCCTCACACAACTATCTAACTGCCTACCACCCAGCCTGTGCTTCAGTCTCCCACATGTGGTCAGTTTCTAGGCATGTTCATTTGACCACCTACACTGAGTCCACCTGCCTTTGAGTCAGCCACATTGTTGCCTCCCTCCCAGGCACTTGCTTCTTGTCTGGATGGTTGCTGATTTCCCTTCCTGAGTTTCGCCTCTTTTCTCCATCTTCCCAACTGTTGCTGGAGCCATCTCATGGGGGCATTTGCTTGTGCGCTTGCCGTCTGTAAGTACACACAAGAATTCCTGGTTGTACTTCACAAGCACTTTGCTGTCCACTTTCTGGCAAGGCTCACCCCCAGTTCCATCCCTCTCCCAACTTCCTCACTCCCACCTTACCCCAACAGCAGACAGCAGTGTGCATTTCCAGCAATGCTGAACTGCTAGTACATTCCCGTGGTTTTGCACACTCTCTTCTTGCTTTGAATGACCTTCCTTTTTTTTTCTCTCTCTCTCATCTTGAATTGAGTTCCTAGTCGTGAGACAGTGAAACCAAAGGGATCCCATGAAAGAAAAACAAAATTTTCCCTTTGCTTCTTTTCCTGCTTCCATTCTTGCTAGGACCTGCACCCCCACTGACTCTACAATTGCCTTAATGTATGTCCTCCTTGAAAGGGACAAAGAGTTAATGCTATCTTTGGAGGCTTCCAGAAAAATAGGTAATATCTAAACCATTGGCACTAGACACCTTGTTGCCCAGACTCCTGGCTTCAAGGAATAAGTAACTTATGATGGACACTTGAACTTGTCCTTGTTCTAACCAGTTCCTGGGTGCTTGAGAAGACATGTACACCAAGCCATTGTCCTCAGTAAAAACCCCCAGACCCTGAACAAAGGTGAGACTCATGCTCCTTTCTTTTCCAAGTCTTCCAGATGGTCTGTCTGTGTCTGGTCTCTCTCTCTATTTTCAATAGACTCTGTCTTCATGTCTTTCTGGTTCTATTTGATTTCCATCTTGTATGAAGCCAAGGGCCCTGTTTCCTGGTCCTGTGGGATCCCCCTCCCCTGCCCTGCCCCAACCCCGCTCTGGGTCCTTGAACCAGCTTGCCTGCATCAGTTATTAGAGATGGACACTAACAGTCTTTCAATCCCTCACCCCATCTAACCTGGGTACAGATTCTTAAAACATACAAGTCTTCTTTCTAAGAAAGGAAAGAAATGGAAGGGAAGGAAAGGGAAAGAAAGGAGAGGGAAGGAGAGGGGAGTGGAGGGGAAGGGAAGGGAGGGAAGAAGAAAGAAAGAAAGAAAGAAAGAAAGAAAGAAAGAAAGAAAGAAAAAGAGAGATGAAGAATTGCCTCAATACACATAAATTTTATTCTGGAAAGATATTTACAGATGCTGCTTCCCTAGGGAGAAGTTAGGGAATTTTTTTAAAGCATATATAAGTGAATTTCTTTTCTTTTTTTTTTTTTTGATGTCTTTATTTATTTTTGAGTCAGAGAGAGACAGACCATGAGCAGGGGAGGGGCAGAGAGAGAGGGAGACACAGAATCCGAAGCAGGCTCCAGGCTCTGAGCTGTCAGCACAGAGCCTGACACGGGGCTCGAACTCATGGACTGTGAGATCATGACCTGAGCTGAAGTTGGACACTTAACCAACTGAGCCACCCAGGTGCCCCTATAAGTGAATTTCTTAACACAGCGATGGGAAAAAATGTTTTTATTTTTAAAAAAGGAAATGTAAAGTCTGAGACATAAATCACACAGACATTTACTAACTGCCTGTGGATGATTATATACTGAGAGAAGTGGCAGATGAAGGAGGAAAGGTCATCTTGAAGTTTGAATTTTATTCAGTATGAACTGAAGAATTTTAAAAAGTATTGAGTAATGGAATGACATACAGTGTGCTTTTTACATTTTCCTTTTTTAATGTTTGTCTATTTATTTTTGAGAGAAAGAGAGAGAGAACGTGAATGGGGTACAGGCAGAGAGAGAGGTGGGGAGAGAAAATCCCAAGCGGGCTTCTCACTGTCTGCACAGAGCCTGACATGAGCTCGATCCTATGAACTGTGAGATCATGACCTGAGCTGAAATCAAGAGTCAGACATTTAACCAATTGATCCATGCAGGTGCCCTACATTTTCTTTTGAAAATTTTCATATTGTACAATTGCAATTTTTAAATTGGATTGCTTGTTTTTATTGTTGCTGTTGATATATAAGAGTTTTTAATATATTTTGGTATCAATCCCTTATCAGATACATGCTTTGAAATATTTTCTCCTATTCTATTGGCTGCCATTCATTCTGTTGACAGTGCCCTATGATGCACAGAAGTTTTTAATTTTGATTAAGTTCAATTTATGTAGTTCTTTTCTTTTATTGTCTCTGCTTTTAGTATCAAAACCCAATATTATAAAGCTTTTCCTTTATGTTCTTTTCTCAGAGTTTTATAGTTTTAACTATTACATTTTGGTCTTAGCCCATTTTGAGTTATTTTTTATTTATAGTATAAAGTAAGGGCCCAACTTCACTCTTTTGCATATGAATATCCAGTCTTCCTAGCACCATTTGTAGAAAAGACCGTTCCCTATTGAATGGTCTCAACACTTGTAGAAAATTATTTGACCATACACACAAGGCTTTACTTCTGGGTTGTTTTTTTCTATTCTATTGGTTTATATGTCTATCTTTATGCCAGTACCATGCTGTTTTGATTACTGTGCACTTGTATTAAGTTTTGAAGGCTTTTATTTCTTAAAGAAGGGTATAAATGATCTCATCTCTGGGATAATCAAGTGGGACAAATTATTCCTGGTCAGCTACATGAATGCCACTATTCTAAACCCAGGGACTAGAGGGACAGATAAGGGAAATGGGTGATGATTTCACTCAAGGGGATAGTCAGGATACAGAGACACATAAAGGAAGGCAGACTGGAGCAGTGTAGGCTGCTTTGTGGATCTGCTGCCACGAAACAAATGAGGCCTTTTGCTATCGGCCCTGGATCTGGCCAACAGTCAGGAGACCTGTATTTTCTGGGACAACATGTGTACTGATTATTTGTATGGTACACCATAATGAAGTGGGGACAAGTACATCAAAAACATTGGACCTAAAAAAAAAGCTAAAAATTGCTAGTGGTGCTCTTGCCACATCCTGAAGAGAGGTGGTGTCAATCACCTAATTAGTTCATGACACCAGAATGGGACCACTTGCCTGGAGAGGGGCAGAAGCTAAGACCAGCCTCTGACTCTTAGTCAAGCCCCAGAAAATTTCCTGAAGAAGCCATGGGTGAAGGGATCCTTCAATCAACTTCCCTCAGGGCAAGATTTCCAGGTCACATTCAGTTACAAACAGTTGCCCATGTCTGCAATCCAATTCCAGCTTTCTTTGGCTGCATTTGGGACACAAAAGGACAATTTATAAACAAAAGAGAGCTTGTAAGGGACTTCTGTTATATGTTCCCCTCTATGTCTTTGTTATAGGTAGAAGTTCAGAAAGCTTTGGTAATTTCCTGTCCCAAACAATTGTATCTAGGATTCTAAATCGTGTTGAGGCAGGGGTTGAGGGGAATGTCATTCATTCCAAGGCTGTTGAAGTTTTCAGGGAACTTGTGATTTTTCCTGAAGATTCTCCAAACAATGTGGATCAATGTTCTCTTCATATTGTTGACTTTCTAAGCGTAGTACCACAGAATCTGGGAACGTCAGCACTGGGAGGGAAAGATCTAGCTTGATGTGTATCCAGATTTATGTATATACTGTATATACCAGACTGGTCATCAGAGACAGGAACTTAATCCAAGCCACATGACCTGCGGATTGCTGAGACTGCACAAAAGGCAGACTCCCTGACTCACAGCTGTTTCTCCCTCCACTGCCCACAACACCTTGCCCCCAGTGAATGTAATTCACAGTCACCAGTGGGAAATGGGACCAGCAGCTGCTTCCTCCAGGCACAAATCCTGAAGACTGGATGTATTCAGATGCCTCAGTGCCTTCGCAGGGCGCCTTGCATTGCATAAGTGCTCAGGATTGGCCTGCAGATCTACTGAGTCACTAAGTCCCCTAATTAAACATTCTTGAGTGACTAAGTAACATAATTAATTATGAGGGTGTTATCAGAATTCTTCCCCCTTCCCAGGGCTCCAGTATCCCTTAATAATATGAAGGATGCTGATCACTATACTCTATAAGAGATTAGAAAATGTAGCCACTGTACAAATATAGTGTTTGCCCTGCAACAGGTCACATATATGTGACTACAGCAGAAAGCTGTTCTTTTGCCTTTGGGTCCTTTAATCCTTCCATTTGGAATTCTTATTTTTTCCTCAGGCCAAAGCCAAAGCCCAGGCCTTATCCCAGGTCAGTTAAATCGGAAACTCTGGAGGTGGAACCCAAGGACAGTTACCCCCTTATCTGCAGGAGATAGATTCCAAAGCCCCCAGTGGATGCCTGAGACCATAGAGAGTGCTGAATGCTTTGTATACTACACGTTTTCTTATGATAATGTTTAATTTATAGATTCAGCACAGTAAGGGATTAACAGCACTTACTAATAATGAAATAAATAAATTAAGACAATATGCTGTAATAAAAGCTTATGTGAGTGTGCTCTCTTTCTCTAAAAATATCTTATTGTACAGTACCTACTCTTCTTGTGATAAGGAGAGATGATTAGATGCCTACATGATGAAATGAAGTAGGTGAATGATGTAGGAGTTGTGATGTAATGTTAGGTTATTATTCACCCTATGACCATATGTCAGAAGAAGGACCATCTGTTTCTGGACTATGGTTGACCACGTGTGACTGAAATCGCACAAAGTGGAACTGTGGTTAAGGGCAGGACTACTGTATCAGTAGTTTCAAAGGATTCCAAGGTGATTACAACGTGTGGCCAAGACAGGAAATTTGAAATTCACAGTCACATTAAAGAAAGAGAAAGAAGATGTGTGAAAATAGCAATGAGGTTATTTCTATCAACTGATAAAATCCTGGGGCCTGTGCTAAGCACGTTGTAAGATTATAAGGCATTAATTTATTTAACATTTCTTTTTTAAAATTTTTTTTCAACGTTTTTATTTATTTTTGGGACAGAGAGAGACAGAGCATGAACAGGGGAGGGGCAGAGAGAGAGGGAGACACAGAATCGGAAACAGGCTCCAGGCTCAGAGCCATCAGCCCAGAGCCTGACGCGGGGCTCGAACTCACGGACCGCGAGATCGTGACCTGGCTGAAGTCAGACGCTTAACCGACTGCGCCACCCAGGCGCCCCTATTTAACATTTCTAATAATGCTTTGCGATTGGTAATAGTATCCTCATTTTATTTATTTATTTATTTATTTATTTATTTATTTATTTTTATTTTTTAAAGTTTATTTAGTTTGAGAAAGAAGGAGAGACACACACAGAGAGAGAGAGAATCCCAAGCAGGCTCCATGCTGTCAGCACAGAGCCCAATGTGGGGCTTGACCTCAAGAACCATGAGATCATGACATGAGTCAAAACCAAGAGTCGGATGCTTAACTGAGCCATGCAGGAGCCCCTAGTATACTCATTTTAGAGATGAGGAAACTGAGAATCCAAGAGATAAATAAGTTCATCAAGATCACAACTCACAAGAGGTAGAGCTCAGTAAGCAACAACAACAGAAGCTTTGGATCTGTTTGATTCAAACAACAGTCTGGATTCCAGCCTCTCTACCTTATTCCTTCTCTATTTTTTGTCAGTCTGCTATTGAAGAATGCCTATGGAATAGGGCTGAGCACGGTGGTGGCAAGCAGGCTAATAAAACTAGTCAGCTGCAAATAATGTGTCATCATGAAAAAGAAAGGATGACTCAGAGGGCAAACAAAACCAAGAGCCCAGAGGACAAAGTTGAGGACCATGGAGGATTATTCCAGGCTTGAAATCTAATCAAGGATTTGCAGCAAATAAGGCAATCACAGGGAATAACTTCGAAAACTGTGACTCCCTGAGCAAGGGTGAATGGGGTCCTTTTATTTAAGGTTAGGATGAATATTTAGAAAGGGGGGGGTCGTCATAGTACATAGAGGTTGGCATAAGCCAGTGTATGTTCCAGAAGGAAACAAGCCTGTACATACATTGCATGTTATGTTATTGAGGCTTGTGTTCCTCCTTGAGTCGAGATGTCAGCAATATAATGAGGTAAGGGTTACTGTCAGTCATTCCATGGGTCACTCCATGGCCCATCACAGTGCATGTGTGAGTCAGGGGTTGGGCTCAAATTGGCCTGGGTTGTCTTGGCCCCAGAGCTCTTCATCTAGGCAGTCATTATTACTTGAGGGTTAGTTTTGGTTCCTATCACAGGATGCTGTGCCCATTGGGTCTTTTGCCTGAGTTATGAGGTAACCTGGAAAGAAGAGCTTAAGGAAAAATGGGGACAAAGGTCAATGGTCCAAGGAGGCAGGTGGTAAAGGTCAGTCTTGCAGTCTAGCTGGTGACATCCCCAGGATCCACAGTCTATTTTTTTTTTTTTTTATTGAACAACTGCTTTGGAGAAATTTAGATTGGAGACATAATTTGGCTTTAAGCAATTTTGTATCTTTTCTACCATATTGGAAGGGCTGGGTAGATGGCCAGTGCTTACAAATAATATTCGAGTAAATTTGAGTATCCAACAGGCTTTATTAAGCAATTCATGCAGCATCCTATCTAGCAAGTAGTGAGATGCTCAGGCTTTTTTTTTTTTTTAATTTTTTTTCCAACGTTTATTTATTTTTGGGACAGAGAGAGACAGAGCATGAACGGGGGAGGGGCAGAGAGCGAGGGAGACACAGAATCGGAAACAGGCTCCAGGCTCTGAGCCATCAGCCCAGAGCCTGACGCGGGGCTCGAACCCACGGACCGTGAGATCGTGACCTGGCTGAAGTCGGACGCTTAACCGACTGCACCACCCAGGCGCCCTGAGATGCTCAGGCTTTGTACCAAAAGGAAATTTTTTTACAGGAAGGTAGGTAGGGCAAGAAGTTATGAGCAAAGGAAAAGAAAGGATTGTTTCGGGCCATGATACCTTCTTTTTGCAGGGAATCTTGCTGAGGGACAGGGTTTTTTATTGTGCAGATGACCTCACTGGTGCTGAGTAAGACATTTCAGATTGACTGTTAAAATCTCACATTCCTGGGATAGGTTGAAATTTTAATTTGTAATCCTGGAGAAGGGGGGTGCAAATGACTGCATTTGGGGCTTGTGCTTTTCTTTTTCAACACCAGTCACCACTGTCAACCTGAAGTACAGGAAATAAAGAAACATGGCTACTCTGAATTCTCAGACAGGATCTAACACTCCTGCAAGCCTCTGCTCTACTTTGTTCAAATCTCTAACTCTGTTCCTGCAAATTTACCAGAGAAATAACTCTAATATAAAAAGAAAATAGAGAGTTTTATTTGGGCTCAAATTAGGACAGCTGCCTGGGAGATAGGCTCTTCACAGGGAAGAAAGTGCTCCAGAGAATGAACAGTTTCCACAGGGGTATATACTTTTTTACATCTTGTAAAAGCTCAAAAGATTATAAATTAACATATAGGCAGGAATCATGAGTTTTAACATCAAGGAACACAGGGAGTAGAAACATTGATCAATATCTTAAGAACAAGATGGTTTTCCTTTAGGCTACTTATTCACAAAGCAGATGTACAATGCATATTTGGCGGGCTATCAATCAGTCTTTTGGTTTGAACAAAGTTTATGTATGGTGATGCTGACTTAGAAATAAATCTAAATGGCTTCCCTTGTAGATCAGGCTGTAAGAGAGTTTTTCTCTCATCAAGTCATTCTACATCATGCTCGCTTAATTATGTGTAACTCTCCTTAGACTAAGATCTTAGAAAAGCAATTACAATTCATTTCCAACTTTGTATTATCATTAGTTAGATGCCAGAGAGGGCCTATGATGATTAATTGTTAATGCCCCCGTTCACTTTTGGGGGCCTGACAGATGATGCTTACTGGTAGCAAGCAGGATGTGTAATGGTGCTACTCAAGTTGAATACTGGTTCATCTTCTTCTCAGACATGAGAAGAAATATTTTTTTTCAAACAAAGAGAAAGTTCCTTGTAATTCACATCCCTACCTCAAATATCTCTAATTGATACAGAGACTCAAGGGCCAAGTAGGCAATCATAAAACACTGTTAGGACCTTCAAAAATGCAAGCCATCAACTTTCAGAGAACAATGAAAGATGCAAGGCCCTATTGGGAATCAAGGGATGGAGACTTGGTTTGAAAATGAACCTGGAGCATTTGCATATGCAAAGACCAGGTCATTTCTTCAGAGAGAAGTAACTGTTCTACTTCCTGGATGGCACTTTTTCTAATGGAAATGAAGCAAAACAGAAAGGTGCTCACAGCAGAGGGTCCTCAGAACTCACCAACACCTGACACCAATCAATCAAAAAGAGCAATTCCAGTCCAGTGCACAACTCTGTGGGGAGAATGCTACTTTCTTCTGACAACCTTCCAGACTCCCTTCATCCCTTAACCAAATTCTTTCCTGACCATTCTTTGGACCCCATTGAGAGTCCGTGCCCTTATGACAAGAATTGAGCTCTGTACTTCCTCTTTTCACATCTGGTGCTCAGCTATACAGGACATTTTTGTGCATTCTGTTGCTTTAAAAAAAAGAATATCAGGGAAGGGTTTCCAAATTGATGGGAGAGACCCTCCTGCTATATCTTTGATCTCTCTGCTATTTGTAGGTAAACCAAACCAGCTAGGACTGTCTGTAGGCAGCAACTTGTTAATTTGTTAGTGTTCTCACAGTCTGCCTCTGGTATTCATAGGCTTTCTGCCTTCTGGGTTACACTCAAGGAGGAAGCAGAAAACCTCACATAAGCCTAAGACCTACAATATTTAGCACATATTAGTAGACTGCCGAAGGCCATTTTCCTCTGAATTAACTATATTTTCTTAATTTTCTGCATTCCTTTATGCCCCAGCCTTAATGAGATAATAATTGACATAACATTCTATACATTTAATGTACAACATGATGATTTGACGTATGTATGTAATGCACAATTATTAGCATAACTAGGTTAGTTAATACATCTGTAACCTTACACAATTACATTTGTGTGTGTGTGTGGTGAGAATTTAAAATGTATTCTTTTGGCAAATTTCAAATATATAATAAACATTGTTAACTATAGTTACTTACTGAATAATAGATCACCAGAACTTATTCATAACTATAAGTTTATATCCAACATCTCATTTCCTCACCACACCCCATACTCCAGCCCCTTGGCAACTACTGTTCTACCTCTGATTTTCTGTGTTTGATTTTTTTTTTTAGATCCCACATATAAGGGATATCATGCAATATTTACCTTTCTCTGTCTGGCTTATTACACTTAGTTAGCATAATGCCCTCAATGTTCATCCACGTTGCTGCAAATGGTAAGATTTCTTTCTTTTTTTATGGTTGAATAATATTCTGTATATGTATATATTCTTCTTTGTCTCACATTTTCTTTATCCAGTTATCTGTCAACAGACACTTAGGTCGTTTCCATGTCATGGATATTGTGATATTGACAACATGGGGATACTGTTAATTTTTCTCCTTCTTTCTTTCTTTCTTTCTTTCTTTCTTTCTTTCTTTCTTTCTTTCTTTCTTTCATTGTTTTTCTTTCTTTCTTTCTTTTTTATCTTTCTTTCATGAGACAGCATGAGTGGGGGAGGGCAGAGGGAGAGGGAGAGAGAGAATATTAAGTAGGTTCCATGCCCAGCATGAAGCCCTATGCAGGGCTTGAACTCACAAACCATGAAATCATGACCTGAGCTGAAATCAAGAGTCAGATGCTTAACCGACTGAGCCACCCAGGTGCCCCTAGATAGTTTTTCTAGTTAGTGATTTCATTTCCTTATGCCACAAAATAGGATTGTTGGATCATATGGTAGCTCTATTTTTAATTTTTTGAGGAGTCTTTACATGTGGCTGCACCAATTTATATTCGCACCAAAGTACGTAAGAGTTCCATTTACTCCACGTCCTCGCCAGGACTTGTTACCTCTTTTCCTTTTAATAATAACATTCTAGCAGGTATACTATAATATCTCCTTGTGGTTTTGCTGCTAATTAGTGATGTTGAGTGCCTTTACTTGTGCCCATTGTCCACTTGTCTATCTTTTAAGTTTTAATTTTGTCTGTTTTTTATCTTTTAATTTTAATTTTTAATTAAAAAAATTTTTTTCCCATTGAGTTGTATAAGTTCCTGAGATATTTTGAATACTAACCCCTTATCTGATACATGGCTTGCAAATATTTTCTCCCCTTTCATAGCCCCTTTGTTCTGCTGTTTCTTTTCTGCAGATAAGCCTTTCAGGTGGATGTAGTCCTACTTGTTTATTCTTGCTTTAGTTGGATGTGCTTTTGGTGTCATGTCTAAAAAACTGTTGCCAAGAGCAATGTCGAGGAGATGTTTCTCTGTGTTTTCTTTGAAGAGTTTTACAGTGTCAGGTCTTACGTTTAAGTCTTTAATCCATTTCAAGTTAATTTTTTGTGAGTGATATAAGATAGGGGTCCACTTGTATTCTTTTGCGTGTGTATATCCAGTTTCCCCAATACCATTTATTGAAAAGAGAATGTTTCCCCCACTGAGTGTTTTTTTCAGCTCCCTTGTCAAATATTAGGTGATTGTACATACACAGATTTATTTCTGGGCTTTCTTTTATTTGTGTATGTTTTATGCCAGTATATTATGGTTTTGGTTACTATAGCTTTGTTGTATAGTTTGAAATAAAAAAGTATGATGCCTCCAGCTTTGTTTTTCCTTATGAGAATTTCATTGGCTACTGGTTCTTTGGAGGTTCCAGACAACTCTTAGAATTGTTTTTTTCTATTTTTGTGAAAAAATGCCGCAGGAATTATGATACGACTTTTATTGAATTTAAAGATTCTTGGGATAGAATGGACATTTTAACGATATTAATTCTTCTGATCAATGAACGCAGGATACATTTCCATTTATTTGTGTCTTCTTAAATTTCTTTCATCAAATTCTTACAGTTTTCCATGAACTAATCTTTCACCCCATGGTTAAATTTATTCCAAAGTGTTTTCTTCCTTTTGATGTTCTTGTAACTAAGATTATTTCCTTTCTTTCTTTTTCAGATATTTCATTAGTGACTAAAGAGGGACTGTCCCTCCCTGGGTTAGGTCAATTCCTAAAGATGGCAAGCAATGTGCCCAAGGAATGTACCTTTCATATAGAGATGAACCAATACAGAGCCTATAAGCTTCCCACCTCATCTTCTTTATTGGGTTCTTACACTCCAAGACAATGTTCCCTTTATCACCCCAGGGCGAGGTAGCACACAACTAGAGAGAGCCTCTGTGCCCAAGAGCATGTTGAAATTATTCAACCTAGCCAATCCTAAATTTGGTTGGCTTGCCTTGCACTTCTTTTCTCAGGAAACCATAATAAAACCTCTCACCCACATTTTCCCCTCACTGCCCTTGATTGCTGACCAATTCTGGTGTTTCTCCATGTAGTCTTGCATGGTGTAGATAGCATGACCCCACCTCTTAGTTATTGTGAGTAACAATACTGTCTTTTCAATTGTAGTCATCCTTTGATCTTTTGGTTTCATCACACCTAAACAATAATAAAAACCACATTTTAAAACATCCTCACACTTCTTTTTACTAGCAGAATTCCTCCTATGTAGAAGGTTGTAATGCTATTTTCCTTCTCACTTTCCTCATTAGAGGTAGCCATGGGATCCAGTTCTGGTGAATGGGACAAAAGAAGTAAAAGAAGACTGCTTTTATGAGGCATCTGGAAATGTTATTTCTACTAAATAAAATTAAGAGATGCTGGGGAAAAAATTATTCTCTTTAGTGTATGGACCGAACACAATTGTCTTAGGATGTGATGTCTTAATGTGAATTGTCGTCTTGCAATCAAGGAGCAACATATCTCAAAATGAAAATCAACCCATTGAGGATTATGGCAGAGGCAGGAAGGAAAGTGCCTAAGTCTCAGAAGACAGTATTGAACAGCTGAGCTGTCAGCACAGAGCCTGACGCGGGCTCAAACTCATGAACCGCGAGATCATGACCTGAGCTGAAGTCAGATGCTTAACTGACTGAGTCACCCAGGTGCCCCAGATCCTCACATTGTAAGCCAATTTTTTATAGCATCTTCTGCAACTTCTAACCAATGACATCCTAAGTGCTACAATCTGCTTTTTAGAAGATTATAGGGTTTTCTTCAAGATAATTAACATGGTACTTGATTTCTCAATTGGCTTCCAATGTGCTTTTTTTGCCTGAAATGAATACCAGAATCTCTAGAAGAAAAAAAATCTATGAAAAAGTGAAACTCCTCATGAAATATTTCCATCATCCATAACAAAACTTCTCATAAGCTTTTAACTTAGGAAAAATTAGAAATTTATACAGAACGAAGAAATGAATATGGTTTATTATAGATGGCTATGAATGAGTTAACTACTATATACAGTGCTCTTTATATCTTTTGTTTTGACAAGCATAAGAAATAAACTTTATAAATTTATATGTTAAAAATGTCTCTAGCAACACTAAACTTAGAAGTATAGATTGAAGAGGTAGATTTTTGTGGTGGTTAAAACCAGAGTCCCTGGAGATAGATGATTTCAATTTATAATCCTGGTTTAGCATCTTTCTATGTGTAAAATAATGGGGAAAGAACTCAGATTGTCTTAGTTGTTCTTTTGCATTTTGAAATGGAATGATGACATATAGTACTATATATTTATATATTCTCTACGTATGTCCATACACACACACACACACACACACACACAACCAATATACGTATAGTATATATAGTAATTGTATATATAAATTTCCTTAAGACACCAGTAGAAGCTTAGTAAGTGCTGAATGTATTAGCTATTATAATTATCAGCTATATTTTTACCTGCTATTCATCTGTTTTGCCCTACTCATCACACAAGATAAGACCCTTCAAGAAATGCTGGTTAAAAAAAAAAAAATATATATATATATATATATGTTTAAGAAGTATAGTTTTCTTTATAAGTTTAATCCTTTATATTTGGTCCATGTCAACTTGATCTTCTACTTCACAGTTTAATTTTTTCAAGCAGGGGTATTGGTGTCAGCCCCAGAAGTTCAATAATTTTGATAGATAATGTTTTCCCTTATTGGTTTTATTTAAATGTCAAAATATTCTTTGCACTGAATTCCAGCTCAGGGAGAGATAAAAGACTAAAACTTGGTAGACTAATATGAGTACACCAAAACCAGGCTTCTGGGAATCACTGCTGCACATTTATAGCAAATTTCCTTACAATAAAACCAACCTCTAAATCACTGTCTTTTTACCTGTTATGTCACCTTAGAGAGCCCAAGACTACATGACCATTACTATAACCAAGCACCTACTGTACACCAAATACTATGCAAAGTGTTTGATCTGCATTAGCCGATTCTACAAGAAGCTTATGTGGTACATGTGGTTCAGGGGAATCCAGCCAGTTGTAGCCAGTAAGTTGTAGAGCCAGGAACAGAACAAAGTGTTTTTGTCCCCAGTTTTTTCCCCATGAAATCTTACCAAAATATTTTTTTATGGTTGATTTTTGGTAAACTACACACAACATAAAATCTACCATTAGAGACATTTAGTAAATTTACACTGTTGTGCAATTATCAACACATCTAGTTCAAGATCTTTTGCACTACCATTAAAGGAAAACTGCCACTCATTATGAACCACTCTTGGTTCCCCCTCCCCACTATCACTGATAGCCACTGATCTTCCTTCTGTTACTATGAGTGCTCCTATTCTGGATATTTCACATACATTGAATCATACAATTATTTAATGGCCTTTTCAATTAGAACTTATTTGAAATATAGAAAGTCTATAGGGGATCAAATTATTGAAACGTCTTACTGTAATAGAGAATTTTGTAGATATCTTAGTAAAATAATTTTGATCTTGAGTACTTAACTTAATTTACAACATGAGAAAAGCTGCCAAAAAAGCATGAGATTTGGAACAAAGGGGTTTGAATCTAGGATCTATTTCAATTATCTGCTGACTTTGTGATGCCAGGGAAATAATTCAAGATAAGATTCTAGGGGCTACAGAGCAGTCAGTCTATATCATTTTGAAGTCTAGTCTTAGAATGCTTCTCCCTAGTACTCTATGTTCTAAAACAAGGCTTAACTCTGGTAGCAGCCGCTGGGTAGCACCATCCCTCTTTGTCCTGAGAATCAGCACTAGTTTTACAAATAATATTAAAAATAAATAAAGAGATGACTAATTATATAACATGATTTGAGGGTCATCATAAGACCTGTGCCACCCCAAATATATTCACAGTCAGATTGTCCTCTGTAGCCAAAAATTTGCCTACTAAACTCATCCTCTGAATCCACTGAATAGAGGCATTGTTTCCACAGAGTCATGGTTAGACTGTGCTTGTGTTGTCTAGTTGCTAATTAATATGCTTTTACACTTTGTGTCCTGTGAAGAGACCATTTTCAGCCTAACGTTTGTAACGTAACACCATAACTACAATCAAGTTCTGCCTCTCCTAGGAGAAATAGCATGACTCTGCTGCCTGACTTCTGAGCATCTCTGCCTGAACATCTGAAAACCCTGGTTGCTACCAGATCAAGTCATTTTGTCATGTCCATTAGGCCTGGTTTGCGCTGTTACTGTGGCCAGTGTGAAAGCAAAGGTCTCAGCTTCCCGCAACTCTGATCTCAATCCTTCTGATTTCCTTTAATTTTTTACTGTGATGGATGCTAGAGAGTGTATAGCAAATCCCTTAAGAGCCTGGACTGTGACACCTGCAGTGTGTTCCTTTATGTCTGGCCTTCCATGTACAAGGTAAGTGTCTGTGAGCAAGTTGCCTTTCTTCACCTCGGTATGACTCTGTTTCTCACTTGTACAGTGGAAAAAGAAGGAAATTTTGTTGACACACATCTCTGAGAAGGTGTAACTCATTTTACCAAGATGTGCATCAACATGATTAATTTAATAGAAGTTTTGTGTTTAAACTGGCATTCAGGCAAGATTGTACATAATAACTTCAAGGGGAGGTTGCAAATATGAAAAAGGAAAATGCTCTGAATGAAATGATAGCTAGTGTTCACAGCACATGCAAGATACAGAAACTATAATCCACATTTAACAGTGAGAAAACTAAAGCATAAAGAGGTTAATAGGCCCAAGGTCAACAGCTGGTGAGTCATAGGTCTAGGATTTGAACCAAGGCAGTTTAGTTCCAGAGCCTGTGATATCAGAAATTTGGATGTATTTCCTGAACAATTCATCTAGAACAGAATTTCAATATGGTTTATATTATTGGTTATGGTAAAGCTGGGTCCAATGGGAGTTAATAAGGAGGTCAGTTTCTGCATGTTCTAAAAATGCTAACAATGAAACTGTGGTACACCCAGGAAGAAATAAATTCTGAAGCAGTAAAGGTGTGCAAGCAGAGATTGGAACATAATCTTTGGGGACTGCAGTAAAAAGTGTTCCTGCACTAAAAATGGCAGGTGAGTTTGGTAAATCTTGGGTTTCTTCCAAAGATTCTATGAATGCGGACCTCAGTATTCTGGACTAGATCTGGCATTTTCTGCAGGATTCCCTATACACAGCCTTCCACTGAAACATTCATATGCATCAGTTCTAATCTTCAACATAGATCTGAAAAAGCCTGCTGTCATTCCCATTTCACGGAGGGAGACATTGGTCTCAGATACATACACAATGAGTAGAGTGGTGGATATTATCTCAGGCTTCCTAATTCCAAAGCTCATGCTCTTTAATAGCCACTTTTGTGTTTGAATTTCTCAACAATAGCCCCAAAATGAGGCATCTGCGCAGGAAGACTTGCCTGATTCATTCCTTACTGTGTTCTCTTTAATTGTTGTAATATTAATGTAGATGAGGGTGGTGATAGCATTCATAATTATAATTTGAATACCACCCTAATTGGCTTTTATTGCTTCTTGGGAATGGGTCAGGGTTGTACATGGAATATTTAAGTTGAAATGTCGTTTCCAATACTTAATAGAATCCAATTAGGATTTTATTGATTAATTAGTGTCTACATGAAGCATTCTATTTTCCAAAGGCCAGTAATGCGCCTGACTGTTCCCTAAATGTTAACATATTCAGATAATTATAACTGCATCATACTTGCTGCTTAGATTGCTTGAGTTATTTGCCTTTACTGGAGTTTCAGATTCAAGTAAAGCAATCTTTTAAAGTAAAAATGATATTTAAATAACCTGAACTAATCGTTATGGAAAACCTCTCTTAAACATTCACTAATTTATGGTTATAAACGTGCTAGCATCTTTCTACACAAAGGCTCATTTGCAAATCCTTTAAAGGTGACAAAGATGGGGTGGGTAAAAGGGCAGACTGTATAGCCAATGAGGGACCCTAAAATATTGCAGTGCTTTAGGGTTGGATGTATTAAGGAATTTCAAATTTCAAACAACTATACAGTGGCATGTATGAGAAACATAGGTTTAAAAATCAGACCAAGTATTATCCAACGAGTGGTGTTCAGTAAAATTCCGTGTCATGTAGGAATGGTTTGTTATTATCACTTGCTTCTCTAAAATCACACGAGCTGACACTGGATGGTACTCAGTGCCTGAAGAAAGTCATGTGAGTAACTGGAAGAGATTAGGAAGAGGCAAAAAAGCATGAAACAACTTTTGTTTGTTGGACCAGTGCCCATCTGTACTGGGTCATTGCTTGGGTCACAAATGGACAGACCAGCAAAAAAGTAGTTATATATTGTTATGAGGCAAATTACAAGAATGATATATCTGAGACACATATAAGTCCCAAATTGTACTCTGAAGGAAATTAAGACACTGATGTTTGAAATATTTTCTAGTTGTATTTAAAATCAATATTGAGCATTTATTATGGAAAAATATTTTGCCAATTGCACACATATGTGGAAAGATAAATGTTCCTAAGATGCATGTGCCAGGCTGTACCATATACATGACAATGCAATGTAATATACTATTACCACAAAATGTAGTATGGTTATCCTCATGTTACATAAAAAGATGGTAATAACTTAGACAAGGTTAAGTAACTTGCCCGAGATTATCCAGTTATGTCCAAATTACAAAGTCTGTCTTTATTAGAACAATCTGGGATTAACAATAATAATACCAGTAATAATTACAAAAACAGCAAAATTCTGGGGCCATGCCTTTCCAGTAGAAACACAATCTGTGGCAGTGAGATAAGCCACTTATAGTGAATTAGTTAGAGTTCTCCAGAGAGACAGAACCAACAGGATGTATGTATATGTAAGCACGCACACACACACACACACACACAGATATATTATCAGGAATTGTGTCACACAATTATGGAGGCTAACAGGTCCCAAGATTTGCAGTCATCAATCCAGAGACCCAGAGAACCTGTGGTGTAAACCTCCAGTCTGAAAACCAGCAGCTTCAAGACCCAAAAGCCAATGTTAACATTTGTGTAAGAAGGCAGGAAAGGACCCCTGTCCTGGCTCAATAGCCAGACAGAAGTTCCTCTTGCTTGAGAGTGGGTCAGCCTTTTTGTTCTATTTAGCCTTTGTTCTATCAGCCTTTAACTGATTGGATGAGGGCCACTCACATTGGGGAGGACAATTTGCTTTACTCAGTCTACAGATTCAAATGTGTATCTCACCTAGAAATATCCTGACAGAAACACACAAAACAATGTTTGCCCAAGTATCTGGTCACCGCTTGTTCCAGTCAAGTTTCCACGTAAGATTAATCATCACATGCCATTTTGGAAATCTCCCTAGGTTATTTATATTCATAAGGGCCTGAACCCCCTGGAATATCCCTACCATTGTATTCATTAGGTCTTAAATTTGTCCATTGAAATTACTTGAAGGGATTCAATAGTGACTTATGCCTTTGTTCCCATCCCTAGGAATTCTTCTTTAATTAATATGATTTTAATGTGTAGTCAAGCCTGAGACTAAGGTTATAGCCACTGTTCTGAAATGAAGCTGGTGGCCTTCTGTTCCCAGCTACCAGGCATTGTGGTCTTCCTGCCCCTCTTGGATGGCGTGCCACGGCCAGGGATTGTGGTCGTTCTGGCCCTCTCAGATGGTGTGTCACTGCTCACTCCATACTGAGAAGTCGCCAGGGATCAAATTATACCCACAGCTTTTAGACTCATACAAGAACAGTCCTGACATATCTTTTGGCTATCTCCATCCCATTGCAAGGAGAAAGATCTTCCCCCAAGGGATTTCAGACCTATTTCCCTTTTGCACAGAGAGAAGGAAAATGTTCATCTTTGTCCTTTAAGCCAATACTTTATGAGTTGCCAATGACACTGACACACTAGCAAATTGCTGCTCCAGAGAAATTCAGGAATGACAGTCATTGTTTCTAAATGTATTTCATAGGTTTTCCACATCAGCACACTTGCTGAATGGAGAAATTGCATGCAGTGGCCTCTGCTTGTATTATATTTGCAGTGACTGTGTTTAAAGAGTATGTGTTTGTACACAGGTAGGGAGAGTGGATCAAAGGTGCCTGGGTCACACCTATCCCATGTTCAGCAAGAAAAATGATCAGTAATTTGTGCATGTCATGTGCTCAACAATTGTGCATTAATAATATCAGCTCCTACTTTTGAGCATCTTCTATGTGGCAATCATGGACAAATGCTGTGAGTAACCTCTGAGTATGAGTTGGGTCTCTATTCTCATAAGAACATACAGCACACAATGCACCATACACAGGTTCATGTAAAATAAGTTGAGAAAGGATATGCTAGCATGTGGGAACCACAGGGATAGGAACACACCAGCGAAAGATGGTTGGAAGAAATTGGACTAAGTCCATGTTTTTAAAAGTGCAGGTTGTGGGGGCATCTGGGTGGCTCATTTGGTTGAACATCAGACTCTTGATTTCAGCTCAGGTCATGATCTCTGGTGTGTGGGATTGAACCCCGTGTGGGGCCTGCACTGACATCATGGAGCCTGCTTGGGATTCTCTCTCTCTGCCCCTCCTCTGCTCATGTTCTCTCTTTATCTCAAAATAAATTAAAAATATTTTCACAAAATAAAAAGAAAATGAAAGTGCAGATCAGGATATGGTAGGGAAAAATGGTGACAGAACCTTCTAGGCAGAGTACGACTTGAGCAAAAATCTGAGATTGAAGAATGAAGGCAAGAGGTGGGCAATGGAAAGACTTGCCTCTGGCAGAGAAGTCTGGAGGAGTTGGCCAGCCATGGTGTGTGTATCTATATCTATATCTATCTATATCTATATCTATATCTAATCTATCTATATCTATATCTATCTATATCTATATCTATATCTATATCTATATCTATATCTATATCTATATATCTATATTTGTATATCTATCTATAGATATCTACACACATATGCATACATATATATACATATACATACTTTTTTTCCATAAAAAATAGCAGAAACCCATGTTAGTCTGTACCTATCTCTACCATAGTTCAATTAGCCATTCTTATATTGGTCTGCTTATTCATCTTTTTCCCCAACTAGAGTGTCAGTTTATTTTTAGAAAAGGTTTCATATTAATCTGTATATTTCCACTTCTAGTTTAGTATCTAGCATAGAGTAGGTGCTCAACAAACCAATGCTAAGTGAATGAATGAATAAATGAATGACCTGTTGCGTGGATACAGGATTCAAGTAATTTACTTTCCTTTTCATATACCTCTTGAGTGAAAACAATAGTTTAGGGGAAAAAATGTCAGTTTTTATAGCAATACTGCATTTGTTATTGTATGTGCCAGCTATTATTATAAATAAATAGTGTATGTCTATACTAGCCACTCACTAGTTGTTGTTTTTTAAATTTATTTAAAAAGATCAAAAAAATTACCACTAGATTTTGACTTGAATTGTAGGCAAAACACTTGTTGGCTTGTAAAAGCTCTGTCTCCACAGCAATGAGGGCAATGAAACAATGTTTAGGACAAAATTTAGTTTTTGAGGTCTGCCTGAATTATATTTTTTCTGCTTTGATTTATTGGACTCTTCTTAGCGCTTCATTATAAACATGTATTTCTTTGGTGCTCGGTCAGTAGAGCATGCAACTTTTAGTGTCAGGGTTGTGATTTGAACCCCACATTGGACATGGAGCCTACTAATTAAAAAAATGTATTCCTCCACTTCAGCATTGGGTAAACAAAGATGAGTAAGTCTCTCTCCCTCTGGTGCCCAGTGGGAGTCAGGGAGGGTATTGGTCAGTGTCAATAATAAACAGTAAACACACAAAAGATTTAAACACATATTTTTTAAAGTTTATTTATCTACTCTGAGAGAGAGAGAGTGAGTGAGTGAGCAAGGGGCATAAAGAGAGAGAGAATCCCAAGCAGGCTCTGTGCTGTCTGCACAGAGCCTGAGACTGGACTTGATCCCACGAATCATGAGAACATGACCTGAGCCAAAACCAAGAGCCAGCCAGTTAACCAATGAGCCACTCAGGCACCCCAAACATATTTTTGTTTTAATTGAGGTAAAATTTGCATACAATGAAATGCACAGGCTGTAAGTATACAGTTCAACAAGGTTTAGTAATAAGTACAACCGTGTAACTAACACACAACAATCAAGGTATAAAATATTTCTATCAACCAAGAAGTTGGAGCCATATTGTACGCACAAGGTGGAAGTATGTTACATGTTTTATGACTCTATTTAAATGGAATAATTTTTTCACTGAGGTTTCCAGTTATTTCCTGCTAGTATAAAAATACTGTATCTCACAATCTTGAGAAATTTACTTATTAGTTGAGAAATTTCTTTTGTTTTGTTTTTAGGTTCCTTAGGGAATATTGATTTGAAGTAGTAGGAACAGATACCCTTGTCTTATTTCTGTTTTTTTTGAGAAAATGTTCAAAATTTCACCGTAAATATATATTAGCTGTAAGGATATTGTAGATATGCCTTATCCTATCAAGAAATTTCCCTTCTTTCCCATTTTTCTATTTTTATTATGGATGGATAGCGATTTTTATCCAATGGTTTTCCTACATCTGTTGAGATAATTATTTCCTCCTTTACTCAGTCAATGTGCTAAATCAGTACATTTTTGAATGTTAAATCCACCTGACCACCTGGGATAAACACTATGTGGTTATATAATGTACTATTATTTTTTATATATTCCTAAATCTGTTTGATAATATTTAGTATTTTTTTTTTTTTTTGCTATTGCTGTTTACATTCAGAAGAGTCTTAGTCTGTAATTTTCTTTGTAAGGACTTTCTCAAGTTTTGGTATCAAAATTTCCTAGCTTGATATCCTTTTCAGAAAAGAGAGTGTCTAAAATTTCCTTAGGTTCAGTATTATTTCACTCTTAAACATCTAATAGTATTAGCCAGCATAATTATTTTGTGTTTTCTTTCTGATGAAGTTTTTAATTATGAATTCTTTCTCTTTCTCTTCTTTTCTTTTCTTTTCTTTTCTTTCACTTAGATTTTTATTTCTTATGAGTCAGTTTGGTAATTTCTGTTTCTCGAGTAATTGGTCCATTCTCTGAATTGTCAAATTTAATTACAAACAGTTGTTCAAAACTGTTATTTATTTTACTTTTAATGTCTGTAAGATGTATAGAGATAATGTTTATTTTATTTCTAATTGTGATAATTTTTTTTATCTTTTTTTAAAAAAATCTCATTAGTCTTGCTTGAGAGTTTTCATTTTATTAATATTTTAAAAGAACCATCTTTATCCATGACTTTTTCTATTTCTGTTTTTAAGATAAAATGAATTATGTTCTTATTTTTATTATCTTCTTTTTTTTCATCTTACTTTGGGTTTAACTTCCTTTTCATTTTTAGCTTCTTAAGACAACTAATTTTAAACCATCCTTTTCTTTTCTAAAATAAGTATTGGGGCGCCTGGGTGGCGCAGTTGGTTAAGCGTCCGACTTCAGCCAGGTCACGATCTAGCGGTCCGGGAGTTCGAGCCCCGCGTCAGGCTCTGGGCTGATGGCTCAGAGCCTGGAGCCTGTTTCTGATTCTGTGTCTCCCTCTCTCTCTGCCCCTCCCCCATTCATGCTCTGTCTCTCTCTGTCCCAAAAATAAATAAACGTTGAATAAAATAAGTATTTAAAAATATAAAATTCCCTCAATTGCTACTTTGACTGCATTCTACAAGTTCTGTTATGCTGTATTTCTGTTATAACATGAGTTAAAGTTATTTAAAAACATTTCCTTATATGTCTTGCAATTAACTTATTACACAATTATTATTGTGAAGTGTCTTGTTTAATTTCCAAATATTTGGGAATTTTTCTAAGTGTGCTATTGTAACTGAATTATATAATAATTATGTTCTGGTCAGAAGTTGTATTATGAAATATTCCAATCATTTAATAATTTGTTGAGATTTATTTTAATGTCCCAATATGTAATCTATCTTAGTTTTTTTAAATGTATTTTTATTTTTGAGAGACAGAGAGAGAGCACAAGCAGGGGAGGGCAGAGAGAGGGAGACAGAGGATCTGAAGCAGGCTCTGCGCTGATAGCAGAGAGCTAGATGTGGGGCTCGAACTCACAAATATGAGATCAATACCTGGGCCAAAGTTGGTTGTTTAACCAACTGAGCCACCCAGTCACCCCTGTAGTCTATCTTAGTGAGGATTCCAGGTGTAATTGAAAAACAATTTACATCTGTCAGATGTCATGCTCTATAAAGTCTAATAATGTCAGTTTGATTAACAGTGTTCTTCAAATGTATATTGTTATTATTTTCCTATTGTTTTTATTGGTTACTGAGAGATTAAAATTACCTGGAGGTCAGTGCTCACCTTACACCAATTAAATCAGAATCACTGGAAATGCACCCTTGACCTCAAGTAATTATAATGTGTCAGCAGGGTTGAAAACTACCAATTTAGAAAAAAATGAAATTCTTATTGATGCTATATTTGTTGACAAAAATGCCTTTTATAATTATGTTGCTTCAATGTGTACAAAATAGATATTTAAACTTTGATTATAGCTTACTTATAGTATAGAACTGTAAAAGCAAGATAAATATAAGAATTACATAAAAGGCACAAAACCAATATTCAAATTAACAAAATTAATTTAATGTCTTATGGATTGTGTTTTGCTAAAACAACATTGCCAGTGTTGGCTTTAATAGTGGAAAGATGTGGCTTCAGATTTTGTTCTATATTTAATTTCCTTTTACATTTTGAATTCAATAATACTTATGCAGAGATCTTTCCTATAACTATGTTGTACTAAATTGTATTGATAACAGCATTATTATCTGGTTAAAAAAAATGATCATTTTCTGTCCTTAACCAAAGTTTTGCCAGCAAGCAATCCTTGAAGGCTAATATTAATGAATGGTAAGTCCAAATCTTAATATTTAATATTTTTTCTATATTATGACAGATTTTTACTTTTATTCATTTGTAGAAAAACAAAAGTATTCTTAATAAAAAAGCAAAAACACCATATATATTGAAAGAACTGTTCCCCATTTGTGGTGGATTCAGCTCTCTGCTACCCATTGATCCTTCCCTTTGCCATTAAATGCCTGATCATTGTAGAACCTGCCTAAAATTTCCAGAATACTGTCCAAAAAAGAAATTTTGAGGCTGTTTCTTGGAGGTGAGATGACACTCATATCTGTGTTCATTGACCCCTGCCACTGCAAAGTGTCATTGTTGACTCACATTTATAGTTTCTGAAAAACTGGGAGTCTCTTGCTCCAAATGGTCCCTAGTCACACAACCATTGTTTTGTCAGGCAAAGGACAATGCTAACTAGCAAAGATGGTGACCTTATTGGACATGAGACAATAAAGATGTCCAAGCTTACCTGCCAATAGCAAATCCTGTGCTACTGTGATTATGTTAGTGTGTGTACCAAGGATTTGATAAGGTCTTACAGTTACTACGTACATCACTTAATAACTCTGTTAAGTTGTTTGGTCTAGTTGAAGATCAAATTATGATTATACTGTTATTAAAATCTGTCTCAATGCAATTGTTTATGGAATAGGAACAAGACTCCTTCTTGCTTAGTTATTTCTGTATGTGCTACTAGTAAAACTTTGGCAAGAGTAAAACAGTGATAAGAGCAAAGTAATGCCTCACCTCTATCAGTTCAACCAGAGAAGCAGAAAGACTAGTTTACAACATAATGGGATTTATTGCAGAGGATTAGCTGACATAATTGTAAGAGCTGGTTAAATCACCTCCAGAAGACTATTGTCTTTGCTTCTGAAACTAGAGCTTGAAGTCCACCTGACAGACATGCAGAAAGAAAAGACGGAATCAAAGTGGGAGCTGTCAAGTGTAAACTGAACCTACATCAGGAGCTAAAATCCCAAAAGGAAAGACCAATATCTTCATCAGTTCTCATTGTCTCTGACTTTGGAACTATGGGTATTCTTCAGAAGCCTGGACCTTTCATCACAGAGCTAAGCATACACATGCATCCCAGGAGTTGGGAAGTAAATGTATCTTAAAAAGTGATGCAGACCTTAGAATCTTGGGTCTGAATTAGATCATAAGGTGGTCATAAGATGATCCTGAATACAGAATTATAATTTTTTTTATATTACCAATGAAATAAAAACAAAGCAATTAAAACTACTGTGGTTTGCGTCGGAATTGTCATAGCAATCACAGAACCCAGTTTGAAAATCAATTGCTTCACATTGGTGATACTAAATTAATTTAGACAATAAACCCCATAAACAATTTCAGAGTTCTGATCTGTGTGGGGAAAAAAATGATAAGATCTGGAGCTGCAACATTAAATCAGAGGCTGAGAGGCTGTGTTCACAAGGAGCACCCATAATCCAAGATCAATAATCACGTGTTAACATAAAGTTCTATGGTCAGAGAACAACATAGGATCCAGAGTTTTGGAGAAGATTTATATTTATTTTCTGGGGCTTTGCTGAAACAAACTGGACTGTCTATCCATCTCCCTTTACTCAATTACCACTACAGCCTAACTAGAGAGCTATTTGAATGGATATCCACTCACAGTTGTTTGTGTGATGAATATCCACTCTGAGATTCTCCCTGTTTCATCAGCTGTTGTCAGGGGCTATTTGTGTACCCACTTGCTTAAAACTGAAAAATGGGAACTGGCGTTCTAACAGCTTCTGGTAGATTTTACATAGAGAATAGTTAAATGTAAAATTCCCCTTTAGGTTTTGTACAGCATGGTTTTGTCTCCATTTGGCATTGATGATGTCTGACTCTTGGACTATTTCTCCAGGAGTCATTAAGTTCCAGTGGACTTGCTGAGGTAGATTTTAATGTGGCAAACTATTTACATTGTCTTCAGTAGAAACTTGCCAATTGGCCACATTCATGTTAGAAAGACTGTTTCTTTCTTTTTTTTAAATTTCTTTTCTTGCATTATTAAAATGAATCCCATCAGGTTATGGTGGTATAATTCTTTTCGCATGTTGCTTTATATGGTGTAGTATTTTTTAAGAGGATTTTGCATCAAAACATATGAGTTAAAATAGTCTTTAATTTGCTTCTCTTGTGATTTATTTGATTTTCATGTGAGGATAATACTGACTTCATAAAATTAATTGGAAAGTGTTTAGTCTTCTATTTTTTGATAGAGAATGTTGATAACTGGTATTAATTCTTTTCTAAAAGAAAAGAATTTACCAGTTGAAGGCTTCTGATTCTGGTCTTTTCTTTGTGGGAGGTTTTAAATTAATAATATAGGCATTATAGGTCTATTTTACTAGTATATTTCAAGATTTTTGTCTATTTCATCTAGGTTATCTAATTTGTTGGCATCCAGTTTTTCATAGTATTCTCTTATAATTCTTTTTTATCTCTGTAAAGTAAGTAGTAATGCCCCCCCTTTTTTTCTGATTCTAGTAATTTGAGTTTTATCTTTATTAATGAGCCTAGCTACAGTTTTGTCAATTTTGATGATCTTTTCAAATAACTGGCTTTGGGTTTTGTTGGTGCTCTCTGTTATGATTATATCCTTTAATTAATTTTTGCTCTAATCATTATTTCCTGTGTTAAACTTCTTCAGGTTTAGTTTCCTTTTTTCTCTGAGTTTCTAAAGGTTACAGGATAGATTATTGATGTCATATTTTACCTCATCTTCGTAAGTTTATTTATTTTGAGAGAGTGAGAGCAAGTGGGGAGGGGCAGAGAGAGAGAAAGAGAGAGAGACAGGGAGAGAGAGAATCCCAAGCAAGCTCCGTATCATCAGCTCAGAGCCCAACATTGGACTTGATTGCACAAACCATGAGATCATGGCCTGTGCTAAGACCAAGAGTCAGAAACCTAACTGACTGAGCCACTCAGGTGCCCCAGACTTCATCTCATTTCAATACAGATGCTTACAGCTATATATTTTCTTGTGGGCACTGCTTCAGCTGAATCTTCTATGTTTGGATATATTGTTTTTTACTTTTCCATTTCTGTCAAAGTACTTTATTTTCCAAATTTACTGAGGTATAATTGAACAACAGAATTGTAAGATATTTAAAGAATAACTTGCAATGATCTGTTATATGTATATTGTGGAAAGATTCCTCCTATAAAATTAACACATCTATCGCCTCACATACTTGTCTTTGTGTGTGTGTGTGTGTGTGTGTGTGAATGAGAGAGAGAGAGAGAGAGAACATTTCAGTTCTACTCTCTTAACAAGTGTCAATTATACACTACAGTCTTATTTACTATAGTCACCATGTTCTATATTCGATATTCAAATCTTATTCATTTTAGAGCTGACACTTTGCATCCTTTTGTAAAACTCTCCCTATTTATTACACTTCCTAGCACCTAACAGCCACTTTTCTACTCCTTGTTTCTATGTGTTCGACTTTTCTTTAAGTTCCAAATATAAGTGATTCCATTTAGTATTTGTCTTTCTGAGCATAATGCCCTCACAGCTCATCCATGTTGTAATGTATCTCACATCTTCTTTATCCATTCATCCATTGATGGGCACTTAGGTTATTCTATATCTTGGGTACTGTAAATAATGCTGCAATGAACAAGGGAGGGCAAATATCTCTGTGATATCCTGCTTTCAATCCCTTTGGATACATACCTAGAAGTGGGGTTGCTGGATCATATGGCATTTCTATTTTTAATTTTTTTAAGAGCTTCCATACTGTTTTCCATATTTCATTTCCATACTTCCAATTCACATTCCCTTCAACAGTGAACAAGGGTTATTTCTTCTCCATGTCCTTGCCAGTGCTTATTATCAGTTGTCTTTTTTTTTAAGTTTATTTATTTATTTTGAGAGAGAGAGAGCACACATAAGGGGAGGAAGGGAACAGAAAGAGGGAGAGAGAGAATCCCAAGTAGTCCCCATGCTCAATGCAGAGCCTGATGGGAGGCTCGATCTCAGATCTCATGACTATGAGATCACAACCTGAGCCAGTATCAATATTCGGACACTAATTGACTGAGCCACCCAGGCATCCCTGTTGTCTTTTTGAAATAGCAATTCTAGGGTGCAAGGTAGTCTAACACTGTGGTTTTGATTTGCATTTCTCTGATATTAGTGATCTTGGGTATATTTTCATGTACTTTTTGGCCTTTGGGTGTCTTCTTTGGTAAAATGGGTGTTCAGGTCCTCTGGCCATTTTTAATTAAGTTTTGTTGTTGTTGTTGTTCTTCTTCTTTGTTTTGTTTGGTTGTTTTTGCTATTCAGCTGTATAAATTTCTTGTGTAGCAGTAGATTAAGTATGCCCACAGAGAGAGGTGAACTCATGGGCTTCTATGTTGCCACTTGGACTGGAACCACTCTACCAAAGTTTCTTCTAAATTTCCTTGTGGCTTATTCTTTGACCCATCAGTTGTTGGAACATCTGTAGTGAAATTTCCATATATTTACTGAATTTCCCAAGTTGGCTTCTGTTATTGATTTTTAGTTTCATTTCATGAATTTAGAGAACATGATTTTGTATGATTTAAAACCTTTTAAATTTATTCAAACATGTTTTATGGCCTATGTAGAGAATGTTCCAGTGTACTTAAGAAGAAGGCATATTCTGCTGCTATTGGGTGGACTGTTCTGTAGATATCTGTGAAGGTTGCTTGCTTTAAAGCATTTTTCAAGTCTTCTATTTTTTTTTGCTTTTATTTTCTGTGTAGTTGTTGTAGCTGTTACTGAAGGTAATGTATTGAAGTTCCAAGTATTACTATGAAATTTCTTTCTTTTCCCTTCAGTTCTGTCAGTTTTTACTTCTTATATTTTAGGATTCTTTTCTTTCATGCATATATGTTTATAATCAACTTTTATCATAAAAAAGTCTTTAGCAACATTATTTATCTTTTAATCTCTATTAGGTTTTCTATTGTTACTGTAAAAAATGACCTCAAATTTAATTGCATAAATCTCAAAGTTATTATATTTCAATTCTGGAAATCAGAAGTGCATTATGAGTCTTATAGGATAAATTTAAGCCATCAACTGAGCCAAAGTCATTTTGGAGGTTTTAGGAGAGAATACTTTTTTCTGACTTTTTTAATTTCTAGAGGCCATTTGCTTTCTTTGGCCTATGATCCCTTCCTCCATTTTGGATGCACATCATTCCAGTCAATTACTTCTTACATCATATTTCTTCTTTCTGACTTTGATTCTCATTCCTCAAGATCCATAACACAATCAC